>NC_138163.1:14682080-16003080 GCF_964165515.1 Mesoplodon bidens
GTGGTGCTGGGAAAACTGTACAGCTACATGGAAAAGAATGAAATTAGAACACTCCCTAATGCCATACAAAAAAATAAACTCAAAATGGATTAAAGACCTTAATGTAAGGCCAGACACACTAAAACTCTTAGAGGAAATAAAAGAAGAACACTCTTTTGAGATAAATCACAGTAAGATCTTGTTTGACCCACCTCCTAAAGAAATGGAAACAAAACTAAAAATAAACAAATGGGACCGAGTGAAACTTAAAAGCTTTTGCACAGCAAAGGAAACCATACACAAGATGAAAAGACACCCCTCAGAATGGGAGAAAATATTTGCAAACGAAGCAACTGACAAAGGATTAGTCTCCAAAATTTACAAGGAGCTCATGCAGCTCAATATCAAAAAAACAAACCACCCAATCCAAAAATGGGCAGAAGACCTAAATAGACATTTTTCCAAAGAGATACACAAACTGCCAACAAACACATGAAAGAATGCTCAACGTCGTTAATCATTAGAGAAATGCAAATCAAAACTACAATGCGGTATCATCTCACACCGGTCAGAATGGCCATCATCAAAAAATCTACAAACAATAAATGGACAACCTGGAAGAAATGCACAAATTCTTAGAGAAGGTGTGGAGAAAAGGGAACCCTCATACACTGTTGGTGGGAATGTAAATTGATACAGTCACTAAGGAGAACAGTATGGAGGTTCCCTAAAAAACTAAAAATAGAACTACCATATGACCCAGCAATCCCACTATGGGGCATATATCCTGAGAAAACCATAATTCCAAACGAGTCATGTACCACAATGTTCATTGCAGCTCTATTTACAATAGCCAGGACTTGGAAGGAACCTAAGTGTCCATCAACAGATGAATGGATAAAGAAGATGTGGCACATGTATACAATGGACTATTACTCAGCCATAAAAAGGAACGAAACTGAGTTATTTGTAGTGAGGTGGATGGACCCAGAGTCTGTCATACAGAGTGAAGTAAGTCAGAAAGAGAAAAACTAATACCGTATGCTAACACATATATATGGAATCTTTAAAAAAAATGGTCATGAGGAACCTAGGGGCAAGACGGGAAATAAGACGCAGACCTGGGCTTCCCTGGTGGTGTACTGGTTGAGAATCCGCCTGTCGATGCAGGGGACACGGGTTCGTGCCCCGGTCTGGGAGGATCCCACATGCCACGGAGAGGCTGGGCCCGTGAGCCATGGCCACTGAGCCTGCGCGTCTCGAACCTGTGCTCCACAACGGGAGAGGCCACAACAGTGAGAAGCCCGTGTACCGAAAAAAAATAAAAAATGTCGCAGACCTACTAGAGAATGGACTTGAGGACATGGGGAGGGGGAAGGGTAAGCTGGGACAAAGTGAGAGAGTGGCATGGACATATATACACTACCAAATGTAAAACAGATAGCTAGTGGGAAGCAGCCCCATAGCACAGGGAGATCAGCTCAGTGCTTTTTGACCACCTAGAGGGGTGGGATAGGGAGGGTGGGAGGGAGGGAGACGCAAGAGGGTGGGCATAAGGGTATATACGTATATGTATAGCTGATTCACTTTGTTATAGAGCAGAAACTAATAGACCATTGTAAAGCAATCATACTCCAGTAAAGATGTTAAAAAAAAAGTGTGTTTGTTCAAAATAAATAAATAAATAACTTTCCTAACTGCTTAGGAAAGTTATTTCTCCTTCCTATGAAATGAAAAATGATCTATAAGGGCACTTAGTATTGACTATAAATTCCAGTTCTGTCAGTGATGGTATCTGGCGCATGAGGGGCACCCAAGTTAGGGAGCTTTTGGTTAATTTCCCTGGGCCATATAGAGCAAAGTGTTCTCTCAAATACTCTCTGGAAATTCGGAGCCTCAAATATGTTTGCCACCTTCCCCCAAGTCATCACATTTATTAACATCCTTGTCTTATTTTTCTAGAAGCAGGAGCTTCTAGCAGATCTTTTCCCTTTGTGAAAGGATGTATTTCTGTGTGAGGTGGATCTAGGCCACCTTAGTCTGTCCTCTAATGTTCACTCAGTAGCACTCTACCTGGTTGATAATATGTTTGAGGCCAACTTCCTGCAATGTTTTTCTTTTTCTTTTCTTTTTTTTTACCTTAGGAGCACTGTATAATAAAAACTCCATTAAAGATGCAAAACCAAAGTGAGCCATGAAGCAAGACACGATGGGGCCTATCAGCATTCCTAAGCGTGTTCAAGGTGAAAGCATTTCAGAGGGAGTTAAACAACAGTCATTATAGCTATCTTTGTTGACCTCTGACTCTATATGCCAGTCACTGTGTTTGACATACATTAATTCTCATAAAACTTCTGTCATGTTGACTTTACTATCTCCCTTTTACAAATGGGGAAAGAGGTTCACATAAATTAAATGACTTTCTCAGGGCAACAGCTAGTAAGTTTTAGGGCTGGATTTGTATCCAAAATACAGTGGGATTTTTTTGGTTTTTTGACTCTATTTTCTTCTTATTAGTACTGCATACATTTATTATTTATATGTATTAAAAAGGATAAAATAAGTTTGGACTCCTCTCTCACACAACATGAAGTTCTGTATGATCTAAAGATAAAAATGTTGAAGTAAAATATATATATTATGGAAAACGTATGTATAATCTAGGAGTCAAGAAAAATTTCTGTGCAAGCTGGAAAACCTAGACACTCTGGAGAAATGACTGACATATTTGAGTGCTTAAAACTTAAAATGTAATCATATGGCAAACGTAAAGGTAAATAAAACCAGAAGACAAATAATAGAGGAACATATATTTGTAAGACACACGACAGATAAAGGGTTCAATATCCAACATATAAAAAATTTCCTACACATTAATAAGAAAAGACAAACACACTAATTGAAAGTGGTTAAAAAGGGTAAAAAGGGCTGTTCAAGGAGGCAGAAAACCCCCTTGCCAATAAACAAGTGAAATTACTCAACTTTACTAGCAATCAGGCATATTGAAATTAAATTAACAAAGAAATATCACTTTAAGACCATTAAACATGTTATCACAAATTGCTGGAGTGTTGTGGAGGTTAATATGTTATCTCATACATTTGCCGAGGGAAATGTGCAGTATATTAAAGCCATTTGGAAGTCAATCTGGCAACCCCTATTAAAATTAAGAATTTACAAAAACTTTAACTTAGCAATTCCATTTCCGGGGCCTTCTTCCATAGAAGATAAAAGCACGGGTATATAACAGTGAATATGAACAAAATAAATTATACGTATATATTCAGATTAATTGCAACGTTTTTTCTAGTAGCCAAAAAACTGGAATCAACTTGAATGTCCTCAATAGAGGAATGGTTTAATAAGTTGTCTTTCACTCAAACCATTGCATTTCACATAACTAGTTTAAAAAGTGTGTTAAGTCTATACCAGACGATGTGGAAAACATTTCTCTGAAATGTTTCTAAGTGAGAAAAACTACGTGCAGTAAAGAGTAAAATAGTGCCCCTATATGTTTTTATGCATACATATGTATGTTACCTTATTTATGAACATAGACAAAGATATGCAAAGATTCACACCAGGCTTTTAACACTGCTTATCCAGTGGAGGAGTGGCTAATGAAGTGTAAAAATCCTATAGATGTACAGGCTTTCTCAATATTTATGTATATGTATGAATATATATATACATATATAATTCTCAACATTTATATATAATTGCTTTATGTAAATGCACATGTAAATTACATATGTGTAAAGCCATGTACAAAGAGATAGTTGCTGAAAGTGTGCATATCATAGAGAGTGTTTTGAGTTTTTAGTGTTTAGGGTTCTTTTTTTTAACTTTCTTTCTTGTACTTTGAGTTTTTCAAAATAAAAATTTTACATGATTTTAAGTTTAACATTTTCTAAAGCAAACATTATAGAGCAGGTTAAGGAAATGACCCAGTATCTACAGAATGATTTGATTGTTCAGTCCTCCAGCAGTTCATCAAACTACATTGAGCAGCAACCGTGACATTGTGTCAGGTGTGTTAAAGTGGTTGGGATTACAGAGATAAATGAAATATGCTTCTTCTTGTTGTATATTACAACAAGACAAACATATAAATGAACGATTCTAATACAATATGGCTATTGCTTTAATATAAGAATTTGTAGGACCATAGGGGCAATGAACTCTGCAGGCATTGGTGGTAGAGAGGCTTCAGAGGGAAAGAACCATTTGAGCTTAGCCTTAAAGACTGAGGATGCTTTCATCACTCACCAGCCTTAGGTGGGGAAGGGAAAGCAATCCCTTCAAAGAGGAAGGAATCAACATCTAGTCCTATTTCATTCATCAAGAATGTGGAGGAGGAAGTAAACAGTTTATTATTTATAGTCTCAAATGATGGTAATGTGTGGAAGATGGGCAAATGGAACAAGAGACTTTGGAAGAGTCCTGATCAGGAACTAATAAAATGAGAACCTGCTTTGAAACATGCAAGCAGGTTTTTCTGAGGGAAGAAGAACTCTAAGCTGCGTTTAATGAAAGGAAGCAACTGTCAAAGCAATCTGACTAAGTTCAGTACATTAGGTTTGCAGTTGGGGAAGAAATATGGGTTGCTGTTCATTTAGGACCTGTGGAAGAGGTTGGAGAAAAGGGGATAGGTATTCAAGCAATGATTCATTAGGTAGAAAGAAGAGAATGTTAGAAATCAGACACTACTGCCACTTACTGAATAAATTCATCATAAGCCATATACAGACACATTATAAAGTATCTCAAGGTACCAGAATGCTTGACCATTGAGGTAAGGTGCCCCAAAATACTGTGTCTTCAAGGAAAACACAAGGGTTCAGTACTCATGGGTTAGCAGCAGTTAACATAAGACACACTAGCTTTTGGGGAGTGGGGGAGAAAGAAGCAAGGATTATGCATGTATGTATTAATATCATAGATGATAACAACAGAAGCCATTTAATCAAATGCTTATTATTGGCCTAATATAATGTCAGGTGTTTTACATAAATTACCTCATTTAATCCCAGCATGGCTCTAAGATCTAGATACATGTTACTATCATTCCCTTTTTACAGATGAGGAAACTAAGTCTTACAGGAGTTAAAAAACGTACTCAAGGTCAAATAGCTTTTAGGTGGTGAAGCTGTAAATTGAGATCGGACTTTAAATCCTATGCTCCCAACTGCTCAACTAGACACTAAGTTATATTCCCCCTGCTAAACCCTAGTCCCAGCCATCATCATATCACACCTGTATTGTCCCAACAGCCTGTCAGCCCTCTGGTCCTACACAGTTCACAACATCCAGTGAACTTTCTAAAACATACATCAGACGACATCACTATCCTTTATCAAACCATCCAGTGGCCCTCCACTGCACGTAAGATAAAATCCAAGTTCTTACCCTGCAGGTCCCTATGTGACCACTTCTCTGCCAGCCTCTCCAGTCTCGGTCATCAATCACCGCTCTGCCCCTCTCTGACTGCACTCCAGTCACTCACCCTTCTGCTCTTCCTCAACACACTGTTCTCGTTCTGGCCTCACGGCATTGCTACTTGCTAGTCTACCTAAAATGCTCTTCTTCAAAGTCTTCAAACAGCTGACTCGACCTCATTATTCAGATCTTGATTCAAATATCAGCTCCTTAGAGAAGGTTCCCCACAACAACAACAAGAACGACCCCTTTGCCCATGAAAACAGAAGTTACTTGAGGACAGGAACTATTGATTTCATGTTCTTCACTCTAATTCCAGAACCAAGAGTAATATCTGACACCTACTAGGCACTCAGGATATATGTGTTTCCTGAAATACTGGTATCTTTTTTAAAGTGTCATACTCATATGCCTATGAGTATATCTACATATATATATATATATATATTTATGGATATGTGAGCTTGTTGTCACCTCACAGAAGTGGAATGTACATCCCTCACCCAAAATTTGGTTTGAATGTCAAGACTAATGATGCCACACATATACCAAGAAGGTATGAAAAGGATTATTACTCACATAATGAGTTATGCATCAAAAATGCAGTTAGACCAAAAAAAGAAAAAAGAAAAAACTGGTAACTGTGAAGTGTTGGGTAATTAGATGGTTGTGATTCTTTCATTCTATAGATATAGGTATAGATATAGAAATAATTGAAACATCAAGTTCTACACCTTAAGTATATACAATATTTATTTATCCATTATACCTCAATAAAACTGAAAAAATGGGATCAGTCTCAATGACAACTTACCCATGGTGTTTGTCTGATAACTAAAACATTGCGTGGTTTATTTAATTTAATTTGGACTTGTTTATGTAAGCCATTATGGCACCTGCAGCATGAGACCAATAAGAAAGGTGAACGTTCCATTGAATATCTAGTACTATCAAGAGCTAGTACTATATATTCTGAGAAGTGAAATGAGTGCCTTAGTCTCTCTATCAATGTGCAGAACTTCAAAGAAGGTAAAGAGTGCTATGGTGAGACATTGTATTGTGGCTTTAATATGTGCAGAAGATGTGTGACCTTGATTTATATTTTGGGTATCCGTGAGGCAAGAGATTCTATGAGTTCTTTACCCCAAATGAGGCAACCTTGGAGAAGGAATTGTTTTCATTGGCCAGAACAGATGGTGAGACCGCTGGCAGTGGCCCAAAGATCTATAAAAATGTGAAGATGAGGCCAATTGTTGGCTAAGACATGGCCAAGTGCTAAGATAACTGGCTACAGTTTGGCCAACTGAGCTGATCCTGTGTCCTGTCCTTTATCAGGAACATTCTGATGAAGAGATGAAAAGCAGCAAGAGTCAAGCAAGCTCCATTAAGTGTGACAGTGGCAATGCCATTGGTTAAGTGAATGAACCCCCTTTGGTATTCACTGTGTTGAGCCTAAGGGGCTCCCCAGGTATCCAAGTGTTCTAAGAGATGACCTCCTCTAGCACTGTGGCATCCGGCAAGGGACCCAGCACAGGGGACGTTACCCTCTCCTGAAAGTAGGGTATGCAGAGAGCCCAGGTTCAGCTCCATCCTGTAGCAAGGAGGCCTCACTAGCTGTGCTGGGCTTGCAGGATGCTGTTTCCATGATCAAAGGCCTAACGGGCAGCTGTATACTGAGGGTCACAGGTTCAGGACCTGAGATAGTCTATATTTCCAGGAAAGTCCAGTATGCACCCACCAATTGCTACACTAATGGCATACAGCATTGGGCCAAGGAAGGTAGTTCCTTGTATCAGAAGCCCATGCAACTAACGGCCATCACTGATGGTAGAGGGACTCCAAGATATATGAGAGAAGGTTGCTAAAGCTCCCACAGTGAAGGAATCCCGGGGGGCCGTAACAGGAATGCCTGTTCTATGGCCATTCAGGCAGATTCTAGTATCTTTTTACAGGGGGTCTCATTCAAGTTGGGCCTATTTGCAAGTTACAGAACAAAAAAAAATGCTTTGTAAATGAGGAGTGTTGCCTCCAGAATCTAAACATGTCGAAAACATGTTGGGCTTGTTTTAACAATGTGGGTCCTAAGAAGACTAAAAGCTGTTTCTTGACACTGTCAGGACTGGAGCAGCCCTCAACTTACTAAATAATTTTCAGGAGCTTAACTGAAGTGGTGGGGCCCTGTACTATGGGTCTCATGTGAATCTCCTCAAAGGAGGATGTCATTAGTGTGATGTCATAACTGTGTACCCGAAAAAAGTTAGAGCTGGTTAAAATATTGCCTGTGAAGACTATGTGAGATGGCAGGCGTGGAGACTGAGCCCATTGAGTACCCAGGTGAAGGTGTATTGTGTCCCTTTAAAGGTGAAGGTTAACTGCAGCTGAGAGGTTGTTGAACTAGGCACTGAATAGAACATGCTAGCCAAATACTTTGCTCTAACTGCAAAGTATTTACCAGTTACTTATTTATTATTGGGTGGAATCAGTCATTTCAATAGGTGGGGCCATGACGCCAAGGGTACGAATTCACACTGAGGCACCGGTCCTGTTTTGCCGGGTTTAAGAACAAGTAAAACTTGGCTGTTAAATGCAGCAGAAGTGGGGATAACCACACCTTCTCTAAATAGGTCTTATATAATGGGTTTCAATCTGTGAAAACCGTGCTTTCATTTAGATTGAACCTTTTCTTAAACACTGAGGTGAAAGGTATTATTTTAACTAGGGGGAAAGGTCCATAGGGTCCCATAGTTTTCAAGCTGATTACAAGGGCCAGAGACTTAACTTGATTACTTATTGGGTCAGGTTCTCCACGTGCACTAGAGGATATTTTAGGGTAATGGATGTCTTGGCTATGGAAAAGTTAGGCACGGAAAGAATTCGGATGGTTCAGGTTAGGCATATCTGTTTCTATTTTATGTTCACCTACTCCCTGGCTGGGAGTGGATGAACATAAAGTGTGGCCAGATGTGGGCCAGAAGGGGAAGGGGAATTAATGAGGCTTCAAAACTGTCCATTGTCAAACATCAAAAGTGGAATCAGATTATGACACACACTGCCACCACCCATACAGCACCCCTCTCCCCATCTGGGACCTCCCAAACACACACGGAAACACCAAGTCCATTTCCTCCTCACCAGCAGGATAAAGTGTTCAGGAAGAAATCTGTCTTCAGAGCTCAGTCCTCACCCAGTCCTTATTCCCGGTGTCTGGCTAACTATGGACTGGCTGGTCTGGGCCCCAAACTGGCAGGATACTACCTCCCTCCCTTCTCACACGCCTGCCCCTTCCTGCCTTCCTTCAGTCCCCATCACCGAAGAACAGACAGAGATACACACACATCTTTCTACAACAGCTTGTACATCAATAGCTGAGGGCTTTTTTATTTGGTCTCTACACAGGTGACCATGTCTCCAGTGCTTTCTCTGGAGAGACAACAGAGACAGCAAGGTCTCAGTCACCTGATAGACCCAGGGCAGCACTTTATGAACTGCTGGAAGAGCCCTCTGGGACGTTTTCATCCTCCTCTGGCTCTTTAGTCATTGTTGTACTCCGCCAGTAATAGAATGCTAGCATCTTTGACTTCTTCTGTGTAGAACCTCTTCCCGAATTCTGACGACGGACTGATTTTGTTAACTCGACCACCTCCTGAAACTGGTCGGAAAACAAAGTGATACAGAAAGATATTGATTTGGGGAAAGAGGATGGGAAGGAGAACTTTGAGAGAATGGGTGTGGATTGAGAAGGGGTTTGTGCCAGGGAAGGGCTGGGTAAGTCTTGGGTGGGGGATGAAGAGGAGGCACGTGAGTCGGGTAATCTGACCTCTTCCATCTTATAGCCCTGGAGTGGAGAATTCACCCTCTCCCTTCTGCGTTGGCCCCCCGGTGTTTGTTGCTCTGACCTCTCGGTGTTTGTCCGTGCATCACGGTTAGGCTCCTGGGGGACTGTAGTTTCCTCTGCCATGTGAGTAGCAACAGTGTGCTCTACTCCAAGGCTCCTGGCCTCTCTATATATACCCTGCCAGGACAATGAAGAGCCACACCCATCAGCTTTGATTGGTCAGCCAATGGTAGCGCTGGGGTGGCTGTGACATCACAAAGCACTACCCTTGAAGATACGTGGGGGGAGGGGAGGGGTGCAGAGGAGTCTACGTGCTCTGGTTAGAGAAAGGGAGTGCTTCCTCAACACCCAGTAAAGAGCCTTCCCAAATTGACCTTCCACTCTTCCTCATCTTCTCTGGTTCAATCCTTGTGGTGCACATGTTAGGGAGAAGGTGTTCCCTCCAAACCATTCCACATGGCCACCCCCATTCAGTGTTAAATTCTGTTGTCTCCCAGATCTCATCACCTGGTATTGTGTGGTTTTTAAAAACTTTTTATTTTAGAACAGTTTTATGTTTACAGAGTAATTGTGAAGATCATATTCATACACTCCACAACAAATTTCCCTTCTTAACATTGTACATTAGTATGGTACAATTGTTCAACTTAGTGAACCAACACTGAAACAGTATTATTAACTAAAGTCTGTACTTCATCAGAATTCCTTTTTTTTTAAATGTTGAGCCTTCTTTTAATTAATTTATTTTTATTTTTGGCTGTGTTGGGTCTTCGTTTCTGTGTGTGGGCTTTCCCTAGATGTGGCAAGCAGGGGCCACTCTTCATCGTGATGGGCGGGCCTCTCACTGTCGCGGCCTCTCTTGTTGCGGAGCACAGGCTCCAGATGCGCAGGCTCAGCGGCTGTGGCTCACGGGCCTAGTTGCTCTGCGGCATATGGGATCTTCCCAGATCAGGGCTCGAACCCGTGTCCCCTGCATCATCAGGCAGATTCTCAACCTCTGTGCCACCGTGGAAGCCCCAGATTGCCTTATTTTTTACCTAATATTCTTCTTCTGTCCCAGGATCCCAACCAAGATTCTACATTCAATTTAGTCATTCCTTGTTATAACTTCTTAGGCTCCTCTTGGCTGTGACAGTTTTTTAGACTTCTTGTTTTTGAAGACTTTGACAGTTTGGGGTCTTGTGTTTTGTCTTTTACATTAGGTCTGCAGATGTTATTGCTCTTATAGGTAAAAGTTTTTATAAGTTTCTTCTTCCAGAGAACCTCAAATCAAGTCAGTACCATCAGTGTTATGGACTTCCCCGTGGCAGTGGTTGAACTAATCTCTTGGCTTTGTCACAGAGGTGACACAAATGTTTTTCTCTAGAGGTCTGAGGATCAGGATCATTTTTATTTATGACAGAGGCACAGGGGCAGCAGCAGAAGCATTTTGTAAGGTACTAGTGAGTCATTTACTTTTAGAAGTATGACCTCAGCATCCCACATAGTTAACGGCTCTTCCTCCACACGAGTGACCATCCAATGGACCTGTATATTGAACAGACTGTCAGTCTTTCTCCTGAGCTCTATATAGAAAGGGGGCCAACATGTGGTTGAGACACAACCAGTGTTCACAAGGTAAGAGTCATTTCTTTGAGGTTAGTAACAGTCGCACCTTAGTTTGGAATTGAAACACGTGATTCAACCTGAGAATCAAAAATAGGTCCAGGTTGAGACACAGGATTCAGGACTGCTTTAAGGAAGGTCCCAATCCAAGAATCCTTTCACTATATGCCAAGTGGCTCAACTGACTTATGTTGGTCAAAGCTTTAGCAGACACTCAGTAGGACTAACAAATGCAGCACAAAGAAGCAAGTTCAAAGCACAAGCTAGCCAGCAGGCAGTAGCCCAAGTGCCTGTTCACCAGCATAGAGCAGAGCCAGTTAGAAAGCCAAAGCAAGAGAAGAAAGACCCCCGGTGGTAAGGGATAGCACCTTGATGTCCTGCTCACAGGACCAGTTGTTGTAATCACACCACAGAGACAGGATGGACCCTTCAACCCAAATTCGGTTTGGATGTCGAGACTGATAACACAGACACCTAGAGAGTATGAAAAACCTTACTACATAAGGAGGCTTTCTGGGGAGAGCAGGGCAGGCTCTCAAGCAGGTTCAAGAATGGCTTGAGAGAGCAGAAGAAGGAGACTGGCTTGGCTTTTATGGTGGTGAGGGGATGACGCTGGAGTGTTCCCACACACAGGTCAGGTTTTGCACAGCCTGAACTTCCTCCTGGCCCACAGAAGAGAGAGTACCTGAGCTTTCTTATCCGATCTAGGGAAGCAGGGGAAGAGGCAGTGGTAGGGCTCTTTTATAGAATAATGTTGTGTAAATGCAAGGTGTTTAGCACAGTTTAGAATTCTCATAACCATTATAACCACACTTATATTGTTTTCAGTTAAACTACGTTTCACTAGATTAGTATTTCCCAAATTATGGTCCTTTAAATATTATTTAAGGTGGCTTAGAATTATCTTGGTTCATCACAGAGAAACTGTGTAGAAAGAGAAAAGACTGCTAGCCTCAGGAGGTCTGACACACTGGTCACAAAAGAGCAGACTTCATTGTACTATCTGCTGAATTATGAGGGGTTTCTAACATGTTTCCCATCCTGGGTGACTACTGTAGCACCCAAAGACTGTAATAATAATTACAGAAACTAACATTTATTGACTACTAACTCTATGTAGGAATTATGCTAAATACCCATATACATATTTAATCCTCGTCACAACCCTATTGAGATATGTGGCAAAAGAGTGGTTTCTGTCATTTCTGCCAGGACATCTCCATTCCAATTGCAGAAGCAGAAAAGGGCATATAGGAGGGCACATGGGAATATTTATGGGGCAGGCTCAAAAGGGGTATGCATTACTCCTGCTCACATTTCCTTGGGAAAAACTCACATAGCCACATCTAACTACAAGAGAAAATGAGAAATGTAGTCTAGCTGGTAGAAGAGGAGAACTTAAATGTTGGAGATAAGCTAGCAATCTCTGTCTCCACCATCTTGTTCATCACTCTCCCCAGTATTTACAGTAGAGCCTGGCACATAGTAGGTGGCCATGAATATTTCTGTTGAATGAATGGGTTTCAACGTTTTTGGTCAGTTATGGGGATCAAAAGCATATAGAACTTGGTTAAGCAATGGTTTCCTAGATATGACACAAAAAGCACAAGCAACAAAGAAAGAATAAATTGGACTATATCAAAATTTTAAAATGATTTCTTCTGCAAAAAAATACCATGAAGAAAGCAAAAAGGCACACCAAAGAGAGATCCTGACAAATCATATATTTAATAAAAGTGTAGTATCCAGAATACAGAAAGAACTCTTACAACTCAACAACAAAAATACAAACAACCCAACTGAAAATCAGGTAAAGGACTTAAATAGACATTGTGCTAATGAAGATATACAAATAGCCAACAAACATATGAAAATATGCTCAATACCATTAGTCGTGAGGGAAATGCAAATCAAAACCACGATGAGATGCCACTTCAAACCCACTAGGAAGGCTATAACTTTTTTAAAAAGAAAATAACAAGTATTGACAAGGATGTAGAGAAAGTGAAACACTCATACACGTCTGGTGGGAACATAAAATGATACAGGTTCTGTGGAAAACATTTTGGCAGTTACTCAACAAGTTAAACATAGACTTGCCATATTACCCAGTAACTCTACTCCTAGGTATATAATGAAAAGAGTTGAAAAGGAGGGAACAACAGAAACAACAACAACAAAAAAGAACAGGTGAATTGAGCAACACAAAAGCAAAGGGCAGATAATGTTTCAAGAAGTAAAAAATGGTCAACTTTATTAAATACTTTTACAAGTAATATAGGGACAGACAAATGACGATTGAACTTGTTAGTAGAGAGGTCATTGGTATATTTGATAAGAAGGAAATTGAAAGAGTGGAAAATATTTTACTATAAACCTGGATGTGTATTAAGGAGAAAATGTGAGATCAGAAAGTGAGGGGCGGATAGACAATTTCTTTTGCGAGTTTTGGTGCTAAGGGGAGGAGAAATATGGGACTATAGCTGGAGGGGGATTTGGTATTAAGAGAGTGTATTTTTAAGAGGGTAGATTCTAGAATGCATCTAGCCAATATAAATGACTGAATGAAACTGACGACATAAAAATCCAAAGGGATAATTGCAGAAGAAAAAATATTGAGAAAGCAAGAGGGGTATTCAGAGCACTAGTAGATGGGATCGGTAGCAAATGTGGAAATCTTGGCTTTCCATGAGAATGAGTAATATTTACAGATTCTACAGTGGAGAAGGAAATGATTATGGTATGATTACAAATGCAGGTAAGATGTTAGATTTGGTGGGGAAGATATAAAAGAATTTTCTCTTGACTCTTCAGTTTTCTCAGTGAAGGATGAGCTAAGGGCATAAAATAACAAGAGTGAGGGTAGGGTTTTGAGAAATTGAGGGGAAGATAAAGTATTGGATATTCATTTTGTATAATGGAAATGGGTGTATAATATGGAAGTATTGATCATTTAAGATATGTGGTCAAGAATTTAAGGTGAGATCAGTTAGCTTTGTCTTGTAAAGTTCTACAGCAACATCCATCACTTGTATATAGGAACAAAGCAGGTAGATAGCTAAATTTAACAAGGGTTGTGGTTTTGCCAGGGAAGTACTATGGTGGGAAAGTGAGTAGGGAGATGAAGGTTGATGAAAGTAAGTGATACTAATGATAAATTGGTAAGCAATGAGGAAATGCGAAAAGAGAAATGTGGCTGATGCTGAAAAGTAGTAGAATTCACAGATTGGAGTTCAAAATTGAAGAAATTTTAGAGTTGCGTGTGTGAAGGTGTGTATACCTGCACGTGAGGGAGGTATTTTGCTAGGAAGGATAATCAGTTGTAGCCCAAGAGATGTATGTTATAAAATCAGGATTTCAGAGTTGCTGTAATTTTTGAGAATGTCAATGTCTAGTGCATGAGCATTAGAGTGAGTGGCTTAAGTATGATGGAAGAAAAATACCATTGGAATTGAGGGCATGAAAGGTTTGCAAAGCCAAAAATGCTGGATGAATATCCACATAGATGACAGATGTTGAAGTTGCCAAGATGGTGGCAGTACTAAAAGTGGAGAAGAAGACTCAGGAAAGTGTCTAATGAATGAAGGTAAAGAAATAGATGGCGTAGCACATGATATTATCTAATAGCAAGAACTACAAATGAGCTCTGAATTTTGAAAGAGAAAGGAGCAGAAATGGTTTGAAAGTGACAGTGAGTCGACTCCTTGGGGTATGTGAGGAAAACTAACGTTTGCTCAAGAGGACTGCAGGGGAAGTGATTTCCTCAAGGCACAGCCATATTCCAGTCATAAAACAGAGATTAAGGGAACACGGAGAGAACAACTTGAAGCTACTGGGGAGTTTCTTAATGATAGACTATGAGTTACAGAGGGCAGGAAAGAAGCGCTCATGAAGTTGGGGAGAGGGTTGGGTCCAATTCCGTCAAGTGCAGAGCAATACGTGAATAAGGGTCTAGTTAATGATGGATAATCTGCAGGGTGGTGACTTAAGTAAAAGTGATAAGACAAGATGGACCTTGTGACTGCACGGCAGATTGGGAGGTGAGTAAAGCCCTCCAGACTACAGATTGCTTAATCTAGGCTGACCTAGAACTAAGAAGAATCCAGAAACACCACTGAAACCTGTTTCCTCTAAATATCATGTATCCTGTATGATGATCCAGCATTGCAAAGATAGACTAGTAAGGACATCTAAGAGGGTAGGCTTGAAAGGAAACTAGTGTGTTTGCTCAAGAGTGTGAGTGTGTATGAAAAATATCAACAGCAAATTCTAATGTCAGAGGGTTGCTACTATAGGCTTATGGAGCCATGCACTATTCTTGGACAACCCAAGGTGCCTGCACAGATGTGGCCCAGATGCAAGCACCAACACTTACTGGGCACCTGCAAAGCCAAAGCTGGGGAAGATGGAAGGCCAAGTGGAAGTGGTATTTTCCCAAGACAGGAATGTATTTACTTAGGCTTCCTAAATGGCAGGTGGACAAAAAATGGAAGAAAGGAAATTAAGCTTCTTTTTGCCTAACATCTCTCCTCAGGAGGAAGTACTTGGAGTTGTATTTCCTATGTAAATTCACCTGCTAAAACTCCAGGGAGCTCATCAGTGGGCAGATGTTCCCACCTAAGTATGGTTACCAGCAAACATTTATTCAAAATCATGGCTGCATCTGGCTCACATTAGAAGGGTTCTCTTTGTCATTGTCTTTTAAAAGAACAATTCCCCATGCTTATAAATCCAGACTCAGAACATCAATTCAACCAACCTCAGGAGCCCTGTGGCTACACCTTCCTGCTGGGAATCAGCATGGTCCCCAGAGAATCAATTTGAGGAGTATTACCAAAGTGTTTTCATTTTCAGTGTTTATCCACTGGAATGTCTACGAGTGAAGAATAGACAGGGCAATACAATCCTAAGATTCAATTTCTTTCATCAAATACAAACTGTGTATATGAGCATCAAGGCAAGAGGATGGAGGACTTTAACTGAAATTCCAATTGATATCTAAGTGCAAATCCTGGAACCATCCCATGCTAGCATTGTGAGTTAGGATAGGTACTTAACCACTCTGAGCCTGTTTTCTGATCTCTATAAAAAAATAGAAGGATAATATCTCATACAGCTGTTGCAAAGATCAACTCAAATAATTCATGTACAGAATATAGCACAACAACCTACAGAATGGGAGAAAATATTTGTAAATCGTGTATCTGATAAGGGATTTTTATTCAGAATATATAAAGAACTCTTACATGCCTGTGATAAGAAGGTAAATAACCCAACTTTTAAACTGGGCAGAAGATCTAAATAGACATTTCTGCAAGGAAGATATACAAATGGCCAGCAAGCACATTAGAGACGCTTGACATCATTATTCATCAGGAAAACACAAATGAAAACCACAGAAAGATACCATTTCATACCCATTCGGATGGCTAGAATCCAAAAGTCAGATAATCATAACTGTTGGTGGGGATTTAGAGAAATCAAAACCATCATACACTGTTAGTGAGAATGTAAAATGGTATACCTGCTTTGGAAAAGTTTGGTAGTTTCTCAGAGGGTGAAACAGTGTTACTGTATGACCCACTTGTAGGTATATTCCCAAGATAAATGCAAATATATGTCCATACAAAAACTTGTACATAAATATTCATAGCAGCAATATTCATAATACCCAAAGATGGAAACAACCCAAATGCCCATCAACTGACCAGTGGACAAACAAAATGTGGCAAATCCATACAACAGAATACTATTCAGACATCAAAAGGAATGAAGAACTAATATATGCTACAATATGGCTGAACCTTAAAAACATTATGCTAAGTGAAAGAAGTCAGTCACAAAAGACCACATATTATGTGATTCTATTCATATGAAATGCTCAGAACAGGCAAATCTATAGCTACAAAATAGATCAATAATTGCTTAAGGCTGAGGCAGAAGTTGTTGGGAGCATAGGGGATTCACAGCTACAAGATACGAGGGTTTCTTTTTGAGGTGTTGAAAACGTTCTAAAATAGACTAGAGGGAACTTCAAGATGTCGGAAGAGTAAGACGTGGAGATCACCTTCCTCCCCACAGAAGCATCAGAAATACATCTACACGTGGAACTGCTCCTATAGAACACCCACTGAACGCTGGCAGAAGACCTCAGACCTCCCAAAAGGCAAGAAACTCCCCACGTAGCTGGGTAGGGCAAAAGAAAAAAAGAAAAAGCAGAGACAAAAGAATAGGAACGGGACCTGCACCAGTGGGAGGGAGCCTGAAGGAGGAAAGGTTTCCACACACTAGAAGCCCCTTCACTGGCGGAGACTACAGGTGGCGGACGGGGGCAGCTTCGGAGCCACGGAGGAGAGCGCAGAAACAGGGGTGCGGAGGGAAAAGTGGAGAGATTCCCGCACGGAGGATCGGTGCCGACCAGTACTCACCAGCCCGAGAGGCTTGTCTGCTCACCTGCCGGGACGGGTGGGGGCTGGGAGCTGAGGCTTGGGCTTCGGTCTGAGCGCAGGGAGAGGACTGGCAGTGTGAACACAGCCTGAAGGGGTTAGTACGCCACGTCTAGCCAGGAGGGAGTCCAGGAAAAGTCTGGAGCTGCCGCAAAGGCAAGAGACTTTTTCTTCCCTCTGTGTTTCCTGGTGCACAAGCAGAGGGGATTCAGAGTGCCGCCTAAAGGAGCTCCAGAGACGGGCGCGAGGCGTGGCTAGGAGCGCAGACCCCAGAGATGGGCATGAGATGCTAAGGCTGCTGCTGCCGCCACCAAGAAGCCTGTGTGCGAGCACAGGTCACTATCCAGAACTCCCTTCAGGGAACCTGTGCAGCCCGCCATTGCCAGTGTCCCGTGATCCAGGGACGACTTCCCCGGGAGAACGCACGGTGTGCCTCGGGCTGGTGCAACGTCACGCCGGCCTCTGTCACTGCAGGCTCACCCTGCCTCCGTACCCCTCCCTCCCCCCGGCCTGAGTGAGCCAGAGCCCCCAAAGCAGCGGGTCCTATAACCCCGTCCTGTCTGAGCGAAGAACAGACGCTCTCAGGAGACCTACACGCAGAGGCGGTGTCAAATCCAAAGCTGAACCCCGGGAGCTGTGCGAACAAAGAAGAGAAAGGGAAATCTCGCCCAGCAGCCTCAGGAGCAGCGGATTAAATCTCCACAATCAACTTGATGTACCCTGCATCGGTGGAACACCTGAATAGACAACGAATCACCCCAAATGGAGGAGGTGGACTTTGGGAGCAACGCTATTTATACATTTTTTCCCTTTTTCTCTTTTTGTGAGTGTGTATGCGTATGATTCTGTGTGTGATTTTGCCTGTATAGTTTGGCAGTTAACGTTTGTCCTAGGGTTCTGTCTGTCCGTTTTTTGTTTTTTTTTTAGTATAGTTTTCAGCGCTTGTTATAATTGGTGAATTTGTTTCTTCGTCTGGTTTTTCTCTTCTTTCTCGTTTTTTTAATTACTTAAAAAATTTTAATAATAAATTTTTGTTCTTTATTTTAATAACTTTTTAATAATTTAGTTTAATTTAATTTTACATTTTTCTTTCTTTCTTTCTTTCTTTCTTTCTTTCTTTCTTTCTTTCTTTCCTTCTTTCTCCCTTTTATTCTGAGCCGTGTGCGTGACAGACTCTTGGTGCTCCAGCCAAGCGTCAGGGCTATTCCTCTGATGTGGCAGAGGCAAGTTCAGGATATTGGTCCACCACAGACCTCCCAGCTCGACGTAATATCAAACGGTGAAAATCTCCCGGATATCTCCATCTCAACACTAAGACCCAGCTCCACTAAATGACCAGCAAGCTACGGTCCTGGATACCTTATACCAAACATCTACCAAGAAAGGAACCCAACACTACCCATTAGCAGAGAGGCTGCCTAAAATCATAGTAAGGTCACAGACACCCCAAAACACACCACCAGACTTGGACCTGCCTACCAAAAAGAAAATATCCAGCCTCATTGACCAGAACACAGGCACTACTCCCCTCCACCAGGAAGCCTACACAACCCACTGAACCAACCTTAGCCACTGGGGACAGACACCAAAAACAACGGGAACTACGAACCTGCAGCCTGTGAAAAGGAGTCCCCAAACACAGTAAGATAAGCAAAATGGAAAGACAGAAAAACACACAGCAGATGAAGGAGCAAGGTAAAAACGCACCAGACCTAACAAATGAAGAGGAAATAGGCAGTCTACCTGAAAAAGTATTCAGAATAATGATAGTAAAGATGATCCAAAATCTTGGAAATAGAATGGAGAAAATACAAGAAAAGTTTCACAAGGACCTAGAAGAACTAAAGAGCAAACAAACAATCATGAACAACACAATAAATGAAATTACACATTCTCTAAAAGGGATCAATAGCAGAATAAATGAGGCAGAAGAACGGATAAGTGACCTGGAAGATAAAATATTGGAAATAACTACTGGAGAGCAGAATAAAGAAAAAAGAATGAAAAGAATTGAGGACAGTCTCAGAGACCTCTGGGACACGATTAAACGTACCAACATTCAAATTATAGGGGTTCCCAAAGAAAAAGAGAAAAAGAAAGGGACTGAGAAAATATTTGAAGAGATTATAGTTGAAAACTTCCCTAATATGGGAAAGGGAATAGTTAATCAAGTCCAGGAAGCACAGAGAGTCCCATACAGGGTAAATCCAAGGAGAAACGCGCCAAGACACATAGTAGTCAAACTATCAAAAAGTAAATACAAAGAAAAAATATTAAAAGCAGCAAGGGAAAAACAAAAAATAACATAGAAGGGAATCCCCATAAGGTTAACAGCTGATCTTTGAGCAGAAATTCTGCAAACCAGAAGGGAGGGGCAGGACATATTTAACGTGATGAAAGGGAAAAACCTACAACCAAGATTACTCTACCCAGCAAGGATCTCATTCAGATTTGACAGAGAAATTAATACCTTTACAGACAAGCAAAAGCTAAGAGAATTCAGCAGAACTAAACCAGCTTTACAGCAAATGCTAAACCAACTTCTCCAGGCAGGAAACACAAGAGAAGGAAAAGACTTACAATAACAAATGCAAAACAATTAAGAAAATGGTAATAGGAACATACATATCGATAATTACCTTAAATGTAAATGTATTAAATGCTCCCACCGAAAGACACAGACTGGCTGAATGGATACAAAAACAAGACCCGTATATATGCTGTCAACAAGAGACCCACTTCAGACCTAGGGAAACATACAGACTGAAAGTGAGAGGGTGGAAAAAGATATTCCATGCAAATGAAAATCAAAAGAAAGCTGGAGTAGCAATTCTCATACCAGACAAAATAGACTTTAAAATAATGACTTACAAGGGACAAAGCAGGACACTACATAATGATCAAGGGATCGATCCAAGAAGAAGATATAACACTTGTAAATATTTATGCACCCAACATAGGAGCACCTCAATACATAAGACAAATACTAACAGCCATAAAAGGGGAAATCGACAGTAACACAATCATAGTAGGCGACTTTAACACCCCACTTTCAACAATGGACAGATCATCCAAAATGAAAACTAATAAGGAAACACAAGCTTTAAATGATACATTAAACAAGATGGACTTAATTGATATTTATAGGACGTTCCATCCAAAAACGTCCAGAGATAAACCCATGTACACATGGTCACCTTATCTTGATAAAGGAGGCTAGAGTATACAATGGAGGAAAGAGCCTCTTCAATAAGTGGTGCTGGGAAAACTGGACAGCTACATGGAAAAGAATGAAATTAGAACACTCCCTAATGCCATACACAAAAATAAACTCAAAATGGATTAAAGACCTTAATGTAAGGCCAGACACACTAAAACTCTTAGAGGAAATAAAAGAAGAAAACTCTTTTGAGATAAATCACAGTAAGATCTTGTTTGACCCACCTCCTAAAGAAATGGAAACAAAACTAAAAATAAACAAATGGGACCAAGTGAAACTTAAAAGCTTTTGCACAGCAAAGGAAAGCATAAACAAGATGAAAAGACAACCCTCAGAATGGGAGAAAATATTTGCAAACGAAGCAACTGACAAAGGATTAGTCTCCAAAATTTACAAGCAGCTCATGCAGCTCAATATCAAAAACACAAACCACCCAATCCAAAAATGGGCAGAAGACCTAAATAGACATTTTTCCAAAGAAGATACACAGATTGCCAACAAACACATGAAAGAATGCTCAACGTCGTTAATCATTAGAGAAATGCAAATCAAAACTACAATGCGGTATCATCTCACACCGGTCAGAATGGCCATCATCAAAAAATCTACAAACAATAAATGGACAACCTGGAAGAAATGGACAAATTCTTAGAGAAGGTGTGGAGAAAAGGGAACCCTCATACACTGTTGGTGGGAATGTAAATTGATAGAGTCACTAAGGAGAACAGTATGGAGGTTCCCTAAAAAACTAAAAATAGAACTACCATATGACCCAGCAATCCCACTATGGGGCATATATCCTGAGAAAACCATAATTCAAAAAGAGTCATGTACCACAATGTTCACTGCAGCTCTATTTACAATAGCCAGGACTTGGAAGCAACCTAAGTGTCCATCAACAGATGAATGGATAAAGAAGATGTGGCACATGTATACAATGGACTATTACTCAGCCATAAAAAGGAACGAAACTGAGTTATTTGTAGTGAGGTGGATGGACCCAGAGTCTGTCATACAGAGTGCAGTAAGTCAGAAAGAGAAAAACAAATACGGTATGCTAACACATATATATGGAATCTTTTAAAAAAATTGGTCATGAGGAACCTAGGGGCAAGACGGGAAAAAAGACGCAGACCTGGGCTTCCCTGGTGGCATACTGGTTGAGAATCCGCCTGCCGATGCAGGGAACACGGGTTCGTGCCCCTTTCTGGGAGGATCCCACATGCCGCGGAGAGGCTGGGCCCGTGAACCATGGCCGCTGAGCCTGCGCGTCCGGAACCTGTGCTCCACAACGGGAGAGGCCACAACAGTGAGAGGCCCGCGTACGGAAAAAAAAAAAAAAGTCGCAGACCTACTAGAGAATGGACTTGAGGACACGGGCAGTGGGAAGGGTAAGCTGGGACAAAGTGAGAGAGTGTCATGGACATATATACACTACCAAATGTAAAACAGATAGCTAGTGGGAAGCAGCCCCATAGCACAGGGAGATCAGCTCAGTGCTTTTTGACCACCTAGAGGGGTGGGATAGGGAGGGTGGGAGGGAGGGAGACGCAAGAGGGAGGGGATATGGGTATATACGTATATGTATAGCTGATTCACTTTCTTATAGAGCAGAAACTAATACACCATTGTAAAGCAATCATACTCCAGTAAAGATGTTAAAAAAAAAGTGTGTTTGTTCAAAATAAATAAATAAATAACTTTCCTAACTGCTTAGGAAAGTTATTTCTCCTTCCTATGAAATGAAAAATGATGTATAAGGGCACTTAGTATTGACTATAAATTCCAGTTCTGTCAGTGATGGTATCTGGCGCATGAGGGACACCCAAGTTAGGGAGCTTTTGGTTAATTTCCCTGGGCCATATAGAGCAAAGTGTTCTCTCAAATACTCTCTGGAAATTCGGAGCCTCAAATATGTTTGCCACCTTCCCCCAAGTCATCACATTTATTAACATCCTTGTCTTATTTTTCTAGAAGCAGGAGTTTCTAGCAGATCTTTTCCCTTTGTGAAAGGATGTATTTCTGTGTGAGGTGGATCTAGGCCGCCTTAGTCTGTCCTCTAATGTTCACCTCAGTAGCACTCTACCTGGTTGATAATATCTTTGAGGCCAACTTCCTGTAATGTTTTTCTTTTTCTTTACTTTTTTTTTACCTTAGGAGCACTGTATAATAAAAACTCCATTAAAAATGCAAAATCAAAGTGAGCCATGAAGCAAGACACGATGGGGCCTATCAGAATTCCTAAGCGTTTTCAAGGTGAAAGCATTTCAGAGGGCGTTAAACAACAGTCATTATAGCTATCTTTGTTGACCTCTGACTCTATATGCCAGTCACTGTGTTTGACATACATTAATTCTCATAAAACTTCTGTCATGTTGACATTATTATCTCCCTTTTACAAATGGGGAAAGAGGTTCACATAAATTAAATGACTTTCTCAGGGCAATAGCTAGTAAGTTTCAGGGCTGGATTTGTATCCAAAATAAAGTGGGCTTTGTTTGGTTTTTTGACTCTATTTTCTTCTTAGTAGTACTGCATACATTTATTATTTATATGTATTAAAAAGGATAAAATAAGTTTGGACTCCTCTCTCACACAACATGAAGTTCTGTATGATCTAAAGATAAAAATGTTGAAGTAAAATATATATATTATGGAAAACGTATGTATAATCTAGGAGTCAAGTAAAATTTCTGTGCAAGCTGGAAAACCTAGACATTCTGGAGAAATGACTGACATATTTGAGTGCTTAAAACTTAAAATGTAATCATATGGCAAACGTAAAGGTAAATAAAACCAGAAGACAAATAATACAGGAACATATATTTGTAAGACACACAACAGATAAAGGGTTCAATATCCAACATATAAAAAATTTCCTACACATTAATAAGAAAAGACAAACACCCTAATTGAAAGTGGTTAAAAAGGGTAAAAAAGGGCTGTTCAAGGAGGCAGAAAACCCCCTTGCCAATAAACAAGTGAAATTACTCAACTTTACTAGCAATCAGGCATATTGAAATTAAATTAACAAGGAAATATCACTTTAAGACCATTAAACATGTTATCACACATTGCTGGAGTGTTGTGGAGGTTAATATGTTATCTCATACATTTGCCGAGGGAAATGTGCAGTATATTAAAGCCATTTGGAAGTCAATCTGGCAACCCCTATTAAAATTAAGAATTTACATAAACTTTAACTTAGCAATTCCATTTCCGGGGCCTTCTTCCATAGAAGATAAAAGCACGGGTATATAACAGTGAATATGAACAAGATAAATTTTACGTATATATTCAGATTAATTGCAACGTTTTTTCTAGTAGCCAAAAAACTGGAATCAACTTGAATGTCCTCAATAGAGGAATGGTTTAATAAGTTGTCTTTCACTCAAACCATTGCATGTTACATAACTAGTTTAAAAAGTGTGTTAAGTCTATACCAGACGATGTGGAAAACATTTCTCTGAAATGTTTCTAAGTGAGAAAAACTACGTGCAGTAAAGAGTAAAATAGTGCCCCTATATGTTTTTATGCATACATATGTATGTTACCTTATTTATGAACATAGACAAAGATATGCAAAGATTCACACCAGGCTTTTAACACTGCTTATCCAGTGGAGGAGTGGCTAATGAAGTGTAAAAATCCTATAGATGTACAGGCTTTCTCAATATTTATGTATATATATGAATATATATATATATATATATAATTCTCAACATTTATATATAATTGCTTTATGTAAATGCACATGTAAATTACATATGTGTAAAGCCATGTACAAAGAGATAGTTGCTGAAAGTGTGCATATCATAGAGAGTGTTTTGAGTTTTTAGTGTTTAGGGTTCTTTTTTTTTTAACTTTCTTTCTTGTACTTTGAGTTTTTCAAAATAAAAATTTTACATGATTTTAAGTTTAACATTTTCTAAAGCAAACATTATAGAGCAGGTTAAGGAAATGACCCAGTATCTACAGAATGATTTGATTGTTCAGTCCTCCAGCAGTTCATCAAACTACATTGAGCAGCAACCGTGACATTGTGTCAGGTGTGTTAAAGTGTTTGGGATTACAGAGGTGAATGAAATATGCTCCTTCTTGTTGTATATTAAAACAAGACAAACATATAAATGAACCATTCTAATACAATATGGCTATTGCTTTAATATAAGAATTTGTAGGACCATAGGGGCAATGAACTCTGCAGGCATTGGTGGTAGAGAGGCTTCAGAGGGAAAGAACCATTTGAGCTTAGCCTTAAAGACTGAGGATGCTTTCATCACTCACCAGCCTTAGGTGGGGAAGGGAAAGCAATCCCTTCAAAGAGGAAGGAATCAACATCTAGTCCTATTTCATTCATCAAGAATGTGGAGGAGGAAGTAAAGAGTTTATTATTTATAGTCTCAAATGATGGTAATGTGTGGAAGATGGGCAAATGGAACAAGAGACTTTGGAAGAGTCCTGATCAGGAACTAATAAAATGAGAACCTGCTTTGAAACATGCAAGCAGGTTTTTCTGAGGGAAGAAGAACTCTAAGCTGCGTTTAATGAAAGGAAGCAACTGTCAAAGCAATCTGACTAAGTTCAGTACATTAGGTTTGCAGTTGGGGAAGAAATATGGGTTGCTGTTCATTTAGGACCTGTGGAAGAGGTTGGAGAAAAGGGGATAGGTATTCAAGCAATGATTCATTAGGTAGAAAGAAGAGAATGTTAGAAATCAGACACTACTGCCACTTACTGAATAAATTCATCATAAGCCATATACAGACACATTATAAAGTATCTCAAGGTACCAGAATGCTTGACCATTGACGTAAGGTGCCCTAAAATGCTGTGTCTTCAAGGAAAACACAAGGGTTCAGTACTCATGGGTTAGCAGCAGTTAACATAAGACACACTAGCTTTTGGGGAGTGGGGGAGAAAGAAGCAAGGATTATGCATGTATGTATTTATATCATAGATGATAACAACAGAAGCCATTTAATCAAATGCTTATTATTGGCCTAATATAATGTCAGGTGTTTTACATAAATTACCTCATTTAATCCCAGCATGGCTCTAAGATCTAGATACATGTTCCTATCATTCCCTTTTTACAGATGAGGAAACTAAGTCTTACAGGAGTTAAAAAACGTACTCAAGGTCAAATAGCTTTTAGGTGGTGAAGCTGTAAATTGCGATCGGACTTTAAATTTTATGCTCCCAACTGCTCAACTAGACACTTAGTTATATTCCCCCTGCTAAACCCTAGTCCCAGCCATCATCATATCACACCGGTATTGTCCCAACAGCCTGTCACCCCTCTGGTCCTACACAGTTCACAACATCCAGTGAACTTTCTAAAACATACATCAGACGACATCACTTTCCTTTATCAAACCATCCAGTGGCCCTCCACTGCACGTAAGATAAAATCCAAGTTCTTACCCTGCAAGTCCCTATGTGACCACTTCTCTGCCAGCCTCTCCAGTCTCGGTCATCAATCTCCGCTCTGCCCCTCTCTGACTGCACTGCAGTCACTCACCCTTCTGCTCTTCCTCAACACACTCTTCTCGTTCTGGCCTCACGGCATTGCTACTTGCTAGTCTACCTAAAATGCTCTTCTTCAAAGTCTTCACACAGCTGACTCGACCTCATTATTCAGATCTTGATTCAAATATCAGCTCCTTAGAGAAGGTTCCCCACACCAAGAACAAGAACGACCCCTTTGCCCATGAAAACAGAAGTTACTTGAGGACAGGAACTATTGATTTCATGTTCTTCACTCTAATTCCAGAACCAAGAGTAATATCTGACACGTACTAGGCACTCAGGACATATTTCTTTCCTGAAATACTGGTATCTTTTTTAAAGTGTCATACTCACATGCCTATGAGTATATCTACATATATATATATATATTTATGGATATGTGAGCTTGTTGTCACCTCACAGAAGTGGAATGTACATCCCTCACCCAAAATTTGGTTTGAATGTCAAGACTAATGATGCCACACATATACCAAGAAGGTATGAAAAGGATTATTACTCACATAATGAGTTATGCATCAAAAATGCCGTTAGACCAAAAAAAGAAAAAAGAAAAAACTGCTAACTGTGAAGTGTTGGGTAATTAGATGGTTGTGATTCTTTCATTCTATAGATATAGGAATAGATATAGAAATAATCGAAACATCAAGTTCTACACCTTAAGTATATACAATTTTTATTTATCCATTATACCTCAATAAAACTGAAAAAATGGGATCAGTCTCAATGACAACTTACCCATGGTGTTTGTCTGATAACTAAAACATTGCGTGGTTTATTTAATTTAATTTGGACTTGTTTATGTAAGCCATTATGTCACCTGCAGCATGAGACCAATAAGAAAGGTGAACATTCCATTGAATATCTAGTACTATCCAGAGCTAGTACTATATATTCTGAGAAGTGAAATGAGTGCCTTAGTCTCTCTATCAATGTGCAGAACTTCAAAGAAGGTAAAGAGTGCTATGGTGAGACATTGTATTGTGGCTTTAATATGTGCAGAAGATGTGTGACCTTGATTTATATTTTGGGTATCCGTGAGGCAAGAGATTCTATGAGTTCTTTACCCCAAATGAGGCAACCTTGGAGAAGGAATTGTTTGCATTGGCCAGAACAGATGGTCAGACCGCTGGCAGTGGCCCAAAGATCTATAAAAATGTGAAGATGAGGCCAATTGTTGGCTAAGACATGGCCAAGTGCTCAGATAACTGGCTAAAGTTTGGCCAACTGAGCTGATCCTGTGTCCTGTCCTTTATCAGGAACATTCTGATTAAGAGATGAAAAGCAGCAAGAGTCAAGCAAGCTCCATTAAGTGTGACAGTGGCAATGCCATTGGTTAAGTGAATGAACCCCCTTTGGTATTCACTGTGTTGAGCCTAAGGGGCTCCCCAGGTATCCAAGTGTTCTAAGAGATGACCTCCTCTAGCACTGTGGCATCCGGCAAGGGACCCAGCACAGGGGACGTTACCCTCTCCTGAAAGTAGGGTATGCAGAGAGCCCAGGTTCAGCTCCATCCTGTAGCAAGGAGCCCTCACTAGCTGTGCTGGGCTTGCAGGGTGCTGTTTCCATGATCAAAGGCCTAACGGGCAGCTGTATACTGAGGGTCACAGGTTCAGGACCTGAGATAGTCTATATTTCCAGGAAAGTCCAGTATGCACCCACCAATTGCTACACTAATGGCATACAGCATTGGGCCAAGGAAGGAAGTTCCTTGTATCAAAACCCCTGCAACTAACGGCCATCACTGATCGTAGAGGGACTCCAAGATATATGAGAGAAGGTTGCTAAAGCTCCCACAGTGAAGGAATCCCGGTGGTTCGTAACAGGAATGCCTGTTCTATGGCCATTCAGGCAGATTCTAGTATCTTTTTACAGGGGGTCTCATTCAAGTTGGGCCTATTTGCAAGTTACAGAACAAAAAAAAAGCTTTGTAAATGAGGAGTGTTGCCTCCAGAATCTAAACATGTCGAAAACATGTTGGGCTTGTTTTAACAATGTGGGTCCTAAGAAGACTAAAAGCTGTTTCTTGACACTGTCAGGACTGGAGCAGCCCTCAACTTACTAAATAATTTTCAGGAGCTTAACTGAAGTGGTGGGGCCCTGTACTATGGGTCTCATGTGAATCTCCTCAAAGGAGGATGTCATTAGTGTGATGTCATAACTGTGTACCCGAAAACAGTTAGAGCTGGTTAAAATATTGCCTGTGAAGACTATGTGAGATGGCAGGCGTGGAGACTGAGCCCATTGAGTACCCAGGTGAAGGTGTATTGTGTCCCTTTAAAGGTGAAGGTTAACTGCAGCTGAGAGGTTGTTGAACTAGGCACTGAATAGAACATGCTAGCCAAATACTTTGCTCTAACTGCAAAGTATTTACCAGTTACTTATTTATTATTGGGTGGAATCAGTCATTTCAATAGGTGGGGCCATGACGCCAAGGGTACGAATTCACACTGAGGCACCGGTCCTGTTTTGCCGGGTTTAAGAACAAGTAAAACTTGGCTGTTAAATGCAGCAGAAGTGGGGATAACCACACCTTCTCTAACTAGGTCTTATATAATGGGTTTCAATCTGTGAAAACCGTGCTTTCATTTAGATTGAACCTTTTCTTAAACACTGAGGTGAAAGGTATTATTTTAACTAGGGGGAAAGGTCCATAGGGTCCCATAGTTTTCAAGCTGATCATAAGGGCCAGAGACTTAACTTTATTACTTATTGGGTCAGGTTCTCCACGTGCACTAGAGGATATTTTAGGGTAATGGATGTCTTGGCTATGGAAAAGTTAGGCAGGGAAATAATTTGGATGGTTCAGGTTAGGCATATCTGTTTCTATTTTATGTTCACCTACTCCCTGGCTGGGAGTGGATGAACATAAAGTGTGGCCAGATGTGGGCCAGAAGGGGAAGGGGAATTAATGAGGCTTCAAAACTGTCAATTGTCAAACATCAAAAGTGGAATCAGATTATGACACACACTGCCACCACCCATACAGCACCCCTCTCCCCATCTGGGACCTCCCAAACACACACGGAAACACCAAGTCCATTTCCTCCTCAGCAGCAGGATAAAGTGTTCAGGAAGAAATCTGTCTTCAGAGCTCAGTCCTCACCCAGTCCTTATTCCCGGTGTCTGGCTAACTATGGACTGGCTGGTCTGGGCCCCAAACTGGCAGGATACTACCTCCCTCCCTTCTCACACGCCTGCCCCTTCCTGCCTTCCTTCAGTCCCCATCACCGAAGAACAGACAGAGATACACACACATCTTTCTACAACAGCTTGTCCATCAATAGCTGAGGGCTTTTTTATTTGGTCTCTACACAGGTGACCATGTCTCAAGTGCTTTCTCTGGAGAGACAACAGAGACAGCAAGGTCTCAGTCACCTGATAGACCCAGGGCAGCACTTTATGAACTGCTGGAAGAGCCCTCTGGGACGTTTTCATCCTCCTCTGGCTCTTTAGTCATTGTTGTACTCCGCCAGTAATAGAATGCTAGCATCTTTGACTTCGTCTGTGTAGAACCTCTTCCCGAATTCTGACGACGGACTGATTTTCTTAACTCGACCACCTCCTGAATCTGGTCGGAAAACAAAGTGATACAGAAAGATATTGATTTGGGGAAAGAGGATGGGAAGGAGAACTTTGAGAGAATGGGTGTGGATTGAGAAGGGGTTTGTGCCAGGGAAGGGCTGGGTAAGTCTTGGGTGGGGGATGAAGAGGAGGCACATGAGTCGGGTAATCTGACCTCCTCCATCTTATAGCCCTGGAGCGGAGAATTCATCCTCTCCCTTCTGCGTTGGCCCCCCGGTGTTTGTTGCTCTGACCTCTCGGTGTTTGTCCGTGCATCACGGTTAGGCTCCTGGGGGACTGTACTTTCCTCTGCCATGTCAGTAGCAACAGTGTGCTCTACTCCAAGGCTCCTGGCCTCTCTGTATATACCCTGCCAGGACAATGAAGAGCCACACCCATCAGCTTTGATTGGTCAGCCAATGATAGCGCTGGGGTGGCTGTGACATCACAAAGCACTACCCTTGAAGATATGTGGGGGGAGGGGAGGGGTGCAGAGGAGTCTACGTGCTCTGGTTAGAGAAAGGGAGTGCTTCCTCAACACCCAGTAAAGAGCCTTCCCAAATTGACCTTCCACTCTTCCTCATCTTCTCTGGTTCAATCCTTGTGGTGCACATGTTAGGGAGAAGGTGTTCCCTCCAAACCATTCCACATGGCCACGCCCTTTCACTGTTTAATTCTGTTGTCTCCCAGATCTCATCACCTGGTATTGTGTGGTTTTTAAAAACTTTTTATTTTAGAACAGTTTTAGGTTTACAGAGTAATTGTGAAGATCATATTCATACACTCCACAACAAATTTCCCTTCTTAACATTGTATATTAATATGGTACAATTGTTCAACTTAGTGAACCAACACTGAAACAGTATTATTATCTAAAGTCTGTACTTCATCAGAATTCCTTTTTTTTTAAAATGTTGAGCCTTCTTTTAATTAATTTATTTTTATTTTTGGCTGTGTTGGGTCTTCATTTCTGTGCGTGGGCTTTCCCTAGTTGTGGCAAGCAGCGGCCACTCTTCATCGTGATGGGCGGTCCTCTCACTGTCGCGGCCTCTCTTGTTGCGGAGCACAGGCTCCAGATGCGCAGGCTCAGCGGCTGTGGCTCACGGGCCTAGTTGCTCTGCGGCATGTGGGATCTTCCCAGATCAGGGCTCGAACCCGTGTCCCCTGCATCATCAGGCAGATTCTCAACCACTGTGCCACCGTGGAAGCCCCAGATTGCCTTATTTTTTACCTAATATTCTTCTTCTGTCCCAGGATCCCAACCAAGATTCTACATTCAATTTAGTCATTCCATGTTATAACTTCTTAGTCTCCTCTTGGCTGTGACAGTTTTATAGACTTCTTGTTTTTGAAGACTTTGACAGTTTGGGGTCTTGTGTTTTGTCTTTTACATTAGGTTTGCAGATGTTATTGCTCTTATAGGTAAAAGTTTTTATAAGTTTCTTCTTCCAGAGAACCTCAAATCAAGTCAGTACCATCAGTGTTAAGGACTTCCCCGTGGCAATGGTTGAACTAATCTCTTGGCTTTGTCACAGAGGTGACACAAATGTTTTTCTCTAGAGGTCTGAGGATCAGGATCATTTTTATTTATGACAGAGGCACAGGGGCTGCAGCAGAAGCATTTTGTAAGGTACTAGTGAGTCATTTACTTTTAGAAGTATGACCTCAGCATCCCACATAGTTAACGGCTCTTCCTCCACACGAGTGACCATCCAATGGACCTGTATGTTGAACAGACTGTCAGTCTTTCTCCTGAGCTCTATATAGAAAGGGGGCCAACATGTGGTTGAGACACAACCAGTGTTCACAAGGTAAGAGTCATTTCTTTGAGGTTAGTATCAGTCGCACCTTAGTTTGCAATTGAAACACGTGATTCAACCTGAGAATCACAAATAGGTCCAGGTTGAGACACAGGATTCAGGACTGCTTTAAGGAAGGTCCCAATCCAAGAATCCTTTCACTATATGCCAAGTGGCTAAACTGACTTATGTTGGTCAAAGCTTTAGCAGACACTCAGTAGGACTAACAAATGCAGCACAAAGAAGCAAGTTCAAAGCACAAGCTAGCCAGCAGGCAGTAGCCCAAGTGCCTGTTCACCAGCATAGAGCAGAGCCAGTTAGAAAGCCAAAGCAAGAGAAGAAAGACCCCAGGTGGTAAGGGATAGCACCTTGATGTCCTGCTCACAGGACCAGTTGTTGTAATCACACCACAGAGACAGGATGGACCCTTCAACCCAAATTCGGTTTGGATGTCGAGACTGATAACACATACACCTAGAGAGTATGAAAAACCTTACTACATAAGGAGGCTTTCTGGGGAGAGCAGGGCAGGCTCTCAAGCAGGTTCAAGAATGGCTTGAGAGAGCAGAAGAAGGAGACTGGCTTGGCTTTTATGGTGGTGAGGGGATGATGCTGGAGTGTTCCCACACACAGGTCAGGTTTTGCACAGCCTGAACTTCCTCCTGGCCCACAGAAGAGAGAGTACCTGAGCTTCCTTATCCGATCTAGGGAAGCAGGGGAAGAGGCAGTGGTAGGGCTCTTTTATAGAATAATGTTGTGTAAATGCAAGGTGTTTAGCACAGTTTAGAATGCTCATAACCATTATATCCACACTTATATTGTTTTCAGTTAAACTACGTTTCACTAGATTCGTATTTCCCAAAATATGGTCCTTTAAATATTATTTAAGGTGGCTTAGAATTATCTTGGTTCATCACAGAGAAACTGTGTAGAAAGAGAAAAGACTGCTAGCCTCAGGAGGTCTGACACACTGGTCACAAAAGAGCAGACTTCATTGTACTATCTGCTGAATTATGAGGGGTTTCTAACATGTTTCCCATCCTGGGTGACTACTGTAGCACCCAAAGACTGTAATAATAATTACCGAAACTAACATTTATTGACTACTAACTCTATGTAGGAATTATGCTAAATACCCATATACATATTTAATCCTCGTCACAACCCTATTGAGATAAGTGGCAAAAGAGTGGTTTCTGTCATTTCTGCCAGGACATCTCCATTCCAATTGCAGAAGCAGAAAAGAGCATATAGGAGGGCACATGGGAATATTTATGGGCCAGGCTCAAAAGGGGTATGCATTACTCCTGCTCACATTTCCTTGGAAAATCTCACATAGCCACATCTAACTACAAGAGAAAATGAGAAATGTAGTCTACCTGGTAGAAGAGGAGAACTTAAATGTTGGAGATAAGCTAGCAATCTCTGTCTCCACCATCTTGTTCATCACTCTCCCCAGTATTTACAGTAGAGCCTGTCACATAGTAGGTGGCCATGAATATTTCTGTTGAATGAATGAGTTTCAACTTTTTTGGTCAGTTATGGGGATCAAAAGCATATAGAACTTGGTTAAGCAATGGTTTCCTAGATATGACACAAAAAGCACAAGCAACAAAGAAAGAGTAAATTGGACTATATCAAAATTTTAAAATGTTTTCTTCTACAAAAAAATACGATGAAGAAAGGAAAAAGGCACACCAAAGAGAGATCTTGGCAAATCATATATTTAATAAAAGTGTCGTATCCAGAATACAGAAAGAACTCTTATAACTCAACAACAAAAATACAAACAACCCAACTGAAAATCAGGTAAAGGACTTAAATATACATTGTGCTAATGAAGATATACAAATAGCCAACAAACATATGAAAATATGCTCAATACCATTAGTCGTGAGGAAAATGCAAATCAAAACCACGATGAGATGCCACTTCATACCCACTAGGAAGGCTATAACATTTTTAAAAAGAAAATAACAGGTATTGACAAGGATGTAGAGAAATTGAAACACTCATACACGTCTGGTGGGAACATAAAATGATACAGGTTCTGTGGAAAACATTTTGGCAGTTACTCAACAAGTTAAACATACACTTGCCATATTACCCAGTAACTCTACTCCTAGGTATATAATGAAAAGAGTTGAAAAGGAGGGAACAACAGCAACAACAACAAAAAAAAAAACAGGTGAATTGAGCAACACAAAAGCAAAGGGCAGATAACGTTTCAAGAAGTAAAAAATGGACAACTTTATTAACTACTTTTACAGGTAATATAGGGACAGACAAATGACGATTGAACTTGTTAGTAGAGAGGTCATTGGTAAATTTGATAAGAAGGAAATTGAAAGAGTGGAAAATATTTTAATATAAACCTGGATGTGTATTAAGGAGAAAATGTGAGATCAGAAAGTGAGGGGCGGATAGACAATTTCTTTTGCGAGTTTTGGTGCTAAGGGGAGGAGAAATATGAGACTATACCTGGAGGGGGATTTGGTATTAAGACAGTGTATTTTTAAGAGGGTAGATTCTAGAATGCATCTAGCCAATATAAATGACTGAATGAAACTGACGACATAAAAATCCAAAGGGATAATTGCAGAAGAAAAAATATTGAGAAAGCAAGAGGGGTATTCAGAGCACTAGTAGATGGGATCGGTAGCAAATGTGGAAATCTTGGCTTTCCATGAGAATGAGTAATATTTATAGATTCTACGGTGGAGAAGGAAACGATTACGGTATGATTACAAATGCAGGTAAGATGGTAGATTTGGTGGGGAAGATATAAAAGAATTTTCTCTTGACTCTTCAGTTTTCTCAGTGAAGGATGAGATAAGGGCATAAAATAACAAGAGTGAGGGTAGGGTTTTGAGAAATTGAGGGGAAGATAAAGTATTGGAGATTCATTTTGTATAATGGAAATGGGTGTATAATATGGAATGATTGATCATTTAAGATATGTGGTCAAGAATTTAAGGTGAGATCAGTTAGCTTTGCCTTGTAAATTTCTACAGCAACATCCATCACTCGTATATAGGAACAAAGCAGGTAGATAGCTAAATTTAACAAGGGTTGTGGTTTTGCCAGGGAAATACTAGGGTGGGAAAGTGAGTAGGGAGATGAAGGTTGATGAAAGTAAGTGATACTAATGATAAATTGGTAAGCAATGAGGAAATGCGAAAAGAGAAATGTGGCTGATGCTGAAAAGTAGTAGAATTCACAGATTGGAGTTCAAAATTGAAGAATTTTTAGAGTTGGGTGTGTATAGGTGTGTATACCTGCATGTGATGGAGGTATTTTGCTAGGAAGGATAATCAGTTGTAGCCCAAGAGATGTATGTTATAAAATCAGGATTTCAGAGTTGCTGTAATTTTTTTTAATTTTTTAATTAGTTTCTGCTTTATAACAAAGTGAATCAGTCATACATATACATCTGTTCCCACATCCCTTCCCTCATGCATCTCCCTCCCTCCCACCCTCCCCATCCCACCCCTCCACGGGGTCACAAAGCACCGAACTGATCTCCCTGTGCTCTGTGGCTGCTTCCCACTATCTATCTACCTTACATTTGGTAGTGTATATATGTCCATGCCTCTCTTTCGCTTTGTCACAGCTTACCCTTCCCCCTCCCCATATCCTCAAGTCCATTCTCAAGTAGGTCTGTGTCTTTATTCCCGTTTTGCCCCTAGGTCTTTAATGACTTTTTTTTTTTAAATTCCGTATATATGTGTTAGCATACGGTATTTGTCTTTCTCTTTCTGACTTACCTCACTCTGTATGACAGACTCTAGGTCTATCCACCTCATTACAAATAGCTCAGTTTCGTTTCTTTTTATGGCTGAGTAATATTCCATTGTATATATGTGCCACATCTTCTTTATCCATTCATCCGATGATGGACACTTAGGTTGTTTCCAGCTCCAGGCTATTGTGAATAGAGCTGCAATGAACATTTTGGTACATGTCTCTTTTGGAATTATGGTTTTCTCAGGGTATATGCCTAGTAGTGGGATTGCTGGGTCATATGGTAGTTCTATTTTTAGTTTTTTAAGGAACCTCCATACTGTTCTCCATAGTGGCTGTACCAATTCCCATTCCCACCAGCAGTGCAAGTGTTCCCTTTTCTCCACACCCTCTCCAGCATTTATTGTTTCTAGATTTCTTGATGATGGCCATTCTGACTGGTGTGAGATGATATCTCATTGTAGTTTTGATTTGCATTTCTCTAATGATTAATGATGTTGAGCATTCTTTCATGTGTTTGTTGGCAGTCTGTATATCTTCTTTGGAGAAATGCCTATTTAAGTCTTCTGCCCATTTTTGGATTGGGTTGTTTGTTTTTTTGCTATTGAGCTGCATGAGCTCTTTATAAATTTTGGAGATTAATCCTTTGTCAGTTGCTTCATTTGCAAATATTTTCTCCCATTCTGAGGGTTGTCTTTTGGTCTTGTTTATGGTTTCCTTTGCTGTGCAAAAGCTTTGAAGTTTCATTAGGTCCCATTTGTTTATCTTTGTTTTTATTTCCATTTCTCTAGGAGGTGGGTCCAAAAGGTTCTTGCTGTGATTTATGTCATAGAGTGTTCTACCTATGTTTTCCTCTAAGAGTTTGATAGTTTCTGGCCTTACATTTAAGTCTTTAATCCATTTTGAGCTTATTTTTGTGTATGGTGTTAGGGAATGATCTAATCTCAAACTTTTACATGTCCCTGTCCAGTTTTCCCAGCACCACTTATTGAAGAGGCTGTCCTTTCTCCACTGTACATTCCTGCCTCCTTTATCAAAGATAAGTTGGCCATATGTGCGTGGGTTTATCTCTGGGCTTTCTATCCTGATCCACTGATCTATCTTTCTGTTTTTATGCCAGTACCACACTGTCTTGATTACTGTAGCTTTGTAGTATAGTCTAAAGTCAGGGAGCCTGATTCCTCCAACTCCGTTTTTCGTTCTCAAGATTTCTTTGGCTATTCGGGGTCTTTTGTTTTTCCAAACAAATTTTGAAATTTTTTGTTCTAGTTCTGTGAAAAATGCCAGTGGTAGTTTGATAGGGATTGCATTGAATCTGTAGATTGCTTTGGGTAGTAGAGTCATTTTCACAATATTGATTCTTCCAATCCAGGAGCATGGTATATCTCTCCATCTATTTGTATCATCTTTAATTTCTTTCATCAGTGTCTTATAATTTTCTGCATACAGGTCTTTTGTCTCCTTAGGTAGGTTTATTCCTAGATATTTTATTCCTTTTGTTGCAATGGTAAATGGGAGTGTTTTCTTGATTTCATTTTCAGATTTTTCATCATTAGTGTACAGGAATGCCAGAGATTTCTGTACATTAATTTTGTATCCTGCTACTTTACCAAATTCATTGATTAGTTCTAGTAGTTTTTCAGTAGCATCTTTAGGATTCTCTATGTATAGTATCATGTCATCTGCAAACAGTGACAGCTTTACTTCTTTTTTTCCAATTTGGATTCCTTTTATTTCCTTTTCTTCTCTGATTGCTGTGGCTAAAACTTCCAAAACTATGTTGAATAAGAGTGGTGAGAGTGGGCAGCCTTGTCTTGTTCCTTATCTTAGTGGAAATGGTTTCAGTTTTTCACCATTGAGGACAATGTTGGCTGTGGGTTTGTCATATATGGCCTTTATGATGTTGAGGAAAGTTCCCTCTATGCCTACTTTCTGCAGGGTTTTTATCATAAATGGGTGTTGAATTTTGTCGAAAGCTTTCTCTGCATCTATTGAGATGATCATATGGTTTTTCTCCTTCAACTTGTTAATATGGTGTATCACATTGATTGATTTGCGTATATTGAAGAATCCTTGCATTCCTGGAATAAACCCCACTTGATCATGGTGTATGATCCTTTTAATGTGCTGTTGGATTCTGTTTGCTAGTATTTTGTTGAGGATTTTTGCATCTATGTTCATCAGTGATATTGGCCTGTAGTTTTCTTTCTTTGTGACATCCTTGCCTGGTTTTGGTATCAAGGTGATGGTGGCCTCGTAGAATGAGTTTGGGAGTGTTCCTTCCTCTGATATTGTTTGGAAGAGTTTGAGAAGGATGGGTGTTAGCTCTTCTCTAAATGTTTGATAGAATTCGCCTGTGAAGCCATCTCGTCCTGGGCTTTTGTTTGATGGAAGATTTTTAATCACAGTTTCTATTTCAGTGCTTGTGATTGGTCTATTCATATTTTCTATTTCTTCCTGAGTCAGTCTTGGCAGGTTGTGCATTTCTAAGAAATTGTCCATCTCTTCCAGGTTGTCCATTTTATGGGCATAGAGTTGCTTGTAGTAATCTCTCATGATCTTTTGTATTTCTGCAGTGTCAGTTGTTACTTCTCCTTTTTCATTTCTAATTCTATTGATTTGAGTCTTCTCCCTTCTTTTCTTGATGAGCCTGGCTAATGGTTTATCAATTTTGTTTATCTTCTCAAAGAACCAGCTTTTAGTTTTATTGATCTTTGCTATCGTTTCCTTCATTTCTTTTTCATTTATTTATGATCTGATTTTTATGATTTCTTTCCTTCTGCTAACTTTGGGGTGTTTTAGTTCTTCTTTCTCTAATTGCTTTAGGTGCAAGGTTAGGTTGTTTATTCGAGATGTTTCCTGTTTCTTAAGGTGGGATTGTATTGCTATAAACTTCCCTCTTAGAACTGCTTTTGCTGCATCCCATAGGTTTTGGGTCGTCGTGTCTCCATTGTCATTTGTTTCTAGGTATTTTTTAATTTCCTCTTTGATTTCTTCAGTGATCACTTCGTTATTAAGTAGTGTATTGTTTAGCCTCCATGTGTTTGTACTTTTTACAGCTCTTTTCCTGTAATTGATATCTAGTCTCATAGCATTGTGGTGAGAAAAGACACTTGATACAATTTCAATTTTCTTAAATTTACCAAGGCTTGATTTGTGACCCAAGATATGATCTATCCTGGAGAATGTTCCATGAGCACTTGAGAAAAATGTGTATTCTGTTGTTTTTGGATGGAATGTCCTATAAATATCAATTAAGTCCATCTTGTTTAATGTATCATTTAAAGCTTGTGTTTCCTTATTTATTTTCATTTTGGAAGTTCTGTCCATTGGTGAAAGTGGGGTGTTAAAGTCCCCTACTATGATTGTGTTACTGTCGATTTCTCCTTTTATGGCTGTTAGTATTTGCCTTATGTATTGAGGTGCTCCTATGTTGGGTGCATAAATATTTACAATTGTTATATCTTCTTCTTGGATCGATCCCTTGATCATTATGTAGTGTCCTTCTTTGTCTCTTCTAGTAGTCTTTATTTTAAAGTCTATTTTGTCTGATATGAGAATTGCTACTCCAGCTTTCTTTTGGTTTCCATTTGCATGGAATATCTTTTTCCATCCCCTTACTTTCAGTCTGTATGTGTCTCTAGGTCTGAAGTGGGTCTCTTGTAGACAGCATATATATGGGTCTTGTTTCTGTATCCATTCAGCCAATCTGTGTCTTTTGGTGGGAGCATTTAGTCCATTTACATTTAAGGTAATTATCGATATGTATGTTCCTATTCCCATTTTCTTAATTGTTTTGGGTTCGTTATTGTAGGTCTTTTCCTTCTGTTGTGTTTCTTGCCTAGAGAAGTTCCTTTAGCATTTGTTGTAAAGCTGGTTTGGTGGTGCTGAACTCTCTCAGCTTTTGCTTGTCTGTAAACGTTTTAATTTCTCCTTCAAATCTGAATGAGATCCTTGCTGGGTAGAGTAATCTTGGTTGCAGGTTTTTCTCCTTCATCACTTTAATTATGTCCTGCCACTCCCTTCTGGCTTGTAGAGTTTCTGCTGATAGATCAGCTGTTATCCTGATGGGGATTCCCTTGTGTGTTATTTGTTGTTTTTGCCTTGCTGCTTTTAATATGATTTCTTTGTGTTTAATTTTTGACAGTTTGATTAATATGTGTCTTGGCGTATTTCTCCTTGGATTTATTCTGTATGGGACTCTCGGTGCTTCCTGGACTTGATTAACTATTTCCTTTCCCATATTAGGGAAGTTTTCAACTATAATCTCTTCAAATATTTTCTCAGTCCCTTTCTTTTTCTCTTCTTCTTCTGGAACCCCTATAATTCGAATGTTGGTGCGTTTAATGTTGTCCCAGAAGTCTCTGAGACTGTCCTCTGTTCTTTTCATTCTTTTTTCTTTATTTTGCTCTGCAGCAGTTATTTCCACTATTTTATCTTCCACCTCACTTATCCGTTCTTCTGCTTCAGTTATTCTGCTATTGATCCCATTTAGAGTATTTTTTATTTCATGTATTGTGTTTTTAATCGATGCTTGATTCATCTTTAATTCTTCTAGGTCCTTGTTAACTGTTTCTTGCATTTTGTCTATTCTATTTCCAAGATTTTGGATCTGGGAAATAGAATCTTGGATCATCTTTACCATCATTATTCTGAATTCTTTTTCAGGTAGACTGCCTATTACGTCTTCATTTGTTAGGTCTGGTGGGTTTTTATCTTGTTCCTTCTCCTGCTGTGTGTTTTTCTGTCTTCTCATTTTGCTTATGTTACTGTGTTTGGGGTCTCCTTTTTGCAGGCTGCAGGTTCGTAGTTCCCATTGTTTTTGGTGTCTGTCCCCAGTGGCTAAGGTTGGTTTAGTGGGTTGTGTAGGCTTCCTGGTGGAAGGTACTAGTGCCTGTGTTCTGGTGAATGAGGCTGGATCTTGTCTTTCTGGTGGGCAAGTCCACGTCTGGTGGTGTGTTTTGGGGTGTCTGCGGACTTTTTATGATTTTAGGCCACCTCTCTGCTAATGGGTGGCGTTGTGTTTCTGTCTTGCTAGTTGTTTGGCATAGGGTGTCCAGCACTGTAGCTTACTGGTCGTTGAGTGAAGCTGGGTGCTGGTGTTGAGATGGAGATCTCTGGAAGATTTTCGCCGTTTGATATTATGTGGAGCTGGGAGGTCTCTTGTGGACCAGTGTCCTGAAGTTGGTTCTCCCAGCTCAGAGGCACAGCACTAACTCCTGGCTCCTCAATTTGGGATGATTTGTTGTCTATTCATGTATTCCACAGATGCAGGGTACATCAAGTTGATTGTGGAGCTTTAATCCGCTGCTTCTGATGCTGCTGGGAGAGGTTTCCCTTTCTCTTCTTTGTTCTCACAGCTCCTGGGTCTCAGCTTTGGATTTGGCCCCGCCTCTGCGTGTAGGTCACCGGAGGGCATCTGTTCTTCGCTCAGACAGGACAGGGTTAAAGGAGCAGCCTCTTCGGGGACACTGGCTCACTCAGGCCGGGCGGGAGGGAGGGGCACGGAGTGCGGGGCAAGCCTGCAGCGGCAGAGGTCGGCGTGACGTTGCACCAGCCCGAGGCGTGCCGTGCGTTCTCCCAGGGAAGGCGACCCTGGATCCCGGGACCCCGGCAGTGGCGGGCTGCACAGGCTCCAGGAAGGGCGGTGTGGACAGTGACCTGCACTCGCACACAGGCTTCTTGGCGGCGGCAGCAGCAGCCCCAGCGTCCCACGCCTGTCACTGGGCTCCGCGGTTTCAGTCGTGACTCACGCCCGTCTGTGGAGCCCCTTTAAGCAGCGCTCTTAATCCCCTCTCCTCGTGCACCAGGAAACCAAGAGGGAAGAAAAAGTCTCTTGCCTCTACGGCAGCTCCAGAGTTTTCCCGGACTCCCTGCCGACTAGCTGTGGCACATTAGCCCACTTCAGGCTGAGTTCTCGCCGCCAGCCCCAGTCCTTTCCCTGCGCTCTGACCGAAGCCCGAGACTCAGCTTCCAGCGCCGCCCGCCCTGGCGGGAGAGCAGACAAGCCTCTCGGGCGGGAGAGTGCCGCTCGGCACCGATCCTCTGTGCGGGAATCTCTCCGCTTTGCCCTACCCAGGTATGTGGGGAGTTTCTTGCCTTTTGGGAGGTCTGGGGTCTTCTGCCAGCATTCAGTAGGAGTTCTGTAGGAGATGTTCCACGTGTAGCTGTATTTCTGGTGTATCCGTGGGGAGGAAGGTGATCTCCGTGTCTTACTCTTCCGCCATCTTACCCGGAAGTCGAGTTGCTGTAATTTTTGAGAATGTCAATGTCTAGTGCATGAGCATTAGAGTGAGTGGCTTAAGTATGATGGAAGAAAAATACCATTGGAATTGAGGGCATGAAAGGTTTGCAAAGCCAAAAGTGCTGGATGAATATCCACATAGATGACAGATGTTGAAGTTGCCAAGATGGTGGCAGTACTAAAAGTGGAGAAGAAGACTCAGGAAAGTGTCTAATGAATGAAGGTAAAGAAATAGATGGCGTAGCACATGATATTATCTAATAGCAAGAACTACAAATGAGCTCTGAATTTTGAAAGAGAAAGGAGCAGAAATGGTTTGAAAGTGACAGTGAGTCGACTCCTTGGGGTATGTGAGGAAAACTAACGTTTGCTCAAGAGGACTGCAGGGGAAGTGATTTCCTCAAGGCACAGCCATATTCCAGTCATAAAACAGAGATTAAGGGAACACGGAGAGAACAACTTGAAGCTACTGGGGAGTTTCTTAATGATAGACTATGAGTTACAGAGGGCAGGAAAGAAGCGCTCATGAAGTTGGGGAGAGGGTTGGGTCCAATTCCGTCAAGTGCAGAGCAATACGTGAATAAGGGTCTAGTTAATGATGGATAGTCTGCAGGGTGGTGACTTAAGTAAAAGTGATAAGACAAGATGGACCTTGTGACTGCACGGCAGATTGGGAGGTGAGTAAAGCCCTCCAGACTACAGATTGCTTAATCTAGGCTGACCTAGAACTAAGAAGAATCCAGAAACACCACTGAAACCTGTTTCCTCTAAATATCATGTATCCTGTATGATGATCCAGCATTGCAAAGATAGACTAGTAAGGACATCTAAGAGGGTAGGCTTGAAAGGAAACTAGTGTGTTTGCTCAAGAGTGTGAGTGTGTATGAAAAATATCAACAGCAAATTCTAATGTCAGAGGGTTGCTACTATAGGCTTATGGAGCCATGCACTATTCTTGGACAACCCAAGGTGCCTGCACAGATGTGGCCCAGATGCAAGCACCAACACTTACTGGGCACATGCAAAGCCAAAGCTGGGGAAGATGGAAGGCCAAGTGGAAGTGGTATTTTCCCAAGACAGGAATGTATTTACTTAGGCTTCCTAAATGGCAGGTGGACAAAAAATGGAAGAAAGGAAATTAAGCTTCTTTTTGCCTAACATCTCTCCTCAGGAGGAAGTACTTGGAGTTGTATTCCCTACGTAAATTCACCTGCTAAAACTCCAGGGAGCTCATCAGTGGGCAGATGTTCCCACCTAAGTATGGTTACCAGCAAACATTTATTCAAAATCATGGCTGCATCTGGCTCACATTAGAAGGGTTCTCTTTGTCATTGTCTTTTAAAAGAACAATTCCCCATGCTTATAAATCCAGACTCAGAACATCAATTCAACCAACCTCAGGAGCCCTGTGGCTACACCTTCCTGCTGGGAATCAGCATGGTCCCCAGAGAATCAATTTGAGGAGTATTACCAAAGTGTTTTCATTTTCAGTGTTTATCCACTGGAATGTCTACAAGTGAAGAATAGACAGGGCAATACAATCCTAAGATTCAATTTCTTTCATCAAATACAAACTGTGTATATGAGCATCAAGGCAAGAGGATGGAGGACTTTAACTGAAATTCCAATAGATATCTAAGTGCAAATCCTGGAACCATCCCATGCTAGCATTGTGAGTTAGGATAGGTACTTAACCACTCTGAGCCTGTTTTCTGATCTCTAAAAAAAAAATAGAAGGATAATATCTCATACAGCTGTTGCAAAGATCAACTCAAATAATTCATGTACAGAATATAGCACAACAACCTACAGAATGGGAGAAAATATTTGTAAATCGTGTATCTGATAAGGGATTTTTATTCAGAATATATAAAGAACTCTTACATGCCTGTGATAAGAAGGTAAATAACCCAACTTTTAAAATGGGCAGAAGATCTAAATAGACATTTCTGCAAGGAAGATATACAAATGGCCAGCAAGCACATTAGAGACGCTTGACATCATTATTCATCAGGAAAACACAAATGAACACCACAGAAAGATACCATTTCATACCCATGCGGATGGCTAGAATCCAAAAGTCAGATAATCATAACTGTTGGTGGGGATTTAGAGAAATCAGAACCATCATACACTGTTAGTGAGAATGTAAAATGGTATACCTGCTTTGGAAAAGTTTGGTAGTTTCTCAGAGGGTGAAACAGTGTTACTGTATGACCCACTTGTAGGTATATTCCCAAGATAAATGCAAATATATGTCCATACAAAAACTTGTACATAAATATTCATAGCAGCAATATTCATAATACCCAAAGATGGAAACAACCCAAATGCCCAACAACTGACCAGTGGACAAACAAAATGTGGCAAATCCATACAACAGAATACTATTCAGACATCAAAAGGAATGAAGAACTAATATATGCTACAATATGGCTGAACCTTAAAAACATTATGCTAAGTGAAAGAAGTCAGTCACAAAAGACCACATATTATGTGATTCTATTCATATGAAATGCTCAGAACAGGCAAATCTATAGCTACAAAATAGATCAATAATTGCTTAAGGCTGAGGCAGAAGTTGTTGGGAGCATAGGGGATTCACAGCTACAAGATACGAGGGTTTCTTTTTGAGGTGTTGAAAACGTTCTAAAATAGACTGGAGGGAACTTCAAGACGTCGGAAGAGTAAGACGTGGAGATCACCTTCCTCCCCACAGAAGCATCAGAAATACATCTACACGTGGAACTGCTCCTATAGAACACCCACTGAACGCTGGCAGAAGACCTCAGACCTCCCAAAAGGCAAGAAACTCCCCACGTAGCTGCGTAGGGCAAAAGAAAAAAAGAAAAAGTAGAGACAAAAGAATAGGAATGGGACCTGCACCAGTGGGAGGGAGCCTGAAGGAGGAAAGGTTTCCACACACTAGAAGCCCCTTCACTGGCGGAGACTACAGGTGGCGGACGGGGGCAGCTTCGGAGCCACGGAGGAGAGCGCAGAAACAGGGGTGCGGAGGGAAAAGCGGAGAGGTTCAAGCACGGAGGATCGGTGCCGACCAGTACTCATCAGCCCGCGAGGCTTGTCTGCTCACCTGCCGGGACGGGTGGGGGCTGGGAGCTGAGGCTTGGGCTTCGGTCTGAGCGCAGGCAGAGGACTGGCAGTGTGAACACAGCCTGAAGGGGTTAGTACGCCACGTCTAGCCAGGAGGGAGTCCAGGAAAAGTCTGGAGCTGCCGCAAAGGCAAGAGACTTTTTCTTCCCTCTGTGATTCCTGGTGCACGAGCAGAGGGGATTCAGAGCGCCGCCTAAAGGAGCTCCAGAGATGGACGCGAGGCGCAGCTAGGAGCGCAGACCACAGAGATGGGCATGAGATGCTAAGGCTGCTGCTGCCGCCACCAAGAAGCCTGTGTGCGAGCACAGGTCACTATCCACACCTCCCTTCAGGGAGCCTGTGCAGCCCGCCACTGCCAGTGTCCCGTGATCCAGGGACGAATTCCCCGGGAGAATGCACGGCGTGCCTCGGGCTGGTGCAACGTCACGCCGGCCTCTGTCACTGCAGGCTCACCCTGCCTCCGTACCCCTCCCTCCCCCCGGCCTGAGCGAGCCAGAGCCCCCAAAGCAGCGGCTCCTATAACCCCATCCTGTCTGAGCGAAGAACAGACGCTCTCAGGAGACCTACACGCAGAGGCGGGGTCAAATCCAAAGCTGAACCCCGGGAGCTGTGCGAACAAAGAAGAGAAAGGGAAATCTCGTCAAGCAGCCTCAGGAGCAGCGGATTAAATCTCCACAATCAACTTGATGTACCCGGCATCGGTGGAACACCTGAATAGACAACGAATCATCCCAAATGGAGGAGGTGGACTTTGGGAGCAACGCTATTTATACATTTTTTCCCTTTTTCTCTTTTTGTGAGTGTGTATGCATATGCTTCTGTGTGTGATTTTGTCTGTATAGTTTGGCACTTACCGTTTGTCCTAGGGTTCTGTCTGTCCGTTTTTTGTTTTTTTTTAGTATAGTTTTCAGCGCTTGATATCATTGGTGAATTGGTTTCTTCGTCTGGTTTTTCTCTTCTTTCTCGTTTTTTTAATTACTTAAAAAATTTGAATAAAAAACTTTTGTTCTTTATTTAAATAGCTCTTTAATAATTTAATTTAATTTAATTTTACATATTTATTTATTTATTTATTTATTTCTCCCTTTTATTCTGAGCCGTGTGCATGACAGACTCTTGGCGCTCCAGCCAAGCTTCAGGGCGGTTCCTCTGACGTGGCAGAGGCAAGTTCAGGATATTGGTCCACCACAGACCTCCCAGCTCCACGTAATATCAAACGGTGAAAATCTCCCAGAGATCTCCATCTCAACACCAAGACCCAGCTCCACTAAATGACCAGCAAGCTGCGGTGCTGGATACCTTATGCCAAACAACTACCAAGAAAGGAACACAACTCCACCCAATAGCAGAGAGGCTTCCTAAAATCATAGTAAGGTCACAGACACCCCAAAACACACCACCAGACTTGGACCTGCCTACCAAAAAGAAAAGATCCAGCCTCATTGACCAGAACACAGGCACTAGTCCCCTCCACCAGGAAGCCTACACAACCCACTGAACCAACCTTAGCCACTGGGGACAGACACCAAAAACAACGGGAACTACGAACTTGCAGCCTGTGAAAAGGAGACCCCAAACACAGTAATATAAGCAAAATGAAAAGACAGAAAAACACATAGCAGATGAAGGAGCAAGGTAAAAACGCACCAGACCTAACAAATGAAGAGGAAATAGGCAGTCTACCTGAAAAAGTATTCAGAATAATGATAGTAAAGATGATCCACAATCTTGGAAATAGAATGGAGAAAATACAAGAAAAGATTCACAAGGACCTAGAAGAACTAAAGAGCAAACAAACAATCATGAACAACACAATAAATGAAATTACATATCCTCTAGAAGGGATCAATAGCAGAATAAATGAGGCAGAAGAACGGATAAGTGACATGGAAGATAAAATAGTGGGAATAACTACTGGAGAGCAGAATAAAGAAAAAAGAATGAAAAGAATTGAGGACAGTCTCAGAGACCTCTGGGACACGATTAAACGTACCAACATTCAAATTATAGGGGTTCCCAAAGAAAAAGAGAAAAAGAAAGGGACTGAGAAAATATTTGAAGAGATTATAGTTGAAAACTTCCCTAATATGGGAAAGGGAATAGTTAATCAAGTCCAGGAAGCACAGAGAGTCCCATACAGGATAAATCCAAGGAGAAACACGCCAAGACACATAGTAGTCAAACTATCAAAAAGTAAATACAAAGAAAAAATATTAAAAGCAGCAATGGAAAAACAACAAATAACATAGAAGGGAATCCCCATAAGGTTAACAACTGATCTTTGAGCAGAAATTCTGCAAACCAGAAGGGAGGGGCAGGACATATTTTACGTGATGAAAGGGAAAAACCTACAACCAAGATTACTCTACCCAGCAAGTATCTCATTCAGATTTGACAGAGAAATTAAAACCTTTACAGACAAGCAAAAGCTAAGAGAATTCAGCAGAACCAAACCAGCTTTACAGCAAATGCTAAACCAACTTCTCCAGGCAGGAAACACAAGAGAAGGAAAAGACTTACAATAACAAATGCAAAACAATTAAGAAAATGGTAATAGGAGCATACATATCGATAATTACCTTAAATGTAAATGGATTAAATGCTCCCACCAAAAGACACAGACTGGCTGAATGGATACAAAAACAAGACCCGTATATATGCTGTCAACAAGAGACCCACTTCAGACCTAGGGAAACATACAGACTGAAAGTGAGGGGATGGAAAAAGATATTCCATGCAAATGAAAATCAAAAGAAAGCTGGAGTAGCAATTCTCATATCAGACAAAATAGACTTTAAAATAATGACTTACAAGGGACAAAGCAGGACACTACATAATGATCAAGGGATCGATCCAAGAAGAAGATATAACACTTGTAAATATTTATGCACCCAACATAGGAGCACCTCAATACATAAGACAAATACTAACAGCCATAAAAGGGGAAATCGACAGTAACACAATCATAGTAGGCGACTTTAACACCCCACTTTCAACAATGGACAGATCATCCAAAATGAAAAAAAAATAAGGAAACACAACTTTAAATGATACATTAAACAAGATGGACTTAATTGATATTTATAGGACATTCCATCCAAAAACGTCCAGAGATAAACCCATGTACACATGGTCACCTTATCTTGATAAAGGAGGCTAGAGTATACAATGGAGGAAAGACAGCCTCTTCAGTAAGTGGTGCTGGGAAAACTGGACAGCTACATGGAAAAGAATGAAATTAGAACACTCCCTAATGCCATACACAAAAATAAACTCAAAATGGATTAAAGACCTTAATGTAAGGCCAGACACACTAAAACTCTTAGAGGAAATAAAAGAAGAACACTCTTTTGAGATAAATCACAGTAAGAACTTGTTTGACCCACCTCCTAAAGAAATGGAAACAAAACTAAAAATAAACAAATGGGACCGAGTGAAACTTAAAATCTTTTGCACAGCAAAGGAAACCATAAACAAGATGAAAAGACAACCCTCAGAATGGGAGAAAATATTTGCAAACGAAGCAACTGTCAAAGGATTAGTCTCCAAAATTTACAAGCAGCTCATGCAGCTCAATATCAAATACACAAACCACCCAATCCAAAAATGGGCAGAAGACCTAAATAGACATTTTTCCAAAGAAGATACACAGATTGCCAACAAACACATGAAAGAATGCTCAACGTCGTTAATCATTAGAGAAATGCAAATCAAAACTACAATGCGGTATCATCTCACACCGGTCAGAATGGCCATCATCAAAAAATCTACAAACAATAAATGGACCACCTGGAAGAAATGGACAAATTCTTAGAGAAGGTGTGGAGAAAAGGGAACCTTCATACACTGTTGATGGGAATGTAAATTGATACAGTCACTAAGGAGAACAGTATGGAGGTTCCCTAAAAAACTAAAAATAGAACTACCATATGACACAGCAATCCCACTATGGGGCATATATCCTGAGAAAACCATAATTCAAAAAGAGTCATGTACCACAATGTTCATTGCAGCTCTATTTACAATAGCCAGGACTTGGAAGGAACCTAAGTGTCCATCAACAGATGAATGGATAAAGAAGATGTGACACATGTATACAATGGAATATTACTCAGCCATAAAAAGGAACGAAACTGAGTTATTTGTAGTGAGGTGGATGGACACAGAGTCTGTCATACAGAGTGAAGTAAGTCAGAAAGGGAAAAACAAATACCGTATCCTAACACATATATATGGAATCTTTAAAAAAATATGGTCATGAGGAACCTAGGGGCAAGACGGGAAAAAAGACGCAGACCTGGGCTTCCCTGGTGGTGTACTGGTTGAGAATCCGCCTGCCGATGCAGGGGACACGGGTTCGTGCCCCGGTCTGGGAGGATCCCACATGCCACGGAGAGGCTGGGCCCGTGAGCCATGGCCACTGAGCCTGCGCGTCCGGAACCTGTTCTCCACAACTGGGGAGGCCACAACAGTGAGTGGGCCGCGTACCGAAAAAAAAAAAAAATGTCGCAGACCTACTAGAGAATGGACTTGAGGACACGGGCAGTGGGAAGGGTAAGCTGGGACAAAGTGAGAGAGTGGCATGGACATATATACACTACCAAATGTAAAACAGATAGCTAGTGGGAAGCAGCCACATAGCACAGGAAGATCAGCTCAGTGCTTTTTGACCACCTAGAGGGGTGGGATAGGGAGGGTGGGAGGGAGGGAGATGCAAGAGTGAGGGGATATGGGTATATACGTATATGTATAGCTGATTCACTTTGTTATAGAGCAGAAACTAATACACCATTGTAAAGCAATCATACTCCAGTAAAGATGTTAAAAAAAAATGTGTTTGTTCAAAATAAATAAATAAATAACTTTCCTAACTGCTTAGGAAAGTTATTTCTCCTTCCTATGAAATGAAAAATGATGTATAAGGGCACTTAGTATTGACTATAAATTCCAGTTCTGTCAGTGATGGTATCTGGCGCATGAGGGGCACCCAAGTTAGGGAGCTTTTGGTTAATTTCCCTGGGCCATATAGAGCAAAGTGTTCTCTCAAATACTCTCTGGAAATTCGGAGCCTCAAATATGTTTGCCACCTTCCCCCAAGTCATCATATTTATTAACATCCTTGTCTTATTTTTCTAGAAGCAGGAGTTTCTAGCAGATCTTTTCCCTTTGTGAAAGGATGTATTTCTGTGTGAGGTGGATCTAGGCCGCCTTAGTCTGTCCTCTAATGTTCACCTCAGTAGCACTTTACCTGGTTGATAATATCTTTGAGGCCAACTTCCTGTAATGTTTTTCTTTTTCTTTTCTTTTTTTTACCTTAGTAGAACTGTATAATAAAAACTCCATTAAAGATTCAAAACCAAAGTGAGCCATGAAGCAAGACACGATGGGGCCTATCAGCATTCCTAAGCGTGTTCAAGGCGAAAGCATTTCAGAGGGAGTTAAACAACAGTCATTATAGCTATCTTTGTTGACCTCTGACTCTATATGCCAGTCACTGTGTTTGACATACATTAATTCTCATAAAACTTCTGTCATGTTGACATTATTATCTCCCTTTTACAAATGGGGAAAGAGGTTCACATAAATTAAATGACTTTCTCAGGGCAACAGCTAGTAAGTTTCAGGGCTAGATTTGTATCCAAAATAAAGTGGGCTTTGTTTGGTTTTTTGACTCTATTTTCTTCTTAGTAGTAATGCATACATTTATTATTTATATGTATTAAAAAGGATAAAATAAGTTTGGACTCCTCTCTCACACAACATGAAGTTCTGTATGATCTAAAGATAAAAATGTTGAAGTAAAATATATATATTATGGAAAACCTATGCATAATCTAAGAGTCAAGAAAAATTTCTGTGCAAGCTGGAAAACCTAGACACTCTAGAGAAATGACTGACATATTTGAGTGCTTAAAACTTAAAATGTAATCATATGGCAAACGTAAAGGTAAATAAAACCTGAAGACAAATAATACAGGAACATATATTTGTAAGACACATGACAGATAAAGGGTTCAATATCCAACATATAAAAAATTTCCTACACATTAATAAGAAAAGACAAACACCCTAATTGAAAGTGGTTAAAAAGGGTAAAAAGGGCTGTTCAAGGAGGCAGAAAACCCCCTTGCCAATAAACAAGTGAAATTACTCAACTTTACTAGCAATCAGGCGTATTGAAATTAAATTAACAAGGAAATATCACTTTAAGACCATTAAACATGTTATCACACATTGCTGGAGTTTTGTGGAGGTTAATATGTTATCTCATACATTGGTCGAGGGAAATGTGCAGTATATTAAAGCCATTTGGAAGTCAATCTGGCAACCCCTATTAAAATTAAGAATTTACATAAACTTTAACTTAGCAATTCCATTTCCGGTGCCTTCTTCTATAGAAGATAAAAGCACAGGTATATAACAGTGAATATGAACAAGATAAATTTTACGTATATATTGAGATTAATTGCAACGTTTTTTCTAGTAGCCAAAAAACGAATCAACTTGAATGTCCTCAATAGAGGAATGGTTTAATAAGTTGTCTTTCACTCAAACCATTGCATTTTACATAACTAGATTAAAAAGTGTGTTAAGTCTATACCAGACGATGTGGAAAACATTTCTCTGAAATGTTTCTAAGTGAGAAAAACTACGTGCAGTAAAGAGTAAAATAGTGCCCCTATATGTTTTTATGCATACATATGTATGTTACCTTATTTATGAACATAGACAAAGATATGCAAAGATTCACACCAGGCTTTTAACACTGCTTATCCAGTGGAGGAGTGGCTAATGAAGTGTAAAAATCCTATAGATGTACAGGCTTTCTCAATATTTATGTATATGTATGAATATATATATATATATAATTCTCAACATTTATATATAATTGCTTTATGTAAATGCACATGTAAATTACATATGTGTAAAGCCATGTACAAAGAGATAGTTGCTGAAAGTGTGCATATCATAGAGAGTGTTTTGAGTTTTTAGTGTTTAGGGTTCTTTTTTTTTAACTTTCTTTCTTGTACTTTGAGTTTTTCAAAATAAAAATTTTACATGATTTTAAGTTTAACATTTTCTAAAGCAAACATTATAGAGCAGGTTAAGGAAATGACCCAGTATCTACAGAATGATTTGATTGTTCAGTCCTCCAGCAGTTCATCAAACTACATTGAGCAGCAACCGTGACATTGTGTCAGGTGTGTTTAAGTGGTTGGGATTACAGAGATGAATGAAATATGCTCCTTCTTGTTGTATATTACAACAAGACAAACATATAAATGAACCATTCTAATACAATATGGCTATTGCTTTAATATAAGAATTTGTAGGACCATAGGGGCAATGAACTCTACAGGCATTGGTGGTAGAGAGGCTTCAGAGGGAAAGAACCATTTGAGCTTAGCCTTAAAGACTGAGGATGCTTTCATCACTCACCAGCCTTAGGTGGGGAAGGGAAAGCAATCCCTTCAAAGAGGAAGGAATCAACATCTAGTCCTATTTCATTCATCAAGAATGTGGAGGAGGAAGTAAACAGTTTATTATTTATAGTCTCAAATGATGGTAATGTGTGGAAGATGGGCAAATGGAACAAGAGACTTTGGAAGAGTCCTGATCAGGAACTAATAAAATGAGAACCTGCTTTGAAACATGCAAGCAGGTTTTTCTGAGGGAAGAAGAACTCTAAGCTGCGTTTAATGAAAGGAAGCAACTGTCAAAGCAATCTGACTAAGTTCAGTACATTAGGTTTGAAGTTGGGGAAGAAATATGGGTTGCTGTTCATTTAGGACCTGTGGAAGAGGTTGGAGAAAAGGGGATAGGTATTCAAGCAATGATTCATTAGGTAGAAAGAAGAGAATGTTAGAAATCAGACACTACTGCCACTTACTGAATAAATTCATCATAAGCCATATACAGACACATTATAAAGTATCTCAAGGTACCAGAATGCTTGACCATTGAGGTAAGGTGCCCCAAAAACTGTGTCTTCAAGGAAAACACAAGGGTTCAGTACTCATGGGTTAGCAGCAGTTAACATAAGACACACTAGCTTTGGGGGAGTGGGGGAGAAAGAAGCAAGGATTATGCATGTATGTATTTATATCATAGAGGATAACAACAGAAGCCATTTAATCAAATGCTTATTATTGGCCTAATATAATGTCAGGTGTTTTACATAAATTACCTCATTTAATCCCAGCATGGCTCTAAGATCTAGATACATGTTACTATCATTCCCTTTTTACAGATGAGGAAACTAAGTCTTACAGGAGTTAAAAAACGTACTCAAGGTCAAATAGCTTTTAGGTGGTGAAGCTGTAAATTGAGATCGGACTTTAAATCCTATGCTCCCAACTGCTCAACTAGACACTAAGTTATATTCCCCCTGCTAAACCCTAGTCCCAGCCATCATCATATCACACCTGTATTGTCCCAACAGCCTGTCACCCCTCTGGTCCTACACAGTTCACAACATCCAGTGAACTTTCTAAAACATACATCAGACGACATCACTTTCCTTTATCAAACCATCCAGTGGCCCTCCACTGCACGTAAGATAAAATCCAAGTTCATACCCTGCAGGTCCCTATGTGACCACTTCTCTGCCAGCCTCTCCAGTCTCGGTCATCAATCTCCGCTCTGCCCCTCTCTGACTGCACTCCAGTCACTCACCCTTCTGCTCTTCCTCAACACACTGTTCTCGTTCTGGCCTCACGGCATTGCTACTTGCTAGTCTACCTAAAATGCTCTTCTTCAAAGTCTTCACACAGCTGACTCGACCTCATTATTCAGATCTTGATTCAAATATCAGCTCCTTAGAGAAGGTTCCCCACACCAACAACAAGAACGACCCCTTTGCCCATGAAAACAGAAGTTACTTGAGGACAGGAACTATTGATTTCATGTTCTTCACTCTACTTCCAGAACCAAGAGTAATATCTGACACCTACTAGGCACTCAGGACATATTTCTTTCCTGAAATACTGGTATCTTTTTTAAAGTGTCATACTCATATGCCTTGAGTATATCTACATATATATATATATATATATATTTAAGGATATGTGAGCTTGTTGTCACCTCACAGAAGTGGAATGTACATCCCTCACCCAAAATTTGGTTTGAATGTCAAGACTAATGATGCCACACATATACCAAGAAGGTATGAAAATGATTATTACTCACATAATGAGTTATGCATCAAAAATGCAGTTAGACCAAAAAAAGAAAAAAAAAAACTGGTAACTGTGAAGTGTTGGGTAATTAGATGGTTGTGATTCTTTCATTCTATAGATATAGGAATAGATATAGAAATAATCGAAACATCAAGTTCTACACCTTAAGTATATACAATATTTATTTATCCATTATACCTCAATAAAACTGAAAAAATGGGATCAGTCTCAATGACAACTTACCCATGGTGTTTGTCTGATAACTAAAACATTGCGTGGTTTATTTAATTTAATTTGGACTTGTTTATGTAAGCCATTATGGCACCTGCAGCATGAGACCAATAAGAAAGGTGAACTTTCCATTGAATATCTAGTACTATCAAGAGCTAGTACTATATATTCTGAGAAGTGAAATGAGTGCCTTAGTCTCTCTATCAATGTGCAGAACTTCAAAGAAGGTAAAGAGTGCTATGGTGAGACATTGTATTGTGGCTTTAATATGTGCAGAAGATGTGTGACCTTGATTTATATTTTGGGTATCCGTGAGGCAAGAGATTCTATGAGTTCTTTACCCCAAATGAGGCAACCTTGGAGAAGGAATTGTTTGCATTGGCCAGAACAGATGGTCAGACCGCTGGCAGTGGCCCAAAGATCTATAAAAATGTGAAGATGAGGCCAATTGTTGGCTAAGACATGGCCAAGTGCTCAGATAACTGGCTAAAGTTTGGCCAACTGAGCTGATCCTGTGTCCTGTCCTTTATCAGGAACATTCGGATGAAGAGATGAAAAGCAGCAAGAGTCAAGCAAGCTCCATTAAGTGTGACAGTGGCAATGCCATTGGTTAAGTGAATGAACCCCCTTTGGTATTCACTGTGTTGAGCCTAAGGGGCTCCCCAGGTATCCAAGTGTTCTAAGAGATGACCTCCTCTAGCACTGTGGCATCCGGCAAGGGACCCAGCACAGGGGACGTTACCCTCTCCTGAAAGTAGGGTATGCAGAGAGCCCAGGTTCAGCTCCATCCTGTAGCAAGGAGGCCTCACTAGCTGTGCTGGGCTTGCAGGGTGCTGTTTCCATGATCAAAGGCCTAACGGGCAGCTGTATACTGAGGGTCACAGGTTCAGGACCTGAGATAGTCTATATTTCCAGGAAAGTCCAGTATGCACCCACCAATTGCTACACTAATGGCATACAGCATTGGGCCAAGGAAGGTAGTTCCTTGTATCAGAAGCCCATGCAACTAACGGCCATCACTGATGGTAGAGGGACTCCAAGATATATGAGAGAAGGTTGCTAAAGCTCCCACAGTGAAGGAATCCCGGGGGGCCGTAACAGGAATGCCTGTTCTATGGCCATTCAGGCAGATTCTAGTATCTTTTTACAGGGGGTCTCATTCAAGTTGGGCCTATTTGCAAGTTACAGAACAAAAAAAAAGCTTTGTAAATGAGGAGTGTTTCCTCCAGAATCTAAACATGTCGAAAACATGTTGGGCTTGTTTTAACAATGTGGGTCCTAAGAAGACTAAAAGCTGTTTCTTGACACTGTCAGGACTGGAGCAGCCCTCAACTTACTAAATAATTTTCAGGAGCTTAACTGAAGTGGTGGGGCCCTGTACTATGGGTCTCATGTGAATCTCCTCAAAGGAGGATGTCATTAGTGTGATGTCATAACTGTGTACCCGAAAAAAGTTAGAGCTGGTTAAAATATTGCCTGTGAAGACTATGTGAGATGGCAGGCGTGGAGACTGAGCCCATTGAGTACCCAGGTGAAGGTGTATTGTGTCCCTTTAAAGGTGAAGGTTAACTGCAGCTGAGAGGTTGTTGAACTAGGCACTGAATAGAACATGCTAGCCAAATACTTTGCTCTAACTGCAAAGTATTTACCAGTTACTTATTTATTATTGGGTGGAATCAGTCATTTCAATAGGTGGGGCCATGACGCCAAGGGTACGAATTCACACTGAGGCACCGGTCCTGTTTTGCCGGGTTTAAGAACAAGTAAAACTTGGCTGTTAAATGCAGCAGAAGTGGGGATAACGACACCTTCTCTAAATGGGTCTTATATAATGGGTTTCAATCTGTGAAAACCGTGCTTTCATTTAGATTGAACCTTTTCTTAAACACTGAGGTGAAAGGTATTATTTTAACTAGGGGGAAAGGTCCATAGGGTCCCATAGTTTTCAAGCTGATTATAAGGGCCAGAGACTTAACTTGATTACTTATTGGGTCAGGTTCTCCACGTGCACTAGAGGATATTTTAGGGTAATGGATGTCTTGTCTATGGAAAAGTTAGGCACGGAAAGAATTCGGATGGTTCAGGTTAGGCATATCTGTTTCTATTTTATGTTCACCTACTCCCTGGCTGGGAGTGGATGAACATAAAGTGTGGCCAGATGTGGGCCAGAAGGGGAAGGGGAATTAATGAGGCTTCAAAACTGTCCATTGTCAAACATCAAAAGTGGAATCAGATTATGACACACACTGCCACCACCCATACAGCACCCCTCTCCCCATCTGGGACCTCCCAAACACACACGGAAACACCAAGTCCATTTCCTCCTCACCAGCAGGATAAAGTGTTCAGGAAGAAATCTGTCTTCAGAGCTCAGTCCTCACCCAGTCCTTATTCCCGGTGTCTGGCTAACTATGGACTGTCTGGTCTGGGCCCCAAACTGGCAGGATACTACCTCCCTCCCTTCTCACACGGCTGCCCCTTCCTGCCTTCCTTCAGTCCCCATCACCGAAGAACAGACAGAGATACACACACATCTTTCTACAACAGCTTGCACATCAATAGCTGAGGGCTTTTTTATTTGGCTCTACACAGGTGACCATGTCTCCAGTGCTTTCTCTGGAGAGAAAACAGAGACAGCAAGGTCTCAGTCACCTGATAGACCCAGGGCAGCACTTTCTGAACTGCTGGAAGAGCCCTCTGGGACGTTTTCATCCTCCTCTGGCTCTTTAGTCATTGTTGTACTCCGCCAGTAATAGAATGCTAGCATCTTTGACTTCTTCTGTGTAGAACCTCTTCCCGAATTCTGACGACGGACTGATTTTCTTAACTCGACCACCTCCTGAATCTGGTCGGAAAACAAAGTGATACAGAAAGATATTGATTTGGGGAAAGAGGATGGGAAGGAGAACTTTGAGAGAATGGGTGTGGATTGAGAAGGGGTTTGTGCCAGGGAAGGGCTGGGTAAGTCTTGGGTGGGGGATGAAGAGGAGGCACGTGAGTCGGGTAATCTGACCTCCTCCATCTTAGAGCCCTGGAGTGGAGAATTCACCCTCTCCCTTCTGCGTTGGCCCCCCGGTGTTTGTTGCTCTGACCTCTCGGTGTTTGTCCGTGCATCACGGTTAGGCTCCTGGGGGACTGTAGTTTCCTCTGCCATGTCAGTAGCAACAGTGTGCTCTACTCCAAGGCTCCTGGCCTCTCTATATATACCCTGCCAGGACAATGAAGAGCCACACCCATCAGCTTTGATTGGTCAGCCAATGGTAGCGCTGGGGTGGCTGTGACATCACAAAGCACTACCCTTGAAGATACGTGGGGGGAGGGGAGGGGTGCAGAAGAGTCTAGGTGCTCTGGTTAGAGAAAGGGAGTGCTTCCTCAACACCCAGTAAAGAGCCTTCCCAAATTGACCTTCCACTCTTCCTCATCTTCTCTGGTTCAATCCTTGTGGTGCACATGTTAGGGAGAAGGTGTTCCCTCCAAACCATTCCACATGGCCACCCCCATTCAGTGTTTAATTCTGTTGTCTCCCAGATCTCATCACCTGGTATTGTGTGGTTTTTAAAAACTTTTTATTTTAGAACAGTTTTAGGTTTACAGAGTAATTGTGAAGATCATATTCATACACTCCACAACAAATTTCCCTTCTTAACATTGCACATTAGTATGGTACAATTGTTCAACTTAGTGAACCAACACTGAAACAGTATTATTAACTAAAGTCTGTACTACATCAGATTTCCTTTTTTTTTAAATGTTGAGCCTTCATTTAATTAATTTATTTTTATTTTTGGCTGTGTTGGGTCTTCGTTTCTGTGCGTGGGCTTTCCCTAGTTGTGGCAAGCAGGGGCCACTCTTCATCGTGATGGGCGGGCCTCTCACTGTCGCGGCCTCTCTTGTTGCGGAGCACAGGCTCCAGTTGCGCAGGCTCAGCAGCTGTGGCTCACGGGCCTAGTTGCTCTGCGGCATGTGGGATCTTCCCAGATCAGGGCTCGAACACGTGTCCCCTGCATCAGCAGGTAGATTCTCAACCACTGTGCCACCGTGGAAGCCCCAGATTGCCTTATTTTTTACCTAAAGTTCTTCTGTCCCAGGATCCCAACCAAGATTCTACATTCAATTTAGTCATTCCATGTTATAACATCTTAGGCTCCTCTTGGCTGTGACAGTTTTATCGACTTCTTGTTTTTGAAGACTTTGACAGTTTGGGGTCTTGTGTTTTGTCTTTTACATTAGGTCTGCAGATGTTATTGCTCTTATAGGTAAAAGTTTTTATAAGTTTCTTCTTCCAGAGAACCTCAAATCAAGTGAGTACCATCAGTGTTATGGACTTCCCCGTGGCAGTGGTTAAACTAATCTCTGGGCTTTGTCACAGATGTGACACAAATGTTTTTCTCTAGAGGTCTGAGGATCAGGATCATTTTTATTTATGACAGAGGCACAGGGGCAGCAGCAGAAGCATTTTGTAAGGTACTAGTGAGTCATTTAATTTTAGAAGTATGACCTCAGCATCCCACATAGTTAACGGCCCTTCAGCCACACGAGTGACCATCCAATGGACCTGTATATTGAACAGACTGTCAGTCTTTCTCCTGAGCTCTATATAGAAAGGGGGCCAACATGTGGTTGAGACACATCCAGTGTTCACAAGGTAAGAGTCATTTCTTTGAGGTTAGTATCAGTCGCACCTTAGTTTGGAATTGAAACACATGATTCAACCTGAGAATCACAAATAGGTCCAGGTTGAGACACAGGATTCAGGACTGCTTTAAGGAAGGTCCCAATCCAAGAATCCTTTCACTATATGCCAAGTGGCTAAACTGACTTATGTTGGTCAAAGCTTTAGCAGACACTCAGTAGGACTAACAAATGCAGCACAAAGAAGCAAGTTCAAAGCACAAGCTAGCCAGCAGGCAGTAGCCCAAGTGCCTGTTCACCAGCATAGAGCAGAGCCAGTTAGAAAGCCAAAGCAAGAGAAGAAAGACCCCCGGTGGTAATGGATAGCACCTTGATGTCCTGCTCACAGGACCAGTTGCTGTAATCACACCACAGAGACAGGATGGACCCTTCAACCCAAATTCGGTTTGGATGTCGAGACTGATAACACATACACCTAGAGAGTATGAAAAACCTTACTACATAAGGAGGCTTTCTGGGGAGAGCAGGGCAGGCTCTCAAGCAGGTTCAAGAATGGCTTGAGAGAGCAGAAGAAGGAGACTGGTTTGGCTTTTATGGTGGTGAGGGGATGACGCTGGAGTGTTCCCACACACAGGTCAGGTTTTGCACAGCCTGAACTTCCTCCTGGCCCACAGAAGAGAGAGTACCTGAGCTTCCTTATCCGATCTAGGGAAGCAGGGGAAGAGGCAGTGGTAGGGCTCTTTTATAGAATAATGTTGTGTAAATGCAAGGTGTTTAGCACAGTTTAGAATTCTCATAACCATTATATCCACACTTATATTGTTTTCAGTTAAACTACGTTTCACTAGGTTAGTATTTCCCAAATTATGGTCCTTTAAATATTATTTAAGGTGGCTTAGAATTATCTTGGTTCATCACAGAGAAACTGTGTAGAAAGAGAAAAGACTGCTAGCCTCAGGAGGTCTGACACACTGGTCACAAAAGAGCAGACTTCATTGTACTATCTGCTGAATTATGAGGGGTTTCTAACATGTTTCCCATCCTGGGTGACTACTGTAGCACCCAAAGACTGTAATAATAATTACAGAAACTAACATTTATTGACTACTAACTCTATGTAGGAATTACGCTAAATACCCATATACATATTTAATCCTCGTCACAACCCTATTGAGATAAGTTGCAAAAGAGTGGTTTCTGTCATTTCTGCCAGGACATCTCCATTCCAATTGCAGAAGCAGAAAAGAGCATATAGGAGGGCACATGGGAATATTTATGGGCCAGGCTCAAAAGGGGTATGCATTACTCCTGTTCACATTTCCTTGAGAAAAACTCACATAGCCACATCTAACTACAAGAGAAAATGAGAAATGTAGTCTACCTGGTAGAAGAGGAGAACTTAAATGTTGGAGATAAGCTAGCAATCTCTGTCTCCACCATCTTGTTCATCACTCTCCCCAGTATTTACAGTAGAGCCTGGCACCTAGTAGGTGGCCATGAATATTTCTGTTGAATGAATATGTTTCAACATTTTTTGTGAGTTATGGGGATCAAAAGCATATAGAACTTGTTTAAGGAATGGTTTCCTAGATATGACACAATAAGCACAAGCAACAAAGAAAGAGTAAATTGGACTATATCAAAATTTTAAAATGTTTTCTTCTGCAAAAAAATACCATGAAGAAAGCAAAAAGGCACACCAAAGAGAGATCCTGGCAAATCATATATTTAATAAAAGTGTAGTTCCCAGAATACAGAAAGAACTCTTACAACTCAACAACAAAAATACAAACAACCCAACTGAAAATCAGGTAAAGGACTTAAATAGACATTGTGCTAATGAAGATATACAAATAGCCAACAAACATATGAAAATATGCTCAATACCATTAGTCGTGAGGGAAATGCAAATCAAAACCAAGATGAGATGCCACTTCAAACCCACTAGGAAGGCTATAACTTTTTTAAAAAGAAAATAACAAGTATTGACAAGGATGTAGAGAAAGTGAAACACTCATACACGTCTGGTGGGAAGATAAAATGATACAGGTTCTGTGGAAAACATTTTGGCAGTTACTCAACAAGTTAAACATAGACTTGCCATATTACCCAGTAACTCTACTCCTAGGTATATAATGAAAAGATTTGAAAAGGAGGGAACAACAGCAACAACAACAACAAAAAGAAACAGGTGAATTGAGCAACACAAAAGCAAAGGGCAGATAATGTTTCAAGAAGTAAAAAATGGTCAACTTTATTAAATACTTTTACAGGTAATATAGGGACAGACAAATGACGATTGAACTTGTTAGTAGAGAGGTCATTGGTAAGTTTGATAAGAAGGAAATTGAAAGAGTGGAAAATATTTTAATATAAACCTGGATGTGTATTAAGGAGTAAATGTGAGATCAGAAATTGAGGGGCGGATAGACAATTTCTTTTGCGAGTTTTGGTGCTAAGGGGAGGAGAAATATGGGACTATAGCTGGAGGGGGATTTGGTATTAAGAGAGTGTATTTTTAAGAGGGTAGATTCTAGAATGCATCTAGCCAATATAAATGACTGAATGAAACTGACGACATAAAAATCCAAAGGGATAATTGCAGAAGAAAAAATATTGAGAAAGCAAGAGGGGTATTCAGAGCACTAGTAGATGGGATCGGTAGCAAATGTGGAAATCTTGGCTTTCCATGAGAATGAGTAATATTTATAGATTCTACAGTGGACAAGTAAACGATTATGTTATGATTACAAATGCAGGTAAGATGGTAGATTTGGTGGGGAAGATATAAAAGAATTTTCTCTTGACTCTTCAGTTTTCTCAGTGAAGGATGAGATAAGGGCATAAAATAACAAGAGTGAGGGTAGGGTTTTGAGAAATTGAGGGGAAGATAAAGTATTGGATATTCATTTTGTATAATGGAAATGGGTGTATAATATGGAAGGATTGATCATTTAAGATATGTGGTCAAGAATTTAAGGTGAGATCAGTTAGCTTTGTCTTGTAAATATCTACAGCAACATCCATCACTCGTATATAGGAACAAAGCAGGTAGATAGCTTAATTTAACAAGGGTTGTGGTTTTGCCAGGGAAGTACTAGGGTGGGAAAATGAGTAGGGAGATGAAGGTTGATGAAAGTAAGTGATACTAATGATAAATTGGTAAGCAATGAGGAAATGCGAAAAGAGAAATGTGGCTGATGCTGAAAAGTAGTAGAATTCACAGATTGGAGTTCAAAATTGAAGAATTTTTAGAGTTGGGTGTGTGTAGGTGTGTATACCTGCACGTGAGGGAGGTATTTTGCTAGGAAGGATAATCAGTTGTAGCCCAAGAAATGTATGTTATAAAATCAGGATTTCAGAGTTGCTGTAATTTTTGAGAATGTCAATGTCTAGAGCATGAGCATTAGAGTGAGTGGCTTAAGTATGATGGAAGAAAAATACCATTGGAATTGAGGGCATGAGAGGTTTGCAAAGCCAAAAATGCTGGATGAATATCCACATAGATGACAGGTGTTGAAGTTGCCAAGATGTGGCAGTACTAAAAGTGGAGAAGAAGACTCAGGAAAGTGTCTAATGAATGAAGGTAAAGAAATAGATGGCGTAGCACATGATATTATCTAATAGCAAGAACTACAAATGAGCTCTGAATTTTGAAAGAGAAAGGAGCAGAAATGGTTTGAAAGTGACAGTGAGTCGACTCCTTGGGGTATGTGAGGAAAACTAATGTTTGCTCAAGAGGACTGCAGGGGAAGTGATTTCCTCAAGGCACAGCCATATTCCAGTCATAAAACAGAGATTAAGGGAACACGGAGAGAACAACTTGAAGCTACTGGGGAGTTTCTTAATGATAGACTATGAGTTACAGAAGGCAGGAAAGAAGCGCTCATGAAGTTGGGGAGAGGGTTGGGTCCAATTCCGTCAAGTGCAGAGCAATACGTGAATAAGGGTCTAGTTAATGATGGATAATCTGCAGGGTGGTGACTTAAGTAAAAGTGATAAGACAAGATGGACCTTGTGACTGCACGGCAGATTGGGAGGTGAGTAAAGCCCTCCAGACTACAGATTGCTTAATCTAGGCTGACCTAGAACTAAGAAGAATCCAGAAACACCACTGAAACCTGTTTCCTCTAAATATCATGTATCCTGTATGATGATCCAGCATTGCAAAGATAGACTAGTAAGGACATCTAAGAGGGTAGGCTTGAAAGGAAACTAGTGTGTTTGCTCAAGAATATGAGTGTGTATGTAAAATATCAACAGCAAATTCTAATGTCAGAGGGTTGCTACTATAGGCTTATGGAGCCATGCACTATTCTTGGACAACCCAAGGTGCCTGCACAGATGTGGCCCAGATGCAAGCACCAACACTTACTGGGCACCTGCAAAGCCAAAGCTGGGGAAGATGGAAGGCCAAGTGGAAGTGGTATTTTCCCAGGACAGGAATGTATTTACTTAGGCTTCCTAAATGGCAGGTGGACAAAAAATGGAAGAAAGGAAATTAAGCTTCTTTTTGCCTAACATCTCTCCTCAGGAGGAAGCACTTGAAGTTGTATTTCCTACGTAAATTCACCTGCTAATACTCCAGGGAGTTCATCAGTGGGCACATGTTCCCACCTAAGTATGGTTACGAGCAAACATTTATTCAAAATCATGGCTGCATCTGGCTCACATTAGAAGGGTTCTCTTTTTCATTGTCTTTTAAAAGAACAATTCCCCATGCTTATAAATCCAGACTCAGAACATCAATTCAACCAACCTCAGGAGCCCTGTGGCTACACCTTCCTGCTGGGAATCAGCATGGTCCCCAGAGAATCAATTTGAGGAGTATTACCAAAGTGTTTTCATTTTCAGTGTTTATCCACTGGAATGTCTACGAGTGAAGAATAGACAGGGCAATACAATGCTAAGATTCAATTTATTTCATCAAATACAAACTGTGTATATGAGCATCAAGGCAAGAGGATGGAGGACTTTAACTGAAATTCCAATAGATATCTAAGTGCAAATCCTGGAACCATCCCATGCTAGCATTGTGAGTTAGGATAGGTACTTAACCACTCTGAGCCTGTTTTCTGATCTCTAAAAAAAAAATAGAAGGATAATATCTCATACAGCTGTTGCAAAGATCAACTCAAATAATTCATGTACAGAATATAGCACTACAACCTACAGAATGGGAGAAAATATTTGTAAACCGTGTATCTGATAAGGGATTTTTATTCAGAATATATAAAGAACTCTTACATGCCTGTGATAAGAAGGTAAATTACCCAACTTTTAAAATGGGCAGAAGATCTAAATAGACATTTCTGCAAGGAAGATATACAAATGGCCAGCAAGCACATTAGAGACGCTTGACATCATTATTCATCAGGAAAACACAAATGAAAACCACAGAAAGATACCATTTCATACCCATTCGGATGGCTAGAATCCAAAAGTCAGATAATCATAACTGTTGGTGGGGATTTAGAGAAATCAGAACCATCATACACTGTTAGTGAGAATGTAAAATGGTATACCTGCTTTGGAAAAGTTTGGTAGGTTCTCAGAGGGTGAAACAGTGTTACTGTATGACCCACTTGTAGGTATATTCCCAAGATAAATGCAAATATATGTCCATACAAAAACTTGTACATAAATATTCATAGCAGCAATATTCATAATACCCGAAGATGGAAACAACCCAAATGCCCATCAACTGACCAGTGGACAAACAAAATGAGGCAAATCCATACAACAGAATACTATTCAGACATCAAAAGGAATGAAGAACTAATATATGCTACAATATGGCTGAACCTTAAAAACATTATGCTAAGTGAAAGAAGTCAGTCACAAAAGACCACATATTATGTGATTCTATTCATATGAAATGCTCAGAACAGGCAAATCTATAGATACAAAATAGATCAATAATTGCTTAAGGCTGAGGCAGAAGTTGTTGGGAGCATAGGGCATTCACAGCTACAAGATACGAGGGTTTCTTTTTGAGGTGTTGAAAACGTTCTAAAATAGACTGGAGGGAACTTCAAGACGTCGGAAGAGTAAGACGTGGAGATCACCTTCATCCCCACAGAAACATCAGAAATACATCTACACGTGGAACTGCTCCTATAGAACACCCACTGAACGCTGGCAGAAGACCTCACACCTCCCAAAAGGCAAGAAACTCCCCACGTAGCTGGGTAGGGCAAAAGAAAAAAAGAAAAAGCAGAGACAAAAGAATAGGAACGGGACCTGCACCAGTGGGAGGGAGCCTGAAGGAGGAAAGCTTTCCACACACTAGAAGCCCCTTCACTGGCGGAGACTACAGGTGGCGGACGGGGGCAGCTTTGGAGCCACGGATTAGAGCGCAGCAACAGGGGTGCGGAGGGCAAAGTGGAGAGATTCCCGCACGGAGGATCGGTGCCGACCAGTACTCACCAGCCCGCGAGGCTTGTTTGCTCACCTGCCAGGACGGGTGGGGGCTGGGAGCTGAGGCTTGGGCTTCGGTCTGAGCGCAGGGAGAGGACTGGCAGTGTGAACACAGCCTGAAGGGGTTAGTACGCCACGTCTAGCCAGGAGGGAGTCCAGGAAAAGTCTGGAGCTGCCGCAAAGGCAAGAGACTTTTTCTTCCCTCTGTGTTTCCTGGTGCACGAGCAGAGGGGATTCAGAGCGCCGCCTAATGGAGCTCCAGAGACGGGCGCGAGGCGCGGCCAGGAGCGCAGACCCCAGAGATGGGCATGAGATGCTAAGGCTGCTGCTGCCACCACCAAGAAGCCTGTGTGCGAGCACAGGTCACTATCCACACCTCCCTTCAGGGAGCCTGTGCAGCCCGCCACTGCCAGTGTCCCGTGATCCAGGGACGACTTCCCCGGGAGAACGCACGGTGTGCCTCGGGCTGGTGCAACGTCACGCCGGCCTCTGTCACTGCAGGCTCACCCTGCCTCCGTACCCCTCCCTCCCCCCTGCCTGAGTGAGCCAGAGCCCCCAAAGCAGCGGCTCCTATAACCCCGTCCTGTCTGAGCGAAGAACAGATGCTCTCAGGAGACCTACACGCAGAGGCGGGGTCAAATCCAAAGCTGAACCCCGGGAGCTGTGCGAACAAAGAAGAGAAAGGGAAATCTCGCCCAGCAGCCTCAGGAGCAGCAGACTAAATCTACACAATCAACTTGATGTACCCTGCATCGGTGGAACACCTGAATAGAAAACGAATCATCCCAAATGGAGGAGGTGGACTTTGGGAGCAACGCTATTTATACATTTTTTCCCTTTTTCTCTTTTTGTGAGTGTGTATGCGTATGCTTCGGTGTGTGATTTTGTCTGTATAGTTTGGCACTTACCGTTTGTCCTAGGGTTCTGTCTGTCCGTTTTTTGGTTTTTTTTTTTAGTATAGTTTTCAGCGCTTGTTATCATTGGTGAATTTGTTTCTTCTTCTCGTTTTTCTCTTCTTTCTCATTTTTTTAATTACTTAAAAAATTTTAATAATAAATTTTTGTTCTTTATTTTAATAACTCTTAAATAATTTAATTTAATTTAATTTTACATTTTTCTTTCTTTCTTTCTTTCTTTCTTTCTTTCTTTATTTATTTATTTATTTATTTCTCCCTTTTATTCTGAGCCGTGTGCGTGACAGACTCTTGGTGCTCCAGCCAAGCATCAGGGCTGTTCCTCTGACGTGGCAGAGGCAAGTTCAGGATATTGGTCCACCACAGTCCTCCCTGCTCCACGTAATATCAAACGGTGAAAATCTCCCAGAGATCTCCATCTCAACACCAAGACCCAGCTCCACTAAATGACCAGCAAGCTACGGAGCTGGATACCTTATGCCAAACAACTACCAAGAAAGGAACACAACTCCACCCATTAGCAGAGTGGCTGCCTAAAATCATACTAAGGTCACAGACACCCCAAAACACACCACCAGACATGGACCTGACTACCAAAAAGAAAAGATCCAGCCTCATTTACCAGAACACAGGCACTACTCCCCTCCACCAGGAAGCCTACACAACCCACTGAACCAACCTTAGCCACTGGGGACCGACACCAAAAACAACGGGAACTACGAATCTGCAGCCTGTGAAAAGGAGACCCCAAACACAGTAAGATAAGCAAAATGAAAAGACAGAAAAACACACAGCAGATGAAGGAGCAAGGTAAAAACGCACCAGACCTAACAAATGAAGAGGAAATAGGCAGTCTACCTGAAAAAGTATTCAGAATAATGATAGTAAAGATGATCCAAAATTTTGGAAATAGAATGGAGAAAATACAAGAAAAGTTTCACAAGGACCTAGAAGAACTAAAGAGCCAACAAACAAACATGAACAACACAATAAATGAAATTACATATCCTCTAGAAGGGATCAAGAGCAGAATAAATGAGGCAGAAGAACGGATAAGTGACCTGGAAGATAAAATAGTGGGAATAACTACTGGAGAGTAGAATAAAGAAAAAAGAATGAAAAGAATTGAGGACAGTCTCAGAGACCTCTGGGACACGATTAAACGTACCAACATTCAAATTATAGGGGTTCCCAAAGAAAAAGAGAAAAAGAAAGGGACTGAGAAAATATTTGAAGAGATTATAGTTGAAAACTTCCCTAATATGGGAAAGGGAATAGTTAATCAAGTCCAGGAAGCACAGAGAGTCCCATACAGGATAAATCCAAGGAGAAACACGCCAAGACACATAGTAGTCAAACTATCAAAAAGTAAATACAAAGAAAAAATATTAAAAGCAGCAATGGAAAAACAACAAATAACATAGAAGGGAATCCCCATAAGGTTAACAGCTGATCTTTGAGCAGAAATTCTGCAAACCAGAAGGGAGGGGCAGGACATATTTAACGTGATGAAAGGGAAAGACCTACAACCAAGATTACTCTACCCAGCAAGGATCTCATTCAGATTTGACAGAGAAATTAAAACCTTTACAGACAAGCAAAAGCAAAGAGAATTCAGCAGAACCAAACCAGCTTTACTGCAAAAGCTAAACCAACTTCTCCAGGCAGGAAACACAAGAGAAGGAAAAGACTTACAATAACAAATGGAAAACAATTAAGAAAATGGTAATAGGAGCATACATATCGATAATTACCTTAAATGGAAATGGATTAAATGCTCCCACCAAAAGACACAGACTGGCTGAATGGATACAAAAACAAGACCCGTATATATGCTGTCAACAAGAGACCCACTTCAGACCTAGGGAAACATACAGACTGAAAGTGAGGGGATGGAAAAAGATATTCCATGCAAATGAAAATCAAAAGAAAGCTGGAGTAGCAATTCTCATATCAGACAAAATAGACTTTAAAATAATGACTTACAAGGGACAAAGCAGGACACTACATAATGATCAAGGGATCGATCCAAGAAGAAGATATAACACTTGTAAATATTTATGCACCCAACATAGGAGCACCTCAATACATAAGACAAATACTAACAGCCATAAAAGGGGAAATCGACAGTAACACAATCATAGTAGGCGACTTTAACACCCCACTTTCAACAATGGACATATCATCCAAAATGAAAAAAAAATACGGAAACACAAGCTTTAAATGATACATTAAACAAGATGGACTTAATTGATATTTATAGGACATTCCATCCAAAAACGTCCAGAGATAAACCCATGTACACATGGTCACCTTATCTTGATAAAGGAGGCTAGAGTATACAATGGAGGAAAGACAGCCTCTTCAATAAGTGGTGCTGGGAAAAGTGGACAGCTACATGGAAAAGAATGAAATTAGAACACTCCCTAATGCCATACACAAAAATAAACTCAAAATGGATTAAAGACCTTAATGTAAGGCCAGACACACTAAAACTCTTAGAGGAAATAAAAGAAGAACACTCTTTTGAGATAAATCACAGTAAGATCTTGTTTGACCCACCTCCTAAAGAAATGGAAACAAAACTAAAAATAAACAAATGGGACCGAGTGAAACTTAAAAGCTTTTGCACAGCAAAGGAAACCATAAACAAGATGAAAAGACAACCCTCAGAACGGGAGAAAATATTTGCAAACGAAGCAACTGACAGAGGATTAGACTCCAAAATTTACAAGCAGCTCATGCAGCTCAATATCAAAAACTCAAACCACCCAATCCAAAAATGGGCAGAAGACCTAAATAGACATTTTTCCAAAGAAGATACACAGATTGCCAACAAACACATGAAAGAATGCTCAATGTCGTTAATCATTAGAGAAATGCAAATCAAAACTACAATGCGGTATCATCTCACACCGGTCAGAATGGCCATCATCAAAAAATCTACAAACAATAAATGGACAACCTGGAAGAAATGGACAAATTCTTAGAGAAGGTGTGGAGAAAAGGGAACCCTCATACACTGTTGGTGGGAATGTAAATTGATACATTCACTAAGGAGAACTGTTTGGAGGTTCCCTAAAAAACTAAAAATAGAACTACCATATGACCCAACAATCCCACTATGGGGCATATATCCTGAGAAAACCATAATTCAAAAAGAGTCATGTACCACAATGTTCATTGCAGCTCTATTTACAATAGCCAGGACTTGGAAGGAACCTAAGTGTCCATCAACAGATGAATGGATAAAGAAGATGTGGCACATGTATACAACGGACTATTACTGAGCCATAAAAAGGAACGAAACTGGGTTATTTGTAGTGAGGTGGATGGACCCAGAGTCTGTCATACAGAGTGAAGTAAGTCAGAAAGAGAAAAACAAATACCCTATGCTAACACATATATATGGAATCTTTAAAAAAAAATGGTCATGAGGAACCTAGGGGCAAGACGGGAAAAATGACGCAGACCTGGGCTTCCCTGGTGGCATACTGGTTGAGAATCCGCCTGCCGATGCAGGGGACACGGGTTCGTGCCCCGGGCTGGGAGGATCCCACATGCCGCGGAGCGGCTGGGCCCGTGAGCCATGGCCACTGACCCTGCGCGTCCGGAACCTGTGCTCCACAACGGGAGAGGCCACACCAGTGAGAGGCCCGTGTACCGAAAAAAAAAAAAAAGTCGCAGACCTACTAGAGAATGGACTTGAGGACACTGGGAGGGGGAAGGGTAAGCTGGGACAAAGTGAGAGAGTGGCATGGACATATATACACTACCAAATGTAAAACAGATAGCTAGTGGGAAGCAGCCACATAGCACAGGGAGATCAGCTCAGTGCTTTTTGACCACCTAGAGGGGTGGGATAGGGAGGGTGGGAGGGAGGGAGATGCAAGAGGGAGGGGATATGGGTATATACGTATATGTATAGCTGATTCACTTTGTTATAGAGCAGAAACTAATACACCATTGTAAAGCAATCATACACCAGTAAAGATGTTAAAAAAAAAGTGTGTTTGTTCAAAATAAATAAATAAATAACTTTCCTAACTGCTTAGGAAAGTTATTTCTCCTTCCTATGAAATGAAAAATGATCTATAAGGGCACTTAGTATTGACTATAAATTCCAGTTCTGTCAGTGATGGTATCTGGCGCATGAGGGACACCCAAGTTAGGGAGCTTTTGGTTAATTTCCCTGGGCCATATAGAGCAAAGTGTTCTCTCAAATACTCTCTGGAAATTCGGAGCCTCAAATATGTTTGCCACCTTCCCCCAAGTCATCACATTTATTAACATCCTTGTCTTATTTTTCTAGAAGCAGGAGCTTCTAGCAGATCTTTACTCTTTGTGAAAGGATGAATTTCTGTGTGAGGTGGATCTAGGCCGCCTTAGTCTGTCCTCTAATGTTCACCTCAGTAGCACTTTACCTGGTTGATAATATCTTTGAGGCCAACTTCCTGTAATGTTTTTCTTTTTCTTTTCTTTTTTTTTACCTTAGGAGCACTGTATAATAAAAACTCCATTAAAGATGCAAAATCAAAGTGAGCCATGAAGCAAGACACGATGGGGCCTATCAGCATTCCTAAGCGTGTTCAAGGTGAAAGCATTTCAGTGGGAGTTAAACAACAGTCATTATAGCTATCTTTGTTGACCTCTGACTCTATATGCCAGTCACTGTGTTTGACATACATTAATTCTCATAAAACTTCTGTCATGTTGACATTATTATCTCCCTTTTACAAATGGGGAAAGAGGTTCACATAAATTAAATGACTTTCTCAGGGCAACAGCTAGTAAGTTTCAGGGCTGGATTTGTATCCAAAATAAAGTGGGCTTTGTTTGGTTTTTTGACTCTATTTTCTTCTTAGTAGTACTGCATACATTTACTATTTATATGTATTAAAAAGAATAAAATAAGTTTGGACTCCTCTCTCATACAACATGAAGTTCTGTATGATCTAAATATAAAAATGTTGAAGTAAAATATATATATTATGGAAAACGTATGTATAATCTAGGAGTCAAGAAAAATTTCTGTGCAAGCTGGAAAACCTAGACACTCTGGAGAAATGACTGACATATTTGAGTGCTTAAAACTTAAAATGTAATCATATGGCAAACGTAAAGGTAAATAAAACCAGAAGACAAATAATACAGGAACATATATTTGTAAGACACATGACAGATAAAGGGTTCAATATCCAACATATAAAAAATTTCCCACACATTAATAAGAAAAGACAAACACCCTAATTGAAAGTGGTTAAAAAGGGTAAAAAGGGCTGTTCAAGGAGGCAGAAAACCCCTTTGCCAATAAACAAGTGAAATTACTCAATCCTACTAGCAATCAGGCATATTGAAATTAAATTAACAAAGAAATATCACTTTAAGACCATTAAACATGTTATCACACATTGCTGGAGTGTTTTGGAGGTTAATATGTTATCTCATACATTTGCCGAGGGAAATGTGCAGTATATTAAAGCCATTTGGAAGTCAATCTGGCAACCCCTATTAAAATTAAGAATTTACATAAACTTTAACTTAGCAATTCCATTTCCGGGGCCCCCTTCCATAGAAGATAAAAGAACGGGTATATAACAGTGAATATGAACAAAATAAATTTTACGTATATGTTCAGATTAATTGCAACGTTTTTCCTAGTAGCCAAAAAACTGGAATCAACTTGAATGTCCTCAATAGAGGAATGGTTTAATAAGTTGACTTTCACTCAAACCATTGCATTTTACATAACTAGTTTAGAAAGTGTGTTAAGTCTATACCAGACGATGAGGAAAACATTTCTCTGAAATGTTTCTAAGTGAGAAAAACTACGTGCAGTAAAGAGTAAAATAGTACCCCTATATGTTTTTATGCATACATATGTATGTTACCTTATTTAGGAACATAGACAAAGATATGCAAAGATTCACACCAGGCTTTTAACACTGCTTATCCAGTGGAGGAGTGGCTAATGAAGTGTAAAAATCCTATAGATGTACAGGCTTTCTCAATATTTATGTATATGTATGAATATATATATATATATAATTCTCAACATTTATATATAATTGCTTTATGTAAATGCACATGTAAATTACATATGTGTAAAGCCATGTACAAAGAGATAGTTGCTGAAAGTGTGCATATCATAGAGAGTGTTTTGAGTTTTTAGTGTTTAGGGTTCTTTTTTTTTAACTTTCTTTCTTGTACTTTGAGTTTTTCAAAATAAAAATCTTACATGATTTTAAGTTTAACATTTTCTAAAGCAAACATTATAGAGCAGGTTAAGGAAATGACCCAGTATCTACAGAATGATTTGATTGTTCAGTCCTCCAGCAGTTCATCAAACTACATTGAGCAGCAACCGTGACATTGTGTCAGGTGTGTTAAAGTGGTTGGGATTACAGAGATGAATGAAATATGCTCCTTCTTGTTGTATATTACAACAAGACAAACATATAAATGAACCATTCTAAGACAATATGGCTATTGCTTTAATATAAGAATTTGTAGGACCATAGGGGCAATGAACTCTGCAGGCATTGGTGGTAGAGAGGCTTCAGAGGGAAAGAACCATTTGAGCTTAGCCTTAAAGACTGAGGATGCTTTCATCACTCACCAGCCTTAGGTGGGGAAGGGAAAGCAATCCCTTCAAAGAGGAAGGAATCAACATCTAGTCCTATTTCATTCATCAAGAATGTGGAGGAGGAAGTAAACAGTTTATTATTTATAGTCTCAAATGATGGTAATGTGTGGAAGATGGGCAAATGGAACAAGAGACTTTGGAAGAGTCCTGATCAGGAACTAATAAAATGAGAACCTGCTTTGAAACATGCAAGCAGGTTTTTCTGAGGGAAGAAGAACTCTAAGCTGCGTTTAATGAAAGGAAGCAACTGTCAAAGCAATCTGACTAAGTTCAGTACATTAGGTTTGCAGTTGAGGAAGAAATATAGGTTGCTGTTCATTTAGGACCTGTGGAAGAGGTTGGAGAAAAGGGGATAGGTATTCAAGCAATGATTCATTAGGTAGAAAGAAGAGAATGTTAGAAATCAGACACTACTGCCACTTACTGAATAAATTCATCATAAGCCATATACAGACACATTATAAAGTATCTCAAGGTACCAGAATGCTTGACCATTGAGGTAAGGTGCCCCAAAATACTGTGTCTTCAAGGAAAACACAAGGGTTCAGTACTCATGGGTTAGCAGCAGTTAACATAAGACACACTAGCTTTTGGGGAGTGGGGGAGTAAGAAGCAAGGATTATGCATGTATGTATTTATATCATAGATGATAACAACAGAAGCCATTTAATCAAATGCTTATTATTGGCCTAATATAATGTCAGGTGTTTTACATAAATTACCTCATTTAATCCCAGCATGGCTCTAAGATCTAGATACATGTTACTATCATTCCCTTTTTACAGATGAGGAAACTAAGTCTTACAGGAGTTAAAAAACGTACTCAAGGTCAAATAGCTTTTAGGTGGTGAAGCTGTAAATTGAGATCGGACTTTAAATCCTATGCTCCCAACTGCTCAACTAGACACTAAGTTATATTCCCCCTGCTAAAGCCTAGTCCCAGCCATCATCATATCACACCTGTATTGTCCCAACAGCCTGTCACCCCTCTGGTCCTACACAGTTCACAACATCCAGTGAACTTTCTAAAACATACATCAGACGACATCACTTTCCTTTATCAAACCATCCAGTGGCCCTCCACTGCACGTAAGATAAAATCCAAGTTCTTACCCTGCAGGTCCCTATGTGACCACTTCTCTGCCAGCCTCTCCAGTCTCGGTCATCAATCTCCGCTCTGCACCTCTCTGACTGCACTCCAGTCACTCACCCTTCTGCTCTTCCTCAACACACTGTTCTCGTTCTGGCCTCACGGCATTGCTACTTGCTAGTCTACCTAAAATGCTCTTCTTCAAAGTCTTCACACAGCTGACTCGACCTCATTATTCAGATCTTGATTCAAATATCAGCTCCTTAGAGAACGTTCCCCACACCAACAACAAGAACGACCACTTTGCACATGAAAACAGAAGTTACTTGAGGACAGGAACTATTGATTTCATGTTCTTCACTCTAATTCCAGAACCAAGAGTAATATCTGACACCTACTAGGCACTCAGGACATATTTCTTTCCTGAAATACTGGTATCTTTTTTAAAGTGTCATACTCATATGCCTATGAGTATATCTACATATATATATATATATATATTTATGGATATGTGAGCTTGTTGTCACCTCACAGAAGTGGAATGTACATCCCTCACCCAAAATTTGGTTTGAATGTCAAGACTAATGATGCCACACATATACCAAGAAGGTATGAAAAGGATTATTACTCACATAATGAGTTATGCATCAAAAATGCAGTTAGACCAAAAAAAGAAAAAAGAAAAAACTGCTAACTGTGAAGTGTTGGGTAATTAGATGGTTGTGATTCTTTCATTCTATAGATATAGGAATAGATATAGAAATAATCGAAACATCAAGTTCTACACCTTAAGTATATACAATTTTTATTTATCAATTATACCTCAATAAAACTGAAAAAATTGGATCAGACTCAATGACAACTTACCCATGGTGTTTGTCTGATAACTAAAACATTGCGTGGTTTATTTAATTTAATTTGGACTTGTTTATGTAAGCCATTATGGCACCTGCAGCATGAGACCAATAAGAAAGGTGAACGTTCCATTGAATATCTAGTATTATCAAGAGCTAGTACTATATATTCTGAGAAGTGAAATGAGTGCCTTAGTCTCTCTATCAATGTGCAGAACTTCAAAGAAGGTAAAGAGTGCTATGGTGAGACATTGTATTGTGGCTTTAATATGTGCAGAAGATGTGTGACCTTGATTTATATTTTGGGTATCCATGAGGCAAGAGATTCTATGAGTTCTTTACCCCAAATGAGGCAACCTTGGAGAAGGAATTGTTTGCATTGGCCAGAACAGATGGTCAGACCGCTGGCAGTGGCCCAAAGATCTATAAAAATGTGAAGATGAGGCCAATTGTTGGCTAAGACATGACCAAGTGCTCAGATAACTGGCTAAAGTTTGGCCAACTGAGCTGATCCTGTGTCCTGTCCTTTATCAGGAACATTCTGATGAAGAGATGAAAAGCAGCAAGAGTCAAGCAAGCTCCATTAAGTGTGACAGTGGCAATGCCATTGGTTAAGTGAATGAACCCCCTTTGGTATTCACTGTGTTGAGCCTAAGGGGCTCCCCAGGTATCCAAGTGTTCTAAGAGATGACCTCCTCTAGCACTGTGGCATCCGGCAAGGGACCCAGCACACGGGACGTTACCCTCTCCTGAAAGTAGGGTATGCAGAGAGCCCAGGTTCAGCTCCATCCTGTAGCAAGGAGGCCTCACTAGCTGTGCTGGGCTTGCAGGGTGCTGTTTCCATGATCAAAGGCCTAACGGGCAGCTGTATACTGAGGGTCACAGGTTCAGGACCTGAGATAGTCTATATTTCCAGGAAAGTCCAGTATGCACCCACCAATTGCTACACTAATGGCATACAGCATTGGGCCAAGGAAGGTAGTTCCTTGTATCAGAAGCCCATGCAACTAACGGCCATCACTGATGGTAGACGGACTCCAAGATATATGAGAGAAGGTTGCTAAAGCTCCCACAGTGAAGGAATCCCGGGGGGCCGTAACAGGAATGCCTGTTCTATGGCCATTCAGGCAGATTCTAGTATCTTTTTACAGGAGGTCTCATTCAAGTTGGGCCTATTTGCAAGTTACAGAACAAAAAAAAAGCTTTGTAAATGAGGAGTGTTTCCTCCAGAATCTAAACATGTCGAAAACATGTTGGGCTTGTTTTAACAATGTGGGTCCTAAGAAGACTAAAAGCTGTTTCTTGACACTGTCAGGACTGGAGCAGCCCTCAACTTACTAAATAATTTTCAGGAGCTTAACTGAAGTGGTGGGGCCCTGTACTATGGGTCTCATGTGAATCTCCTCAAAGGAGGATGTCATTAGTGTGATGTCATAACTGTGTACCCGAAAAAAGTTAGAGCTGGTTAAAATATTGCCTGTGAAGGCTATGTGAGATGGCAGGCGTGGAGACTGAGCCCATTGAGTACCCAGGTGAAGGTGTATTGTGTCCCTTTAAAGGTGAAGGTTAACTGCAGCTGAGAGGTTGTTGAACTAGGCACTGAATAGAACATGCTAGCCAAATACTTTGCTCTAACTGCAAAGTATTTACCAGTTACTTATTTATTATTGGGTGGAATCAGTCACTTCAATAGGTGGGGCCATGACGCCAAGGGTACGAATTCACACTGAGGCACCGGTCCTGTTTTGCCGGGTTTAAGAACAAGTAAAACTTGGCTGTTAAATGCAGCAGAAGTGGGGATAACCACACCTTCTCTAAATAGGTCTTATATAATGGGTTTCAATCTGTGAAAACCGTGCTTTCATTTAGATTGAACCTTTTCTTAAACACTGAGGTGAAAGGTATTATTTTAACTAGGGGGAAAGGTCCATAGGGTCCCATAGTTTTCAAGCTGATTATAAGGGCCAGAGACTTAACTTGATCACTTATTGGGTCAGGTTCTCCACGTGCACTAGAGGATATTTTAGGGTAATGGATGTCTTGGCTATGGAAAAGTTAGGCACGGAAATAATTCGGATGGTTCAGGTTAGGCATATCTGTTTCTATTTTATGTTCACCTACTCCCTGGCTGGGAGTGGATGAACATAAAGTGTGGCCAGATGTGGGCCAGAAGGGGAATGGGGATTAATGAGGCTTCAAAACTGTCCATTGTCAAATATCAAAAGTGGAATCAGATTATGACACACACTGCCACCACCCATACAGCACCCCTCTCCCCATCTGGGACCTCCCAAACACACACGGAAACACCAAGTCCATTTCCTCCTCACCAGCAGGATAAAGGGTTCAGGAAGAAATCTGTCTTCAGAGCTCAGTCCTCACCCAGACCTTATTCCCAGTATCTGGCTAACTATGGACTGGCTTGTCTGGGCCCCATACTGGCAGGATACTACCTCCCTCCCTTCTCACAGGCCTGCCCCTTCCTGCCTTCCTTCAGTGCCCATCACCGAAGAACAGACAGAGATACACACACATCTTTCTACAACAGCTTGTACATCAATAGCTGAGGGCTTTTTTATTTGGTCTCTACACAGGTGACCATGTCTCCAGTGCTTTCTCTGGAGAGACAACAGAGACAGCAAGGTCTCAGTCACCTGATAGACCCAGGGCAGCACTTTATGAACTGCTGGAAGAGCCCTCTGGGACGTTTTCATCCTCCTCTGGCTCTTTAGTCATTGTTGTACTCCGCCAGTAATAGAATGCTAGCATCTTTGACTTCTTCTGTGTTGAACCTCTTCCCGAATTCTGACGACGGACTGATTTTGTTAACTCGACCACCTCCTGAATCTGGTCGGAAAACAAAGTGATACAGAAAGATATTGATTTGGGGAAAGAGGATGGGAAGGAGAACTTTGAGAGAATGGGTGTGGATTGAGAAGGGGTTTGTGCCAGGGAAGGGCTGGGTAAGTCTTGGGTGGGGGATGAAGAGGAGGCACGTGAGTCGGGTAATCTGACCTCCTCCATCTTAGAGCCCTGGAGTGGAGAATTCATCCTCTCCCTTCTGCGTTGGCCCCCCGGTGTTTGTTGCTCTGACCTCTCGGTGTTTGTCCGTGCATCACGGTTAGGCTCCTGGGGGACTGTAGTTTCCTCTGCCATGTCAGTAGTAACAGGGTGCTCTACTCCAAGGCTCCTGGCCTCTCTATATATACCCTGCCAGGACAATGAAGAGCCACACCCATCAGCTTTGATTGGTCAGCCAATGGTAGCGCTGGGGTGGCTGTGACATCACAAAGCACTACCCTTGAAGATACGTTGGGGGAGGGGAGGGGTGCAGAGGAGTCTAGGTGCTCTGGTTAGAGAAAGGGAGTGCTTCCTCAACACCCAGTAAAGAGCCTTCCCAAATTGACCTTCCACTCTTCCTCATCTTCTCTGGTTCAATCCTTGTGGTGCACATGTTAGGGAGAAGGTGTTCCCTCCAAACCATTCCACATGGCCACCCCCATTCAGTGTTTAATTCTGTTGTCTCCCAGATCTCATCACCTGGTATTGTGTGGTTTTTAAAAACTTTTTATTTTAGAACAGTTTTAGGTTTACAGAGTAATTGTGAAGATCATATTCATACACTCCACAACAAATTTCCCTTCTTAACATTGTACATTAGTATGGTACAATTGTTCAACTTAGTGAACCAACACTGAAACAGTATTATTAACTAAAGTCTGTACTTCATCAGAATTCCTTTCTTTTTTAAATGTTGAGCCTTCTTTTAATTAATTTATTTTTATTTTTGGCTGTGTTGGGTCTTCGTTTCTGTGCGTGGGCTTTCCCTAGCTGTGGCAAGCAGGGGCCACTCTTCATCATGATGGGCGGGCCTCTCACTGTCGCGGCCTCTCTTGTTGCGGAGCACAGGCTCCAGATGCGCAGGCTCAGCGGCTGTGGCTCACGGGCCTAGTTGCTCTGCGGCATGTGGGATCTTCCCAGATCAGGGCTCGAACCCATGTCCCCTGCATCAGCAGGTAGATTCTCAACCACTGTGCAACCGTGGAACCCCAGATTGCCTTATTTTTTACCTAATATTCTTCTTCTGTCCCAGGATCCCAACCAAGATTCTACATTAAATTTAGTCATTCCATGTTACAACTTCTTAGGCTCCTCTTGGCTGTGACAGTTTTATAGACTTCTTGTTTTTGAAGACTTTGACAGTTTGGGGTCTTGTGTTTTGTCTTTTACATTAGGTCTGCAGATGTTATTGCTCTTATAGGTAAAAGTTTTTATAAGTTTCCTCTTCCAGAGAACCTCAAATCAAGTCAGTACCATCAGTGTTATGGACTTCCCCGTGGCAATGGTTGAACTAATCTCTTGGCTTTGTCACAGAGGTGACACAAATGTTTTTCTCTAGAGGTCTGAGGATCAGGATCATTTTTATTTATGACAGAGGCACAGGGGCAGCAGCAGAAGCATTTTGTAAGGTACTAGTGAGTCATTTACTTTTAGAAGTATGACCTCAGCATCCCACATAGTTAACGGCTCTTCCGCCACACGAGTGATCATCCAATGGACCTGTATATTGAACAGGCTGTCAGTCTTTCTCCTGAGCTCTATATAGAAAGGGGGCCAACATGTGGTTGAGACACAACCAGTGTTCACAAGGTAAGAGTCATTTCTTTGAGGTTAATATCAGTCGCACCTTAGTTTGGAATTGAAACACGTGATTCAACCTGAGAATCACAAATAGGTCCAGGTTGAGACACAGGATTCAGGACTGCTTTAAGGAAGGTCCCAATTCAAGAATCCTTTCACTATATGCCAAGTGGCTAAACTGACTTATGTTGGTCAAAGCTTTAGCAGACACTCAGTAGGATTAACAAATGCAGCACAAAGAAGCAAGTTCAAAGCACCAGCTAGCCAGCAGTCAGTAGCCCAAGTGCCTGTTCACCAGCATAGAGCAGAGCCAGTTAGAAAGCCAAAGCAAGAGAAGAAAGACCCCCGGTGGTAAGGGATAGCACCTTGATGTCCTGCTCACAGGACCAGTTGTTGTAATCACACCACAGTGACAGAATGGACCCTTCAACCCAAATTCGGTTTGGATGTCGAGACTGATAACACATACACCTAGAGAGTATGAAAAACCTTACTACATAAGGAGGCTTTCTGGGGAGAGCAGGGCAGGCTCTCAAGCAGGTTCAAGAATGGCTTAAGAGAGCAGAAGAAGGAGACTGGCTTGGCTTTTATGGTGGTGAGGGTATGACGCTGGAGTGTTCCCACACACAGGTCAGGTTTTGCACAGCCTGAACTTCCTCCTGGCCCACAGAAAAGAGAGTACCTGAGCTTTCTTATCCGATCTAGGGAAGCAGGGGAAGAGGCAGTGGTAGGGCTCTTTTATAGAATAATGTTGTGTAAATGCAAGGTGTTTAGCACAGTTTAGAATTCTCATAACCATTATAACCACACTTATATTGTTTTCAGTTAAACTACGTTTCACTAGATTAGTATTTCCCAAATTATGGTCCTTTAAATATTATTTAAGGTGGCTTAGAATTATCTTGGTTCATCACAGAGAAACTGTGTAGAAAGAGAAAAGACTGCTAGCCTCAGGAGGTCTGACACACTGGTCACAAAAGAGCAGACTTCATTGTACTATCTGCTGAATTATGAGGGGTTTCTAACATGTTTCCCATCCTGGGTGACTACTGTAGCACCCAAAGACTGTAATAATAATTACCGAAACTAACATTTATTGACTACTAACTCTATGTAGGAATTATGCTAAATACCAATATACATATTTAATCCTCGTCACAACCCTATTGAGATAAGTGGCAAAAGAGTGGTTTCTGTCATTTCTGCCAGGACATCTCCATTCCAATTGCAGAAGCAGAAAAGAGCATATAGGAGGGCACATGGGAATATTTATGGGCCAGGCTCAAAAGGGGTATGCATTACTCCTGCTCACATTTCCTTGGGAAAATCTCACATGGCCACATCTAACTACAAGAGAAAATGAGAAATGTAGTCTACCTGGTAGAAGAGGAGAACTTAAATGTTGGAGATAAGCTAGCAATCTATGTCTCCACCATCTTGTTCATCACTCTCCCCAGTATTTACAGTAGAGCCTGGCACATAGTAGGTGGCCATGAATATTTCTGTTGAATGAATGGGTTTCAACTTTTTTGGTCAGTTATGGGGATCAAAAGCATATAGAACTTGGTTAAGCAATGGTTTCCTAGATATGACACAAAAAGCACAAGCAACAAAGAAAGAGTAAATTGGACTATATCAAAATTTTAAAATGTTTTCTTCTGCAAAAAAATACCATGAAGAAAGCAAAAAGGCACACTAAAGAGAGATCCTGGCAAATCATATATTTAATAAAAGTGTAGTATCCAGAATACAGAAAGAACTCTTACAACTCAACAACAAAAATACAAACAACACAACTGAAAATCAGGTAAAGGACTTAAAGAGACATTGTGCTAATGAAGATATACAAATAGCCAACAAACATATGAAAATATGCTCAATACCATTAGTCGTGAGGGAAATGCAAATCAAAACCACGATGAGATGCCACTTCAAACCCACTAGGAAGGCTATAACTTTTTTAAAAAGAAAATAACAAGTATTGACAAGGATGTAGAGAAATTGAAACACTCATACACGTCTGGTGGGAACATAAAATGATACAGCCTCTGTGGAAGACATTTTGGCAGTTACTCATCAAGTTAAACATAGACTTGCCATATTACCCAGTAACTCTACTCCTAGGTATATAATGAAAAGAGTTGAAAAGGAGGGAACAACAGCAACAACAACAACAAAACAAAACAGGTGTATTGAGCATCACAAAAGCAAAGGGCAGATAATGTTTCAAGAAGTAAAAAATGGACAACTTTATTAAATACTTTTACAGGTAATATAGGGACAGACAAATGACGATTGAACTTGTTAGTAGAAAGGTCATTGTTAAATTTGATAAGAAGGAAACTGAAAGAGTGGAAAATATTTTAATATAAACCTGGATGTGTATTAAGGAGAAAATGTGAGATCAGAAATTGAGGGGCGGATAGACAATTACTTTTGCGAGTTTTGGTGCTAAGGGGAGGAGAAATATGGGACTGTAGCTGGAGGGGGATTTGGTATTAAGAGAGTGTATTTTAAGAGGGTAGATTCTAGAATGCATCTAGCCAATAAAAATGACTGAATGAAACTGACGACATAAAAATCCAAAGGGATAATTGCAGAAGAGAAAATATTGAGAAAGCAAGAGGGGTATTCAGAGCACTAGTAGATGGGATCGGTAGCAAATGTGGAAATCTTGGCTTTCCATGAGAATGAGTAATATTTATAGATTCTACAGTGGAGAAGGAAACGATTATGGTATGATTACAAATGCAGGTAAGATGGTAGATTTGGTGGGGAAGATATAAAAGAATTTTCTCTTGACTCTTCAGTTTTCTCAGTGAAGGATGAGATAAGGGCATAAAATAACAAGAGTGAGGGTAGGGTTTTGAGAAATTGAGGGGAAGATAAAGTATTGGATATTCATTTTGTATAATGGAAATGGGTGTATAATATGGAAGGATTGATCATTTAAGACATGTGGTCAAGAATTTAAGGTGAGATCAGTTAGCTTTGCCTTGTAAATTTCTACAGCAACATCCTTCACTCGTATATAGGAACAAAGCAGGTAGATAGCTAAATTTAACAAGGGTTGTGGTTTTGCCAGGGAAATACTAGGGTGGGAAAGTGAGTAGGGAGATGAAGGTTGATGAAAGTAAGTGATACTCATGATAAATTGGTAAGCAATGAGGAAATGCGAAAAGAGAAATGTGGCTGATGCTGAAAAGTAGTAGAATTCACAGATTGGAGTTCAAAATTGAAGAATTTTTAGAGTTGGTTGGGTGTAGGTGTGTATACCTGCATGTGAGGGAGGTATTTTGCTAGGAAGGATAATCAGTTGTAGCCCAAGAGTTGTATGTTATAAAATCAGGATTTCAGAGTTGCTGTAATTTTTGAGAATGTCAATGTCTAGTGCATGAGCATTAGAGTGAGTGGCTTAAGTATGAAGGAAGAAAAATACCATTGGAATTGAGGGCATGAAAGGTTTGCAAAGCCAAAAATGCTGGATGAATATCCACATAGATGACAGATGTTGAAGTTGCCAAGATGGTGGCAGTACTAAAAGTGGAGAAGAAGACTCAGGAAAGTGTCTAATGAATGAAGGTAAAGAAATAGATGGCGTAGCACATGATATTATCTAATAGCAAGAACTACAAATGAGCTCTGAATTTTGAAAGAGAAAGGAGCAGAAATGGTTTGAAAGTGACAGTGAGTCGACTCCTTGGGGTATGTGAGGAAAACTAACGTTTGCTCAAGAGGACTGCAGGGGAAGTGATTTCCTCAAGGCACAGCCATATTCCAGTCATAAAACAGAGATTAAGGGAACACGGAGAGAACAACTTGAAGCTACTGGGGAGTTTCTTAATGATAGACTATGAGTTACAGAGGGCAGGAAAGAAGCGCTCATGAAGTTGGGGAGAGGGTTGGGTCCAATTCCGTCAAGTGCAGAGCAATACGTGAATAAGGGTCTAGTTAATGATGGATAATCTGCAGGGTGGTGACTTAAGTAAAAGTGATAAGACAAGATGGACCTTGTGACTGCACGGCAGATTGGGAGGTGAGTAAAGCCCTCCAGACTACAGATTGCTTAATCTAGGCTGACCTAGAACTAAGAAGAATCCAGAAACACCACTGAAACCTGTTTCCTCTAAATATCATGTATCCTGTATGATGATCCAGCATTGCAAAGATAGACTAGTAAGGACATCTAAGAGGGTAGGCTTGAAAGGAAACTAGTGTGTTTGCTCAAGAGTGTGAGTGTGTATGAAAAATATCAACAGCAAATTCTAATGTCAGAGGGTTGCTACTATAGGCTTATGGAGCCATGCACTATTCTTGGACAACACAAGGTGCCTGCAGAGATGTGGCCCACATGCAAGCACCAACACTTACTGGGCACCTGCAAAGCCAAAGCTGGGAAAGATGGAAGGCCAAGTGGAAGTGGTATTTTCCCAAGACAGGAATGTATTTAATTAGGCTTCCTAAATGGCAGGTGGACAAAAAATGGAAGAAAGGAAATTAAGCTTCTTTTTGCCTAACATCTCTCCTCAGGAGGAAGTACTTGGAGTTGTATTTCCTATGTAAATTCCCCTGCTAAAACTCCAGGGAGCTCATCAGTGGGCAGATGTTCCCACCTAAGTATGGTTACCAGCAAACTTTTAATCAAAATCATGGCTGCATCTGGCTCACATTAGAAGGGTTCTCTTTGTCATTGTCTTTTAAAAGAACAATTCCCCATGCTTATAAATCCAGACTCAGAACATCAATTCAACCAACCTCAGGAGCCCTGTGGCTACACCTTCCTGCTGGGAATCAGCATGGTCCCCAGAGAATCAATTTGAGGAGTATTACCAAAGTGTTTTCATTTTCAGTGTTTATCCACTGGAATGTCTACGAGTGAAGAATAGACAGGGCAATACAATCCTAAGATTCAATTTCTTTCATCAAATACAAACTGTGTATATGAGCATCAAGGCAAGAGGATGGAGGACTTTAACTGAAATTCCAATAGATATCTAAGTGCAAATCCTGGAACCATCCCATGCTAGCATTGTGAGTTAGGATAGGTACTTAAGCACTCTGTGCCTGTTTTCTGATTTCTAAAAAAAAAAAAAAATAGAAGGATAATATCTCATACAGCTGTTGCAAAGATCAACTCAAATAATTCATGTACAGAATATAGCACAACAACCTACAGAATGGGAGAAAATATTTGTAAATCGTGTATCTGATAAGGGATTTTTATTCAGAATATATAAAGAACTCTTACATGCCTGTGATAAGAAGGTAAATAACCCAACTTTTAAAATGGGCAGAAGATCTAAATAGACATTTCTGCATGGAAGATATACAAATGGCCAGCAAGCACATTAGAGACGCTTGACATCATTATTCATCAGGAAAATACAAATGAAAACCACAGAAAGATACCATTTCATACCCATGCGGATGGCTAGAATCCAAAAGTCAGATAATCATAACTGTTGGTGGGGATTTAGAGAAATCAGAACCATCATACACTGTTAGTGAGAATGTAAAATGCTATACCTGCTTTGGAAAAGTTTGGTAGTTTCTCAGATGGTGAAACAGTGTTACTGTATGACCCACTTGTAGATATATTCCCAAGACAAATGCAAATATATGTCCATACAAAAACTTGTACATAAATATTCATAACAGAAATATTCATAATACCCAAAGATGGAAACAACCCAAATGCCCATCAACTGACCAGTGGACAAACAAAATGAGGCAAATCCATACAACAGAATACTATTCAGACATCAAAAGGAATGAAGAACTAATATATGCTACAATATGGCTGAACCTTAAAAACATTATGCTAAGTGAAAGAAGTCAGTCACAAAAGACCACATATTATGTGATTCTATTCATATGAAATGCTCAGAACAGGCAAATCTATAGATACAAAATAGATCCGTAATTGCTTAAGGCTGAGGCAGAAGTTGTTGGAGCATAGGGGATTAACAGCTACAAGATACGAGGGTTTCTTTTTGAGATGTTGAAAACGTTCTAAAATAGACTGCAGGGAACATCAAGACGTCGGAAGAGTAAGACGTGGAGATCACCTTCCTCCCCACAGAAGCATCAGCAATACATCTACACGTGGAACTGCTCCTATAGAACACCCACTGAACGCTGGCAGAAGACCTCTGACCTCCCAAAAGGCAAGAAACTCCCCACGTAGCTGGGTAGGGCAAAAGAAAAAAAAAAAAGCAGAGACAAAAGAATAGGAACGGGACCTGCACCAGTGGGAGGGAGCCTGAAGGAGGAAAGGTTTCCACACACTAGAAGCCCCTTCACTGGCGGAGACTACAGGTGGCGGACGGGTGCAGCTTCGGAGCCACGGAGGAGAGAGCAGCAACAGGGGTGCGGAGGGCAAAGCGGAGAGATTCCCGCACGGAGGATCAGTGCCAACCAGTACTCACCAGCCCGAGAGGCTTGTCTGCTCACCTGCCGGGATGGGTGGGGGCTGGGAGCTGAGGCTTGGGCTTCAGCCTGAGCGCAGGGAGAGGACTGGCAGTGTGAACACAGCCTGAAGGGGGTAGTACGCCACGTCTAGCCAGGAGGGAGTCCACAAAAAGTCTGGAGCTGCCGCAAAGGCAAGAGACTTTCTCTTCCCTCTGTGTTTCCTGGTGCACGAACAGAGGGGATTCAGAGCGCCGCCTAAAGGAGCTCCAGAGACGGGCGCGAGGCGCGGCTAGGAGCGCAGACCCCAGAGATGGGCATGAGATGCTAAGGTTGCTGCTGCCACCACCAAGAAACCTGTGTGTGAGCACAGGTCACTATCCACACCTCCCTTCAGGGAGCCTGTGCAGCCCGCCAATGCCAGTGTCCCGTGATCCAGGGACGACTTCCCCGGGAGAACGCACGGCGTGCCTCGGGCTGGTGCAACGTCATGCCGGCTTCTGTCACTGCAGGCTCACCCTGCCTCCGTACCCCTCCCTCCCCCTGGCCTGAGTGAGCCAGAGCCCCCAAAGCAGCGGCTTCTATAACCCCGTCCTGTCTGAGCAAAGAACAGATGCGCTCAGGAGACCTACACGCAGAGGCGGGGTCAAATCCAAAGCTGAACCCCGGGAGCTGTGCGAACAAAGAAGAGAAAGGGAAATCTCGCCCAGCAGCCTCAGGAGCAGCGGATTAAATCTCCACAATCAACTTGATGTACCCTGCATCGGTGGAACACCTGAATAGACAACGAATCATCCCAAATAGAGGAGGTGGACTTTGGGAGCAATGCTATTTATACATTTTTTCCCTTTTTCTCTTTTTGTGAGTGTGTATGCGTATGCTTCTGTGTGTGATTTTGTCTGTATAGTTTGGCACTTACCGTTTGTCCTAGGCTTCTGTCTGTCCGTTTTTTGTGTTTTTTTTAGTATAGTTTTCAGCGCTTGTTATCATTGGTGAATTTGTTTCTTCGTCTGGTTTTTCTCTTCTTTCTCGTTTTTTTAATTACTTAAAAAATTTTAATAATAAATTTTTGTTCTTTATTTTAATAACTTTTTAATAATTTAATTTAATTTTATTTTATATTTTTCTTTCTTTCTTTCTTTCTTTCTTTCTTTCTTTATTTCTTTCTTTCTTTCTTTCTCCCTTTTAGTCTGAGCCGTGTGCTTGACAGACTCTTCGTGCTCCAGCCAAGCATCAGGGCTGTTCCTCTGACGTGGCAGAGGCAAGTTCAGGATATTGGTCCACCACAGACCTCCCAGCTCCACGTAATATCAAACGGTGAAAATCTCCCAGAGATCTCCATCTCAACACCAAGACCCAGCTACACTAAATGACCAGCAAGCTACGGTGCTGGATACCTTATGCCAAATAACTACCAAGAAAGGAACACAACTCCACCCATTAGCAGAGAGGCTGCCTAAAATCATAGTAAGGTCACAGACACCCCAAAACACACCACCAGACATGGACCTGCCTACCAAAAAGAAAAGATGCAGCCTCACTGAACAGAACACAGGCACTAGTCCCCTCCACCAGGAAGCCTACACAACCCACTGAACCAACCTTAGCCACTGGGGACAGACACCAAAAACAACGGGAACTACGAACCTGCAGCCTGTGAAAAGGAGACACCAAACACAGTAAGATAAGCAAAATGAAAAGACAGAAAAACACACAGCAGATGAAGGAGCAAGGCAAAAACGCACCAGACCTAACAAATGAAGAGGAAATAGACAGTCTACCTGAAAAAGAATTCAGAATAATGATAGTAAAGATGATCCAAAATCTTGGAAATAGAATGGAGAAAATACAAGAAAAATTTCACAAGGACCTAGGAGAACTAAAGAGCAAACAAACAATCATGAACAACACAATAAATGAAATTCCACATTCTCTAGAAGGAATCAATAGCAGAATAAATGAGGCAGAAGAACGGATAAGTGACCTGGAAGATAAAATAGTGGGAATAACTACTGGAGAGCAGAATAAAGAAAAAAGAATGAAAAGAATTGAGGACAGTCTCAGAGACCTCTGGGACACGATTAAACGTACCAACATTCAAATTATAGGGGTTCCCAAAGAAAAAGAGAAAAAGAAAGGGACTGAGAAAATATTTGAAGAGATTATAGTTGAAAACTTCCCTAATATGGGAAAGGGAATAGTTAATCAAGTCCAGGAAGCACAGAGAGTCCCATAGAGGATAAATCCAAGGAGAAACACGCCAAGACACATAGTAGTCAAACTATCAAAAAGTAAATACAAAGAAAAAATATTAAAAGCAGCAAGGGAAAAACAACAAATAACATAGAAGGGAATCCCCATAAGGTTAACAGCTGATCTTTGAGCAGAAATTCTGCAAACCAGAAGGGAGGGGCAGGACATATTTAACGTGATGAAAGGGAAAAACCTACAACCAAGATTACTCTACCCAGCAAGGATCTCATTCAGATTTGACAGAGAAATTAAAACCTTTACAGACAAGCAAAAGCTAAGAGAATTCAGTAGAACCAAACCAGCTTTACAGCAAATGCTAAACCAACTTCTCCACGCAGGAATCACAAGAGAAGGTAAAGACTTACAATAACAAATGCAAAACAATTAAGAAAATGGTAATAGGAGCATACATATCGATAATTACCTTAAATGTAAATGGATTAAATGCTCCCACCAAAAGACACAGACTGGCTGAATGGATACAAAAACAAGACCCGTATATATGCTGTCAACAAGAGACCCACTTCAGACCTAGGGAAACATACAGACTGAAAGTGAGGGGGTGGAAAAAGATATTCCATGCAAATGAAAATCAAAAGAAAGCTGGAGTAGCAATTCTCATATCAGACAAAATAGACTTTAAAATAATGACTTACAAGGGACAAAGCAGGACACTACATAATGATCAAGGGATCGATCCAAGAAGAAGATATAACACTTGTAAATATTTATGCACCCAACATAGGAGCACCTCAATACATAAGACAAATACTAACAGCCATAAAAGGGGAAATCGACAGTAACACAATCATAGTAGTCGACTTTAACACCCCACTTTCAACAATGGACAGATCATCCAAAATGAAAAATAATAAGGAAACACAAGCTTTAAATGATACTTTAAACAAGATGGACTTAATTGATATTTATAGGACGTTCATTCCAAAAACGTCCAGAGATAAACCAATGTACACATGGTCACCTTATCTTGATAAAGGAGGCTAGAGTATACAATGGAGGAAAGACAGCCTCTTCACTAAGTGGTGCTGGGAAAACTGGACAGCTACATGGAAAAGAATGAAATTAGAACACTCCCTAATGCCATACACAAAAATAAACTCAAAATGGATTAAAGACCTTAATGTAAGGCCAGACACACTAAAACTCTTAGAGGAAATAAAAGAAGAACACTCTTTTGAGATAAATCACAGTAAGATCTTGTTTGACCCACCTCCTAAAGAAATGGAAACAAAACTAAAAATAAACAAATGGGACCGTGTGAAACTTAAAAGCTTTTGCACAACAAAGGGAACCATAAACAAGATGAAAAGACAACCCTCAGAATGGGAGAAAATATTTGCAAACGAAGCAACTGACAAAGGATTAGTCTCCAAAATTTACAAGCAGCTCATGCAGCTCAATATCAAAAAAACAAACCACCCAATCCAAAAATGGGCAGAAGACCTAAATAGACATTTTTTCAAAGAAGATACACAGATTGCCAACAAACACATGAAAGAATGCTCAACATCATTAATCATTAGAGAAATGCAAATCAAAACTACAATGCGGTATCATCTCACACAAGTCAGAATGGCCATCATCAAAAAATCTACAAACAATAAATGGACAACCTGGAAGAAATGCCCAAATTCTTAGAGAAGGTGTGGAGAAAAGGGAACCCTCATACACTGTTGGTGGTAATGTAAATTGATACAGTCACTAAGGAGAACAGTATGGAGGTTCCATAAAAAACTAAAAATAGAACTACCATATGACCCAGCAATCCCACTATGGGGCATATATCCTGAGAAAACCATAATTCAAAAAGAGTCATGTACCACAATGTTCATAGCAGCCCTATTTACAATAGCCAGGACATTTAAGGAACCTAAGTGTCCATCAACAGATGAATGGATAAAGAAGATGTGGCACATGTATACAATGGAATATTACTCAGCCATAAAAAGGAACGAAACTGAGTTATTTGTAGTGAGGTGGATGGACCCAGAGTCTGTCATACAGAGTGAAGTAAGTCAGAAAGAGAAAAACAAATACCGTATGCTAACATATATATATGGAAACTTTAAAAAAAAAATGGTCATGAGGAACCTAGGGGCAAGACGGGAAAAAAGACGCAGACCTGGGCTTCCCTGCTGGCGTACTGGTTGAGAATCCGCCTGCCAATGCAGGGTACACGGGTTCATGCCCCGGTCTGGGAGGATCCCACATGCCACGGAGCGGCTGGGCCCGTGAGCCATGGCCACTGCGCCTGTGCGTCCGGAACCTGTGCTGCACAACGGGAGAGGCCACAACAGTGAGAGGCCTGCGTACCGAAAAAAAAAAAAAATGTCGCAGAGCTACTAGAGAATGGACTTGAGGACACGGGGAGGGGGAAGGGTAAGCTGGGACAAAGTGAGAGAGTGGCATGGACATATATACACTACCAAATGTAAAACAGATAGCTAGTGGGAAGCAGTCACAAAGCACAGGGAGATCAGCTCAGTGATTTTTAACCACCTAGAGGGGTGGGATAGGGAGGGTGGGAGGGAGGGAGATGCAAGAGGGAGGGGATATGGGTATATACGTATATGTATAGCTGATTCACTTTGTTATAGAGCAGAAACTAATACACCATTGTAAAGCAATCATAATCCAGTAAAGATGTTAAAGAATAAAGTGTGTTTGTCCAAAATAAATAAATAAATAACTTTCCTAACTGCTTAGGAAAGTTATTTCTCCTTCCTATGAAATGAAAAATGATCTATAAGGGCACTTAGGGGCTTCCCTGGTGGCGCAGTGGTTGAGAGTCCGCCTGCCGATGCAGGAGACACGGGTTCGTGCCCCGGTCCGGGAAGATCCCACATGCCGCGGAGCGGCTGGGCCCGTGAGCAATGGCCGCTGAGCCTGCGCGTCCGGAGCCTGTGCTCTGCAATGGGAGGGGCAGCAGCGGTGAGAGGCCCGCGTACCGCAAAAAAAAAAAAAAAAAAAAATATAAGGGCACTTAGTATTGACTATAAATTCCAGTTCAGTCAGTGATGGTATCTGGCGCATGAGGGGCACCCAATTTAGGGAGCTTTTGGTTAATTTCCCTGGGCCATATAGAGCAAAATGTTCTCTCAAATACTCTCTGGAAATTCGGAGCCTCAAATATGTTTGCCACCTTCCCCCAAGTCATCACATTTATTAACATCCTTGTCTTATTTTTCTAGAAGCAGGAGCTTCTAGCAGATCTTTTCCCTTTGTGAAAGGATGTATTTCTGTGTGAGGTGGATCTAGGCCACCTTAGTCTGTCCTCTAATGTTCACCTCAGTAGCACTCTACCCTGTTGATAATATCTTTGAGGCCAACTTCCTGCAATGTTTTTCTTTTTCTTTTCTTTTTTTTTTTACCTTAGGAGCACTGTATAATAAAAACTCCATGAAAGATGCAAAATCAAAGAGAGCCATGAAGCAAGACACGATGGGGCCTATCAGCATTCCTAAGCGTGTTCAAGGCGAAAGCATTTCAGAGGGAGTTAAACAACACTCATTATAGCTATCTTTGTTGACCTCTGACTCTATATGCCAGTCACTGTGTTTGACATACATTAATTCTCATAAAACTTCTGTCATGTTGACATTATTATCTCCCTTTTACAAATGGGGAAAGAGGTTCACATAAATTAAATGACTTTCTCAGGGCAACAGCTAGTAAGTTTCAGGGCTGGATTTGTATCCAAAATAAAGTGGGCTTTGTTTGGTTTTTTGACTCTATTTTCTTCTTAGTAGTACTGCATACATTTATTATTTATATGTATTAAAAAGGATAAAATAAGTTTGGACTCCTCTCTCACACAACATGAAGTTCTGTATGATCTAAAGATAAAAATGTTGAAGTAAAATATATATATTATGGAAAACGTATGTATAATCTAGGAGTCAAGAAAAATTTCTGTGCAAGCTGGAAAACCTAAACACTCTGGAGAAATGACTGACATATTTGAGTGCTTAAAACTTAAAATGTTATCATATGGCAAACGTAAAGGTAAATAAAACCAGAAGACAAATAATAGAGGAACATATATTTGTAAGACACACGACAGATAAAGGGTTCAATATCCAACATATAAAAAATTTCCTACTCATTAATAAGAAAAGACAAACACCCTAATTGAAAGTGGTTAAAAAGGGTAAAAAGGGCTGTTCAAGGAGGCAGAAAACCCCCTTGCCAATAAACAAGTGAAATTACTCAACTTTACTAGCAATCAGGCGTATTGAAATTAAATTAACAAGGAAATATCACTTTAAGACCATTAAACATGTTATGACACATTGCTGGAGTGTTGTGGAGGTTAATATGTTATCTCATACATTTGCCGAGGGAAATGTGCAGTATATTAAAGCCATTTGGAAGTCAATCTGGCAACCCCTATTAAAATTAAGAATTTACATAAACTTTAACTTAGCAATTCCATTTCCGGGGCCTTCTTCCATAGAAGATAAAAGCACGGGTATATAACAGTGAATATGAAAAAGATAAATTTTACGTATATATTCAGATTAATTGCAACGTTTTTTCTAGTAGCCAAAAAACTGGAATCAACTTGAATGTCCTCAATAGAGGAATGGTTTAATAAGTTGTCTTTCACTCAAACCATTGCATTTTACATAACTAGTTTAAAAAGTGTGTTAAGTCTATACCAGACGATGAGGAAAACATTTCTCTGAAATGTTTCTAAGTGAGAAAAACTACGTGCAGTAAAGAGTAAAATAGTGCCCCTATATGTTTTTATGCATACATATGTATGTTACCTTATTTATGAACATAGACAAAGATATGCAAAGATTCACACCAGGCTTTTAACACTGCTTATCCAGTGGAGGAGTGGCTAATGAAGTGTAAAAATCCTATAGATGTACAGGCTTTCTCAATATTTATGTATATGTATGAATATATATTTATATATATAATTCTCAACATTTATATATAATTGCTTTATGTAAATGCACATGTAAATTACATATGTGTAAAGCCATGTACAAAGAGATAGTTGCTGAAAGTGTGCATATCATAGAGAGTGTTTTGAGTTTTTAGTGTTTAGGGTTCTGTTTTTTTAACTTTCTTTCTTGTACTTTGAGTTTTTCAAAATAAAAATTTTACATGATTTTAAGTTTAACATTTTCTAAAGCCAACATTATAGAGCAGGTTAAGGAAATGATCCAGTATCTACAGAATGATTTGATTGTTCAGTCCTCCAGCAGTTCATCAAACTACATTGAGCAGCAACCGTGACATTGTGTCAGGTGTGTTAAAGTGGTTGGGATTACAGAGATGAATGAAATATGCTCCTTCTTGTTGTATGTTAGAACAAGACAAACATATAAATGAACGATTCTAATACAATATGGCTATTGCTTTAATATAAGAATTTGTAGGACCATAGGGGCAATGAACTCTGCAGGCATTGGTGGTAGAGAGGCTTCAGAGGGAAAGAACCATTTGAGCTTAGCCTTAAAGACTGAGGATGCTTTCATCACTCACCAGCCTTAGGTGGGGAAGGGAAAGCAATCCCTTCAAAGAGGAAGGAATCAACATCTAGTCCTATTTCATTCATCAAGAATGTGGAGGAGGAAGTAAACAGTTTATTATTTATAGTCTCAAATGATGATAATGTGTGGAAGATGGGCAAATGGAACAAGAGACTTTGGAAGAGTCCTGATCAGGAACTAATAAAATGAGAACCAGCTTTGAAACATGCAAGCAGGTTTTTCTGAGGGAAGAAGAACTCTAAGCTGCGTTTAATGAAAGGAAGCAACTGTCAAAGCAATCTGACTAAGTTCAGTACATTAGGTTTGCAGTTGGGGAAGAAATATGGGTTGCTGTTCATTTAGGACCTGTGGAAGAGGTTGGAGAAAAGTGGATAAGTATTCAAGCAATGATTCATTAGGTAGAAAGAAGAGAATGTTAGAAATCAGACACTACTGCCACTTACTGAATAAATTCATCATAAGCCATATACAGACACATTATAAAGTATCTCAAGGTACCAGAATGCTTGACCATTGAGGTAAGGTGCCCCAAAATACAGTGTCTTCAAGGAAAACACAAGGGTTCAGTACTCATTGGTTAGCAGCAGTTAACATAAGACACACTAGCTTTTGGGGAGTGGGGGAGAAAGAAGCAAGGATTATGCATGTATGTATTTATATCATAGATGATAACAACAGAAGCCATTTAATCAAATGCTTATTATTGGCCTAATATAATGTCAGGTGTTTTACATAAATTACCTCATTTAATCCCAGCATGGCTCTAAGATCTAGATACATGTTACTATCATTCCCTTTTTACAGATGAGGAAACTAAGTCTTACAGGAGTTAAGAAACGTACTCAAGTTCAAATAGCTTTTAGGTGGTGAAGCTGTAAATTGAGATCGGACTTTAAATCCTATGCTCCCAACTGCTCAACTAGACACTAAGTTATATTCCCCCTGCTAAACCCTAGTCCCAGCCATCATCATATCACACCTGTATTGTCCCAACAGCCTGTCACCCCTCTGGTCCTACACAGTTCACAACATCCAGTGAACTTTCTAAAACATACATCAGACGACATCACTTTCCTTTATCAAACCATCCAGTGGCCCTCCACTGCACGTAAGATAAAATCCAAGTTCTTACCCTGCAGGCCCCTATGTGACCACTTCTCTGCCAGCCTCTCCAGTCTCGGTCATCAATCTCCGCTCTGTCCCTCTCTGACTGCACTCCAGTCACTCACCCTTCTGCTCTTCCTCAACACACTGTTCTCGTTCTGGCCTCACGGCATTGCTACTTGCTAGTCTACCTAAAATGCTCTTCTTCAAAGTCTTCACACAGCTGACTCGACCTCATTATTCAGATCTTGATTCAAATATCAGCACCTTAGAGAAGGTTCCCCACACCAACAACAAGAACGACCCCTTTGCCCATGAAAACAGAAGTTACTTGAGGACAGGAACTATTGATTTCATGTTCTTCACTCTAATTCCCAACCAAGAGTAATACCTGACACCTACTAGGCACTCAGGACATATTTGTTTCCTGAAATACTGGTATCTTTTTAAAGTGTCATACTCATATGCCTATGAGTATATCTACATATATATATATATATATTTATGGATATGTGAGCTTGTTGTCACCTCACAGAAGTGGAATGTACATCCCTCACCCAAAATTTGGTTTGAATGTCAAGACTAATGATGCCACACATATACCAAGAAGGTATGAAAAGGATTATTACTCACATAATGAGTTATGCATCAAAAATGCAGTTAGACCAAAAAAAGAAAAAAGAAAAAACTGGTAACTGTGAAGTGATGGGTAATTAGATGGTTGTGATTCTTTCATTCTATAGATATAGGTATAGTTATAGAAATAATTGAAACATCAAGTTCTACACCTTAAGTATATACAATTTTTATTTATCCATTATACCTCAATAAAACTGAAAAAATTGGATCAGTCTCAATGACAACTTACCCATGGTGTTTGTCTGATAACTAAAACATTGCGTGGTGTATTTAATTTAATTTGGACTTGTTTATGTAAGCCATTATGGCACCTGCAGCATGAGACCAATAAGAAAGGTGAACGTTCCATTGAATATCTAGTACTATCAAGAGCTAGTACTATATATTCTGAGAAGTGAAATGAGTGCCTTAGTCTCTCTATCAATGTGCCGAACTTCAAAGAAGGTAAAGAGTGCTATGGTGAGACATTGTATTGTGGCTTTAATATGTGCAGAAGATGTGTGCCCTTGATTTATATTTTGGGTATCCGTGAGGCAAGAGATTCTATGAGTTCTTTACCCCAAATGAGGCAACCTTGGAGAAGGAATTGTTTTCATTGGCCGGAACAGATGGTCAGACCGCTGGCAGTGGCCCAAAGATCTATAAAAATGTGAAGATGAGGCCAATTGTTGGCTAAGACATGGCCAAGTGCTCAGATAACTGGCTAAAGTTTGGCCAACTGAGCTGATCCTGTGTCCTGTCCTTTATCAGGAACATTCTGATTAAGAGATGAAAAGCAGCAAGAGTCAAGCAAGCTCCATTAAGTGTGACAGTGGCAATGCCATTGGTTAAGTGAATGAACCCCCTTTGGTATTCACTGTGTTGAGCCTAAGGGGCTCCCCAGGTATCCAAGTGTTCTAAGAGATGACCTCCTCTAGCACTGTGGCATCCGGCAAGGGACCCAGCACAGGGGACGTTACCCTCTCCTGAAAGTAGGGTATGCAGAGAGCCCAGGTTCAGCTCCATCCTGTAGCAAGGAGGCCTCACTAGCTGTGCTGGGCTTGCAGGGTGCTGTTTCCATGATCAAAGGCCTAACGGGCAGCTGTATACTGAGGGTCACAGGTTCAGGACCTGAGATAGTCTATATTTCCAGGAAAGTCCAGTATGTACCCACCAATTGCTACACTAATGGCATACAGCATTGGGCCAAGGAAGGTAGTTCCTTGTATCAGAAGCCCATGCAACTAACGGCCATCACTGACGGTAGAGGGACTCCAAGATATATGAGAGAAGGTGGCTAAAGCTCCCACAGTGAAGGAATCCCGGGGGGCCGTAACAGGAATGCCTGATCTATGGCCATTCAGGCAGATTCTAGTATCTTTTTACAGGGGGTCTCATTCAAGTTGTGCCTATATGCAAGTTACAGAACAAAAAAACAAGCTTTGTAAATGAGGAGTGTTGCCTCCAGAATCTAAACATGTCGAAAACATGTTGGGCTTGTTTTAACAATGTGGGTCCTAAGAAGACTAAAAGCTGTTTCTTGACACTGTCAGGACTGGAGCAGCCCTCAACTTACTAAATAATTTTCATGAGCTTAACTGAAGTGGTGGGGCCCTGTACTATGTGTCTCATGTGAATCTCCTCAAAGGAGGATGTCATTAGTGTGATGTCATAACTGTGTACCCGAAAAAAGTTAGAGCTGGTTAAAATATTGCCTGTGAAGACTATGTGAGATGGCAGGCGTGGAGACAGAGCCCATTGAGTACCCAGGTGAAGGTGTATTGTGTCCCTTTAAAGGTGAAGGTTAACTGCAGCTGAGAGGTTGTTGAACTAGGCACTGAATAGAACATGCTAGCCAAATACTTTGCTCTAACTGCAAAGTATTTACCAGTTACTTATTTATCATTGGGTGGAATCAGTCATTTCAATAGGTGGGGCCATGACGCCAAGGGTACGAATTCACACTGAGGCACCGGTCCTGTTTTCCCGGGTTTACGAACAAGTAAAACTTGGCTGTTAAATGCAGCAGAAGTGGGGATAACCACACCTTCTCTAAATAGGTCTTATATAATGGGTTTCAATCTGTGAAAACCGTGCTTTCATTTAGATTGAACCTTTTCTTAAACACTGAGGTGAGAGGTATTATTTGAACTAGGGGGAAAGGTCCATAGGGTCCCATAGTTTTCAAGCTGATTATAAGGGCCAGAGACTTAACTTGATTACTTATTGGGTCAGGTTCTCCACGTGCACTAGAGGATATTTTAGGGTAATGGATGTCTTGGCTATGGAAAAGTTAGGCACGGAAATAATTCAGATGGTTCAGGTTAGGCATATCTGTTTCTATTTTATGTTCTCCTACTCCCTGGCTGGGAGTGGATGAACATAAAGTGTGGCCAGATGTGGGCCAGAAGGGGAAGGGGAATTAATGAGGCTTCAAAACTGTCCATTGTCAAACATCAAAAGTGGAATCAGATTATGACACACACTGCCACCACCCATACAGCAACCCTCTCCCCATCTGGGACCTCCCAAACACACACGGAAACACCAAGTCCATTTCCTCCTCAGCAGCAGGATAAAGTGTTCAGGAAGAAATCTGTCTTCAGAGCTCAGTCCTCACCCAGTCCTTATTCCCGGTGTCTGGCTAACTATGGACTGGCTGGTCTGGGCCCCAAACTGGCAGGATACTACCTCCCTCCCTTCTCACACGCCTGCCCCTTCCTGCCTTCCTTCAGTCCCCATCACCGAAGAACAGACAGAGATACACACACATCTTTCTACAACAGCTTGTACATCAATAGCTGAGGGCTTTTTTATTTGGTCTCTACCCAGGTGACCATGTCTCCAGTGCTTTCTCTGGAGAGACAACAGAGACAGCAAGGTCTCAGTCACCTGATAGACCCAGGGCAGCACTTTATGAACTGCTGGAAGAGCCCTCTGGGACGTTTTCATCCTCCTCTGGCTCTTTAGTCATTGTTGTACTCCGCCAGTAATAGAATGCTAGCATCTTTGACTTCTTCTGTGACGAACCTCTTCCCGAATTCTGACGACGGACTGATTTTGTTAACTCGACCACCTCCTGAATCTGCTCGGAAAACAAAGTGATACAGAAAGATATTGATTTGGGGAAAGAGGATGGGAAGGAGAACTTTGAGAGAATGGGTGTGGATTGAGAAGGGGTTTGTGCCAGGGAAGGGCTGGGTAAGTCTTGGGTGGGTGATGAAGAGGAGGCACGTGAGTCGGGTAATCTGACCTCCTCCATTTTGGAGCCCTGGAGTGGAGAATTCATCCTCTCCCTTCTGCGTTGGCCCCCCGGTGTTTGTTGCTCTGACCTCTCGGTGTTTGTCCGTGCATCACGGTTAGGCTCCTGGGGGACTGTAGTTTCCTCTGCCATGTCAGTAGTAACAGTGTGCTCTACTCCAAGGCTCCTGGCCTCTCTATATATACCCTGCCAGGACAATGAAGAGCCACACCCATAAGCTTTGATTGGTCAGCCAATGGTAGCGCTGGGGTGGCTGTGACATCACAAAGCACTACTCTTGAAGATACATGGGGGGAGGGGAGGGGTGCAGAGGAATCTAGGTGCTCTGGTTTGAGAAAGGGAGTGCTTCCTCAACACCCAGTAAAGAGCCTTCCCAAATTGACCTTCCACTCTTCCTCATCTTCTCTGGTTCAATCCTTGTGGTGCACATGTTAGGGAGAAGGTGTTCCCTCCAAACCATTCCACATGGCCACCCCCATTCAGTGTTTAATTCTGTTGTCTCCCAGATCTCATCACCTGGTATTGTGTGGTTTTTAAAACTTTTTTATTTTAGAACAGTTTTAGGTTTACAGAGTAATTGTGAAGATCATATTCATACACTCCACAACAAATTTCCCTTCTTAACATTGTACATTAGTATGGTACAATTGTTCAACTTAGTGAACCAACACTGAAACAGTATTATTAACTAAAGTCTGTACATCATCAGAATTCCTTTCTTTTTTAAATCTTGAGCCTTCTTTTAATTAATTTATTTTTATTTTTGGCTGTGTTGTGTCTTCGTTTCTGTGCGTGGGCTTTCCCTAGCTGTGGCAAGCATGGGCCACTCTTCATCGTGATGGGCGGGCCTCTCACTGTCGCGCCCTCTCTTGTTGCGGAGCACAGGCTCCAGATGCGCAGGCTCAGCGGCTGTGGCTCACGGGCCTAGTTGCTCTGCGGCATGTGCGATCTTCCCAGATCAGGGCTCGAACCCATGTCCCCTGCATCAGCAGGTAGATTCTCAACCTCTGTGCCACCGTGGAAGCCCCAGATTGCCTTATTTTTTACCTAATATTCTTCTTCTGTCCCAGGATCCCAACCAAGATTCTACATTAAATTTAGTCATTCCATGTTACAACTTCTTAGGCTCCTCTTGGCTGTGACAGTTTTTTAGACTTCTTGTTTTTGAAGACTTTGACAGTTTGGGGTCTTGTGTTTTGTCTTTTACATTAGGTCTGCAGATGTTATTGCTCTTATAGGTAAAAGTTTTTATAAGTTTCTTCTTCCAGAGAACCTCAAATCAAGTCAGTACCATCAGTGTTATGGACTTCCCCGTGGCAATGGTTGAACTAATCTCTTGGCTTTGTCACAGAGGTGACACAAATGTTTTTCTCTAGAGGTCTGAGGATCAGGATCATTTTTATTTATGACAGAGGCACAGGGGCAGCAGCAGAAGCATTTTGTAAGGTACTAGTGAGTCATTTACTTTTAGAAGTATGACCTCAGCATCCCACATAGTTAACGGCTCTTCCTCCACACGAGTGACCATCCAATGGACCTGTATATTGAACAGACTGTCAGTCTTTCTCCTGAGCTCTATATAGAAAGGGGGCCAACATGTGGTTGAGACACAACCAGTGTTCACAAGGTAAGAGTCATTTCTTTGAGGTTAGTATCAGTCGCACCTTAGTTTGGAATAGAAACACGTGATTCAACCTGAGAATCACAAATAGGTCCAGGTTGAGACACAGGATTCAGGACTGCTTTAAGGAAGGTCCCAATCCAAGAATCCGTTCACTATATGCCAAGTGGCTAAACTGACTTATGTTGGTCAAAGCTTTAGCAGACACTCAGTAGGACTAACAAATGCAGCACAAAGAAGCAAGTTCAAAGCACAGGCTAGCCAGCAGGCAGTAGCCCAAGTGCCTGTTCACCAGCATAGAGCAGAGCCAGTTAGAAAGCCAAAGCAAGAGAAGAAAGACCCCCGGTGGTAAGGGATAGCACCTTGATGTCCTGCTCACAGGACCAGTTGTTTTAATCACACCACAGAGAGAGGATGGACCCTTCAACCCAAATTCGGTTTGGATGTCGAGACTGATAACACATACACCTAGAGAGTATGAAAAACCTTACTACATAAGGAGGCTTTCTGGGGAGAGCAGGGCAGGCTCTCAAGCAGGTTCAAGAATGGCTTGAGAGAGCAGAAGAAGGAGACTGGCTTGGGTTTTTTGGTGGTGAGGGGATGACGCTGGAGTGTTCCCACACACAGGTCAGGTTTTGCACAGCCTGAACTTCCTCCTGGCCCACAGAAGAGAGAGTACCTGAGCTTTCTTATCCGATCTAGGGAAGCAGGGGAAGAGGCAGTGGTAGGGCTCTTTTATAGAATAATGTTGTGTAAATACAAGGTGTTTAGCACAGTTTAGAATTCTCATAACCATTATAACCACACTTATATTGTTTTCAGTTAAACTACGTTTCACTAGGTTAGTATATCCCAAATTATGGTCCTTTAAATATTATTTAAGGTGGCTTAGAATTATCTTGGTTCATCACAGAGAAACTGTGTAGAAAGAGAAAAGACTGCTAGCCTCAGGAGGTCTGACACACTGGTCACAAAAGAGCAGACTTCATTGTACTATCTGCTGAATTATGAGGGGTTTCTAACATGTTTCCCATCCTGGGTGACTACTGTAGCACCCAAAGACTGTAATAATAATTACCGAAACTAACATTTATTGACTACTAACTCTAAGTAGGAATTATGCTAAATACCCATATACATATTTAATCCTCGTCACAACCCTATTGAGATAAGTGGCAAAAGAGTGGTTTCTGTCATTTCTGCCAGGACATCTCCATTCCAATTGCAGAAGCAGAAAAGAGCATATAGGAGGGCACATGGGAATATTTATGGGCCAGGCTCAAAAGGGGTATGCATTACTCCTGCTCACATTTCCTTGGGAAAAACTCACATAGCCACATGTAACTACAAGAGAAAATGAGAAATGTAGTCTACCTGGTAGAAGAGGAGAACTTAAATGTTGGAGATAAGCTAGCAATCTCTGTCTCCACCATCTTGTTCATCACTCTCCCCAGTATTTACAGTAGAGCCTGGCACATAGTAGGTGGCCATGAATATTTCTGTTGAATGAATGGGTTTCAACTTTTTTGGTCAGTTATGGGGATCAAAAGCATATAGAACTTGGTTAAGCAATGGTTTCCTAGATATGACACAAAAAGCACAAGCAACAAAGAAAGAGTAAATTGGACTATATCAAAATTTTAAAATGTTTTCTTCTGCAAAAAAATACCATGAAGAAAGCAAAAAGGCACACCAAAGAGAGATCCTGGTAAATCATATATTTAGTAAAAGTGTAGTATCCAGAATACAGAAAGAACACTTACAACTCAACAACAAAAATACAAACAACCCAACTGAAAATCAGGTAAAGGACTTAAATAGACATTGTGCTAATGAAGATATACAAATAGCCAACAAACATATGAAAATATGCTCAATTCCATTAGTCGTTAGGGAAATGCAAATCAAAACCACGATGAGATGCCACTTCATACCCACTAGGAAGGCTATAACTTTTTTTAAAAGAAAATAACAAGTATTGACAAGGATGTAGAGAAATTGAAACACTCATACACGTCTGGTGGGAACATAAAATGATACAGCCTCTGTGGAAAACATTTTGGCAGTTACTCAACAAGTTAAACATAGACTTGCCATATTACCCAGTAACTCAACTCCTAGGTATATAATGAAAAGAGTTGAAAAGGAGGGAACAACAGCAACAACAACAAAAAAAAAACAGGTGAATTGAGCAACACAAAAGCAAAGGGCAGATAACGTTTCAAGAAGTAAAAAGTGGACAACTTTATTAAATACTTTTACAGGTAATATAGGGACAGACAAATGACGATTGAACTTGTTAGTAGAGAGGTCATTGGTAAATTTGATAAGAAGGAAATTGAAAGAGTGGAAAATATTTTAATATAAACCTGGATGTGTATTAAGGAGAAAATGTGAGATCAGAAAGTGAGGGGCGGATAGACAATTTATTTTGCGAGTTTTGGTGCTAAGGGGAGGAGAAATATGGGACTATAGCTGGAGGGGGATTTGGTATTAAGAGAGTGTATTTTTAAGAGGGTAGATTCTAGAAAGCATCTAGCCAATATAAATGACTGAATGAAACTGACGACATAAAAATCCAAAGGGATAATTGCAGAAGAGAAAATATTGAGAAAGCAAGAGGGGTATTCAGAGCACTAGTAGATGGGATTGGTAGCAAATGTGGAAATCTTGGCTTTCCATGAGAATGAGTAATATTTATAGATTCTACAGTGGAGAAGGAAACGATTATGGTATGATTACAAATGCAGGTAAGATGGTAGATTTGGTGGGGAAGATATAAAAGAATTTTCTCTTGACTCTTCAGTTTTCTCAGTGAAGGATGAGATAAGGGCATAAAATAACAAGAGTGAGGGTAGGGTTTTGAGAAATTGAGGGGAAGATAAAGTATTGGATATTCATTTTGTATAATGGAAATGGATGTATAACATGGAAGGAATGATCATTTAAGATATGTGATCAAGACTTTAAGGTGAGATCAGTTAGCTTTGCCTTGTAAATTTCTACAGCAACATCCATCACTCGTATATAGGAACAAAGCAGGTAGATAGCTAAATTTAACAAGGGTTGTGGTTTTGCCAGGGAAGTACTAGGGTGGGAAAGTGAGTAGGGAGATGAAGGTTGATGAAAGTAAGTGATACTAATGATAAATTGGTAAGCAATGAGGAAATGCGAAAAGAGAAATGTGGCTGATGCTGAAAAGTAGTAGAATTCACAGATTGGAGTTCAAAATTGAAGAATTTTTAGAGTTGGGTGTGTGAAGGTGTGTATACCTGCACGTGAGGGAGGTATTTTGCTAGGAAGGATAATCAGTTGTAGCCCAAGAGATGTATGTTATAAAATCAGGATTTCAGAGTTGCTGTAATTTTTGAGAAAGTCAATGTCTAGTGCATGAGCATTAGAGAGAGTGGCTTAAGTATGATGGAAGAAAAATACCATTGGAATTGAGGGCATGAAAGGTTTGCAATGCCAAAAATGCTGGATGAATATCCACATAGATGACAGATGTTGAAGTTGCCAACATGGTGGCAGTACTAAAAGTGGAGAAGAAGACTCAGGAAAGTGTCTAATGAATGAAGGTAAAGAAATAGATGGCGTAGCACATGATATTATCTAATAGCAAGAACTACAAATGAGCTCTGAATTTTGAAAGAGAAAGGAGCAGAAATCGTTTGAAAGTGACAGTGAGTCGACTCCTTGGTGTATGTGAGGAAAACTAACGTTTGCTCAAGAGGACTGCAGGGGAAGTGATTTCCTCAAGGCACAGCCATATTCCAGTCATAAAACAGAGATTAAGGGAACACGGAGAGAACAACTTGAAGCTACTGGGGAGTTTCTTAATGATAGACTATGAGTTACAGAGGGCAGGAAAGAAGTGCTCATGAAGTTGGGGAGAGGGTTGGGTCCAATTCCGTCAAGTGCAGACCAATACGTGAATAAGGGTCTAGTTAATGATGGATAATCTGCAGGGTGGTGACTTAAGTAAAAGTGATAAGACAAGATGGACCTTGTGACTGAACGGCAGATTGGGAGGTGAGTAAAGCCCTCCAGACTACAGATTGCTTAATCTAGGCTGACCTAGAACTAAGAAGAATCCAGAAACACCACTGAAACCTGTTTCCTCTAAATATCATGTATGCTGTATGATGATCCGTCATTGCAAAGATAGACTAGTAAGGACATCTAAGAGGGTAGGCTTGAAAGGAAACTAGTGTGTTTGCTCAAGAGTGTGAGTGTGTATGAAAAATATCAACAGCAAATTCTAATGTCAGAGGGTTGCTACTATAGGCTTATGGAGCCATGCACTATTCTTGGACAACCCAAGGTGCCTGCACAGATGTGGCCCAGATGCAAGCACCAACACTTACTGGGCACGTGCAAAGCCAAAGCTGGGGAAGATGGAAGGCCAAGTGGAAGTGGTATTTTCCCAAGACAGGAATGTATTTACTTAGGCTTCCTAAATGGCAGGTGGACAAAAAATGGAAGAAAGGAAATTAAGCTTCTTTTTGCCTAACATCTCTCCTCAGGAGGAAGTACTTGGAGCTGTATTTCCTACGTAAATTCACCTGCTAAAACTCCAGGGAGCTCATCAGTGGGCAGATGTTCCCACCTAAGTATGGTTACCAGCAAACATTTATTCAAATTCATGGCTGCATCTGGCTCACATTAGAAGGGTTCTCTTTGTCATTGTCTTTTAAAAGAACAATTCCCCATGCTTATAAATCCAGACTCAGAACATCAATTCAACCAACCTCAGGAGCCCTGTGGCTACACCTTCCTGCTGGGAATCAGCATGGTCCCCAGACAATCAATTTGAGGAGTATTACCAAAGTGTTTTCATTTTCAGTGTTTATCCACTGGAATGTCTACGAGTGAAGAATAGACAGGGCAATACAATCCTAAGATTCAATTTCTTTCATCAAATACAAACTGTGTATATGAGCATCAAGGCAAGAGGATGGAGGACTTTAACTGAAATTCCAATAGATATTTAAGTGCAAATCCTGGAACCATCACATGCTAGCATTGTGAGTTAGGATAGGTACTTAACCACTCTGAGCCTGTTTTCTGATCTCTAAAAAAAAATAGAAGGATAATATTTCATACAGCTGTTGCAAAGATCAACTCAAATAATTCATGTACAGAATATAGCACAACAACCTACAGAATGGGAGAAAATATTTGTAAATCGTGTATCTGATAAGGGATTTTTATTCAGAATATATAAAGAACTCTTACATGCCTGTGATAAGAAGGTAAATAACCCAACTTTTAAAATGGGCAGAAGATCTAAATAGACATTTCTGCAAGGAAGATATACAAATGGCCAGCAAGCACATTAGAGACGCTTGACATCATTATTCATCAGGAAAACACAAATGAAAACCACAGAAAGATACCATTTCATACCCATGCGGATGGCTAGAATCCTAAAGTCAGATAATCATAAATGTTGGTTGGGATTTAGAGAAATCAGAACCATCATACACTGTTAGTGAGAATGTAAAATGGTATACCTGCTTTGGAAAAGTTTGGTAGTTTCTCAGAGGGTGAAACAGTGCTACTGTATGACCCACTTGTAGGTATATTCCCAAGATAAATGCAAATATATGTCCATACAAAAAACTTGTACATAAATATTCATAGCAGCAATATTCATAATACCCAAAGATGGAAACAACCCAAATGCCCATCAACTGACCAGTGGACAAACAAAATGTGGCAAATCCATACAACAGAATACTATTCAGACATCAAAAGGAATGAAGAACTAATATATGCTACAATATGGCTGAACCTTAAAAACATTATGCTAAGTGAAAGAAGTCAGTCACAAAAGACCACATATTATGTGATTCTATTCATATGAAATGCTCAGAACAGGCAAATCTATAGCTACAAAATAGATCAATAATTGCTTAAGGCTGAGGCAGAAGTTGTTGGGAGCATAGGGGATTAACAGCTACAAGATACGAGGGTTTCTTTTTGAGGTGTTGAAAACGTTCTAAAATAGACTGGAGGGAACTTCAAGACGTCGGAAGAGTAAGACATGGAGATCACCTTCCTCCCCACAGAAGCATCAGAAATATATCTACACGTGGAACTGCTCCTATAGAACACCCACTGAACGATGGCAGAAGACCTCAGACATCCCAAAAGGCAAGAAACTCCCCACGTAGCTGGGTAGGGCCAAAGAAAAAAAGAAAAAGCAGAGACAAAAGAATAGGAACGGGACCTGCACCAGTGGGAGGGAGCCTGAAGGAGGAAAGGTTTCCACACACTAGAAGCCCCTACACTGGCGGAGACTACAGGTGGCGGACGGGGGCAGCTTCGGAGCCACAGAGGAGAGCCCAGCAACAGGGGTGCGGAGGTCAAAGCGGAGAGATTCCCGCACGGAGGATCGGTGCCAACCAGTACTCACCAGCCTGAGAGGCTTGTCTGCTCACATGCCGGGATGGGTGGGGGCTGGGACCTGAGGCTTGGGCTTCGGTCTGAGCGCAGGGAGAGGACTGGCAGTGTGAACACAGCCTGAAGGGTTTAGTACGCCACGTCTAGCCAGGAGGGAGTCCAGGAAAAGTCTGGAGCTGCCGCAAAGGCAAGAGACTTTTTCTTCCCTCTGTGTTTCCTGGTGCACGAGCAGAGGGGATTCAGAGCGCCGCCTAAAGGAGCTCCAGAGACGGGCGCGAGGCGTGGCTAGGAATGCAGACACCAGAGATGGGCATGAGATGCTAAGGCTGCTGCTGCCGCCACCAAGAAGCCTGTGTGCGAGCACAGGTCACTATCCACACCTCCCTTCAGGGAGCCTGTGCAGCCCGCCACTGCCAGTGTCCCGTGATCCAGGGACGACTTCCCCGGGAGAACGCATGGCGTGCCTCGGGCTGGTGCAACGTCATGCCGGCCTCTGTCACTGCAGGCTCACCCTCCCTCCGTACCCCTCCCTCCCCCCGGCCTGTGTGAGCCAGAGCCCCCAAAGCAGCGGCTCCTATAACCCCGTCCTGTCTGAGCGAAGAACAGACGCTCTCAGGAGACCTACATGCAGAGGCGGGGTCAAATCCAAAGCTGAACCCCGGGAGCTGTGCGAACAAAGAAGAGAAAGGGAAATCTCGCCCAGCAGCCTTAGGAGCAGCGGATTAAATCTCCACAATCAACTTGATGTACCCTGCATCGGTGGAACACCTGAATAGACAACGAATCATCCCAAATGGAGGAGGTGGACTTTGGGAGCAACGCTATTTATACATTTTTTCCCTTTTTCTCTTTTTGTGAGTGTGTATGCGTATGCTTCTGTTTGTGATTTTGTCTGTATAGTTTGGCACTTACCGTTTGTCCTAGGGTTCTGTCTGTCCGTTTTTTTTTTTTTTTTTTAGTATAGTTTTCAGTGCTTGTTATCATTGGTGAATTTGTTTCTTCGTCTGGTTTTTCTCTTCTTTCTCGTTTTTTTATTACTTAAAAAATTTTAATAATAAATTTTTGTTCTTTATTTTAATAACTTTTTAAATGTTTAATTTAATTTAATTTTACATGTTTCTCTCTTTCTCTCTTTCTTTCTTTCTTTCTTTCTTTCTTTCTTTCTTTCTTTCTTTCTCCCTTTTACTCTGAGCCATGTGCGTGACAGACTCTTGGTGCTCCAGCCAAGCGTCAGGGCTGTCCCTCTGATGTGGCAGAGGCAAGTTCAGGATATTGGTCCACCACAGACCTCCCAGCTCCACGTAATATGAAATGGTGAAAATCTCCCAGAGATCTCCATCTCAACACCAAGACCCAGCTCCACTAAATGACCATCAAGCTACGGTGCTGGATACCTTATGCCAATCAACAACCAAGAAAAGAACACAACTCCACCCTTTAGCAGAGAGGCTGCCTAAAATCATAGTAAGGTCACAGACACCCCAAAACACACCACCAGACATGGACCTGCCTACCAAAAAGAAAACATCCAGGCTCATTGACCAGAACAGAGGCACTAGTCCCCTCCATCAGGAAGCCTACACAACCCACTGAACCAACCTTAGCCACTGGGGACAGACAGCAAAAACAACGGGAACTACGAACCTGCAGCCTGTGAAAAGGAGACCCCAAACACAGTAAGATAAGCAAAATGAAAAGACAGAAAAACACACAGCAGATGACGAAGCAAGGTAAAAACGCACCTGACCTAACAAATGAAGAGGAAGTAGGCAGCCTACCTGAAAAAGAATTCAGAATAATGATAGTAAAGATGATCCAAAATCTTGGAAATAGAATGGAGAAAATACAAGAAAAGTTTAACAAGGACCTAGGAGAACTAAAGAGCAAACAAACAATCATGAACAACACAATAAATGAAATTACACATTCTCTAGAAGGGATCAATAGCAGAATAAATGAGGCAGAAGAACGGATAAGTGACCTGGAAGATAAAATAGTGGGAATAACTAGTGGAGAGCAGCATAAAGAAAAAAGAATGAAAAGAATTGAGGACAGTCTCAGAGACCTCTGGGACACGATTAAACGTACCAACATTCAAATTATAGGGGTTCCCAAAGAAAAGGAGAAAAAGAAAGGGACTGAGAAAATATTTGAAGAGATTATAGTTGAAAACTTCCCTAATATGGGAAAGGGAATAGTTAATCAAGTCCAGGAAGCACAGAGAGTCCCATACAGGATAAATCCAAGGAGAAACACGCCAAGACACATAGTAGTCAAACTATCAAAAAGTAAATACAAAGAAAAAATATTAAAAGCAGTAAGGGAAAAACAACAAATAACATAGAAAGGAATCCCCATAAGGTTAACAGCTGATCTTTGAGCAGAAATTCTGCAAACCAGAAGGGAGGGGCAGGACATATTTAACGTGATGAAAGGGAAAAACCTACAACCAAGATTACTCTACCCAGCAAGGATCTCATTCAGATTTGACAGAGAAATTAAAACCTTTACAGACAAGCAAAAGCTAAGAGAATTCAGCAGAACCAAACCAGCTTTACAGCAAATGCTAAACCAACTTCTCCAGGCAGGAAACACAAGAGAAGGAAAAGACTTACAATAACAAATGAAAAACAATTAAGAAAATGGTAATAGGAGCATACATATCGATAATTACCTTAAATATAAAAGCATTAAATACTCCCACCAAAAGACACAGACTGGCTGAATGGATACAAAAACAAGACCCGTATATATGCTGTCAAAAAGAGACCCACTTCAGACCTAGGGAAACATACAGACTGAAAGTGAGGGGATGGAAAAAGATATTCCATGAAAATGAAAATCAAAAGAAAGCTGGAGTAGCAATTCTCATATCAGACAAAATAGACTTTAAAATAATGACTTACAAGGGACAAAGCAGGACACTACATAATGATCAAGGGATCGATCCAAGAAGAAGATATAACACTTGTAAATATTTATGCACCCAACATAGGAGCACCTCAATACATAAGACAAATACTAACAGCCATAAAAGGGGAAATCGACAGTAACACAATCATAGTAGGCGACTTTAACACCCCACTTTCAACAATGGACAGATCATCCAAAATGAAAAATAATAAGGAAACACAAGCTTTAAATGATACATTAAACAAGATGGACTTAATTGATATTTATAGGACGTTCCATCCAAAAACGTCCAGAGATAAACCCATGTACACATGGTCACCTTATCTTGATAAAGGAGGCTAGAGTATACAATGGAGGAAAGACAGCCTCTTCAATAAGTGGTGCTGGGAAAACTGGACAGCTACATGGAAAAGAATGAAATTAGAACACTCCCTAATGCCATACACAAAAATAAACTCAAAATGGATTAAAGACCTTAATGTAAGGCCAGACACACTAAAACTCTTAGAGGAAATAAAAGAAGAACACTCTTTTGAGATAAATCACAGTAAGATATTGTTTGACCCACCTCCTAAAGAAATGGAAAGAAAACTAAAAATACACAAATGGGACCGAGTGAAACTTAAAAGCTTTTGCACAGCAAAGGAAACCATAAACAAGATGAAAAGACAACCCTCAGAATGGGAGAAAATATTTGCAAACGAGGCAACTGACAAAGGATTAGTCTCCAAAATTTACAAGCAGCTCATGCAGCTCAATATCAAAAACACAAACCACCCAATCCAAAAATGGGCAGAAGACCTAAATAGACATTTTTCCAAAGAAGATACACAGATTGCCAACAAACACATGAAAGAATGCTCAACGTCGTTAATCATTAGAGAAATGCAAATCAAAACTACAATGCGGTATCATCTCACACCGGTCAGAATGGCCATCATCAAAAAATCTACAAACAATAAATGGACAACCTGGAAGAAATGGACAAATTCTTAGAGAAGGTGTGGAGAAAAGGGAACCCTCATACACTGTTGGTGGGAATGTAAATTGATACACTCACTAAGGAGAACAGTATGGAGGTTCCCTAAAAAACTAAAAATAGAACTACCATATGACCCAGCAATCCCACTATGGGGCATATATCCTGAGAAAACCATAATTCCAAAAGAGTCATGTACCACAATGTTCATTGCAGCTCTATTTACAATAGCCAGGACTTGGAAGGAACCTAAGTGTCCATCAACAGATGAATGGATAAAGAAGATGTGGCACATGTATACAATGGACTATTACTCAGCCATAAAAAGGAACGAAACTGAGTTATTTGTAGTGAGGTGGATGGACCCAGAGTCTGTCATACAGAGTGAAGTAAGTCAGAAAGAGAAAAACAAATACCGTATGCTAACACATATATATGGAATCTTTAAAAAAAAATGGTCATGAGGAACCTAGGGGCAAGACGGGAAAAAAGACGCAGACCTGGGCTTCCCTGGTGGCATACAGGTTGAGAATCCGCCTGCCGATGCAGGGGACACGGGTTCGTGTCCCGGTCTGGGAGGATCCCACATGCCGCGGAGCGGCTGGGCCCGTGAGCCATGGCCACTGAGCCTGCGCGTCCGGAACCTGTGCTCCACAACGGGAGAGACCACAACAGTGAGAGGCCCGCGTACCGAAAAAAAAAAAAAAAAGTCGCAGACCTACTAGAGAATGGACTTGAGGACACGGGGAGGGGGAAGGGTAAGCTGGGACAAAGTGAGAGAGTGGCATGGACATATATACACTACCAAATGTAAAACAGATAGCTAGTGGGAAGCAGCCACATAGCACAGGGAGATCAGCTCAGTGCTTTTTGACCACCTAGAGGGGTGGGATAGGGAGGGTGGGAGGGAGGGAGATGCAAGAGGGAGGGGATATGGGTATATCCGTATATGTATAGCTGATTCACTTTGTTATAGAGCAGAAACTAATACACCATTGTAAAGCAATCATACTCCAGTAAATATGTTAAAAAAAAGTGTGTTTGTTCAAAATAAATAAATAAATAACTTTCCTAACTGCTTAGGAAAGTTATTTCTCCTTCCTATGAAATGAAGAATGATCTATAAGGGAACTTAATATTGACTGTGAATTCCAGTTCTGTCAGTGATGGTATCTGGCGCATGAGGGGCACCCAAGTTAGGGAGCTTTTGGTTAATTTCCCTGGGCCATATAGAGCAAAGTGTTCTCTCAAATACTCTCTGGAAATTCGGAGCCTCAAATATGTTTGCCACCTTCCCCCAAGACATCACATTTATTAACATCCTTGTCTTATTTTTCTGGAAGCAGGAACTTCTAGCAGATCTTTTCCCTTTGTGAAAGGATGTATTTCTGTGTGAGGTGGATCTAGGCCACCTTAGTCTGTCCTCTAATGTTCACCTCAGTAGCACTCTACCTGGTTGATAATATCTTTGAGGCCAACTTCCTGTAATGTTTTTCTTTTTCTTTTCTTTTTTTTTTACCTTAGGAGCACTGTATAATAAAAACTCCATTAAAGATGCAAAATCAAAGTGAGCCATGAAGCAAGACACGATGGGGCCTATCAGCATTCCTAAGCGTGTTCAAGGCAAAAGCATTTCAGAGGGAGTTAAACAACAGTCATTATAGCTATCTTTGTTGACCTCTGACTCTATATGCCAGTCACTCTGTTTGACATACATTAATTCTCATAAAACTTCTGTCATGTTGACATTATTATCTCCCTTTTACAAATGGGGAAAGAGGTTCACATAAATTAAATGACTTTCTCAGGGCAACAGCTAGTAAGTTTCAGGGCTGGATTTGTATCCAAAATAAAGTGGGCTTTGTTTGGTTTTTTGACTCTATTTTCTTCTTAGTAGTACTGCATACATTTATTATTTATATGTATTAAAAAGGATAAAATAAGTTTGGACTCCTCTCTCACACAACATGAAGTTCTGTATGATCTAAAGATAAAAATGTTGAAGTAAAATATATATATTATGGAAAACGTATGCATAATCTAGGAGTCAAGAAAAATTTCTGTGCAAGCTGGAAAACCTAGATACTCTGGAGAAATGACTGACATATTTGAGTGTTTAAAACTTAAAATGTAATCATATGGCAAACGTAAAGGTAAATATAACCAGAAGACAAATAATACAGGAACATATATTTGTAAGACACACGACAGATAAAGGGTTCAATATCCAACATATAAAAAATTTCACACTCATTAATAAGAAAAGACAAACACCCTAAGTGAAAGTGGTTAAAAAGGGTAAAAAGGGCTGTTCAAGGAGGCAGAAAACCCCCTTGCCAATAAACAAGTGAAATTACTCAACTTTACTAGCAATCAGACATATTGAAATTAAATTAACAAGGAAATATCACTTTAAGACCATTAAACATGTTATCACACATTGCTGGAGTGTTGTGGAGGTTAATATGTTATCTCATACATTTGCCGAGGGAAATGTGCAGTATATTAAAGCCATTTGGAAGTCAATCTGGCAACCCCTATTAAAATTAAGAATTTACATAAACTTTAACTTAGCAATTCCATTTCCGGGGCCTTCTTCCATAGAAGATAAAAGCACGGGTATATAACAGTGAATATGAACAAGATACATTTTACGTATATATTCAGATTAATTGCAACGTTTTTTCTAGTAGCCAAAAAACTGGAATCAACTTGAATGTCCTCAATAGAGGAATGGTTTAATAAGTTGTCTTTCACTCAAACCATTGCATTTTACATAACTAGTTTAAAAAGTGTGTTAAGTCTATACCAGACGATGTGGAAAACATTTCTCTGAAATGTTTCTAAGTGAGAAAAACTACGTGCAGTAAAGAGTAAAATAGTGACCCTATATGTTTTTATGCATACATATGTATGTTACCTTATTTATGAACATAGACAAAGATATGCAAAGATTCACACCAGGCTTTTAACACTGCTTATCCATTGGAGGAGTGGCTAATGAAGTGTAAAAATCCTATAGATGTACAGGCTTTCTCAATATTTATGTATATGTATGAATATATATATATATATAATTCTCAACATTTATATATAATTGCTTTATGTAACTGCACATGTAAATTACATATGTGTAAAGCCATGTACAAAGAGATAGTTGCTGAACGTGTACATATCATAGAGAGTGTTTTGAGTTTTTGTGTTTAGTGTTCTTTTTTTTTAACTTTCTTTCTTGTACTTTGAATTTTTCAAAATAAAAATTTTACATGATTTTAAGTTTAACATTTTCTAAAGCAAACATTATAGAGCAGGTTAAGGAAATGATCCAGTATCTACAGAATGATTTGATTGTTCAGTCCTCCAGCAGTTCATCAAACTACATTGAGCAGCAACCTTGACATTGTGTCAGGTGTGTTAAAGTGGTTGGGATTACAGAGATGAATGAAATATGCTCCTTCTTGTTGTATATTACAACAAGACAAACATATAAATGAACCATTCTAATACAATATGGCTATTGCTTTAATATAAGAATTTGTAGGACCCTAGGGGCAATGAACTCTGCAGGCATTGGTGGTAGAGAGGCTTCAGAGGGAAAGAACCATTTGAGCTTAGCCTTAAAGACTGAGGATGCTTTCATCACTCACCAGCCTTAGGTGGGGAAGGGAAAGCAATCCCTTCAAAGAGGAAGGAATCAACATCTAGTCCTATTTCATTCATCAAGAATGTGGAGGAGGAAGAAAACAGTTTATTATTTATAGTCTCAAATGATGGTAATGTGTGGAAGATGGGCAAATGGAACAAGAGACTTTGGAAGAGTCCTGATCAGGAACTAATAAAATGAGAACCTGCTTTGAAACATGCAAGCAGGTTTTTCTGAGGGAAGAAGAACTCTAAGCTGCGTTTAATGAAAGGAAGCAACTGTCAAAGCAATCTGACTAAGTTCAGTACATTAGGTTTGCAGTTGGGGAAGAAATATGGGTTGCTGTTCATTTAGGACCTGTGGAAGAGGTTGGAGAAAAGGGGATAGGTATTCAAGCAATGATTCATTAGGTAGAAAGAAGAGAATGTTAGAAATCAGACACTACTGCCACTTACTGAATAAATTCATCATAAGCCATATACAGACACATTATAAAGTATCTCAAGGTACCAGAATGCTTGACCATTGAGGTAAGGTGCCCCAAAATACTGTGTCTTCAAGGAATACACAAGGGTTCAGTACTCATGGGTTAGCAGCAGTTAACATAAGACACACTAGCTTTTGGGGAGTGGGGGAGAAAGAAGCAAGGATTATGCATGTATGTATTTATATCATAGATGATAACAACAGAAGCCATTTAATCAAATGCTTATTATTGGCCTAATATAATGTCAGGTGTTTTACATAAATTACCTCATTTAATCCCAGCATGGCTCTAAGATCTAGATACATGTTACTATCATTCCCTTTTTACAGATGAGGAAACTAAGTCTTACAGGAGTTAAAAAACGTACTCAAGGACAAATAGCTTTTCGATGGTGAAGCTGTAAATTGAGATCGGACTTTAAATCCTATGCTCCCAACTGCTCAACTAGACACTAAGTTATATTCCCCCTGAAAAACCCTAGTCCCAGCCATCATCATATCACACCTGTATTGTCCCAACAGCCTGTCACCCCTCTGGTCCTACACAGTTCACAACATCCAGTGAACTTTCTAAAACATACATCAGATGACATCACTTTCCTTTATCAAACCATCCAGTGGCCCTCCACTGCACGTAAGATAAAATCCAAGTTCTTACCCTGCAAGTCCCTAAGTGACCACTTCTCTGCCAGCCTCTCCAGTCTCGGTCATCAATCTCCGCTCTGCCCCTCTCTGACTGCACTCCAGTCAGGCACCCTTCTGCACTTCCTCAACACACTGTTCTCGTTCTGGCCTCACGGCATTGCTACTTGCTAGTCTACCTAAAATGCTCTTCTTCAAAGTCTTCAAGCAGCTGACTCGACCTCATTATTCAGATCTTGATTCAAATATCAGCTCCTTAGAGAAGGTTCCCCACACCAACAACAAGAACGACCCCTTTGCCCATGAAAACAGAAGTTACTTGAGGACAGGAACTATTGATTTCATGTTCTTCACTCTAATTCCAGAACCAAGAGTAATATCTGACACCTACTAGGCACTCAGGACATATTTGTTTCCTGAAATACCGGTATCTTTTTTAAAGTGTCATACTCATATGCCTATGAATATATCTACATATATATATATATATATATTTATGGATATGTGAGCTTGTTGTCACCTCACAGAAGTGGAATGTACATCCCTCACACAAAATTTGGTTAGAATGTCAAGACTAATGATGCCACACATATACCAAGAAGTTATGAAAAGGATTATTACTCACATAATGAGTTATGCATCAAAAATGCAGTTAGACCAAAAAAAAGAAAAAAGAAAAAACTGGTAACTGTGAAGTGATGGGTAATTAGATGGTTCTGATTCTTTCATTCTATAGATATAGGTATAGATATAGAAATAATCGAAACATCATGTTCTACACCTTAAGTATATACAATTTTTATTTATCCATTATACCTCAATAAAACTGAAAAAAATGGGATCAGTCTCAATGACAACTTAACCATGGTGTTTGTCTGATAACTAAAACATTGCGTGGTTTTTTTAATTTAATTTGGACTTGTTTATGTAAGCCATTATGGCACATGCATCATGAGACCAATAAGAAAGGTGAACGTTCCATTGAATATCTAGTACTATCAAGAGCTAGTACTATATATTCTGAGAAGTGAAATGAGGGCCTTAGTCTCTCTATCAATGTGCAGAACTTCAAAGAAGGTAAAGAGTGCTATGGTGAGACATTGTATTGTGGCTTTAATATGTGCAGAAGGTGTGTGACCTTGATTTATATTTTGGGTATCTGTGAGGCAAGAGATTCTATGAGTTCTTTACCCCAAATGAGGCAACCTTGGAGAAGGAATTGTTTTCCTTGGCCAGAACAGATGGTCAGACCGCTGGCAGTGGCCCAAAGATCTATAAAAATGTGAAGATGAGGCCAATTGTTGGCTAAGACATGGCCAAGTGCTAAGATAACTGGCTACAGTTTGGCCAACTGAGCTGATCCTGTGTCCTGTCCTTTATCAGGAACATTCTGATGAAGAGATGAAAAGCAGCAAGAGTCAAGCAAGCTCCATTAAGTGTGACAGTGGCAATGCCATTGGTTAAGTGAATGAACCCCCTTTGGTATTCACTGTGTTGAGCCTAAGGGGCTCCCCAGGTATCCAAGTGTTCTAAGAGATGACCTCCTCTAGCACTGTGGCATCCGGCAAGGGACCCAGCACAGGGGACGTTACCCTCTCCTGAAAGTAGGGTATGCAGAGAGCCCAGGTTCAGCTCCATCCTGTAGCAAGGAGGCCTCACTAGCTCTGCTGGGCTTGCAGGGTGCTGTTTCCATGATCAAAGGCCTAACGGGCAGCTGTATACTGAGGGTCACAGGTTCAGGACCTGAGATAGTCTATATTTCCAGGAAAGTCCAGTATGTACCCACCAATTGCTACACTAATGGCATACAGCATTGGGCCAAGGAAGGTAGTTCCTTGTATCAGAAGCCCATGCAACTAACGGCCATCACTGATGGTAGAGGGACTCCAAGATATATGAGAGAAGGTTGCTAAAGCTCCCACAGTGAAGGAATCCCGGGGGGCCGTAACAGGAATGCCTGTTCTATGGCCATTCAGGCAGATTCTAGTATCTTTTTACAGGGGGTCTCATTCAAGTGGGGCCTATTTGCAAGTTACAGAACAAAAAAAAAGCTTTGTAAATGAGGAGTGTTGCCTCCAGAATCTAAACATGTCGAAAACATGTTGGGCTTGTTTTAACAATGTGGGTCCTAAGAAGACTAAAAGCTGTTTCTTGACACTGTCAGGACTGGAGCAGCCCTCAACTTACTAAATAATTTTCAGGAGCTTAGCTTAACTAAAGTGGTGGGGCCCTGTACTATGTGTCTCATGTGAATCTCCTCAAAGGAGGATGTCATTAGTGTGATGTCATAACTGTGTACCCGAAAAAAGTTAGAGCTGGTTAAAATATTGCCTGTGAAGACTACGTGAGATGGCAGGCGTGGAGACTGAGCCCATTGAGTACCCAGGTGAAGGTGTATTGTGTCCCTTTAAAGGTGATGGTTAACTGCAGCTGAGAGGTTGTTGAACGAGGCACTGAATAGAACATGCTAGCCAAATACTTTGCTCTAACTGCAAAGTATTTACCAGTTACTTATTTATTATTGGGTGGAATCAGTCATTTCAATAGGTGGGGCCATGACGCCAAGGGTACGAATTCACACTGAGGCACCGGTCCTGTTTTGCCGGGTTTAAGAACAGGTAAAACTTGGCTGTTAAATGCAGCAGAAGTGGGGATAACCACACCTTCTCTAAATAGGTCTTATATAATGGGTTTCAATCTGTGAAAACCGTGCTTTCATTTAGATTGAACCTTTTCTTAAACACTGAGGTGAAAGGTATTATTTTAACTAGGGGGAAAGGTCCATAGGGTCCCATAGTTTTCAAGCTGATTATAAGGGCCAGAGACTTAACTTTATTACTTATTGGGTCAGGTTCTCCACGTGCACTAGAGGATATTTTAGGGTAATGGATGTCTTGGCTATGGAAAAGTTAGGCACGGAAATAATTCGGATGGTTCAGGTTAGGCATATCTGTTTCTATTTTATGTTCACCTACTCCCTGGCTGGGAGAGGATGAACATAAAGTGTGGCCAGATGTGGGCCAGAAGGGGAAGGGGAATTAATGAGGCTTCAAAACTGTCCATTGTCAAACATCAAAAGTGGAATCAGATTATGACACACACTGCCACCACCCATACAGCACCCCTCTCCCCATCTGGGACCTCCCAAACACACACGGAAACACCAAGTCCATTTCCTCCTCACCAGCAGGATAAAGTGTTCAGGAAGAAAACTGTCTTCAGAGCTCAGTCCTCACCCAGTCCTTATTCCCGGTGTCTGGCTAACTATGGACTGGCTGGTCTGGGCCCCAAACTGGCAGGATACTACCTCCCTCCCTTCTCACACGCCTGCCCCTTCCTGCCTTCCTTCAGTCCCCATCACCGAAGAACAGACAGAGATACACACACATCTTTCTACAACAGCTTGTACATCAATAGCTGAGGGCTTTTTTATTTGGTCTCTACACAGGTGACCATGTCTCCAGTGCTTTCTCTGGAGAGACAACAGAGACAGCAAGGTCTCAGTCACCTGATAGACCCAGGGCAGCACTTTATGAACTGCTGGAAGAGCCCTCTGGGACGTTTTCATCCTCCTCTGGCTCTTTAGTCATTGTTGTACTCCGCCAGTAATAGAATGCTAGCATCTTTGACTTCTTCTGTGTAGAACCTCTTCCCGTATTCTGACGACGGACTGATTTTCTTAACTCGACCACCTCCTGAATCTGGTCGGAAAACAAAGTGATACAGAAAGATATTGATTTGGGGAAAGAGGATGGGAAGGAGAACTTTGAGAGAATGGGTGTGGATTGAGAAGGGGTTTGTGCCAGGGAAGGGCTGGGTAAGTCTTGGGTGGGGGATGAAGAGGAGGCACGTGAGTCGGGTAATCTGACCTCTTCCATCTTAGAGCCCTGGAGTGGAGAATTCATCCTGTCCCTTCTGCGTTGGCCCCACGGTGTTTGTTGCTCTGACCTCTCGGTGTTTGTCCGTGCATCAGGGTTAGGCTCCTGGGGGACTGTAGTTTCCTCTGCCATGTCAGTAGCAACAGTGTGCTCTACTTCAAGGCTCCTAGCCTCTCTATATATAACCTGCCAGGACAATGAAGAGCCATACCCATCAGCTTTGATTGGTCAGCCAATGGTAGCGCTGGGGTGGCTGTGACATCACAAAGCACTACCCTTGAAGATACGTGGGGGGAGGGGAGGGGTGCAGAGGAGTCTAGGTGCTCTGGTTAGAGAAAGGGAGTGCTTCCTCAACACCCAGTAAAGAGCCTTCCCAAATTGACCTTCCACTCTTCCTCATCTTCTCTGGTTCAATCCTTGTGGTGCACATGTTAGGGAGAAGGTGCTCCCTCCAAACCATTCCACATGGCCACCCCCATTCAGTGTTTAATTCTGTTGTCTCCCAGATCTCATCACCTGGTATTGTGTGGTTTTTAAAAACTTTTTATTTTAGAACAGTTTTAGGTTTACAGAGTAATTGTGAAGATCATATTCATACACTCTACAACAAATTTCCCTTCTTAACATTGTACATTAGTATGGTACAATTGTTCAACTTAGTGAACCAACACTGAAACAGTATTATTAACTAAAGTCTGTACTTCATCAGAATTCCCTTTTTTTAAAATGTTGAGCCTTCTTTTAATTAATTTATTTTTATTTTTGGCTGTGTTGGGTCTTCGTTTCTGTGTGTGGGCTTTCCCTAGTTGTGGCAAGCAGGGGCCACTCTTCATCATGATGGGCGGGCCTCTCACTGTCGCGGCCTCTCTTGTTGCGGAGCACAGGCTCCAGATGCGCAGGCTCAGCGGCTGTGGCTCACGGGCCTAGTTGCTCTGCGGCATGTGGTATCTTCCCAGATCAGGGCTCGAACCCGTGTCCCCTGCATCATCAGGCAGATTCTCAACCTCTGTGCCACCGTGGAAGCCCCAGATTGCCTTATTTTTTACCTAATATTCTTCTTCTGTCCCAGGATCCCAACCAAGATTCTACATTCAATTTAGTCATTCCTTGTTATAACTTCTTAGGCTCCTCTTGGCTGTGACAGTTTTTTAGACTTCTTGTTTTTGAAGACTTTGACAGTTTGGGGTCTTGTGTTTTGTCTTTTACATTAGGTCTGCAGATGTTATTGCTCTTATAGGTAAAAGTTTTTATAAGTTTCTTCTTCCAGAGAACCTCAAATCAAGTCAGTACCATCAGTGTTATGGACTTCCCTGTGGCAGTGGTTGAACTAATCTCTTGGCTTTGTCACAGAGGTGACACAAATGTTTTTCTCTAGAGGTCTGAGGATCAGGATCATTTTTATTTATGACAGAGGCACAGGGGCAGCAGCAGAAGCATTTTGTAAGGTACTAGTGAGTCATTTAATTTTAGAAGTATGACCTCAGCATCCCACATAGTTAACGGCTCTTCCTCCACACGAGTGACCATCCAATGGACCTGTATATTGAATAGACTGTCAGTCTTTCTCCTGAGCTCTATATAGAAAGGGGGCCAACATGTGGTTGAGACACAACCAGTGTTCACAAGGTAAGAGTCATTTCTTTGAGGTTAGTATCAGTCGCACCTTAGTTTGGAATTGAAACACGTGATTCAACCTGAGAATCACAAATAGGTCCAGGTTGAGACACAGGATTCAGGACTGCTTTAAGGAAGGTCCCAATCCAAGAATCCTTTCACTATATGCCAAGTGGCTAAACTGACTTATGTTGGTCAAAGCTTTAGCAGACACTCAGTAGGACTAACAAATGCAGCACAAAGAAGCAAGTTCAAAGCACAAGCTAGCCAGCAGGCAGTAGCCCAAGTGCCTGTTCACCAGCATAGAGCAGAGCCAGTTAGAAAGCCAAAGCAAGAGAAGAAAGACCCCCGGTGGTAAGGGATAGCACCTTGATGTCCTGCTCACAGGACCAGTTGTTGGAATCACACCACAGAGACAGGATGGACCCTTCAACCCAAATTCGGTTTGGATGTCGAGACTGATAACACATACACCTAGAGAGTATGAAAAACCTTACTACATAAGGAGGCTTTCTGGGGAGAACAGGGCAGGCTCTCAAGCAGGTTCAAGAATGGCTTGAAGAAGGAGACTGGCTTGGCTTTTATGGTGGTGAGGGGATGACGCTGGAGTGTTCCCACACACAGGTCAGGTTTTGCACAGCCTGAACTTCCTCCTGGCCCACAGAAGAGAGAGTACCTGAGCTTTCTTATCCGATCTAGGGAAGCAGGGGAAGAGGCAGTGGTAGGGCTCTTTTATAGAATAATGTTGTGTAAATGCAAGGTGTTTAGCACAGTTTAGAATTCTCATAACCATTATAACCACACTTATATTGTTTTCAGTTAAACTACGTTTCACTAGATTAGTATTTCCCAAATTATGGTCCTTTAAATATTATTTAAGGTGGCTTAGAATTATCTTGGTTCATCACAGAGAAACTGTGTAGAAAGAGAAAAGACTGCTAGCCTCAGGAGGTCTGACACACTGGTCACAAAAGAGCAGACTTCATTGTACTATCTGCTGAATTATGAGGGGTTTCTAACATGTTTCCCATCCTGGGTGACTACTGTAGCACCCAAAGACTGTAATAATAATTACCGAAACTAACATTTATTGACTACTAACTCTATGTAGGAATTATGCTAAATACCCATATACATATTTAATCCTCATCACAACCCTATTGAGATAAGTGGCAAAAGAGTGGTTTCTGTCATTTCTGCCAGGACATCTCCATTCCAATTGCAGAAGCAGAAAAGAGCATATAGGAGGGCACATGGGAATATTTATGGGCCAGGCTCAAAAGGGGTATGCATTACTCCTGCTCACATTTCCTTGGGAAAAACTCACATAGCCACATCTAACTACAAGAGAAAATGAGAAATGTAGTCTACCTGGTAGAAGAGGAGAACTTAAATGTTGGAGATAAGCTAGCAATCTCTGTCTCCACCATCTTGTTCATCACTGTCCCCAGTATTTACAGTAGAGCCTGGCACATAGTAGGTGGCCATGAATATTTCTGTTGAATGAATGGGTTTCAACTTTTTTGGTCAGTTATGGGGATCAAAAGCATATAGAACTTGGTTAAGCAATGGTTTCCTAGATATGACACAAAAAGCACAAGCAACAAAGAAAGAGTAAATTGGACTATATCAAAATTTTAAAATGTTTTCTTCTGCAAAAAAATACCATGAAGAAAGCAAAAAGGCACACCAAAGAGAGATCCTGGCAAATCATATATTTAATAAAAGTGTAGTATCCAGAATACAGAAAGAACACTTACAACTCAACAACAAAAATACAAACAACCCAACTGAAAATCAGGTAAAGGACTTAAATAGACATTGTGCTAATGAAGATATACAAATAGCCAACAAACATATGAAAATATGCTCAATACCATTAGTCGTGAGGGAAATGCAAATCAAAACCACGATGAGATGCCACTTCAAACCCACTAGGAAGGCTATAACTTTTTTAAAAAGAAAATAACAAGTATTGACAAGGATGTAGAGAAAGTGAAACACTCATACACGTCTGGTGGGAACAGAAAATGATACAGGTTCTGTGGAAAACATTTTGGCAGTTACTCAACAAGTTAAACATAGACTTGCCATATTACCCAGTAACTCTACTCCTAGGTATATAATGAAAAGAGTTGAAAAGGAGGGAACAACAGCAACAACAACAAAAAAAAAACATGTGAATTGAGCAACACAAAAGCAAAGGGCAGATAATGTTTCAAGAAGTAAAAAATGGTCAACTTTATTAAATACTTTTACAGGTAATATAGGGACAGACAAATGACGATTGAACTTGTTAGTAGAGAGGTCATTGGTACATTTGATAAGAAGGAAATTGAAAGAGTGGAAAATATTTTACTATAAACCTGGATGTGTATTAAGGAGAAAATGTGAGATCAGAAAGTGAGGGGCGGATAGACAATTTCTTTTGCGAGTTTTGGTGCTAAGGGGAGGAGGAATATGGGACTATAGCTGGAGGGGTTTTTGGTATTAAGAGAGTGTATTTTTAAGTGGGTAGATTCTAGAATGCATCTAGCCAATATAAATGACTGAATGAAACTGACGACATAAAAATCCAAAGGGATAATTGCAGAAGAAAAAATATTGAGAAAGCAAGAGGGGTATTCAGAGCACTAGTAGATGGGATCGGTAGCAAATGTGGAAATCTTGGCTTTCCATGAGAATGAGTAATATTTACAGATTCTACAGTGGAGAAGGAAATGATTATGGTATGATTACAAATGCAGGTAAGATGGTAGATTTGGTGGGGAAGATATAAAAGAATTTTCTCTTGACTCCAGTTTTCTCAGTGAAGGATGAGATAAGGGCATAAAATAACAAGAGTGAGGGTAGGGTTTTGAGAAATTGAGGAGAAGATAAATTATTGGATATTCATTTTGTATAATGGAAATGGGTGTATAATATGGAAGGATTGATCATTTAAGATATGTGGTCAAGAATTTAAGGTGAGATCAGTTAGCTTTGTCTTGTAAATTTCTACAGCAACATCCATCACTTGTATATAGGAACAAAGCAGGTAGATAGCTAAATTTAACAAGGGTTGTGGTTTTGCCAGGGAAGTACTAGGGTGGGAAAGTGAGTAGGGAGATGAAGGTTGATGAAAGTAAGTGATACTCATGATAAATTGGTAAGCAATGAGGAAATGCGAAAAGAGAAATGTGGCTGATGCTGAAAAGTAGTAGAATTCACAGATTGGAGTTCAAAATTGAAGAATTTTTAGAGTTGGGTGTGTGAAGGTGTGTATACCTGCACGTGAGGGAGGTATTTTGCTAGGAAGGATAATCAGTTGTAGCCCAAGAGATGTATGTTATAAAATCAGGATTTCAGAGTTGCTGTAATTTTTGAGAATGTCAATGTCTAGTGCATGAGCATTAGAGTGAGTGGCTTAAGTATGATGGAAGAAAAATACCATTGGAATTGAGGGCATGAAAGGTTTGCAAAGCCAAAAATGCTGGATGAATATCCACATAGATGACAGATGTTGAAGTTGCCAAGATGGTGGCAGTACTAAAAGTGGAGAAGAAGACTCAGGAAAGTGTCTAATGAATGAAGGTAAAGAAATAGATGGCGTAGCACATGATATTATCTAATAGCAAGAACTACAAATGAGCTCTGAATTTTGAAAGAGAAAGGAGCAGAAATGGTTTGAAAGTGCCAGTGAGTCGACTCCTTGGGGTATGTGAGGAAAACTAACGTTTGCTCAAGAGGACTGCAGGGGAAGTGATTTCCTCAAGGCACAGCCATATTCCAGTCATAAAACAGAGATTAAGGGAACACGGAGAGAACAACTTGAAGCTACTGGGGAGTTTCTTAATGATAGACTATGAGTTACAGAGGGCAGGAAAGAAGCGCTCATGAAGTTGGGGAGAGGGTTGGGTCCAATTCCGTCAAGTGCAGAGCAATACGTGAATAAGGGTCTAGTTAATGATGGATAATCTGCAGGGTGGTGACTTAAGTAAAAGTGATAAGACAAGATGGACCTTGTGACTGCACGGCAGATTGGGAGGTGAGTAAAGCCCTCCAGACTACAGATTGCTTAATCTAGGCTGACCTAGAACTAAGAAGAATCCAGAAACACCACTGAAACCTGTTTCCTCTAAATATCATGTATCCTGTATGATGATCCAGCATTGCAAAGATAGACTAGTAAGGACATCTAAGAGGGTAGGCTTGAAAGGAAACTAGTGTGTTTGCTCAAGAGTGTGAGTGTGTATGAAAAATATCAACAGCAAATTCTAATGTCAGAGGGTTGCTACTATAGGCTTATGGAGCCATGCACTATTCTTGGACAACCCAAGGTGCCTGCACAGATGTGGCCCAGATGCAAGCACCAACACTTACTGGGCACCTGCAAAGCCAAAGCTGGGGAAGATGGAAGGCCAAGTGGAAGTGGTATTTTCCCAAGACAGGAATGTATTTACTTAGGCTTCCTAAATGGCAGGTGGACAAAAAATTGAAGAAAGGAAATTAAGCTTCTTTTTGCCTAACATCTCTCCTCAGGAGGAAGTACTTGGAGTTGTATTTCCTACGTAAATTCACCTGCTAAAACTCCAGGGAGCTCATCAGTGGGCAGATGTTCCCACCTAAGTATGGTTACCAGCAAACATTTATTCAAATTCATGGCTGCATCTGGCTCACATTAGAAGGGTTTTCTTTGTCATTGTCTTTTAAAAGAACAATTCCCCATGCTTATAAATCCAGACTCAGAACATCAATTCAACCAACCTCAGGAGCCCTGTGGCTACACCTTCCTGCTGGGAATCAGCATGGTCCCCAGAGAATCAATTTGAGGAGTATTACCAAAGTGTTTTCATTTTCAGTGTTTATCCACTGGAATGTCTACGAGTGATGAATAGACAGGACAATACAATGCTAAGATTCAATTTCTTTCATCAAATACAAACTGTGTATATGAGCATCAAGGCAAGAGGATGGAGGACTTTAACTGAAATTCCAATAGATATCTAAGTGCAAATCCTGGAACCATCCCATGCTAGCATTGTGAGTTAGGATAGGTACTTAACCACTCTGAGCCTGTTTTCTGATCTCTAAAAAAAAAATAGAAGGAAAATATCTCATACAGCTGTTGCAAAGATCAACTCAAATAATTCATGTACAGAATATAGCACAACAACCTACAGAATGGGAGAAAATATTTGTAAATCGTGTATCTGATAAGGGATTTTTATTCAGAATATATAAAGAACTCTTACATGCCTGTGATAAGAAGGTAAATGACCCAACTTTTAAAATGGGCAGAAGATCTAAATAGACATTTCTGCAAGGAAGATATACAAATGGCCAGCAAGCACATTAGAGACGCTTGACATCATTATTCATCAGGAAAACACAAATGAAAACCACAGAAAGATACCATTTCATACCCATTCGGATGGCTAGAATCCAAAAGTCAGATAATCATAACTGTTGGTGGGGATTTAGGGAAATCAGAACCATCATACACTGTTAGTGAGAATGTAAAATGGTATACCTGCTTTGGAAAAGTTTGGTAGTTTCTCAGAGGGTGAAACAGTGTTACTGTATGACCCACTTGTAGGTATATTCCCAAGATAAATGCAAATATATGTCCATACAAAAACTTGTACATAAATATTCATAGCAGCAATATTCATAATACCCAAAGATGGAAACAACCCAAATGCCCAACAACTGACCAGTGGACAAACAAAATGTGGCAAATCCATACAACAGAATACTATTCAGACATCAAAAGGAATGAAGAACTAATATATGCTACAATATGGCTGAACCTTAAAAACATTATGCTAAGTGAAAGAAGTCAGTCACAAAAGACCACATATTATGTGATTCTATTCATATGAAATGCTCAGAACAGGCAAATCTATAGATACAAAATAGATCAATAATTGCTTAAGGCTGAGGCAGAAGTTGTTGGGAGCATAGGTGATTCACAGCTACAAGATACGAGGGTTTCTTCTTGAGGTGCTGAAAACGTTCTAAAATAGACTGGAGTGAACTTCAAGACGTCGGAAGAGTAAGACGTGGAGATCACCTTCCTCCCCACAGAAGCATCAGAAATACATCTACACGTGGAACTGCTCCTATAGAACACCCACTGAACGCTGGCAGAAGACCTCAGACCTCCCAAAAGGCAAGAAACTCCCCACGTAGCTGGGTAGGGCAAAAGAAAAAAAGAAAAAGCAGAGACAAAACAATAGGAACGGGACCTGCACCAGTGGGAGGGAGCCTGAAGGAGGAAAGGTTTCCACACACTAGAAGCCCCTTCACTGGCGGAGACTACAGGTGGCAGACGGGGGCAGCTTCGGAGCCACGCAGGAGAGCGCAGCAACAGGGGTGCGGAGGTCAAAGCTGAGAGATTCCCGCACGGAGGATCGGTGCCGACCAGTACTCACCAGCCCGAGAGGCTTGTCTGCTCACCGGCCGGGACGGGGGGGGCTGGGAGCTGAGGCTTGGGCTTCGGTCTGAGCACAGGGAGAGGACTGGCAGTGTGAACACAGCCTGAAGGGGTTAGTACGCCACGTCTACCCAGGAGGGAGTCCAGGAAAAGTCTGGAGCTGCCGCAAAGGCAAGAGACTTTTTCTTCCCTCTGTGTTTCCTGGTGCACGAGCAGAGGGGATTCAGAGCGCCGCCTAAAGGAGCTCCAGAGACAGGCGCGAGGCGCGGCTAGGAGCGCAGACCCCAGAGATGGGCATGAGATGCTAAGGCTGCTGCTGCTGCCACCAAGAAGCCTGTGTGCGAGCCAGGTCACTATCCACACCTCCCTTCAGGGAGCCTGTGCAGCCCGCCACTGCCAGTGTCCCGTGATCCAGGGACGACTTCCCCGGGAGAACGCACGGTGTGCCTCGGGCTAGTGCAACGTCACGCCGGCCTCTGTCACTGCAGGCTCACCCTGCCTCCGTACCCCTCCCTCCCCCAGCCCTGTGTGAGCCAGAGCCCCCAAAGCAGCGGCTCCTATAACCCCGTCCTGTCTGAGCGAAGAACAGACGCTCTCAGGAGATCTACACGCAGAGGCGGGGTCAAATCCAAAGCTGAACCCCGGGAGCAGTGAGAACAAAGAAGAGAAAGGGAAATCTCGCCCAGCAGCCTCAGGAGCAGCGGATTAAATCTCCACAATCAACTTGATGTACCCTGCATCGGTGGAACACCTGAATAGACAACGAATCATCCCAAATGGAGGAGGTGGACTCTGGGAGCAACGCTATTTATACATTTTTTCCCTTTTTCTCTTTTTGTGAGTGTGTATGCGTATGCTTCGGTGTGTGATTTTGTCTGTATAGTTTGACACTTACCGTTTGTCCTAGGGTTCTGTCTGTCCGTTTTTTCTTTTTTTTTTACTATAGTTTTCAGCGCTTGTTATCAATGGGGAATTTGTTTCTTCGTCTGGTTTTTCTCTTCTTTCTCGTTTTTTTAATTATTTAAAAATTTAGTAATAAATTTTTGTTCTTTATTTTAATAACTTTTTAATAATTTAATTTAATTTAATTTTACATTTTTCTTTCTTTCTTTCTTTCTTTCTTTCTTTCTTTCTTTCTTTCTTTTTTTCGTTCTCCCTTTTACTCTGAGCCGTGTGCGTGACAGACTCTTGGTGCTCCAGCCAAGCGTCAGGGCTGTTCCTCTGATGTGGCAGAGGCAAGTTCAGGGTACTGGTCCACCACAGACCTCCCAGCTCCAAGTAATATAAAACGGTGAAAATCTCTCAGATATCTCCATCTCAACGCCAAGACCCAGCTCCACTAAATGACCAGCAAGCTACGGTGCTGGATACCTTATGCCAAACAACTACCAAGAAAGGAACACAACTCCACCCATTTGCAGAGAGGCTGCCTAAAATCATAGTAAGGTCACAGACACCCAAAAACACACCACCAGACATGGACCTGCCTACCAAAAAGAAAAGATCCAGCCTCATTGACCAGAACACAGGCACTAGTCCCCTCCACCAGGAAGCCTACACAACCCACTGAACCAACCTTAGCCACTGGGGACAGACACCAAAAACAACGGGAACTACAAACCTGCAGCCTGTGAAAAGGAGACCCCAAACACAGTAAGATAAGCAAAATGAAAAGACAGAAAACCACACAGCAGATGAAGGAGCAAGGTAAAAACGCACCAGACCTAACAAATGAAGAGGAAATAGGCAGTCTACCTGAAAAAGAATTCAGAATAATGATAGTAAAGATGATCCAAAATCTTGGAAATAGAATGGAGAAAATACAAGAAAAGTTTCACAAGGACCTAGGAGAACTAAAGAGCAAACAAACAATCATGAACAACACAATAAATGAAATTACACATTCTCTAGAAGGGATCAATAGCAGAATAAATGAGGCAGAAGAACGGATAAGTGACCTGGAAGATAAAATAGTGGGAATAACTAGTGGAGAGCAGCATAAAGAAAAAAGAATGAAAAGAATTGAGGACAGTCTCAGAGACCTCTGGGACACGATTAAACGTACCAACATTCAAATTATAGGGGTTCCCAAAGAAAAAGAGAAAAAGAAAGGGACTGAGAAAATATTTGAAGAGATTATAGTTGAAAACTTCCCTAATATGGGAAAGGGAATAGTTAATCAAGTCCAGGAAGCACAGAGAGTCCCATACAGGATAAATCCAAGGAGAAACACGCCAAGACACATAGTAGTCAAACTATCAAAAGGTAAATACAAAGAAAAAATATTAAAAGCAGTAAGGGAAAAACAACAAATAACATAGAAAGGAATCCCCATAAGGTTAACAGCTGATCTTTGAGCAGAAATTCTGCAAACCAGAAGGGAGGGGCAGGACATATTTAACGTGATGAAAGGGAAAAACCTACAACCAAGATTACTCTACCCAGCAAGGATCTCATTCAGATTTGACAGAGAAATTAAAACCTTTACAGACAAGCAAAAGCTAACAGAATTCAGCAGAACCAAACCAGCTTTACAGCAAATGCTAAACAAACTTCTCCAGGCAGGAAACACAAGAGAAGGAAAAGACTTACAATAACAAATGCAAAACAATTAAGAAAATGGTAATAGGAGCATACATATCAATAATTACCTTAAATGTAAATGGATTAAATGCTCCCACCAAAAGACACAGACTGGCTGAATGGATACAAAAACAAGACCCGTATATATGCTGTCAACAAGAGACCCACTTCAGACCTAGGGAAACATACAGACTGAAAGTGAGGGGGTGGGAAAAGATATTCCATGCAAATGAAAATCAAAAGAAAGCTGGAGTAGCAATTCTCATATCAGACAAAATAGACTTTAAAATAATGACTTACAAGGGACAAAGCAGGACACTACATAATGATCAAGGGATCGATCCAAGAAGAAGATATAACACTTGTAAATATTTATGCACCCAACATAGGAGCACCTCAATACATAAGACAAATACTAACAGCCATAAAAGGGGAAATCGACAGTAACACAATCATAGTAGGCGACTTTAACACCCCACTTTCAACAATGGACAGATCATCCAAAATGAAAAATAATAAGGAAACACAAGCTTTAAATGATACATTAAACAAGATGGACTTAATTGATATTTATAGGACGTTCCATCCAAAAACGTCCAGAGATAAACCCATGTACACATGGTCACCTTATCTTGATAAAGGAGGCTAGAGTATACAATGGAGGAAAGACAGCCTCTTCAATAAGTGGTGCTGGGAAAACTGGACAGCTACATGGAAAAGAATGAAATTAGAACACTCCCTAATGCCATACACAAAAATAAACTCAAAATGGATTAAAGACCTTAATGTAAGGCCAGACACACTAAAACTCTTAGAGGAAATAAAAGAAGAACACTCTTTTGAGATAAATCACAGTAAGATCTTGTTTGACCCACCTCATAAAGAAATGGAAAGAAAACTAAAAATACACAAATGGGACCGAGTGAAACTTAAAAGCTTTTGCACAGCAAAGGAAACCATAAACAAGATGAAAAGACAACCCTCAGAATGGGAGAAAATATTTGCAAACGAAGCAACTGACAAAGGATTAGTCTCCAAAATTTACAAGCAGCTCATGCAGCTCAATATCAAAAAAACAAACCACCCAATCCAAAAATGGGCAGAAGACCTAAATAGACATTTTTCCAAAGAAGATACACAGATTGCCAAGAAACACATGAAAGAATGCTCAACGTCGTTAATCATTAGAGAAATGCAAATCAAAACTACAATGCGGTATCATCTCACACCGGTCAGAATGGCCATCATCAAAAAATCTACAAACAATAAATGGACAACCTGGAAGAAATGGACAAATTTTTAGAGAAGGTGTGGAGAAAAGGGAACCCTCATACACTGTTGGTGGGAATGTAAATGGATACATTCACTAAGGAGAACAGTATGGAGGTTCCCTAAAAAACTAAAAATAGAACTACCATATGACCCAGCAATCCCACTATGGGGCATATATCCTGAGAAAACCATAATTCAAAAAGAGTCATGTACCACAATGTTCATTGCAGCTCTATTTACAATAGCCAGGACTTGGAAGGAACCTAAGTGTCCATCAACAGATGAATGGATAAAGAAGATGTGACACATGTATACAATGGAATATTACTCAGCCATAAAAAGGAACGAAACTGAGTTATTTGTAGTGAGGTGGATGGACCCAGAGTCTGTCATACAGAGTGAAGTAAGTCAGAAAGAGAAAAACAAATACCGTATCCTAACACATATATATGGAATCTTTAAAAAAATATGGTCATGAGGAACCTAGGGGCAAGACGGGAAAAAAGACGCAGACCTGGCTTCCCTGGTGGTGTACTGGTTGAGAATCCGCCTGCCGATGCAGGGGACACGGGTTCGTGCCCCGGTCTGGGAGGATCCCACATGCCACGGAGAGGCTGGGCCCGTGAGCCATGGCCACTGAGCCTGTGCGTCCGGAACCTGTGCTCCACAACTGGAGAGGCCACAACAGTGAGTGGCCCGCGTACCGAAAAAAAAAAAAAATGTCGCAGACCTACTAGAGAATGGACTTGAGGACACGGGGAGGGGGAAGGGTAAGCTGGGACAAAGTGAGAGAGTGGCATGGACATATATACACTACCAAATGTAAAACAGATAGCTAGTGGGAAGCAGCCACATAGCACAGGGAGATCAGCTCAGTGCTTTTTTACCACCTAGAGGGGTGGGATAGGGAGGGTGGGAGGGAGGGAGACACAAGAGGGAGGGGATATGGGTATATACGTATATGTATAGCTGATTCACTTTGTTATAGAGGAGAAACTAATACACCATTGTAAAGCAATCATACTCCAGTAAAGATGTTAAAAAAAAAAAGTGTGTTTGTTCAAAATAAATAAATAAATAACTTTCCTAACTGCTTAGGAAAGTTATTTCGCCTTCCTATGAAATGAAAAATGATCTATAAGGGCACTTAGTATTGACTATAAATTCCAGTTCTGTCAGTGATGGTATCTGGCGCACGAGGGACACCCAAGTTAGGGAGCTTTTGGTTAATTTCCCTGGGCCATATAGAGCAAAGTGTTCTCTCAAATACTCTCTGGAAATTCGGAGCCTCAAATATGTTTGCCACCTTCCCCCAAGTCATCACACTTATTAACATCCTTTTCTTATTTTTCTAGAAGCAGGAGCTTCTAGCAGATCTTTTCCCTTTGTGAAAGGATGTATTTCTGTGTGAGGTGGATCTAGGCCGCCTTAGTCTGTCCTCTAATGTTCACCTCAGTAGCACTTTACCTGGTTGATAATATCTTTGAGGCCAACTTCCTGTAATGTTTTTCTTTTTCTTTTCTTTTTTTTACCTTAGGAGCACTGTATAATAAAAACTCCATTAAAGATGCAAAACCAAAGTGAGCCATGAAGCAAGACACGATGGGGCCTATCAGCATTCCTAAGCGTGTTCAAGGCGAAAGCATTTCAGAGGGAGTTAAACAACAGTCATTATAGCTATCTTTGTTGACCTCTGACTCTATATTCCAGTCACTGTGTTTGACATACATTAATTCTCATAAAACTTCTGTCATGTTGACATTATTATCTCCCTTTTACAAATGGGGAAAGAGGTTCACATAAATTAAATGACTTTCTCAGGGCAACAGCTAGTAAGTTTCAGGGCTGGATTTGTATCCAAAATAAAGTGGGCTTTGTTTGGTTTTTTGACTCTATTTTCTTCTTAGTAGTACTGCATACATTTATTATTTATATGTATTAAAAAGGATAAAATAAGTTTGGACTCCTCTCTCACACAACATGAAGTTCTGTATGATCTAAAGATAAAAATGTTGAAGTAAAATATATATATTATGGAAAACGTATGCATAATCTAGGAGTCAAGAAAAATTTCTGTGCAAGCTGAAAAACCTAGACACTCTAGAGAAATGACTGACATATTTGAGTGCTTAAAACTTAAAATGTAATCATATGGCAAACGTAAAGGTAAATAAAACCAGAAGACAAATAATACAGGAACATATATTTGTAAGACACATGACAGATAAAGGGTTCAATATCCAACATATAAAAAATTTCCCACACATTAATAAGAAAAGACAAACACCCTAATTGAAAGTGGTTAAAAAGGGTAAAAAGGGCTGTTCAAGGAGGCAGAAAACCCCCTTGCCAATAAACAAGTGAAATTACTCAACTTTACTAGCAATCAGGCGTATTGAAATTAAATTAACAAGGAAATATCACTTTAAGACCATTAAACATGTTATCACACATTGCTGGAGTTTTGTGGAGGTTAATATGTTATCTCATACATTTGCCGAGGGAAATGTGCAGTATATTAAAGCCATTTGGAAGTCAATCTGGCAACCCCTATTAAAATTAAGAATTTACATAAACTTTAACTTAGCAATTCCATTTCCGGGGCCTCCTTCCATAGAAGATAAAAGCACGGGTATATAACAGTGAATATGAACAAGATAAATTTTACGTATATATTGAGATTAATTGCAACGTTTTTTCTAGTAGCCAAAAAACTGGAATCAACTTGAATGTCCTCAATAGAGGAATGGTTTAATAAGTTGTCTTTCACTCAAACCATTGCATGTTACATAACTAGTTTAAAAAGTGTGTTAAGTCTATACCAGACGATGTGGAAAACATTTCTCTGAAATGTTTCTAAGTGAGAAAAACTACGTGCAGTAAAGAGTAAAATAGTGCCCCTATATGTTTTTATGCATACATATGTATGTTACCTTATTTATGAACATAGACAAAGATATGCAAAGATTCACACCAGGCTTTTAACACTGCTTATCCAGTGGAGGAGTGGCTAATGAAGTGTAAAAATCCTATAGATGTACAGGCTTTCTCAATATTTATTTATATGTATGAATATATATATATATTTCTCAACATTTATATATAATTGCTTTATGTAAATGCACATGTAAATTACATATGTGTAAAGCCATGTACAAAGAGATAGTTGCTGAAAGTGTGCATATCATAGAGAGTGTTTTGAGTTTTTAGTGTTTAGAGTTCTTTTTTTTTAACTTTCTTTCTTGTACTTTGAGTTTTTCAAAATAAAAATTTTACATGATTTTAAGTTTAACATTTTCTAAAGCAAACATTATAGAGCAGGTTAAGGAAATGACCCAGTATCTACAGAATGATTTGATTGTTCAGTCCTCCAGCAGTTCATCAAACTACATTGAGCAGCAACCGTGACATTGTGTCAGGTGTGTTAAAGTGGTTGGGATTACAGAGATGAATGAAATATGCTCCTTCTTGTTGTATATTACAACAAGACAAACATATAAATGAACCATTCTAATACAATATGGCTATTGCTTTAATATAAGAATTTGTAGGACCATAGGGGCAATGAACTCTGCAGGCATTGGTGGTAGAGAGGCTTCAGAGGGAAAGAACCATTTGAGCTTAGCCTTAAAGACTGAGGATGCTTTCATCACTCACCAGCCTTAGGTGGGGAAGGGAAAGCAATCCCTTCAAAGAGGAAGGAATCAACATCTAGTCCTATTTCATTCATCAAGTATGTGGAGGAGGAAGTAAACAGTTTATTATTTATAGTCTCAAATGATGGTAATGTGTGGAAGATGGGCAAATGGAACAAGAGACTTTGCAAGAGTCCTGATCAGGAACTAATAAAATGAGAACCTGCTTTGAAACATGCAAGCAGGTTTTTCTGAGGGAAGAAGAACTCTAAGCTGCGTTTAATGAAAGGAAGCAACTGTCAAAGCAATCTGACTAAGTTCAGTACATTAGGTTTGCAGTTGGGGAAGAAATATGGGTTGCTGTTCATTTAGGACCTGTGGAAGAGGTTGGAGAAAAGGGGATAGGTATTCAAGCAATGATTCATTAGGTAGAAAGAAGAGAATGTTAGAAATCAGACACTACTGCCACTTACTGAATAAATTCATCATAAGCCATATACAGACACATTATAAAGTATCTCAAGGTACCAGAATGCTTGACCATTGAGGTAAGGTGCCCCAAAATACTGTGTCTTCAAGGAAAATACAAGGGTTCAGTACTCATGGGTTAGCAGCAGTTAACATAAGACAGACTAGCTTTTGGGGAGTGGGGGAGAAAGAAGCAAGGATTATGAATGTATTTATTTATATCATAGATGATAACAACAGAAGCCATTTAATCAAATGCTTATTATTGGCCTAATATAATGTCAGGTGTTTTACATAAATTACCTCATTTAATCCCAGCATGGCTCTAAGATCTAGATACATGTTCCTATCATTCCCTTTTTACAGATGAGGAAACTAAGTCTTACAGGAGTTAAAAAACGTACTCAAGGTCAAATAGCTTTTAGGTGGTGAAGCTGTACATTGAGATCGGACTTTAAATCCTATGCTCCCAACTGCTCAACTAGACACTAAGTTATATTCCCCCTGCTAAACCCTAGTCCCAGCCATCATCATATCACACCTGTATTGTCCCAACAGCCTGTCACCCCTCTGGTCCTACACAGTTCACAACATCCAGTGAACTTTCTAAAACATACATCAGACGACATCACTTTCCTTTATCAAACCATCCAGTGGCCCTCCACTGCACGTAAGATAAAATCCAAGTTCTTACCCTGCAGGTCCCTATGTGACCACTTCTCTGCCAGCCTCTCCAGTCTCGGTCATCAATCTCCGCTCTGCCCCTCTCTGACTGCACTCCAGTCACTCACCCTTCTGCTCTTCCTCAACACACTCTTCTCGTTCTGGCCTCACGGCATTGCTACTTGCTAGTCTACCTAAAATGCTCTTCTTCAAAGTCTTCACACAGCTGACTCGACCTCATTATTCAGATCTTGATTCAAATATCAGCTCCTTAGAGAAGGTTCCCCACACCAACAACAAGAACGACCACTTTGCCCATGAAAACAGAAGTTACTTGAGGACAGGAACTATTGATTTCATGTTCTTCACTCTAATTCCAGAACCAAGAGTAATATCTGACACCTACTAGGCACTCAGGACATATTTCTTTCCTGAAATACTGGTATCTTTTTTAAAGTGTCATACTCATATGCCTATGAGTATATCTACATATATATATATATATATATATGTATATATATATATTTATGGATATGTGAGCTTGTTGTCACCTCACAGAAGTGGAATGTACATCCCTCACCCAAAATTTGGTTTGAATGTCAAGACTAATGATGCCACACATATACCAAGAAGGTATGAAAAGGATTGTTACTCACATAATGAGTTATGCATCAAAAATGCAGTTAGACCAAAAAAAGAAAAAAGAAAAAACTGGTAACTGTGAAGTGTTGGGTAATTAGATGGTTGTGATTCTTTCATTCTATAGATATAGGAATAGATATAGAAATAATCTAAACTTCAAGTTCTACACCTTAAGTATATACAATTTTTATTTATCCATTATACCTCAATAAAACTGAAAAAATGGGATCAGTCTCAATGACAACTTACCCATGGTGTTTGTCTGATAACTAAAACATTGCGTGGTTTATTTAATTTAATTTGGACTTGTTTATGTAAGCCATTATGGCACCTGCAGCATGAGACCAATAAGAAAGGTGAACGTTCAATTGAATATCTAGTACTATCAAGAGCTAGTACTATATATTCTGAGAAGTGAAATGAGTGCCTTAGTCTCTCTATCAATGTGCAGAACTTCAAAGAAGGTAAAGAGTGCTATGGTGAGACATTGTATTGTGGCTTTAATATGTGCAGAAGATGTGTGCCCTTGATTTATATTTTGGGTATCCGTGAGGCAAGAGATTCTATGAGTTCTTTACCCCAAATGAGGCAACCTTGGAGAAGGAATTGTTTGCATTGGCCAGAACAGATGGTCAGACCGCTGGCAGTGGCCCAAAGATCTATAAAAATGTGAAGATGAGGCCAATTGTTGGCTAAGACATGGCCAAGTGCTCAGATAACTGGCTAAAGTTTGGCCAACTGAGCTGATCCTGTGTCCTGTCCTTTATCAGGAACATTCTGATGAAGAGATGAAAAGCAGCAAGAGTCAAGCAAGCTCCATTAAGTGTGACAGTGGCAATGCCATTGGTTAAGTGAATGAACCCCCTTTGGTATTCACTGTGTTGAGCCAAAGGGGCTCCCCAGGTATCCAAGTGTTCTAAGAGATGACCTCCTCTAGCACTGTGGCATCCGGCAAGGGACCCAGCACAGGGGACGTTACCCTCTCCTGAAAGTAGGGTATGCAGAGAGCCCAGGTTCAGCTCCATCCTGTAGCAAGGAGGCTTCACTAGCTGTGCTGGGCTTGCAGGGTGCTGTTTCCATGATCAAAGGCCTAACGGGCAGCTGTATACTGAGGGTCACAGGTTCAGGACCTGAGATAGTCTATATTTCCAGGAAAGTCCAGTATGTACCCACCAATTGCTACACTAATGGCATACAGCATTGGGCCAAGGAAGGTAGTTCCTTGTATCAGAAGCCCATGCAACTAACGGCCATCACTGATGGTAGAGGGACTCCAAGATATATGAGAGAAGGTTGCTAAAGCTCCCACAGTGAAGGAACCCTGGGGGTCCGTAACAGGAATGCCTGTTCTATGGCCATTCAGGCAGATTCTAGTATCTTTTTACAGGGGGTCTCATTCAAGTTGGGCCTATTTGCAAGTTACAGAACAAAAAAAAAAGCTTTGTAAATGAGGAGTGTTGCCCCCAGAATCTAAACATGTCGAAAACATGTTGGGCTTGTTTTAACAATGTGGGTCCTAAGAAGACTAAAAGCTGTTTCTTGACACTGTCAGGACTGGAGCAGCCCTCAACTTACTAAATAATTTTCAGGAGCTTAACTGAAGTGGTGGGGCCCTGTACTATGGGTCTCATGTGAATCTCCTCAAAGGAGGATGTCATTAGTGTGATGTCATAACTGTGTACCTGAAAAAAGTTAGAGCTGGTTAAAATATTGCCTGTGAAGACTATGTGAGATGGCAGGCGTGGAGACTGAGCCCATTGAGTACCCAGGTGAAGGTGTATTGTGTCCCTTTAAAGGTGAAGGTTAACTGCAGCTGAGAGGTTGTTGAACTAGGCACTGAATAGAACATGCTAGCCAAATACTTTGCTCTAACTGCAAAGTATTTACCAGTTACTTATTTATTATTGGGTGGAATCAGTCATTTCTATAGGTGGGGCCATGACGCCAAGGGTACGAATTCACACTGAGGCACCGGTCCTGTTTTGCCTGGTTTAAGAACAAGTAAAACTTGGCTGTTAAATGCAGCAGAAGTGGGGATAACCACACCTTCTCTAAATAGGTCTTATATAATGGGTTTCAATCTGTGAAAACCGTGCTTTTATTTAGATTGAACCTTTTCTTAAACACTGAGGTGAAAGGTATTATTTTAACTAGGGGGAAAGGTCCATAGGGTCCCATAGTTTTCAAGCTGATTATAAGGGCCAGAGACTTAACTTGATTACTTATTGGGTCAGGTTCTCCACGTGCACTAGAGGATATTTTAGGGTAATGGATTTCTTGGCTATGGAAAAGTTAGGCACGGAAATAATTTCGATGGTTCAGGTTAGGCATATCTGTTTCTATTTTATGTTCACCTACTCCCTGGCTGGGAGTGGATGAACATAAAGTGTGGCCAGATGTGGGCCAGAAGGGGAAGGGGAATTAATGAGGCTTCAAAACTGTCCATTGTCAAACATCAAAAGTGGAATCAGATTATGACACACACTGCCACCACCCATACAGCACCCCTCTCCCCATCTGGGACCTCCCAAACACACACGGAAACACCAAGTCCATTTCCTCCTCACCAGCAGGATAAAGTGTTCAGGAAGAAATCTGTCTTCAGAGCTCAGTCCTCAACCAGTCCTTATTCCCGGTGTCTGGCTAAATATGGACTGTCTGGTCTGGGCCCCAAACTGGCAGGATACTACCTCCCTCCCTTCTCACACGGCTGCCCCTTCCTGCCTTCCTTCAGTCCCCATCACCGAAGAACAGACAGAGATACACACACATCTTTCTACAACAGCTTGTACATCAATAGCTGAGGGCTTTTTTATTTGGTCTCTACACAGGTGACCATGTCTCCAGTGCTTTCTCTGGAGAGACAACAGAGACAGCAAGGTCTCAGTCACCTGATAGACCCAGGGCAGCACTTTATGAACTGCTGGAAGAGCCCTCTGGGACGTTTTCATCCTCCTCTGGCTCTTTAGTCATTGTTGTACTCCGCCAGTAATAGAATGCTAGCATGTTTGGCTTCTTCTGTGTAGAACCTCTTCCCGAATTCTGACGACGGACTGATTTTCTTAAGTCGACCACCTCCTGAATCTGGTCGGAAAACAAATTGATACAGAAAGATATTGATTTGGGGAAAGAGGATGGGAAGGAGAACTTTGAGAGAATGGGTGTGGATTGAGAAGGGGTTTGTGCCAGGGAAGGGCTGGGTAAGTCTTGGGTGGGGGATGAAGAGGAGGCACGTGAGTCGGGTAATCTGACCTCTTCCATCTTATAGCCCTGGAGTGGAGAATTCACCCTCTCCCTTCTGCGTTGGCCCCCCGGTGTTTGTTGCTCTGACCTCTCGGTGTTTCTCCGTGCATCACGGTTAGGCTCCTGGGGGACTGTAGTTTCCTCTGCCATGTCAGTAGCAACAGTGTGCTCTACTCCAAGGCTCCTGGCCTCTCTCTATATACCCTGCCAGGACAATGAAGAGCCACACCCATCAGCTTTGATTGGTCAGCCAATGGTAGCGCTGGGGTGGCTGTGACATCACAAAGCACTACCCTTGAAGATACGTGGGGGGAGGGGAGGGGTGCAGAGGAGTCTAGGTGCTCTGGTTAGAGAAAGGGAGTGCTTCCTCAACACCCAGTAAAGAGCCTTCCCAAATTGACTTTCCACTCTTCCTCATCTTCTCTGGTTCAATCCTTGTGGTGCACATGTTAGGGAGAAGGTGTTCCCTCCAAACCATTCCACATGGCCTCCCCCATTCAGTGTTTAATTCTGTTGTCTCCCAGATCTCATCACCTGGTATTGTGTGGTTTTTAAAAACTTTTTATTTTAGAACAGTTTTAGGTTTACAGAGTAATTGTGAAGATCATATTCATACACTCCACAACAAATTTCCCTTCTTAACATTGTACATTAGTATGGTACAATTGTTCAACTTAGTGAACCAACACTGAAACAGTATTATTAACTAAAGTCTGTACTTCATCAGAATTCCTTTTTTTTTAAATGTTGAGCCTTCTTTTAATTAATTTATTTTTATTTTTAGGCTGTGTTGGGTCTTCGTTTCTGTGTGTGGGCTTTCCCTAGTTGTGGCAAGCAGGGGCCACTCGTCATCGTGATGGGCGGGCCTCTCACTGTCGCGGCCTCTCTTGTTGCGGAGCACAGGCTCCAGATGCGCAGGCTCAGCGGCTGTGGCTCACGGGCCTAGTTGCTGTGCGGCATGTGGGATCTTCCCACATCAGGGCTCGAACCCGTGTCCCCTGCATCATCAGGCAGATTCTCAACCTCTGTGCCACCGTGGAAGCCCCAGATTGCCTTATTTTTTACCTAATATTCTTCTTCTGGCCCAGGATCCCAACCAAGATTCTACATTCAATTTAGTCATTCCTTGTTATAACTTCTTAGGCTCCTCTTGGCTGTGACAGTTTTTTAGACTTCTTGTTTTTGAAGACTTTGACAGTTTGGGGTCTTGTGTTTTGTCTTTTACATTAGGTCTGCAGATGTTATTGCTCTTATAGGTAAAAGTTTTTATAAGTTTCTTCTTCCAGAGAACCTCAAATCAAGTCAGTACCATCAGTGTTATGGACTTCCCCGTGGCAATGGTTGAACTAATCTCTTGGCTTTGTCACAGAGGTGACACAAATGTTTTTCTCTAGAGGTCTGAGGATCAGGATCATTTTTATTTATGACAGAGGCACAGGGGCAGCAGCAGAAGCATTTTGTAAGGTACTAGTGAGTCATTTACTTTTAGAAGTATGACCTCAGCATCCCACATAGTTAACGGCTCTTCCTCCACACGAGTGACCATCCAATGGACCTGTATATTGAACAGACTGTCAGTCTTTCTCCTGAGCTCTATATAGAAAGGGGGCCAACATGTGGTTGAGACACAACCAGTGTTCACAAGGTAAGAGTCATTTCTTTGAGGTTAGTATCAGTCGCACCTTAGTTTGGAATTGAAACACGTGATTCAACCTGAGAATCACAAATAAGTCCAGGTTGAGACACAGGATTCAGGACTGCTTTAAGGAAGGTCCCAATCCAAGAATCCTTTCACTATATGCCAAGTGGCTCAACTGACTTATGTTGGTCAAAGCTTTAGCAGACACTCAGTAGGACTAACAAATGCAGCACAAAGAAGCAAGTTCAAAGCACAAGCTAGCCAGCAGGCAGTAGCCCAAGTGCCTGTTCACCAGCATAGAGCAGAGCCAGTTAGAAAGCCAAAGCAAGAGAAGAAAGACCCCCGGTGGTAAGGGATAGCACCTTGATGTCCTGCTCACAGGACCAGTTGTTGGAATCACACCACAGAGACAGGATGGACCCTTCAACCCAAATTCGGTTTGGATGTCGAGACTGATAACACATACACCTAGAGAGTATGAAAAACCTTACTACATAAGGAGGCTTTCTGGGGAGAGCAGGGCAGGCTCTCAAGCAGGTTCAAGAATGGCTTGAGAGAGCAGAAGAAGGAGACTGGCTTGGCTTTTATGGTCGTGAGGGGATGACGCTGGAGTGTTCCCACACACAGGTCAGGTTTTGCACAGCCTGAACTTCCTCCTGGCCCACAGAAGAGAGAGTACCTGAGCTTTCTTATCCGATCTAGGGAAGCAGGGGAAGAGGCAGTGGTAGGGCTCTTTTATAGAATAATGTTGTGTAAATGCAAGGTGTTTAGCACAGTTTAGAATTCTCATAACCATTATAACCACACTTATATTGTTTTCAGTTAAACTACGTTTCACTAGATTAGTATTTCCCAAATTATGGTCCTTTAAATATTATTTAAGGTGGCTTAGAATTATCTTGGTTCATCACAGAGAAACTGTGTAGAAAGAGAAAAGACTGCTAGCCTCAGGAGGTCTGACACACTGGTCACAAAAGAGCAGACTTCATTGTACTATCTGCTGAATTATGAGGGGTTTCTAACATGTTTCCCATCCTGGGTGACTACTGTAGCACCCAAAGACTGTAATAATAATTACCGAAACTAACATTTATTGACTACTAACTCTATGTAGGAATTATGCTAAATACCCATATACATATTTAATCCTCATCACAACCCTATTGAGATAAGTGGCAAAAGAGTGGTTTCTGTCATTTCTGCCAGGACATCTCCATTCCAATTGCAGAAGCAGAAAAGAGCATATAGGAGGGCACATGGGAATATTTATGGGCCAGGCTCAAAAGGGGTATGCATTACTCCTGCTCACATTTCCTTGGGAAAAACTCACATAGCCACATCTAACTACAAGAGAAAATGAGAAATGTAGTCTACCTGGTAGAAGAGGAGAACTTAAATGTTGGAGATAAGCTAGCAATCTCTGTCTCCACGATCTTGTTCATCACTCTCCCCAGTATTTACAGTAGAGCCTGGCACATAGTAGGTGGCCATGAATATTTCTGTTGAATGAATGGGTTTCAACTTTTTTGGTCAGTTATGGGGATCAAAAGCATATAGAACTTGGTTAAGCAATGGTGTCCTAGATATGACACAAAAAGCACAAGCAACAAAGAAAGAGTAAATTGGACTATATCAAAATTTTAAAATGTTTTCTTCTGCAAAAAAATACCATGAAGAAAGCAAAAAGGCACACCAAAGAGAGATCCTGGCAAATCATATATTTAATAAAAGTGTAGTATCCAGAATACAGAAAGAACTCTTACAACTCAACAACAAAAATGCAAACAACCCAACTGAAAATCAGGTAAAGGACTTAAATAGACATTGTGCTAATGAAGATATACAAATAGCCAACAAACATATGAAAATATGCTCAATACCATTAGTCGTTAGGGAAATGCAAATCAAAACCACGATGTGATGCCACTTCAAACCCACTAGGAAGGCTATAACTTTTTTAAAAAGAAAATAACAGGTATTGACAAGGATGTAGAGAAAGTGAAACACTCATACACGTCTGGTGGGAACATAAAATGATACAGGTTCTGTGGAAAACATTTTGGCAGTTACTCAACAAGTTAAACATAGACTTGCCATATTACCCAGTAACTCTACTCCTAGGTATATAATGAAAAGAGTTGAAAAGGAGGGAACAACAGCAACAACAACAACAACAAAAAAAAACAGGTGAATTGAGCAACACTAAAGCAAAGGGCAGATAATATTTCAAGAAGTAAAAAATGGTCAACTTTATTATATACTTTTACAGGTAATATAGGGACAGACAAATGACGATTGAACTTGTTAGTAGAGAGGTCATTGGTAAATTTGATAAGAAGGAAATTGAAAGAGTGGAAAATATTTTAATATAAACCTGGATGTGTATTAAGGAGAAAATGTGAGATCAGAAAGTGAGGGGCGGATAGACAATTTCTTTTGCGAGTTTTGGTGCTAAGGGGAGGAGAAATATGGGACTATAGCTGGAGGGGGATTTGGTATTAAGAGAGTGTATTTTTAAGAGGGTAGATTCTAGAATGCATCTAGCCAATATAAATGACTGAATGAAACTGACGACATAAAAATCCAAAGGGATAATTTCAGAAGAAAAAATATTGAGAAAGCAAGAGGGGTATTCAGAGCACTAGTAGATGGGATCGGTAGCAAATGTGGAAATCATGGCTTTCCATGAGAATGAGTAATATTTAGAGATTCTACAGTGGAGAAGGAAACGATTATGGTATGATTACAAATGCAGTTAAGATGGTAGATTTGGTGGGGAAGATATAAAAGAATTTTCTCTTGACTCTTCAGTTTTCTCAGTGAAGGATGAGATAAGGGCATAAAATAACAAGAGTGAGGGTAGGGTTTTGAGAAATTGAGGGGAAGATAAAGTATTGGATATTCATTTTGTATAATGGAAATGGGTGTATAATATGGAAGGATTGATCATTTAAGATATGTGGTCAAGAATTTAAGGTGAGATCAGTTAGCTTTGTCTTGTAAAGTTCTACAGCAACATCCATCACTTGTATATAGGAACAAAGCAGGTAGATAGCTAAATTTAACAAGGGTTGTGGTTTTGCCAGGGAAGTACTAGGGTGGGAAACTGAGTAGAGAGATGAAGGTTGATGAAAGTAAGTGATACTCATGATAAATTGGTAAGCAATGAGGAAATGCGAAAAGAGAAATGTGGCTGATGCTGAAAAGTAGTAGAATTCACAGATTGGAGTTCAAAATTGAAGAATTTTTAGAGTTGGGTGTGTGTAGGTGTGTATACCTGCACGTGAGGGAGGTATTTTGCTAGGAAGGATAATCAGTTGTAGCCCAAGTGATGTATGTTATAAAATCAGGATTTCAGAGTTGCTGTAATTTTTGAGAATGTCAATGTCTAGTGCATGAGCATTAGAGTGAGTGGCTTAAGTATGATGGAAGAAAAATACCATTGGAATTGAGGGCATGAAAGTTTTGCAAAGCCAAAAATGCTGGATGAATATCCACATAGATGACAGATGTTGAAGTTGCCAAGATGGTGGCAGTACTAAAAGTGGAGAAGAAGACTCAGGAAAGTGTCTAATGAATGAAGGTAAAGAAATAGATGGCGTAGCACATGATATTATCTAATAGCAAGAACTACAAATGAGCTCTGAATTTTGAAAGAGAAAGGAGCAGAAATGGTTTGAAAGTGACAGTGAGTCGACTCCTTGGGGTATGTGAGGAAAACTAACGTTTGCTCAAGAGGACTGCAGGGGAAGTGATTTCCTCAAGGCACAGCCATATTCCAGTCATAAAACAGAGATTAAGGGAACACGGAGAGAACAACTTGAAGCTACTGGGGAGTTTCTTAATGATAGACTATGAGTTACAGAGGGCAGGAAAGAAGCGCTCATGAAGTTGGTGAGAGGGTTGGGTCCAATTCCGTCAAGTGCAGAGCAATACGTGAATAAGGGTCTAGTTAATGATGGATAATCTGCAGGGTGGTGACTTAAGTAAAAGTGATAAGACAAGATGGACCTTGTGACTGCACGGCAGATTGGGAGGTGAGTAAAGCCCTCCAGACTACAGATTGCTTAATCTAGGCTGACCTAGAACTAAGAAGAATCCAGAAACACCACTGAAACCTGTTTCCTCTAAATATCATGTATCCTGTATGATGATCCAGCATTTCAAAGATAGACTAGTAAGGACATCTAAGAGGGTAGGCTTGAAAGGAAACTAGTGTGTTTGCTCAAGAGTGTGAGTGTGTATGAAAAATATCAACAGCAAATTCTAATGTCAGAGGGTTGCTACTATAGGCTTATGGAGCCATGCACTATTCTTGGACAACCCAAGGTGCCTGCACAGATGTGGCCCAGATGCAAGCACCAACACTTACTGGGCACCTGCAAAGCCAAAGCTGGGGAAGATGGAAGGCCAAGTGGAAGTGGTATTTTCCCAAGACAGGAATGTATTTACTTAGGCTTCCTAAATGGCAGGTGGACAAAAAATGGAAGAAAGGAAATTAAGCTTCTTTTTGCCTAACATCTCTCCTCAGGAGGAAGTACTTGGAGTTGTATTTCCTACGTAAATTCACCTGCTAAAACTCCAGGGAGCTCATCAGTGGGCAGATGTTCCCACCTAAGTATGGTTACCAGCAAACATTTATTCAAAATCATGGCTGCATCTGGCTCACATTAGAAGGGTTCTCTTTGTCATTGTCTTTTAAAAGAACAATTCCCCATGCTTATAAATCCAGACTCAGAACATCAATTCAACCAACCTCAGGAGCCCTGTGGCTACACCTTCCTGCTGGGAATCAGCATGGTCCCCAGACAATCAATTTCAGGAGTATTACCAAAGTGTTTTCATTTTCAGTGTTTATCCACTGGAATGTCTACGAGTGAAGAATAGACAGGGCAATACAATCCTAAGATTCAATTTCTTTCATCAAATACAAACTGTGTATATGAGCATCAAGGCAAGAGGATGGAGGACTTTAACTGAAATTCCAATAGATATCTAAGTGCAAATCCTGGAACCATCCCATGCTAGCATTGTGAGTTAGGATAGGTACTTAACCACTCTGAGCCTGTTTTCTGATCTCTAAAAAAAAAATAGAAGGATAATATCTCATACAGCTGTTGCAAAGATCAACTCAAATAATTCATGTACAGAATATAGCACAACAACCTACAGAATGGGAGAAAATATTTGTAAATCGTGTATCTGATAAGGGATTTTTATTCAGAATATATAAAGAACTCTTACATGCCTGTGATAAGAAGGTAAATAACCCAACTTTTAAAATGGGCAGAAGATCTAAATAGACATTTCTGCAAGGAAGATATACAAATGGCCAGCAAGCACATTAGAGACGCTTGACATCATTATTCATCAGGACAACACAAATGAATACCACAGAAAGATACCATTTCATACCCATGCGGATGGCTAGAATCCAAAAGTCAGATAATCATAACTGTTGGTGGGGATTTAGAGAAATCAGAACCATCATACACTGTTAGTGAGAATGTAAAATGGTATACCTGCTTTGGAAAAGTTTGGTAGTTTCTCAGAGGGTGAAACAGTGTTACTGTATGACCCACTTGTAGGTATATTCCCAAGATAAATGCAAATATATGTCCATACAAAAACTTGTACATAAATATTCATAGCAGCAATATTCATAATACCCAAAGATGGAAACAACCCAAATGCCCAACAACTGACCAGTGGACAAACAAAATGTGGCAAATCCATACAACAGAATACTATTCAGACATCAAAAGGAATGAAGAACTAATATATGCTACAATATGGCTGAACCTTAAAAACATTATGCTAAGTGAAAGAAGTCAGTCACAAAAGACCACATATTATGTGATTCTATTCATATGAAATGCTCAGAACAGGCAAATCTATAGATACAAAATAGATCAATAATAGCTTAAGGCTGAGGCAGAAGTTGTTGGGAGCATACGGGATTCACAGCTACAAGATACGAGGGTTTCTTTTTGAGGTGTTGAAAACGTTCTAAAATAGACTGGAGGGAACTTCAAGACGTCGGAAGAGTAAGACGTGGAGATCACCTTCCTCCCCACAGAAGCATCAGAAATACATCTACACGTGGAACTGCTCCTATAGAACACCCACTGAACGCTGGCAGAAGACCTCAGACCTCCCAAAAGGCAAGAAACTCCCCACGTAGCTGGGTAGGGCAAAAGAAAAAAAGAAAAAGCAGAGACAAAAGAATAGGAACGGGACCTGCACCAGTGGGAGGGAGCCTAAAGGAGGAAAGGTTTCCACACACTAGAAGCCCCTTCACTGGCGGAGACAACAGGTGGCGGACGGGGGCAGCTTCGGAGCGATGGAGGAGAGCGCAGCAACAGGGGTGCGGAGGGCAAAGCGGAGAGATTCCCGCACGGAGGATCGGTGCCGACCAGTACTCACCAGCCCGAGAGGCTTGTCTGCTCACCTGCCGGGATGGGTGGGGGCTACGAGCTGAGGCTTGGGCTTCGGTCTGAGCACAGGGAGAGGACTGGCAGTGTGAACACAGCCTGAAGGGGTTAGTACGCCACGTCTAGCCAGGAGGGAGTCCAGGAAAAGTCTGGAGCTGCCGCAAAGGCAAGAGACTTTTTCTTCCCTCTGTGTTTCCTGGTGCACGAGCAGAGGGGATTCAGAGCGCCGCCTAAAGGAGCTCCAGAGACGGGCGCGAGGCGCGGCTAGGAGCGCAGACCCCAGAGATGGGCATGAGATGCTAAGGCTGCTGCTGCCGCCACCAAGAAGCCTGTGTGCGAGAACAGGTCACTATCCACACCTCCCTTCAGGGAGCCTGTGCAGCCCGCCACTGCCAGTGTCCCGTGATCCAGGGACGACTTCCCCGGGAGAACGCACGGCGTGCCTCAGGCTGGTGCAACGTCACGACGGCCTCTGTCACTGCAGGCTCACCCTGCCTCCGTACCCCACCCTCCCCACGGCCTGAGGGAGCCAGAGCCCCCAAAGCAGCGGCTCCTATAACCCCATCCTGTCTGAGCGAAGAACAGACGCTCTCAGGAGACCTACACGCAGAGGCGGGTTCAAATACAAAGCTGAACCCCGGGAGCTGTGCAAACAAAGAAGAGAAAGGGAAATCTCGCCCAGCAGCCTCAGGAGCAGAGGATTAAATCTCCACAATCAACTTGATGTACCCTGCATTGGTGGAACACCAGAATAGACAACGAATCATCCCAAATGGAGGAGGTGGACTTTGGGAGCAACGCTATTTATACATTTTTTCCCTTTTTCTCTTTTTGTGAGTGTGTATGCGTATGCTTCGGTGTGTGATTTTGTCTGTATAGTTAGTTTGGCACTTACCGTTTGTCCTAGTGTTCTGTCTGTCCATTTTTTGTCTTTTTTTAGTATAGTTTTCAGCGCTTGTTATCATTGGTGAATTTGTTTCTTCGTCTGGTTTTTCTCTTCTTTCTCGTTTTTTTAATTACTTAAAAAATTTTAATAATAAATTTTTGTTCTTTATTTTAATAACTCTTTAATAATTTAATTTAATTTAATTTTACATTTTTCTTTCTTTCTTTCTTTCTTTCTTTCTTTCTTTCTTTCTTTCTTTCTTTCTTTCTTTCTTTCTTTCTTTCTTTCTCCCTTTTATTCTGAGCCGTGTGCGTGACAGACTCTTGGTGTTCCAGCCAAGCGTCAGGGCTGTTCCTCTGATGTGGCAGAGGCAAGTTCAGGATATTGGTCCACCACAGACCTCCCAGCTCCACGTAATATCAAACAGTGAAAATCTCCCAGAGATCTCCATCTCAACACCAAGACCCAGCTCCACTAAATGACCAGCAAGCTACGGTGCTGGATACCTTATGCCAAACAACTACCAAGAAAGGAACACAAATCCACCCATTAGCAGAGAGGCTGCCTAAAGTCATAGTAAGGTCACAGACACACCAAAACACACCACCAGACTTGGACCTGCCTACCAAAAAGATAAGATCCAGCCTCATTGACCAGAACACAGGCACTGGTCCCCTCCACCAGGAAGCCTACACAACCCACTGAACCAACCTTAGCCACTGGGGACAGACACCAAAAACAACGGGAACTACGAACCTGCAGCCTGTGAAAAGGAGACACCAAACACAGTAATATAAGCAAAATGAAAAGACAGAAAAACACACAGCAGATGAAGGAGCAAGGTAAAAACGCACCAGACCTAACAAATGAAGAGGAAATAGGCAGTCTACCTGAAAAAGTATTCAGAATAATGATAGTAAAGATGATCCAAAATCTTGGAAATAGAATGGAGAAAATACAAGAAAAGTTTAACAAGGACCTAGAAGAACTAAAGAGCAAACAAACAATCATGAACAACACAATAAATGAAATTACATATCCTCTAGAAGGGATCAATAGCAGAATAAATGAGGCAGAAGAACAGATAAGTGACCTGGAAGATAAAATAGTGGGAATAACTACTGGAGAGCAGAATAAAGAAAAAAGAATGAAAAGAATTGAGGACAGTCTCAGAGACCTCTGGGACACGATTAAACGTACCAACATTCAAATTCTAGGGGTTCCCAAAGAAAAAGAGAAAAAGAAAGGGACTGAGAAAATATTTGAAGAGATTATAGTTGAAAACTTCCCTAATATGGGAAAGGGAATAGTTAATCAAGTCCAGGAAGCACAGAGAGTCCCATACAGGATAAATCCAAGGAGAAACACGCCAAGACACATAGTAGTCAAACTATCAAAAAGTAAATACAAAGAAAAAATATTAAAAGCAGCAATGGAAAAACAACAAATAACATAGAAGGGAATCCCCATAAGGTTAACAACTGATCTTTGAGCAGAAATTCTGCAAACCAGAAGGGAGGGGCAGGACATATTTAACGTGATGAAAGGGAAAAACCTACAACCAAGATTACTCTACCCAGCAAGGATCTCATTCAGATTTGACAGAGAAATTAAAACCTTTACAGACAAGCAAAAGCTAAGAGAATTCAGCAGAACCAAACCAGCTTTACAGCAAATGCTAAACCAACTTCTCCAGGCAGGAAACACAAGAGAAGGAAAAGACTTACAATAACAAATGCAAAACAATTAAGAAAATGGTAATAGGAGCATACATATCGATAATTACCTTAAATGTAAATGCATTAAATGCTCCCACCAAAAGACACAGACTGGCTGAATGGATACAAAAACAAGACCCGTATATATGCTCTCAACAAGAGACCCACTTCAGACCTAGGGAAACATACAGACTGAAAGTGAGGGGATGGAAAAAGATATTCCATGCAAATGAAAATCAAAAGAAAGCTGGAGTAGCAATTCTCATATCAGACAAAATAGACTTTAAAATAATGACTTACAAGGGACAAAGCAGGACACTACATAATGATCAAGGGATCGATCCAAGAAGAAGATATAACACTTGTAAATATTTATGCACCCAACATAGGAGCACCTCAATACATGAGACAAATACTAACAGCCATAAAAGGGGAAATCGACAGTAACACAATCCTAGTAGGCGACTTTAACACCCCACTTTCAACAATGGACAGATCATCCAAAATGAAAAAAAAAAATAAGGAAACACAAGCTTTAAATGATACATTAAACAAGATGGACTTAATTGATATTTATAGGACGTTCCATCCAAAAACGTCCAGAGATAAACCCATGTACACATGGTCACCTTATCTTGATAAAGTAGGCTAGAGTATACAATGGAGGAAAGACAGCCTCTTTAATAAGTGGTGTTGGGAAAACTGTAGAGCTACATGGAAAAGAATGAAATTAGAACACTCCCTAATGCCATACAAAAAAATAAACTCAAAATGGATTAAAGACCTTAATGTAAGGCCAGACACACTAAAACTCTTAGAGGAAATAAAAGAAGAACACTCTTTTGAGATAAATCACAGTAAGATCTTGTTTGACCCACCTCCTAAAGAAATGGAAACAAAACTAAAAATAAACAAATGGGACCGAGTGAAACTTAAAAGCTTTTGCACAGCAAAGGAAACCATACACAAGATGAAAAGACACCCCTCAGAATGGGAGAAAATATTTGCAAACGAAGCAACTGACAAAGGATTAGTCTCCAAAATTTACAAGGAGCTCATGCAGCTCAATATCAAAAAAACAAACCACCCAATCCAAAAATGGGCAGAAGACCTAAATAGACATTTTTCCAAAGAGATACACAAACTGCCAACAAACACATGAAAGAATGCTCAACGTCGTTAATCATTAGAGAAATGCAAATCAAAACTACAATGCGGTATCATCTCACACCGGTCAGAATGGCCATCATCAAAAAATCTACAAACAATAAATGGACAACCTGGAAGAAATGGACAAATTCTTAGAGAAGGTGTGGAGAAAAGGGTACCCTCATACACTGTTGGTGGGAATGTAAATTGATACAGTCACTAAGGAGAACAGTATGGAGGTTCCCTAAAAAACTAAAAATAGAACTACCATATGACCCAGCAATCCCACTATGGGGCATATATCCTGAGAAAACCGTAATTCAAAAAGAGTCATGTACCACAATGTTCATTGCAGCTCTATTTACAATAGCCAGGACTTGGAAGGAACCTAAGTGTCCATCAACAGATGAATGGATAAAGAAGATGTGGCACATGTATACAATGGACTATTACTCAGCCATAAAAAGGAACGAAACTGAGTTATTTGTAGTGAGGTGGATGGACCCAGAGTCTGTCATACAGAGTGAAGTAAGTCAGAAAGAGAAAAACTAATACCGTATGCTAACACATATATATGGAATCTTTAAAAAAAATGGTCATGAGGAACCTAGGGGCAAGACGGGAAAAAAGACGCAGACCTGGGCTTCCCTGGTGGTGTACTGCTTGAGAATTCGACTGTCGATGCAGGGGACACGGGTTCGTGCCCCGGTCTGGGAGGATCCCACATGCAACGGAGAGGCTGGGCCCGTGAGCCATGGCCACTGAGCCTGCGCGTCTCGAACCTGTGCTCCACAACGGGAGAGGCCACAACAGTGAGAAGCCCGTGTACCGAAAAAAAATAAAAAATGTCGCAGACCTACTAGAGAATGGACTTGAGGACATGGGGAGGGGGAAGGGTAAGCTGGGACAAAGTGAGAGAGTGGCATGGATATATATACACTACCAAATGTAAAACAGATAGCTAGTGGGAAGCAGCCCCATAGCACAGGGAGATCAGCTCAGTGCTTTTTGACCACCTAGAGGGGTGGGATAGGGAGGGTGGGAGGGAGGGAGACGCAAGAGGGTGGGGATATGGGTATATACGTATATGTATAGCTGATTCACTTTGTTATAGAGCAGAAACTAATACACCATTGTAAAGCAATCATACTCCAGTAAAGATGTTAAAAAAAATGTGTGTTTGTTCAAAATAAATAAATAAATAACTTTCCTAACTCCTTAGGAAAGTTATTTCTCCTTCCTATGAAATGAAAAATGATCTATAAGGGCACTTAGTATTGACTATAAATTCCAGTTCTGTCAGTGATGGTATCTGGCGCATGAGGGGCACCCAAGTTAGGGAGCTTTTGGTTAATTTCCCTGGGCCATATTGAGCAAAGTGTTCTCTCAAATACTCTCTGGAAATTCGGAGCCTCAAATATGTTTGCCACCTTCCCCCAAGTCATCACATTTATTAACATCCTTGTCTTATTTTTCTAGAAGCAGGAGCTTCTAGCAGATCTTTTCCCTTTGTGAAAGGATGTATTTCTGTGTGAGGTGGATCTAGGCCACCTTAGTCTGTCCTCTAATGTTCACTCAGTAGCACTCTACCTGGTTGATAATATGTTTGAGGCCAACTTCCTGCAATGTTTTTCTTTTTCTTTTCTTTTTTTTTACCTTAGGAGCACTGTATAATAAAAACTCCATTAAAGATGCAAAACCAAAGTGAGCCATGAAGCAAGACACGATGGGGCCTATCAGCATTCCTAAGCGTGTTCAAGGTGAAAGCATTTCAGAGGGAGTTAAACAACAGTCATTATAGCTATCTTTGTTGACCTCTGACTCTATATGCCAGTCACTGTGTTTGACATACATTAATTCTCATAAAACTTCTGTCATGTTGACTTTACTATCTCCCTTTTACAAATGGGGAAAGAGGTTCACATAAATTAAATGACTTTCTCAGGGCAACAGCTAGTAAGTTTCAGGGCTGGATTTGTATCCAAAATAAAGTGGGATTTTTTTGGTTTTTTGACTCTATTTTCTTCTTAGTAGTACTGCATACATTTATTATTTATATGTATTAAAAAGGATAAAATAAGTTTGGACTCCTCTCTCACACAACATGAAGTTCTGTATGATCTAAAGATAAAAATGTTGAAGTAAAATATATATATTATGGAAAACGTATGTATAATCTAGGAGTCAAGAAAAATTTCTGTGCAAGCTGGAAAACCTAGACACTCTGGAGAAATGACTGACATATTTGAGTGCTTAAAACTTAAAATGTAATCATATGGCAAACGTAAAGGTAAATAAAACCAGAAGACAAATAATAGAGGAACATATATTTGTAAGACACACGACAGATAAAGGGTTCAATATCCAACATATAAAAAATTTCATACACATTAATAAGAAAAGACAAACACACTAATTGAAAGTGGTTAAAAAGGGTAAAAAGGGCTGTTCAAGGAGGCAGAAAACCCCCTTGCCAATAAACAAGTGAAATTACTCAACTTTACTAGCAATCAGGCATATTGAAATTAAATTAACAAAGAAATATCACTTTAAGACCATTAAACATGTTATCACACATTGCTGGAGTGTTGTGGAGGTTAATATGTTATCTCATACATTTGCCGAGGGAAATGTGCAGTATATTAAAGCCATTTGGAAGTCAATCTGGCAACCCCTATTAAAATTAAGAATTTACAAAAACTTTAACTTAGCAATTCCATTTCCGGGGCCTTCTTCCATAGAAGATAAAAGCACGGGTATATAACAGTGAATATGAACAAAATAAATTATACGTATATATTCAGATTAATTGCAACGTTTTTTCTAGTAGCCAAAAAACTGGAATCAACTTGAATGTCCTCAATAGAGGAATGGTTTAATAAGTTGTCTTTCACTCAAACCATTGCATTTTACATAACTAGTTTAAAAAGTGTGTTAAGTCTATACCAGACGATGTGGAAAACATTTCTCTGAAATGTTTCTAAGTTTGAAAAACTACGTGCAGTAAAGAGTAAAATAGTGCCCCTATATGTTTTTATGCATACATATGTATGTTACCTTATTTATGAACATAGACAAAGATATGCAAAGATTCACACCAGGCTTTTAACACTGCTTATCCAGTGGAGGAGTGGCTAATGAAGTGTAAAAATCCTATAGATGTACAGGCTTTCTCAATATTTATGTATATGTATGAATATATATATACATATATAATTCTCAACATTTATATATAATTGCTTTATGTAAATGCACATGTAAATTACATATGTGTAAAGCCATGTACAAAGAGATAGTTGCTGAAAGTGTGCATATCATAGAGAGTGTTTTGAGATTTTAGTGTTTAGGGTTCTTTTTTTTTAACTTTCTTTCTTGTACTTTGAGTTTTTCAAAATAAAAATTTTACATGATTTTAAGTTTAACATTTTCTAAAGCAAACATTATAGAGCAGGTTAAGGAAATGACCAAGTATCTACAGAATGATTTGATTGTTCAGTCCTCCAGCAGTTCATCAAACTACATTGAGCAGCAACCGTGACATTGTGTCAGGTGTGTTAAAGTGGTTGGGATTACAGAGATGAATGAAATATGCTTCTTCTTGTTGTATATTACAACAAGACAAACATATAAATGAACGATTCTAATACAATATGGCTATTGCTTTAATATAAGAATTTGTAGGACCATAGGGGCAATGAACTCTGCAGGCATTGGTGGTAGAGAGGCTTCAGAGGGAAAGAACCATTTGAGCTTAGCCTTAAAGACTGAGGATGCTTTCATCACTCACCAGCCTTAGGTGGGGAAGGGAAAGCAATCCCTTCAAAGAGGAAGGAATCAACATCTAGTCCTATTTCATTCATCAAGAATGTGGAGGAGGAAGTAAAGAGTTTATTATTTATAGTCTCAAATGATGGTAATGTGTGGAAGATGGGCAAATGGAACAAGAGACTTTGGAAGAGTCCTGATCAGGAACTAATAAAATGAGAACCTGCTTTGAAACATGCAAGCAGGTTTTTCTGAGGGAAGAAGAACTCTAAGCTGCGTTTAATGAAAGGAAGCAACTGTCAAAGCAATCTGACTAAGTTCAGTACATTAGGTTTGCAGTTGGGGAAGAAATATGGGTTGCTGTTCATTTAGGACCTGTGGAAGAGGTTGGAGAAAAGGGGATAGGTATTCAAGCAATGATTCATTAGGTAGAAAGAAGAGAATGTTAGAAATCAGACACTACTGCCACTTACTGAATAAATTCATCATAAGCCATATACAGACACATTATAAAGTATCTAAAGGTACCAGAATGCTTGACAATTGAGGTAAGGTGCCCCAAAATACTGTGTCTTCAAGGAAAACACAAGGGTTCAGTACTCATGGGTTAGCAGCAGTTAACATAAGACACACTAGCTTTTGGGGAGTGGGGGAGAAAGAAGCAAGGATTATGCATGTATGTATTTATATCATAGATGATAACAACAGAAGCCATTTAATCAAATGCTTATTATTGGCCTAATATAATGTCAGGTGTTTTACATAAATTACCTCATTTAATCCCAGCATGGCTCTAAGATCTAGATACATGTTCCTATCATTCCCTTTTTACAGATGAGGAAACTAAGTCTTACAGGAGTTAAAAAACGTACTCAAGGTCAAATAGCTTTTAGGTGGTGAAGCTGTAAATTGAGATAGGACTTTAAATCCTATGCTCCCAACTGCTCAACTAGACACTAAGTTATATTCCCCCTGCTAAACCCTAGTCCCAGCCATCATCATATCACACCTGTATTGTCCCAACAGCCTGTCAGCCCTCTGGTCCTACACAGTTCACAACATCCAGTGAACTTTCTAAAACATACATCAGACGACATCACTTTCCTTTATCAAACCATCCAGTGGCCCTCCACTGCACGTAAGATAAAATCCAAGTTCTTACCCTGCAGGTCCCTATGTGACCACTTCTCTGCCAGCCTCTCCAGTCTCGGTCATCAATCTCCGCTCTGCCCCTCTCTGACTGCACTCCAGTCACTCACCCTTCTGCTCTTCCTCAACACACTCTTCTCGTTCTGGCCTCACGGCATTGCTACTTGCTAGTCTACCTAAAATGCTCTTCTTCAAAGTCTTCACACAGCTGACTCGACCTCATTATTCAGATCTTGATTCAAATATCAGCTCCTTAGAGAAGGTTCCCCACACCAACAACAAGAACGACCCCTTTGCCCATGAAAACAGAAGTTACTTGAGGACAGGAACTATTGATTTCATGTTCTTCACTCTAATTCCAGAACCAAGAGTAATATCTGACACCTACTAGGCACTCAGGACATATTTCTTTCCTGAAATACTGGTATCTTTTTTAAAGTGTCATACTCATATGCCTATGAGTATATATACATATATATATATATATATATATATATATATATATATATATATATATATATATTTATGGATATGTGAACTTGTTGTCACCTCACAGAAGTGGAATGTACATCCCTCACCCAAAATTTGGTTTGAATGTCAAGACTAATGATGCCACACATATACCAAGAAGGTATGAAAAGGATTATTACTCACATAATGAGTTATGCATCAAAAATGCAGTTAGACCAAAAAAAGAAAAAAGAAAAAACTGGTAACTGTGAAGTGTTCGGTAATTAGATGGTTGTGATTCTTTCATTCTATAGATATAGGAATAGATATAGAAATAATCGAAACATCAAGTTCTACACCTTAAGTATATACAATTTTTATTTATCCATTATACCTCAATAAAACTGAAAAAATGGGATCAGTCTCAATGACAACTTACCCATGGTGTTTGTCTGATAACTAAAACATTGCGTGGTTTATTTAATTTAATTTGGACTTGTTTATGTAAGCCATTATGGCACCTGCAGCATGAGACCAATAAGAAAGGTGAACGTTCCATTGAATATCTAGTACTATCAAGAGCTAGTACTATATATTCTGAGAAGTGAAATGAGTGCCTTAGTCTCTCTATCAATGTGCAGAACTTCAAAGAAGGTAAAGAGTGCTATGGTGAGACATTGTATTGTGGCTTTAATATGTGCAGAAGATGTGTGACCTTGATTTATATTTTGGGTATCCGTGAGGCAAGAGATTCTATGAGTTCTTTACCCCAAATGAGGCAACCTTGGAGAAGGAATTGTTTGCATTGGCCAGAACAGATGGTCAGACCGCTGGCAGTGGCCCAAAGATCTATAAAAATGTGAAGATGAGGCCAATTGTTGGCTAAGACATGGCCAAGTGCTCAGATAACTGGCTAAAGTTTGGCCAACTGAGCTGATCCTGTGTCCTGTCCTTTATCAGGAACATTCTGATTAAGAGATGAAAAGCAGCAAGAGTCAAGCAAGCTACATTAAGTGGGACAGTGGCAATGCCATTGGTTAAGTGAATGAACCCCCTTTGGTATTCACTGTGTTGAGCCTAAGGGGCTCCCCAGGTATCCAAGTGTTCTAAGAGATGACCTCCTCTAGCACTGTGGCATCCGGCAAGGGACCCAGCACAGGGGACGTTACCCTCTCCTGAAAGTAGGGTATGCAGAGAGCCCAGGTTCAGCTCCATCCTGTAGCAAGGAGGCCTCACTAGATCTGCTGGGCTTGCAGGGTGCTGTTTCCATGATCAAAGGCCTAACGGGCAGCTGTATACTGAGGGTCACAGGTTCAGGACCTGAGATAGTCTATATTTCCAGGAAAGTCCAGTATGCACCCACCAATTGCTACACTAATGGCATACAGCATTGGGCCAAGGAAGGTAGTTCCTTGTGTCAGAAGCCCATGCAACTAACGGCCATCACTGATGGTAGAGGGACTCCAAGATATATGAGAGAAGGTTGCTAAAGCTCCCACAGTGAAGGAATCCCGGGGGGCCGTAACAGGAATGCCTGTTCTATGGCCATTCAGGCAGATTCTAGTATCTTTTTACAGGGGGTCTCATTCAAGTGGGGCCTATTTGCAAGTTACAGAACAAAAAAAAAGCTTTGTAAATGAGGAGTGTTGCCTCCAGAATCTAAACATGTCAAAAACATGTTGGGCTTGTTTTAACAATGTGGGTCCTAAGAAGACTAAAATCTGTTTCTTGACACTGTCAGGACTGGAGCAGCCCTCAACTTACTAAATAATTTTCAGGAGCTTAACTGAAGTGGTGGGGCCCTGTACTATGTGTCTCATGTGAATCTCCTCAAAGGAGGATGTCATTAGTGTGATGTCATAACTGTGTACCCGAAAAAAGTTAGAGCTGGTTAAAATATTGCCTGTGAAGACTATGTGAGATGGCAGGCGTGGAGACTGAGCCCATTGAGTACCCAGGTGAAGGTGTATTGTGTCCCTTTAAAGGTGAAGGTTAACTGCAGCTGAGAGGTTGTTGAACTAGGCACTGAATAGAACATGCTAGCCAAATACTTTGCTCTAACTGCAAAGTATTTACCAGTTACTTATTTATTATTGGGTGGAATCAGTCATTTCAATAGGTGGGGCCATGACGCCAAGGGTACGAATTCACACTGAGGCACCGGTCCTGTTTTGCCGGGTTTAAGAACAAGTAAAACTTGGCTGTTAAATGCAGCAGAAGTGGGGATAACCACACCTTCTCTAAATAGGTCTTATATAATGGGTTTCAATCTGTGAAAACCGTGCTTTCATTTAGATTGAACCTTTTCTTAAACACTGAGGTGAAAGGTTTTATTTTACCTAGGGGGAAAGGTCCATAGGGTCCCATAGTTTTCAAGCTGATTATAAGGGCCAGAGACTTAACTTGATTACTTATTGGGTCAGGTTCTCCACGTGCACTAGAGGATATTTTAGGGTAATGGATGTCTTGGCTATGGAAAAGTTAGGCACGGAAATAATTTGGATGGTTCAGGTTAGGCATATCTGTTTCTATTTTATGTTCACCTACTCCCTGGCTGGGAGTGGATGAACATAAAGTGTGGCCAGATGTGGGCCAGAAGGGGAAGGGGAATTAATGAGGCTTCAAAACTGTCTATTGTCAAACATCAAAAGTGGAATCAGATTATGACACACACTGCCACCACCCATACAGCACCCCTCTCCCCATCTGGGACCTCCCAAACACACACGGAAACACCAAGTCCATTTCCTCCTCACCAGCAGGATAAAGTGTTCAGGAAGAAATCTGTCTTCAGAGCTCAGTCCTCACCCAGTCCTTATTCCCGGTGTCTGGCTAACTATGGACTGTCTGGTCTGGGCCCCAAACTGGCAGGATACTACCTCCCTCCCTTCTCACACGGCTGCCCCTTCCTGCCTTCCTTCAGTCCCCATCACCGAAGAACAGACAGAGATACACACACATCTTTCTACAACAGCTTGCACATCAATAGCTGAGGGCTTTTTTATTTGGCTCTACACAGGTGACCATGTCTCCAGTGCTTTCTCTGGAGAGACAACAGAGACAGCAAGGTCTCAGTCACCTGATAGACCCAGGGCAGCACTTTATGAACTGCTGGAAGAGCCCTCTGGGACGTTTTCATCCTCCTCTGGCTCTTTAGTCATTGTTGTACTCCGCCAGTAATAGAATGCTAGCATCTTTGACTTCTTCTGTGTAGAACCTCTTCCCGAATTCTGACGACGGACAGATTTTCTTAACTCGACCACCTCCTGAATCTGGTCGGAAAACAAAGTGATACAGAAAGATATTGATTTGGGGAAAGAGGATGGGAAGGAGAACTTTGAGAGAATGGGTGTGGATTGAGAAGGGGTTTGTGCCAGGGAAGGGCTGGGTAAGTCTTGGGTGGGGGATGAAGAGGAGGCACGTGAGTCGGGTAATCTGACCTCTTCCATCTTATAGCCCTGGAGTGGAGAATTCACCCTCTCCCTTCTGCGTTGGCCCCCCGGTGTTTGTTGCTCTGACCTCTCGGTGTTTGTCCGTGCATCACGGTTAGGCTCCTGGGGGACTGTAGTTTCCTCTGCCATGTCAGTAGCAACAGTGTGCTCTACTCCAAGGCTCCTGGCCTCTCTATATATACCCTGCCAGGACAATGAAGAGCCACACCCATCAGCTTTGATTGGTCAGCCAATGGTAGCGCTGGGGTGGCTGTGACATCACAAAGCACTACCCTTGAAGATACGTGGGGGGAGGGGAGGGGTGCAGAGGAGTCTACGTGCTCTGGTTAGAGAAAGGGAGTGCTTCCTCAACACCCAGTAAAGAGCCTTCCCAAATTGACCTTCCACTCTTCCTCATCTTCTCTGGTTCAATCCTTGTGGTGCACATGTTAGGGAGAAGGTGTTCCCTCCAAACCATTCCACATGGCCACCCCCATTCAGTGTTTAATTCTGTTGTCTCCCAGATCTCATCACCTGGTATTGTGTGGTTTTTAAAAACTTTTTATTTTAGAACAGTTTTAGGTTTACAGAGTAATTGTGAAGATCATATTCATACACTCCACAACAAATTTCCCTTCTTAACATTGTACATTAGTATGGTACAATTGTTCAACTTAGTGAACCAACACTGAAACAGTATTATTAACTAAAGTCTGTACTTCATCAGAATTCCTTTTTTTTTAAATGTTGAGCCTTCTTTTAATTAATTTATTTTTATTTTTGGCTGTGTTGGGTCTTCGTTTCTGTGTGTGGGCTTTCCCTAGTTGTGGCAAGCAGGGGCCACTCTTCATCGTGATGGGCGGGCCTCTCACTGTCGCGGCCTCTCTTGTTGCGGAGCACAGGCTCCAGATGCGCAGGCTCAGCGGCTGTGGCTCACGGGCCTAGTTGCTCTGCGGCATATGGGATCTTCCCAGATCTGGGCTCGAACCCGTGTCCCCTGCATCATCAGGCAGATTCTCAACCTCTGTGCCACCGTGGAAGCCCCAGATTGCCTTATTTTTTACCTAATATTCTTCTTCTGGCCCAGGATCCCAACCAAGATTCTACATTCAATTTAGTCATTCCTTGTTATAACTTCTTAGGCTCCTCTTGGCTGTGACAGTTTTTTAGACTTCTTGTTTTTGAAGACTTTGACAGTTTGGGGTCTTGTGTTTTGTCTTTTACATTAGGTCTGCAGATGTTATTGCTCTTATAGGTAAAAGTTTTTATAAATTTCCTCTTCCAGAGAACCTCAAATCAACTCAGTACCATCAGTGTTATGGACTTCCCCGTGGCAATGGTTGAACTAATCTCTTGGCTTTGTCACAGAGGTGACACAAATGTTTTTCTCTTGAGGTCTGAGGATCAGGATCATTTTTATTTATGACAGAGGCACAGGGGCAGCAGCAGAAGCATTTTGTAAGGTACTAGTGAGTCATTTACTTTTAGAAGTATGACCTCAGCATCCCACATAGTTAACGGCTCTTCCTCCACACGAGTGACCATCCAATGGACCTGTATATTGAACAGACTGTCAGTCTTTCTCCTGAGCTCTATATAGAAAGGGGGCCAACATGAGGTTGAGACACAACCAGTGTCCACAAGGTAAGAGTCATTTCTTTGAGGTTAGTATCAGTCGCAACTTAGTTTGGAATTGAAACACGTGATTCAACCTGAGAATCACAAATAGGTCCAGGTTGAGACACAGGATTCAGGACTGCTTTAAGGAAGGTCCCAATCCAAGAATCCGTTCACTATATGCCAAGTGGCTAAACTGACTTATGTTGGTCAAAGCTTTAGCAGACACTCAGTAGGACTAACAAATGCAGCACAAAGAAGCATGTTCAAAGCACAAGCCAGCCAGCAGGCCGTAGCCCAAGTGCCTGTTCACCAGCATAGAGCAGAGCCAGTTAGAAAGCCAAAGCAAGAGAAGAAAGACCCCCGGTGGTAAGGGATAGCACCTTGATGTCCTGCTCACAGGACCAGTTGTTGTAATCACACCACAGAGACAGGATGGACCCTTCAACCCAAATTCGGTTTGGATGTCGAGACTGATAACACATACACCTAGAGAGTATGAAAAACCTTACTACATAAGGAGGCTTTCTGGGGAGAGCAGGGCAGGCTCTCAAGCAGGTTCAAGAATGGCTTGAGAGAGCAGAAGAAGGAGACTGGCTTGGCTTTTATGGTGGTGAGGGGATGACGCTGGAGTGTTCCCACACACAGGTCAGGTTTTGCACAGCCTGAACTTCCTCCTGTCCCACAGAAGAGAGAGTACCTGAGCTTTCTTATCCGATCTAGGGATGCAGGGTAAGAGGCAGTGGTAGGGCTCTTTTATAGAATAATGTTGTGTAAATGCAAGGTGTTTAGCACAGTTTAGAATTCTCATAACCATTATAACCACACTTATATTGTTTTCAGTTAAACTACATTTCACTAGATTAGTATTTCCCAAATTATGGTCCTTTAAATATTATTTAAGGTGGCTTAGAATTATCTTGGTTCATCACAGAGAAACTGTGTAGAAAGAGAAAAGACTGCTAGCCTCAGGAGGTCTGACACACTGGTCACAAAAGAGCAGACTTCATTGTACTATCTGCTGAATTATGAGGGGTTTCTAACATGTTTCCCATCCTGGGTGACTACTGTAGCACCCAAAGACTGTAATAATAATTACAGAAACTAACATTTATTGACTACTAACTCTATGTAGGAATTATGGTAAATACCCATATACATATTTAATCCTCATCACAACCCTATTGAGATAAGTGGCAAAAGAGTGGTTTCTGTCATTTCTGCCAGGACATCTCCATTCCAATTGCAGAAGCAGAAAAGAGCATATAGGAGGGCACATGGGAATATTTATGGGCCAGGCTCAAAAGGGGTATGCATTACTCCTGCTCACATTTCCTTGGGAAAAACTCACATAGCCACATCTAACTACAAGAGAAAATGAGAAATGTAGTCTACCTGGTAGAAGAGGAGAACTTAAATGTTGGAGATAAGCTAGCAATCTCTGTCTCCACCATCTTGTTCTTCACTCTCCCCAGTATTTACAGTAGAGCCTGGCACATAGTAGGTGGCCATGAATATTTCTGTTGAATGAATGGGTTTCAACGTTTTTGGTCAGTTATGGGGATCAAAAGCATATAGAACTTGGTTAAGCAATGGTGTCCTAGATATGACACAAAAAGCACAAGCAACAAAGAAAGAGTAAATTGGACTATATCAAAATTTTAAAATGTTTTCTTCTGCAAAAAAATACCATGAAGAAAGCAAAAAGGCACACCAAAGAGAGATCCTGGCAAATCATATATTTAATAAAAGTGTAGTATCCAGAATACAGAAAGAACTCTTACAACTCAACAACAAAAATACAAACAACCCAACTGAAAATCAGGTAAAGGACTTAAATAGACATTGTGCTAATGAAGATATACAAATAGCCAACAAACATATGAAAATATGCTCAATACCATTAGTCGTGAGGGAAATGCAAATCAAAACCACGATGAGATGCCACTTCAAACTCACTAGGAAGGCTATAACTTTTTTAAAAAGAAAATAACAAGTATTGACAAGGATGTAGAGAAAGTGAAACACTCATACACGTCTGGTGGGAACATAAAATGATACAGGTTCTGTGGAAAACATTTTGGCAGTTACTCAACAAGTTAAACATAGACTTGCCATATTACCCAGTAACTCTACTCCTAGGTATATAATGAAAAGAGTTGAAAAGGAGGGAACAACAGCAACAACAACAACAAAAAAAAAAAAACAGGTGAATTGAGCAACACAAAAGCAAAGGGCAGATAATGTTTCAAGACGTAAAAAATGGTCAACTTTATTAAATACTTTTACAGGTAATATAGGGACAGACAAATGACGATTGAACTTGTTAGTAGAGAGGTCATTGGTACATTTGATAAGAAGGAAATTGAAAGAGTGGAAAATATTTTAATATAAACCTGGATGTGTATTAAGGAGAAAATGTGAGATCAGAAAGTGAGGGGCGGATAGACAATTTCTTTTGCGAGTTTTGGTGCTAAGGGGAGGAGAAATATGGGACTATAGCTGGAGGGGGATTTGGTATTAAGAGAGTGTATTTTTAAGAGGGTAGATTCTAGAATGCATCTAGCCAATATAAATGACTGAATGAAACTGACGACATAAAAATCCAAATGGATAATTGCAGAAGAAAAAATATTGAGAAAGCAAGAGGGGTATTCAGAGCACTAGTAGATGGGATCGGTAGCATATGTGGAAATCTTGGCTTTCCATGAGAATGAGTAATATTTACAGATTCTACAGTGGAGAAGGAAATGATTATGGTATGATTACAAATGCAGGTAAGATGGTAGACTTGGTGGGGAAGATATAAAAGAATTTTCTCTTGACTCTTCAGTTTTCTCAGTGAAGGATGAGCTAAGGGCATAAAATAACAAGAGTGAGGGTAGGGTTTTGAGAAATTGAGGGGAAGATAAAGTATTGGATATTAATTTTGTATAATGGAAATGGGTGTATAATATGGAAGGATTGATCATTTAAGATATGTGGTCAAGAATTTAAGGTGAGATCAGTTAGCTTTGTCTTGTAAATTTCTACAGCAACATCCATCACTTGTATATAGGAACAAAGCAGGTAGATAGCTAAATTTAACAGGGGTTGTGGTTTTGCCAGGGAAGTACTAGGGTGGGAAAGTGAGTAGGGAGATGAAGGTTGATGAAAGTAAGTGATACTGATGATAAATTGGTAAGCAATGAGGAAATGCGAAAAGAGAAATGTGGCTGATGCTGAAAAGTAGTAGAATTCACAGATTGGAGTTCAAAATTGAAGAATTTTTAGAGTTGGGTGTGTGAAGGTGTGTATACCTGCACGTGAGGGAGGTATTTTGCTAGGAAGGATAATCAGTTGTAGCCCAAGAGATGTATGTTATAAAATCAGGATTTCAGAGTTGCTGTAATTTTTGAGAATGTCAATGTCTAGTGCATGAGCATTAGAGTGAGTGGCTTAAGTATGATGGAAGAAAAATACCATTGGAATTGAGGGCATGAAAGGTTTGCAAAGCCAAAAGTGCTGGATGAATATCCACATAGATGACAGATGTTGAAGTTGCCAAGATGGTGGCAGTACTAAAAGTGGAGAAGAAGACTCAGGAAAGTGTCTAATGAATGAAGGTAAAGAAATAGATGGCGTAGCACATGATATTATCTAATAGCAAGAACTACAAATGAGCTCTGAATTTTGAAAGAGAAAGGAGCAGAAATGGTTTGAAAGTGACAGTGAGTCGACTCCTTGGGGTATGTGAGGAAAACTAACGTTTGCTCAAGAGGACTGCAGGGGAAGTGATTTCCTCAAGGCACAGCCATATTCCAGTCATAAAACAGAGATTAAGGGAACACGGAGAGAACAACTTGAAGCTACTGGGGAGTTTCTTAATGATAGACTATGAGTTACAGAGGGCAGGAAAGAAGCGCTCATGAAGTTGGGGAGAGGGTTGGGTCCAATTCCGTCAAGTGCAGAGCAATACGTGAATAAGGGTCTAGTTAATGATGGATAATCTGCAGGGTGGTGACTTAAGTAAAAGTGATAAGACAAGATGGACCTTGTGACTGCACGGCAGATTGGGAGGTGAGTAAAGCCCTCCAGACTACAGATTGCTTAATCTAGGCTGACCTAGAACTAAGAAGAATCCAGAAACACCACTGAAACCTGTTTCCTCTAAATATCATGTATCCTGTATGATGATCCAGCATTTCAAAGATAGACTAGTAAGGACATCTAAGAGGGTAGGCTTGAAAGGAAACTAGTGTGTTTGCTCAAGAGTGTGAGTGTGTATGAAAAATATCAACAGCAAATTCTAATGTCAGAGGGTTGCTACTATAGGCTTATGGAGCCATGCACTATTCTTGGACAACCCAAGGTGCCTGCACAGATGTGGCCCAGATGCAAGCACCAACACTTACTGGGCACCTGCAAAGCCAAAGCTGGGGAAGATGGAAGGCCAAGTGGAAGTGGTATTTTCCCAAGACAGGAATGTATTTACTTAGGCTTCCTAAATGGCAGGTGGACAAAAAATGGAAGAAAGGAAATTAAGCTTCTTTTTGCCTAACATCTCTCCTCAGGAGGAAGTACTTGGAGTTGTATTTCCTACGTAAATTCACCTGCTAAAACTCCAGGGAGCTCATCAGTGGGCAGATGTTCCCACCTAAGTATGGTTACCAGCAAACATTTATTCAAAATCATGGCTGCATCTGGCTCACATTAGAAGGGTTCTCTTTGTCATTGTCTTTTAAAAGAACAATTCCCCATGCTTATAAATCCAGACTCAGAACATCAATTCAACCAACCTCAGGAGCCCTGTGGCTACACCTTCCTGCTGGGAATCAGCATGGTCCGCAGACAATCAATTTCAGGAGTATTACCAAAGAGTTTTCATTTTCAGTGTTTATCCACTGGAATGTCTACGACTGAAGAATAGACAGGGCAATACAATCCTAAGATTCAATTTCTTTCATCAAATACAAACTGTGTATATGAGCATCAAGGCAAGAGGATGGAGGACTTTAACTGAAATTCCAATAGATATCTAAGTGCAAATCCTGGAACCATCCCATGCTAGCATTGTGAGTTAGGATAGGTACTTAACCACTCTGAGCCTGTTTTCTGATCTCTAAAAAAAAAATAGAAGGATAATATCTCATACAGCTGTTGCAAAGATCAACTCAAATAATTCATGTACAGAATATAGCACAACAACCTACAGAATGGGAGAAAATATTTGTAAATCGTGTATCTGATAAGGGATTTTTATTCAGAATATATAAAGAACTCTTACATGCCTGTGATAAGAAGGTAAATAACCCAACTTTTAAAATGGGCAGAAGATCTAAATAGACATTTCTGCAAGGAAGATATACAAATGGCCAGCAAGCACATTAGAGACGCTTGACATCATTATTCATCAGGAAAACACAAATGAAAACCACAGAAAGATACCATTTCATACCCATGCGGATGGCTAGAATCCAAAAGTCAGATAATCATAACTGTTGGTGGGGATTTAGAGAAATCAGAACCATCATACACTGTTAGTGAGAATGTAAAATGGTATACCTGCTTTGGAAAAGTTTGGTAGTTTCACAGAGGGTGAAACAGTGTTACTGTATGACCCACTTGTAGGTATATTCCCAAGATAAATGCAAATATATGTCCATACAAAAACTTGTACATAAATATTCATAGCAGCAATATTCATAATACCCAAAGATGGAAACAACCCAAAGGCCCATCAAATGACCAGTGGACAAACAAAATGAGGCAAATCCATACAACAGAATACTATTCAGACATCAAAAGGAATGAAGAATTAATATATGCTACAATATGGCTGAACCTTAAAAACATTATGCTAAGTGAAAGAAGTCAGTCACAAAAGACCACATATTATGTGATTCTATTCATATGAAATGCTCAGAACAGGCAAATCTATAGATACAAAATAGATCAATAATTGCTTAAGGCTGAGGCAGAAGTTGTTGGGAGCATAAGGGATTAACAGCTACAAGATACGAGGGTTTCTTTTTGAGGTGTTGAAAACGTTCTAAAATAGACTGGAGGGAACTTCAAGACGTCGGAAGAGTAAGACGTGGAGATCACCTTCCTCCCCACAGAAGCATCAGAAATACATCTACACGTGGAACTGCTCCTATAGAACACCCACTGAACGCTGGCAGAAGACCTCAGACCTCCCAAAAGGCAAGAAACTCCCCACGTAGCTGGGTAGGGCAAAAGAAAAAAAGAAAAAGCAGAGACAAAAGAATAGGAACGGGACCTGCTCCAGTGGGAGGGAGCCTGAAGGAGGAAAGCTTTCCACACACTAGAAGCCCCTTCACTGGCGGAGACTACAGGTGGTGGACGGGGGCAGCTTCGGAGCCACGGAGGAGAGTGCAGCAACAGGGGTGCGGAGGGCAAAGTGGAGAGATTCCCGCACAGAGGATCGGTGCCGACCAGTACTCACCAGCCCGCGAGGCTTGTCTGCTCACCTGTCGGGACGGGTGGGGGCTGGGAGCTGAGGCTTGGGCTTCGGTCTGAGCGCAGGGAGAGGACTGGCAGTGTGAACACAGCCTGAAGGGGTTAGTACGCCACGTCTAGCCAGGAGGGAGTCCAGGAAAAGTCTGGAGCTGCCGCAAAGGCAAGAGACTTTTCCTTCCCTCTGTGTTTCCTGGTGCACGAGCAGAGGGGATTCAGAGCGCCGCCTAAAGGAGCTCCAGAGACGGGCGCGAGGCGCGGCTAGGAGCGCAGACCCCAGAGATGGGCATGAGATGCTAAGACTGCTGCTGCCGCCACCAAGAAGCCTGTGTGTGAGCACAGGTCACTATCCACACCTCCCTTCAGGGAGCCTGTGCAGCCCACCACTGCCAGTGTCCCGTGATCCAGGGACGACTTCCCCGGGAGAACGCACGGTGTGCCTCGGGCTGGTGCAACGTCACGCCAGCCTCTGTAACTGCAGGCTCACCCTGCCTCCGTACCCCTCCCTCCCCCCTGCCTGAGTGAGCCAGAGCCCCCAAAGCACCGGCTCCTATAACCCCGTCCTGTCTGAGCGAAGAACAGACGCTCTCAGGAGGCCTACACGCAGAGGCGGGGTCAAATCCAAAGCTGAACCCCGGGAGCTGTGAGAACAAAGAAGAGAATGGGAAATCTCGCCCAGCAGCCTCAGGAGCAGCGGATTAAATCTCCACAATCAACTTGATGTACCCTGCATCGGTGGAACACCTGAATAGACAACGAATCATCCCAAATGGCGGAGGTGGACTTTGGGAACAACGCTATTTATACATTTTTTCCCTTTTTCTCTTTTTGTGAGTGTGCATGCGTATGCTTCTGTGTGTGATTTTGTCTGTATAGTTAGGCACTTACCGTTTGTCCTAGGGTTCTGTCTGTCCTTTTTTTGTTTTTTTTTTAGTATAGTTTTCAGCGCTTGTTATCATTGGTGAATTTGTTTCTTCTTCTCATTTTTCTCTTCTTTCTCGTTTTTTTAATTACTTAAAAAATTTAATAATAAATATTTGTTCTTTATTTTAATAACTTTAATAATTTAATTTAATTTAATTTTACATTTTTCTTTCTTTCTTTCTTTCTTTATTTATTTATTTATTTATTTATTTCTCCCTTTTATTCTGAGCCGTGTGCGTGACAGACTCTTGGTGCTCCAGCCAAGCATCAGGGCTGTTCCTCTGACGTGGCAGTGGCAAGTTCAGGATATTGGTCCACCACAGACCTCCCAGCTCCACGTAATATCAAACGGTGAAAATCTCCCAGAGATCTCCATCTCAACACCAAGTCCCAGCTCCACTAAATGACCAGCAAGCTACGGTGCTGGATACCTTATGCCAAACAACTACCAAGAAAGGAACACAACTCCACCCAATAGCAGAGAGGCTGCCTAAAATCATAGTAAGGTCACAGACACCCAAAAACACACCACCAGACATGGACCTGCCTAGCAAAAAGAAAAGATCCAGCCTCATTGACCAGAACACAGGCACTAGTCCCCTCCACCAGGAAGCCTACACAACCCACTGAACCAACCTTAGCCACTGGGGACAGACACCAAAAACAACGGGAACTACGAACCTGCAGCCTGTGAAAAGGAGACCCCAAACACAGTAAGATAAGCAAAATGAAAAGACAGAAAATCACACAGCAGATGAAGGAGCAAGGTAAAAACGCACCAGACCTAACAAATGAAGAGGAAATAGGCAGTCTACCTGAAAAAGTATTCAGAATAATGATAGTAAAGATGATCCAAAATCTTGGAAATAGAATGGAGAAAATACAAGAAAAGTTTCACAAGGACCTAGAAGAACTAAAGAGCAAACAAACAATCATGAACAACACAATAAATGAAATTACATATCCTCTAGAAGGGATCAATAGCAGAATAAATGAGGCAGAAGAACGGATAAGTGACCTGGAAGATAAAATAGTGGGAATAACTACTGGAGAGCAGAATAAAGAAAAAAGAATGAAAAGAATTGAGGACAGTCTCAGAGACCTCTGGGACACGATTAAACGTACCAACATTCAAATTATAGGGGTTCCCAAAGAAAAAGAGAAAAAGAAAGGGACTGAGAAAATATTTGAAGAGATTATAGTTGAAAACTTCCCTAATATGGGAAAGGGAATAGTTAATCAAGTCCAGGAAGCACAGAGAGTCCCATACAGGATAAATCCAAGGAGAAACACGCCAAGACACATAGTAGTCAAACTATCAAAAAGTAAATACAAAGAAAAAATATTAAAAGCAGCAATGGAAAAACAACAAATAACATAGAAGGGAATCCCCATAAGGTTAACAACTGATCTTTGAGCAGAAATTCTGCAAACCAGAAGGGAGGGGCAGGACATATTTAACGTGATGAAAGGGAAAAACCTACAACCAAGATTACTCTACCCAGCAAGGATCTCATTCAGATTTGACAGAGAAATTAAAACCTTTACAGACAAGCAAAAGCTAAGAGAATTCAGGAGAACCAAACCAGCTTTACAGCAAATGCTAAACCAACTTCTCCAGGCAGGAAACACAAGAGAAGGAAAAGACTTACAATAACAAATGCAACACAATTAAAAATATGGTAATAGGAGCATACATATCGATAATTACCTTAAATGGAAATGGATTAAATGCTCCCACCAAAAGACACAGATTGGCTGAATGGATACAAAAACAAGACCCGTATATATGCTGTCAACAAGAGACCCACTTCAGACCTAGGGAAACATACAGACTGAAAGTGAGGGGATGGAAAAAGATATTCCATGCAAATGAAAATCAAAAGAAAGCTGGAGTAGCAATTCTCATATCAGACAAAATAGACTTTAAAATAATGACTTACAAGGGACAAAGCAGGACACTACATAATGATCAAGGGATCGATCCAAGAAGAAGATATAACACTTGTAAATATTTATGCACCCAACATAGGAGCACCTCAATACATAAGACAAATACTAACAGCCATAAAAGGGGAAATCGACAGTAACACAATCATAGTAGGCGACTTTAACACCCCACTTTCAACAATGGACAGATCATCCAAAATGAAAAAAAAATAAGGAAACACAACTTTAAATGATACATTAAACAAGATGGACTTAATTGATATTTATAGGACATTCCATCCAAAAACGTCCAGAGATAAACCCATGTACACATGGTCACCTTATCTTGATAAAGGAGGCTAGAGTATACAATGGAGGAAAGACAGCCTCTTCAATAAGTGGTGCTGGGAAAACTGGACAGCTACATGGAAAAGAATGAAATTAGAACACTCCCTAATGCCATACACAAAAATAAACTCAAAATGGATTAAAGACCTTAATGTAAGGCCAGACACACTAAAACTCTTAGAGGAAATAAAAGAAGAACACTCTTTTGAGATAAATCACAGTAAGATCTTGTTTGACCCACCTCCTAAAGAAATGGAAACAAAACTAAAAATAAACAAATGGGACCGAGTGAAACTTAAAAGCTTTTGCACAGCAAAGGAAACCATAAACAAGATGAAAAGACAACCCTCAGAATGGGAGAAAATATTTGCAAACGAAGCAACTGACAAAGGATTAGTCTCCAAAATTTACAAGCAGCTCATGCAGCTCAATATCAAAAACACAAACCACCCAATCCAAAAATGGGCAGAAGACCTAAATAGACATTTTTCCAAAGAAGATACACAGATTGCCAACAAACACATGAAAGAATGCTCAACGTCGTTAATCATTAGAGAAATGCAAATCAAAACTACAATGCGGTATCATCTCACACCGGTCAGAATGGCCATCATCAAAAAATCTACAAACAATAAATGGACAACCTGGAAGAAATGGACAAATTCTTAGAGAAGGTGTGGAGAAAAGGGAACCCTCATACACTGTTGATGGGAATGTAAATTGATACAGTCACTAAGGAGAACAGTTTGGAGGTTCACTAAAAAACTAAAAATAGAACTACCATACGACCCAGCAATCCCACTATGGGGCATATATCCTGAGAAAACCATAATTCAAAAAGAGTCATGTACCACAATGTTCATTGCAGCTCTATTTACAGTAGCCAGGGCTTGGAAGGAACCTAAGTGTCCATCAACAGATGAATGGATAAAGAAGATGTGGCACATGTATACAATGGAATATTACTCAGCCATAAAAAGGAACGAAACTGAGTTATTTGTAGTGAGGTGGATGGACCCAGAGTCTGTCATACAGAGTGAAGTAAGTCAGAAAGAGAAAAACAAATACCGTATCCTAACACATATATATGGAATCTTTAAAAAAATATGGTCATGAGGAACCTAGGGGCAAGACGGGAAAAAAGACGCAGACCTGGGCTTCCCTGGTGGTGTACTGGTTGAGAATCCGCCTGCCGATGCAGGGGACACGGGTTCGTGCCCCGGTCTGGGAGGATCCCACATGCCACGGAGAGGCTGGGCCCGTGAGCCATGGCCACTGAGCCTGCGCGTCCGGAACCTGGGCTCCACAACTGGAGAGGCCACAACAGTGAGAGGCCCGCGTACCGAAAAAAAAAAAAGAAAGGTCGCAGACCTACTAGAGAATGGACTTGAGGACACGGGGAGGGGGAAGGGTAAGCTGGGACAAAGTGAGAGAGTGGCATGGACATATATACACTACCAAATGTAAAACAGATAGCTAGTGGGAAGCAGCCACATAGCACAGGGAGATCAGCTCAGTGCTTTTTGACCACCTAGAGGGGTGGGATAGGGAGGGTGGGAGGGAGGGAGATGCAAGAGGGAGGGGATATGGGTATATACGTATATGTATAGCTGATTCACTTTGTTATAGAGCAGAAACTAATACACCATTGTAAAGCAATCATACTCCAGTAAAGATGTTAAAAAAAAAGTGTGTTTGTTCAAAATAAATAAATAAATAACTTTCCTAACTGCTTAGGAAAGTTATTTCTCCTTCCTATGAAATGAAAAATGATGTATAAGGGCACTTAGTATTGACTATAAATTCCAGTTCTGTCAGTGATGGTATCTGGCGCATGAGGGGCACCGAAGTTAGGGAGCTTTTGGTTAATTTCCCTGGGCCATATAGAGCAAAGTGTTCTCTCAAATACTCTCTGGAAATTCGGAGCCTCAAATATGTTTGCCACCTTCCCCCAAGTCATCATATTTATTAACATCCTTGTCTTATTTTTCTAGAAGCAGGAGTTTCTAGCAGATCTTTTCCCTTTGTGAAAGGATGTATTTCTCTGTGAGGTGGTTCTAGGCCGCCTTAGTCTGTCCTCTAATGTTCACCTCACTAGCACTTTACCTGGTTGATAATATCTTTGAGGCCAACTTCCTGTAATGTTTTTCTTTTTCTTTTCTTTTTTTTACCTTAGGAGCACTGTATAATAAAAACTCCATTAAAGATGCAAAACCAAAGTGAGCCATGAAGCAAGACACGATGGGGCCTATCAGCATTCCTAAGCATGTTCAAGGCGAAAGCATTTCAGAGGGAGTTAAACAACAGTCATTATAGCTATCTTTGTTGACCTCTGAATCTATATGCCAGTCACTGTGTTTGACATAAATTAATTCTCATAAAACTTCTGTCATGTTGACATTATTATCTCCCTTTTACAAATGGGGAAAGAGGATCACATAAATTAAATGACTTTCTCAGGGCAACAGCTAGTAAGTTTCAGGGCTGGATTTGTATCCAAAATAAAGTGGGCTTTGTTTGGTTTTTTGACTCTCTTTTCTTCTTAGTAGTACTGCATACATTTATTATTTATATGTATTAAAAGGGATAAAATAAGTTTGGACTCCTCTCTCACACAACATGAAGTTCTGTATGATCTAAAGATAAAAATGTTGAAGTAAAATATATATATTATGGAAAACGTATGCATAATCTAGGAGTCAAGAAAAATTTCTGTGCAAGCTGGAAAACCTAGACACTCTAGAGAAATGACTGACATATTTGAGTGCTTAAAACTTAAAATGTAATCATATGGCAAACGTAAAGGTAAATAAAACCAGAAGATAAATAATACAGGAACATATATTTGTAAGACACATGACAGATAAAGGGTTCAATATCCAACATATAAAAATTTTCCCACACATTAATAAGAAAAGACAAACACCCTAATTGAAAGTGGTTAAAAAGGGTAAAAAGGGCTGTTCAAGGAGGCAGAAAACCCCCTTGCCAATAAACAAGTGAAATTACTCAACTTTACTAGCAATCAGGCGTATTGAAATTAAATTAACAAGGAAATATCACTTTAAGACCATTAAACATGTTATCACACATTGCTGGAGTTTTGTGGAGGTTAATATGTTATCTCATACATTTGCCGAGGGAAATGTGCAGTATATTAAAGCCATTTGGAAGTCAATCTGGCAACCCCTATTAAAATTAAGAATTTACATAAACTTTAACTTAGCAATTCCATTTCCGGGGCCTTCTTCCATAGAAGATAAAAGCACGGGTATATAACAGTGAATATGAACAAGATAAATTTTACGTATATATTGAGATTAATTGCAACGTTTTTTCTAGTAGCCAAAAAACTGGAATCAACTTGAATGTCCTCAATAGAGGAATGGTTTAATAAGTTGTCTTTCACTCAAACCATTGCATTTTACATAACTAGTTTAAAAAGTGTGTTAAGTCTATACCAGACGATGTGGAAAACATTTCTCTGAAATGTTTCTAAGTGAGAAAAACTACGTGCAGTAAAGAGTAAAATAGTGCCCCTATATGTTTTTATGCATACATATGTATGTTACCTTATTTATGAACATAGACAAAGATATGCAAAGATTCACACCAGGCTTTTAACACTGCTTATCCAGTGGAGGAGTGGCTAATGAAGTGTAAAAATCCTATAGATGTACAGTCTTTCTCAATATTTATGTATATGTATGAATATATATATATATATAATTCTCAACATTTATATATAATTGCTTTATGTAAATGCACATGTAAATTACATATGTGTAAAGCCATGTACAAAGAGATAGTTGCTGAAAGTGTGCATATCATAGAGAGTGTTTTGAGTTTTTAGTGTTTAGGGTTCTTTTTTTTAACTCTCTTTCTTGTACTTTGAGTTTTTCAAAATAAAAATTTTACATGATTTTAAGTTTAACATTTTCTAAAGCAAACATTATAGAGCAGGTTAAGGAAATGACCCAGTATCTACAGAATGATTTGATTGTTCAGTCCTCCAGCAGTTCATCAAACTACATTGAGCAGCAACCGTGACATTGTGTCAGGTGTGTTAAAGTGGTTGGGATTACAGAGATGAATGAAATATGCACCTTCTCGTTGTATATTACAACAAGACAAACATATAAATGAACCATTCTAATACAATATGGCTATTGCTTTAATATAAGAATTTGTAGGACCATAGGGGCAATGAACTCTGCAGGCATTGGTGGTAGAGAGGCTTCAGAGGGAAAGAACCATTTGAGCTTAGCCTTAAAGACTGAGGATGCTTTCATCACTCACCAGCCTTAGGTGGGGAAGGGAAAGCAATCCCTTCAAAGAGGAAGGAATCAACATCTAGTCCTATTTCATTCATCAAGAATGTGGAGGAGGAAGTAAACAGTTTATTATTTATAGTCTCAAATGATGGTAATGTGTGGAAGATGGGCAAATGGAACAAGAGACTTTGGAAGAGTCCTGATCAGGAACTAATAAAATGAGAACCTGCTTTGAAACATGCAAGCAGGTTTTTCTGAGGGAAGAAGAACTCTAAGCTGCGTTTAATGAAAGGAAGCAACTGTCAAAGCAATCTGACTAAGTTCAGTACATTAGGTTTGCAGTTGGGGAAGAAATATGGGTTGCTGTTCATTTAGGACCTGTGGAAGAGGTTGGAGAAAAGGGGATAGGTATTCAAGCAATGATTCATTAGGTAGAAAGAAGAGAATGTTAGAAATCAGACACTACTGCCACTTACTGAATAAATTCATCATAAGCCATATACAGACACATTATAAAGTATCTCAAGGTACCAGAATGCTTGACCATTGAGGTAAGGTGCCCCAAAATACTGTGTCTTCAAGGAAAACACAAGGGTTCAGTACTCATGGGTTAGCAGCAGTTAACATAAGACACACTAGCTTTTGGGGAGTGGGGGAGAAAGAAGCAAGGATTATGCATGTATGTATTTATATCATAGATGATAACAACAGAAGCCATTTAATCAAATGCTTATTATTGGCCTAATATAATGTCAGGTGTTTTACATAAATTACCTCATTTAATCCCAGCATGGCTCTAAGATCTAGATACATGTTACAATCATTCCCTTTTTACAGATGAGGAAACTAAGTCTTACAGGAGTTAAAAAACGTACTCAAGGTCAAATAGCTTTTAGGTGGTGAAGCTGTAAATTGAGATCGGACTTTAAATCCTATGCTCCCAACTGCTCAACTAGACACTAAGTTATATTCCCCCTGCTAAACCCTAGTCCCAGCCATCATCATATCACACCTGTATTGTCCCAACAGCCTGTCACCCCTCTGGTCCTACACAGTTCACAACATCCAGTGAACTTTCTAAAACATACATCAGACGACATCACTTTCCTTTATCAAACCATCCAGTGGCCCTCCACTGCACGTAAGATAAAATCCAAGTTCTTACCCTGCAGGTCCCTATGTGACCACTTCTCTGCCAGCCTCTCCAGTCTCGGTCATCAATCTCCGCTCTGCCCCTCTCTGACTGCACTCCAGTCACTCACCCTTCTGCTCTTCCTCAACACACTCTTCTCGTTCTGGCCTCACGGCATTGCTACTTGCTAGTCTACCTAAAATGCTCTTCTTCAAAGTCTTCACACAGCTGACTCGACCTCATTATTCAGATCTTGATTCAAATATCAGCTCCTTAGAGAAGGTTCCCCACACCAACAACAAGAACGACCCCTTTGCCCATGAAAACAGAAGTTACTTGAGGACAGGAACTATTGATTTCATGTTCTTCACTCTAATTCCAGAACCAAGAGTAATATCTGACACCTACTAGGCACTCAGGACATATTTCTTTCCTGAAATACTGGTATCTTTTTTAAAGTGTCATACTCATATGCCTATGAGTATATCTACATATATATATATATATATATATATATATATATATATATATATATATATATATATATATATATATATATATATATATATATATATATATATTTATGGATATGTGAGCTTGTTGTCACCTCACAGAAGTGGAATGTACATCCCTCACCCAAAATTTGGTTTGAATGTCAAGACTAATGATGCCACACATATACCAAGAAGGTATGAAAAGGATTATTACTCACATAATGAGTTATGCATCAAAAATTCAGTTAGACCAAAAAAAGAAAAAAGAAAAAAACTGGTAACTGTGAAGTGTTGGGTAATTAGATGGTTGTGATTCTTTCATTCTACAGATATAGGAATAGATATAGAAATAATCTAAACTTCAAGTTCTACACCTTAAGTATATACAATTTTTATTTATCCATTATACCTCAATAAAACTGAAAAAATGGGATCAGTCTCAATGACAACTTACCCATGGTGTTTGTCTGATAACTAAAACATTGCGTGGTTTATTTAATTTAATTTGGACTTGTTTATGTAATCCATTATGGCACCTGCAGCATGAGACCAATAAGAAAGGTGAACGTTCCATTGAATATCTAGTACTATCAAGAGCTAGTACTATATATTCTGAGAAGTGAAATGAGTGCCTTAGTCTCTCTATCAATGTGCAGAACTTCAAAGAAGGTAAAGAGTGCTATGGTGAGACATTGTATTGTGGCTTTAATATGTGCAGAAGATGTGTGCCCTTGATTTATATTTTGGGTATCCGTGAGGCAAGAGATTCTATGAGTTCTTTACCCCAAATGAGGCAACCTTGGAGAAGGAATTGTTTGCATTGGCCAGAACAGATGGTCAGACCGCTGGCAGTGGCCCAAAGATCTATAAAAATGTGAAGATGAGGCCAATTGTTGGCTAAGACATGGCCAAGTGCTCAGATAACTGGCTAAAGTTTAGCCAACTGAGCTGATCCTGTGTCCTGTCCTTTATCAGGAACATTCTGATTAAGAGATGAAAAGCAGCAAGAGTCAAGCAAGCTCCATTAAGTGTGACAGTGGCAATGCCATTGGTTAAGTGAATGAACCCCCTTTGGTATTCACTGTGTTGAGCCTAAGGGGCTCCCCAGGTATCCAAGTGTTCTAAAAGATGACCTCCTCTAGCACTGTGGCATCCGGCAAGGGACCCAGCACAGGGGACGTTACCCTCTCCTGAAAGTAGGGTATGCAGAGAGCCCAGGTTCAGCTCCATCCTGTAGCAAGGAGGCCTCACTAGCTGTGCTGGGCTTGCAGGGTGCTGTTTCCATGATCAAAGGCCTAACGGGCAGCTGTATACTGAGGGTCACAGGTTCAGGACCTGAGATAGTCTATATTTCCAGGAAAGTCCAGTATGTACCCACCAATTGCTACACTAAAGGCATACAGCATTGGGCCAAGGAAGATAGTTCCTTGTATCAGAAGCCCATGCAACTAACGGCCATCACTGTTGGTAGACGGACTCCAAGATATATGAGAGAAGGTTGCTAAAGCTCCCACAGTGAAGGAATCCCGGGGGGCCGTAATAGGAATGCCTGTTCTATGGCCATTCAGGCAGATTCTAGTATCTTTTTACAGGGGGTCTCATTCAAGTTGGGCCTATTTGCAAGTTACAGAACAAAAAAAAAGCTTTGTAAATGAGGAGTGTTGCCTCCAGAATCTAAACATGTCGAAAACATGTAGGGCTTGTTTTAACAATGTGGGTCATAAGAAGACTAAAAGCTGTTTCTTGACACTGTCAGGACTGGAGAAAGCCCTCAACTTACTAAATTATTTTCAGGAGCTTAACTGAAGTGGTGGGGCCCTGTACTATGGGTCTCATGTGAATCTCCTCAAAGGAGGATGTCATTAGTGTGATGTCATAACTGTGTACCCGAAAAAAGTTAGAGCTGGTTAAAATATTGCCTGTGAAGACTATGTGAGATGGCAGGCGTGGAGACTGAGCCCATTGAGTACCCAGGTGAAGGTGTATTGTGTCCCTTTAAAGGTGAAGGTTAACTGCAGCTGAGAGGTTGTTGAACTAGGCACTGAATAGAACATGCTAGCCAAATACTTTGCTCTAACTGCAAAGTATTTACCAGTTACTTATTTATTATTGGGTGGAATCAGTCATTTCAATAGGTGGGGCCATGACGCCAAGGGTACGAATTCACACTGAGGCACCGGTCCTGTTTTGCCGGGTTTAAGAACAAGTAAAACTTGGCTGTTAAATGCAGCAGAAGTGGGGATAACCACACCTTCTCTAAATAGGTCTTATATACTGGGTTTCAATCTGTGAAAACCGTGCTTTCATTTAGATTGAACCTTTTCTTAAACACTGAGGTGAAAGGTATTATTTTAACTAGGGGGAAAGGTCCATAGGGTCCCATAGTTTTCAAGCTGATTATAAGGGCCAGAGACTTAACTTGATTACTTATTGGGTCAGGTTCTCCACGTGCACTAGAGGATATTTTAGGGTAATGGATGTCTTGGCTATGGAAAAGTTAGGCACGGAAATAATTTGGATGGTTCAGGTTAGGCATATCTGTTTCTATTTTATGTTCACCTACTCCCTGGCTGGGAGTGGATGAACATAAAGTGTGGCCAGATGTGGGCCAGAAGGGGAAGGGGAATTAATGAGGCTTCAAAACTGTCCATTGTCAAACATCAAAAGTGGAATCAGATGATGACACACACTGCCACCACCCATACAGCACCCCTCTCCCCATCTGGGACCTCCCAAACACACACGGAAACACCAAGTCCATTTCCTCCTCACCAGCAGGATAAAGTGTTCAGGAAGAAATCTGTCTTCAGAGCTCAGTCCTCAACCAGTCCTTACTCCCGGTGTCTGGCTAACTATGGACTGGCTGGTCTGGGCCCCAAACTGGCAGGATACTACCTCCCTCCCTTCTCACACGCCTGCCCCTTCCTGCCTTCCTTCAGTCCCCATCACCGAAGAACAGACAGAGATACACACACATCTTTCTACAACAGCTTGTACATCAATAGCTGAGGGCTTTTTTATTTGGTCTCTACACAGGTGACCATGTCTCCAGTGCTTTCTCTGGAGAGACAACAGAGACAGCAAGGTCTCAGTCACCTGATAGACCCAGGGCAGCACTTTATGAACTGCTGGAAGAGCCCTCTGGGACGTTTTCATCCTCCTCTGGCTCTTTAGTCATTGTTGTACTCCGCCAGTAATAGAATGCTAGCATCTTTGACTTTTTCTGTGTAGAACCTCTTACCGAATTCTGACGGTGGACTGATTTTCTTAACTCGACCACCTCCTGAATCTGGTCGGAAAACAAAGTGATACAGAAAGATATTGATTTGGGGAAAGAGGATGGGAAGGAGAACTTTGAGAGAATGGGTGTGGATTGAGAAGGGGTTTGTGCCAGGGAAGGGCTGGGTAAGTCTTGGGTGGGGGATGAAGAGGAGGCACGTGAGTCGGGTAATCTGACCTCTTCCATCTTATAGCCCTGGAGTGGAGAATTCATTCTCTGCCTTGTGCGTTGGCCCCCCGGTGTTTGTTGCTCTGACCTCTCGGTGTTTCTCCGTGCATCACGGTTAGGCTCCTGGGGGACTGTACTTTCCTCTGCCATGTCAGTAGCAACAGTGTGCTCTACTCCAAGGCTCCTGGCCTCTCTATATATACCCTGCCAGGACAATGAAGAGCCACACCCATCAGCTTTGATTGGTCAGCCAATGGTAGCGCTGGGGTGGCTGTGACATCACAAAGCACTACCCTTGAAGATACGTGGGGGGAGGGGAGGGGTGCAGAGGAGTCTAGGTGCTCTGGTTAGAGAAAGGGAGTGCTTCCTCAACACCCAGTAAAGAGCCTTCCCAAATTGACCTTCCACTCTTCCTCATCTTCTCTGGTTCAATCCTTGTGGTGCACATGTTAGGGAGAAGGTGTTCCCTCCAAACCATTCCACATGGCCACGCCCATTCAGTGTTTAATTCTGTTGTCTCCCAGATCTCATCACCTGGTATTGTGTGGTTTTTAAAAACTTTTTATTTTAGAACAGTTTTAGGTTTACAGAGTAATTGTGAAGATCATATTCATACACTCCACAACAAATTTCCCTTCTTAACATTGTACATTAGTATGGTACAATTGTTCAACTTAGTGAACCAACACTGAAACAGTATTATTAACTAAAGTCTGTACTTCATCAGAATTCCTTTTTTTTTTAAATGTTGAGCCTTCTTTTAATTAATTTATTTTTATTTTTGGCTGTGTTGGGTCTTCGTTTCTGTGTGTGGGCTTTCCCTAGTTGTGGCAAGCAGGGGCCACTCGTCATCGTGATGGGCGGGCCTCTCACTGTCGCGGCCTCTCTTGTTGTGGAGCACAGGCTCCAGATGCGCAGGCTCAGCGGCTGTGGCTCACGGGCCTAGTTGCTGTGCGGCATGTGGGATCTTCCCAGATCAGGGCTCGAACCCGTGTCCCCTGCATCATCAGGCAGATTCTCAACCTCTGTGCCACCGTGGAAGCCCCAGATTGCCTTATTTTTTACCTAATATTCTTCTTCTGTCCCAGGATCCCAACCAAGATTCTACATTCTATTTAGTCATTCCTTGTTATAACTTCTTAGTCTCCTCTTGGCTGTGACAGTTTTTTAGACTTCTTGTTTTTGAAGACTTTGACAGTTTGGGGTCTTGTGTTTTGTCTTTTACATTAGGTCTGCAGATGTTATTGCTCTTATAGGTAAAAGTTTTTATAAGTTTCTTCTTCCAGAGAACCTCAAATCAAGTCAGTACCATCAGTGTTATGGACTTCCCCGTGGCAATGGTTGAACTAATCTCTTGGCTTTGTCACAGAGGTGACACAAATGTTTTTCTCTTGAGGTCTGAGGATCAGGATCATTTTTATTTATGACAGAGGCACAGGGGCAGCAGCAGAAGCATTTTGTAAGGTACTAGTGAGTCATTTACTTTTAGAAGTATGACCTCAGCATCCCACATAGTTAACGGCTCTTCCTCCACACGAGTGACCATCCAATGGACCTGTATATTGAACAGACTGTCAGTCTTTCTCCTGAGCTCTATATAGAAAGGGGGCCAACATGTGGTTGAGACACAACCAGTGTTCACATGGTAAGAGTCATTTCTTTGAGGTTAGTATCAGTCGCACCTTAGTTTGGAATTGAAACACGTAATTCAACCTGAGAATCACAAATAGATCCAGGTTGAGACACAGGATTCAGGACTGCTTTAAGGAAGGTCCCAATCCAAGAATCCTTTCACTATATGCCAAGTGGCTAAACTGACTTATGTTGGTCAAAGCTTTAGCAGACACTCAGTAGGACTAACAAATGCAGCACAAAGAAGCAAGTTCAAAGCACAAGCTAGCCAGCAGGCAGTAGCCCAAGTGCCTGTTCACCAGCATAGAGCAGAGCCAGTTAGAAAGCCAAAGCAAGAGAAGAAAGACCCCCGGTGGTAAGGGATAGCACCTTGATGTCCTGCTCACAGGACCAGTTGTTGTAATCACACCACAGAGACAGGATGGACCCTTCAACCCAAATTCGGTTTGGATGTCGAGACTGATAACACATACACCTAGAGTGTATGAAAAACCTTACTACATAAGGAGGCTTTCTGGGGAGAGCAGGGCAGGCTCTCAAGCAGGTTCAAGAATGGCTTGAGAGAGCAGAAGAAGGAGACTGGCTTGGCTTTTATGGTGGTGAGGGGATGACGCTGGAGTGTTCCCACACACAGGTCAGGTTTTGCACAGCCTGAACTTCCTCCTGGCCCACAGAAGAGAGAGTACCTGAGCTTTCTTATCCGATCTAGGGAAGCAGGGGAAGAGGCAGTGGTAGGGCTCTTTTATAGAATAATGTTGTGTAAATGCAAGGTGTTTAGCACAGTTTAGAATTCTCATAACCATTATAACCACACTTATATTGTTTTCAGTTAAACTACGTTTCACTAGATTAGTATTTCCCAAATTATGGTCCTTTAAATATTATTTAAGGTGGCTTAGAATAATCTTGGTTCATCACAGAGAAACTGTGTAGAAAGAGAAAAGACTGCTAGCCTCAGGAGGTCTGACACACTGGTCACAAAAGAGCAGACTTCATTGTACTATCTGCTGAATTATGAGGGGTTTCTAACATGTTTCCCATCCTGGGTGACTACTGTAGCACCCAAAGACTGTAATAATAATTACCGAAACTAACATTTATTGACTACTAACTCTATGTAGGAATTATGCTAAATACCCATATACATATTTAATCCTCATCACAACCCTATTGAGGTAAGTGGCAAAAGAGTGGTTTCTGTCATTTCTGCCAGGACATCTCCATTCCAATTGCAGAAGCAGAAAAGAGCATATAGGAGGGCACATGGGAATATTTATGGGCCAGGCTCAAAAGGGGTATGCATTACTCCTGCTCACATTTCCTTGGGAAAAACTCACATGGCCACATCTAACTACAAGAGAAAATGAGAAATGTAGTCTACCTGGTAGAAGAGGAGAACTTAAATGTTGGAGATAAGCTAGCAATCTCTGTCTCCACCATCTTGTTCATCACTCTCCCCAGTATTTACAGTAGAGCCTGGCACATAGTAGGTGGCCATGAATATTTCTGTTGAATGAATGGGTTTCAACTTTTTTGGTCAGTTATGGGGATCAACAGCATATAGAACTTGGTTAAGCAATGGTTTCCTAGATATGACACAAAAAGCACAAGCAACAAAGAAAGAGTAAATTGGACTATATCAAAATTTTAAAATGTTTTCTTCTGCAAAAAAATACCATGAAGAAAGCAAAAAGGCACACCAAAGAGAGATCCTGGCAAATCATATATTTAATAAAAGTGTAGTATCCAGAATACAGAAAGAACTCTTACAACTCAACAACAAAAATACAAACAACCCAACTGAAAATCAGGTAAAGGACTTAAATAGACATTGTGCTAATGAAGATATACAAATAGCCAACAAACATATGAAAATATGCTCAATACCATTAGTCGTGAGGGAAATGCAAATCAAAACCACGATGAGATGCCACTTCAAACCCACTAGGAAGGCTATAACTTTTTTAAAAAGAAAATAACAAGTATTGACAAGGATGTAGAGAAAGTGAAACACTCATACACGTCTGGTGGGAACATAAAATGATACAGGTTCTGTGGAAAACATTTTGGCAGTTACTCAACAAGTTAAACATAGACTTGCCATATTACCCAGTAACTCTACTCCTAGGTATATAATGAAAAGAGTTGAAAAGGAGGGAACAACAGCAACAACAACAACAACAAAAAAAAAACAGGTGAATTGAGCAACACAAAAGCAAAGGGCAGATAATGTTTCAAGAAGTAAAAAATGGTCAACTTTATTAAATACTTTTACAGGTAATATAGGGACAGACAAATGACGATTGAACTTGTTAGTAGAGAGGTCATTGGTAAATTTGATAAGAAGGAAATTGAAAGAGTGGAATATATTTTAATATAAACCTGGATGTGTATTAAGGAGAAAATGTGAGATCAGAAAGTGAGGGGCGGATAGACAATTTCTTTTGCGAGTTTTGGTGCTAAGGGGAGGAGAAATATGGGACTATAGCTGGAGGGGGATTTGGTATTAAGAGAGTGTATTTTTAAGAGGGTAGATTCTAGAATGCATCTAGCCAATATAAATGACTGAATGAAACTGACGACATAAAAATCCAAATGGATAATTGCAGAAGAAAAAATATTGAGAAAGCAAGAGGGGTATTCAGAGCACTAGTAGATGGGATCGGTAGCAAATGTGGAAATCTTGGCTTTCCATGAGAATGAGTAATATTTATAGATTCTACAGTGGAGAAGGAAACGATTATGGTATGATTACAAATGCAGGTAAGATGGTAGATTTGGTGGGGAAATATAAAAGAATTTTCTCTTGACTCTTCAGTTTTCTCAGTGAAGGATGAGATAAGGGCATAAAATAACAAGAGTGAGGGTAGGGTTTTGAGAAATTGAGGGGAAGATAAAGTATTGGATATTCATTTTGTGTAATGGAAATGGGTGTATAATATGGAAGGATTGATCATTTAAGATATGTGGTCAAGAATTTAAGGTGTGATCAGTTAGCTTTGTCTTGTAAATTTCTACAGCAACATCCATCACTTGTATATAGGAACAAAGCAGGTAGATAGCTAAATTTAACAAGGGTTGTGGTTTTGCCAGGGAAGTACTAGGGTGGGAAAGTGAGTAGGGAGATGAAGGTTGATGAAAGTAAGTGATACTCATGATAAATTGGTAAGCAATGAGGAAATGCGAAAAGAGAAATGTGGCTGATGCTGAAAAGTAGTAGAATTCACAGATTGGAGTTCAAAATTGAAGAATTTTTAGATTTGGGTGTGTGAAGGTGTGTATACCTGCACGTGAGGGAGGTATTTTGCTAGGAAAGATAATCAGTTGTAGCCCAAGAGATGTATGTTATAAAATCAGGATTTCAGAGTTGCTGTAATTTTTGAGAATGTCAATGTCTAGTGCATGAGCATTAGAGTGAGTGGCTTAAGTATGGTGGAAGAAAAATACCATTGGAATTGAGGGCATGAAAGGTTTGCAAAGCCAAAAATGCTGGATGAATATCCACATAGATGACAGATGTTGAAGTTGCCAAGATGGTGGCAGTACTAAAAGTGGAGAAGAAGACTCAGGAAAGTGTCTAATGAATGAAGGTAAAGAAATAGATGGCGTAGCACATGATATTATCTAATAGCAAGAACTACAAATGAGCTCTGAATTTTGAAAGAGAAAGGAGCAGAAATGGTTTGAAAGTGACAGTGAGTCGACTCCTTGGGGTATGTGAGGAAAACTAACGTTTGCTCAAGAGGACTGCAGGGGAAGTGATTTCCTCAAGGCACAGCCATATTCCAGTCATAAAACAGAGATTAAGGGAACACGGAGAGAACAACTTGAAGCTACTGGGGAGTTTCTTAATGATAGACTATGAGTTACAGAGGGCAGGAAAGAAGCGCTCATGAAGTTGGGGAGAGGGTTGGGTCCAATTCCGTCAAGTGCAGAGCAATACATGAATAAGGGTCTAGTTAATGATGGATAATCTGCAGGGTGGTGACTTAAGTAAAAGTGATAAGACAAGATGGACCTTGTGACTGCACGGCAGATTGGGAGGTGAGTAAAGCCCTCCAGACTACAGATTGCTTAATCTAGGCTGACCTAGAACTAAGAAGAATCCAGAAATCCCACTGAAACCTGTTTCCTCTAAATATCATGTATCCTGTATGATGATCCAGCATTTCAAAGATAGACTAGTAAGGACATCTAAGAGGGTAGGCTTGAAAGGAAACTAGTGTGTTTGCTCAAGAGTGTGAGTGTGTATGAAAAATATCAACAGCAAATTCTAATGTCAGAGGGTTGCTACTATAGGCTTATGGAGCCATGCACTATTCTTGGACAACACAAGGTGCCTGCACAGATGTGGCCCAGATGCAAGCACCAACACTTACTGGGCACCTGCAAAGCCAAAGCTGGGGAAGATGGAAGGCCAAGTGGAAGTGGTATTTTCCCAAGACAGGAATGTATTTACTTAGGCTTCCTAAATGGCAGGTGGACAAAAAATGGAAGAAAGGAAATTAAGCTTCTTTTTGCCTAACATCTCTCCTCAGGAGGAAGTACTTGGAGTTGTATTTCCTACATAAATTCCCCTGCTAAAACTCCAGGGAGCTCATCAGTGGGCAGATGTTCCCACCTAAGTATGGTTACCAGCAAACATTTATTCAAAATCATGGCTGCATCTGGCTCACATTAGAAGGGTTCTCTTTGTCATTGTCTTTTAAAAGAACAATTCCCCATGCTTATAAATCCAGACTCAGAACATCAATTCAACCAACCTCAGGAGCCCTGTGGCTACACCTTCCTGCTGGGAATCAGCATGGTCCCCAGACAATCAATTTCAGGAGTATTACCAAAGTGTTTTCATTTTCAGTGTTTATCCACTGGAATGTCTACGAGTGAAGAATAGACAGGGCAATACAATCCTAAGATTCAATTTCTTTCATCAAATACAAACTGTGTATATGAGCATCAAGGCAAGAGGATGGAGGAATTTAACTGAAATTCCAATAGATATCTAAGTGCAAATCCTGGAACCATCCCATGCTAGCATTGTGAGTTAGGATAGGTACTTAACCACTCTGAGCCTGTTTTCTGATCTCTAAAAAAAAAATAGAAGGATAATATCTCATACAGCTGTTGCAAAGATCAACTCAAATAATTCATGTACAGAATATAGCACAACAACCTACAGAATGGGAGAAAATATTTGTAAATCGTGTATCTGATAAGGGATTTTTATTCAGAATATATAAAGAACTCTTACATGCCTGTGATAAGAAGGTAAATAACCCAACTTTTAAAATGGGCAGAAGATCTAAATAGACATTTCTGCAAGGAAGATATACAAATGGCCAGCAAGCACATTAGAGACGCTTGACATCATTATTCATCAGGAAAACACAAATGAAAACCACAGAAAGATACCATTTCATACCCATGCGGATGGCTAGAATCCAAAAGTCAGATAATCATAACTGTTGGTGGGGATTTAGAGAAATCAGAACCATCTTACACTGTTAGTGAGAATGTAAAATGGTATACCTGCTTTGGAAAAGTTTGGTAGTTTCTCAGAGGGTGAAACAGTGTTACTGTATGACCTACTTGTAGGTATATTCCCAAGATAAATGCAAATATATGTCCATACAAAAACTTGTACATAAATATTCATAGCAGCAATATTCATAATACCCAAAGATGGAAACAACCCAAATGCCCATCAACTGACCAGTGGACAAACAAAATGTGGCAAATCCATACAACAGAATACTATTCAGACATCAAAAGGAATGAAGAACTAATATATGCTACAATATGGCTGAACCTTAAAAACATTATGCTAAGTGAAAGAAGTCAGTCACAAAAGACCACATATTATGTGATTCTATTCATATGAAATGCTCAGAACAGGCAAATCTATAGCTACAAAATAGATCAATAATTGCTTAAGGCTGAGGCAGAAGTTGTTGGGAGCATAGGGGATTCACAGCTACAAGATACGAGGGTTTCTTTTTGAAGTGTTGAAAACGTTCTAAAATAGACTGGAGGGAACTTCAAGACGTCGGAAGAGTAAGACGTGGAGATCACCTTCCTCCCCACAGAAGCATCAGAAATACATCTACACATGGAACTGCTCCTATAGAACACCCACTGAACGCTGGCAGAAGACCTCAGACCTCCCAAAAGGCAAGAAACTCCCCAGGTAGCTGGGTAGGGCAAAAGAAATAAAGAAAATGTAGAGACAAAAGAATAGGAACGGGACCTGCACCAGTGGGAGGGAGCCTGAAGGAGGAAAGGTTTCCACACACTAGAAGCCCCTTCACTGGCGGAGACTACAGGTGGCGGACGGGGGCAGCTTCGGAGCCACGGAGGAGAGCGCAGCAACAGGGGTGCGGAGGGCAAAGCGGAGAGGTTCAAGCACGGAGCATCGGTGCCGACCAGTACTCACCAGCCCGCGAGGCTTGTCTGCTCACCTGCCGGGACGGGTGGGGGCTGGGAGCTGAGGCTTGGGCTTCGGTCTGAGCGCAGGCAGAGGACTGGCAGTGTGAACACAGCCTGAAGGGGTTAGTACGCCACGTCTAGCCAGGAGGGAGTCCAGGAAAAGTCTGGAGCTGCCGCAAAGGCAAGAGACTTTTTCTTCCCTCTGTGATTCCTGGTGCACGAGCAGAGGGGATTCAGAGCGCCGCCTAAAGGAGCTCCAGCGATGGACGCGAGGCGCAGCTAGGAGCGCAGACACCAGAGATGGGCATGAGATGCTAAGGCTGCTGCTGCCGCCACCAAGAACCCTGTGTGCGAGCACAGGTCACTATCCACACCTCCCTTCAGGGAGCCTGTGCAGCCCGCCACTGCCAGTGTCCCGTGATCCAGGGACGACTTCCCCGGGAGAACGCACGGCGTGCCTCGGGCTGGTGCAACGTCACGCCGGCCTCTGTCACTGCAGGCTCACCCTGCCTCCGTACCCCTCCCTCCTCCAGGCCTGAGCGAGCCAGAGCCCCCAAAGCAGCGGCTCCTATAACCCCATCCTGTCTGTGCGAAGAACAGACGCTCTCAGGAGACCTACACGCAGAGGCGGGGTCAAATCCAAAGCTGAACCCCGGGAGCTGTGCGAACAAAGAAGAGAAAGGGAAATCTCGCCCAGCAGCCTCAGGAGCAGCGGATTAAATCTCCACAATCAACTTGATGTACCCGGCATCGGTGGAACACCTGAAAAGACAACGAATCATCCCAAATGGAGGAGGTGGACTTTGGGAGCAACGCTATTTATACATTTTTTCCCTTTTTCTCTTTTTGTGAGTGTGTATGCGTATGCTTCTGTGTGTGATTTTGTCTGTATATTTTGGCACTTACCGTTTGTCCTAGGGTTCTGTCTGTCCGTTTTTTGTTTTTTTTTAGTATACTTTTCAGCGCTTGATATCATTGGTGAATTGGTTTCTTCGTCTGGTTTTTCTCTTCTTTTTCGTTTTTTTAATTACTTAAAAAATTTTAATAAAAAATTTTTGTTCTTTATTTTAATAACTCTTTAATAATTTAATTTAATTTAATTCTACATTTTTATTTATTTATTTATTTATTTATTTCTCCCTTTTATTCTGAGCCGTGTGTGTGACAGACTCTTGGTGCTCCAGCCAAGCATCAGGGCTGTTCCTCTGACGTGGCAGAGGCAAGTTCAGGATATTGGTCCACCACAGACCTCCCAGCTCCACGTAATATCAAACGGTGAAAATCTCCCAGAGATCTCCATCTCAACAGCAAGACCCAGCTCCACTAAATGACCAGCAAGCTACGGTGCTGGATACCTTATGCCAAACAACTACCAAGAAAGGAACACAACTCCACCCAATAGAAGAGAGGCTGCCTAAAATCATAGTAAGGTCACAGACACCCCAAAACACACCACCAGACTTGGACCTGCCTACCAAAAAGAAAAGATCCAGCCTCAGTGACCAGAACACAGGCACTAGTCCCCTCCACTAGGAAGCCTACACAACCCACTGAACCAACCTTAGCCACTGGGGACAGACACCAAAAACAAAGGGAACTACGAACTTGCAGCCTGTGAAAAGGAGACCCCAAACACAGTAATATAAGCAAAATGAAAAGACAGAAAAACACATAGCAGATGAAGGAGCAAGGTAAAAACGCACCAGACCTAACAAATGAAGAGGAAATAGGCAGTCTACCTGAAAAAGTATTCAGAATAATGATAGTAAAGATGATCCAAAATCTTGGAAATAGAATGGAGAAAATACAAGAAAAGTTTCACAAGGACCTAGAAGAACTAAAGAGCAAACAAACAATCATGAACAACACAATAAATGAAATTACATATCCTCTAGAAGGGATCAATAGCAGAATAAATGAGGCAGAAGAACGGATAAGTGACCTGGAAGATAAAATAGTGGGAATAACTACTGGAGAGCAGAATAAAGAAAAAAGAATGAAAAGAATTGAGGACAGTCTCAGAGACCTCTGGGACACGATTAAACGTACCAACATTCAAATTATAGGGGTTCCCAAAGAAAAAGAGAAAAAGAAAGGGACTGAGAAAATATTTGAAGAGATTATAGTTGAAAACTTCCCTAATATGGGAAAGGGAATAGTTAATCAAGTCCAGGAAGCACAGAGAGTCCCATACAGGATAAATCCAAGGAGAAACACGCCAAGACACATAGTAGTCAAACTATCAAAAAGTAAATACAAAGAAAAAATATTAAAAGCAGCAAGGGAAAAACAACAAATAACGTAGAAGGGAATCCCCATAAGGTTAACAGCTGATCTTTGAGCAGAAATTCTGCAAACCAGAAGGGAGGGGCAGGACATATTTAACGTGATGAAAGGGAAAGACCTACAACCAAGATTACTCTACCCAGCAAGGATCTCATTCAGATTTGACAGAGAAATTAAAACCTTTACAGACAAGCAAAAGCTAAGAGAATTCAGCAGAACCAAACCAGCTTTACAGCAAATGCTAAACCAACTTCTCCAGGCAGGAAACACAAGAGAAGGAAAAGACTTACAATAACAAATGCAAAACAATTAAGAAAATGGTAATAGGAGCATACATATCGATAATTACCTTAAATGTAAATGGATTAAATGCTCCCACCAAAAGACAGAGACTGGCTGAATGGATACAAAAACAAGACCCGTATATATGCTGTCAACAAGAGACCCACTTCAGACCTAGGGAAACATACAGACTGAAAGTGAGAGGATGGAAAAAGATATTCCATGCAAATGAAAATCAAAAGAAAGCTGGAGTAGCAATTCTCATATCAGACAAAATAGACTTTAAAATAATGACTTACAAGGGACAAAGCAGGACACTACATAATGATCAAGGGATCGATCCAAGAAGAAGATATAACACTTGTAAATATTTATGCACCCAACATAGGAGCACCTCAATACATAAGACAAATGCTAACAGCCATAAAAGGGGAAATCGACAGTAACACAATCATAGTAGGCGACTTTAACACCCCACATTCAACAATGGACAGATCATCCAAAATGAAAAAAAAAATAAGGAAACACAACTTTAAATGATACATTAAACAATAAGGACTTAATTGATATTTATAGGACATTCCATCCAAAAACGTCCAGAGATAAACCCATGTACACATGGTCACCTTATCTTGATAAAGGAGGCTAGAGTATACAATGGAGGAAAGACAGCCTCTTCAATAAGTGGTGCTGGGAAAACTGGACAGCTACATGGAAAAGAATGAAATTAGAACACTCCCTAATGCCATACACAAAAATAAACTCAAAATGGATTAAAGACCTTAATGTAAGGCCAGACACACTAAAACTCTTAGAGGAAATAAAAGAAGAACACTCTTTTGAGATAAATCACAGTAAGATCTTGTTTGACCCACCTCCTAAAGAAATGGAAACAAAACTAAAAATAAACAAATGGGACCGAGTGAAACTTAAAAGCTTTTGCACAGCAAAGGAAACCATAAACAAGATGAAAAGACAACCCTCAGAATGGGAGAAAATATTTGCAAACGAAGCAACTGACAAAGGATTAGTCTCCAAAATTTACAAGCAGCTCATGCAGCTCAATATCAAAAACACAAACCACCCAATCCAAAAATGGGCAGAAGACCTAAATAGACATTTTTCCAAAGAAGATACACAGATTGCCAACAAACACATGAAAGAATGCTCAACGTCGTTAATCATTAGAGAAATGCAAATCAAAACTACAATGCGGTATCATCTCACACCGGTCAGAATGGCCATCATCAAAAAATCTACAAACAATAAATGGACAACCTGGAAGAAATGGACAAATTCTTAGAGAAGGTGTGGAGAAAAGGGAACCCTCATACACTGTTGATGGGAATGTAAATTGATACAGTCACTAAGGAGAACAGTATGGAGGTTCCCTAAAAAACTAAAAATAGAACTACCATACGACCCAGCAATCCCACTATGGGGCATATATCCTGAGAAAACCATAATTCAAAAAGAGTCATGTACCACAATGTTCATTGCAGCTCTATTTACAATAGCCAGGACTTGGAAGGAACCTAAGTGTCCATCAACAGATGAATGGATAAAGAAGATGTGACACATGTATACAATGGAATATTACTCAGCCATAAAAAGGAACGAAACTGAGTTATTTGTAGTGAGGTGGATGGACACAGAGTCTGTCATACAGAGTGAAGTAAGTCAGAAAGAGAAAAACAAATACCGTATCCTAACACATATATATGGAATCTTTAAAAAAATATGGTCATGAGGAACCTAGGGGCAAGACGGGAAAAAAGACGCAAACCTGGGCTTCCTTGGTGGTGTACTGGTTGAGAATCCGCCTGCCGATGCAGGGGACACGGGTTCGTGCCCCCGTCTGGGAGGATCCCACATGCCACGGAGAGGCTGGGCCCGTGAGCCATGGCCAGTGAGCCTGCGCTTCCGGAACCTGTGCTCCACAACTGGAGAGGTCACAACAGTGAGTGGCCCGCGTACCGAAAAAAAAAAAAAATGTCGCAGACCTACTAGAGAATGGACTTGAGGACACGGGGAGGGGGAAGGGTAAGCTGGGACAAAGTGAGAGAGTGGCATGGACATATATACACTACCAAATGTAAAACAGATAGCTAGTGGGAAGCAGCCCCATAGCACAGGGAAATCAGCTCAGTGCTTTTTGACCACCTAGAGGGGTGGGATAGGGAGGGTGGGAGGGAGGGAGATGCAAGAGGGAGGGGATATGGGTATATACATATATGTATAGCTGATTCACTTTGTTATAGAGCAGAAACTATTACACCATTGTAAAGCAATCATACTCCAGTAAAGATGTTAAAAAAAAAGTGTGTTTGTTCAAAATAAATAAATAAATAACTTTCCTAACTGCTTAGGAAAGTTATTTCTCCTTCCTATGAAATGAAAAATGATGTATAAGGGCACTTAGTATTGACTATAAATTCCAGTTCTGTCAGTGATGGTATCTGGCGCATGAGGGGCACCCAAGTTAGGGAGCTTTTGGTTAATTTCCCTGGGCCATATAGAGCAAAGTGTTCTCTCAAATACTCTCTGGAAATTCGGAGCCTCAAATATGTTTGCCACCTTCCCCCAAGTCATCATATTTATTAACATCCTTGTCTTATTTTTCTAGAAGCAGGAGCTTCTAGCAGATCTTTTCCCTTTGTGAAAGGATGTATTTCTGTGTGAGGTGGATCAAGGCCGCCTTAGTCTGTCCTCTAATGTTCACCTCAGTAGCACTTTACCTGGTTGATAATATCTTTGAGGCCAACTTCCTGTAATGTTTTTCTTTTTCTTTTCTTTTTTTTACCTTAGGAGCACTGTATAATAAAAACTCCATTAAAGATGCAAAACCAAAGTGAGCCATGAAGCAAGACACGATGGGGCCTATCAGCATTCCTAAGCGTGTTCAAGGCGAAAGCATTTCAGAGGGAGTTAAACAACAGTCATTATAGCTATCTTTGTTGACCTCTGAATCTATATGCCAGTCACTGTGTTTGACATACATTAATTCTCATAAAACTTCTGTCATGTTGACATTATTATCTCCCTTTTACAAATGGGGAAAGAGGTTCACATAAATTAAATGACTTTCTCAGGGCAACAGCTAGTAAGTTTCAGGGCTGGATTTGTATCCAAAATAAAGTGGGCTTTGTTTGGTTTTTTGACTCTATTTTCTTTTTAGTACTACTGCATACATTTATTATTTATATGTATTAAAAAGGATAAAATAAGTTTGGACTCCTCTCTCACACAACATGAAGTTCTGTATGATCTAAAGATAAAAATGTTGAAGTAAAATATATATATTATGGAAAACGTATGCATAATCTAGGAGTCAAGAAAAATTTCTGTGCAAGCTGGAAAACCTAGACATTCTAGAGAAATGACTGACATATTTGAGTGCTTAAAACTTAAAATGTAATCATATGGCAAACGTAAAGGCAAATAAAACCAGAAGACAAATAATACAGGAACATATATTTGTAAGACACATGACAGATAAAGGGTTCAATATCCAACATATAAAAAATTTCCCACACATTAATAAGAAAAGACAAACACCCTAATTGAAAGTGGTTAAAAAGGGTAAAAAGGGCTGTTCAAGGAGGCAGAAAACCCCCTTGCCAATAAACAAGTGAAATTACTCAACTTTACTAGCAATCAGGCGTATTGAAATTAAATTAACAAGGAAATATCACTTTAATACCATTAAACATGTTATCACACATTGCTGGAGTTTTGTGGAGGTTAATATGTTATTTCATACATTTGCCGAGGGAAATGTGCAGTATATTAAAGCCATTTGGAAGTCAATCTGGCAACCCCTATTAAAATTAAGAATTTACATAAACTTTAACTTAGCAATTCCATTTCCGGGGCCCCCTTCCATAGAAGATAAAAGCACGGGTATATAACAGTGAATATGAACAAGATAAAATTTACGTATATATTGAGATTAATTGCAACGTTTTTTCTAGTAGCCAAAAAACTGGAATCAACTTGAATGTCCTCAATAGAGGAATGGTTTAATAAGTTGTCTTTCACTCAAACCATTGCATTTTACATAACTAGTTTAAAAAGTGTGTTAAGTCTATACCAGACGATGTGGAAAACATTTCTCTGAAATGTTTCTAAGTGAGAAAAACTACGTGCAGTAAAGAGTAAAATAGTGCCCCTATATGTTTTTATGCATACATATGTATGTTACTTTATTTATGAACATAGACAAAGATATGCAAAGATTCACACCAGGCTTTTAACACTGCTTATCCAGTGGAGGAGTGGCTAATGAAGTGTAAAAATCCTATTGATGTACAGGCTTTCTCAATATTTATGTATATGTATGAATATATATATATATAATTCTCAACATTTATATATAATTGCTTTATGTAAATGCACATGTAAATTACATATGTGTAAAGCCATGTACAAAGAGATAGTTGCTGAAAGTGTGCATATCATAGAGAGTGTTTTGAGTTTTTAGTGTTTAGGGTTCTTTTCTTTTAACTTTCTTTCTTGTACTTTGAGTTTTTCAAAATAAAAATTTTACATGATTTTCAGTTTAACATTTTCTAAAGCAAACATTATAGAGCAGGTTAAGGAAATGACCCAGTATCTACAGAATGATTTGTTTGTTCAGTCCTCCAGCAGTTCATCAAACTACATTGAGCAGCAACCGTGACATTGTGTCAGGTGTGTTAAAGTGGTTGGGATTACAGAGATGAATGAAATATGCTCCTTCTTGTTGTATATTACAACAAGACAAACATATAAATGAACCATTCTAATACAATATGGCTATTGCTTTAATATAAGAATTTGTAGGACCATAGGGGCAATGAACTCTGCAGGCATTGGTGGTAGAGAGGCTTCAGAGGGAAAGAACCATTTGAGCTTAGCCTTAAAGACTGAGGATGCTTTCATCACTCACCAGCCTTAGGTGGGGAAGGGAAAGCAATCCCTTCAAAGAGGAAGGAATCAACATCTAGTCCTATTTCATTCATCAAGAATGTGGAGGAGGAAGTAAACAGTTTATTATTTATAGTCTCAAATGATGGTAATGTATGGAAGATGGGCAAATGGAACAAGAGACTTTGGAAGAGTCCTGATCAGGAACTAATAAAATGAGAACCTGCTTTGAAACATGCAAGCAGGTTTTTCTGAGGGAAGAAGAACTCTAAGCTGCGTTTAATGAAAGGAAGCAACTGTCAAAGCAATCTGACTAAGTTCAGTACATTAGGTTTGCAGTTGGGGAAGAAATATGGGTTGCTGTTCATTTAGGACCTGTGGAAGAGGTTGGAGAAAAGGGGATAGGTATTCAAGCAATGATTCATTAGGTAGAAAGAAGAGAATGTTAGAAATCAGACACTACTGCCACTTACTGAATAAATTCATCATAAGCCATATACAGACACATTATAAAGTATCTCAAGGTACCAGAATGCTTGACCATTGAGGTAAGGTGCCCCAAAATACTGTGTCTTCAAGGAAAACACAAGGGTTCAGTACTCATGGGTTAGCAGCAGTTAACATAAGACACACTAGCTTTTGGGGAGTGGGGGAGAAAGAAGCAAGGATTATGCATGTATGTATTTATATCATAGATGATAACAACAGAAGCCATTTAATCAAATGCTTATTATTGGCCTAATAAAATGTCAGGTGTTTTACATAAATTACCTCATTTAATCCCAGCATGGCTCTAAGATCTAGATACATGTTCCTATCATTCCCTTTTTACAGATGAGGAAACTAAGTCTTACAGGAGTTAAAAAACGTACTCAAGGTCAAATAGCTTTTAGGTGGTGAAGCTGTACATTGAGATCGGACTTTAAATCCTATGCTCCCAACTGCTCAACTAGACACTAAGTTATATTCCCCCTGCTAAACCCTAGTCCCAGCCATCATCATATCACACCTGTATTGTCCCAACAGCCTGTCAGCCCTCTGGTCCTACACAGTTCACAACATCCAGTGAACTTTCTAAAACATACATCAGACGACATCACTTTCCTTTATCAAACCATCCAGTGGCCCTCCACTGCACGTAAGATAAAATCCAAGTTCTTACCCTGCAGGTCCCTATGTGACCACTTCTCTGCCAGCCTCTCCAGTCTCGGTCATCAATCTCCGCTCTGCCCCTCTCTGACTGCACTCCAGTCACTCACCCTTCTGCTCTTCCTCAACACACTCTTCCCGTTCTGGCCTCACGGCATTGCTACTTGCTAGTCTACCTAAAATGCTCTTCTTCAAAGTCTTCACACAGCTGTCTCGACCTCATTATTCAGATCTTGATTCAAATATCAGCTTCTTAGAGAAGGTTCCCCACACCAACAACAAGAACGACCCCTTTGCCCATGAAAACAGAAGATACTTGATTCAAATATCAGCTTCTTAGAGAAGGTTCCCCACACCAACAACAAGAACGACCCCTTTGCCCATGAAAACAGAAGTTACTTGAGGACAGGAGCTATTGATTTCATGTTCTTCACTCTAATTCCAGAACCGAGAGTAATATCTGACACCTACTGGGCACTCAGGACATATTTCTTTCCTGAAATACTGGTATATTTTTTAAAGTGTCATACTCATATGCCTATGAGTATATCTACATATATATATATATATATATATATATATATATATATATATATATATATATATATATATATATATATATATATATATATGGATATGTGAGCTTGTTGTCACCTCACAGAAGTGAAATGTACATCCCTCACCCAAAATTTGGTTTGAATGTCAAGACTAATGATGCCAAACATATACCAAGATGGTATGAAAAGGATTATTACTCACATAATGAGTTATGCATCAAAAATGCAGTTAGACCAAAAAAAGAAAAAAGAAAAAAACTGGTAACTGTGAAGTGTTGGGTAATTAGATGGTTGTGATTCTTTCATTCTATAGATATAGGAATAGATATAGAAATAATCAAAACATCAAGTTCTACACCTTAAGTATATACAATTTTTATTTATCCATTATACCTCAATAAAACTGAAAAAATGGGATCAGTCTCAATGACAACTTACCCATGGTGTTTGTCTGAGAACTAAAACATTGCGTGGTTTATTTAATTTAATTTGGACTTGTTTATGTAAGCCATTATGGCACCTGCAGCATGAGACCAATAAGAAAGGTGAACGTTCCATTGAATATCTAGTACTATCAAGAGCTAGTACTATATATTCTGAGAAGTGAAATGAGTGCCTTAGTCTCTCTATCAATGTGCAGAACTTCAAAGAAGGTAAAGAGTGCTATGGTGAGACATTGTATTGTGGCTTTAATATGTGCAGAAGATGTGTGACCTTGATTTATATTTTGGGTATCCGTGAGGCAAGAGATTCTATGAGTTCTTTACCCCAAATGAGGCAACCTTGGAGAAGGAATTGTTTGCATTGGCCAGAACAGATGGTCAGACCGCTGGCAGTGGCCCAAAGATCTATAAAAATGTGAAGATGAGGCCAATTGTTGGTTAAGACATGGCCAGGTGCTCAGATAACTGGCTAAAGTTTGGCCAACTGAGCTGATCCTGTGTCCTGTCCTTTATCAGGAACATTCTGATTAAGAGATGAAAAGCAGCAAGAGTCAAGCAAGCTCCATTAAGTGTGACAGTGGCAATGCCATTGGTTAAGTGAATGAACCCCCTTTGGTATTCACTGTGTTGAGCCTAAGGGGCTCCCCAGGTATCCAAGTGTTCTAAGAGATGACCTCCTCTAGCACTGTGGCATCCGGCAAGGGACCCAGCACAGGGGACGTTACCCTCTCCTGAAAGTAGGGTATGCAGAGAGCCCAGGTTCAGCTCCATCCTGTAGCAAGGAGGCCTCACTAGCTGTGCTGGGCTTGCAGGGTGCTGTTTCCATGATCAAAGGCCTAACAGGCAGCTGTATACTGAGGGTCACAGGTTCAGGACCTGAGATAGTCTATATTTCCAGGAAAGTCCAGTATGCACCCACCAATTGCTACACTAATGGCATACAGCATTGGGCCAAGGAAGGTAGTTCCTTGTATCAGAAGCCCATGCAACTAACGGCCATCACTGATGGTAGAGGGACTCCAAGATATATGAGAGAAGGTTGCTAAAGCTCCCACAGTGAAGGAATCCCGGGGGGCCGTAACAGGAATGCCTGTTCTATGGCCATTCAGGCAGATTCTAGTATCTTTTTACAGGGGGTCTCATTCAAGTTGGGCCTATTTGCAAGTTACAGAACAAAAAAAAAGCTTTGTAAATGAGGAGTGTTGCCTCGAGAATCTAAACATGTCGAAAACATGTTGGGCTTGTTTTAACAATGTGGGTCCTAAGAAGACTAAAAGCTGTTTCTTGACACTGTCAGGACAGGAGCAGCCCTCAACTTACTAAATAATTTTCAGGAGCTTAACTGAAGTGGTGGGGCCCTGTACTATGTGTCTCATGTGAATCTCCTCAAAGGAGGATGTCATTAGTGTGATGTCATAACTGTGTACCCGAAAAAAGTTAGAGCTGGTTAAAATATTGCCTGTGAAGACTATGTGAGATGGCAGGCGTGGAGACTGAGCCCATTGAGTACCCAGGTGAAGGTGTATTGTGTCCCTTTAAAGGTGAAGGTTAACTGCAGCTGAGAGGTTGTTGAACTAGGCACTGAATAGAACATGCTAGCCAAATACTTTGCTCTAACTGCAAAGTATTTACCAGTTACTTATTTATTATTGGGTGGAATCAGTCATTTCAATAGGTGGGGCCATGACGCCAAGGGTACGAATTCACACTGAGGCACCGGTCCTGTTTTGCCGGGTTTAAGAACAAGTAAAACTTGGCTGTTAAATGCAGCAGAAGTGGGGATAACCACACCTTCTCTAAATAGGTCTTATATAATGGGTTTCAATCTGTGAAAACCGTGCTTTCATTTAGATTGAACCTTTTCTTAAACACTGAGGTGAAAGGTATTATTTTAACTAGGGGGAAAGGTCCATAGGGTCCCATAGTTTTCAAGCTGATTATAAGGGCCAGGGACTTAACTTGATTACTTATTGGGTCAGGTTCTCCACGTGCACTAGAGGATATTTTAGGGTAATGGATGTCTTGGCTATGGAAAAGTTAGGCACGGAAATAATTTGGATGGTTCAGGTTAGGCATATCTGTTTCTATTTTATGTTCACCTACTCCCTGGCTGGGAGTGGATGAACATAAAGTGTGGCCAGATGTGGGCCAGAAGGGGAAGGGGAATTAATGAGGCTTCAAAACTGTCCATTGTCAAACATCAAAAGTGGAATCAGATTATGACACACACTGCCACCACCCATACAGCACCCCTCTCCCCATCTGGGACCTCCCAAACACACACGGAAACACCAAGTCCATTTCCTCCTCACCAGCAGGATAAAGTGTTCAGGAAGAAATCTGTCTTCAGAGCTCAGTCCTCACCCAGTCCTTATTCCCGGTGTCTGGCTAACTATGGACTGGCTGGTCTGGGCCCCAAACTGGCAGGATACTACCTCCCTCCCTTCTCACACGCCTGCCCCTTCCTGCCTTCCTTCAGTCCCCATCACCGAAGAACAGACAGAGATACACACACATCTTTCTACAACAGCTTGTACATCAATAGCTGAGGGCTTTTTTATTTGGTCTCTACACAGGTGACCATGTCTCCAGTGCTTTCTCTGGAGAGACAACACAGACAGCAAGGTCTCAGTCACCTGATAGACCCAGGGCAGCACTTTATGAACTGCTGGAAGAGCCCTCTGGGACGTTTTCATCCTCCTCTGGCTTTTTAGTCATTGTTGTACTCCGCCAGTAATAGAATGCTAGCATCTTTGACTTCTTCTGTGTAGAACCTCTTCCCGAATTCTGACGACGGACTGATTTTCTTAACTCGACCACCTCCTGAATCTGGTCGGAAAACAAAGTGATACAGAAAGATATTGATTTGGGGAAAGAGGATGGGAAGGAGAACTTTGAGAGAATGGGTGTGGATTGAGAAGGGGTTTGTGCCAGGGAAGGGCTGGGTAAGTCTTGGGTGGGGGATGAAGAGGAGGCACGTGAGTCGGGTAATCTGACCTCTTCCATCTTATAGCCCTGGAGTGGAGAATTCATCCTCTCCCTTCTGCGTTGGCCCCCCAGTGTTTGTTGCTCTGACCTCTCGGTGTTTGTCCGTGCATGAAGGTTAGGCTCCTGGGGGACTGTAGTTTCCTCTGCCATGTCAGTAGCAACAGTGTGCTCTACTCCAAGGCTCCTGGCCTCTCTATATATACCCTGCCAGGACAATGAAGAGCCACACCCATCAGCTTTGATTGGTCAGCCAATGGTAGCGCTGGGGTGGCTGTGACATCACAAAGCACTACCCTTGAAGATACGTGGGGGGAGGGGAGGGGTGCAGAGGAGTCTACGTGCTCTGGTTAGAGAAAGGGAGTGCTTCCTCAACACCCAGTAAAGAGCCTTCCCAAATTGACCTTCCACTCTTCCTCATCTTCTCTGGTTCAATCTTTGTGGTGCACATGTTAGGGAGAAGGTGTTCCCTCCAAACCATTCCACATGGCCACCCCCATTCAGTGTTTAATTCTGTTGTCTCCCAGATCTCATCACCTGGTATTGTGTGGTTTTTAAAAACTTTTTATTTTAGAACAGTTTTAGGTTTACAGAGTAATTGTGAAGATCATATTCATACACTCCACAACAAATTTCCCTTCTTAACATTGTATATTAATATGGTACAATTGTTCAACTTAGTGAACCAACACTGAAACAGTATTATTATCTAAAGTCTGTACTTCATCAGAATTCCTTTTTTTTTAAATGTTGAGCCTTCTTTTAATTAATTTATTTTTATTTTTGGCTGTGTTGGGTCTTCGTTTCTGTGCGTGGGCTTTCCCTAGATGTGGCAAGCAGGGGCCACTCTTCATCGTGATGGGCGGGCCTCTCACTGTCGCGGCCTCTCTTGTTGCGGAGCACAGGCTCCAGATGCGCAGGCTCAGCGGCTGTGGCTCACGGGCCTAGTTGCTCTGCGGCATGTGGGATCTTCCCAGATCAGGGCTCGAACCCGTGTCCCCTGCATCATCAGGCAGATTCTCAACCACTGTGCCACCGTGGAAGCCCCAGATTGCCTTATTTTTTACCTAATATTCTTCTTCTGTCCCAGGATCCCAACCAAGATTCTACATTCAATTTAGTCATTCCTTGTTATAACTTCTTAGTCTCCTCTTGGCTGTGACAGTTTTTTAGACTTCTTGTTTTTGAAGACTTTGACAGTTTGGGGTCTTGTGTTTTGTCTTTTACATTAGGTCTGCAGATGTTATTGCTCTTATAGGTAAAAGTTTTTATAAATTTCCTCTTCCAGAGAACCTCAAATCAACTCAGTACCATCAGTGTTATGGACTTCCCCGTGGCAATGGTTGAACTAATCTCTTGGCTTTGTCACAGAGGTGACGCAAATGTTTTTCTCTTGAGGTCTGAGGATCAGGATCATTTTTATTTATGACAGAGGCACAGGGGCAGCAGCAGAAGCATTTTGTAAGGTACTAGTGAGTCATTTACTTTTAGAAGTATGACCTCAGCATCCCACATAGTTAACGGCTCTTCCTCCACACGAGTGACCATCCAATGGACCTGTATATTGAACAGACTGTCAGTCTTTCTCCTGAGCTCTATATAGAAAGGGGGCCAACATGAGGTTGAGACACAACCAGTGTCCACAAGGTAAGAGTCATTTCTTTGAGGTTAGTATCAGTCGCACCTTAGTTTGGAATTGAAACACGTGATTCAACCTGAGAATCACAAATAGGTCCAGGTTGAGACACAGGATTCAGGACTGCTTTAAGGAAGGTCCCAATCCAATAATCCTTTCACTATATGCCAAGTGGCTAAACTGACTTATGTTGGTCAAAGCTTTAGCAGACACTCAGTAGGACTAACAAATGCAGCACAAAGAAGCATGTTCAAAGCACAAGCTAGCCAGCAGGCCGTAGCCCAAGTGCCTGTTCACCAGCATAGAGCAGAGCCAGTTAGAAAGCCAAAGCAAGAGAAGAAAGACCCCCGGTGGTAAGGGATAGCACCTTGATGTCCTGCTCACAGGACCAGTTGTTGTAATCACACCACAGAGACAGGATGGACCCTTCAACCCAAATTCGGTTTGGATGTCGAAACTGATAACACATACACCTAGAGAGTATGAAAAACCTTACTACATAAGGAGGCTTTCTGGGGAGAGCAGGGCAGGCTCTCAAGCAGGTTCAAGAATGGCTTGAGAGAGCAGAAGAAGGAGACTGGCTTGGCTTTTATGGTGGTGAGGGGATGACGCTGGAGTGTTCCCACACACAGGTCAGGTTTTGCACAGCCTGAACTTCCTCCTGGCCCACAGAAGAGAGAGTACCTGAGCTTTCTTATCCGATCTAGGGAAGCAGGGGAAGAGGCAGTGGTAGGGCTCTTTTATAGAATAATGTTGTGTAAATGCAAGGTGTTTAGCACAGTTTAGAATTCTCATAACCATTATAACCACACTCATATTGTTTTCAGTTAAACTACGTTTCACTAGATTAGTATTTCCCAAATTATGGTCCTTTAAATATTATTTAAGGTGGCTTAGAATTATCTTGGTTCATCACAGAGAAACTGTGTAGAAAGAGAAAAGACTGCTAGCCTCAGGAGGTCTGACACACTGGTCACAAAAGAGCAGACTTCATTGTACTATCTGCTGAATTATGAGGGGTTTCTAACATGTTTCCCATCCTGGGTGACTACTGTAGCACCCAAAGACTGTAATAATAATTACCGAAACTAACATTTATTGACTACTAACACTATGTATGAATTATGCTAAATACCCATATACATATTTAATCCTCGTCACAACCCTATTGAGATAAGTGGCAAAAGAGTGGTTTCTGTCATTTCTGCCAGGACATCTCCATTCCAATTGCAGAAGCAGAAAAGAGCATATAGGAGGGCACATGGGAATATTTATGGGGCAGGCTCAAAAGGGGTATGCATTACTCCTGCTCACATTTCCTTGGGAAAAACTCACATAGCCACATCTAACTACAAGAGAAAATGAGAAATGTAGTCTACCTGGTAGAAGAGGAGAACTTAAATGTTGGAGATAAGCTAGCAATCTCTGTCTCCACCATCTTGTTCATCACTCTCCCCAGTATTTACAGTAGAGCCTGGCACATAGTAGGTGGCCATGAATATTTCTGTTGAATGAATGGGTTTCAACTTTTTTGGTCAGTTATGGGGATCAAAAGCATATAGAACTTGGTTAAGCAATGGTTTCCTAGATATGACACAAAAAGCACAAGCAACAAAGAAAGAGTAAATTGGACTATATCAAAATTTTAAAATGTTTTCTTCTGCAAAAAAATACCATGAAGAAAGCAAAAGGCACACTAAAGAGAGATCCTGGCAAATCATATATTTAATAAAAGTGTAGTATCCAGAATACAGAAAGAACTCTTACAACTCAACAACAAAAATACAAACAACCCAACTGAAAATCAGGTAAAGGACTTAAATAGACATTGTGCTAATGAAGATATACAAATAGCCAACAAACATATGAAAATATGCTCAATACCATTAGTCGTTAGGGAAATGCAAATCAAAACCACGATGAGATGCCACTTCATACCCACTAGGAAGGCTATAACTTTTTTAAAAAGAAAATAACAAGTATTGACAAGGATGTAGAGAAATTGAAACACTCATACACGTCTGGTGGGAACATAAAATGATACAGCCTCTGTGGAAAACATTTTGGCAGTTACTCAACAAGTTAAACATAGACTTGCCATATTACCCAGTAACTCTACTCCTAGGTATATAATGAAAAGAGTTGAAAAGGAGGGAACAACAGCAACAACAACAACAACAAAAAAAAAACAGGTGAATTGAGCATCACAAAAGCAAAGGGCAGATAACGTTTCAAGAAGTAAAAAATGGACAACTTTATTAAATACTTTTACAGGTAATATAGGGACAGACAAATGACGATTGAACTTGTTAGTAGAGAGGTCATTGGTAAATTTGATAAGAAGGAAATTGAAAGAGTGGAAAATATTTTAATATAAACCTGGATGTGTATTAAGGAGAAAATGTGAGATTAGAAAGTGAGGGGCGGATAGACAATTTCTTTTGCGAGTTTTGGTGCTAAGGGGAGGAGAAATATGGGACTATAGCTGGAGGGGGATTTGGTATTAAGAGAGTGTATTTTTAAGAGGGTAGATTCTAGAATGCATCTAGCCAATATAAATGACTGAATGAAACTGACGACATAAAAATCCAAAGGGATAATTGCAGAAGAAAAAATATTGAGAAAGCAAGAGGGGTATTCAGAGCACTAGTAGATGGGATCGGTAGCAAATGTGGAAATCTTGGCTTTCCATGAGAATGAGTAATATTTATAGATTCTACAGTGGAGAAGGAAATGATTATGGTATGATTACAAATGCTGGTAAGATGGTAGATTTGGTGGGGAAGATATAAAAGAATTTTCTCTTGACTCTTCAGTTTTCTCAGTGAAGGATGAGCTAAGGGCATAAAATAACAAGAGTGAGGGTAGGGTTTTGAGAAATTGAGGGGATGATAAAGTATTGGATATTCATTTTGTATAATGGAAATGGGTGTATAATATGGAAGGATTGATCATTTAAGATATGTGGTCAAGAATTTAAGGTGAGATCAGTTAGCTTTGCCTTGTAAATTTCTACAGCAACATCCATCACTCTTATATAGGAACAAAGCAGGTAGATAGCTAAATTTAACAAGGGTTGTGGTTTTGCCAGGGAAATACTAGGGTGTGAAAGTGAGTAGGGAGATGAAGGTTGATGAAAGTAAGTGATACTAATGATAAATTGGTAAGCAATGAGGAAATGCGAAAAGAGAAATGTGGCTGATGCTGAAAAGTAGTAGAATTCACAGATTGGAGTTCAAAATTGAAGAATTTTTAGAGTTGGGTGTGTGTAGTTGTGTATACCTGCATGTGATGGAGGTACTTTGCTAGGAAGGATAATCAGTTGTAACCCAAGAGAGGTATGTTATAAAATCAGGATTTCAGAGTTGCTGTAATTTTTTTTTAATTTTTTAATTAGTTTCTGCTTTATAACAAAGTGAATCAGTCATACATATACATCTGTTCCCACATCCCTTCCCTCATGCATCTCCCTCCCTCCCACCCTCCCCATCCCACCCCTCCAGGCGGTCACAAAGCACCGAGCTGATCTCCCTGTGCTCTGTGGCTGCTTCCCACTATCTATCTACCTTACGTTTGGTAGTGTATATATGTCCATGCCTCTCTTTCGCTTTGTCACAGCTTACCCTTCCCCCTCCCCATATCCTCAAGTCCATTCTCAAGTAGGTCTGTGTCTTTATTCCCGTTTTGCCCCTAGGTCCTTCATGACATTTTTTTTTTAAATTCCGTATATATGTGTTAGCATACGGTATTTGTCTTTCTCTTTCTGACTTACTTCACTCTGTATGACAGACTCTAGGTCTATCCACCTCATTACAAATAGCTCAGTTTCGTTTCTTTTTATGGCTGAGTAATATTCCATTGTATATATGTGCCACATCTTCTTTATCCATTCATCCGATGATGGACACTTAGGTTGTTTTCAGCTCCAGGCTATTGTGAATAGAGCTGCAATGAACATTTTGGTACATGTCTCTTTTGGAATTATGGTTTTCTCAGGGTATATGCCTAGTAGTGGGATTGCTGGGTCATATGGTAGTTCTATTTTTAGTTTTTTAAGGAACCTCCATACTGTTCTCCATAGTGGCTGTACCAATTCACATTCCCACCAGCAGTGCAAGAGTGTTCCCTTTTTTCCTCACCCTCTCCAGCATTTATTGTTTCTAGATTTCTTGATGATGGCCATTCTGACTGGTGTGAGATGATATCTCATTGTAGTTTTGATTTGCATTTCTCTAATGATTAATGATGTTGAGCATTCTTTCATTTGTTTGTTGGCAGTCTGTATATCTTCTTTGGAGAAATGCCTATTTAAGTCTTCTGCCCATTTTTGGATTGGGTTGTTTGTTTTTTTGCTATTGAGCTGCATGAGCTGTTTATAAATTTTGGAGATTAATCCTTTGTCAGTTGCTTCATTTGCAAATATTTTCTCCCATTCTGAGGGTTGTCTTTTGGTCTTGTTTATGGTTTCCTTTGCTGTGCAAAAGCTTTGAAGTTTCATTAGGTCCCATTTGTTTATCTTTGTTTTTATTTCCATTTCTCTAGGAGGTTGGTCCAAAAGGATCTTGCTGTGATTTATGTCATAGAGTGTTCTACCTATGTTTTCCTCTAAGAGTTTGATAGTTTCTGGCCTTACATTTAAGTCTTTAATCCATTTTGAGCTTATTTTTGTGTATGGTGCTAGGGAATGATCTAATCTCAAACTTTTACATGTCCCTGCCCAGTTTTCCCAGCACCACTTATTGAAGAGGCTGTCCTTTCTCCACTGTACATTCCTGCCTCCTTTATCAAAGATAAGTTGGCCATATGTGCGTGCGTTTATCTCTGGGCTTTCTATCCTGATCCACTGATCTATCTTTCTGTTTTTATGCCAGTACCACACTGTCTTGATTACTGTAGCTTTGTAGTATAGTCTGAAGTCAGGGAGCCTGATTCCTCCAGCTCCGTTTTTCGTTCTCAAGATTGCTTTGGCTATTCGGGGTCTTTTGTTTTTCCAAACAAATTTTGAAATTTTTTGTTCTAGTTCTGTGAAAAATGCCAGTGGTAGTTTGATAGGGATTGCATTGAATCTGTAGATTGCTTTGGGTAGTAGAGTCATTTTCACAATATTGATTCTTCCAATCCAGGAGCATGGTATATCTCTCCATCTATTTGTATCATCTTTAATTTCTTTCATCAGTGTCTTATAATTTTCTGCATACAGGTCTTTTGTCTCCTTAGGTAGGTTTATTCCTAGATATTTTATTCTTTTTGTTGCAATGGTAAATGGGAGTGTTTTCTTGATTTCATTTTCAGATTTTTCATCATTAGTGTACAGGAATGCCAGAGATTTCTGTACATTAATTTTGTATCCTGCTACTTTACCAAATTCATTGATTAGTTCTAGTAGTTTTTCGGTAGCATCTTTAGGATTCTCTATGTATAGTATCATGTCATCTGCAAACAGTGACAGCTTTACTTCTTCTTTTCCAATTTGGATTCCTTCTATTTCCTTTTCTTCTCTGATTGCTGTGGCTAAAACTTCCAAAACTAGGTTGAATAAGAGTGTTGAGAGTGGGCAGCCTTGTCTTGTTCCTGATCTTAGTGGAAATGGTTTCAGTTTTTCACCATTGAGGACAATGTTGGCTGTGGGTTTGTCATATATGGCCTTTATTATGTTGAGGAAAGTTCCCTCTATGCCTACTTTCTGCAGGGTTTTTATCATAAATGGGTGTTGAATTTTGTCGAAAGCTTTCTCTGCATCTATTGAGATGATCATATGGTTTTTCTCCTTCAACTTGTTAATATGGTGTATCACATTGATTGATTTGCGTATATTGAAGAATCCTTGCATTCCTGGAATAAACCCCACTTGATCATGGTGTATGATCCTTTTAATGTGCTGTTGGATTCTGTTTGCTAGTATTTTGTTGAGGAGTTTTGCATCTATGTTCATCAGTGATATTGGCCTGTAGTTTTCTTTCTTTGTGACATCCTTGCCTGGTTTTGCTATCAAGGTGATGGTGGCCTCATAGAATGAGTTTGGGAGTGTTCCTTCCTCTGATATTGTTTGGAAGAGTTTGAGAAGGATGGGTGTTAGCTCTTCTCTAAATGTTTGATAGAATTCGCCTGTGAAGCCATCTGGTCCTGGGCTTTTGTTTGATGGAAGATTTTTAATCACAGTTTCTATTTCAGTGCTTGTGATTGGTCTATTCATATTTTCTATTTCTTCCTGAGTCAGTCTTGGCAGGTTGTGCATTTCTAAGAATTTGTCCATCTCTTCCAGGTTGTCCATTTTATTGGCAAAGAGTTGCTTGTAGTAATCTCTCATGATCTTTTGTATTTCTGCAGTGTCAGTTGTTACTTCTCCTTTTTCATTTCTAATTCTATTGATTTGAGTCTTCTCCCTTCTTTTCTTGATGAGTCTGGCTAATGGTTTATCAATTTTGTTTATCTTCTCAAAGAACCAGCTTTTAGTTTTATTGATCTTTGCTATCGTTTCCTTCATTTCTTTTTCATTTATTTCTGATCTGATTTTTATGATTTCTTTCCTTCTGCTAACTTTGGGGTGTTTTTGTTCTTCTTTCTCTAATTGCTTTAGGTGCAAGGTTAGGTTGTTTATTCGAGATGTTTCCTGTTTCTTAAGGTGGGATTGTATTGCTATAAACTTCCCTCTTAGAACTGCTTTTGCTGCATCCCATAGGTTTTGGGTCGTCGTGTCTCCATTGTCATTTGTTTCTAGGTATTTTTTAATTTCCTCTTTGATTTCTTCAGTGATCACTTCGTTATTAAGTAGTGTATTGTTTAGCCTCCATGTGTTTGTATTTTTTACAGCTCTTTTCCTGTAATTGATATCTAGTCTCATAGCATTGTGGTGAGAAAAGACACTTGATACAATTTCAATTTTCTTAAATTTACCAAGGCTGGATTTCTGACCCAAGATATGATCTATCCTGGAGAATGTTCCATGAGCACTTGAGAAAAATGTGTATTCTGTTGTTTTTGGATGGAATGTCCTATAAATATCAATTAAGTCCATCTTGTTTAATGTATCATTTAAAGCTTGTGTTTCCTTATTTATTTTCATTTTGGAAGATCTGTCCATTGGTGAAAGTGGGGTGTTAAAGTCCCCTACTATGATTGTGTTACTGTCGATTTCTCCTTTTATGGCTGTTAGTATTTGCCTTATGTATTGAGGTGCTCCTATGTTGGGTGCATAAATATTTACAATTGTTATATCTTCTTCTTGGATCGATCCCTTGATCATTATGTAGTGTCCTTCTTTGTCTCTTCTAGTAGTCTTTATTTTAAAGTCTATTTTGTCTGATATGAGAATTGCTACTCCAGCTTTCTTTTGGTTTCCATTTGCATGGAATATCTTTTTCCATCCCCTTACTTTCAGTCTGTATGTGTCTCTAGGTCTGAAGTGGGTCTCTTGTAGACAGCATATATATGGGTCTTGTTTCTGTATCCATTCAGCCAATCTGTGTCTTTTGGTGGGAGCATTTAGTCCATTTACATTTAAGGTAATTATCGATATGTATGTTCCTATTCCCATTTTCTTAATTGTTTTGGGTTCGTTATTGTAGGTCTTTCCCTTCTGTTGTGTTTCTTGCCTAGAGAAGTTCCTTTAGCATTTGTTGTAAAGCTGGTTTGGTGGTGCTGAACTCTCTCAGCTTTTGCTTGTCTGTAAACGTTTTAATTTCTCCTTCAAATCTGAATGAGATCCTTGCTGGGTAGAGTAATCTTGGTTTCAGGTTTTTCTCCTTCATCACTTTAATTATGTCCTGCCACTCCCTTCTGGCTTGTAGAGTTTCTGCTGATAGATCAGCTGTTATCCTGATGGGGATTCCCTTGTGTGTTATTTGTTGTTTTCGCCTTGCTGCTTTTAATATGATTTCTTTGTGTTTAATTTTTGACAGTTTGATTAATATGTGTCTTGGCGTATTTCTCCTTGGATTTATTCTGTATGGGACTCTCTGTGCTTCCTGGACTTGATTAACTATTTCCTTTCCCATATTAGGGAAGGTTTCAACTATAATCTCTTCAAATATTTTCTCAGTCCCTTTCTTTTTCTCTTCTTCTTCTGGAACCCCTATAATTCGAATGTTGGTGCGTTTAATCGTGTCCCAGAGGTCTCTGAGACTGTCCTCTGTTCTTTTCATTCTTCTTTCTTTATTTTGCTCTGCAGCAGTTATTTCCACTATTTTATCTTCCACCTCACTTATCCGTTCTTCTACTTCAGTTTTTCTGCTATTGATCCCATCTAGAGTATTTTTTATTTCATGTATTGTGTTTTTAATCGATGCTTGATTCATCTTTAGTTCTTCTAGGTCCTTGTTAACTGTTTCTTGCATTTTGTCTATTCTATTTCCAAGATTTTGGATCTGGGAAATAGAATCTTGGATCATCTTTACCATCATTATTCTGAATTCTTTTTCAGGTAGACTGCCTATTACGTCTTCATTTGTTAGGTCTGGTGGGTTTTTAACTTGTTCCTTCTCCTGCTGTGTGTTTTTCTGTCTTCTCATTTTGCTTATGTTACTGTGTTTGGGGTCTCCTTTTTGCAGGCTGCAGGTTCGTAGTTCCCATTGTTTTTGGTGTCTGTCCCCAGTGGCTAAGGTTGGTTTAGTGGGTTGTGTAGGCTTCCTGGTGGAAGGTACTAGTGCCTGTGTTCTGGTGAATGAGGCTGGATCTTGTCTTTCTGGTGGGCAAGTCCACGTCTGGTGGTGTGTTTTGGGGTGTCTGCGGACTTTTTATGATTTTAGGCCACCTCTCTGCTAATGGGTGGCGTTGTGTTTCTGTCTTGCTAGTTGTTAGGCATAGGGTGTCCAGCACTGTAGCTTGCTGGTCATTGAGTGAAGCTGGGTGCTGGTGTTGAGATGGAGATCTGTGGAAGATTTTCGCCGTTTGATATTATGTGGAGCGGGGGGGTCTCTTGTGGACCAGTGTCCTGAAGTTGGCTCTCCCACCTCAGAGGCACAGCACTAACTCCTGGCTCCTCAATTTGGGATGATTTGTTGTCTATTCATGTATTCCACAGATGCAGGGTACATCAAGTTGATTGTGGAGATTTAATCCGCTGCTTCTGAGGCTGCTGGGAGAGGTTTCCCTTTCTCTTCTTTGTTCTCACAGCTCCTGGGTCTCAGCTTTGGATTTGGAGTAGCAATTCTCATATCAGACAAAATAGACTTTAAAATAATGACTTACAAGGGACAAAGCAGGACACCACATAATGATCAAGGGATCGATCCAAGAAGAAGATATAACACTTGTAAATATTTATACACCCAACATAGGAGCACCTCAATACATAAGACAAATACTAACAGCCATAAAAGGGGAAATCGACAGTAACACAATCATAGTAGGCGACTTTAACACCCCACTTTCAACAATGGACAGATCATCCAAAATGAAAAAAAAAATAAGGAAACACAAGCTTTAAATGATACATTAAACAAGATGGACTTAACTGATATTTATAGGACATTCCATCCAAAAACGTCCAGAGATAAACCCATGTACACATGGTCACCTTATCTTGATAAAGGAGGCTAGAGTATACAATGGAGGAAAGACAGCCTCTTCAATAAGTGGTGCTGGGAAAACTGGACAGCTACATGGAAAAGAATGAAATTAGAATACTCCCTAATGCCATACACAAAAATAAACTCAAAATGGATTAAAGACCTTAATGTAAGGCCAGACATACTAAAACTCTTAGAGGAAATAAAAGAAGAACACTCTTTTGAGATAAATCACAGTAAGATCTTGTTTGACCCACCTCCTAAAGAAATGGAAACAAAACTAAAAATAAACAAATGGGACCGAGTGAAACTTAAAAGCTTTTGCACAGCAAAGGAAACCATAAACAAGATGAAAAGACAACCCTCAGAATGGGAGAAAATATTTGCAAACGAAGCAACTGACAAAGGATTAGTCTCCAAAATTTACAAGCAGCTCATGCAGCTCAATATCAAAAACACAAACCACCCAATCCAAAAATGGGCAGAAGACCTAAATAGACATTTTTCCAAAGAAGATACACAGATTGCCAACAAACACATGAAAGAATGCTCAACGTCGTTAATCATTAGAGAAATGCAAATCAAAACTACAATGCGGTATCATCTCACACCGGTCAGAATGGCCATCATCAAAAAATCTACAAACAATAAATGGACAACCTGGAAGAAATGGACAAATTCTTAGAGAAGGTGTGGAGAAAAGGGAACCCTCATACACTGTTGATGGGAATGTAAATTGATACAGTCACTAAGGAGAACAGTATGGAGGTTCCCTAAAAAACTAAAAATAGAACTACCATACGACCCAGCAATCCCACTATGGGGCATATATCCTGAGAAAACCATAATTCAAAAAGAGTCATGTACCACAATGTTCATTGCAGCTCTATTTACAATAGCCAGGACTTGGAAGGAACCTAAGTGTCCATCAACAGATGAATGGATAAAGAAGATGTGACACATGTATACAATGGAATATTACTCAGCCATAAAAAGGAACGAAACTGAGTTATTTGTAGTGAGGTGGATGGACCCAGAGTGTGTCATACAGAGTGAAGTAAGTCAGAAAGAGAAAAACAAATACCGTATCCTAACACATATATATGGAATCTTTAAAAAAATATGGTCATGAGGAACCTAGGGGCAAGACGGGAAAAAAGACGCAGACCTGGGCTTCCCTGGTGCTCTACTGGTTGAGAATCCACCTGCCGATGCAGGGGACACGGGTTCGTGCCCCGGTCTGGGAGGATCCCACATGCCACGGAGAGGCTGGGCCCGTGAGCCATGGCCACTGAGCCTGCGCGTCCGGAACCTGTGCTCCACAACTGGAGAGGCCACAACGGTGAGTGGCCCGCGTACCGAAAAAAAAAAAAATGTCGCAGACCTACTAGAGAATGGACTTGAGGACACGGGGAGGGGGAAGGGTAAGCTGGGACAAAGTGAGAGAGTGGCATGGACATATATACACTACCAAATGTAAAACAGATAGCTAGTGGGAAGCAGCCCCATAGCACAGGGAGATCAGCTCAGTGCTTTTTGACCACCTAGAGGGGTGGGATAGGGAGGGTGGGAGGGAGGGAGATGCAAGAGGGAGGGGATATGGGTATATACGTATATGTATAGCTGATTCACTTTGTTATAGAGCAGAAACTAATACACCATTGTAAAGCAATCATACTCCAGTAAAGATGTTAAAAAAAAAAGTGTGTTTGTTCAAAATAAATAAATAAATAACTTTCCTAACTGCTTAGGAAAGTTATTTCTCCTTCCTATGAAATGAAAAATGATCTATAAGGGCACTTAGTATTGACTATAAATTCCAGTTCTGTCAGTGATGGTATCTGGCGCATGAGGGGCACCCAAGTTAGGGAGCTTTTGGTTAATTTCCCTGGGCCATATAGAGCAAAGTGTTCTCTCAAATACTCTCTGGAAATTCGGAGCCTCAAATATGTTTGCCACCTTCCCCCAAGTCATCATATTTATTAACATCCTTGTCTTATTTTTCTAGAAGCAGGAGTTTCTAGCAGATCTTTTCCCTTTGTGAAAGGATGTATTTCTGTGTGAGGTGGATCTAGGCCGCCTTAGTCTGTCCTCTAATGTTCACCTCAGTAGCACTTTACCTGGTTGATAATATCTTTGTGGCCAACTTCCTGTAATGTTTTTCTTTTTCTTTTCTTTTTTTTACCTTAGGAGCACTGTATAATAAAAACTCCATTAAAGATGCAAAACCAAAGTGAGCCATGAAGCAAGACACGATGGGGCCTATCAGCATTCCTAAGCGTGTTCAAGGCGAAAGCATTTCAGAGGGAGTTAAACAACAGTCATTATAGCTATCTTTGTTGACCTCTGACTCTATATGCCAGTCACTGTGTTTGACATACATTAATTCTCATAAAACTTCTGTCATGTTGACATTATTATCTCCCTTTTACAAATGGGGAAAGAGGTTCACATAAATTAAATGACTTTCTCAGGGCAACAGCTAGCAAGTTTCAGGGCTGGATTTGTATCCAAAATAAAGTGGGCTTTGTTTGGTTTTTTGACTCTATTTTCTGCTTAGTAGTACTGCATACATTTATTATTTATATGTATTAAAAAGGATAAAATAAGTTTGGACTCCTCTCTCACACAACATGAAGTTCTGTATGATCTAAAGATAAAAATGTTGAAGTAAAATATATATATTATGGAAAACGTATGTATAATCTAGGAGTCAAGAAAAATTTCTGTGCAAGCTGGAAAACCTAGACACTCTGGAGAAATGACTGACATATTTGAGTGCTTAAAACTTAAAATGTAATCATATGGCAAACGTAAAGGTAAATAAAACCAGAAGACAATTAATAGAGGAACATATATTTGTAAGACACACAACAGATAAAGGGTTCAATATCCAACATATAAAAAATTTCCTACACATTAATAAGAAAAGACAAACACCCTAATTGAAAGTGGTTAAAAAGGGTAAAAAGGGCTGTTCAAGGAGGCAGAAAACCCCCTTGCCAATAAACAAGTGAAATTACTCAACTTTACTAGCAATCAGGCATATTGAAATTAAATTAACAAGGAAATATCACTTTAAGACCATTAAACATGTTATCACACATTGCTGGAGTGTTGTGGAGGTTAATATGTTATCTCATACATTTGCCGAGGGAAATGTGCAGTATATTAAAGCCATTTGGAAGTCAATCTGGCAACCCCTATTAAAATTAAGAATTTACATAAACTTTAACTTAGCAATTCCATTTCCGGGGCCTTCTTCCATAGAAGATAAAAGCACGGGTATATAACAGTGAATATGAACAAAATAAATTTTACGTATATATTCAGATTAATTGCAACGTTTTTCCTAGTAGCCAAAAAACTGGAATCAACTTGAATGTCCTCAATAGAGGAATGGTTTAATAAGTTGTCTTTCACTCAAACCATTGCATTTTACATAACTAGTTTAAAAAGGGTGTTAAGTCTATACCAGACGATGTGGAAAACATTTCTCTGAAATGCTTCTAAGTGAGAAAAACTACGTGCAGTAAAGAGTAAAATAGTACCCCTATATGTTTTTATGCATACATATGTATGTTACCTTATTTATGAACATAGACAAAGATATGCAAAGATTCACACCAGGCTTTTAACACTGCTTATCCAGTGGAGGAGTGGCTAATGAAGTGTAAAAATCCTATAGATGTACAGGCTTTCTCAATATTTATGTATATGTATGTATATATATATATATATATATAATTCTCAACATTTATATATAATTGCTTTATGTAAATGCACATGTAAATTACATATGTGTAAAGCCATGTACAAAGAGATAGTTGCTGAAAGTGTGCATATCATAGAGAGTGTTTTGAGTTTTTAGTGTTTAGGGTTCATTTTTTTTAACTTTCTTTCTTGTACTTTGAGTTTTTCAAAATAAAAATTTTACATGATTTTAAGTTTAACATTTTCTAAAGCCAACATTATAGAGCAGGTTAAGGAAATGATCCAGTATCTACAGAATGATTTGATTGTTCAGTCCTCCAGCAGTTCATCAAACTACATTGAGCAGCAACCGTGACATTGTGTCAGGTGTGTTAAAGTGGTTGGGATTACAGAGATGAATGAAATATGCTCCTTCTTGTTGTATATTACAACAAGACAAACATATAAATGAACCATTCTAATACAATATGGCTATTGCTTTAATATAAGAATTTGTAGGACCATAGGGGCAATGAACTCTGCAGGCATTGGTGGTAGAGAGGCTTCAGAGGGAAAGAACCATTTGAGCTTAGCCTTAAAGACTGAGGATGCTTTCATCACTCACCAGCCTTAGGTGGGGAAGGGAAAGCAATCCCTTCAAAGAGGAAGGAATCAACATCTAGTCCTATTTCATTCATCAAGAATGTGGAGGAGGAAGTAAACAGTTTATTATTTATAGTCTCAAATGATGGTAATGTGTGGAAGATGGGCAAATGGAACAAGAGACTTTGCAAGAGTCCTGATCAGGAACTAATAAAATGAGAACCTGCTTTGAAACATGCAAGCAGGTTTTTCTGAGGGAAGAACTCAAAGCTGCATTTAATGAAAGGAAGCAACTGTCAAAGCAATCTGACTAAGTTCAGTACATTAGGCTTGCAGTTGAGGAAGAAATATGGGTTGCTGTTCAGTTAGGACCTGTGGAAGAGGTTGGAGAAAAGGGGATAGGTATTCAAGCAATGATTCATTAGGTAGAAAGAAGAGAATGTTAGAAATCAGACACTACTGCCACTTACTGAATAAATTCATCATAAGCCATATACAGACACATTATAAAGTATCTCAAGGTACCAGAATGCTTGACCATTGAGGTAAGGTGCCCCAAAATACTGTGTCTTCAAGGAAAACACAAGGGTTCAGTACTCATGGGTTAGCAGCAGTTAACATAAGACACACTAGCTTTTGGGGAGTGGGGGAGAAAGAAGCAAGGATTATGCATGTATGTATTTATATCATAGATGATAACAACAGAAGCCATTTAATCAAATGTTTATTATTGGCCTAATATAATGTCAGGTGTTTTACATAAATTACCTCATTTAATCCCAGCATGGCTCTAAGATCTAGATACATGTTACTATCATTCCCTTTTTACAGATGAGGAAACTAAGTCTTACAGGAGTTAAAAAACGTACTCAAGGTCAAATAGCTTTTAGGTGGTGAAGCTGTACATTGAGATCGGACTTTAAATCCTATGCTCCCAACTGCTCAACTAGACACTAAGTTATATTCCCCCTGCTAAACCCTAGTCCCAGCCATCATCATATCACACCTGTATTGTCCCAACAGCCTGTCACCCCTCTGGTCCTACACAGTTCACAACATCCAGTGAACTTTCTAAAACATACATCAGATGACATCACTTTCCTTTATCAAACCATCCAGTGGCCCTCCACTGCACGTAAGATAAAATCCAAGTTCTTACCCTGCAGGTCCCTATGTGACCACTTCTCTGCCAGCCTCTCCAGTCTCGGTCATCAATCTCCGCTCTGCACCTCTCTGACTGCACTCCAGTCACTCACCCTTCTGCTCTTCCTCAACACACTCTTCTCGTTCTGGCCTCACGGCATTGCTACTTGCTAGTCTACCTAAAATGCTCTTCTTCAAAGTCTTCACACAGCTGACTCGACCTCATTATTCAGATCTTGATTCAAATATCAGTTGTTTAGAGAAGGTTCCCCACACCAGCAACAAGAACGACCCCATTGCCCATGAAAACAGAAGTTACTTGAGGACAGGAACTATTGATTTCATGTTCTTCACTCTAATTCCAGAACCAAGAGTAATATCTGACACCTACTAGGCACTCAGGACATATTTGTTTCCTGAAATACTGGTATCTTTTTAAAGTGTCATACTCATATGCCTATGAGTATATCTACATATATATATATTTATGGATACGTGAGCTTGTTGTCACCTCACAGAAGAGGAATGTACATCCCTCACCCAAAATTTGGTTTGAATGTCAAGACTAATGATGCCACACATATACCAAGAAGGTATGAAAAGGATTATTACTCACATAATGAGTTATGCATCAAAAATGCAGTTAGACCAAAAAAAGAAAAAAGAAAAAACTGGTAACTGTGAAGTGATGGGTAATTAGATGGTTGTGATTCTTTCATTCTATAGATATAGGTATAGATATAGAAATAATCGAAACATCAAGTTCTACACCTTAAGTATATACAATTTTTATTTATCCATTATACATCAATAAAACTGAAAAAATGGGATCAGTCTCAATGACAACTTACCCATGGTGTTTGTCTGATAACTAAAACATTGCGTGGTTTATTTAATTTAACTTGCACTTGTTTATTTAAGCCATTATGTCACCTGCAGCATGAGACCAATAAGAAAGGTGAACGTTCCATTGAATATCTAGTACTATCAAGAGCTCGTACTATATATTCTGAGAAGTGAAATGAGTGCCTTAGTCTCAATATCAATGTGCAGAACTTCAAACAAGATAAAGAGTGCTATGGTGAGACATTGTATTGTGGCTTTAATATGTGCAGAAGATGTGTGACCTTGATTTATATTTTGGGTATCCGTGAGGCAAGAGATTCTATGAGTTCTTTACCCCAAATGAGGCAACCTTGGAGAAGGAATTGTTTTCATTGGCCAGAACAGATGGTCAGACCGCTCCAGTGGCCCAAAGATCTATAAAAATGTGAAGATGTGGCCAATTGTTGGCTAAGACATGGCCAAGTGCTAAGATAACTGGCTAAAGTTTGGCCAACTGAGCTGATCCTGTGTCCTGTCCTTTATCAGGAACATTCTGATTAAGAGATGAAAAGCAGCAAGAGTCAAGCAAGCTCCATTAAGTGTGACAGTGGCAATGCCATTGGTTAAGTGAATGAACCCCCTTTGGTATTCACTGTGTTGAGCCTAAGGGGCTCCCCAGGTATCCAAGTATTCTAAGAGATGACCTCCTCTAGCACTGAGGCATCCGGCAAGGGACACAGCACAGGGGACGTTACCCTCTCCTGAAAGTAGGGTATGCAGAGAGCCCAGGTTCAGCTCCATCCTGTAGCAAGGAGGCCTCACTAGCTGTGCTGGGCTTGCAGGGTGCTGTTTCCATGATCAAAGGCCTAACGGGCAGCTGTATACTGAGGGTCACAGGTTCAGGACCTGAGATAGTCTATATTTCCAGGAAAGTCCAGTATGCACCCACCAATTGCTACACTAATGGCATACAGCATTGGGCCAAGGAAGGTAGTTCCTTGTATCAGAAGCCCATGCAACTAACGGCCATCACTGATGGGAGAGGGACTCCAAGATATATGAGAGAAGGTTGCTAAAGCTCCCACAGTGAAGGAATCCCGGGGGGCCGTAACAGGAATGCCTGTTCTATGGCCATTCAGGCAGATTCTAGTATCTTTTTACAGGGGGTCTCATTCAAGTTGGGTCTCTTTGCAAGTTACAGAAGAAAAAAAAAGCTTTGTAAATGAGGAGTGTTGCCTCCAGAATCTAAACATGTCGAAAACATGTTGGGCTTGTTTTAACAATGTGGGTCCTAAGAAGACTAAAAGCTGTTTCTTGACACTGTCAAGACTGGAGCAGCCCTCAACTTACTAAATAATTTTCAGGAGCTTAACTGAAGTGGTGGGGCCCTGTACTATGGGTCTCATGTGAATCTCCTCAAAGGAGGATGTCATTAGTGTGATGTCATAACTGTGTACCCGAAAAAAGTTAGAGCTGGTTAAAATATTGCCTGTGAAGACTATGTGAGATGGCAGGCGTGGAGACTGAGCCCATTGAGTACCCAGGTGAAGGTGTATTGTGTCCCTTTAAAGGTGAAGGTTAACTGCAGCTGAGAGGTTGTTGAACTAGGCACTGAATAGAACATGCTAGCCAAATACTTTGCTCTAACTGCAAAGTATTTACCAGTTACTTATTTATTATTGGGTGGAATCAGTCATTTCTATAGGTGGGGCCATGACGCCAAGGGTACGAATTCACACTGAGGCACCGGTCCTGTTTTGCAGGGTTTAAGAACAAGTAAAACTTGGCTGTTAAATGCAGCAGAAGTGGGGATAACCACACCTTCTCTAACTGGGTCTTATATAATGGGTTTCAATCTGTGAAAACCGTGCTTTCATTTAGATTGAACCTTTTCTTAAACACTGAGGTGAAAGGTTTTATTTTAACTAGGGGGAAAGGTCCATAGGGTCCCATAGTTTTCAAGCTGATTATAAGGGCCAGAGACTTAACTTTATTACTTATTGGGTCAGGTTCTCCACGTGCACTAGAGGATATTTTAGGGTAATGGATGTCTTGGCTATGGAAAAGTTAGGCACGGAAATAATTTGGATGGTTCAGGTTAGGCATATCTGTTTCTATTTTATGTTCACCTACTCCCTGGCTGGGAGTGGATGAACATAAAGTGTGGCCAGATGTGGGCCAGAAGGGGAAGGGGAATTAATGAGGCTTCAAAACTGTCTATTGTCAAACATCAAAAGTGGAATCAGATGATGACACACACTGCCACCACCCATACAGCACCCCTCTCCCCATCTGGGACCTCCCAAACACACACGGAAACACCAAGTCCATTTCCTCCTCAACAGCAGGATAAAGTGTTCAGGAAGAAATCTGTCTTCAGAGCTCAGTCCTCACCCAGTCCTTATTCCCGGTGTCTGGCTAACTATGGACTGTCTGGTCTGTGCCCCAAACTGGCAGGATACTACCTCCCTCCCTTCTCACACGGCTGCCCCTTCCTGCCTTCCTTCAGTCCCCATCACCGAAGAACAGACAGAGATACACACACATCTTTCTACAACAGCTTGCACATCAATAGCTGAGGGCTTTTTTATTTGGCTCTACACAGGTGACCATGTCTCCAGTGCATTCTCTGGAGAGACAACAGAGACAGCAAGGTCTCAGTCACCTGATAGACCCAGGGCAGCACTTTATGAACTGCTGGAAGAGCCCTCTGGGACGTTTTCATCCTCCTCTGGCTCTTTAGTCATTGTTGTACTCCGCCAGTAATAGAATGCTAGCATCTTTGACTTCTTCTGTGTAGAACCTCTTCCCGAATTCTGACGACGGACTGATTTTCTTAACTCGACCACCTCCTGAATCTGGTCGGAAAACAAAGTGATACAGAAAGATATTGATTTGGGGAAAGAGGATGGGAAGGAGAACTTTGAGAGAATGGGTGTGGATTGAGAAGGGGTTTGTGCCAGGGAAGGGCTGGGTAAGTCTTGGGTGGGGGATGAAGAGGAGGCACGTGAGTCGGGTAATCTGACCTCTTCCATCTTATAGCCCTGGAGTGGAGAATTCACCCTCTCCCTTCTGCGTTGGCCCCCCGGTGTTTGTTGCTCTGACCTCTCGGTGTTTGTCCGTGCATCACGGTTAGGCTCCTGGGGGACTGTACTTTCCTCTGCCATGTGAGTAGCAACAGTGTGCTCTACTCCAAGGCTCCTGGCCTCTCTATATATACCCTGCCAGGACAATGAAGAGCCACACCCATCAGCTTTGATTGGTCAGCCAATGGTAGCGCTGGGGTGGCTGTGACATCACAAAGCACTACCCTTGAAGATACGTGGGGGGAGGGGAGGGGTGCAGAGGAGTCTACGTGCTCTGGTTAGAGAAAGGGAGTGCTTCCTCAACACCCAGTAAAGAGCCTTCCCAAATTGACCTTCCACTCTTCCTCATCTTCTCTGGTTCAATCCTTGTGGTGCACATGTTAGGGAGAAGGTGTTCCCTCCAAACCATTCCACATGGCCACCCCCATTCAGTGTTTAATTCTGTTGTCTCCCAGATCTCATCACCTGGTATTGTGTGGTTTTTAAAAACTTTTTATTTTAGAACAGTTTTAGGTTTACAGAGTAATTGTGAAGATCATATTCATACACTCCACAACAAATTTCCCTTCTTAACATTGCACATTAGTATGGTACAATTGTTCAACTTAGTGAACCAACACTGAAACAGTATTATTAACTAAAGTCTGTACTTCATCAGAATTCCTTTTTTTTTTAAATGTTGAGCCTTCTTTTAATTAATTTATTTATATTTTTGGCTGTGTTGGGTCTTCGTTTCTGTGTGTGGGCTTTCCCTAGTTGTGGCAAGCAGGGGCCACTCGTCATCGTGATGGGCGGGCCTCTCACTGTCGCAGCCTCTCTTGTTGTGGAGCACAGGCTCCAGATGCGCAGGCTCAGCGGCTGTGGCTCACGGGCCTAGTTGCTCTGCGGCATGTGGATCTTCCCAGATCAGGGCTCGAACCCGTGTCCCCTGCATCATCAGGCAGATTCTCAACCTCTGTGCCACCGTGGAAGCCCCAGATTGCCTTATTTTTTACCTAATATTCTTCTTCTGTCCCAGGATCCCAACCAAGATTCTACATTCAATTTAGTCATTCCTTGTTATAACTTCTTAGGCTCCTCTTGGCTGTGACAGTTTTTTAGACTTCTTGTTTTTGAAGACTTTGACAGTTTGGGGTCTTGTGTTTTGTCTTTTACATTAGGTCTGCAGATGTTATTGCTCTTATAGGTAAAAGTTTTTATAAGTTTCTTCTTCCAGAGAACCTCAAATCAAGTCAGTGCCATCAGTGTTATGGACTTCCCCGTGGCAATGGTTGAACTAATCTCTTGGCTTTGTCACAGAGGTGACACAAATGTTTTTCTCTAGAGGTCTGAGGATCAGGATCATTTTTATTTATGACAGAGGCACAGGGGCAGCAGCAGAAGCATTTTGTAAGGTACTAGTGAGTCATTTACTTTTAGAAGTATGACCTCAGCATCCCACATAGTTAACGGCTCTTCCTCCACACGAGTGACCATCCAATGGACCTGTATATTGAACAGGCTGTCAGTCTTTCTCCTGAGCTCTATATAGAAAGGGGGCCAACATGTGGTTGAGACACAACCAGTGTTCACAAGGTAAGAGTCATTTCTTTGAGGTTAGTATCAGTCGCACCTTAGTTTGGAATTGAAACACGTGATTCAACCTGAGAATCACAAATAGGTCCAGGTTGAGACACAGGATTCAGGACTGCTTTAAGGAAGGTCCCAATCCAAGAATCCTTTCACTATATGCCAAGTGGCTCAACTGACTTATGTTGGTCAAAGCTTTAGCAGACACTCAGTAGGACTAACAAATGCAGCACAAAGAAGCAAGTTCAAAGCACAAGCTAGCCAGCAGGCAGTAGCCCAAGTGCCTGTTCACCAGCATAGAGCAGAGCCAGTTAGAAAGCCAAAGCAAGAGAAGAAAGACCCCCGGTGGTAAGGGATAGCACCTTGATGTCCTGCTCACAGGACCAGTTGTTGTAATCACACCACAGAGACAGGATGGACCCTTCAACCCAAATTCGGTTTGGATGTCGAGACTGATAACACATACACCTAGAGAGTATGAAAAACCTTACTACATAAGGAGGCTTTCTGGGGAGAACAGGGCAGGCTCTCAAGCAGGTTCAAGAATGGCTTGAAGAAGGAGACTGGCTTGGCTTTTATGGTGGTGAGGGGATGACGCTGGAGTGTTCCCACACACAGGTCAGGTTTTGCACAGCCTGAACTTCCTCCTGGCCCACAGAAGAGAGAGTACCTGAGCTTTCTTATCCGATCTAGGGAAGCAGGGGAAGAGGCAGTGGTAGGGCTCTTTTATAGAATAATGTTGTGTAAATGCAAGGTGTTTAGCACAGTTTAGAATTCTCATAACCATTATAACCACACTTATATTTTTTTCAGTTAAACTACGTTTCACTAGATTAGTATTTCCCAAATTATGGTCCTTTAAATATTATTTAAGGTGGCTTAGAATTATCTTGGTTCATCACAGAGAAACTGTGTAGAAAGAGAAAAGACTGCTAGCCTGCCTCAGGAGGTCTGACACACTGGTCACAAAAGAGCAGACTTCATTGTACTATCTGCTGAATTATGAGGGGTTTCTAACATGTTTCCCATCCTGGGTGACTACTGTAGCACCCAAAGACTGTAATAATAATTACCGAAACTAACATTTATTGACTACTAACTCTATGTAGGAATTATGCTAAATACCCATATACATATTTAATCCTCATCACAACCCTATTGAGATAAGAGGCAAAAGAGTGGTTTCTGTCATTTCTGCCAGGACATCTCCATTCCAACTGCAGAAGCAGAAAAGTGCATATAGGAGGGCACATGGGAATATTTATGGGCCAGGCTCAAAAGGGGTATGCATTACTCCTGCTCACATTTCCTTGGGAAAAACTCACATAGCCACATCTATCTACAAGAGAAAATGAGAAATGTAGTCTACCTGGTAGAAGAGGTGAACTTAAATGTTGGAGATAAACTAGCAATCTCTGTCTCCACGATCTTCTTCATCACTCTCCCCAGTATTTACAGTAGAGCCTGACACATAGTAGGTGGCCATGAATATTTCTGTTGAATGAATGGGTTTCAACGTTTTTGGTCAGTTATGGGGATCAAAAGCATATAGAACTTGGTTAAGCAATGGTGTCCTAGATATGACACAAAAAGCACAAGCAACAAAGAAAGAGTAAATTGGACTATATCAAAATTTTAAAATGTTTTCTTCTGCAAAAAAATACCATGAAGAAAGCAAAAAGGCACACCAAAGAGAGATCTTGGCAAATCATATATTTAATAAAAGTGTAGTATCCAGAATACAGAAAGAACTCTTACAACTCAACAACAAAAATACAAACAACCCAACTGAAAATCAGGTAAAGGACTTAAATAGACATTGTGCTAATGAAGATATACAAATAGCCAACAATCATATGAAAATATGCTCAATACCATTAGTCGTTAGGGAAATGCAAATCAAAACCACGATGAGATGCCACTTCAAACCCACTAGGAAGGCTATAACTTTTTTAAAAAGAAAATAACAAGTATTGACAAGGATGTAGAGAAAGTGAAACACTCATACACGTCTGGTGGGAACATAAAATGATACAGGTTCTGTGGAAAACATTTTGGCAGTTACTCAACAAGTTAAACATAGACTTGCCATATTACCCAGTAACTCTACTCCTAGGTATATAATGAAAAGAGTTGAAAAGGAGGGAACAACAGCAACAACAACAACAAAAAAAACAGGTGAATTGAGCAACACAAAAGCAAAGGGTAGATAATTTTTCAAGAAGTAAAAAATGGTCAACTTTATTAAATACTTTTACAGGTAATATAGGGACAGACAAATGACGATTGACCTTGTTAGTAGAGAGGTCATTGGTACATTTGATAAGAAGGAAATTGAAAGAGTGGAAAATATTTTACTATAAACCTGGATGTGTATTAAGGAGAAAATGTGAGATCAGAAAGTGAGGGGCGGATAGACAATTTCTTTAGCGAGTTTTGGTGCTAAGGGGAGGAGAAATATGGGACTATAGCTGGAGGAGGATTTGGAATTAAGAGAGTGTATTTTTAAGAGGGTAGATTCTAGAATGCATCTAGCCAATATAAATGACTGAATGAAACTGACGACATAAAAATCCAAAGGGATAATTGCAGAAGAAAAAATATTGAGAAAGCAAGAGGGGTATTCAGAGCACTAGTAGATGGGATCGGTAGCAAATGTGGAAATCTTGGCTTTCCATGAGAATGAGTAATATTTACAGATTCTACAGTGGAGAAGGAAATGATTATGGTATGATTACAAATGCAGGTAAGATGGTAGATTTGGTGGGGAAATATAAAAGAATTTTCTCTTGACTCTTCAGTTTTCTCAGTGAAGGATGAGCTAAGGGCATAAAATAACAAGAGAGAGGGTAGGGATTTGAGAAATTGAGGGGAAGATAAAGTATTGGATATTCATTTTGTATAATGGAAATGGGTGTATAATATGGAAGGATTGATCATTTAAGATATGTGGTCAAGAATTTAAGGTGAGATCAGTTAGCTTTGTCTTGTAAATTTCTACAGCAACATCCATCACTTGTATATAGGAACAAAGCAGGTAGATAGCTAAATTTAACAAGGGTTGTGGTTTTGCCAGGGAAGTACTAGGGTGGGAAAGTGGGTAGGGAGATGAAGGTTGATGAAAGTAAGTGATACTAATGATAAATTGGTAAGCAATGAGGAAATGCGAAAAGAGAAATGTGGCTGATGCTGAAAAGTAGTAGAATTCACAGATTGGAGTTCAAAATTGAAGAATTTTTAGAGTTGGGTGTGTGAAGGTGTGTATACATGCACGTGAGGGAGGTATTTTGCTAGGAAGGATAATCAGTTGTAGCCCAAGAGATGTATGTTATAAAATCAGGATTTCAGAGTTGCTGTAATTTTTGAGAATGTCAATGTCTAGTGCATGAGCATTAGAGTGAGTGGCTTAAGTATGATGGAAGAAAAATACCATTGGAATTGAGGGCATGAAAGGTTTGTAAAGCCAAAAATGCTGGAAGAATATCCACAAAGTTGACAGATGTTGAAGTTGCCAAGATGGTGGCAGTACTAAAAGTGGAGAAGAAGACTCTGGAAAGTGTCTAATGAATGAAGGTAAAGAAATAGATGGCGTAGCACATGATATTATCTAATAGCAAGAACTACAAATGAGCTCTGAATTTTGAAAGAGAAAGGAGCAGAAATGGTTTGAAAGTGACAGTGAGTCGACTCCTTGGGGTATGTGAGGAAAACTAACGTTTGCTCAAGAGGACTGCAGGGGAAGTGCTTTCCTCAAGGCACAGCCATATTCCAGTCATAAAACAGAGACTAAGGGAACACGGAGAGAACAACTTGAAGCTACTGGGGAGTTTCTTAATGATAGACTATGAGTTACAGAGGGCAGGAAAGAAGCGCTCATGAAGTTGGGGAGAGGGTTGGGTCCAATTCCGTCAAGTGCAGAGCAATACGTGAATAAGGGTCTAGTTAATGATGGATAATCTGCAGGGTGGTGACTTAAGTAAAAGTGATAAGACAAGATGGACCTTGTGACTGCACGGCAGATTGGGAGGTGAGTAAAGCCCTCCAGACTACAGATTGCTTAATCTAGGCTGACCTAGAACTAAGAAGAATCCAGAAACACCACTGAAACCTGTTTCCTCTAAATATCATGTATCCTGTATGATGATCCAGCATTTCAAAGATAGACTAGTAAGGACATCTAAGAGGGTAGGCTTGAAAGGAAACTAGTGTGTTTGCTCAAGAGTGTGAGTGTGTATGAAAAATATCAACAGCAAATTCTAATGTCAGAGGGTTGCTACTATAGGCTTATGGAGCCATGCACTATTCTTGGACAACCCAAGGTGCCTGCACAGATGTGGCCCAGATGCAAGCACCAACACTTACTGGGCACCTGCAAAGCCAAAGCTGGGGAAGATGGAAGGCCAAGTGGAAGTGGTATTTTCCCAAGACAGGAATGTATTTACTTAGGCTTCCTAAATGGCAGGTGGACAAAAAATGGAAGAAAGGAAATTAAGCTTCTTTTTGCCTAACATCTCTCCTCAGGAGGAAGTACTTGGAGTTGTATTTCCTACGTAAATTCCACTGCTAAAACTCCAGGGAGCTCATCAGTGGGCAGATGTTCCCACCTAAGTATGGTTACCAGCAAACATTTATTCAAAATCATGGCTGCATCTGGCTCACATTAGAAGGGTTCTCTTTGTCATTGTCTTTTAAAAGAACAATTCCCCATGCTTATAAATCCAGACTCAGAACATCAATTCAACCAACCTCAGGAGCCCTGTGGCTACACCTTCCTGCTGGGAATCAGCATGGTCCCCAGACAATCAATTTCAGGAGTATTACCAAAGTGTTTTCATTTTCAGTGTTTATCCACTGGAATGTCTACGAGTGAAGAATAGACAGGGCAATACAATCCTAAGATTCAATTTCTTTCATCAAATACAAACTGTGTATATGAGCATCAAGGCAAGAGGATGGAGGACTTTAACTGAAATTCCAATAGATATCTAAGTGCAAATCCTGGAACCATCCCATGCTAGCATTGTGAGTTAGGATAGGTACTTAACCACTCTGAGCCTGTTTTCTGATCTCTAAAAAAAAAATAGAAGGATAATATCTCATACAGCTGTTGCAAAGATCAACTCAAATAATTCATGTACAGAATATAGCACAACAACCTACAGAATGGGAGAAAATATTTGTAAATCGTGTATCTGATAAGGGATTTTTATTCAGAATATATAAAGAACTCTTACATGCCTGTGATAAGAAGGTAAATAACCCAACTTTTAAAATGGGCAGAAGATCTAAATAGACATTTCTGCAAGGAAGATATACAAATGGCCAGCAAGCACATTAGAGACGCTTGACATCATTATTCATCAGGACAACACAAATGAATACCACAGAAAGATACCATTTCATACCCATGCGGATGGCTAGAATCCAAAAGTCAGATAATCATAACTGTTGGTGGGGATTTAGAGAAATCAGAACCATCATACACTGTTAGTGAGAATGTAAAATGGTATACCTGCTTTGGAAAAGTTTGGTAGTTTCTCAGAGGGTGAAACAGTGTTACTGTATGACCCACTTGTAGGTATATTCCCAAGATAAATGCAAATATATGTCCATACAAAAAGTTGTACATAAATATTCATAGAAGCAATATTCATAATACCCAAAGATGGAAACAACCCAAATGCCCAACAACTGACCAGTGGACAAACAAAATGTGGCAAATCCATACAACAGAATACTATTCAGACATCAAAAGGAATGAAGAACAAATATAAGCTACAATATGGCTGAACCTTAAAAACATTATGCTAAGTGAAAGAAGTCAGTCACAAAAGACCACATATTATGTGATTCTATTCATATGAAATGCTCAGAACAGGCAAATCTATAGATACAAAATAGATCAATAATTGCTTAAGGCTGAGGCAGAAGTTGTTGGGAGCATACGGGATTCACAGCTACAAGATACGAGGGTTTCTTTTTGAGGTGTTGAAAACGTTCTAAAATAGACTGGAGGGAACTTCAAGACGTCGGAAGAGTAAGACGTGGAGATCACCTTCCTCCCCACAGAAGCATCAGAAATACATCTACACGTGGAACTGCTCCTATAGAACACCCACTGAATGCTGGCAGAAGACCTCAGACCTCCCAAAAGGCAAGAAACTCCCCACGTAGCTGGGTAGAGCAAAAGAAAAAAAGAAAAAGCAGAGACAAAAGAATAGGAACGGGACCTGCACCAGTGGGAGGGAGCCTGAAGGAGGAAAGGTTTCCACACACTAGAAGCCCCTTCACTGGCGGAGACTACAGGTGGCGGACGGGGGCAGCTTCGGAGCCACGGAGGAGAGCGCAGCAACAGGGGTGCGGAGGGCAAAGCGGAGAGATTCCCGCACGGAGGATCGGTGCCGACCAGTACTCACCAGCCCGAGAGGCTTGTCTGCTCACCTGCCGGGATGGGTGGGGGCTGGGAGCTGAGGCTTGGGCTTCGGTCTGAGCACAAGGAGAGGACTGGCAGTGTGAACACAGCCTGAAGGGGTTAGTACGCCACGTCTAGCCAGGAGGGAGTCCAGGAAAAGTCTGGAGCTGCCGCAAAGGCAAGAGACTTTTTCTTCCCTCTGTGTTTCCTGGTGCACGAGCAGAGGGGATTCAGAGCGCCGCCTAAAGGAGCTCCAGAGACGGGCGCGAGGCGCGGCTAGGAGCGCAGACCCCAGAGATGGGCATGAGATGCTAAGGCTGCTGCTGCCGCAACCAAGAAGCCTGTGTGCGAGCACAGGTCACTATCCACACCTCCCTTCAGGGAGCCTGTGCAGCCCGCCACTGCCAGTGTCCCGTGATCCAGGGACGACTTCCCCGGGAGAACGCACGGCGTGCCTTGGGCTGGTGCAACGTCACGCCGGCCTCTGTCACTGCAGGCTCACCCTGCCTCCGTACCCCACCCTCCCCCCGGCCTGAGCGAGCCAGAGCCCCCAAAGCAGCGGCTCCTATAAACCCATCCTGTCTGAGCGAAGAACAGACGCTCTCAGGAGACCTACACGCAGAGGCGGGTTCAAATCCAAAGCTGAACCACGGGAGCTGTGCAAACAAAGAAGAGAAAGGGAAATCTCGCCCAGCAGCCTCAGGAGCAGCGGATTAAATCTCCACAATCAACTTGATGTACCCTGCATCGGTGGAACACCTGAATAGACAACGAATCATCCCAATTGGAGGAGGTAGACTTTGGGAGCAACGCTATTTATACCTTTTTTCCATTTTTCTCTTTTTGTGAGTGTGTATGCGTGTGCTTCGGTGTGTGATTTTGTCTGTATAGTTTGGCACTTACCGTTTGTCCTAGGGTTCTGTCTATCCATTTTTTGTTTTTTTTTAGTATAGTTTTCAGCGCTTGTTATCATTGGTGAATTTGTTTCTTCATCTGGTTTTGCTCTTCTTTCTCGTGTTTTTAATTACTTAAAAAATTTTAATAATAAATTTTTGTTCTTTATTTTAATAACTCTTTAATAATTTAATTTAATTTAATTTTACATTTTTCTTTCTTTCTTTCTTTCTTTCTTTCTTTCTTTCTTTCTTTCTTTCTTTCTCCCTTTTATTCTGAGCCGTGTGCGTGACAGACTCTTGGTGCTCCAGCCAAGCGTCAGGGCTCTTCCTCTGATGTGGCAGAGGCAAGTTCAGGATATTGGTCCACCACAGACCTCCCAGCTCCACGTAATATCAAACGGTGAAAATCTCCCAGAGATCTCCATCTCAACACCAAGACCCAGCTCCACTAAATGACCAGCAAGCTACAGTGCTGGATACCTTATGCCAAACAACTACCAAGAAAGGAACACAACTCCACCCATTAGCAGAGAGGCTGCCTAAAATCATAGTAAGGTCACAGACACCCCAAAACACACCACCAGTCATGGACCTGCCTACCAAAAAGATAAGATCCAGGCTCATTGACCAGAACACAGGCACTGGTCCCCTCCACCAGGAAGCCTACACAACCCACTGAACCAACCTTAGCCACTGGGGACAGACAGCAAAAACAACGGGAACTACGAACCTGCAGCCTGTGAAAAGGAGACACCAAACACAGTAAGATAAGCAAAATGAAAAGACAGAAAAACACACAGCAGATGAAGGAGCAAGGTAAAAACGCACCAGACCTAACAAATGAAGAGGAAATAGGCAGTCTACCTGAAAAAGTATTCAGAATAATGATAGTAAAGATGATCCAAAATCTTGGAAATAGAATGGAGAAAATACAAGCAAAGTTTCACAAGGACCTAGAAGAACTAAAGAGCAAACAAACAATCATGAACAGCACAATAAATGAAATTACATATCCTCTAGAAGGGATCAATAGCAGAATAAATGAGGCAGAAGATCGGATAAGTGACCTGGAAGATAAAATAGTGGGAATAACTACTGGAGAGCAGAATAAAGAAAAAAGAATGAAAAGAATTGAGGACAGTCTCAGAGACCTCTGGGACACGTTTAAACGTACCAACATTCAAATTATAGGGGTTCCCAAAGAAAAAGAGAAAAAGAAAGGGACTGAGAAAATATTTGAAGAGATTATAGTTGAAAACTTCCCTAATATGGGAAAGGGAATAGTTAATCAAGTCCAGGAAGCACAGAGAGTCCCATACAGGATAAATCCAAGGAGAAACACGCCAAGAAACATAGTAGTCAAACTATCAAAAAGTAAATACAAAGAAAAAATATTAAAAGCAGCAATGGAAAAACAACAAATAACATAGAAGGGAATCCCCATAAGGTTAACAACTGATCTTTGAGCAGAAATTCTGCAAACCAGAAGGGAGGGGCAGGACATATTTAACGTGATGAAAGGGAAAAACCTACAACCAAGATTACTCTACCCAGCAAGGATCTCATTCAGATTTGACAGAGAAATTAAAACCTTTACAGACAAGCAAAAGCTAAGAGAATTCAGCAGAACCAAACCAGCTTTACAGCAAATGCTAAACCAACTTCTCCAGGCAGGAAACACAAGAGAAGGAAAAGACTTACAATAACAAATGCAAAACAATTAAGAAAATGGTAATAGGAGCATACATATCGATAATTACCTTAAATGTAAATGCATTAAATGCTCCCACCAAAAGACACAGACTGGCTGAATGGATACAAAAACAAGACCCGTATATATGCTGTCAACAAGAGACCCACTTCAGACCTAGGGAAACATACAGACTGAAAGTGAGGGGATGGAAAAAGATATTCCATGCAAATGAAAATCAAAAGAAAGCTGGAGTAGCAATTCTCATATCAGACAAAATAGACTTTAAAGTAATGACTTACAAGGGACAAAGCAGGACACTACATAATGATCAAGGGATCGATCCAAGAAGAAGATATAACACTTGTAAATATTTATGCACCCAACATAGGAGCACCTCAATACATAAGACAAATACTAACAGCCATAAAAGGGGAAATCGACAGTAACACAATCATAGTAGGCGACTTTAACACCCCACTTTCAACAATGGACAGATCATCCAAAATGAAAAAAAAATAAGGAAACACAAGCTTTAAATGATACATTAAACAAGAAGGACTTAATTGATATTTATAGGACGTTCCATCCAAAAAAGTCCAGAGATAAACCCATGTACACATGGTCACCTTATCTTGATAAAGTAGGCTAGAGTATACAATGGAGGAAAGACAGCCTCTTTAATAAGTGGTGCTGGGAAAACTGTACAGCTACATGGAAAAGAATGAAATTAGAACACTCCCTAATGCCATACAAAATAATAAACTCAAAATGGATTAAAGACCTTAATGTAAGGCCAGACACACTAAAACTCTTAGAGGAAATAAAAGAAGAACACTCTTTTGAGATAAATCACAGTAAGATCTTGTTTGACCCACCTCCTAAAGAAATGGAAACAAAACTAAAAATAAACAAATGGGACCGAGAGAAACTTAAAAGCTTTTGCACAGCAAAGGAAACCATACACAAGATGAAAAGACACCCCTCAGAATGGGAGAAAATATTTGCAAACGAAGCAACTGACAAAGGATTAGTCTCCAAAATTTACAAGCAGCTCATGCAGCTCAATATCAAAAAAACAAACCACCCAATCCAAAAATGGGCAGAAGACCTAAATAGACATTTTTCCAAAGAGATACACAGATTGCCAACAAACACATGAAGGAATGCTCAACGTCGTTAATCATTAGAGAAATGCAAATCAAAACTACAATGTGGTATCATCTCACACCGGTCAGAATGGCCATCATCAAAAAATCTACAAACAATAAATGGACAACCTGGAAGAAATGGACAAATTCTTAGAGAAGGTGTGGAGAAAAGGGAACCCTCATACACTGTTGATGGGAATGTAAATTGATACAGTCACTAAGGAGAACAGTATGGAGGTTCCCTAAAAAACTAAAAATAGAACTACCATATGACCCAGCAATCCCACTATGGGGCATATATCCTGAGAAAACCATAATTCAAAAAGAGTCATGTACCACAATGTGCATTGCAGCTCTATTTACAATAGCCAGGACTTGGAAGGAACCTAAGTGTCCATCAACAGATGAATGGATAAAGAAGATGTGGCACATGTATACAATGGACTATTACTCAGCCATAAAATGGAACGAAACTGAGTTATTTGTAGTGAGGTGGATGGACCCAGAGTCTGTCATACAGAGTGAAGTAAGTCAGAAAGAGAAAAACAAATACCGTATGCTAACACATATATATGGAATCTTTAAAAAAAAATGGTCATGAGGAACCTAGGGGCAAGACGGGAAAAAAGACGCAGACCTGGGCTTCCCTGGTGGTGTACTGCTTGAGAATCCGCCTGTCGATGCAGGGGACACGGGTTCGTGCCCCGGTCTGGGAGGATCCCACATGCCACGGAGAGGCTGGGCCCGTGAGCCATGGCCACTGAGCCTGCGCGTCCGGAACCTGTGCTCCACAACGGGAGAGGCCACAACAGTGAGAAGCCCGTGTACCGAAAAAAAAAAAAAAATGTCGCAGACCTACTAGAGAATGGACTTGAGGACACGGGGAGGGGGAAGGGTAAGCTGGGACAAAGTGAGAGAGTGGCATGGACATATATACACTACCAAATGTAAAACAGATAGCTAGTGGGAAGCAGCCCCATAGCACAGGGAGATCAGCTCAGTGCTTTTTGACCACCTAGAGGGGTGGGATAGGGAGGGTGGGAGGGAGGGAGACGCAAGAGGGAGGGGATATGGGTATATACGTATATGTATAGCTGATTCACTTTGTTATAGAGCAGAAACTAATACACCATTGTAAAGCAATCATACTCCAGTAAAGATGTTAAAAAAAAAGTGTGTTTTTTCAAAATAAATAAATAAATAACTTTCCTAACTGCTTAGGAAAGTTATTTCTCCTTCCTATGAAATGAAAATTGATCTATAAGGGCACTTAGTATTGACTATAAATTCCAGTTCTGTCAGTGATGGTATCTGGCGCATGAGGGGCACCCAAGTTAGGGAGCTTTTGGTTAATTTCCCTGGGCCATATAGAGCAAAGTGTTCTCTCAAATACTCTCTGGAAATTCGGAGCCTCAAATATGTTTGCCACCTTCCCCCAAGTCATCACATTTATTAACATCCTTGTCTTATTTTTCTAGAAGCAGGAGCTTCTAGCAGATCTTTTCCCTTTGTGAAAGGATGTATTTCTGTGTGAGGTGGATCTAGGCCACCTTAGTCTGTCCTCTAATGTTCACTCAGTAGCACTCTACCTGGTTGATAATATGTTTGAGGCCAACTTCCTGCAATGTTTTTCTTTTTCTTTTCTTTTTTTTTACCTTAGGAGCACTGTATAATAAAAACTCCATTAAAGATGCAAAACCAAAGTGAGCCATGAAGCAAGACACGATGGGGCCTATCAGCATTCCTAAGCGGGTTCAAGGCGAAAGCATTTCAGAGGGAGTTAAACAACAGTCATTATAGCTATCTTTGTTGACCTCTGACTCTATATGCCAGTCACTGTGTTTGACAAACATTAATTCTCATAAAACTTCTGTCATGTTGACATTATTATCTCCCTTTTACAAATGGGGAAAGAGGTTCACATAAATTAAATGACTTTCTCAGGGCAACAGCTAGTAAGTTTCAGGGCTGGATTTGTATCCAAAATAAAGTGGGTTTTGTTTGGTTTTTTTACTCTATTTTCTTCTTAGTAGTACTGCATACATTTATTATTTATATGTATTATAAAGGATAAAATAATTTTGGACTCCTCTCTCACACAACATGAAGTTCTGTATGATCTAAAGATAAAAATGTTGAAGTAAAATATATATATTATGGAAAACGTATGTATAATCTAGGAGTCAAGAAAAATTTCTGTGCAAGCTGGAAAACCTAGACACTCTGGAGAAATGACTGACATATTTGAGTGCTTAAAACTTAAAATGTAATCATATGGCAAACGTAAAGGTAAATAAAACCAGAAGACAAATAATAGAGGAACATATATTTGTAAGACACACGACAGATAAAGGGTTCAATACCGAACATATAAAAAATTTCCTACACATTAATAAGAAAAGACAAACACCCTAATTGAAAGTGGTTAAAAAGGGTAAAAAGGGCTGTTCAAGGAGGCAGAAAACCCCCTTGCCAATAAACAAGTGAAATTACTCAACTTTACTAGCAATCAGGCATATTGAAATTAAATTAACAAAGAAATATCACTTTAAGACCATTAAACATGTTATCACACATTGCTGGAGTGTTGTGGAGGTTAATATGTTATCTCATACATTTGCCGAGGGAAACGTGCAGTATATTAAAGCCATTTGGAAGTCAATCTGGCAACCCCTATTAAAATTAAGAATTTACATAAACTTTAACTTAGCAATTCCATTTCCGGGGCCTTCTTCCATAGAAGATAAAAGCACGGGTATATAACAGTGAATATGAACAAAATAAATTTTATGTATATATTCAGATTAATTGCAACGTTTTTTCTAGTAGCCAAAAAACTGGAATCAACTTGAATGTCCTCAATAGAGGAATGGTTTAATAAGTTGTCTTTCACTCAAACCATTGCATTTTACATAACTAGTTTAAAAAGTGTGTTAAGTCTATACCAGACGATGTGGAAAACATTTCTCTGAAATATTTCTAAGTGAGAAAAACTACGTGCAGTAAAGAGTAAAATAGTACCCCTATATGTTTTTATGCATACATATGTATGTTACCTTATTTATGAACATAGACAAAGATATGCAAAGATTCACACCAGGCTTTTAACACTGCTTATCCAGTGGAGGAGTGGCTAATGAAGTGTAAAAATCCTATAGATGTACAGGCTTTCTCAATATTTATGTATATGTATGAATATATACATATATAATTCTCAACATTTATATATAATTGCTTTATGTAAATGCACATGTAAATTACATATGTGTAAAGCCATGTACAAAGAGGTAGTTGCTGAAAGTGTGCATATCATAGAGAGTGTTTTGAGTTTTTAGTGTTTAGGGTTCTTTTTTTTTAACTTTCTTTCTTGTACTTTGAGTTTTTCAAATTAAAAATTTTACATGATTTTAAGTTTAACATTTTCTAAAGCAAACATTATAGAGCAGGTTAAGGAAATGATCCAGTATCTACAGAATGATTTGATTGTTCAGTCCTCCAGCAGTTCATCAAACTACATTGAGCAGCAACCGTGACATTGTGTCAGGTGTGTTAAAGTGGTTGGGATTACAGAGATGAATGAAATATGCTCCTTCTTGTTGTATATTACAACAAGACAAACATATAAATGAACCATTCTAATACAATATGGCTATTGCTTTAATATAAGAATTTGTAGGACCCTAGGGGCAATGAACTCTGCAGGCATTGGTGGTAGAGAGGCTTCAGAGGGAAAGAACCATTTGAGCTTAGCCTTAAAGACTGAGGATGCTTTCATCACTCACCAGCCTTAGGTGGGGAAGGGAAAGCAATCCCTTCAAAGAGGAAGGAATCAACATCTAGTCCTATTTCATTCATCAAGAATGTGGAGGAGGAAGTAAACAGTTTATTATTTATAGTCTCAAATGATGGTAATGTGTGGAAGATGGGCAAATGGAACAAGAGACTTTGGAAGAGTCCTGATCAGGAACTAATAAAATGAGAACCTGCTTTGAAACATGCAAGCAGGTTTTTCTGAGGGAAGAAGAACTCTAAGCTGCGTTTAATGAAAGGAAGCAACTGTCAAAGCAATCTGACTAGGTTCAGTACATTAGGTTTGCAGTTGGGGAAGAAATATGGGTTGCTGTTCATTTAGGACCTGTGGAAGAGGTTGGAGAAAAGGGGATAGGTATTCAAGCAATGATTCATTAGGTAGAAAGAAGAGAATGTTAGAAATCAGACACTACAGCCACTTACTGAATAAATTCATCATAAGCCATATACAGACACATTATAAAGTATCTAAAGGTACCAGAATGCTTGACCATTGAGGTAAGGTGCCCCAAAATACTGTGTCTTCAAGGAAAACACAAGGGTTCAGTACTCATGGGTTAGCAGCAGTTAACATAAGACACACTAGATTTTGGGGAGTGGGGGAGAAAGAAGCAAGGATTATGCATGTATGTATTTATATCATAGATGATAACAACAGAAGCCATTTAATCAAATGCTTATTATTGGCCTAATATAATGTCAGGTGTTTTACATAAATTACCTCATTTAATCCCAGCATGGCTCTAAGATCTAGATACATGTTCCTATCATTCCCTTTTTACAGATGAGGAAACTAAGTCTTACAGGAGTTAAAAAAGGTACTCAAGGTCAAATAGCTTTTAGGTGGTGAAGCTGTAAATTGAGATCGGACTTTAAATCCTATGCTCCCAACTGCTCAACTAGACACTAAGTTATATTCCCCCTGCTAAACCCTAGTCCCAGCCATCATCATATCACACCTGTATTGTCCCAACAGCCTGTCAGCCCTCTGGTCCTACACAGTTCACAACATCCAGTGAACTTTCTAAAACATACATCAGACGACATCACTATCCTTTATCAAACCATCCAGTGGCCCTCCACTGCACGTAAGATAAAATCCAAGTTCTTACCCTGCAGGTCCCTAAGTGACCACTTCTCTGCCAGCCTCTCCAGTCTCGGTCATCAATCACCGCTCTGCCCCTCTCTGACTGCACTCCAGTCACTCAGCCTTCTGCTCTTCCTCAACACACTGTTCTCGTTCTGGCCTCACGGCATTGCTACTTGCTAGTCTACCTAAAATGCTCTTCTTCAAAGTCTTCACACAGCTGACTCGACATCATTATTCAGATCTTGATTCAAATATCAGCTCCTTAGAGAAGGTTCCCCACACCAACAACAAGAACGACCCCTTTGCCCATGAAAACAGAAGTTACTTGAGGACAGGAACTATTGATTTCATGTTCTTCACTCTAATTCCAGAACCAAGAGTAATATCTGACACCTACTAGGCACTCAGGACAAATTTGTTTCCTGAAATACTGGTATCTTTTTTAAAGTGTCATACTCATATGCCTATGAGTATATCTACATATATATATATATATTTATGGATATGTGAGCTTTTTGTCACCTCACAGAAGTGGAATGTACATCCCTCACCCAAAATTTGGTTTGAATGTCAAGACTAATGATGCCACACATATACCAAGAAGGTATGAAAAGGATTATTACTCACATAATGAGTTATGCATCAAAAATGCAGTTAGACCAAAAAAAGAAAAAAGAAAAAACTGGTAACTCTGAAGTAATGGGTAATTAGATGGTTGTGATTCTTTCATTCTATAGATATAGGTATAGATATAGAAATAATTGAAACATCAAGTTCTACACGTTAAGTATATACAATATTTATTTATCCATTATTCCTCAATAAAACTGAAAAAATGGGATCAGTCTCAATGACAACTTACCCATGGTGTTTGTCTGATAACTAAAACATTGCGTGGTTTATTTAATTTAATTTGGACTTGTTTATGTAAGCCATTATGGCACCTGCAGCATGAGACCAATAAGAAAGGTGAACGTTCCATTGAATATCTAGTACTATCAAGAGCTAGTACTATATATTCTGAGAAGTGAAATGAGTGCCTTAGTCTCTCTATCAATGTGCAGAACTTCAAAGAAGGTAAAGAGTGCTATGGTGAGACATTGTATTGTGGCTTTAATATGTGCAGAAGATGTGTGCCCTTGATTTATATTTTGGGTATCCGTGAGGCAAGAGATTCTATGAGTTCTTTACCCCAAATGAGGCAACCTTGGAGAAGGAATTGTTTGCATTGGCCAGAACAGATGGTCAGACCGCTGGCAGTGGCCCAAAGATCTATAAAAATGTGAAGATGAGGCCAATTGTTGGCTAAGACATGGCCAAGTGCTAAGATAACTGGCTAAAGTTTGGCCAACTGAGCTGATCCTGTGTCCTTTCCTTTATCAGGAACATTCTGATTAAAAGATGAAAAGCAGCAAGAGTCAAGCAAGCTCCATTAAGTGTGACAGTGGCAATGTCATTGGTTAAGTGAATGAACCCCCTTTGGTATTCACTGTGTTGAGCCTAAGGGGCTCCCCAGGTATCCAAGTGTTCTAAGAGATGACCTCCTCTAGCACTGTGGCATCCGGCAAGGGATCCAGCACAGGGGACGTTACCCTCTCCTGAAAGTAGGGTATGCAGAGAGCCCAGGTTCAGCTCCATCCTGTAGCAAGGAGGCCTCACTAGCTGTGCTGGGCTTGCAGGGTGCTGTTTCCATGATCAAAGGCCTAACGGGCAGCTGTATACTGAGGGTCACAGGTTCAGGACCTGAGATAGTCTATATTTCCAGGAAAGTCCAGTATGCACCCACCAATTTCTACACTGATGGCATACTGCATTGGGCCAAGGAAGGTAGTTCCTTGTATCAGAAGCCCATGCAACTAACGGCCATCACTGATGGTAGAGGGACTCCAAGATATATGAGAGAAGGTTGCTAAAGCTCCCACAGTGAAGGAATCCCGGGGGGCCGTAACAGGAATGCCTGTTCTATGGCCATTCAGGCAGATTCTAGTATCTTTTTACCGGGGGTCTCATTCAAGTTGGGCCTATTTGCAAGTTACAGAACAAAAAAAAAGCTTTGTAAATGAGGAGTGTTGCCTCCAGAATCTAAACATGTCGAAAACATGTTGGGCTTGTTTTAACAATGTGGGTCCTAAGAAGACTAAAAGCTGTTTCTTGACACTGTCAGGACTGGAGCAGCCCTCAACTTACTAAATAATTTTCAGGAGCTTAACTGAAGTGGTGGGGCCCTGTACTATGGGTCTCATGTGAATCTCCTCAAAGGAGGATGTCATTAGTGTGATGTCATAACTGTGTACCCGAAAAAAGTTAGAGCTGGTTAAAATATTGCCTGTGAAGACTATGTGAGATGGCAGGCGTGGAGACTGAGCCCATTGAGTACCCAGGTGAAGGTGTATTGTGTCCCTTTAAAGGTGAAGGTTAACTGCAGCTGAGAGGTTGTTGAACTAGGCACTGAATAGAACATGCTAGCCAAATACTTTGCTCTAACTGCAAAGTATTTACCAGTTACTTATTTATTATTGGGTGGAATCAGTTATTTCAATAGGTGGGGCCATGACGCCAAGGGTACGAATTCACACTGAGGCACCGGTCCTGTTTTGCCGGGTTTAAGAACAAGTAAAACTTGGCTGTTAAATGCAGCAGAAGTGGGGATAACCACACCTTCTCTAACTAGGTCTTATATAATGGGTTTCAATCTGTGAAAACCGTGCTTTCCTTTAGATTGAACCTTTTCTTAAACACTGAGGTGAAAGGTATTATTTTAACTAGGGGGAAAGGTCCATAGAGTCCCATAGTTTTCAAGCTGATTATAAGGGCCAGAGACTTAACTTGATTACTTATTGGGTCAGGTTCTCCACGTGCACTAGAGGATATTTTAGGGTAATGGATGTCTTGGCTATGGAAAAGTTAGGCATGGAAATAATTTGGATGGTTCAGGTTAGGCATATCTGTTTCTATTTTATGTTCACCTACTCCCTGGCTGGGAGTGGATGAACATAAAGTGTGGCCAGATGTGGGCCAGAAGGGGAAGGGGAATTAATGAGGCTTCAAAACTGTCCATTGTCAAACATCAAAAGTGGAATCAGATGATGACACACACTGCCACCACCCATACAGCACCCCTCTCCCCATCTGGGACCTCCCAAACACACACGGAAACACCAAGTCCATTTCCTCCTCACCAGCAGGATAAAGTGTTCAGGAAGAAATCTGTCTTCAGAGCTCAGTCCTCACCCAGTCCTTATTCCCGGTGTCTGGCTAACTATGGACTGGCTGGTCTGGGCCCCAAACTGGCAGGATACTACCTCCCTCCCTTCTCACACGCCTGCCCCTTCCTGCCTTCCTTCAGTCCCCATCACCGAAGAACAGACAGAGATACACACACATCTTTCTACAACAGCTTGTACATCAATAGCTGAGGGCTTTTTTATTTGGTCTCTACACAGGTGACCATGTCTCCAGTGCTTTCTCTGGAGAGACAACAGAGACAGCAAGGTCTCAGTCACCTGATAGACCCAGGGCAGCACTTTATGAACTGCTGGAAGAGCCCTCTGGGACGTTTTCATCCTCCTCTGGCTCTTTAGTCATTGTTGTACTCCGCCAGTAATAGAATGCTAGCATCTTTGACTTCTTCTGTGTAGAACCTCTTCCCGAATTCTGATGACGGACTGATTTTCTTAACTCGACCACCTCCTGAATCTGGTCGGAAAACAAAGTGATACAGAAAGAGATTGATTTGGGGAAAGAGGATGGGAAGGAGAACTTTGAGAGAATGGGTGTGGATTGAGAAGGGGTTTGTGCCAGGGAAGGGCTGGGTAAGTCTTGGTTGGGGGATGAAGAGGAGGCACGTGAGTCGGGTAATCTGACCTCTTCCATCTTATAGCCCTGGAGTGGAGAATTCACCCTCTCCCTTCTGCGTTGGCCCCCCGGTGTTTGTTGCTCTGACCTCTCGGTGTTTGTCCGTGCATCACGGTTAGGCTCCTGGGGGACTGTAGTTTCCTCTGCAATGTCAGTAGCAACAGTGTGCTCTACTCCAAGGCTCCTGGCCTCTCTAAATATACCCTGCCAGGACAATGAAGAGCCACACCCATCAGTTTTGATTGGTCAGCCAATGGTAGCGCTGGGGTGACTGTGACATCACAAAGCACTGAAGATACGTGGGGGGAGGGGAGGGGTGCAGAGGAGTCTAGGTGCTCTGGTTAGAGAAAGGGAGTGCTTCCTCAACACCCAGTAAAGAGCCTTCCCAAATTGACCTTCCACTCTTCCTCATCTTCTCTGGTTCAATCCTTGTGGTGCACATGTTAGGGAGAAGGTGTTCCCTCCAAACCATTCCACATGGCCACCCCCATTCAGTGTTTAATTCTGTTGTCTCCCAGATCTCATCACCTGGTATTGTGTGGTTTTTAAAAACTTTTTATTTTAGAACAGTTTTAGGTTTACAGAGTAATTGTGAAGATCATATTCATACACTCCACAACAAATTTCCCTTCTTAACATTGCACATTAGTATGGTACAATTGTTCAACTTAGTGAAGCAACACTGAAACAGTATTATTAACTAAAGTCTGTACTTCATCAGATTTCCTTTTTTTTAAAATGTTGAGCCTTCATTTAATTAATTTATTTTTATTTTTGGCTGTGTTGTGTCTTCGTTTCTGTGTGTGGGCTTTCCCTAGTTGTGGCAAGCAGGGGCCACTCTTCATCGTGATGGGCGGGCCTCTCACTGTCGCGGCCTCTCTTGTTGCGGAGCACAGGCTCCAGATGCGCAGGCTCAGCAGCTGTGGCTCACGGGCCTAGTTGCTCTGCGGCATGTGGGATCTTCCCAGATCAGGGCTCGAACCCATGTCCCCTGCATCATCTGGCAGATTCTCAACAACTGTGCCACCGTGGAAGCCCCAGATTGCCTTATTTTTTACCTAATGTTCTTCTTCTGTCCCAGGATCCCAACCAAGATTCTACATTCAATTTATTCATTCCATGTTATAACTTCTTAGGCTCCTCTTGGCTGTGACAGTTTTTTAGACTTCTTGTTTTTGAAGACTTTGACAGTTTGGGGTCTTGTGTTTTGTCTTTTACATTAGGTCTGCAGATGTTATTGCTCTTATAGGTAAAAGTTTTTATAAGTTTCTTCTTCCAGAGAACCTCAAATCAAGTGAGTACCATCAGTGTTATAGACTTCCCCGTGGCAATGGTTGAACTAATCTCTTGGCTTTGTCACAGAGGTGACACAAATATTTTCCTCTAAAGCTCTGAGGATCAGGATCATTTTTATTTATGACAGAGGCACAGGGGCAGCAGCAGAAGCATTTTGTAAGGTACTAGTGGGTCATTTACTTTTAGAAGTATGACCTCAGCATCCCACATAGTTAACGGCTCTTTCTCCACACGAGTGACCATCCAATGGACCTGTATATTGAACAGACTGTCAGTCTTTCTCCTGAGCTCTATATAGAAAGGGGGCCAACATGTGCTTGAGACACAACCAGTGTTCACAAGGTAAGAGTCATTTCTTTGAGGTTAGTATCAGTCGCACCTTATTTTGGAATTGAAACACGTGATTCAACCTGAGAATCACAAATAGGTCCAGGTTGAGACACAGGATTCAGGACTGCTTTAAGGAAGGTCCCAATCCAAGAATCCTTTCACTATATGCCAAGTGGCTAAACTGACTTATGTTGGTCAAAGCTTTAGCAGACACTCAGTAGGACTAACAAATGCAGCACAAAGAAGCAAGTTCAAAGCACAAGCTAGCCAGCAGGCAGTAGCCCAAGTGCCTGTTCACCAGCATAGAGCAGAGCCAGTTAGAAAGCCAAAGCAAGAGAAGAAAGACCCCCGGTGGTAAGGGATAGCACCTTGATGTCCTGCTCACAGGACCAGTTGTTGTAATCACACCACAGAGACAGGATGGACCCTTCAACCCAAATTCGGTTTGGATGTCGAGACTGATAACACATACACCTAGAGAGTATGAAAAACCTTACTACATAAGGAGGCTTTCTGGGGAGAGCAGGGCAGGCTCTCAAGCAGGTTCAAGAATGGCTTGAGAGAGCAGAAGAAGGAGACTGGCTTGGCTTTTATGGTGGTGAGGGGATGACGCTGGAGTGTTCCCACACACAGGTCAGGTTTTGCACAGCCTGAACTTCCTCCTGGCCCACAGAAGAGAGAGTACCTGAGCTTTCTTATCCGATCTAGGGAAGCAGGGGAAGAGGCAGTGGTAGGGCTCTTTTATAGAATAATGTTGTGTAAATGCAAGGTGTTTAGCACAGTTTAGAATTCTCATAACCATTATAACCACACTTATATTGTTTTCAGTTAAACTACGTTTCACTAGGTTAGTATTTCCCAAATTATGGTCCTTTAAATATTATTTAAGGTGGCTTAGAATTATCTTGGTTCATCACAGAGAAACTGTGTAGAAAGAGAAAAGACTGCTAGCCTCAGGAGGTCTGACACACTGGTCACAAAAGAGCAGACTTCATTGTACTATCTGCTGAATTATGAGGGGTTTCTAACATGTTTCCCATCCTGGGTGACTACTGTAGCACCCAAAGACTGTAATAATAATTACCGAAACTAACATTTATTGACTACTAACTCTATGTAGGAATAATGCTAAATACCCATATACATATTTAATCCTCGTCACATCCCTATTGAGATATGTGGCAAAAGAGTGGTTTCTGTCATTTCTGCCAGGACATCTCCATTCCAATTGCAGAAGCAGAAAAGAGCATATAGGAGGGCACATGGGAATATTTATGGGCCAGGCTCAAAAGGGGTATGCATTACTCCTGCTCACATTTCCTTGGGAAAAACTCACATGGCCACATCTAACTACAAGAGAAAATGAGAAATGTAGTCTACCTGGTAGAAGAGGAGAACTTAAATGTTGGAGATAAGCTAGCAATCTCTGTCTCCACCATCTTGTTCATCACTCTCCCCAGTATTTACAGTAGAGCCTGGCACATAGTAGGTGGCCATGAATATTTCTGTTGAATGAATGGGTTTCAACATTTTTGGTCAGTTATGGGGATCAAAAGCATATAGAACTTGGTTAAGGAATGGTTTCCTAGATATGACACAAAAAGCACAAGCAACAAAGAAAGAGTAAATTGGACTATATCAAAATTTTAAAATGTTTTCTTCTGCAAAAAAATACCATGAAAAAGCAAAAAGGCACACCAAAGAGAGATCCTGGCAAATCATATATTTAATAAAAGTGTAGTATCCAGAATACAGAAAGAACTCTTACAACTCAACAACAAAAATACAAACAACCCAACTGAAAATCAGGTAAAGGACTTAAATAGACATTGTGCTAATGAAGATATACAAATAGCCAACAAACATATGAAAATATGCTCAATACCATTAGTCGTGAGGGAAATGCAAATCAAAACCACGATGAGATGCCACTTCAAACCCACTAGGAAGGCTATAACTTTTTTAAAAAGAAAATAACAGGTATTGACAAGGATGTAGAGAAAGTGAAACACTCATACACGTCTGGTGGGAACATAAAATGATACAGGTTCTGTGGAAAACATTTTGGCAGTTACTCAACAAGTTAAACATAGACTTGCCATATTACCCAGTAACTCTACTCCTAGGTATATAATGAAAAGAGTTGAAAAGGAGGGAACAACAGCAACAACAACAACAACAAAAAAAAGAGGTGAATTGAGCAACACACAAGCAAAGGGCAGATAATGTTTCAAGAAGTAAAAAATGGTCAACTTTATTAAATACTTATACAGGTAATATAGGGACAGACAAATGACGATTGAACTTGTTAGTAGAGAGGTCATTGGTACATTTGATAAGAAGGAAATTGAAAGAGTGGAAAATATTTTAATATAAACCTGGATGTGTATTAAGGAGAAAATGTGAGATCAGAAAGTGAGGGGCGGATAGACAATTTCTTTTGCGAGTTTTGGTGCTAAGGGGAGGAGAAATATGGGACTATAGCTGGAGGGGGATTTGGTACTAAGAGAGTGTATTTTTAAGAGGGTAGATTCTAGAATGCATCTAGCCAATATAAATGACTGAATGAAACTGATGACATAAAAATCCAAAGGGATAATTGCAGAAGAAAAAATATTGAGAAAGCAAGAGGGGTATTCAGAGCACTAGTAGATGGGATCGGTAGCAAATGTGGAAATCTTGGCTTTCCATGAGAATGAGTAATATTTATAGATTCTACAGTGGAGAAGGAAACGATTATGGTATGATTACAAATGCAGGTAAGATGGTAGATTTCGTGGGGAAGATATAAAAGAATTTTCTCTTGACTCTTCAGTTTTCTCAGTGAAGGATGAGATAAGGGCATAAAATAACAAGAGTGAGGGTAGGGTTTTGAGAAATTGAGGGGAAGATAAAGTATTGGATATTCATTTTCTATAATGGAAATGGGTGTATAATATGGAAGGATTGATCATTTAAGATATGTGGTCAAGAATTTAAGGTGAGATCAGTTAGCTTTGTCTTGTAAATTTCTACAGCAACATCCATCACTTGTATATAGGAACAAAGCAGGTAGATAGCTAAATTTAACAAGGGTTGTGGTTTTGCCAGGGAAGTACTAGGGTGGGAAAGTGAGTAGGGAGATGAAGGTTGATGAAAGTAAGTGATACTAATGATAAATTGGTAAGCAATGAGGAAATGCGAAAAGAGAAATGTGGCTGATGCTGAAAAGTAGTAGAATTCACAGATTGGAGTTCAAAATTGAAGAATTTTTAGAGTTGGGTGTGTGTAGGTGTGTATACCTGCACGTGAGGGAGGTATTTTGCTAGGAAGGATAATCAGTTGTAGCCCAAGAGATGTATGTTATAAAATCAGGATTTCAGAGTTGCTGTAATTTTTGAGAATGTCATTGTCTAGTGCATGAGCATTAGAGTGAGTGGCTTAAGTATGATGGAAGAAAAATACCATTGGAATTGAGGGCATGAAAGGTTTGCAAAGCCAAAAATGTTGGATGAATATCCACATAGATGACAGATGTTGAAGTTGCCAAGATGGTGGCAGTACTAAAAGTGGAGAAGAAGTCTCAGGAAAGTGTCTAATGAATGAAGGTAAAGAAATAGATGGCGTAGCACATGATATTATCTAATAGCAAGAACTACAAATGAGCTCTGAATTTTGAAAGAGAAAGGAGCAGAAATGGTTTGAAAGTGACAGTGAGTCGACTCCTTGGGGTATGTGAGGAAAACTAACGTTTGCTCAAGAGGACTGCAGGGGAAGTGATTTCCTCAAGGCACAGCCATATCCCAGTCATAAAACAGAGATTAAGGGAACATGGAGAGAACAACTTGAAGCTACTGGGGAGTTTCTTAATGATAGACTATGAGTTACAGAGGGCAGGAAAGAAGCGCTCATGAAGTTGGGGAGATGGTTGGGTCCAATTCCGTCAAGTGCAGAGCAATACGTGAATAAGGGTCTAGTTAATGATGGATAATCTGCAGGGTGGTGACTTAAGGAAAAGTGATAAGACAAGATGGACCTTGTGACTGCACGGCAGATTGGGAGGTGAGTAAAGCCCTCCAGACTACAGATTGCTTAATCTAGGCTGACCTAGAACTAAGAAGAATCCAGAAACACCACTGAAACCTGTTTCCTCTAAATATCATGTATCCGGTATGATGATCCAGCATTTCAAAGATAGACCAGTAAGGACATCTAAGAGGGTAGGCTTGAAAGGAAACTAGTGTGTTTGCTCAAGAGTGTGAGTGTGTATGAAAAATATCAACAGCAAATTCTAATGTCAGAGGGTTGCTACTATAGGCTTATGGAGCCATGCACTATTCTTGGACAACCCAAGGTGCCTGCACAGATGTGGCCCAGATGCAAGCACCAACACTTACTGGGCACCTGCAAAGCCAAAGCTGGGGAAGATGGAAGGCCAAGTGGAAGTGGTATTTTCCCAAGACAGGAATGTATTTACTTAGGCTTCCTAAATGGCTGGTGGACAAAAATGGAAGAAAGGAAATTAAGCTTCTTTTTGCCTAACATCTCTCCTCAGGAGGAAGTACTTGGAGTTGTATTTCCTACGTAAATTCACCTGCTAAAACTCCAGGGAGCTCATCAGTGGGCAGATGTTCCCACCTAAGTATGGTTATCAGCAAACATTTAATCAAAATCATGGCTGCATCTGGCTCACATTGGAAGGGTTCTCTTTGTCATTGTCTTTTAAAAGAACAAATCCCCATGCTTATAAATCCAGACTCAGAACATCAATTCAACCAACCTCAGGAGCCCTGTGGCTACACCTTCCTGCTGGGAATCAGCATGGTCCCCAGAGAATCAATTTGAGGAGTATTACCAAAGTGTTTTCATTTTCAGTGTTTATCCACTGGAATGTCTACGACTGAAGAATAGACAGGGCAATACAATCCTAAGATTCAATTTCTTTCATCAAATACAAACTGTGTATATGAGCATCAAGGCAAGAGGATGGAGGACTTTAACTGAAATTCCAATAGATATCTAAGTGCAAATCCTGGAACCATCCCATGCTAGCATTGTGAGTTAGGATAGGTACTTAACCACTCTGAGCTTGTTTTCTGATCTCTAAAAAAAAAAAAAAATAGAAGGATAATATCTCATACAGCTGTTGCAAAGATCAACTCAAATAATTCATGTACAGAATATAGCACAACAACCTACAGAATGGGAGAAAATATTTGTAAATCGTGTATCTAATAAGGGATGTTTATTCAGAATATATAAAGAACTCTTACATGCCTGTGATAAGAAGGTAAATAACCCAACTTTTAAAATGGGCAGAAGATCTAAATAGACATTTCTGCAAGGAAGATATACAAATGGCCAGCAAGCACATTAGAGACGCTTGACATCATTATTCATCAGGAAAACACAAATGAAAACCACAGAAAGATACCATTTCATACCCATTCGGATGGCTAGAATCCAAAAGTCAGATAATCATAACTGTTGGTGGGGATTTAGAGAAATCAGAACCATCATACACTGTTAGTGAGAATGTAAAATGGTATACCTGCTTTGGAAAAGTTTGGTAGTTTCTCAGAGGGTGAAACAGTGTTACTGTATGACCCACTTGTAGCTATATTCCCAAGATAAATGCAAATATATGTCCATACAAAAACTTGTACATAAATATTCATAGCAGAAATATTCATAATACCCAAAGATGGAAACAACCCAAATGCCCATCAACTGACCAGTGGACAAACAAAATATGGCAAATCCATACAACAGAATACTATTCAGACATCAAAAGGAATGAAGAACTAATATATGCTACAATATGGCTGAACCTTAAAAACATTATGCTAAGTGAAAGAAGTCAGTCACAAAAGACCACATATTATGTGATTCTATTCATATGAAATGCTCAGAACAGGCAAATCTATAGCTACAAAATAGATCAATATTTGCTTAAGGCTGAGGCAGAAGTTGTTGGGAGCATAGGGGATTAACAGCTACAAGATACGAGGGTTTCTTTTTGAGGTGTTGAAAACGTTCTAAAATAGACTGGAGGGAACTTCAAGACGTCGGAAGAGTAAGACGTGGAGATCACCTTCCTCCCCACAGAAGCATCAGAAATACATCTACACGTGGAACTGCTCCTATAGAACACCCACTGAACGCTGGCAGAAGACCTCAGACCTCCCAAAAGGCAAGAAACTCCCCACGTAGCTGGGTAGGGCAAAAGAAAAAAAGAAAAAGCAGAGACAAAAGAATAGGAACGGGACCTGCACCAGTGGGAGGGAGCCTGAAGGAGGAAAGGTTTCCACACACTAGAAGCCCCTTCACTGGCGGAGACTACAGGTTGTGGACGGGGGCAGCTTCGGAGCCACGGAGGAGAGTGCAGCAACAGGGGTGCGGAGGGCAAAGCGGAGGATTCCCGCACCGAGGATCGGTGCCGACCAGTACTCACCAGCCCGCGAGGCTTGTCTGCTCACCTGCCGGGACAGGTGGGGGCTGGGAGCTGAGGCTTGGGCTTCGGTCTGAGCGCAGGGAGAGGACTGGCAGTGTGAACACAGCCTGAAGGGGTTAGTATGCCACGTCTAGCCAGGAGGGAGTCCAGGAAAACTCTGGAGCTGCCGCAAAGGCAAGAGACTTTTTCTTCCCTCTGTGTTTCCTGGTGCACGAGCAGAGGTGATTCAGAGCGCCGCCTAAAGGAGCTCCAGAGACGGGCGCGATGCGCGGCTAGGAGCGCAGACCCCAGAGATGGGCATGAGATGCTAAGACTGCTGCTGCCGCCACCAAGAAGCCTGTGTGCGAGCACAGGTCACTATCCACACCTCCCTTCAGGGAGCCTGTGCAGCCCGCCACTGCCAGTGTCCCGTGATCCAGGGACGACTTCCCCGGGAGAACGCACGGTGTGCCTCGGGCTGGTGCAACGTCACGCCGGCCTCTGTCACTGCAGGCTCACCCTGCCTCCGTACCCCTCCCTCCCCCCGGCCTGAGTGAGCCAGAGCCCCCAAAGCACCGGCTCCTATGACCCCGTCCTGTCTGAGCGAAGAACAGACGCTCTCAGGAGGCCTACACGCAGAGGCGGGGTCAAATCCAAAGCTGAACCCCGGGAGCTGTGAGAACAAAGAAGAGAAAGGGAAATCTCGCCCAGCAGCCTCAGGAGCAGCGGATTAAATCTCCACAATCAACTTGATGTACCCTGCATCGGTGGAACACCTGAATAGACAACGAATCATCCCAAATGGCGGAGGTGGACTTTGGGAACAACGCTATTTATACATTTTTTCCCTTTTTCTCTTTTTGTGAGTGTGTATGCGTATGCTTCTGTGTGTGATTTTGTCTGTATAGTTTGGCACTTACCGTTTGTCCTAGGGTTCTGTCTGTCCGTTTTTTGTTTTTTTTTTAGTATAGTTTTCAGCGCTTGTTATCATTGGTGAATTTGTTTCTTCTTCTCATTTTTCTCTTCTTTCTCGTTTTTTTAATTACTTAAAAAAATTTAATAATAAATATTTGTTCTTTATTTTAATAACTCTTTAATAATTTAATTTAATTTAATTTTACATTTTTCTTTCTTTCTTTCTTTCTTTCTTTCTTTCTTTATTTATTTCTTTATTTCTCCCTTTTATTCTGAGCCGTGTGCGTGACAGACTCTTGGTGCTCCAGCCAAGCATCAGGGCTGTTCCTCTGACTTGGCAGAGGCAAGTTCTGGATATTGGTCCACCACAGACCTCCCAGCTCCACGTAATATCAAACGGTGAAAATCTCCCAGAGATCTCCATCTCAAAACCAAGACCCAGCTCCACTAAATGACCAGCAAGCTACGGTGCTGGATACCTTATGCCAAACAACTACCAAGAAAGGAACACAACTCCACCCAATAGCAGAGAGGCTGCCTAAAATCATAGTAAGGTCACAGACACCCCAAAACACACCACCAGACTTGGACCTGCCTACCAAAAAGAAAAGATCCAGCCTGATTGACCAGAACACAGGCACTAGTCCCCTCCACCAGGAAGCCTACACAACCCACTGAACCAACCTTAGCCACTGGGGACAGACACCAAAAACAACGGGAACTACGAACCTGCAGCCTGTGAAAAGGAGACCCCAAACAGAGTAAGATAAGCAAAATGAAAAGACAGAAAAACACACAGCAGATGAAGGAGCAAGGTAAAAACGCACCAGACCTAACAAATGAAGAGGAAATAGGCAGTCTACCTGAAAAAGTATTCAGAATAATGATAGTAAAGATGATCCAAAATCTTGGAAATAGAATGGAGAAAATACAAGAAAAGTTTCACAAGGACCTAGAAGAACTAAAGAGCAAACAAACAATCATGAACAACACAATAAATGAAATTACATATCCTCTAGAAGGGATCAATAGCAGAATAAATGAGGCAGAAGAACGGATAAGTGACCTGGAAGATAAAATAGTGGGAATAACTACTGGAGAGCAGAATAAAGAAAAAAGAATGAAAAGAATTGAGGACAGTCTCAGAGACCTCTGGGACACGATTAAACGTACCAACATTCAAATTATAGGGGTTCCCAAAGAAAAAGAGAAAAAGAAAGGGACTGAGAAAATATTTGAAGAGATTATAGTTGAAAACTTCCCTAATATGGGAAAGGGAATAGTTAATCAAGTCCAGGAAGCACAGAGAGTCCCATACAGGATAAATCCAAGGAGAAACACGCCAAGACACATAGTAGTCAAACTATCAAAAAGTAAATACAAAGAAAAAATATTAAAAGCAGCAATGGAAAAACAACAAATAACATAGAAGGGAATCCCCATAAGGTTAACAACTGATCTTTGAGCAGAAATTCTGCAAACCAGAAGGGAGGGGCAGGACATATTTAACGTGATGAAAGGGAAAAACCTACAACCAAGATTACTCTACCCAGCAAGGATCTCATTCAGATTTGACAGAGAAATTAAAACCTTTACAGACAAGCAAAAGCTAAGAGAATTCAGCAGAACCAAACCAGCTTTACAGCAAATGCTAAACCAACTTCTCCAGGCAGGAAACACAAGAGAAGGAAAAGACTTACAATAACAAATGCAAAACAATTAAGAAAATGGTAATAGGAGCATACATATCGATAATTACCTTAAATGTAAATGCATTAAATGCTCCCACCAAAAGACACAGACTGGCTGAATGGATACAAAAACAAGACCCGTATATATGCTGTCAACAAGAGACCCACTTCAGACCTAGGGAAACATACAGACTGAAAGTGAGAGGATGGAAAAAGATATTCCATGCAAATGAAAATCAAAAGAAAGCTGGAGTAGCAATTCTCATATCAGACAAAATAGACTTTAAAATAATGACTTACAAGGGACAAAGCAGGACACTACATAATGATCAAGGGATCGATCCAAGAAGAAGATATAACACTTGTAAATATTTATGCACCCAACATAGGAGCACCTCAATACATAAGACAAATACTAACAGCCATAAAAGGGAAATCGACAGTAACACAATCATAGTAGGCGACTTTAACACCCCACTTTCAACAATGGACAGATCATCCAAAATGAAAAATAATAAGGAAACACAAGCTTTAAATGATACATTAAACAAGATGGACTTAATTGATATTTATAGGACGTTCCATCCAAAAACGTCCAGAGATAAACCCGTGTACACATGGTCACCTTATATTGATAAAGGAGGCTAGAGTATACAATGGAGGAAAGACAGCCTCTTCAATAAGTGGTGCTGGGAAAACTGGACAGCTACATGGAAAAGAATGAAATTAGAACACTCCCTAATGCCATACACAAAAATAAACTCAAAATGGATTAAAGACCTTAATGTAAGGCCAGACACACTAAAACTCTTAGAGGAAATAAAAGAAGAACACTCTTTTGAGATAAATCACAGTAAGATCTTGTTTGACCCACCTCCTAAAGAAATGGAAACAAAACTAAAAATAAACAAATGGGACCGAGTGAAACTTAAAAGCTTTTGCACAGCAAAGGAAACCATAAACAAGATGAAAAGACAACCCTCAGAATGGGAGAAAATATTTGCAAACGAAGCAACTGACAAAGGATTAGTCTCCAAAATTTACAAGCAGCTCATGCAGCTCAATATCAAAAACACAAACCACCCAATCCAAAAATGGGCAGAAGACCTAAATAGACATTTTTCCAAAGAAGATACACAGATTGCCAACAAACACATGAAAGAATGCTCAACGTCGTTAATCATTAGAGAAATGCAAATCAAAACTACAATGCGGTATCATCTCACACCGGTCAGAATGGCCATCATCAAAAAATCTACAAACAATAAATGGACAACCTGGAAGAAATGGACAAATTCTTAGAGAAGCTGTGGAGAAAAGGGAACCCTCATACACTGTTGATGGGAATGTAAATTGATACAGTCACTAAGGAGAACAGTATGGAGGTTCCCTAAAAAACTAAAAATAGAACTACCATACGACCCAGCAATCCCACTATGGGGCATATATCCTGAGAAAACCATAATTCAAAAAGAGTCATGTACCACAATGTTCATTGCAGCTCTATTTACAATAGCCAGGACTTCGAAGGAACCTAAGTGTCCATCAACAGATGAATGGATAAAGAAGATGTGACACATGTATACAATGGAATATTACTCAGCCATAAAAAGGAACGAAACTGAGTTATTTGTAGTGAGGTGGATGGACCCAGAGTCTGTCATACAGAGTGAAGTAAGTCAGAAAGAGAAAAACAAATACCGTATCCTAACACATATATATGGATTCTTTAAAAAAATATGGTCATGAGGAACCTAGGGGCAAGACGGGAAAAAAGACGCAGACCTGGCTTCCCTGGTGGTGTACTGGTTGAGAATCCGCCTGCCGATGCTGGTGACACGGGTTCGTGCCCCCGTCTGGGAGGATCCCACATGCCACGGAGAGGCTGGGCTCGTGAGCCATGGCCACTGAGCCTGCGCGTCCGGAACCTGTGCTCCACAACTGGAGAGGCCACAACAGTGAGTGGCCCGCGTACCGAAAAAAAAAAAAAATGTCGCAGACCTAGTAGAGAATGGACTTGAGGACACGGGGAGGGGGAAGGGTAAGCTGGGACAAAGTGAGAGAGTGGCATGGACATATATACACTACCAAATGTAAAACAGATAGCTAGTGGGAAGCAGCCACATAGCACAGGGAGATCAGCTCAGTGCTTTTTGACCACCTAGAGGGGTGGGATAGGGAGGGTGGGAGGGAGGGAGATGCAAGAGGGAGGGGATATGGGTATATACGTATATGTATAGCTGATTCACTTTGTTATAGAGCAGAAACTAATACACCATTGTAAAGCAATCATACTCCAGTAAAGATGTTAAAAAAAAAAGTGTGTTTGTTCAAAATAAATATATAAATAACTTTCCTAACTGCTTAGGAAAGTTATTTCTCCTTCCTATGAAATGAAAAATGATCTATAAGGGCACTTAGTATTGACTATAAATTCCAGTTCTGTCAGTGATGGTATCTGGCGCATGAGGGGCACCCAAGTTAGGGAGCTTTTGGTTAATTTCCCTGGGCCATATAGAGCAAAGTGTTCTCTCAAATACTCTCTGGAAATTCGGAGCCTCAAATGTTTGCCACCTTCCCCCAAGTCATCATATTTATTAACATCCTTGTCTTATTTTTCTAGAAGCAGGAGTTTCTAGCAGATCTTTTCCCTTTGTGAAAGGATGTATTTCTGTGTGAGGTGGATCTAGGCCGCCTTAGTCTGTCCTCTAATGTTCACCTCAGTAGCACTTTACCTGGTTGATAATATCTTTGAGGCCAACTTCCTGTAATGTTTTTCTTTTTCTTTTCTTGTTTTTACCTTAGGAGCACTGTATAATAAAAACTCCATTAAAGATGCAAAACCAAAGTGAGCCATGAAGCAAGACACGATGGGGCCTATCAGCATTCCTAAGCGTGTTCAAGGCGAAAGCATTTCAGAGGGAGTTAAACAACAGTCATTATAGCTATCTTTGTTGACCTCTGAATCTATATGCCAGTCACTGTGTTTGACATACATTAATTCTCATAAAACTTCTGTCATGTTGACATTATTATCTCCCTTTTACAAATGGGGAAAGAGGTTCACATAAATTAAATGACTTTCTCAGGGCAACAGCTAGTAAGTTTCAGGGCTGGATTTTTATCCAAAATAAAGTGGGCTTTGTTTGGTTTTTTGACTCTATTTTCTTCTTAGTAGTACTGCATACATTTATTATTTATATGTATTAAAAAGGATAAAATAAGTTTGGACTCCTCTCTCACACAACATGAAGTTCTGTATGATCTAAAGATAAAAATGTTGAAGTAAAATATATATATTATGGAAAACGTATGCATAATCTAGGAGTCAAGAAAAATTTCTGTGCAAGCTGGAAAACCTAGACACTCTAGAGAAATGACTGACATATTTGAGTGCTTAAAACTTAAAATGTAATCATATGGCAAACGTAAAGGTAAATAAAACCAGAAGACAAATAATACAGGAACATATATTTGTAAGACACATGACAGATAAAGGGTTCAATATCCAACATATAAAAAATTTCCTACACATTAATAAGAAAAGACAAACACCCTAATTGAAAGTGGTTAAAAAGGGTAAAAAGGGCTGTTCAAGGAGGCAGAAAACCCCCTTGCCAATAAACAAGTGAAATTACTCAACTTTACTAGCAATCAGGCGTATTGAAATTAAATTAACAAGGAAATATCACTTTAAGACCATTAAACATGTTATCACACATTGCTGGAGTTTTGTGGAGGTTAATATGTTATCTCATACATTTGCCGAGGGAAATGTGCAGTATATTAAAGCCATTTGGAAGTCAATCTGGCAACCCCTATTAAAATTAAGAATTTACATAAACTTTAACTTAGCAATTCCATTTCCGGGGCCTCCTTCCATAGAAGATAAAAGCACGGGTATATAACAGTGAATATGAACAAGATAAATTTTACGTATATATTGAGATTAATTGCAACGTTTTTTCTAGTAGCCAAAAAACTGGAATCACCTTGAATGTCCTCAATAGAGGAATGGTTTAATAAGTTGTCTTTCACTCAAACCATTGCATTTTACATAACTAGTTTAAAAAGTGTGTTAAGTCTATACCAGACGATGTGGAAAACATTTCTCTGAAATGTTTCTAAGTGAGAAAAACTACGTGCAGTAAAGAGTAAAATAGTGCCCCTATATGTTTTTATGCATACATATGTATGTTACCTTATTTATGAACATAGACAAAGATATGCAAAGATTCACACCAGGCTTTTAACACTGCTTATCCAGTGGAGGAGTGGCTAATGAAGTGTAAAAATCCTATAGATGTACAGGCTTTCTCAATATTTATGTATATGTATGAATATATATATATATAATTCTCAACATTTATATATAATTGCTTTATGTAAATGCACATGTAAATTACATATGTGTAAAGCCATGTACAAAGAGATAGTTGCTGAAAGTGTGCATATCATAGAGAGTGTTTTGAGTTTTTAGTGTTTAGGGTTCTTTTTTTTTAACTTTCTTTCTTGTACTTTGAGTTTTTCAAAATAAAAATTTTACATGATTTTAAGTTTAACATTTTCTAAAGCCAACATTATAGAGCAGGTTAAGGAAATGACCCAGTATCTACAGAATGATTTGATTGTTCAGTCCTCCAGCAGTTCATCAAACTACATTGAGCAGCAACCGTGACATTGTGTCAGGTGTGTTAAAGTGGTTGGGATTACAGAGATGAATGAAATATGCTCCTTCTTGTTGTATATTACAACAAGACAAACATATAAATGAACCATTCTAATACAATATGGCTATTGCTTTAATATAAGAATTTGTAGGACCATACGTGCAATGAACTCTGCAGGCATTGGTGGTAGAGAGGCTTCAGAGGGAAAGAACCATTTGAGCTTAGCCTTAAAGACTGAGGATGCTTTCATCACTCACCAGCCTTAGGTGGGGAAGGGAAAGCAATCCCTTCAAAGAGGAAGGAATCAACATCTAGTCCTATTTCATTCATCAAGAATGTGGAGGAGGAAGTAAACAGTTTATTATTTATAGTCTCAAATGATGGTAATGTGTGGAAGATGGGCAAATGGAACAAGAGACTTTGGAAGAGTCCTGATCAGGAACTAATAAAATGAGAACCTGCTTTGAAACATGCAAGCAGGTTTTTCTGAGGGAAGAAGAACTCTAAGCTGCGTTTAATGAAAGGAAGCAACTGTCAAAGCAATCTGACTAGGTTCAGTACATTAGGTTTGCAGTTGGGGAAGAAATATGGGTTGCTGTTCATTTAGGACCTGTGGAAGAGGTTGGAGAAAAGGGGATAGGTATTCAAGCAATGATTCATTAGGTAGAAAGAAGAGAATGTTAGAAATCAGACACTACAGCCACTTACTGAATAAATTCATCATAAGCCATATACAGACACATTATAAAGTATCTAAAGGTACCAGAATGCTTGACCATTGAGGTAAGGTGCCCCAAAATACTGTGTCTTCAAGGAAAACACAAGGGTTCAGTACTCATGGGTTAGCAGCAGTTAACATAAGACACACTAGCTTTTGGGGAGTGGGGGAGAAAGAAGCAAGGATTATGCATGTATGTATTTATATCATAGATGATAACAACAGAAGCCATTTAATCAAATGCTTATTATTGGCCTAATATAATGTCAGGTGTTTTACATAAATTACCTCATTTAATCCCAGCATGGCTCTAAGATCTAGATACATGTTACTATCATTCCCTTTTTACAGATGAGGAAACTAAGTCTTACAGGAGTTAAAAAACGTACTCAAGGTCAAATAGCTTTTAGGTGGTGAAGCTGGAAATTGAGATCGGACTTTAAATCCTATGCTCCCAACTGCTCAACTAGACACTAAGTTATATTCCCCCTGCTAAACCCTAGTCCCAGCCATCATCATATCACACCTGTATTGTCCCAACAGCCTGTCAGCCCTCTGGTCCTACACAGTTCACAACATCCAGTGAACTTTCTAAAACATACATCAGACGACATCACTATCCTTTATCAAACCATCCAGTGGCCCTCCACTGCACGGAAGATAAAATCCAAGTTCTTACCCTGCAGGTCCCTATGTGACCACTTCTCTGCCAGCCTCTCCAGTCTCGGTCATCAATCACCGCTCTGCCCCTCTCTGACTGCACTCCAGTCACTCACCCTTCTGCTCTTCCTCAACACACTGTTCTCGTTCTGGCCTCACGGCATTGCTACTTGCTAGTCTACCTAAAATGCTCTTCTTCAAAGTCTTCACACAGCTGACTCGACCTCATTATTCAGATCTTGATTCAAATATCAGCTCCTTAGAGAAGGTTCCCCACACCAACAACAAGAACGACCCCTTTGCCCATGAAAACAAAAGTTACTTGAGGACAGGAACTATTGATTTCATGTTCTTCACTCTAATTCCAGAACCAAGAGTAATATCTGACACCTACTAGGCACTCAGGACATATTTCTTTCCTGAAATACTGGTATCTTTTTTAAAGTGTCATACTCATATGCCTATGAGTATATCTACATATATATATATATATATATATATATATATATATATATATATATATATATTATGGATATGTGAGTTTGTTGTCACCTCACAGAAGTTGAATGTACATCCCTCACCTAAAATTTGGTTTGAATGTCAAGACTAATGATGCCACACATATACCAAGAAGGTATGAAAAGAATTATTACTCACATAATGAGTTATGCATCAAAAATGCAGTTAGACCAAAAAAAGAAAAAAGAAAAAACTGGTAACTGTGAAGTGATGGGTAATTAGATGGTTGTGATTCTTTCATTCTATAGATATAGGTATAGATATAGAAATAATCGAAACATCAAGTTCTACACCTTAAGTATATACAATTTTTATTTATCCATTATACCTCAATAAAACTGAAAAAATTGGATCAGTCTCAATGACAACTTACCCATGGTGTTTGTCTGATAACTAAAACATTGCGTGGTTTATTTAATTTAATTTGGACTTGTTTATGTAAGCCATTATGGCACCTGCTGCATGAGACCAATAAGAAAGGTGAACGTTCCATTGAATATCTAGTACTATCAAGAGCTAGTACTATATATTCTGAGAAGTGAAATGAGTGCCTTAGTCTCTCTATCACTGTGCAGAACTTCAAAGAAGGTAAAGAGTGCTATGGTGAGACATTGTATTGTGGCTTTAATATGTGCAGAAGATGTGTGACCTTGATTTATATTTTGGGTATCCGTGAGGCAAGAGATTCTATGAGTTCTTTACCCCAAATGAGGCAACCTTGGAGAAGGAATTGTTTTCATTGGCCAGAACAGATGGTCAGACCGCTGGCAGTGGCCCAAAGATCTATAAAAATGTGAAGATGAGGCCAATTGTTGGCTAAGACATGGCCAAGTGCTCAGATAACTGGCTAAAGTTTGGCCAACTGAGCTGATCCTGTGTCCTGTCTTTATCAGGAACATTCTGATTAAGAGATGAAAAGCAGCAAGAGTCAAGCAAGCTCCATTAAGTGTGACAGTGGCAATGCCATTGGTTAAGTGAATGAACCCCCTTTGGTATTCACTGTGTTGAGCCTAAGGGGCTCCCCAGGTATCCAAGTGTTCTAAGAGACTGACCAGTCGACAAACAAAATGTGGCAAATCCATACAACAGAATACTATTCAGACATCAAAAGGAATGAAGAACTAATATATGCTACAATATGGCTGAACCTTAAAAACATTATGCTAAGTGAAAGAAGTCAGTCACAAAAGACCACATATTATGTGATTCTATTCATATGAAATGCTCAGAACAGGCAAATCTATAGATACAAAATAGATCAATAATTGCTTAAGGCTGAGGCAGAAGTTGTTGGGAGCATAGGGGATTAACAACTACAAGATACGAGGGTTTCTTTTTGAGGTGTTGAAAACGTTCTAAAATAGACTGGAGGGAACCTCAAGACGTCAGAAGAGTAAGACGTGGAGATCACCTTCCTCCCCACAGAAGCATCAGCAATACATCTACACGTGGAACTGCTCCTATAGAACACCCACTGAACGCTGGCAGAAGACCTCAGACCTCCCAAAAGGCAAGAAAATCCCCACGTAGCTGGGTAGGGCAAAAGAAAAAAAAAAAAGCAGAGACAAAGGAATAGGAACGGGACCTGCACCAGTGGGAGGGAGCCTGAAGGAGGAAAGGTTTCCACACACTAGAAGCCCCTTCACTGGCGGAGACTACAGGTGGCGGACGGGGGCAGCTTCGGAGCCACGGAGGAGAGCGCAGCAACAGGGGTGCGGAGGGCAAAGCGGAGAGATTCCCGCACGGAGGATCGGTGCCGACCAGTACTCACCAGCCCGTGAGGCTTGTCTGCTCACCTGCCGGGACGGGTGGGGGATGGGAGCTGAGGCTTGGGCTTCGGTCTGAGCGCAGGGAGAGGACTGGCAATGTGAACACAGCCTGAAGGGGTTAGTACGCCACGTCTAGCCAGGAGGGAGTCCAGGAAAAATCTGGAGCTGCCGCAACGGCAAGAGACTTTTTCTTCCCTCTGTGTTGCCTGGTGCACGAGCAGAGGGGATTCAGAGCGCCGCCTAAAGGAGCTCCAGAGACGGGCGCGAGGCGCGGCTAGGAGCGCAGACCCCAGAGATGGGCATGAGATGCTAAGGCTGCTGCTGCCGCCACCAAGAAGCCTGTGTGTGAGCACAGGTAACTATCCACACCTCCCTTCAGGGAGCCTGTGCTGCCCACCACTGCCAGTGTCCCATGATCCAGGGACGACTTCCCCGGGAGAACGCACGGCGTGCCTCGGGCTTGTGCAACGTCACGCCGGCCTCTGTCACTGCAGGCTCACCCTGCCTCCGTACCCCTCCCTCCCCCCGGCCTGAGTGAGCCAGAGCCCCCAAAGCAGCGTCTCCTATAACCCCGTCCTGTCTGAGCAAAGAACAGACGCGCTCAAAGACCTACACGCAGAGGCGGGGTCAAATCCAAAGCTGAACCCCGGGAGCTGTGCGAACAAAGAAGAGAAAGGGAAATCTTGCCCAGCAGCCTCAGCAGCAGCGGATTAAATCTCCACAATCAACTTGATGTACCCTGCATCGGTGGAACACCTGAATAGACAACGAATCATCCCAAATGGCGGAGGTGGACTTTGGGAGCAACGCTATTTATACATTTTTTCCCTTTTTCTCTTTTTGTGACTGTGTATGCGTATGCTTCTGTGTGTGATTTTGTCTGTATAGTTTGGCACTTACCGTTTGTCCTAGGGTTCTGTCTGTCCGTTTTTTGTTTTTTTTTAGTATAGTTTTCAGCGATTGTTATCATCGGTGAATTTGTTTCTTCGTCTGGTTTTTCTCTTCTTTCTCGTTTTTTTAATTACTTAAAAAATTTTAAAAATAAATTTTTGTTTTATTTTAATAACTTTTTAATAATTTAAGTTAATTTAATTTTACATTTTTCTTTCTTTCTTTCTTTCTTTCTTTCTTTCTTTCTCCCTTTTACTCTGAGCCCTGTGCGTGACAGACTCTTCGTGCTCCAGCTAAGCGTCAGGGCTGTTCCTCTGATTTGGCAGAGGCAAGTTCAGGATATTGGTCCACCACAGACCTCCCAGCTCCACGTAATATCAAACGGTGAAAATCTCCCAGAGATCTCCATCTCAACACCAAGACCCAGCTCCACTAAATGACCAGCAAGCTACGGTGCTGGATACCTTATGCCAAACAACTACCAAGAAAGGAACACAACTCCACCCATTAGCAGAGAGGCTGCCTAAAATCATAGTAAGGTCACAGACACCCCAAAACACACCACCAGACATGGACCTGCCTACCAAAAAGAAAAGATCCAGCCTCATTGACCAGAACACAGGCACTAGTCCCCTCCCCTAGGAAGCCTACACAACCCACTGAACCAACCTTAGCCACTGGGGACAGACACCAAAAACAACGGGAACTACGAACCTGCAGCCTGTGAAAAGGAGACCCCAAACACAGTAAGATAAGCAAAATGAAAAGACAGAAAAACACACAGCAGATGAAGGAGCAAGGTAAAAACGCACCAGACCTAACAAATGAAGAGGAAATAGGCAGTCTACCTGAAAAAGAATTCAGAATAATGATAGTAAAGATGATCCAAAATCTTGGAAATAGAATGGAGAAAATACAAGAAAAGTTTCACAAGGACCTAGGAGAACTAAAGAGCAAACAAACAATCATGAACAACACAATAAATGAAATTACACATTCTCTAGAAGGGATCAATAGCAGAATAAATGAGGCAGAAGAACGGATAAGTGACCTGGAAGATAAAATAGTGGGAATAACTACTGGAGAGCAGAATAAAGAAAAAAGAATGAAAAGAATTGAGGACAGTCTCAGAGACCTCTGGGACACGATTAAACGTACCAACATTCAAATTATAGGGGTTCCCAAAGAAAAAGAGAAAAAGAAAGGGACTGAGAAAATATTTGAAGAGATTATAGTTGAAAACTTCCCTAATATGGGAAAGGGAATAGTTAATCAAGTCCAGGAAGCACAGAGAGTCCCATACAGGATAAATCCAAGGAGAAACACGCCAGGACACATAGTAGTCAAACTATCAAAAAGTAAATACAAAGAAAAAATATTAAAAGCAGCAAGGGAAAAACAACAAATAACATAGAAGGGAATCCCCATAAGGTTAACAGCTGATCTTTGAGCAGAAATTCTGCAAACCAGAAGGGAGGGGCAGGACATATTTAACGTGATGAAAGGGAAAGACCTACAACCAAGATTACTCTACCCAGCAAGGATCTCATTCAGATTTGACAGAGAAATTAAAACCTTTACAGACAAGCAAAAGCTAAGAGAATTCAGCAGAACCAAACCAGCTGTACAGCAAATGCTAAACCAACTTCTCCAGGCAGGAAACACAAGAGAAGGAAAAGACTTACAATAACAAATGCAAAACAATTAAGAAAATGGTAATAGGAGCATACATATCGATAATTACCTTAAATGTAAATGGATTAAATACTCCCACCAAAAGACACAGACTGGCTGAATGGATACAAAAACAAGACCCGTATATATGCTGTCAACAAGAGACCCACTTCAGACCTAGGGAAACATACAGACTGAAAGTGAGGGTATGGAAAAAGATATTCCATGCAAATGAAAATCAAAAGAAAGCTGGAGTAGCAATTCTCATATCAGCCAAAATAGACTTTAAAATAATGACTTACCAGGGACAAAGCAGGACACTACATAATGATCAAGGGATCGATCCAAGAAGAAGATATAACACTTGTAAATATTTATGCACCCAACATAGGAGCACCTCAATACATAAGACAAATACTAACAGCCATAAAAGGGGAAATCGACAGTAACACAATCATAGTAGGCGCCTTTAACACCCCACTTTCAACAATGGAGAGATCATCCAAAATGAAAAATAATAAGGAAACACAAGCTTTAAATGATACATTAAACAAGATGGACTTAATTGATATTTATAGGACGTTCCATCCAAAAACGTCCAGAGATAAACCCATGTACACATGGTCACCTTATCTTGATAAAGAAGGCTAGAGTATACAATGGAGGAAAGATAGCCTCTTCAATAAGTGGTGCTGGGAAAACTGGACAGCTACATGGAAAAGAATGAAATTAGAACACTCCCTAATGCCATACACAAAAATAAACTCAAAATGGATTAAAGACCTTAATGTAAGGCCAGACACACTAAAACTCTTAGAGGAAATAAAAGAAGAACACTCTTTTGAGATAAATCACAGTAAGATCTTTTTGGACCCACCTCCTAAAGAAATGGAAACAAAACTAAAAATAAACAAATGGGACAGAATGAAACTTAAAAGCTTTTGCACAGCAAAGGAAACCATAAACAAGATGAAAAGACAACCCTCAGAATGGGAGAAAATATTTGCAAAAAAAGCAACTGTCAAAGGATTAGTCTCCAAAATTTACAAGCAGCTCATGCAGCTCAATATCAAAAAAAACAAACCACCCAATCCAAAAATGGGCAGAAGACCTAAATAGACATTTTTCCAAAGAAGATACACAGATTGCCAAGAAACACATGAAAGAATGCTCAACGTCGTTAATCATTAGAGAAATGCAAATCAAAACTACAATGCAGTATCATCTCACACCGGTCAGAATGGCCATCATCAAAAAATCTACAAACAATAAATGGACAACCTGGATGAAATGGACAAATTCTTAGAGAAGGTGTGGAGAAAAGGGAACCCTCATACACTGTTGGTGGGAATGTAAATTGATACATTCACTAAGGAGAACAGTATGGAGGTTCCCTAAAAAACTAAAAATAGAACTACCATATGACCCAGCAATCCCACTATGGGGCATATATCCTGAGAAAACCATAATTCAAAAAGAGTCATGTACCACAATGTTCATTGCAGCTCTATTTACAATAGCCAGGACTTGGAAGGAACCTAAGTGTCCATCAACAGATGAATGGATAAAGAAGATGTGGCACATGTATACAATGGAATATTACTCAGCCATAAAAAGGAACGAAACTGAGTTATTTGTAGTGAGGTGGATGGACCCAGAGTCTGTCATACAGAGTGAAGTAAGTCAGAAAGAGTAAAACAAATACCGTATGCTAACACATATATATGGAATCTTTAAAAAAAAAATGGTCATGAGGAACCTAGGGGCAAGACGGGAAAAAAGACGCAGACCTGGGCTTCCCTGGTGGCATACTGGTTGAGAATCCGCCTGCCGATGCAGGGGACACGGGTTCATGCCCCGGTGTGGGAGGATCCCACATGCCGCGGAGCGGCTGGGCCCGTGAGCAATGGCCACTGAGCCTGCGCGTCCGGAACCTGTGCTCCACAACGGGAGAGGCCAAAACAGTGAGAGGCCCGCGTACCGAAAAAAAAAAAAAAAGTCGCAGACCTACTAGAGAATGGACTTGAGGACACGGGGAGGGGGAAGGGTAAGCTGGGACAAAGTGAGAGAGTGGCATGGACATATATACAACACCAAATGTAAAACAGATAGCTAGTGGGAAGCAGCCACATAGCACAGGGAGATCAGCTCAGTGCTTTTTGACCACCTAGAGGGGTGGGATAGGTAGGGTGGGAGGGAGGGAGACGCAAGAGGGAGGGGATATTGGTATATATGTATATGTATAGCTGATTCACTTTGTTATAGAGCAGAAACTAATACACCATTGTAAAGCAATCATACTCCAGTAAAGATGTTAAAAAAAAAAGGGTGTTTGTTCAAAATAAATAAATAAATAACTTTCCTAACTGCTTAGGAAAGTTATTTCTCCTTCCTATGAAATGAAAAATGATCTATAAGGGCACTTAGTATTGACTATAGGTTCCAGTTCTGTCAGTGATTGTATCTGGCGCATGAGGGGCACCCAAGTTAGGGAGCTTTTGGTTAATTTCCCTGGGCCATATAGAGCAAAGTGTTCTCTCAAAAGCTCTCTGGAAATTCGGAGCCTCAAATATGTTTGCCACCTTCCCCCAAGTCATCACATTTATTAACATCCTTGTCTTATTTTTCTAGAAGCAGGAGCTTCTAGCAGATCTTGTCCCTTTGTGAAAGGATGTATTTCTGTGTGAGGTGGATCTAGGCCACCTTAGTCTGTCCTCTAATGTTCACCTCAGTAGCACTCTACCTGGTTGATAATATCTTTGAGGCCAACTTCCTGTAATGTTTTTCTTTTTCTTTTCTTTTTTTTTACCTTAGGAGCACTGTATAATAAAAACTCCATTAAAGATGCAAAACCAAAGTGAGCCATGAAGCAAGACACGATGGGGCCTATCAGCATTCCTAAGCGTGTTCAAGGCGAAAGCATTTCAGAGGGAGTTAAACAACAGTCATTATAGCTATCTTTGTTGACCTCTGACTCTATATGCCAGTCACTGTGTTTGATATACATTAATTCTCATAAAACTTCTGTCATGTTGACATTATTATCTCCCGTTTACAAATGGGGAAAGAGGTTCACATAAATTAAATGACTTTCTCAGGGCAACAGCTAGTAAGTTTCAGGGCTGGATTTGTATCCAAAATAAAGTGGGTTTGTTTGGTTTTTTGACTCTATTTTCTTCTTAGTAGTACTGCATACATTTATTATTTATATGTATTAAAAAGGATAAAATAAGTTTGGACACCTCTCTCACACAACATGAAGTTCTGTATGATCTAAAGATAAAAATGTTGAAGTAAAATATATATATTATGGAAAACGTATGTATAATCTAGGAGTCAAGAAAAATTTCTCTGCAAGCTGGAAAACCTAGACACTCTGGAGAAATGACTGACATATTTGAGTGCTTAAAACTTAAAATGTAATCATATGGCAAACATAAAGGTAAATAAAACCAGAAGACAAATAATAGAGGAACATATATTTGTAAGACACACGACAGATAAAGGGTTCAATATCCAACATATAAAAAATTTCCTACACATTAATAAGAAAAGACAAACACCCTATTTGAAAGTGGTTAAAAAGGGTAAAAAGGGCTGTTCAAGGAGGCAGAAAACCCCCTTGCCAATAAACAAGTGAAATTACTCAACTTTACTAGCAATCAGGCATATTGAAATTAAATTAACAAGGAAATATCACTTTAAGACCATTAAACATGTTATCACACATTGCTGGAGTGTTGTGGAGGTTAATATGTTATCTCATACATTTGCCGAGGGAAATGTGCAGTATATTAAAGCCATTTGGAAGTCAATCTGGCAACCCCTATTAAAATTAAGAATTTACATAAACTTTAACTTAGCAATTCCATTTCCGGGGCCTTCTTCCATAGAAGATAAAAGCACGGGTATATAACAGTGAATATGAACAAAATAAATTTTACGTATATATTCAGATTAATTGCAACGTTTTTCCTAGTAGCCAAAAAACTGGAATCAACTTGAATGTCCTCAATAGAGGAATGGTTTAATAAGTTGTCTTTCACTCAAACCATTGCATTTTACATAACTAGTTTAAAATGTGTGTTAAGTCTATACCAGACGATGTGGAAAACATTTCTCTGAAATGTTTCTAAGTGAGAAAAACTACGCGCAGTAAAGAGTAAAATAGTGCCCCTATATGTTTTTATGCATACATATGTATGTTACCTTATTTATGAACATAGACAAAGATATGCAAAGATTCACACCAGGCTTTTAACACTGCTTATCCAGTGGAGGAGTGGCTAATGAAGTGTAAAAATCCTATAGATGTACAGGCTTTCTCAATATTTATGTATATGTATGAATATATATATATATATATATATATATATAATTCTCAACATTTATATATAATTGCTTTATGTAAATGCACATGTAAATTACATATGTGTAAAGCCATGTACAAAGAGATAGTTGCTGAAAGTGTGCATATCATAGAGAGTGTTTTGAGTTTTTAGTGTTTAGGGTTCTTTTTTTTTAACTTTCTTTCTTGTACTTTGAGTTTTTCAAAATAAAAATTTTACATGATTTTAAGTTTAACATTTTCTAAAGCCAACATTATAGAGCAGGTTAAGGAAATGATCCAGTATCTACAGAATGATTTGATTGTTCAGTCCTCCAGCAGTTCATCAAACTACATTGAGCAGCAACCGTGACATTGTGTCAGGTGTGTTAAAGTGGTTGGGATTACAGAGATGAATGAAATATGCTCCTTCTTGTTGTATATTACAACAAGACAAACATATAAATGAACCATTCTAATACAATATGGCTATTGCTTTAATATAAGAATTTGTAGGACCATAGGGGCAATGAACTCTGCAGACATTGGTGGTAGAGAGGCTTCAGAGGAAAAGAACCATTAGAGCTTAGCCTTAAAGCCTGAGGATGCTTTCATCACTCACCAGCCTTAGGTGGGGAAGGGAAAGCAATCCCTTCAAAGAGGAAGGAATCAACATCTAGTCCTATTTCATTCATCAAGAATGTGGAGGAGGAAGTAAACAGTTTATTATTTATAGTCTCAAATGATGGTAATGCGTGGAAGATGGGCAAATGGAACAAGAGACTTTGGAAGAGTCCTGATCAGGAACTAATAAAATGAGAACCTGCTTTGAAACATGCAAGCAGGTTTTTCTGAGGGAAGAAGAACTCTAAGCTGCGTTTAATGAAAGGAAGCAACTGTCAAAGCAATCTGACTAAGTTCAGTTCATTAGGTTTGCAGTTGGGGAAGAAATATGGGTTGCTGTTCATTTAGGACCTGTGGAAGAGGTTGGAGAAAAGGGGATAGGTATTCAAGCAATGATTCATTAGGTAGAAAGAAGAGAATGTTAGAAATCAGACACTACTGCCACTTACTGAATAAATTCATCATAAGCCATATACAGACACATTATAAAGTATCTCAAGGTACCAGAATGCTTGACCATTGAGGTAAGGTGCCCCAAAATACTGTGTCTTCAAGGAAAACACAAGGGTTCAGTACTCATGGGTTAGCAGCAGTTAACATAAGACACACTAGCTTTTGGGGAGTGGGGGAGAAAGAAGCAAGGATTATGCATGTATGTATTTATATCATAGGTGATAACAACAGAAGCCATTTAATCAAATGCTTATTATTGGCCTAATATAATGTCAGGTGTTTTACATAAATTACCTCATTTAATCCCAGCATGGCTCTAAGATCTAGATACATGTTCCTATCATTCCCTTTTTACAGATGAGGAAACTAAGTCTTACAGGAGTTAAAAAAGGTACTCAAGGTCAAATAGCTTTTAGGTGGTGAAGCTGTAAATTGAGATCGGACTTTAAATCCTATGCTCCCAACTGCTCAACTAGACACTAAGTTATATTCCCCCTGCTAAACCCTAGTCCCAGCCATCATCATATCACACCTGTATTGTCCCAACAGCCTGTCAGCCCTCTGGTCCTACACAGTTCACAACATCCAGTGAACTTTCTAAAACATACATCAGATGACATCACTTTCCTTTATCAAACCATCCAGTGGCCCTCCACTGCACGTAAGATAAAATCCAAGTTCTTACCCTGCAAGTCCCTATGTGACCACTTCTCTGCCAGCCTCTCCAGTCTCGGTCATCAATCTCCGCTCTGCCCCTCTCTGACTGCACTCCAGTCACTCACCCTTCTGCTCTTCCTCAACACACTCTTCTCGTTCTGGCCTCACGGCATTGCTACTTGCTAGTCTACCTAAAATGCTCTTCTTCAAAGTCTTCACACAGCTGACTCGACCTCATTATTCAGATCTTGATTCAAATATCAGCTGTTTAGAGAAGGTTCCGCACACCAACAACAAGAACGACCCCTTTGCCCATGAAAACAGAAGTTACTTGAGGACAGGAACTATTGATTTCATGTTCTTCACTCTAATTCCAGAACCAAGAGTAATATCTGACACCTACTGGGCACTCAGGACATATTTGTTTCCTGAAATACTGGTATCTTTTTTAAGGTGTCATACTCATATGCCTATGAGTATATCTACATATATATATATATTTATGGATATGTGAGCTTGTTGTCACCTCACAGAAGTGGAATGTACATCCCTCACCCAAAATTTGGTTTGAATGTCAAGACTAATGATGCCACACATATACCAAGAATGTATGAAAAGGATTATTACTCACATAATGAGTTATGCATCAAAAATGCAGTTAGACCAAAAAAAGAAAAAAGAAAAAACTGGTAACTGTGAAGTGATGGGTAATTAGATGGTTGTGATTCTTTCATTCTATAGATATAGGTATAGATATAGAAATAATTGAAACATCAAGTTCTACACCTTAAGTATATACATTTTTTATTTATCCATTATACCTCAATAAAACTGAAAAAATGGGATCAGTCTCAATGACAACTTACCCATGGTGTTTGTCTGATAACTGAAACATTGCGTGGTTTATTTAATTTAATTTGGACTTGTTTATGTAAGCCATTATGGCACCTGCAGCATGAGACCAATAAGAAAGGTGAACGTTCCATTGAATATCTAGTACTATCAAGAGCTAGTACTATATATTCTGAGAAGTGAAATGAGTGCCTTAGTCTCTCTATCAATGTGCAGAACTTCAAAGAAGGTAAAGAGTGCTATGGTGAGACATTGTATTGTGGCTTTAATATGTGCAGAAGATGTGTGACCTTGATTTATATTTTGGGTATCCGTGAGGCAAGAGATTCTATGAGTTCTTTACCCCAAATGAGGCAACCTTGGAGAAGGAATTGTTTGCATTGGCCAGAAGAGATGATCAGACCGCTGGCAGTGGCCCAAAGATCTATAAAAATGCGAAGATGAGGCCAATTGTTGGCTAAGACATGGCCAAGTGCTAAGATAACTGGCTAAAGTTTGGCCAACTGAGCTGATCCTGTGTCCTGTCCTTTATCAGGAACATTCTGATTAAGAGATGAAAAGCAGCAAGAGTCAAGCAAGCTCCATTAAGTGTGACAGTGGCAATGCCATTGGTTAAGTGAATGAACCCCCTTTGGTATTCACTGTGTTGAGCCTAAGGGGCTCCCCAGGTATCCAAGTGTTCTAAGAGATGACCTCCTCTAGCACTGTGGCATCCGGCAAGGGACCCAGCACAGGGGACGTTACCCTCTCCTGAAAGTAGGGTATGCAGAGAGCCCAGGTTCAGCTCCATCCTGTAGCAAGGAGGCCTCACTAGCTGTGCTGGGCTTGCAGGGTGCTGTTTCCATGATCAAAGGCCTAACGGGCAGCTGTATACTGAGGGTCACAGGTTCAGGACCTGAGATAGTCTATATTTCCAGGAAAGTCCAGTGTGTACCCACCAATTGCTACACTAATGGCATACAGCATTGGGCCAAGGAAGGTAGTTCCTTGTATCAGAAGCCCATGCAACTAACGGCCATCACTGATGGTAGAGGGACTCCAAGATATATGAGAGAAGGTTGCTAAAGCTCCCACAGTGAAGGAATCCCGGGGGGCCGTAACAGGAATGCCTGTTCTATGGCCATTCAGGCAGATTCTAGTATCTTTTTACAGGGGGTCTCATTCAAGTTGGGCCTATTTGCAAGTTACAGAACAAAAAAAAAAGCTTTGTGAATGAGGAGTGTTGCCTCCAGAGTCTAAACATGTCGAAAACATGATGGGCTTGTTTTAACAATGTGGGTCCTAAGAAGACTAAAAGCTGTTTCTTGACACTGTCAGGACTGGAGCAGCCCTCAACTTACTAAATAATTTTCAGGAGCTTAACTGAATTGGTGGGGCCCTGTACTATGGGTCTCATGTGAATCTCCTCAAAGGAGGATGTCATTAGTGCGATGTCATAACTGTGTACCTGAAAAAAGTTAGAGCTGGTTAAAATATTGCCTGTGAAGACTATGTGAGATGGCAGGCGTGGAGACTGAGCCCATTGAGTACCCAGGTGAAGGTGTATTGTGTCCCTTTAAAGGTGAAGGTTAACTGCAGCTGAGAGGTTGTTGAACTAGGCACTGAATAGAACATGCTAGCCAAATACTTTGCTCTAACTGCAAAGTATTTACCAGTTACTTATTTATTATTGGGTGGAATCAGTCCTTTCAATAGGTGGGGCCATGACGCCAAGGGTACGAATTCACACTGAGGCACCGGTCCTGTTTTGCCGGGTTTAAGAACAAGTAAAACTTGGCTGTTAAATGCAGCAGAAGTGGGGATAACCACACCTTCTCTAAATAGGTCTTATATAATGGGTTTCAATCTGTGAAAACCGTGCTTTCATTTAGATTGAACCTTTTCTTAAACACTGAGGTGAAAGGTATTATTTTAACTAGGGGGAAAGGTCCATAGGGTCCCATAGTTTTCAAGCTGATTATAAGGGCCAGAGACTTAACTTGATTACTTATTGGGTCAGGTTCTCCACGTGCACTAGAGGATATTTTAGGGTAATGGATGTCTTGGCTATGGAAAAGTTAGGCACGGAAATAATTCGGATGGTTCAGGTTAGGCATATCTGTTTCTATTTTATGTTCACCTACTCCCTGGCTGGGAGTGGATGAACATAAAGTGTGGCCAGATGTGGGCCAGAAGGGGAAGTGGAATTAGTGAGGCTTCAAAACTGTCCATTGTCAAACATCAAAAGTGGAATCAGATGATGACACACACTGCCACCACCCATACAGCACCCCTCTCCCCATCTGGGACCTCCCAAACACACACGGAAACACCAAGTCCATTTCCTCCTCACCAGCAGGATAAAGTGTTCAGGAAGAAATCTGTCTTCAGAGTTCAGTCCTCACCCAGTCCTTATTCCCGGTGTCTGGCTAACTATGGACTGGCTGGTCTGGGCCCCAAACTGGCAGGATACTACCTCCCTCCCTTCTCACACGCCTGCCCCTTCCTGCCTTCCTTCAGTCCCCATCACCGAAGAACAGACAGAGATACACACACATCTTTCTACAACAGCTTGTACATCAATAGCTGAGGGCTTTTTTATTTGGTCTCTACACAGGTGACCATGTCTCCAGTGCTTTCTCTGGAGAGACAACAGAGACAGCAAGGACTCAGTCACCTGATAGACCCAGGGCAGCACTTTATGAACTGCTGGAAGAGCCCTCTGGGACGTTTTCATCCTCCTCTGGCTCTTTAGTCATTGTTGTACTCCGCCAGTAATAGAATGCTAGCATCTTTGACTTCTTCTGTGTAGAACCTCTTCCCGAATTCTGATGACGGACTGATTTTCTTAACTCGACCACCTCCTGAATCTGGTCGGAAAACAAAGTGATACAGAAAGATATTGATTTGGGGAAAGAGGATGGGAAGGAGAACTTTGAGAGAATGGGTGTGGATTGAGAAGGGGTTTGTGCCAGGGAAGAGCTGGGTAAGTCTTGGGTGGGGGATGAAGAGGAGGCACGTGAGTCGGGTAATCTGACCTCCTCCATCTTAGAGCCCTGGAGTGGAGAATTCATCCTCTCCCTTCTGCGTTGGCCCCCCGGTGTTTGTTGCTCTGACCTCTCGGTGTTTGTCCGTGAATCACGGTTAGGCTCCTGGGGGACTGTAGTTTCCTCTGCCATGTCAGTAGTAACAGTGTGCTCTACTCCAAGGCTCCTGGCCTCTCTATATATATCCTTCCAGGACAATGAAGAGCCACACCCATCAGCTTTGATTGGTCAGCCAATGGTAGCGCTGGGGTGGCTGTGACATCACAAAGCACTACCCTTGAAGATACGTGGGGGGAGGGGAGGAGTGCAGAGGAGTCTAGGTGCTCTGGTTATAGAAAGGGAGTGCTTCCTCAATACCCAGTAAAGAGCCTTCCCAAATTGACCTTCCACTCTTCCTCATCTTCTCTGGTTCTATCCTTGTGGTGCACATGTTAGGGAGAAGGTGTTCCCTCCAAACCATTCCACATGGCCACCCTCATTCAGTGTTTAATTCTGTTGTCTCCCAGATCTCATCACCTGGTATTGTGTGGTTTTTAAAACTTTTTATTTTAGAACAGTTTTAGGTTTACAGAGTAATTGTGAAGATCATATTCATACACTCAACAACAAATTTCCCTTCTTAACATTGTACATTAGTATGGTACAATTGTTCAACTTAGTGAAAGAACACTGAAACAGTATTATTAACTAAAGTCTGTACTTCATCAGAATTCCTTTCTTTTTTAAATGTTGAGCCTTCTTTTAATTAATTTATTTTTATTTTTGGCTGTGTTGGGTCTTCGTTTCTGTGCGTGGGCTTTCCCTAGCTGTGGCAAGCAGGGGCCACTCTTCATCGTGATGGGCGGGCCTCTCACTGTCGCGGCCTCTCTTGTTGCGGAGCACAGGCTCCAGATGCGCAGGCTCAGCGGCTGTGGCTCACGGGCCTAGTTGCTCTGTGGCATGTGGGATCTTCCCAGATCAGGGCTCGAACCCATGTCCCCTGCATCAGCAGGTAGATTCTCAACCACTGTGCCACCGTGGAAGCCCCAGATTGCCTTAGTTTTTACCTAATATTCTTCTTCTGTCCCAGGATCCCAACCAAGATTCTACATTAAATTTAGTCATTCCATGTTACAACTTCTTAGGCTCCTCTTGGCTGTGACAGTTTTTTAGACTTCTTGTTTTTGAAGACTTTGACAGTTTGGGGTCTTGTGTTTTGTCTTTTACATTAGGTCTGCAGATGTTATTGCTCTTATAGGTAAAAGTTTTTATAAGTTTCTTCTTCCAGAGAACCTCAAATCAAGTGAGTACCATCAGTGTTATAGACTTCCCCGTGGCAATGGTTGAACTAATCTCTTGGCTTTGTCACAGAGGTGACACAAATGTTTTTCTCTAGAGGTCTGGGGATCAGGATCATTTTTTTGTATGACAGAGGCACAGGGGCAGCAGCAGAAGCATTTTGTAAGGTACTAGTGAGTCATTTACTTTTAGAAGTATGACCTCAGCATCCCACATAGTTAACGGCTCTTCCTCCACACGAGTGACCATCCAATGGACCTGTATATTGAACAGGCTGTCAGTCTTTCTCCTGAGCTCTATATAGAAAGGGGGCCAACATATGGTTGAGACACAACCAGTGTTCACAAGGTAAGAGTCATTTCTTTGAGGTTAATATCAGTCGCACCTTATTTTGGAATTGAAACACGTGATTCAACCTGAGAATCACAAATAGGTCCAGGTTGAGACACAGGATTCAGGACTGCTTTAAGGAAGGTCCCAATCCAAGAATCGTTTCACTATATGCCAAGTGGCTAAACTGACTTATGTTGGTCAAAGCTTTAGCAGACACTCAGTAGGACTAACAAATGCAGCACAAAGAAGCAAGTTCAAAGCACAAGCTAGCCAGCAGGCAGTAGCCCAAGTGCCTGTTCACCAGCATAGAGCAGAGCCAGTTAGAAAGCCAAAGCAAGAGAAGAAAGACCCCCGGTGGTAAGGGAGAGCACCTTGATGTCCTGCTCACAGGACCAGTTGTTGTAATCACACCACAGAGACAGGATGGACCCTTCAACCCAAATTCGGTTTGGATGTCGAGACTGATAACACATACACCTAGAGAGTATGAAAAACCTTACTACATAAGGAGGCTTTCTGGGGAGAGCAGGGCAGGCTCTCAAGCAGGTTCAAGAATGGCTTGAGAGAGCAGAAGAAGGAGACTGGCTTGGCTTTTATGGTGGTGAGGGGATGACGCTGGAGTGTTCCCACACACAGGTCAGGTTTTGCACAGCCTGAACTTCCTCCTGGCCCACAGAAGAGAGAGTACCTGAGCTTTCTTATCCGATCTAGGGAAGCAGGGGAAGAGGCAGTGGTAGGGCTCTTTTATAGAATAATGTTGTGTAAATGCAAGGTGTTTAGCACAGTTTAGAATTCTCATAACCATTATAACCACACTTATATTGTTTTCCGTTAAACTACGTTTCACTAGATTAGTATTTCCCAAATTATGGTCCTTTAAATATTATTTAAGGTGGCTTAGAATTATCTTGGTTCATCACATAGAAACTGTGTAGAAAGAGAAAAGACTGCTAGCCTCAGGAGGTCTGACACACTGGTCACAAAAGAGCAGACTTCATTGTACTATCTGCTGAATTATGAGGGGTTTCTAACATGTTTCCCATCCTGGGTGACTACTGTAGCACCCAAAGACTGTAATAATAATTACCGAAACTAACATTTATTGACTACTAACTCTATGTAGGAATTATGCTAAATACCCATATACATATTTAATCCTCGTCACAACCCTATTGAGATAAGTGGCAAAAGAGTGGTTTCTGTGATTTCTGCCAGGACATCTCCATTCCAATTGCAGAAGCAGAAAAGAGCATATAGGAGGGCACATGGGAATATTTATGGGCCAGGCTCAAAAGGGGTATGCATTACTCCTGCTCACATTTCCTTTGGAAAAACTCACATAGCCACATCTAACTACAAGAGAAAATGAGAAATTTAGTCTACCTGGTAGAAGAGGAGAACTTAAATGTTGGAGATAAGCTAGCAATCTCTGTCTCCACCATCTTGTTCATCACTCTACCCAGTATTTACAGTAGAGCCTGGCACATAGTAGGTGGCCATGAATATTTCTGTTGAATGAATGGGTTTCAACTTTTTTGGTCAGTTATGGGGATCAAAAACATATAGAACTTGGTTAAGCAATGGTTTCCTAGATATGACACAAAAAGCACAAGCAACAAAGAAAGAGTAAATTGGACTATATCAAAATTTTAAAATGTTTTCTTCTGCAAAAAAATACCATGAAGAAAGCAAAAAGGCACACCAAAGAGAGATCCTGGCAAATCATATATTTAATAAAAGTGTAGTATCCAGAATACAGAAAGAACTCTTACAACTCAACAACAAAAATACAAACAACCCAACTGAAAATCAGGTAAAGGACTTAAATAGACATTGTGCTAATGAAGATATACAAATAGCCAACAAACATATGAAAATATGCTCAATACCATTAGTCGTTAGGGAAATGCAAATCAAAACCACGATGAGATGCCACTTCATACCCACTAGGAAGGCTATAACTATTTTAAAAAGAAAATAACAGGTATGGACAAGGATGTAGAGAAATTGAAACACTCATACACGTCTGGTGGGAACATAAAATGATACAGCCTCTGTGGAAAACATTTTGGCAGTTACTCAACAAGTTAAACATAGACTTGCCATATTACCCAGTAACTCTACTCCTAGGTATATAATGAAAAGAGTTGAAAAGGAGGGAACAACAGCAACAACAACAACAACAAAAAAAAAAAACAGGTGAATTGAGCAACACAAAAGCAAAGGGCAGATAATGTTTCAAGAAGTAAAAAATGGTCAACTTTATTAAATACTTTTCCAGGTAATATAGGGACGGACAAATGACGATTGAACTTGTTAGTAGAGAGCTCATTGGTAAATATGATAAGAAGGAAATTGAAAGAGTGGAAAATATTTTAATATAAACCTGGATGTGTATTAAGGAGAAAATGTGAGATCAGAAATTGAGGGGTGGATAGACAATTTATTTTGCGAGTTTTGGTGCTAAGGGGAGGAGAAATGTGGGACTATACCCGGAGGGGGATTTGGTATTAAGAGAGTGTATTTTTAAGAGGGTAGATTCTAGAATGCATCTAGCCAATATAAATGACTGAATGAAACTGACGACATAAAAATCCAAAGGGATAATTGCAGAAGAAAAAATATTGAGAAAGCAAGAGGGGTATTCAGAGCACTAGTAGATGGGATCGTTAGCAAATGTGGAAATCTTGGCTTTCCATGAGAACGAGTAATATTTATAGATTCTACAGTGGAGAAGGAAACGATTATGGTATGATTACAAATGCAATTAAGATGGTAGATTTGGTGGGGAAGATATAAAAGAATTTTCTCTTGACTCTTCAGTTTTCTCAGTGAAGGATGAGATAAAGGCATAAAATAACAAGAGTGAGGGTAGGGTTTTGAGAAATTGAGGGGAAGATAAAGTATTGGATATTCATTTTGTATAATGGAAATGGGTGTATAATATGGAAGGATTGATCATTTAAGATATGTGGTCAAGAATTTAAGGTGAGATCAGTTAGCTTTGTCTTGTAAATTTCTACAGCAACATCCATCACTTGTATATAAGAAGAAAGCAGGTAGATAGCTAAATTTAACAAGGGTTGTGGTTTTGCCAGGGAAGTACGAGGGTGTGAAAGTGAGTAGGGAGATGAAGTTTGATGAAAGTAAGTGATACTAATGATAAATTGGTAAGCAATGAGGAAATGCGAAAAGAGAAATGTGGCTGACGCTGAAAAGTAGTAGAATTCACAGATTGGAGTTCAAAATTGAAGAATTTTTAGAATTGGGTGTGTGTAGGTGTGTATACCTGCACGTGAGGGAGGTATTTTGCTAGGAAGGATAATCAGTTGTAGCCCAAGAGATGTGTGTTATAAAATCAGGATTTCAGAGTTGCTGTAATTTTTGAGAATGTCAATGTCTAGTGCATGAGCATTAGAGTGAGTGGCTTAAGTATGATGGAAGAAAAATACCATTGGAATTGAGGGCATGATAGGTTTGCAAAGCCAAAAATGCTGGATGAATATCCACATAAATGACAGATGTTGAAGTTGCCAAGATGGTGGCAGTACTAAAAGTGGAGAAGAAGACTCAGGAAAGTGTCTAATGAATGAAGGTAAAGAAATAGATGGCGTAGCACATGATATTATCTAATAGCAAGAACTACAAATGAGCTCTGAATTTTGAAAGAGAAAGGAGCAGAAATGGTTTGAAAGTGACAGTGAGTCGACTCCTTGTGGTATGTGAGGAAAACTAACGTTTGCTCAAGAGGACTGCAGGGGAAGTGATTTCCTCAAGGCACAGCCATATTCCAGTCATAAAACAGAGATTAAGGGAACACGGAGAGAACAACTTGAAGCTACTGGGGAGTTTCTTAATGATAGACTATGAGTTACAGAGGGCAGGATAGAAGCGCTCATGAAGTTGGGGAGAGGGTTGGGTCCAATTCCGTCAAGTGCAGAGCAATACGTGAATAAGGGTCTAGTTAATGATGGATAATCTGCAGGGTGGTGACTTAAGTAAAAGTGATAAGACAAGATGGACCTTGTGACTGCACAGCAGATTGGGAGGTGAGTAAATCCCTCCAGACTACAGATTGCTTAATCTAGGCTGACCTAGAACTAAGAAGAATCCAGAAACACCACTGAAACCTGTTTCCTCTAAATATCATGTATCCTGTATGATGATCCAGCATTTCAAAGATAGACCAGTAAGGACATCTAAGAGGGTAGGCTTGAAAGGAAACTAGTGTGTTTGCTCAAGATTGTGAGTGTGTATGAAAAATATCAACAGCAAATTCTAATGTCAGAGGGTTGCTACTATAGGCTTATGGAGCCATGCACTATTCTTGGACAACCCAAGGTGCCTGCAGAGATGTGGCCCAGATGAAAGAACCAACACTTACTGGGCACCTGCAAAGCCAAAGCTGGGGAAGATGGAAGGCCAAGTGGAAGTGGTATTTTCCCAAGACAGGAATGTATTTACTTAGGCTTCCTAAATGGCAGGTGGACAAAAAATGGAAGAAAGGAAATTAAGCTTCTTTTTGCCTAACATCTCTCCTCAGGAGGAAGTACTTGGAGTTGTATTTCCTACGTAAATTCACCTGCTAAAACTCCAGGGAGCTCATCAGTGGGCAGATGTTCCCACCTAAGTATGGTTACCAGCAAACATTTAATCAAAATCATGGCTGCATCTGGCTCACATTAGAAGGGTTCTCTTTGTCATTGTCTTTTAAAAGAACAATTCCCCATGCTTATAAATCCAGACTCAGAACATCAATTCAACCAACCTCAGGAGCCCTGTGGCTACACCTTCCTGCTGGGAATCAGCATGGTCTCCAGAGAATCAATTTGAGGAGTATTACCAAAGTGTTTTCATTTTCAGTGTTTATCCACTGGAATGTCTACGAGTGAAGAATAGACAGGGCAATACAATCCTAAGATTCAATTTCTTTCATCAAATACAAACTGTGTATATGAGCATCAAGGCAAGAGGATGGAGGACTTTAACTGAAATTCCAATAGATATCTAAGTGCAAATCCTGGAACCATCCCATGCTACCATTGTGAGTTAGGATAGGTACTTAACCACTCTGAGCCTGTTTCCTGATCTGTAAAAATAAAATAGAAGGATAATATCTCATAGAGCTGTTGCAAAGATCAACTCAAATAATTCATGTACAGAATATAGCACAACAACCTACAGAATGGGAGAAAATATTTGTAAATCGTGTATCTGATAAGGGATTTTTATTCAGAATATATAAAGAACTCTTACATGCCTGTGATAAGAAGGTAAATAACCCAACTTTTAAAATGGGCAGAAGATCTAAATAGACATTTCTGCAAGGAAGATATACAAATGGCCAGCAAGCACATTAGAGACGCTTGACATCATTATTCATCAGGAAAACACAAATGAAAACCACAGAAAGATACCATTTTATACCCATGCGGATGGCTAGAATCCAAAAGTCAGATAATCATAACTGTTGGTGGGGATTTAGAGAAATCAGAACCATCATACACTGTTAGTGAGAATGTAAAATGGTATACCTGCTTTGGAAAAGTTTGGTAGTTTCTCAGAGGGTGAAACAGTGTTACTGTATGACCCACTTGTAGGTATATTCCCAAGATAAATGCAAATATATGTCCATACAAAAAGTTGTACATAAATATTCATAGCAGCAATATTCATAATCCCCAAAGATGGAAACAACCCAAATGCCCATCAACTGACCAGTGGACAAACAAAATGAGGCAAATCCATACAACAGAATACTATTCAGACATCAAAAGGAATGAAGAACTAATATATGCTACAATATGGCTGAACCTTAAATCATTATGCTAAGTGAAAGAAGTCAGTCACAAAAGACCACATATTATGTGATTCTATTCATATGAAATGCTCAGAACAGGCAAATCTATAGATACAAAATAGATCAATAATTGCTTAAGGCTGAGGCAGAAGTTGTTGGGAGCATAGGGGTTTCACAGCTACAAGATACGAGGGTTTCTTCTTGAGGTGCTGAAAACGTTCTAAAATAGACTGGAGTGAACTTCAAGACGTCGGAAGAGTAAGACGTGGAGATCACCTTCCTCCCCACAGAAGCATCAGAAATACATCTACACGTGGAACTGCTCCTATAGAACACCCACTGAACGCTGGCAGAAGACCTCAGACCTCCCAAAAGGCAAGAAACTCCCCACGTAGCTGGGTAGGGCAAAAGAAAAAAAGAAAAAGCAGAGACAAAAGAATAGGAACGGGACCTGAACCAGTGGGAGGGAGCCTGAAGGAGGAAAGGTTTCCACACACTAGAAGCCCCTTCACTGGCGGAGACTACAGGTGGCGGACGGGGGTAGCTTCGGAGCCACGGAGGAGAGTGCAGCAACAGGGCTGCGGAGGGCAAAGTGGAGAGATTCCCGCACGGAGGATCGGTGCCAACCAGTACTCACCAGCCCGAGAGGCTTGTCTGCTCACCTGCCGGGACGGGTGTGGGCTGGGAGCTGAGGCTTGGGCTTCGGTCTGAGCGCAGGGAGGGGACTGGCAGTGTGAACACAGCCTGAAGGGGTTAGTACGCAACGTCTAGCCAGGAGGGAGTCCAGGATAAGTCTAGAGCTGCTGCAAAGGCAAGAGACTTTTTCTTCCCTCTGTGTTTCCTGGTGCACGAGCAGAGGGGATTCAGAGCACCGCCTAAAGGAGCTCCAGAGACGGGAGAGAGGTGTGGCTAGGAGCGCAGACCCCCGAGATGGGCATGAGATGCTAAGGCTGCTGCTGCCGCCACCAAGAAGCCTGTGTGCGAGCACAGGTCACTATCCACACCTCCTTTCAGAGAGCCTGTGCAGCCCGCCACTGCCAGTGTCCCGTGATCCAGGGACGACTTCCCCGGGAGAACGCACGGCGTGCCTCGTGCTGATGCAATGTCACGCCGGCCTCTGTCACTGCAGGCTCACCCTGCCTACGTACCCCTCCCTCCCCCCGGCCTGAGTGAGCCAGAGCCCCCAAAGCAGCGGCTCCTATAACCCCGTCCTGTCTGAGCGAAGAACAGATGCTCTCAGGAGACCTACACGCAGAGGCGGGGTCAAATCCAAAGCTGAACCCCGGGAGCTGTGCGAACAAAGAAGAGAAAGGGAAATCTCGCCCAGCAGCCTCAGGAGCAGCGGATTAAATCTCCACAAACAACTTGATGTACCCTGCATCGGTGGAACACCTGAATAGACAACGAATCATCCCAAATGGAGGAGGTGGACTTTGGGAGCAACGCTATTTATACATTTTTTCCCTTTTTCACTTTTTGTGAGTGTGTATGTGTATGCTTCGGTGTGTGATTTTGTCTGTATAGTTTGGCACTTACCGATTGTCCTAGGGTTCTGTCTGTCCGTTGTTTTTTTTTTTTTTTTTTAGTATAGATTTCAGCGCTTGTTATCATTGGTGAATTTGTTTCTTCGTCTGGTTTTTCTCTTCTTTCTCATTTTTTTAATTACTTAAAAAATTTTAATAATAAATTTTTGTTCTTTATTTTAATATCTCTTTAATAATTTAATTTAATTTAATTTTACATTTTTCTTTCTTTCTTTATTTATTTATTTCTCCGTTTTATTCTGAGCCGTGTGCGTGACAGACTCTTGGTGCTCCAGCCAAGCATCAGGGCTGTTCCTCTGACGTGGCAGAGGTAAGTTCAGGATATTGGTCCACCACAGACCTCCCAGCTCCACGTAATATCAAACAGTGAAAATCTCCCAGAGATCTCCATCTCAACACCAAGACCCAGCTCAACTAAATGACCAGCAAGCTACGGTGCTGGATACCTTATGCCAAACAACTACCAAGAAAGGAACACAACTCCACCCATTAGCAGAGAGGCTGCCTAAAATCATAGTAAGGTCACAGACACCCCAAAACACACCACCAGACATGGACCTGCCTACCAAAAAGAAAAGATCCAGCCTCATTGAGCAGAACACAGGCACTAGTCCCCTCCACCTGGAAGCCTACACAACCCACTGAACCAACCTTAGCCACTGGGGACAGACACCAAAAACAACGGGAACTACGAACCTGCAGCCTGTGAAAAGGAGACCCCAAACACAGTAAGATAAGCAAAATGAAAAGACAGAAAAACACACAGCAGATGAAGGAGCAAGGTAAAAACGCACCAGACCTAACAAATGAAGAGGAAATAGGCAGTCTACCTGAAAAAGTATTCAGAATAATGATAGTAAAGATGATCCAAAATCTTGGAAATAGAATGGAGAAAATACAAGAAAAGTTTCACAAGGACCTAGAAGAACTAAAGAGCAAACAAACAATCATGAACAACACAATAAATGAAATTACATATCGTCTAGAAGGGATCAATAGCAGAATAAATGAGGCAGAAGAACGGATAAGTGACCTGGAAGATAAAATAGTGGGAATAACTACTGGAGAGCAGAATAAAGAAAAAAGAATGAAAAGAATTGAGGACAGTTTCAGAGACCTCTGGGACACGATTAAACGTACCAATATTCAAATTATAGGGGTTCCCAAAGAAAAAGAGAAAAAGAAAGGGACTGAGAAAATATTTGAGGAGATTATAGTTGATAACTTCCCTAATATGGGAAAGGGAATAGTTAATCAAGTCCAGGAAGCACAGAGAGTCCCATACAGGATAAATCCAAGGAGAAACATGCCAAGACACATAGTAGTCAAACAATCAAAAAGTAAATACAAAGAAAAAGTATTAAAAGCAGCAATGGAAAAACAACAAATAACATAGAAGGGAATCCCCATAAGGTTAACAACTGATCTTTGAGCAGAAAGTCTGCAAACCAGAAGGGAGGGGCAGGACATATTTAACGTGATGAAAGGGAAAAACCTACAACCAAGATTACTCTACCCAGCAAGGATCTCATTCAGATTTGACAGAGAAATTAAAACCTTTACAGACAAGCAAAAGCTAAGAGAATTCAGCAGACCCAAACCAGCATTACAGCAAATGCTAAACCAACTTCTCCATGCAGGAAACACAAGAGAAGGAAAAGACTTACAATAACAAATACAAAACAATTAAGAAAATGGTAATAGGAGCATACATATCGATAATTAACTTAAATGTAAATGGATTAAAAGCTCCCACCAAAAGACACAGACTGGCTGAATGGATACAAAAACAAGACCCGTATATATGCTGTCAACAAGAGACCCACTTCAGACCTAGGGAAACATACAGACTGAAAGTGAGGGGATGGAAAAAGATATTCCATTCAAATGAAAATCAAAAGAAAGCTGGAGTAGCAATTCTCATATCAGACAAAATAGACTTTAAAATAATGACTTACAAGGGACAAAGCAGGACACTACATAATGATCAAGGGATCGATCCAAGAAGAAGATATAACACTTGTAAATATTTATGCACCCAACATAGGAGCACCTCAATACATAAGACAAATACTAACAGCCATAAAAGGGGAAATCGACAGTAACACAATCATAGTAGGCGACTTTAACACCCCACTTTCAACAATGGACAGATCATCCAAAATGAAAAAAAATAAGGAAACACAAGCTTTAAATGATACATTAAACAAGATGGACTTAATTGATATTTAGAGGACATTCCATCCAAAAACGTCCAGAGATAAACCCATGTACACATGGTCACCTTATCTTGATAAAGGAGGCTAGAGAATACAATGGAGGAAAGACAGCCTCTTCAATAAGTGGTGCTGGGAATACTGGACAGCTACATGGAAAAGAATGAAATTAGAACACTCCCTAATGCCATACAAAAAAATAAACTCAAAATGGATTAAAGACCTTAATGTAAGGCCAGACATACTAAAACTCTTAGAGGAAATAAAAGAAGAACACTCTTTTGAGATAAATCACAGTAAGATCTTGTTTGACCCACCTCCTAAAGAAATGGAAACAAAACTAAAAATAAACAAATGGGACCGAATGAAACTTAAAAGCTTTTGCACAGCAAAGGAAACCATAAACAAGATGAAAAGACAACCCTCAGAATGGGAGACAATATTTGCAAACGAAGCAACTGACAAAGGATTAGTCTCCAAAATGTACAAGCAGCTCATGCAGCTCAATATCAAAAACACAAACCACCCAATCCAAAAATGGGCAGAAGACCTAAATAGACATTTTTCCAAAGAAGATACACAGATTTCCAACAAACACATGAAAGAATGCTCAATGTCGTTAATCATTAGAGAAATGCAAATCAAAACTACAATGCGGTATCATCTCACACCGGTCAGAATGGCCATCATCAAAAAATCTACAAACAATAAATGGACAACCTGGAAGAAATGGACAAATTCTTAGAGAAGGTGTGGAGAAAAGGGAACCCTCATACACTGTTGGTGGGAATGTAAATTGATACATTCAATAAGGAGAACAGTATGGAGGTTCCCTAAAAAACTAAAAATAGAACTACCATATGACCCAGCAATCCCACTATGGGGCATATATCCTGAGAAAACCATAATTCAAAAAGAGTCATGTACCACAATGTTCATTGCAGCTCTATTTACAATAGCCAGGACTTGGAAGGAACCTAAGTGTCCATCAACAGATGAATGGATAAAGAAGATGTGGCACATGTATACAATGGACTATTAGTGAGCCATAAAAAGGAACGAAACTGAGTTATTTGTAGTGAGGTGGATGGACCCAGAGTCTGTCATACAGAGTGAAGTAAGTCAGAAAGAGAAAAACAAATACCGTATGCTAACACATATATATGGAATCTTTAAAAAAAAATGGTCATGAGGAACCTAGGGGCAAGACGGGAAAAAAGACGCAGACCTGGGCTTCCCTGGTGGCATACTGGTTGAGAATCCGCCTGCCGATGCAGGGGACACGGGTTCGTGCCCCAGTCTGGGAGGATCCCACATGCCGCGGAGCGGCTGGGCCCGTGAGCCATGGCCACTGAGCCTGCCCATCAGGAACCTGTGCTCCACAACGGGAGAGACCACAACAGTGAGAGGCCCGCGTACCGAAAAAAAAAAAAAAAAAGTCGCAGACCTACTAGAGAATGGACTTGAGGACACGGGGAGGGGGAAGGGTAAGCTGGGACAAAGTGAGAGAGTGGCATGGACATATATACACTACCAAATGTAAAACAGATAGCTAGTGGGAAGCAGCCACATAGCACAGGGAGATCAGCTCAGTGCTTTTTGACCACCTAGAGGGGTGGGATAGGGAGGGTGGGAGGGAGGGAGACGCAAGAGGGAGGGGATATGGGTATATACGTATATGTATAGCTGATTCACTTTGTTATAGAGCAGAAACTAATACACCATTTAAAGCAATCATACTCTAGTAAAGATGTTAAAAAAAAGTGTGTTTTTTCAAAATAAATAAATAAATAACTTTCCTAACTGCTTAGGAAAGTTATTTCTCCTTCCTATGAAATGAAAAATGATCTATAAGGGCACTTAGTATTGACTATAAATTCCAGTTCTGTCAGTGATGGTATCTGGCGCACGAGGGACACCCAAGTTAGGGAGCTTTTGGTTAATTTCCCTGGGCCATATAGAGCAAAGTGTTCTCTCAAATACTCTCTGGAAATTCGGAGCCTCAAATATGTTTGCCACCTTCCCCCAAGTCATCACACTTATTAACATCCTTTTCTTATTTTTCTAGAAGCAGGAGCTTCTAGCAGATCTTTTCCCTTTGTGAAAGGATGCATTTCTGTGTGAGGTGGATCTAGGCCACCTTAGTCTGTCCTCTAATGTTCACCTCAGTAGCACTCTACCTGGTTGATAATATCTTTGAGGCCAACTTCCTGTAATGTTTTTCTTTTTCTTTTCTTTTTTTTTTACCTTAGGAGCACTGTATAACAAAAACTCCATTAAAGATGCAAAATCAAAGTGAGCCATGAAGCAAGACACGCTGGGGCCTATCAGCATTCCTAAGCGTGTTCAAGGTGAAAGCATTTCAGAGGGAGTTAAACAACAGTCATTATAGCTATCTTTGTTGACCTCTGACTCTATATGCCAGTCACTGTGTTTGACATACATTAATTCTCATAAAACTTCTGACATGTTGACAGTATTATCTCCCTTTTACAAATGGGGAAAGAGGTTCACATAAATTAAATGACTTTCTCAGGGCAACAGCTAGCAAGTTTCAGGGCTGGATTTGTATCCAAAATAAAGTGGGCTTTGTTTGGTTTTTTGACTCTATTTTCTTCTTAGTAGTACTGCATACATTTATTATTTATATGTATTAAAAAGGATAAAATAAGTTTGGACTCCTCTCTCACACAACATGAAGTTCTGTATGATCTAAAGATAAAAATGTTGAAGTAAAATATATATATTATGGAAAACGTATGTATAATCTAGGAGTCAAGAAAAATTTCTGTGCAAGCTGGAAAACCTAGACACTCTGGAGAAATGACTGACATATTTGAGTGCTTAAAACTTAAAATGTAATCATATGGCAAACGTAAAGGTAAATAAAACCAGAAGACAATTAATAGAGGAACATATATTTGTAAGACACACAACAGATAAAGGGTTCAATATCCAACATATAAAAAATTTCCTACACATTAATAGGAAAAGACAAACACCCTAATTGAAAGTGGTTAAAAAGGGTAAAAAGGGCTGTTCAAGGAGGCAGAAAACCCCCTTGCCAATAAACAAGTGAAATTACTCAACTTTACTAGCAATCAGGCATATTGAAATTAAATTAACAAGGAAATATCACTTTAAGACCATTAAACATGTTATCACACATTGCTGGAGTCTTGTGGAGGTTAATATGTTATCTCATACATTTGCTGAGGGAAATGTGCAGTATATTAAAGCCATTTGGAAGTCAATCTGGCAACCCCTATTAAAATTAAGAATTTACATAAACTTTAACTTAGCAATTCCATTTCCGGGGCCTTCTTCCATAGAAGATAAAAGCACGGGTATATAACAGTGAATATGAACAAAATAAATTTTACGTATATATTCAGATTAATTGCAACGTTTTTCCTAGTAGCCAAAAAACTGGAATCAACTTGAATGTCCTCAATAGAGGAATGGTTTAATAAGTTGTCTTTCACTCAAACCATTGCATTTTACATAACTAGTTTAAAAAGGGTGTTAAGTCTATACCAGACGATGTGGAAAACATTTCTCTGAAATGTTTCTAAGTGAGAAAAACTACGTGCAGTAAAGAGTAAAATAGTACCCCTATATGTTTTTATGCATACATATGTATGTTACCTTATTTATGAACATAGACAAAGATATGCAAAGATTCACACCAGGCTTTTAACACTGCTTATCCAGTGGAGGAGTGGCTAATGAAGTGTAAAAATCCTATAGATGTACAGGCTTTCTCAATATTCATGTATATGTATGTATATATATATATATATATAATTCTCAACATTTATATATAATTGCTTTATGTAAATGCACATGTAAATTACATATGTGTAAAGCCATGTACAAAGAGATAGTTGCTGAAAGTGTGCATATCATAGAGAGTGTTTTGAGTTTTTAGTGTTTAGGGTTCTTTTTTTTTAACTTTCTTTCTTGTACTGTGAGTTTTTCAAAATAAAAATTTTACATGATTTTAAGTTTAACATTTTCTAAAGCAAACATTATAGAGCAGGTTAAGGAAATGATCCAGTATCTACAGAATGATTTGATTGTTCAGTCCTCCAGCAGTTCATCAAACTACATTGAGCAGCAACCGTGACATTGTGTCAGGTGAGTTAAAGTGGTTGGGATTACAGAGATGAATGAAATATGCTCCTTCTTGTTGTATATTACAACAAGACAAACATATAAATGAACCATTCTAATACAATATGGCTATTGCTTTAATATAAGAATTTGTAGGACCATAGGGGCAATGAACTCTGCAGGCATTGGTGGTAGAGAGGCTTCAGAGGGAAAGAACCATTTGAGCTTAGCCTTAAAGACTGAGGATGCTTTCATCACTCACCAGCCTTAGGTGGGGAAGGGAAAGCAATCCCTTCAAAGAGGAAGGAATCAACATCTAGTCCTATTTCATTCATCAAGAATGTGGAGGAGGAAGTAAACAGTTTATTATTTATAGTCTCAAATGATGGTAATGTGTGGAAGATGGGCAAATGGAACAAGAGACTTTGGAAGAGTCCTGATCAGGAACTAATAAAATGAGAACCTGCTTTGAAACATGCAAGCAGGTTTTTCTGAGGGAAGAAGAACTCTAAGCTGCGTTTAATGAAAGGAAGCAACTGTCAAAGCAATCTGACTAAGTTCAGTACATTAGGTTTGCAGTTGGGGAAGAAATATGGGTTGCTGTTCAGTTAGGACCTGTGGAAGAGGTTGGAGAAAAGGGGATAGGTATTCAAGCAATGATTCATTCGGTAGAAAGAAGAGAATGTTAGAAATCAGACACTACTGGCACTTACTGAATAAATTCATCATAAGCCATATACAGACACATTATAAAGTATCTCAAGGTACCAGAATGCTTGACCATTGAGGTAAGGTGCCCCAAAATACTGTGTCTTCAAGGAAAACACAAGGGTTCAGTACTCATGGGTTAGCAGCAGTTAACATAAGACACACTAGCTTTTGGGGAGTGGGGGAGAAAGAAGCAAGGATTATGCATGTATGTATTTATATCATAGATGATAACAACAGAAGCCATTTAATCAAATGCTTATTATTGGCCTAATATAATGTCAGGTGTTTTACATAAATTACCTCATTTAATCCCAGCATGGCTCTAAGATCTAGAAACATGTTACTATCATTCCCTTTTTACAGCTGAGGAAACTAAGTCTTACAGGAGTTAAAAAACGTACTCAAGGTCAAATAGCTTTTAGGGGGTGAAGCTGTAAATTGAGATCGGACTTTAAATCCTATGCTCCCAACTGCTCAACTAGACACTAAGTTATATTCCCCCTGCTAAACCCTAGTCCCAGCCATCATCATATCACACCTGTATTGTCCCAACAGCCTGTCACCCCTCTGGTCCTACACAGTTCACAACATCCAGTGAACTTTCTAAAACATACATCAGACGACATCACTTTCCTTTATCAAACCATCCAGTGGCCCTTCACTGCACGTAAGATAAAATCCAAGTTCTTACCCTGCAGGTCCCTATGTGACCACTTCTCTGCCAGCCTCTCCAGTCTCGGTCATCAATCTCCGCTCTGCCCCTCTCTGACTGCTCTCCAGTCACTCACCCTTCTGGTCTTCCTCAACACACTCTTCTCGTTCTGGCCTCACGACATTGCTACTTGCTAGTCTACCTAAAATGCTCTTCTTCAAAGTCTTCACAGAGCTGACTCGACCTCATTATTCAGATCTTGATTCAAATATCAGCTCCTTAGAGAAGGTTCCCCACACCAACAGCAAGAACGACCCCTTTGCCCATGAAAACAGAAGTTACTTGAGGACAGGAACTATTGATTTCATGTTCTTCACTCTAATTCCAGAACCAAGAGTAATATCTGACACCTACTAGGCACTCAGGACATATTTGTTTCCTGAAATACTGGTATCTTTTTTAAAGTGTCATACTCATATGCCTATGAGTATATCTACATATATATATATATATATATATATATATATGTATGGATATGTGAGCTTGTTGTCACCTCACAGAAGTGGAATGTACATCCCTCACCCAAAATTTGGTTTGAATGTCAAGACTAATGATGCCACACATATACCAAGAAGGTATGAAAAGGATTATTACTCACATAATGAGTTATGCATCAAAAATGCAGTTAGACCAAAAAAAAGAAAAAAAGAAAAAACTGGTAACTGTGAAGTGATGGGTAATTAGATGGTTGTGATTCTTTCATTCTATAGATATAGGTATAGATATAGAAATAATCGAAACATCAAGTTCTTCACCTTAAGAATATACAAGTTTTATTTATCCATTATACCTCAATAAAACTGAAAAAAATGGGTTCAGTGTCAATGACAACTTACCCATGGTGTTTGTCTGATAACTAAAACATTGCATGGTTTATTTAATTTAATTTGGACTTGTTTATGTAAGCCATTATGGCACCTGCAGCATGAGACCAATAAGAAAGGTGAACGTTCCATTGAATATCTAGTACTATCAAGAGCTAGTACTATATATTCTGAGAAGTGAAATGAGTGCCTTAGTCTCTCTATCAATGTGCAGAACTTCAAAGAAGGTAAAGAGTGCTATGGTGAGACATTGTATTGTGGCTTTAATATGTGCAGGAGATGTGTGACCATGATTTATATTTTGGGTATCCGTGAGGCAAGAGATTCTATGAGTTCTTTACACCAAATGAGGCAACCTTGGAGAAGGAATTGTTTTCATTGGCCAGAACAGATGGTCAGACCGCTGGCAGTGGCCCAAAGATCTATAAAAATGTGAAGATGAGGCCAATTGTTGGCTAAGACATGGCCAAGTGCTAAGATAACTGGCTAAAGTTTGGCCAACTGAGCTGATCCTGTGTCCTGTCCTTTATCAGGAACATTCTGATTAAGAGATGAAAAGCAGCAAGAGTCAAGCAAGCTCCATTAAGTGTGACAGTGGCAATGCCATTGGTTAAGTGAATGAACCCCCTTTGGTATTCACTGTGTTGAGCCTAAGGGGCTCCCCAGGTATCCAAGTGTTCTAAGAGATGACCTCCTCTAGCACTGTGGCATCCGGCAAGGGACCCAGCACAGGGGACGTTACCCTCTCCTGAAAGTAGGGTATGCAGAGAGCCCAGGTTCAGCTCCATCCTGTAGCAAGGAGGCCTCACTAGCTCTGCTGGGCTTGCAGGGTGCTGTTTCCATGATCAAAGGCCTAACGGGCAGCTGTATACTGAGGGTCACAGGTTCAGGACCTGAGATAGTCTATATTTCCAGGAAAGTCCAGTATGCACCCACCAATTGCTACACTAATGGCATACAGCATTGGGCCAAGGAAGGTAGTTCCTTGTATCAGAAGCCCATGCAACTAACGGCCATCACTGATGGTAGAGGGACTCCAAGATATATGAGAGAAGGTTGCTAAAGCTCCCACAGTGAAGGAATCCCGGGGTCCGTAACAGGAATGCCTGTTCTATGGCCATTCAGGCAGATTCTAGTATCTTTTTACAGGGGGTCTCATTCAAGTTGGGCCTATTTGCAAGTTACAGAACAAAAAAAAAGCTTTGTAAATGAGGAGTGTTGCCTGCAGAATCTAAACATGTCGAAAACATGTTGGGCTTGTTTTAACAATGTGGGTCCTAAGAAGACTAAAAGCTGTTTCTTGACACTGTCAGGACTGGAGCAGCCCTCAACTTACTAAATAATTTTCAGGAGCTTAACTGAAGTGGTGGGGCCCTGTACTATGGGTCTCATGTGAATCTCCTCAAAGGAGGATGTCATTAGTGTGATGTCATAACTGTGTACCTGAAAAAAGTTAGAGCTGGTTAAAATATTGCCTGTGAAGACTATGTGAGATGGCAGGCGTGGAGACTGAGCCCATTGAGTACCCAGGTGAAGGTGTATTGTGTCCCTTTAAAGGTGAAGGTTAACTGCAGCTGAGAGGTTGTTGAACTAGGCACTGAATAGAACATGCTAGCCAAATACTTTGCTCTAACTGCAAAGTATTTACCAGTTACTTATTTATTATTGGGTGGAATCAGTCATTTCAATAGGTGGGGCCATGACGCCAAGGGTACGAATTCACACTGAGGCACCGGTCCTGTTTTGCCGGGTTTAAGAACAAGTAAAACTTGGCTGTTAAATGCAGCAGAAGTGGGGATAACGACACCTTCTCTAAATAGGTCTTATATAATGGGTTTCAATCTGTGAAAACCGTGCTTTCATTTAGATTGAACCTTTTCTTAAACACTGAGGTGAAAGGTATTATTTGAACTAGGGGGAAAGGTCCATAGGGTCCCATAGTTTTCAAGCTGATTATAAGGGCCAGAGACTTAACTTGATTACTTATTGGGTCAGGTTCTCCACGTGCACTAGAGGATATTTTAGGGTAATGGATGTCTTGGCTATGGAAAAGTTAGGCACGGAAATAATTTGGATGGTTCAGGTTAGGCATATCTGTTTCTATTTTATGTTCACCTACTCCCTGGCTGGGAGTGGATGAACATAAAGTGTGGCCAGATGTGGGCCAGAAGGGGAAGGGGAATTAATGAGGCTTCAAAACTGTCCATTGTCAAACATCAAAAGTGGAATCAGATGATGACACACACTGCCACCACCCATACAGCACCCCTCTCCCCATCTGGGACCTCCCAAACACACACGGAAACACCAAGTCCATTTCCTCCTCACCAGCAGGATAAAGTGTTCAGGAAGAAATCTGTCTTCAGAGCTCAGTCCTCACCCAGTCCTTATTCCCGGTGTCTGGCTAACTATGGACTGGCTGGTCTGGGCCCCAAACTGGCAGGATACTACCTCCCTCCCTTCTCACACGCCTGCCCCTTCCTGCCTTCTTTCAGTCCCCATCACCGAAGAACAGACAGAGATACACACACATCTTTCTACAACAGCTTGTACATCAATAGCTGAGGGCTTTTTTATTTGGTCTCTACACAGGTGACCATGTCTCCAGTGCTTTCTCTGGAGAGACAACAGAGACAGCAAGGTCTCAGTCACCTGATAGACCCAGGGCAGCACTTTATGAACTGCTGGAAGAGCCCTCTGGGACGTTTTCATCCTCCTCTGGCTCTTTAGTCATTGTTGTACTCCGCCAGTAATAGAATGCTAGCATCTTTGACTTCTTCTGTGTAGAACCTCTTCCCTAATTCTGACGACGGACTGATTTTCTTAACTCGACCACCTCCTGAATCTGGTCGGAAAACAAAGTGATACAGAAAGATATTGATTTGGGGAAAGAGGATGGGAAGGAGAACTTTGAGAGAATGGGTGTGGATTGAGAAGGGGTTTGTGCCAGGGAAGGGCTGGGTAAGTCTTGGGTGGGGGATGAAGAGGTGGCACGTGAGTCGGGTAATCTGACCTCTTCCATCTTATAGCCCTGGAGTGGAGAATTCACCCTCTCCCTTCTGCGTTGGCCCCCCGGTGTTTGTTGCTCTGACCTCTCGGTGTTTGTCCGTGCATCACGGTTAGGCTCCTGGGGGACTGTAGTTTCCTCTGCCATGTCAGTAGCAACAGTGTGCTCTACTCCAAGGCTCCTGGCCTCTCGATATATACCCTGCCAGGACAATGAAGAGCCACACCCATCAGCTTTGATTGGTCAGCCAATGGTAGCGCTGGGGTGGCTGTGACATCACAAAGCACTACCCTTGAAGATACGTGGGCGGAGGGGAGTGGTGCAGAAGAGTCTACGTGCTCTGGGTAGAGAAAGGGAGTGCTTCCTCAACACCCAGTAAAGAGCCTTCCCAAATTGACCTTCCACTCTTCCTCATCTTCTCTGGTTCAGTCCTTGTGGTGCACATTTTAGGGAGAAGGTGTTCCCTCCAAACCATTCCACATGGCCACCCCCATTCAGTGTTTAATTCTGTTGTCTCCCAGATCTCATCACCTGGTATTGTGTGGTTTTTAAAAACTTTTTATTTTAGAACAGTTTTAGGTTTACAGAGTAATTGTGAAGATCATATTCATACACTCCACAACAAATTTCCCTTCTTAACATTGTACGTTAGTATGGTACAATTGTTCAACTTAGTGAACCAACACTGAAACAGTATTATTAACTAAAGTCTGTACTTCATCAGAATTCCTTTTTTTTTTTAAATGTTGATCCTTCTTTTAATTAATTTACTTTTATTTTTGGCTGTGTTGTGTCTTCGTTTCTGTGCGTGGCCTTTCCCTAGATGTGGCAAGCAGGGGCCACTCTTCATCGTGATGGGCGGGCCTCTCACTGTCGCGGCCTCTCTTGTTGCGGAGCACAGGCTCCAGATGCGCAGGCTCAGCGGCTGTGGCTCACGGGCCTAGTTGCTCTGCGGCATGTGGGATCTTCCCAGATCAGGGCTCGAACCCGTGTCCCCTGCATCATCAGGCAGATTCTCAACCACTGTGCCACCGTGGAAGCCCCAGATTGCCTTATTTTTTACCTAATATTCTTCTTCTGTCCCAGGATCCCAACCAAGATTCTACATTCAATTTAGTCATTCCATGTTATAACTTCTTAGGCTCCTCTTGGCTCTGACAGTTTTTTAGACTTCTTGTTTTTGAAGACTTTGACAGTTTGGGGTCTTGTGTTTTGTCTTTTACATTAGGTCTGCAGATGTTATTGCTCTTATAGGTAAAAGTTTTTATAAATTTCCTCTTCCAGAGAACCTCAAATCAAGTCAGTACCATCAGTGTTATGGACTTCCCCGTGGCAATGGTTGAACTAATCTCTTGGCTTTGTCACAGAGGTGACACAAATGTTTTTCTCTTGAGGTCTGAGGATCAGGATCATTTTTATTTATGACAGAGGCACAGGGGCAGCAGCAGAAGCATTTTGTATGGTACTAGTGAGTCATTTACTTTTAGAAGTATGACCTCAGCATCCCACATAGTTAACGGCTCTTCCTCCACACGAGTGACCATCCAATGGACCTGTATATTGAACAGACTGTCAGTCTTTCTCCTGAGCTCTATATAGAAAGGGGGCCAACATGAGGTTGAGACACAACCAGTGTCCACAAGGTAAGAGTCATTTCTTTGAGGTTAGTATCAGTCGCACCTTAGTTTGGAATTGAAACACGTGATTCAACCTGAGAATCACAAATAGGTCCAGGTTGAGACACAGGATTCAGAACTGCTTTAAAGAAGGTCCCAATCCAATAATCCTTTCACTATATGCCAAGTGGCTAAACTGACTTATGTTGGTCAAAGCTTTAGCAGACACTCAGTAGGACTAACAAATGCAGCACAAAGAAGCATGTTCAAAGCACAAGCTAGCCAGCAGGCCGTAGCCCAAGTGCCTGTTCACCAGCATAGAGCAGAGCCAGTTAGAAAGCCAAAGCAAGAGAAGAAAGACCCCCGGTGGTAAGGGATAGCACCTTGATGTCCTGCTCACAGGACCAGTTGTTGTAATCACACCACAGAGACAGGATGGACCCTTCAACCCAAATTCGGTTTGGATGTCGAGACTGATAACACATACACCTAGAGAGTATGAAAAACCTTACTACATAAGGAGGCTTTCTGGGGAGAGCAGGGCAGGCTCTCAAGCAGGTTCAAGAATGGCTTGAGAGAGCAGAAGAAGGAGACTGGCTTGGCTTTTATGGTGGTGAGGGGATGACGCTGGAGTGTTCCCACACACAGGTCAGGTTTTGCACAGCCTGAACTTCCTCCTGGCCCACAGAAGAGAGAGTACCTGAGCTTTCTTATCCGATCTAGGGAAGCAGGGGAAGAGGCAGTGGTAGGGCTCTTTTATAGAATAATGTTGTGTAAATGCAAGGTGTTTAGCACAGTTTAGAATTCTCATAACTATTATAACCACACTCATATTGTTTTCAGTTAAACTACGTTTCACTAGATTAGTATTTCCCAAATTATGGTCCTTTAAATATTATTTAAGGTGGCTTAGAATTATCTTGGTTCATCACAGAGAAACTGTGTAGAAAGAGAAAAGACTGCTAGCCTCAGGAGGTCTGACACACTGGTCACAAAAGAGCAGACTTCATTGTACTATCTGCTGAATTATGAGGGGTTTCTAACATGTTTCCCATCCTGGGTGACTACTGTAGCACCCAAAGACTGTAATAATAATTACCGAAACTAACATTTATTGACTACTAACACTATGTAGGAATTATGCTAAATACCCATATACATATTTAATCCTCGTCACAACCCTATTGAGATAAGTGGCAAAAGAGTGGTTTCTGTCATTTCTGCCAGGACATCTCCATTCCAATTGCAGAAGCAGAAAAGAGCATATAGGAGGGCACATGGGAATATTTATGGGGCAGGCTCAAAAGGGGTATGCATTACTCCTGCTCACATTTCCTTGGTAAAAACTCACATAGCCACATCTAACTACAAGAGAAAATGAGAAATGTAGTCTACCTGGTAGAAGAGGAGAACTTAAATGTTGGAGATAAGCTAGCAATCTCTGTCTCCACCATCTTGTTCATCACGCTCCCCAGTATTTACAGTAGAGCCTGGCACATAGTAGGTGGCCATGAATATTTCTGTTGAATGAATGGGTTTCAACTTTTTTGGTCAGTTATGGGGATCAAAAGCATATAGAACTTGGTTAAGCAATGGTTTCCTAGATATGACACAAAAAGCACAAGCAACAAAGAAAGAGTAAATTGGACTATATCAAAATTTTAAAATGTTTTCTTCTGCAAAAAAATACCATGAAGAAAGCAAAAGGCACACTAAAGAGAGATCCTGGCAAATCATATATTTAATAAAAGTGTAGTATCCAGAATACAGAAAGAACTCTTACAACTCAACAACAAAAATACAAACAACCCAACTGAAAATCAGGTAAAGGACTTAAATAGACATTGTGCTAATGAAGATATACAAATAGCCAACAAACATATGAAAATATGCTCAATACCATTAGTCGTTAGGGAAATGCAAATCAAAACCACGATGAGATGCCACTTCATACCCACTAGGAAGGCTATAACTTTTTTAAAAAGAAAATAACAAGTATTGACAAGGATGTAGAGAAATTGAAACACTCATACACGTCTGGTGGGAACATAAAATGATACAGCCTCTGTGGAAAACATTTTGGCAGTTACTCAACAAGTTAAACATAGACTTGCCATATTACCCAGTAACTCTACTCCTAGGTATATAATGAAAAGAGTTGAAAAGGAGGGAACAACAGCAACAACAACAACAACAAAAAAAAAACAGGTGAATTGAGCAACACAAAAGCAAAGGGCAGATAACGTTTCAAGAAGTAAAAAATGGACAACTTTATTAAATACTTTTACAGGTAATATAGGGACAGACAAATGACGATTGAACTTGTTAGTAGAGAGGTCATTGGTAAATTTGATAAGAAGGAAATTGAAAGAGTGGAAAATATTTTAATATAAACCTGGATGTGTATTAAGGAGAAAATGTGAGATTAGAAAGTGAGGGGCGGATAGACAATTTCTTTTGCGAGTTTTGGTGCTAAGGGGAGGAGAAATATGGGACTATAGCTGGAGGGGGATTTGGTATTAAGAGAGTGTATTTTTAAGAGGGTAGATTCTAGAATGCATCTAGCCAATATAAATGACTGAATGAAACTGACGACATAAAAATCCAAAGGGATAATTGCAGAAGAAAAAATATTGAGAAAGCAAGAGGGGTATTCAGAGCACTAGTAGATGGGATCGGTAGCAAATGTGGAAATCTTGGCTTTCCATGAGAATGAGTAATATTTATAGATTCTACAGTGGAGAAGGAAATGATTATGGTATGATTACAAATGCTGGTAAGATGGTAGATTTGGTGGGGAAGATATAAAAGAATTTTCTCTTGACTCTTCAGTTTTCTCAGTGAAGGATGAGCTAAGGGCATAAAATAACAAGAGTGAGGGTAGGGTTTTGAGAAATTGAGGGGATGATAAAGTATTGGATATTCATTTTGTATAATGGAAATGGGTGTATAATATGGAAGGATTGATCATTTAAGATATGTGGTCAAGAATTTAAGGTCAGATCAGTTAGCTTTGCCTTGTAAATTTCTACAGCAACATCCATCACTCTTATATAGGAACAAAGCAGGTAGATAGCTAAATTTAACAAGGGTTGTGGTTTTGCCAGGGAAATACTAGGGTGGGAAAGTGAGTAGGGAGATGAAGGTTGATGAAAGTAAGTGATACTAATGATAAATTGGTAAGCAATGAGGAAATGCGAAAAGAGAAATGTGGCTGATGCTGAAAAGTAGTAGAATTCACAGATTGGAGTTCAAAATTGAAGAATTTTTAGAGTTGGGTGTGTGTAGTTGTGTATACCTGCATGTGATGGAGGTACTTTGCTAGGAAGGATAATCAGTTGTAGCCCAAGAGAGGTATGTTATAAAATCAGGATTTCAGAGTTGCTGTAATTTTTTTTTAATTTTTTAATTAGTTTCTGCTTTATAACAAAGTGAATCAGTCATACATATACATCTGTTCCCACATCCCTTCCCTCATGCATCTCCCTCCCTCCCACCCTCCCCATCCCACCCCTCCAGGCGGTCACAAAGCACCGAGCTGATCTCCCTGTGCTCTGTGGCTGCTTCCCACTATCTATCTACCTTACGTTTGGTAGTGTATATATGTCCATGCCTCTCTTTCGCTTTGTCACAGCTTACCCTTCCCCCTCCCCATATCCTCAAGTCCATTCTCAAGTAGGTCTGTGTCTTTATTCCCGTTTTGCCCCTAGGTCCTTCATGACATTTTTTTTTTTAAATTCCGTATATATGTGTTAGCATACGGTATTTGTCTTTCTCTTTCTGACTTACTTCACTCTGTATGACAGACTCTAGGTCTATCCACCTCATTACAAATAGCTCAGTTTCGTTTCTTTTTATGGCTGAGTAATATTCCATTGTATATATGTGCCACATCTTCTTTATCCATTCATCCGATGATGGACACTTAGGTTGTTTTCAGCTCCAGGCTATTGTGAATAGAGCTGCAATGAACATTTTGGTACATGTCTCTTTTGGAATTATGGTTTTCTCAGGGTATATGCCTAGTAGTGGGATTGCTGGGTCATATGGTAGTTCTATTTTTAGTTTTTTAAGGAACCTCCATACTGTTCTCCATAGTGGCTGTACCAATTCACATTCCCACCAGCAGTGCAAGAGTGTTCCCTTTTTTCCTCACCCTCTCCAGCATTTATTGTTTCTAGATTTCTTGATGATGGCCATTCTGACTGGTGTGAGATGATATCTCATTGTAGTTTTGATTTGCATTTCTCTAATGATTAATGATGTTGAGCATTCTTTCATTTGTTTGTTGGCAGTCTGTATATCTTCTTTGGAGAAATGCCTATTTAAGTCTTCTGCCCATTTTTGGATTGGGTTGTTTGTTTTTTTGCTATTGAGCTGCATGAGCTGTTTATAAATTTTGGAGATTAATCCTTTGTCAGTTGCTTCATTTGCAAATATTTTCTCCCATTCTGAGGGTTGTCTTTTGGTCTTGTTTATGGTTTCCTTTGCTGTGCAAAAGCTTTGAAGTTTCATTAGGTCCCATTTGTTTATCTTTGTTTTTATTTCCATTTCTCTAGGAGGTTGGTCCAAAAGGATCTTGCTGTGATTTATGTCATAGAGTGTTCTACCTATGTTTTCCTCTAAGAGTTTGATAGTTTCTGGCCTTACATTTAAGTCTTTAATCCATTTTGAGCTTATTTTTGTGTATGGTGCTAGGGAATGATCTAATCTCAAACTTTTACATGTCCCTGCCCAGTTTTCCCAGCACCACTTATTGAAGAGGCTGTCCTTTCTCCACTGTACATTCCTGCCTCCTTTATCAAAGATAAGTTGGCCATATGTGCGTGCGTTTATCTCTGGGCTTTCTATCCTGATCCACTGATCTATCTTTCTGTTTTTATGCCAGTACCACACTGTCTTGATTACTGTAGCTTTGTAGTATAGTCTGAAGTCAGGGAGCCTGATTCCTCCAGCTCCGTTTTTCGTTCTCAAGATTGCTTTGGCTATTCGGGGTCTTTTGTTTTTCCAAACAAATTTTGAAATTTTTTGTTCTAGTTCTGTGAAAAATGCCAGTGGTAGTTTGATAGGGATTGCATTGAATCTGTAGATTGCTTTGGGTAGTAGAGTCATTTTCACAATATTGATTCTTCCAATCCAGGAGCATGGTATATCTCTCCATCTATTTGTATCATCTTTAATTTCTTTCATCAGTGTCTTATAATTTTCTGCATACAGGTCTTTTGTCTCCTTAGGTAGGTTTATTCCTAGATATTTTATTCTTTTTGTTGCAATGGTAAATGGGAGTGTTTTCTTGATTTCATTTTCAGATTTTTCATCATTAGTGTACAGGAATGCCAGAGATTTCTGTACATTAATTTTGTATCCTGCTACTTTACCAAATTCATTGATTAGTTCTAGTAGTTTTTCGGTAGCATCTTTAGGATTCTCTATGTATAGTATCATGTCATCTGCAAACAGTGACAGCTTTACTTCTTCTTTTCCAATTTGGATTCCTTCTATTTCCTTTTCTTCTCTGATTGCTGTGGCTAAAACTTCCAAAACTAGGTTGAATAAGAGTGTTGAGAGTGGGCAGCCTTGTCTTGTTCCTGATCTTAGTGGAAATGGTTTCAGTTTTTCACCATTGAGGACAATGTTGGCTGTGGGTTTGTCATATATGGCCTTTATTATGTTGAGGAAAGTTCCCTCTATGCCTACTTTCTGCAGGGTTTTTATCATAAATGGGTGTTGAATTTTGTCGAAAGCTTTCTCTGCATCTATTGAGATGATCATATGGTTTTTCTCCTTCAACTTGTTAATATGGTGTATCACACTGATTGATTTGCGTATATTGAAGAATCCTTGCATTCCTGGAATAAACCCCACTTGATCATGGTGTATGATCCTTTTAATGTGCTGTTGGATTCTGTTTGCTAGTATTTTGTTGAGGATTTTTGCATCTATGTTCATCAGTGATATTGGCCTGTAGTTTTCTTTCTTTGTGACATCCTTGCCTGGTTTTGCTATCAAGGTGATGGTGGCCTCGTAGAATGAGTTTGGGAGTGTTCCTTCCTCTGATATTGTTTGGAAGAGTTTGAGAAGGATGGGTGTTAGCTCTTCTCTAAATGTTTGATAGAATTCGCCTGTGAAGCCATCTGGTCCTGGGCTTTTGTTTGATGGAAGATTTTTAATCACAGTTTCTATTTCAGTGCTTGTGATTGGTCTATTCATATTTTCTATTTCTTCCTGAGTCAGTCTTGGCAGGTTGTGCATTTCTAAGAATTTGTCCATCTCTTCCAGGTTGTCCATTTTATTGGCAAAGAGTTGCTCGTAGTAATCTCTCATGATCTTTTGTATTTCTGCAGTGTCAGTTGTTACTTCTCCTTTTTCATTTCTAATTCTATTGATTTGAGTCTTCTCCCTTCTTTTCTTGATGAGTCTGGCTAATGGTTTATCAATTTTGTTTATCTTCTCAAAGAACCAGCTTTTAGTTTTATTGATCTTTGCTATCGTTTCCTTCATTTCTTTTTCATTTATTTCCGATCTGATTTTTATGATTTCTTTCCTTCTGCTAACTTTGGGGTGTTTTTGTTCTTCTTTCTCTAATTGCTTTAGGTGCAAGGTTAGGTTGTTTATTCGAGATGTTTCCTGTTTCTTAAGGTGGGATTGTATTGCTATAAACTTCCCTCTTAGAACTGCTTTTGCTGCATCCCATAGGTTTTGGGTCGTCGTGTCTCCATTGTCATTTGTTTCTAGGTATTTTTTAATTTCCTCTTTGATTTCTTCAGTGATCACTTCGTTATTAAGTAGTGTATTGTTTAGCCTCCATGTGTTTGTATTTTTTACAGCTCTTTTCCTGTAATTGATATCTAGTCTCATAGCATTGTGGTGAGAAAAGACACTTGATACAATTTCAATTTTCTTAAATTTACCAAGGCTGGATTTCTGACCCAAGATATGATCTATCCTGGAGAATGTTCCATGAGCACTTGAGAAAAATGTGTATTCTGTTGTTTTTGGATGGAATGTCCTATAAATATCAATTAAGTCCATCTTGTTTAATGTATCATTTAAAGCTTGTGTTTCCTTATTTATTTTCATTTTGGAAGATCTGTCCATTGGTGAAAGTGGGGTGTTAAAGTCCCCTACTATGATTGTGTTACTGTCGATTTCTCCTTTTATGGCTGTTAGTATTTGCCTTATGTATTGAGGTGCTCCTATGTTGGGTGCATAAATATTTACAATTGTTATATCTTCTTCTTGGATCGATCCCTTGATCATTATGTAGTGTCCTTCTTTGTCTCTTCTAGTAGTCTTTATTTTAAAGTCTATTTTGTCTGATATGAGAATTGCTACTCCAGCTTTCTTTTGGTTTCCATTTGCATGGAATATCTTTTTCCATCCCCTTACTTTCAGTCTGTATGTGTCTCTAGGTCTGAAGTGGGTCTCTTGTAGACAGCATATATATGGGTCTTGTTTCTGTATCCATTCAGCCAATCTGTGTCTTTTGGTGGGAGCATTTAGTCCATTTACATTTAAGGTAATTATCGATATGTATGTTCCTATTCCCATTTTCTTAATTGTTTTGGGTTCGTTATTGTAGGTCTTTCCCTTCTGTTGTGTTTCTTGCCTAGAGAAGTTCCTTTAGCATTTGTTGTAAAGCTGGTTTGGTGGTGCTGAACTCTCTCAGCTTTTGCTTGTCTGTAAACGTTTTAATTTCTCCTTCAAATCTGAATGAGATCCTTGCTGGGTAGAGTAATCTTGGTTGCAGGTTTTTCTCCTTCATCACTTTAATTATGTCCTGCCACTCCCTTCTGGCTTGTAGAGTTTCTGCTGATAGATCAGCTGTTATCCTGATGGGGATTCCCTTGTGTGTTATTTGTTGTTTTCGCCTTGCTGCTTTTAATATGATTTCTTTGTGTTTAATTTTTGACAGTTTGATTAATATGTGTCTTGGCGTATTTCTCCTTGGATTTATTCTGTATGGGACTCTCTGTGCTTCCTGGACTTGATTAACTATTTCCTTTCCCATATTAGGGAAGGTTTCAACTATAATCTCTTCAAATATTTTCTCAGTCCCTTTCTTTTTCTCTTCTTCTTCTGGAACCCCTATAATTCGAATGTTGGTGCGTTTAATCGTGTCCCAGAGGTCTCTGAGACTGTCCTCTGTTCTTTTCATTCTTTTTTCTTTATTTTGCTCTGCAGCAGTTATTTCCACTATTTTATCTTCCACCTCACTTATCCGTTCTTCTACTTCAGTTTTTCTGCTATTGATCCCATCTAGAGTATTTTTTATTTCATGTATTGTGTTTTTAATCGATGCTTGATTCATCTTTAGTTCTTCTAGGTCCTTGTTAACTGTTTCTTGCATTTTGTCTATTCTATTTCCAAGATTTTGGATCTGGGAAATAGAATCTTGGATCATCTTTACCATCATTATTCTGAATTCTTTTTCAGGTAGACTGCCTATTACGTCTTCATTTGTTAGGTCTGGTGGGTTTTTAACTTGTTCCTTCTCCTGCTGTGTGTTTTTCTGTCTTCTCATTTTGCTTATGTTACTGTGTTTGGGGTCTCCTTTTTGCAGGCTGCAGGTTCGTAGTTCCCATTGTTTTTGGTGTCTGTCCCCAGTGGCTAAGGTTGGTTTAGTGGGTTGTGTAGGCTTCCTGGTGGAAGGTACTAGTGCCTGTGTTCTGGTGAATGAGGCTGGATCTTGTCTTTCTGGTGGGCAAGTCCACGTCTGGTGGTGTGTTTTGGGGTGTCTGCGGACTTTTTATGATTTTAGGCCACCTCTCTGCTAATGGGTGGCGTTGTGTTTCTGTCTTGCTAGTTGTTAGGCATAGGGTGTCCAGCACTGTAGCTTGCTGGTCATTGAGTGAAGCTGGGTGCTGGTGTTGAGATGGAGATCTGTGGAAGATTTTCGCCGTTTGATATTATGTGGAGCGGGGTGGTCTCTTGTGGACCAGTGTCCTGAAGTTGGCTCTCCCACCTCAGAGGCACAGCACTAACTCCTGGCTCCTCAATTTGGGATGATTTGTTGTCTATTCATGTATTCCACAGATGCAGGGTACATCAAGTTGATTGTGGAGATTTAATCCGCTGCTTCTGAGGCTGCTGGGAGAGGTTTCCCTTTCTCTTCTTTGTTCTCACAGCTCCTGGGTCTCAGCTTTGGATTTGGAGTAGCAATTCTCATATCAGACAAAATAGACTTTAAAATAATGACTTACAAGGGACAAAGCAGGACACCACATAATGATCAAGGGATTGATCCAAGAAGAAGATATAACACTTGTAAATGTTTATACACCCAACATAGGAGCACCTCAATACATAAGACAAATACTAACAGCCATAAAAGGGGAAATCGACAGTAACACAATCATAGTAGGCGACTTTAACACCCCACTTTCAACAATGGACAGATCATCCAAAATGAAAAAAAATAAGGAAACACAAGCTTTAAATGATACATTAAACAAGATGGACTTAATTGATATTTATAGGACATTCCATCCAAAAACGTCCAGAGATAAACCCATGTACACATGGTCACCTTATCTTGATAAAGGAGGCTAGAGTATACAATGGAGGAAAGACAGCCTCTTCAATAAGTGGTGCTGGGAAAACTGGACAGCTACATGGAAAAGAATGAAATTAGAATACTCCCTAATGCCATACACAAAAATAAACTCAAAATGGATTAAAGACCTTAATGTAAGGCCAGACATACTAAAACTCTAAGAGGAAATAAAAGAAGAACACTCTTTTGAGATAAATCACAGTAAGATCTTGTTTGACCCACCTCCTAAAGAAATGGAAACAAAACTAAAAATAAACAAATGGGACCGAGTGAAACTTAAAAGCTTTTGCACAGCAAAGGAAACCATAAACAAGATGAAAAGACAACCCTCAGAATGGGAGAAAATATTTGCAAACGAAGCAACTGACAAAGGATTAGTCTCCAAAATTTACAAGCAGCTCATGCAGCTCAATATCAAAAACACAAACCACCCAATCCAAAAATGGGCAGAAGACCTAAATAGACATTTTTCCAAAGAAGATACACAGATTGCCAACAAACACATGAAAGAATGCTCAATGTCGTTAATCAGTAGAGAAATGCAAATCAAAACTACAATGCGGTATCATCTCACACCGGTCAGAATGGCCATCATCAAAAAATCTACAAACAATAAATGGACAACCTGGAAGAAATGGACAAATTCTTAGAGAAGGTGTGGAGAAAAGGGAACCCTCATACACTGTTGGTGGGAATGTAAATTGATACATTCACTAAGGAGAACAGTATGGAGGTTCCCTAAAAAACTAAAAATAGAACTACCATATGACCCAGCAATCCCACTATGGGGCATATATCCTGAGAAAACCATAATTCAAAAAGAGTCATGTACCACAATGTTCATTGCAGCTCTATTTACAATAGCCAGGACTTGGAAGGAACCTAAGTGACCATCAACAGATGAATGGATAAAGAAGATGTGGCACATATATACAATGGACTATTAGTGAGCCATAAAAAGGAACGAAACTGAGTTATTTGTAGTGAGGTGGATGGACCCAGAGTCTGTCATACAGAGTGAAGTAAGTCAGAAAGAGAAAAACAAATACCGTATGCTAACACATATATATGGAATTTTTAAAAAAAAATGGTCATGAGGAACCTAGGGGCAAGACGGGAAAAAAGACCCAGACCTGGGCTTCCCTGGTGGCATACTGGTTGAGAATCCGCCTGCCGATGCAGGGGACACGGGTTCGTGCCCCGGTCTGGGAGGATCCCACATGCCGCGGAGCGGCTGGGCCCGTGAGCCATGGCCACTGAGCCTGCACGTCCGGAACCTGTGCTCCACAACGGGAGAGACCACAACAGTGAGAGGCCCGCGTACCGAAAAAAAAAAAAAAAAGTCGCAGACCTACTAGAGAATGGACTTGAGGACACGGGGAGGGGGAAGGGTAAGCTGGGACAAAGTGAGAGAGTGGCATGGACATATATACACTACCAAATGTAAAACAGATAGCTAGTGGGAAGCAGCCACATAGCACAGGGAGATCAGCTCAGTGCTTTTTGACCACCTAGAGGGGTGGGATAGGGAGGGTGGGAGCGAGGGAGACGCAAGGGGGAGGGGATGTGGGTATATACGTATATGTATAGCTGATTCACTTTGTTATAGAGCAGAAACTAATACACCATTGTAAAGCAATCATACTCCAGTAAAGATGTTAAAAAAAAAAAGTGTGTTTGTTCAAAATAAATAAATAAATAACTTTCCTAACTGCTTAGGAAAGTTATTTCTCCTTCCTATGAAATGAAAAATGATCTATAAGGGCACTTAGTATTGACTATAAATTCCAGTTCTGTCAGTGATGGTATCTGGCGCACGAGGGACACCCAAGTTAGGGAGCTTTTGGTTAATTTCCCTGGGCCATATAGAGCAAAGTGTTCTCTCAAATACTCTCTGGAAATTCGGAGCCTCAGATATGTTTGCCACCTTCCCCCAAGTCATCACACTTATTAACATCCTTTTCTTATTTTTCTAGAAGCAGGAGCTTCTAGCAGATCTTTTCCCTTTGTGAAAGGATGTATTTCTGTGTGAGGTGAATCTGGGCCGCCTTAATCTGTCCTCTAATGTTCACCTCAGTAGCACTCTACCTGGTTGATAATATCTTTGAGGCCAACTTCCTGTAATGTTTTTCTTTTTCTTTTCTTTTTTTTTTACCTTAGGAGCACTGTATAACAAAAACTCCATTAAAGATGCAAAATCAAAGTGAGCCATGAAGCAAGAGACGCTGGGGCCTATCAGCATTCCTAAGCGTGTTCAAGATGAAAGCATTTCAGAGGGAGTTAAACAACAGTCATTATAGCTATCTTTGTTGACCTCTGACTCTATATGCCAGTCACTGTGTTTGACATACATTAATTCTCATAAAACTTCTGTCATGTTGACATTATTATCTCCCTTTTACAAATGGGGAAAGAGGTTCACATAAATTAAATGACTTTCTCAGGGCAACAGCTAGCAAGTTTCAGGGCTGGATTTGTATCCAAAATAAAGTGGGCTTTGTTTGGTTTTTTGACTCTATTTTCTGCTTAGTAGTACTGCATACATTTATTATTTATATGTATTAAAAAGGATAAAATAAGTTTGGACTCCTCTCTCACACAACATGAAGTTCTGTATGATCTAAAGATAAAAATGTTGAAGTAAAATATATATATTATGGAAAACGTATGTATAATCTAGGAGTCAAGAAAAATTTCTGTGCAAGCTGGAAAACCTAGACACTCTGGAGAAATGACTGACATATTTGAGTGCTTAAAACTTAAAATGTAATCATATGGCAAACGTAAAGGTAAATAAAACCAGAAGACAATTAATAGAGGAACATATATTTGTAAGACACACAACAGATAAAGGGTTCAATATCCAACATATAAAAAATTTCCTACACATTAATAAGAAAAGACAAACACCCTAATTGAAAGTGGTTAAAAAGTGTAAAAAGGGCTGTTCAAGGAGGCAGAAAACCCCCTTGCCAATAAACAAGTGAAATTACTCAACTTTACTAGCAATCAGGCATATTGAAATTAAATTAACAAGGAAATATCACTTTAAGACCATTAAACATGTTATCACACATTGCTGGAGTGTTGTGGAGGTTAATATGTTATCTCATACATTTGCCGAGGGAAATGTGCAGTATATTAAAGCCATTTGGAAGTCAATCTGGCAACCCCTATTAAAATTAAGAATTTACATAAACTTTAACTTAGCAATTCCATTTCCGGGGCCTTCTTCCATAGAAGATAAAAGCACGGGTATATAACAGTGAATATGAACAAAATAAATTTTACGTATATATTCAGATTAATTGCAACGTTTTTCCTAGTAGCCAAAAAACTGGAATCAACTTGAATGTCCTCAATAGAGGAATGGTTTAATAAGTTGTCTTTCACTCAAACCATTGCATTTTACATAACTAGCTTAAAAAGGGTGTTAAGTCTATACCAGACGATGTGGAAAACATTTCTCTGAAATGTTTCTAAGTGAGAAAAACTACGTGCAGTAAAGAGTAAAATAGTACCCCTATATGTTTTTATGCATACATATGTATGTTACCTTATTTATGAACATAGACAAAGATATGCAAAGATTCACACCAGGCTTTTAACACTGCTTATCCAGTGGAGGAGTGGCTAATGAAGTGTAAAAATCCTATAGATGTACAGGCTTTCTCAATATTTATGTATATGTATGTATATATATATATATATATATAATTCTCAACATTTATATATAATTGCTTTATGTAAATGCACATGTAAATTACATATGTGTAAAGCCATGTTCAAAGAGATAGTTGCTGAAAGTGTGCATATCATAGAGAGTGTTTTGAGTTTTTAGTGTTTAGGGTTCTTTTTTTTAACTTTCTTTCTTGTACTTTGAGTTTTTCAAAATAAAAATTTTACATGATTTTAAGTTTAACATTTTCTAAAGCCAACATTATAGAGCAGGTTAAGGAAATGATCCAGTATCTACAGAATGATTTGATTGTTCAGTCCTCCAGCAGTTCATCAAACTACATTGAGCAGCAACCGTGACATTGTGTCAGGTGTGTTAAAGTGGTTGGTATTACAGAGATGAATGAATTATGCTCCTTCTTGTTGTATATTACAACAAGACAAACATATAAATGAACCATTCTAATACAATATGGCTATTGCTTTAATATAAGAATTTGTAGGACCATAGGGGCAATGAACTCTGCAGGCATTGGTGGTAGAGAGGCTTCAGAGGGAAAGAACCATTTGAGCTTAGCCTTAAAGACTGAGGATGCTTTCATCACTCACCAGCCTTAGGTGGGGAAGGGAAAGCAATCCCTTCAAAGAGGAAGGAATCAACATCTAGTCCTATTTCATTCATCAAGAATGTGGAGGAGGAAGTAAACAGTTTATTATTTATAGTCTCAAATGATGGTAATGTGTGGAAGATGGGCAAATGGAACAAGAGACTTTGCAAGAGTCCTGATCAGGAACTAATAAAATGAGAACCTGCTTTGAAACATGCAAGCAGGTTTTTCTGAGGGAAGAACTCAAAGCTGCATTTAATGAAAGGAAGCAACTGTCAAAGCAATCTGACTAAGTTCAGTACATTAGGCTTGCAGTTGAGGAAGAAATATGGGTTGCTGTTCAGTTAGGACCTGTGGAAGAGGTTGGAGAAAAGGGGATAGGTATTCAAGCAATGATTCATTAGGTAGAAAGAAGAGAATGTTAGAAATCAGACACTACTGCCACTTACTGAATAAATTCATCATAAGCCATATACAGACACATTATAAAGTATCTCAAGGTACCAGAATGCTTGACCATTGAGGTAAGGTGCCCCAAAATACTGTGTCTTCAAGGAAAACACAAGGGTTCAGTACTCATGCGTTAGCAGCAGTTAACATAAGACACACTAGCTTTTGGGGAGTGGGGGAGAAAGAAGCAAGGATTATGCATGTATGTATTTATATCATAGATGATAACAACAGAAGCCATTTAATCAAATGCTTATTATTGGCCTAATATAATGTCAGGTGTTTTACATAAATTACCTCATTTAATCCCAGCATGGCTCTAAGATCTAGATACATGTTTCTATCATTCCCTTTTTACAGATGAGGAAACTAAGTCTTACAGGAGTTAAAAAACGTACTCAAGGTCAAATAGCTTTTAGGTGGTGAAGCTGTAAATTGAGATCGGACTTTAAATCCTATGCTCCCAACTGCTCAACTAGACACTAAGTTATATTCCCCCTGCTAAACCCTAGTCCCAGCCATCATCATATCACACCTGTATTGTCCCAACAGCCTGTCAGCCCTCTGGTCCTACACAGTTCACAACATCCAGTGAACTTTCTAAAACATACATCAGACGACATCACTATCCTTTATCAAACCATCCAGTGGCCCTCCACTGCACGTAAGATAAAATCCAAGTTCTTACCCTGCAGGTCCCTATGTGACCACTTCTCTGCCAGCCTCTCCAGTCTCGGTCATCAATCACCGCTCTGCCCCTCTCTGACTGCACTCCAGTCACTCACCCTTCTGCTCTTCCTCAACACACTGTTCTCGTTCTGGCCTCACGGCATTGCTACTTGCAAGTCTACCTAAAATGCTCTTCTTCAAAGTCTTCACACAGCTGACTCGACCTCATTATTCAGATCTTGATTCAAATATCAGTTGTTTAGAGAAGGTTCCCCACACCAGCAACAAGAACGACCCCATTGCCCATGAAAACAGAAGTTACTTGAGGACAGGAACTATTGATTTCATGTTCTTCACTCTAATTCCAGAACCAAGAGTAATATCTGACACCTACTAGGCACTCAGGACATATCTGTTTCCTGAAATACTGGTATCTTTTTAAAGTGTCATACTCATATGCCTATGAGTATATCTACATATATATATATTTATGGATACGTGAGCTTGTTGTCACCTCACAGAAGTGGAATGTACATCCCTCACCCAAAATTTGGTTTGAATGTCAAGACTAATGATGCCACACATATACCAAGAAGGTATGAAAAGGATTATTACTCACATAATGAGTTATGCATCAAAAATGCAGTTAGACCAAAAAAAGAAAAAAGAAAAAACTGGTAACTGTGAAGTGATGGGTAATTAGATGGTTGTGATTCTTTCATTCTATAGATATAGGTATAGATATAGAAATAATCGAAACATCAAGTTCTACACCTTAAGTATATACAATTTTTATTTATCCATTATACATCAATAAAACTGAAAAAATGGGATCAGTCTCAATGACAACTTACCCATGGTGTTTGTCTGATAACTAAAACATTGCGTGGTTTATTTAATTTAACTTGCACTTGTTTATTTAAGCCATTATGTCACCTGCAGCATGAGACCAATAAGAAAGGTGAACGTTCCATTGAATATCTAGTACTATCAAGAGCTCGTACTATATATTCTGAGAAGTGAAATGAGTGCCTTAGTCTCAATATCAATGTGCAGAACTTCAAAGAAGGTAAAGAGTGCTATGGTGAGACATTGTATTGTGGCTTTAATATGTGCAGAAGATGTGTGACCTTGATTTATATTTTGGGTATCCGTGAGGCAAGAGATTCTATGAGTTCTTTACCCCAAATGAGGCAACCTTGGAGAAGGAATTGTTTTCATTGGCCAGAACAGATGGTCAGACCGCTCCAGTGGCCCAAAGATCTATAAAAATGTGAAGATGTGGCCAATTGTTGGCTAAGACATGGCCAAGTGCTAAGATAACTGGCTAAAGTTTGGCCAACTGAGCTGATCCTGTGTCCTGTCCTTTATCAGGAACATTCTGATTAAGAGATGAAAAGCAGCAAGAGTCAAGCAAGCTCCATTAAGTGTGACAGTGGCAATGCCATTGGTTAAGTGAATGAACCCCCTTTGGTATTCACTGTGTTGAGCCTAAGGGGCTCCCCAGGTATCCAAGTGTTCTAAGAGATGACCTCCTCTAGCACTGTGGCATCCGGCAAGGGACCCAGCACAGGGGACGTTACCCTCTCCTGAAAGTAGGGTATGCAGAGAGCCCAGGTTCAGCTCCATCCTGTAGCAAGGAGGCCTCACTAGCTGTGCTGGGCTTGCAGGGTGCAGTTTCCATGATCAAAGGCCTAACGGGCAGCTGTATACTGAGGGTCACAGGTTCAGGACCTGAGATAGTCTATATTTCCAGGAAAGTCCAGTATGCACCCACCAATTGCTACACTAATGGCATACAGCATTGGGCCAAGGAAGGTAGTTCCTTGTATCAGAAGCCCATGCAACTAACGGCCATCACTGATGGTAGAGGGACTCCAAGATATATGAGAGAAGGTTGCTCAAGCTCCCACAGTGAAGGAATCCCGGGGGGCCGTAACAGGAATGCCTGTTCTATGGCCATTCAGGCAGATTCTAGTATCTTTTTACAGGGGGTCTCATTCAAGTTGGGCCGATTTGCAAGTTACAGAACAAAAAAAAAGCTTTGTAAATGAGGAGTGTTGCCTCCAGAATCTAAACATGTCGAAAACATGTTGGGCTTGTTTTAACAATGTGGGTCCTAAGAAGACTAAAAGCTGTTTCTTGACACTGTCAGGACTGGAGCAGCCCTCAACTTACTAAATAATTTTCAGGAGCTTAACTGAAGTGGTGGGGCCCTGTACTATGGGTCTCATGTGAATCTCCTCAAAGGAGGATGTCATTAGTGTGATGTCATATCTGTGTACCTGAAAAAAGTTAGAGCTGGTTAAAATATTGCCTGTGAAGACTATGTGAGATGGCAGGCGTGGAGACTGAGCCCATTGAGTACCCAGGTGAAGGTGTATTGTGTCCCTTTAAAGGTGAAGGTTAACTGCAGCTGAGAGGTTGTTGAACTAGGCACTGAATAGAACATGCTAGCCAAATACTTTGCTCTAACTGCCAAGTATTTACTAGTTACTTATTTATTATTGGGTGGAATCAGTCATTTCAATAGGTGGGGCCATGACGCCAAGGGTACAAATTCACACTGAGGCACCGGTCCTGTTTTCCCGGGTTTACGAACAAGTAAAACTTGGCTGTTAAATGCAGCAGAAGTGGCGATAACCACACCTTCTCTAAATAGGTCTTATATAATGGGTTTCAATCTGTGAAAACCGTGCTTTCATTTAGATTGAACCTTTTCTTAAACACTGAGGTGAAAGGTATTATTTTAACTAGGGGGAAAGGTCCATAGGGTCCCATAGTTTTCAAGCTGATTATAAGGGCCAGAGACTTAACTTGATTGCTTATTGGGTCAGGTTCTCCACGTGCACTAGAGGATATTTTAGGGTAATGGATGTCTTGGCTATGGAAAAGTTAGGAACGGAAATAATTCGGATGGTTCAGGTTAGGCATATCTGTTTCTATTTTATGTTCACCTACTCCCTGGCTGGGAGTGGATGAACATAAAGTGTGGCCAGATGTGGGCCAGAAGGGGAAGGGGAATTAATGAGGCTTCAAAACTGTCCATTGTCAAACATCAAAAGTGGAATCAGATTATGACACACACTGCCACCACCCATACAACACCCCTCTCCCCATCTGGGACCTCCCAAACATACACGGAAACACCAAGTCCATTTCCTCCTCAACAGCAGGATAAAGTGTTCAGGAAGAAATCTGTCTTCAGAGCTCAGTCCTCACCCAGTCCTTATTCCCGGTGTCTGGCTAACTATGGACTGGCTGGTCTGGGCCCCAAACTGGCAGGATACTACCTCCCTCCCTTCTCACACGCCTGCCCCTTCCTGCCTTCCTTCAGTCCCCATCACCGAAGAACAGACAGAGATACACACACATCTTTCTACAACAGCTTGTACATCAATAGCTGAGGGCTTTTTTATTTGGTCTCTACACAGGTGACCATGTCTCCAGTGCTTTCTCTGGAGAGACAACAGAGACAGGAAGGTCTCAGTCACCTGATAGACCCAGGGCAGCACTTTATGAACTGCTGGAAGAGCCCTCTGGGACGTTTTCATCCTCCTCTGGCTCTTTAGTCATTGTTGTACTCCGCCAGTTATAGAATGCTAGCATCTTTGACTTCTTCTGTGTAGAACCTCTTCCCGAATTCTGACGACGGACTGATTTTGTTAACTCGACCACCTCCTGAATCTGGTCGGAAAACAAAGTGATACAGAAAGATATTGATTTGGGGAAAGAGGATGGGAAGGAGAACTTTGAGAGAATGGGTGTGGATTGAGAAGGGGTTTGTGCCAGGGAAGGGCTGGGTAAGTCTTGGGTGGGGGATGAAGAGGAGGCACGTGAGTCGGGTAATCTGACCTCCTCCATCTTAGAGCCCTGGAGTGGAGAATTCATCCTCTCCCTTCTGCGTTGGCCCCCCGGTGTTTGTTGCTCTGACCTCTCGGTGTTTATCCGTGCATCACGGTTAGGCTCCTGGGGGACTGTAGTTTCCTCTGCCATGTCAGTAGCAACAGTGTGCTCTACTCCAAGGCTCCTGGCTTCTCTATATATACCCTGCCAGGACAATGAATAGCCAAAATCATCAGCTTTGATTGGTCAGCCAATGGTGGCGCTGGGGTGGCTGTGACATCACAAAGCACTACCCTTGAAGATACGTGGGGGGAGGGGAGGGGTGCAGAGGAGTCTAGGTGCTCTGGTTAGAGAAAGGGAGTGCTTCCTCAACACCCAGTAAAGAGCCTTCCCAAATTGACCTTCCACTCTTCCTCATCTTCTCTGGTTCAATCCTTGTGGTGCACATGTTAGGGAGAAGGTGTTCCCTCCAAACCATTCCACATGGCCACCCCCATTCAGTGTTAAATTCTGTTGTCTCCCAGATCTCATCACCTGGTATTGTGTGGTTTTTAAAACTTTTTATTTTAGAACAGTTTTAGGTTTACAGAGTAATTGTGAAGATCATATTCATACACTCCACAACAAATTTCCCTTCTTAACATTGTACATTAGTATGGTACAATTGTTCAACTTAGTGAACCAACACTGAAACAGTATTATTAACTAAAGTCTGTACTTCATCAGAATTCCTTTTTTTTTTAAATGTTGAGCCTTCTTTTAATTAATTTATTTATATTTTTGGCTGTGTTGGGTCTTCGTTTCTGTGTGTGGGCTTTCCCTAGTTGTGGCAAGCAGGGGCCACTCGTCATCGTGATGGGCGGGCCTCTCACTGTCGCAGCCTCTCTTGTTGTGGAGCACAGGCTCCAGATGCGCAGGCTCAGCGGCTGTGGCTCACGGGCCTAGTTGCTCTGCGGCATGTGGATCTTCCCAGATCAGGGCTCGAACCCATGTCCCCTGCATCAGCAGGTAGATTCTCAACCACTGTGCCACCGTGGATGCCCCAGATTGCCTTATTTTTTACAGAATATTCTTCTTCTGTCCCAGGATCCCAACGAAGATTCTACATTAAATTTAGTCATTCCATGTTATAACTTCTTAGGCTCCTCTTGGCTCTGACAGTTTTTTAGACTTCTTGTTTTTGAAGACTTTGACAGTTTGGGGTCTTGTGTTTTGTCTTTTACATTAGGTCTGCAGATGTTATTGCTCTTATAGGTAAAAGTTTTTATGAGTTTCTTCTTCCAGAGAACCACAAATCAAGTCAGTACCATCAGTGTTATGGACTTCCCCGTGGCAATGGTTGAACTAATCTCTTGGCATTGTCACAGAGGTGACACAAATGTTTTTCTCTATAGGTCTGAGGATCAGGATCATTTTTATTTATGACAGAGGCACAGGGGCAGCAGCAGAAGCATTTTGTAAGGTACTAGTGAGTCATTTACTTTTAGAAGTATGACCTCAGCATCCCACATAGTTAACGGCTCTTCCTCCACACGAGTGACCATCCAATGGACCTGTATATTGAACAGACTGTCAGTCTTTCTCCTGAGCTCTATATAGAAAGGGGGCCAACATGTGGTTGAGACACAACCAGTGTTCACAAGGTACGAGTCATTTATTTGAGGTTAGTATCAGTCGCACCTTAGTTTGGAATTGAAACACGTGATTCAACCTTAGAATCACAAATAGGTCCAGGTTGAGACACAGGATTCAGGACTGCTTTAAGGAAGGTCCCAATCCAATAATCCTTTCACTATATGCCAAGTGGCTAAACTGACTTATGTTGGTCAAAGCTTTAGCAGACACTCAGTAGGACTAACAAAGGTAGCACAAAGAAGCAAGTTCAAAGCACAAGCTAGCCAGCAGGCAGTAGCCCAAGTGCCTGTTCACCAGCATAGAGCAGAGCCAGTTAGAAAGCCAAAGCAAGAGAAGGAAGACCCCCGGTGGTCAGGGATAGCACCTTGATGTCCTGCTCACAGGACCAGTTGTTGTAATCACACCACAGAGACAGGATGGACCCTTCAACCCAAATTCGGTTTGGATGTCGAGACTGATAACACATACACCTAGAGAGTATGAAAAACCTTACTACATAAGGAGGCTTTCTGGGGAGAGCAGGGCAGGCTCTCAAGCAGGTTCAAGAATGGCTTGAGAGAGCAGAAGAAGGAGACTGGCTTGGCTTTTATGGTGGTGAGGGGATGACGCTGGAGTGTTCCCACACACAGGTCAGGTTTTGCACAGGCTGAACTTCCTCCTGGCCCACAGAAGAGAGAGTACCTGAGCTTTCTTATCCGATCTAGGGAAGCAGGGGAAGAGGCAGTGGTAGGGCTCTTTTATAGAATAATGTTGTGTAAATGCAAGGTGTTTAGCACAGTTTAGAATTCTCATAACCATTATAACCACACTTATATTGTTTTCAGTTAAACTACGTTTCACTAGGTTAGTATTTCCCAAATTATGGTCCTTTAAATATTATTTAAGGTGGCTTAGAATTATCTTGGTTCATCACAGAGAAACTGTGTAGAAAGAGAAAAGACTGCTAGCCTCAGGAGGTCTGACACACTGGTCACAAAAGAGCAGACTTCGTTGTACTATCTGCTGAATTATGAGGGGTTTCTAACATGTTTCCCATCCTGGGTGACTACTGTAGCACCCAAAGACTGTAATAATAATTACCAAAACTAACATTTATTGACTACTAACTCTATGTAGGAATTATGCTAAATACCCATATACATATTTAATCCTCGTCACAACCCTATTGAGATAAGTGGCAAAAGAGTGGTTTCTGTCATTTCTGCCAGGACATCTCCATTCCAATTGCAGAAGCAGAAAAGAGCATATAGGAGGGCACATGGGAATATTTATGGGCCAGGCTCAAAAGGGGTATGCATTACTCCTGCTCACATTTCCTTGGGAAAAACTCACATAGCCACATCTAACTACAAGAGAAAATGAGAAATGTAGTCTACCTGGTAGAAGAGGAGAACTTAAATGTTGGAGATAAGCTAGCAATCTCGGTCTCCACCATCTTGTTCATCACTCTCCCCAGTATTTACAGTAGAGCCTGGCACATAGTAGGTGGCCATGAATATTTCTGTTGAATGAATGGGTTTCAACATTTTGGGTCAGTTATGGGGATCAAAAGCATATAGAACTTGGTTAAGCAATGGTTTCCTAGATATGACACAAAAAGCACAAGCAACAAAGAAAGAGTAAATTGGACTATATCAAAATTTTAAAATGTTTTCTTCTGCAAAAAAATACCATGAAGAAAGCAAAAGGCACACTAAAGAGAGATCCTGGCAAATCATATATTTAATAAAAGTGTAGTATCCAGAATACAGAAAGAACTCTTACAAATCAACAACAAAAATACAAACAACCCAACTGAAAATCAGGTAAAGGACTTAAATAGACATTGTGCTAATGAAGATATACAAATAGCCAACAAACATATGAAAATATGCTCAATACAATTAGTCGTTAGGGAAATGCAAATCAAAACCACGATGAGATGCCACTTCATACCCACTAGGAAGGCTATAACTTTTTTAAAAAGAAAATAACAAGTATTGACAAGGATGTAGAGAAATTGAAACACTCATACACGTCTGGTGGGAACATAAAATGATACAGCCTCTGTGGAAAACATTTCGGCAGTTACTCAACAAGTTAAACATAGACTTGCCATATTACCCAGTAACTCTACTCCTAGGTATATAATGAAAAGAGTTGAAAAGGAGGGAACAACAGCAACAACAACAAAAAAAATACAGGTGAATTGAGCAACACAAAAGCAAAGGGCAGATAACGTTTCAAGAAGTAAAAAATGGACAACTTTATTAAATGCTTTTACAGGTAAAATAGGGACAGACAAATGACGATTGAACTTGTTAGTAGAGAGGTCATTGGTAAATTTGATAAGAAGGAAATTGAAAGAGTGGAAAATATTTTAATATAAACCTGGATGTGTATTAAGGAGAAAATGTGAGATCAGAAAGTGAGGGGCGGATAGACAATTTCTTTTGCGAGTTTTGGTGCTAAGGGGAGGAGAAATATGGGACTATAGCTGGAGGGCGATTTGGTATTAAGAGAGTGTATATTTAAGAGGGTAGATTCTAGAATGCATCTAGCCAATATAAATGACTGAATGAAAGTGACGACATAAAAATCCTAAGGGATAATTGCAGAAGAAAAAATATTGAGAAAGCAAGTGGGGTATTCAGAGCACTAGTAGATGGAATCGGTAGCAAATGTGGAAATCTTGGCTTTCCATGAGAATGAGTAATATTTATAGATTCTACAGTGGAGAAGGAAACGATTATGGTATGATTACAAATGCAGGTATGATGGTCGATTTGGTGGGGAAGATATAAAAGAATTTTCTCTTGACTCTTCAGTTTTCTCAGTGAAGGATGAGATAAGGGCATAAAATAACAAGAGTGAGGGTAGGGTTTTGAGAAATTGAGGGGAAGATAAAGTATTGGATATTCATTTTGTATAATGGAAATGGGTGTATAATATGGAAGGATTGATCATTTAAGATATGTGGTCAAGAATTTAAGGTGTGATCAGTTAGCTTTGCCTTGTAAATTTCTACAGCAACATCCATCACTCGTATATAGGAACAAAGCAGGTAGATAGCTAAATTTAACAAGGGTTGTGGTTTTGCCAGGGAAATACTAGGGTGGGAAAGTGAGTAGGGAGATGAAGGTTGATGAAAGTAAGTGATACTCATGATAAATTGGTAAGCAATGAGGAAATGCGAAAAGAGAAATGTGGCTGATGCTGAAAAGTAGTAGAATTCACAGATTGGAGTTCAAAATTGAAGAATTTTTAGAGTTGGGTGTGTGTAGGTGTGTATACCTGCACGTGAGGGAGGTATTTTGCTAGGAAGGATAATCAGTTGTAGCCCAAGAGATGTATGTTATAAAATCAGGATTTCAGAGTTGCTGTAATTTTTGAGAATGTCAATGTCTAGTGCATGAGCATTAGAGTGAGTGGCTTAAGTATGATGGAAGAAAAATACCATTGGAATTGAGGGCATGAAAGGTTTGCAAAGCCAAAAATGCTGGATGAATATCCACATAGATGACAGATGTTGAAGTTGCCAAGATGGTGGCAGTACTAAAAGTGGAGAAGAAGACTCAGGACAGTGTCTAATGAATGAAGGTAAAGAAATAGATGGCGTAGCACATGATATTATCTAATAGCAAGAACTACAAATGAGCTCTGAATTTTGAAAGAGAAAGGAGCAGAAATGGTTTGAAAGTGACAGTGAGTCGACTCCTTGGGGTATGTGAGGAAAACTAACGTTTGCTCAAGAGGACTGCAGGGGAAGTGATTTCCTCAAGGCACAGCCATATTCCAGTCATAAAACAGAGATTAAGGGAACACGGAGAGAACAACTTGAAGCTACTGGGGAGTTTCTTAATGATAGACTATGAGTTACAGAGGGCAGGAAATAAGCGCTCATGAAGTTGCGGAGAGGGTTGGGTCCAATTCCGTCAAGTGCAGAGCAATACGTGAATGAGGGTCTAGTTAATGATGGATAATCTGCAGGGTGGTGACTTAAGTCAAAGTGATAAGACAAGATGGACCTTGTGACTGCACGGCAGATTGGGAGGTGAGTAAAGCCCTCCAGACTACAGATTGCTTAATCTAGGCTGACCTAGAACTAAGAAGAATCCAGAAACACCACTGAAACCTGTTTCCTCTAAATATCATGTATCCTGTATGATGATCCAGCATTTCAAAGATAGACTAGTAAGGACATCTAAGAGGGTAGGCTTGAAAGGAAACTAGTGTGTTTGCTCAAGAGTGTGAGTGTGTATGAAAAATATCAACAGCAAATTCTAATGTCAGAGGGTTGCTACTATAGGCTTATGGAGCCATGCACTATTCTTGGACAACACAAGGTGCCTGCACAGATGTGGCCCAGATGCAAGCACCAGCACTTACTGGGCACCTGCAAAGCCAAAGCTGGGGAAGATGGAAGGCCAAGTGGAAGTGGTATTTTCCCAAGACAGGAATGTATTTACTTAGGCTTCCTAAATGGCAGGTGGACAAAAAATGGAAGAAAGGAAATTAAGCTTCTTTTTGCCTAACATCTCTCCTCAGGAGGAAGTACTTGGAGTTGTATTTCCTACGTAAATTCCACTGCTAAAACTCCAGGGAGCTCATCAGTGGGCAGATGTTCCCACCTAAGTATGGTTACCAGCAAACATTTATTCAAAATCATGGCTGCATCTGGCTCACATTAGAAGGGTTCTCTTTGTCATTGTCTTTTAAAAGAACAATTCCCCATGCTTATAAATCCAGACTCAGAACATCAATTCAACCAACCTCAGGAGCCCTGTGGCTACACCTTCCTGCTGGGAATCAGCATGGTCCCCAGACAATCAATTTCAGGAGTATTACCAAAGTGTTTTCATTTTCAGTGTTTATCCACTGGAATGTCTACGAGTGAAGAATAGACAGGGCAATACAATCCTAAGATTCAATTTCTTTCATCAAATACAAACTGTGTATATGAGCATCAAGGCAAGAGGATGGAGGACTTTAACTGAAATTCCAATAGATATCTAAGTGCAAATCCTGGAACCATCCCATGCTAGCATTGTGAGTTAGGATAGGTACTTAACCACTCTGAGCCTGTTTTCTGATCTCTAAAAAAAAAATAGAAGGATAATATCTCATACAGCTGTTGCAAAGATCAACTCAAATAATTCATGTACAGAATATAGCACAACAACCTACAGAATGGGAGAAAATATTTGTAAATCGTGTATCTGATAAGGGATTTTTATTCAGAATATATAAAGAACTCTTACATGCCTGTGATAAGAAGGTAAATAACCCAACTTTTAAAATGGGCAGAAGATCTAAATAGACATTTCTGCATGGAAGATATACAAATGGCCAGCAAGCACATTAGAGACGCTTGACATCATTATTCATCAGGAAAACTCAAATGAAAACCACAGAATGATACCCTTTCATACCCATGCGGATGGCTAGAATCCAAAAGTCAGATAATCATAACTGTTGGTGGGGATTTAGAGAAATCAGAACCAACATACACTGTTAGTGAGAATGTAAAATGGTATACCTGCTTTGGAAAAGTTTGGTAGTTTCTCAGAGGGTGAAACAGTGCTACTGTATGACCCACTTGTAGGTATATTCCCAAGATAAATGCAAATATATGTCCATACAAAAACTTGTACATAAATATTCATAGCAGCAATATTCATAATACCCAAAGATGGAAACAACCCAAACGCCCATCAACTGACCAGTGGACAAACAAAATGTGGCAAATCCATACAACAGAATACTATTCAGACATCAAAAAGAATGAAGAACTAATATATGCTACAATATGGCTGAACCTTAAAAACATTATGCTAAGTGAAAGAAGTCAGTCACAAAAGACCACATATTATGTGATTCTATTCATATGAAATGCTCAGAACAGGCAAATCTATAGATACAAAATAGATCAATAATTGCTTAAGGCTGAGGCAGAAGTTGTTGGGAGCATAGGGGATTCACAGCTGCAAGATACGAGGGTTTCTTTTTGAGGTGTTGAAAACGTTCTAAAATAGACTGGAGGGAACTTCAAGACGTCGGAAGAGTAAGACGTGGAGATCACCTTCCTCCCCACAGAAGCATCAGAAATATATCTACACGTGGAACTGCTCCTATAGAACACCCACTGAACGATGGCAGAAGACCTCAGACCTCCCAAAAGGCAAGAAACTCCCCACGTAGCTGGGTAGGGCCAAAGAAAAAAAGAAAAAGCAGAGACAAAAGAATAGGAACGGGACCTGCACCAGTGGGAGGGAGCCTGAAGGAGGAAAGGTTTCCACACACTAGAAGCCCCTTCACTGGCGGAGACTACAGGTGGCAGACGGGGGCAGCTTCGGAGCCACGGAGGAGAGCGCAGCAACAGGGGTGCGGAGGTCAAAGCGGAGAGATTCCCGCACGGAGGATCGGTGCCAACCAGTACTCACCAGCCCGAGAGGCTTGTCTGCTTACATGCCGGGACGGGTGGGGGCTGGGAGCTGAGGCTTGGGCTTCGGTCTGAGCGCAGGGAGAGGACTGGCAGTGTGAACACAGCCTGAAGGGGTTAGTACGCCACGTCTAGCCAGGAGGGAGTCCAGGAAAAGTCTGGAGCTGCCGCAAAGGCAAGAGACTTTTTCTTCCCTCTGTGTTTCCTGGTGCACGAGCAGAGGGTATTCAGAGCGCCACCTAAAGGAGCTCCAGAGACGGGCGCGAGGCGTGGCTAGGAATGCAGACACCAGAGATGGGCATGAGATGCTAAGGCTGCTGCTGCCACCACCAAGAAGCCTGTGTGCGAGCACAGGTCACTATCCACACCTCCCTTCAGGGAGCCTGTGCAGCCCGCCACTGCCAGTGTCCCGTGATCCAGGGACGACTTCCCCGGGAGAACGCACGGCGTGCCTCGGGCTGGTGCAACGTCACGCCGGCCTCTGTCACTGCAGGCTCACCCTCCCTCCGTACCCCTCTCTCCCCCCGGCCTGTGTGAGCCAGAGCCCCCAAAGCAGCGGCTCCTATAACCCCGTCCTGTCTGAGCGAAGAACAGACGCTCTCAGGAGACCTACATGCAGAGGCGGGGTCAAATCCAAAGCTGAACCCGGGAGCTGTGCGAAAAAAGAAGAGAAAGGGAAATCTCGCCCAGCAGCCTTAGGAGCAGCGGATTAAATCTCCACAATCAACTTGATGTACCCTGCATCGGTGGAACACATGAATAGACAACGAATCATCCCAAATGGAGGAGGTGGACTTTGGGAGCAACGCTATTTATATATTTTTTCCCTTTTTCTCTTTTTGTGAGTGTGTATGCGTATGCTTCTGTTTGTGATTTTGTCTGTATAGTTCGGCACTTACCGTTTGTCCTAGGGTTCTGTCTGTCCGTTTTTTTTTTTTTTTTAGTATAGTTTTCAGTGCTTGTTATCATTGGTGAATTTGTTTCTTCGTCTGGTTTTTCTCTTCTTTCTCGTTTTTTTATTACTTAAAAAATTTTAATAATAAATTTTTGTTCTTTATTTTAATAACTTTTTAATTATTTAATTTAATTTAATTTTACATGTTTCTCTCTTTCTCTCTTTCTTTCTTTCTTTCTTTCTTTCTTTCTTTCTTTCTTTCTTTCTCCCTTTTACTCTGAGCCGTGTGCGTGACAGACTCTTGGTGTTCCAGCCAAGCATCAGGGCTGTTCCTCTGATGTGGCAGAGGCAAGTTCAGGGTATTGGTCCACCACAGACCTCCCAGCTCCACGTAATATCAAACGGTGAAAATCTCCCAGAGATCTCCATCTCAACACCAAGACCCAGCTCCACTAAATGACCAGCAAGCTACGGTACTGGATGCCTTATGCCAAACAACTACCAAGAAAGGAACACAACTCCACCCATTAGCAGAGAGGCTGCCTAAAATCATAGTAAGGTCACAGACACCCCAAAACACACCACCAGACATGGACCTGCCTACCAAAAAGAAAAGCTCCAGCCTCATTGACCAGAACACAGGCACTAGTCCCCTCCACCAGGAAGCCTAAACAACACACTGAACCAACCTTAGCCACTGGGGACAGACACCAAAAACAACGGGAACTACAAACTTGCAGCCTGTGAAAAGGAGACCCCAAACACAGTAAGATAAGCAAAATGAAAAGACAGAAAACCACACAGCAGATGAAGGAGCAAGGTAAAAACCCAGCAGACCTAACAAATGAAGAGGAAATAGGCAGTCTACCTGAAAAAGAATTCAGAATAATGATAGTAAAGATGATCCAAAATCTTGCAAATAGAATGGAGAAAATACAAGAAAAGTTTCACAAGGACCTAGGAGAACTAAAGAGCAAACAAACTATCATGAACAACACAATAAATGAAATTACACATTCTCTAGAAGGGATCAATAGCAGAATAAATGAGGCAGAAGAACGGATAAGTGACCTGGAAGATAAAATAGTGGGAATAACTAGTGGAGAGCAGCATAAAGAAAAAAGAATGAAAAGAATTGAGGACAGTCTCAGAGACCTCTGGGACACGATTAAACGTACCAACATTCAAATTATAGGGGTTCCCAAAGAAAAAGAGAAAAAGAAAGGGACTGAGAAAATATTTGAAGAGATTATAGTTGAAAACTTCCCTAATATGGGAAAGGGAATAGTTAATCAAGTCCAGGAAGCACAGAGAGTCCCATACAGGATAAATCCAAGGAGAAACACGCCAAGACACATAGTAGTCAAACTATCAAAAAGTAAATACAAAGAAAAAATATTAAAAGCAGCAAGGGAAAAACAACAAATAACATAGAAAGGAATCCCCATAAGGTTAACAGCTGATCTTTGAGCAGAAATTCTGCAAACCAGAAGGGAGGGGCAGGACATATTTAACGTGATGAAAGGGAAAAACCTACAACCAAGATTACTCTACCCAGCAAGGATCTCATTCAGATTTGACAGAGAAATTAAAACCTTTACAGACAAGCAAAAGCTAAGAGAATTCAGCAGAACCAAACCAGCTTTACAGCAAATGCTAAACCAACTTCTCCAGGCAGGAAACACAAGAGAAGGAAAAGACTTACAATAACAAATGCAAAACAATTAAGAAAATGGTAATAGGAGCATACATATCAATAATTACCTTAAATGTAAATGGATTAAATGCTCCCACCAAAAGACACAGACTGGCTGAATGGATACAAAAACAAGACCCGTATATATGCTGTCAACAAGAGACCCACTTCAGACCTAGGGAAACATACAGACAGAAAGTGAGGGGGTGGGAAAAGATATTCCATGCAAATGAAAATCAAATGAAAGCTGGAGTAGCAATTCTCATATCAGACAAAATAGACTTTAAAATAATGACTTACAAGGGACAAAGCAGGACACTACATAATGATCAAGGGATCGATCCAAGAAGAAGATATAACACTTGTAAATATTTATGCACCCAACATAGGAGCACCTCAATACATAAGACAAATACTAACAGCCATAAAAGGGGAAATCGACAGTAACACAATCATAGTAGGCGACTTTAACACCCCACTTTCAACAATGGACAGATCATCCAAAATGAAAAATAATAAGGAAACACAAGCTTTAAATGATACATTAAACAAGATGGACTTAATTGATATTTATAGGACGTTCCATCCAAAAACGTCCAGAGATAAACCCATGTACACATGGTCACCTTATCTTGATAAAGGAGGCTAGAGTATACAATGGAGGAAAGACAGCCTCTTCAATAAGTGGTGCTGGGAAAACTGGACAGCTACATGGAAAAGAATGAAATTAGAACACTCCCTAATGCCATACACAAAAATAAACTCAAAATGGATTAAAGACCTTAATGTAAGGCCAGACACACTAAAACTCTTAGAGGAAATAAAAGAAGAACACTCTTTTGAGATAAATCACAGTAAGATCTTGTTTGACCCACCTCCTAAAGAAATGGAAACAAAACTAAAAATAAAAAAATGGGACCGAGTGAAACTTAAAAGCTTTTGCACAGCAAAGGAAACCATAAACAAGATGAAAAGACAACCCTCAGAATGGGAGAAAATATTTGCAAACGAAGCAACTGACAAAGGATTAGTCTCCAAAATTTACAAGCAGCTCATGCAGCTCAATATCAAAAACACAAACCACCCAATCCAAAAATGGGCAGAAGACCTAAATAGACATTTTTCCAAAGAAGATACAAAGATTGCCAAGAAACACATGAAAGAATGTTCAACGTCGTTAATCATTAGAGAAATGCAAGTCAAAACTACAATGCGGTATCATCTCACACCGGTCAGAATGGCCATCATCAAAAAATCTACAAACAATAAATGGACAACCTGGAAGAAATGGACAAATTCTTAGAGAAGGTGTGGAGAAAAGGGAACCCTCATACACTGTTTGTGGGAATGTAAATTGATACATTCACTAAGGCGAACAGTATGGAGGTTCCCTAAAAAACTAAAAATAGAACGACCATATGACCCAGCAATCCCACTATGGGGCATATATCCTGAGAAAACCATAATTCAAAAAGAGTCATGTACCACAATGTTCATTGCAGCTCTATTTACAATAGCCAGGACTTGGAAGGAACCTAAGTGTCCATCAACAGATGAATGGATAAAGAAGATGTGGCACATGTATACAATGGACTATTACTCAGCCATAAAAAGGAACGAAACTGAGTTATTTGTAGTGAGGTGGATGGACCCAGAGTCTGTCATACAGAGTGAAGTAAGTCAGAAAGAGAAAAACAAATACTGTATGCTAACACATATATATGGAATCTTTAAAAAAAAAATGGTCATGAGGAACCTAGGGGCAAGACGGGAAAAAAGACGCAGACCTGGGCTTCCCTGGTGGCATACTGGTTGAGAATCAGCCTGCCGATGCAGGGGACACGGGTTCGTGCCCCGGTCTGGGAGGATCCCACATGCCGCGGAGCGGCTGGGCCCGTGAGCCATGGCCACTGAGCCTGCACGTCCGGAACCTGTGCTCCACAACGGGAGAGGCCACAACAGTGAGAGGCCCGCGTACCGAAAAAAAAAAGAAAGTCGCAGACTTACTAGAGAATGGACTTGAGGACACGGGGAGGGGGAAGGGTAAGCTGGGACAAAGTGAGAGAGTGGCATGGACATATATACACTACGAAATGTAAAACAGATAGCTAGTGGGAAGCAGCCACATAGCACAGGGAGATCAGCTCAGTGCTTTTTGACCACCTAGAGGGGTGGGATTGGGAGGGTGGGAGGGAGGGAGATGCAAGAGGGAGGGGATATGGGTATATACGTATATGTATAGCTGATTCAATTTGTTATAGAGCAGAAACTAATACACCATTGTAAAGCAATCATACTCCAGTAAAGATGTTAAAAAAAAAAGTGTGTTTGTTCAAAATAAATAAATAAATAACTTTCCTAACTGCTTAGGAAAGATATTTCTCCTTCCTATGAAATGAAAAATGATCTATAAGGGCACTTAGTATTGACTATAAATTCCAGTTCTGTCAGTGATGGTATCTGGCGCATGAGGGGCACCCAAGTTAGGGAGCTTTTGGTTAATTTCCCTGGGCCATATAGAGCAAAGTGTTCTCTCAAATACTCTCTGGAAATTCGGAGCCTCAAATATGTTTGCCACCTTCCCCCAAGTCATCACATTTATTAATATCCTTGTGTTATTTTTCTAGAAGCAGGAGCTTCTAGCAGATCTTTTCCCTTTGTGAAAGGATGTATTTCTGTGTGAGGTGGATCTAGGCCACCTTAGTCTGTCCTCTAATGTTCACCTCAGTAGCACTCTACCTTGTTGATAATATCTTTGAGGCCAACTTCCTGTAATGTTTTTCTTTTTCTTTTCTTTTTTTTACCTTAGGAGCACTGTATAATAAAAACTCCATTAAAGATGCAAAACCAAAGTGAGCCATGAAGCAAGACACGATGGGGCCTATCAGCATTCCTAAGCGTGTTCAAGGCGAAAGCATTTCAGAGTGAGTTAAACAACAGTCATTATAGCTATCTTTGTTGACCTCTGAATCTATATGCCAGTCACTGTGTTTGACATACATTAATTCTCATAAAACTTCTGTCATGTTGACATTATTATCTCCCTTTTACAAATGGGGAAAGAGGTTCACAAAAATTAAATGACTTTCTCAGGGCAACAGCTAGTAAGTTTCAGGGCTGGATTTGTATCCAAAATAAAGTGGGCTTTGTTTGGTTTTTTGACTCTATTTTCTTCTTAGTAGTACTGCATACATTTATTATTTATATGTATTAAAAAGGATAAAATAAGTTTGGACTCCTCTCTCACACAACATGAAGTTCTGTATGATCTAAAGATAAAAATGTTGAAGTAAAATGTATATATTATGGAAAACGTATGCATAATCTAGGAGTCAAGAAAAATTTCTGTGCAAGCTGGAAATCCTAGACACTCTAGAGAAATGACTGACATATTTGAGTGCTTAAAACTTAAAATGTAATCATATGGCAAACGTAAAGGCAAATAAAACCAGAAGACAAATAATACAGGAACATATATTTGTAAGACACATGACAGATAAAGGGTTCAATATCCAACATATAAAAAATTTCCCACACATTAATAAGAAAAGACAAACACCCTAATTGAAGGTGGTTAAAAAGGGTAAAAAGGGCTGTTCAAGGAGGCAGAAAACCCCCTTGCCAATAAACAAGTGAAATTACTCAACTTTACTAGCAATCAGGCGTATTGAAATTAAATTAACAAGGAAATATCACTTTAAGACCATTAAACATGTTATCACACATTGCTGGAGTTTTGTGGAGGTTAATATGTTATCTCATACATTTGCCGAGGGAAATGTGCAGTATATTAAAGCCATTTGGAAGTCAATCTGGCAACCCCTATTAAAATTAAGAATTTACATAAACTTTAACTTAGCAATTCCATTTCCGGGGCCTCCTTCCATTGAAGATAAAAGCACGGGTATATAACAGTGAATATGAACAAGATAAAATTTACGTATATATTGAGATTAATTGCAACGTTTTTTCTAGTAGCCAAAAAACTGGAATCAACTTGAATGTCCTCAATAGAGGAATGGTTTAATAAGTTGTCTTTCACTCAAACCATTGCATTTTACATAACTAGTTTAAAAAGTGTGTTAAGTCTATACCAGACGATGTGGAAAACATTTCTCTGAAATGTTTCTAAGTGAGAAAAACTACGTGCAGTAAAGAGTAAAATAGTGCCCCTATATGTTTTTATGCATACATATGTATGTTACCTTATTTATGAACATAGACAAAGATATGCAAAGATTCACACCAGGCTTTTAACACTGCTTATCCAGTGGAGGAGTGGCTAATGAAGTGTAAAAATCCTATAGATGTACAGGCTTTCTCAATATTTATGTATATGTATGAATATATATATATATAATTCTCAACATTTATATATAATTGCTTTATGTAAATGCACATGTAAATTACATATGTGTAAAGCCATGTACAAAGAAATAGTTGCTGAAAGTGTGCATATCATAGAGAGTGTTTTGAGTTTTTAGTGTTTAGGGTTCTTTTTTTTTTAACTTTCTTTCTTGTACTTTGAGTTTTTCAAAATAAAAATTTTACATGATTTTAAGTTTAACATTTTCTAAAGCCAACATTATAGAGCAGGTTAAGGAAATGACCCAGTATCTACAGAATGATTTGATTGTTCAGTCCTCCAGCAGTTCATCAAACTACATTGAGCAGCAACCGTGACATTGTGTCAGGTGTGTTAAAGTGGTTGGGATTACAGAGATGAATGAAATATGCTCCTTCTTGTTGTATATTACAACAAGACAAACATATAAATGAACCATTCTAATACAATATGGCTATTGCTTTAATATAAGAATTTGTAGGACCATAGGGGCAATGAACTCTGCAGGCATTGGTGGTAGAGAGGCTTCAGAGGGAAAGAACCATTTGAGCTTAGCCTTAAAGACTGAGGATGCTTTCATCACTCACCAGCCTTAGGTGGGGAAGGGAAAGCAATCCCTTCAAAGAGGAAGGAATCAACATCTAGTCCTATTTCATTCATCAAGAATGTGGAGGAGGAAGTAAACAGTTTATTATTTATAGTCTCAAATGATGGTAATGTGTGGAAGATGGGCAAATGGAACAAGAGACTTTGGAAGAGTCCTGATCAGGAACTAATAAAATGAGAACCTGCTTTGAAACATGCAAGCAGGTTTTTCTGAGGGAAGAAGAACTCTAAGCTGCGTTTAATGAAAGGAAGCAACTGTCAAAGCAATCTGACTAAGTTCAGTACATTAGGTTTGCAGTTGGGGAAGAAATATGGGTTGCTGTTCATTTAGGACCTGTGGAAGAGGTTGGAGAAAAGGGGATAGGTATTCAAGCAATGATTCATTAGGTAGAAAGAAGAGAATGTTAGAAATCAGACACTACTGCCACTTACTGAATAAATTCATCATAAGCCATATACAGACACATTATAAAGTATCTCAAGGTACCAGAATGCTTGACCATTGAGGTAAGGTGCCCCAAAATACTGTGTCTTCAAGGAAAACACAAGGGTTCAGTACTCATGGGTTAGCAGCAGTTAACATAAGACACACTAGCTTTTGGGGAGTGGGGGAGAAAGAAGCAAGGATTATGCATGTATGTATTTATATCATAGATGATAACAACAGAAGCCATTTAATCAAATGCTTATTATTGGCCTAATATAATGTCAGGTGTTTTACATAAATTACCTCATTTAATCCCAGCATGGCTCTAAGATCTAGATACATGTTACTATCATTCCCTTTTTACAGATGAGGAAACTAAGTCTTACAGGAGTTAAACAACGTACTCAAGGTCAAATAGCTTTTAGGTGGTGAAGCTGTAAATTGAGATCGGACTTTAAATCCTATGCTCCCAACTGCTCAACTAGACACTAAGTTATATTCCCCCTGCTAAACCCTAGTCCCAGCCATCATCATATCACACCTGTATTGTCCCAACAGCCTGTCACCCCTCTGGTCCTACACAGTTCACAACATCCAGTGAACTTTCTAAAACATACATCAGACGACATCACTTTCCTTTATCAAACCATCCAGTGGCCCTCCACTGCACATAAGATAAAATCCAAGTTCTTACCCTGCAGGTCCCTATGTGACCACTTCTCTGCCAGCCTCTCCAGTCTCGGTCATCAATCTCCGCTCTGCCCCTCTCTGACTGCACTCCAGTCACTCACCCTTCTGCTCTTCCTCAACACACTGTTCTCGTTCTGGCCTCACGGCATTGCTACTTGCTAGTCTACCTAAAATGCTCTTCTTCAAAGTCTTCACACAGCTGACTCGACCTCATTATTCAGATCTTGATTCAAATATCAGTTGTTTAGAGAAGGTTCCCCACACCAGCAACAAGAACGACCCCATTGCTCATGAAAACAGAAGTTACTTGAGGACAGGAACTATTGATTTCATGTTCTTCACTCTAATTCCAGAACCAAGAGTAATATCTGACACCTACTAGGCACTCAGGACATATTTGTTTCCTGAAATACTGGTATCTTTTTAAAGTGTCATACTCATATGCCTATGAGTATATCTACATATATATATATTTATGGATACGTGAGCTTGTTGTCACCTCACAGAAGTGGAATGTACATCCCTCACCCAAAATTTGGTTTGAATGTCAAGACTAATGATGCCACACATATACCAAGAAGGTATGAAAAGGATTATTACTCACATAATGAGTTATGCATCAAAAATGCAGTTAGACCAAAAAAAGAAAAAAGAAAAAACTGGTAACTGTGAAGTGTTGGGTAATTAGATGGTTGTGATTCTTTCATTCTATAGATATAGGAATAGATATAGAAATAATCGAAACATCAAGTTCTACACCTTAAGTATATACAATTTTTATTTATCCATTATACCTCAATAAAACTGAAAAAATGGGATCAGTCTCAGTGACAACTTACCCATGGTGTTTGTCTGATAACTAAAACATTGCGTGGTTTATTTAATTTAATATGGACTTGTTTATGTAAGCCATTATGGCACCTGCAGCATGAGACCAATAAGAAAGGTGAACGTTCCATTGAATATCTAGTACTATCAAGAGCTAGTACTATATATTCTGAGAAGTGAAATGAGTGCCTTAGTCTCTCTATCAATGTGCAGAACTTCAAAGAAGGTAAAGAGTGCTATGGTGAGACATTGTATTGTGGCTTTAATATGTGCAGAAGATGTGTGACCTTGATTTATATTTTGGGTATCCTTGAGGCAAGAGATTCTATGAGTTCTTTACCCCAAATGAGGCAACCTTGGAGAAGGAATTGTTTTCATTGGCCAGAACAGATGGTCAGACCGCTGGCAGTGGCCCAAAGATCTATAAAAATGTGAAGATGAGGCCAATTGTTGGCTAAGACATGGCCAAGTGCTCAGATAACTGGCTAAAGTTTGGCCAACTGAGCTGATCCTGTGTCCTGTCCTTTATCAGGAACATTCTGATTAAGAGATGAAAAGCAGCAAGAGTCAAGCAAGCTCCATTAAGTGTGACAGTGGCAATGCCATTGGTTAAGTGAATGAACCCCCTTTGGTATTCACTGTGTTGAGCCTAAGGGGCTCCCCAGGTATCCAAGTATTCTAAGAGATGACCTCCTCTAGCACTGTGGCATCCGGCAAGGGACACAGCACAGGGGACGTTACCCTCTCCTGAAAGTAGGGTATGCAGAGAGCCCAGGTTCAGCTCCATCCTGTAGCAAGGAGGCCTCACTAGCTCTGCTGGGCTTGCAGGGTGCTGTTTCCATGATCAAAGGCCTAACGGGCAGCTGTATACTGAGGGTCACAGGTTCAGGACCTGAGATAGTCTATATTTCCAGGAAAGTCCAGTATGCACCCACCAATTGCTACACTAATGGCATACAGCATTGGGCCAAGGAAGGTAGTTCCTTGTATCAGAAGCCCATGCAACTAACGGCCATCACTGATGGGAGAGGGACTCCAAGATATATGAGAGAAGGTTGCTAAAGCTCCCACAGTGAAGGAATCCCGGGGGGCCGTAACAGGAATGCCTGTTCTATGGCCATTCAGGCAGATTCTAGTATCTTTTTACAGGGGGTCTCATTCAAGTTGGGTCTCTTTGCAAGTTACAGAACAAAAAAAAAGCTTTGTAAATGAGGAGTGTTGCCTCCAGAATCTAAACATGTCGAAAACATGTTGCGCTTGTTTTAACAATGTGGGTCCTAAGAAGACTAAAAGCTGTTTCTTGACACTGTCAGGACTGGAGCAGCCCTCAACTTACTAAATAATTTTCAGGAGCTTAACTGAAGTGGTGGGGCCCTGTACTATGGGTCTCATGTGAATCTCCTCAAAGGAGGATGTCATTAGTGTGATGTCATAACTGTGTACCCGAAAAAAGTTAGAGCTGGTTAAAATATTGCCTGTGAAGACTATGTGAGATGGCAGGCATGGAGACTGAGCCCATTGAGTACCCAGGTGAAGGTGTATTGTGTCCCTTTAAAGGTGAAGGTTAACTGCAGCTGAGAGGTTGTTGAACTAGGCACTGAATAGAACATGCTAGCCAAATACTTTGCTCTAACTGCAAAGTATTTACCAGTTACTTATTTATTATTGGGTGGAATCAGTCATTTCTATAGGTGGGGCCATGACGCCAAGGGTACGAATTCACACTGAGGCACCGGTCCTGTTTTGCCGGGTTTAAGAACAAGTAAAACTTGGCTGTTAAATGCAGCAGAAGTGGGGATAACCACACCTTCTCTAACTAGGTCTTATATAATGGGTTTCAATCTGTGAAAACCGTGCTTTCATTTAGATTGAACCTTTTCTTAAACACTGAGGTGAAAGGTTTTATTTTAACTAGGGGGAAAGGTCCATAGGGTCCCATAGTTTTCAAGCTGATCATAAGGGCCAGAGACTTAACTTTATTACTTATTGGGTCAGGTTCTCCACGTGCACTAGAGGATATTTTAGGGTAATGGATGTCTTGGCTATGGAAAAGTTAGGCACGGAAATAATTCGGATGGTTCAGGTTAGGCATATCTGTTTCTATTTTATGTTCACCTACTCCCTGGCTGGGAGTGGATGAACATAAAGTGTGGCCAGATGTGGACCAGAAGGGGAAGGGGAATTAATGAGGTTTCAAAACTGTCTATTGTCAAACATCAAAAGTGGAATCAGATTATGACACACACTGCCACCACCCATACAGCACCCCTCTCCCCATCTGGGACCTCCCAAACACACACGGAAACACCAAGTCCATTTCCTCCTCAACAGCAGGATAAAGTGTTCAGGAAGAAATCTGTCTTCAGAGCTCAGTGTTCACCCAGTCCTTATTCCCGGTGTCTGGCTAACTATGGACTGTCTGGTCTGTGACCCAAACTGGCAGGATACTACCTGCCTCCCTTCTCACACGGCTGCCCCTTCCTGCCTTCCTTCAGTCCCCATCACCGAAGAACAGACAGAGATACACACACATCTTTCTACAACAGCTTGCACATCAATAGCTGAGGGCTTTTTTATTTGGCTCTACACAGGTGACCATGTCTCCAGTGCTTTCTCTGGAGAGACAACAGAGACAGCAAGGTCTCAGTCACCTGATAGACCCAGGGCAGCACTTTATGAACTGCTGGAAGAGCCCTCTGGGACGTTTTCATCCTCCTCTGGCTCTTTAGTCATTGTTGTACTCCGCCAGTAATAGAATGCTAGCATCTTTGACTTCTTCTGTGTAGAACCTCTTCCCGAATTCTGACGACGGACTGATTTTCTTAACTCGACCACCTCCTGAATCTGGTCGGAAAACAAAGTGATACAGAAAGATATTGATTTGGGGAAAGAGGATGGGAAGGAGAACTTTGAGAGAATGGGTGTGGATTGAGAAGGGGTTTGTGCCAGGGAAGGGCTGGGTAAGTCTTGGGTGGGGGATGAAGAGGAGGCACGTGAGTCGGGTAATCTGACCTCTTCCATCTTATAGCCCTGGAGTGGAGAATTCACCCTCTCCCTTCTGCGTTGGCCCCCCGGTGTTTGTTGCTCTGACCTCTCGGTGTTTGTCCGTGCATCACGGTTAGGCTCCTGGGGGACTGTAGTTTCCTCTGCCATGTGAGTAGCAACAGTGTGCTCTACTCCAAGGCTCCTGGCCTCTCTATATATACCCTGCCAGGACAATGAAGAGCCACACCCATCAGCTTTGATTGGTCAGCCAATGGTAGCGCTGGGGTGGCTGTGACATCACAAAGCACTACCCTTGAAGATACGTGGGGGGAGGGGAGGGGTGCAGAGGAGTCTACGTGCTCTGGTTAGAGAAAGGGAGTGCTTCCTCAACACCCAGTAAAGAGCCTTCCCAAATTGACCTTCCACTCTTCCTCATCTTCTCTGGTTCAATCCTTGTGGTGCACATGTTAGGGAGAAGGTGTTCCCTCCAAACCATTCCACATGGCCACCCCCATTCAGTGTTTAATTCTGTTGTCTCCCAGATCTCATCACCTGGTATTGTGTGGTTTTTAAAAACTTTTTATTTTAGAACAGTTTTAGGTTTACAGAGTAATTGTGAATATCATATTCATACACTCCACAACAAATTTCCCTTCTTAACATTGTACATTAGTATGGTACAATTGTTCAACTTAGTGAACCAACACTGAAACAGTATTATTAACTAAAGTCTGTACTTCATCAGAATTCCTTTTTTTTTTAAATGTTGAGCCTTCTTTTAATTAATTTATTTATATTTTTGGCTGTGTTGGGTCTTCGTTTCTGTGTGTGGGCTTTCCCTAGTTGTGGCAAGCAGGGGCCACTCGTCATCGTGATGGGCGGGCCTCTCACTGTCGCAGCCTCTCTTGTTGTGGAGCACAGGCTCCAGATGCACAGGCTCAGCGGCTGTGGCTCACGGGCCTAGTTGCTCTGCGGCATGTGGATCTTCCAAGATCAGGGCTCGAACCCATGTCCCCTGCATCATCAGGCAGATTCTCAACCTCTGTGCCACCGTGGAAGCCCCAGATTGCCTTATTTTTTACCTAATTTTCTTCTTCTGTCCCAGGATCCCAACCAAGATTCTACATTCTATTTAGTCATTCCATGTTATAACTTCTTAGGCTCCTCTTGGCTCTGACAGTTTTTTAGACTTCTTGTTTTTGAAGACTTTGACAGTTTGGGGTCTTGTGTTTTGTCTTTTACATTAGGTCTGCAGATGTTATTGCTCTTATAGGTAAAAGTTTTTATAAGTTTCTTCTTCCAGAGAACCTCAAATCAAGTCAGTACCATCAGTGTTATGGACTTCCCCGAGGCAATGCTTGAACTAATCTCTTGGCTTTGTCACAGAGGTGACACAAATGTTTTTCTCTTGAGGTCTGAGGATCAGGATCATTTTTATTTATGACAGAGGCACAGGGGCAGCAGCAGAAGCATTTTGTAAGGTACTAGTGAGTCATTTACTTTTAGAAGTATGACCTCAGCATCCCACATAGTTAACGGCTCTTCCTCCACACGAGTGACCATCCAATGGACCTGTATATTGAACAGACTGTCAGTCTTTCTCCTGAGCTCTATATAGAAAGGGGGCCAACATGTGGTTGAGACACAACCAGTGTTCACATGGTAAGAGTCATTTCTTTGAGGTTAGTATCAGTCGCACCTTAGTTTGGAATTGAAACACGTGATTCAACCTGAGAATCACAAATAGGTCCAGGTTGAGACACAGGATTCAGGACTGCTTTAAGGAAGGTCCCAATCCAAGAATCCTTTCACTATATGCCAAGTGGCTAAACTGACTTATGTTGGTCAAAGCTTTAGCAGACACTCAGTAGGACTAACAAATGCAGCACAAAGAAGCAAGTTCAAAGCACAAGCTAGCCAGCAGGCAGTAGCCCAAGTGCCTGTTCACCAGCATAGAGCAGAGCCAGTTAGAAAGCCAAAGCAAGAGAAGAAAGACCCCCGGTGGTAAGGGATAGCACCTTGATGTCCTGCTCACAGGACCAGTTGTTGTAATCACACCACAGAGACAGGATGGACCCTTCAACCCAAATTCGGTTTGGATGTCGAGACTGATAACACATACACCTAGAGAGTATGAAAATCCTTACTACATAAGGAGGCTTTCTGTGGAGAGCAGGGCAGGCTCTCAAGCAGGTTCAAGAATGGCTTGAGAGAGCAGAAGAAGGAGACTGGCTTGGCTTTTATGGTGGTGTGGGGATGACGCAGGAGTGTTCCCACACACAGGTCAGGTTTTGCACAGCCTGAACTTCCTCCTGGCCCACAGAAGAGAGAGTACCTGAGCTTTCTTATCCGATCTAGGGAAGCAGGGGAAGAGGCAGTGGTAGGGCTCTTTTATAAAATAATGTTGTGTAAATGCAAGGTGTTTAGCACAGTTTAGAATTCTCATAACCATTATAACCACACTTATATTGTTTTCAGTTAAACTACGTTTCACTAGATTAGTATTTCCCAAATTATGGTCCTTTAAATATTATTTAAGGTGGCTTAGAATTATCTTGGTTCATCACAGAGAAACTGTGTAGAAAGAGAAAAGACTGCTAGCCTCAGGAGGTCTGACACACTGGTCACAAAAGAGCAGACTTCATTGTACTATCTGCTGAATTATGAGGGGTTTCTAACATGTTTCCCATCCTGGGTGACTACTGTAGCACCCAAAGACTGTAATAATAATTACCGAAACTAACATTTATTGACTACTAACTCTATGTAGGAATTATGCTAAATACCCATATACATATTTAATCCTCATCACAACCCTATTGAGATAAGTGGCAAAAGAGTGGTTTCTGTCATTTCTGCCAGGACATCTCCATTCCAATTGCAGAAGCAGAAAAGAGCATATAGGAGGGCACATGGGAATATTTATGGGGCAGGCTCAAAAGGGGTATGCATTACTCCTGCTCACATTTCCTTGGGAAAAACTCACATAGCCACATCTAACTACAAGAGAAAATGAGAAATGTAGTCTACCTGGTAGAAGAGGAGAACTTAAATGTTGGAGATAAGCTAGCAATCTCTGTCTCCACCATCTTGTTCATCACTCTCCCCAGTATTTACAGTAGAGCCTGGCACATAGTAGGTGGCCATGAATATTTCTGTTGAATGAATGGGTTTCAACTTTTTTGGTCAGTTATGGGGATCAAAAGCATATAGAACTTGGTTAAGCAATGGTGTCCTAGATATGACACAAAAAGCACAAGCAACAAAGAAAGAGTAAATTGGACTATATCAAAATTTTAAAATGTTTTCTTCTGCAAAAAAATACCATGAAGAAAGCAAAAAGGCACACCAAAGAGAGATCCTGGCAAATCATATATTTAATAAAAGTGTAGTATCCAGAATACAGAAAGAACTCTTACAACTCAACAACAAAAATACAAACAACCCAACTGAAAATCAGGTAAAGGACTTAAATAGACATTGTGCTAATGAAGATATACAAATAGCCAACAAACATATGAAAATATGCTCAATACCATTAGTCGTTAGGGAAATGCAAATCAAAACCACGATGAGATGCCACTTCAAACCCACTAGGAAGGCTATAACTTTTTTAAAAAGAAAATAACAAGTATTGACAAGGATGTAGAGAAAGTGAAACACTCATACACGTCTGGTGGGAACATAAAATGATACAGGTTCTGTGGAAAACATTTTGGCTGTTACTCAACAAGTTAAACATACACTTGCCATATTACCCAGTAACTCTACTCCTAGGTATATAATGAAAAGAGTTGAAAAGGAGGGAACAACAGCAACAACAACAACAAAAAAAAAACTGGTGAATTGAGCAACACAAAAGCAAAGGGCAGATAATGTTTCAAGAAGTAAAAAATGGTCAACTTTATTAAATAATTTTACAGGTAATATAGGGACAGACAAATGACGATTGAACTTGTTAGTAGAGAGGTCATTGGTACATTTGATAAGAAGGAAATTGAAAGAGTGGAAAATATTTTAATATAAACCTGGATGTGTATTAAGGAGAAAATGTGAGATCAGAAAGTGAGGGGCGGATAGACAATTTCTTTTGCGAGTTTTGGTGCTAAGGGGAGGAGAAATATGGGACTATAGCTGGAGGGGGATTTGGTATTAAGAGAGTGTATTTTTAAGAGGGTAGATTCTAGAATGCATCTAGCCAATATAAATGACTGAATGAAACTGACGACATAAAAATCCAAAGGGATAATTGCAGAAGAAAAAATATTGAGAAAGCAAGAGGGGTATTCAGAGCACTAGTAGATGGGATCGGTAGCAAATGTGGAAATCTTGGCTTTCCATGAGAATGAGTAATATTTACAGATTCTACAGTGGAGAAGGAAATGATTATGGTATGATTACAAATGCAGGTAAGATGGTAGACTTGGTGGGGAAGATATAAAAGAATTTTCTCTTGACTCTTCAGTTTTCTCAGTGAAGGATGAGCTAAGGGCATAAAATAACAAGAGTGAGGGTAGGGTTTTGAGAAATTGAGGGGAAGATAAAGTATTGGATATTCATTTTGTATAATGGAAATGGGTGTATAATATGGAAGGATTGATCATTTAAGATATGTGGTCAAGAATTTAAGGTGAGATCAGTTAGCTTTGTCTTGTAAAGTTCTACAGCAACATCCATCACTTGTATATAGGAACAAAGCAGGTAGATAGCTAAATTTAACAGGGGTTGTGGTTTTGCCAGGGAAGTACTAGGGTGGGAAAGTGAGTAGGGAGATGAAGGTTGATGAAAGTAAGTGATACTGATGATAAATTGGTAAGCAATGAAGAAATGCGAAAAGAGAAATGTGGCTGATGCTGAAAAGTAGTAGAATTCACAGATTGGAGTTCAAAATTGAAGAATTTTTAGAGTTGGGTGTGTGAATGTGTGTATACCTGCACGTGAGCGAGGTATTTTGCTAGGAAGGATAATCAGTTGTAGCCCAAGAGATGTATGTTATAAATTCAGGATTTCAGAGTTGCTGTAATTTTTGAGAATGTCAATGTCTAGTGCATGAGCATTAGAGTGAGTGGCTTAAGTATGATGGAAGAAAAATACCATTGGAATTGAGGGCATGAAAGGTTTGCAAAGCCAAAAATGCTGGATGAATATCCACATAGATGACAGATGTTGAAGTTGCCAAGATGGTGGCAGTACTAAAAGTGGAGAAGAAGACTCAGGAAAGTGTCTAATGAATGAAGGTAAAGAAATAGATGGCGTAGCACATGATATCATCTAATAGCAAGAACTACAAATGAGCTCTGAATTTTGAAAGAGAAAGGAGCAGAAATGGTTTGAATGTGACAGTGAGTCGACTCCTTGGGGTATGTGAGGAAAACTAACGTTTGCTCAAGAGGACTGCAGGGGAAGTGATTTCCTCAAGGCACAGCAATATTCCAGTCATAAAACAGAGATTAAGGGAACACGGAGAGAACAACTTGAAGCTACTGGGGAGTTTCTTAATGATAGACTATGAGTTACAGAGGGCAGGAAAGAAGCGCTCATGAAGTTGGGGAGAGGGTTGGGTCCAATTCCGTCAAGTGCAGAGCAATACGTGAATAAGGGTCTAGTTAATGATGGATAATCTGCAGGGTGGTGACTTAAGTAAAAGTGATAAGACAAGATGGACCTTGTGACTGCACGGCAGATTGGGAGGTGAGTAAAGCCCTCCAGACTACAGATTGCTTAATCTAGGCTGACCTAGAACTAAGAAGAATCCAGAATCACCACTGAAACCTGTTTCCTCTAAATATCATGTATCCTGTATGATGATCCAGCATTTCAAAGATAGACTAGTAAGGACATCTAAGAGGGTAGGCTTGAAAGGAAACTAGTGTGTTTGCTCAAGAGTGTGAGTGTGTATGAAAAATATCAACAGCAAATTCTAATGTCAGAGGGTTGCTACTATAGGCTTATGGAGCCATGCACTATTCTTGGACAACCCAAGGTGCCTGCACAGATGTGGCCCAGATGCAAGCACCAACACTTACTGGGCACCTGCAAAGCCAAAGCTGGGGAAGATGGAAGGCCAAGTGGAAGTGGTATTTTCCCAAGACAGGAATGTATTTACTTAGGCTTCCTAAATGGCAGGTGGACAAAAAATGGAAGAAAGGAAATTAAGCTTCTTTTTGCCTAACATCTCTCCTCAGGAGGAAGTACTTGGAGTTGTATTTCCTACGTAAATTCCCCTGCTAAAACTCCAGGGAGCTCATCAGTGGGCAGATGTTCCCACCTAAGTATGGTTACAAGCAAACATTTATTCAAAATCATGGCTGCATCTGGCTCACATTAGAAGGGTTCTCTTTGTCATTGTCTTTTAAAAGAACAATTCCCCATGCTTATAAATCCAGACTCAGAACATCAATTCAACCAACCTCAGGAGCCCTGTGGCTACACCTTCCTGCTGGGAATCAGCATGGTCCCCAGACAATCAATTTCAGGAGTATTACCAAAGTGTTTTCATTTTCAGTGTTTATCCACTGGAATGTCTACGAGTGAAGAATAGACAGGGCAATACAATCCTAAGATTCAATTTCTTTCATCAAATACAAACTGTGTATATGAGCATCAAGGCAAGAGGATGGAGGACTTTAACTGAAATTCCAATAGATATCTAAGTGCAAATCCTGGAACCATCCCATGCTACCATTGTGAGTTAGGATAGGTACTTAACCACTCTGAGCCTGTTTTCTGATCTCTAAAAAAAAAATAGAAGGATAATATCTCATACAGCTGTTGCAAAGATCAACTCAAATAATTCATGTACAGACTATAGCACAACAACCTACAGAATGGGAGAAAATATTTGTAAATCGTGTATCTGATAAGGGATTTTTATTCAGAATATATAAAGAACTCTTACATGCCTGTGATAAGAAGGTAAATAACCCAACTTTTAAAATGGGCAGAAGATCTAAATAGACATTTCTGCAAGGAATATATACAAATGGCCAGCAAGCACATTAGAGACGCTTGACATCATTATTCATCAGGAAAACACAAATGAAAATGACAGAAAGATACCATTTCATACCCATGCGGATGGCTAGAATCCAAAATCCGATAATCATAACTGTTGGTGGGGATTTAGAGAAATCAGAACCATCATACACTGTTAGTGAGAATGTAAAATGGTATACCTGCTTTGGAAAAGTTTGGTAGTTTCTCAGAGGGTGAAACAGTGTTACTGTATGACCCACTTGTAGGTATATTCCCAAGATAAATGCAAATATATGTCCATACAAAAAACTTGTACATAAATATTCATAGCAGCAATATTCATAATACCCAAAGATGGAAACAACCCAAATGCCCATCAACTGACCAGTGGACAAACAAAATGTGGCAAATCCATACTACAGAATACTATTCAGACATCAAAAGGAATGAAGAACTAATATATGCTACAATATGGCTGAACCTTAAAAACATTATGCTAAGTGAAAGAAGTCAGTCACAAAAGACCACATATTATGTGATTCTATTCATATGAAATGCTCAGAACAGGCAAATCTATAGCTACAAAATAGATCAATAATTGCTTAAGGCTGAGGCAGAAGTTGTTGGGAGCATAGGGGATTAACAGCTACAAGATACGAGGGTTTCTTTTTGAGGTGTTGAAAACGTTCTAAAATAGACTGGAGGGAACTTCAAGACGTCGGAAGAGTAAGACGTGGAGATCACCTTCCTCCCCACAGAAGCATCAGAAATACATCTACACGTGGAACTGCTCCTATAGAACACCCACTGAACGCTGGCAGAAGACCTCAGACCTCCCAAAAGGCAAGAAACTCCCCAAGTAGCTGGGTAGGGCAAAAGAAAAAAAGAAAAAGCAGAGACAAAAGAATAGGAACGGGACCTGCACCAGTGGGAGGGAGCCTGAAGGAGGAAAGCTTTCCACACACTAGAAGCCCCTTCACTGGCGGAGACTACAGGTGGCGGACGGGGGCAGCTTCGGAGCCACGGAGGAGAGTGCAGCAACAGGGGTGCGGAGGGCAAAGTGGAGAGATTCCCGCACGGAGGATCGGTGCCGACCAGTACTCACCAGCCCGCGAGGCTTGTCTGCTCACCTGCCGGGACGGGTGGGGGCTGGGAGCTGAGGCTTGGGCTTCGGTCTGAGCGCAGGGAGAGGACTGGCAGTGTGAACACAGCCTGAAGGGGTTAGTACGCCACGTCTAGCCAGGAGGGAGTCCAGGAAAAGTCTGGAGCTGCCGCAAAGGCAAGGGACTTTTCCTTCCCTCTGTGTTTCCGGGTGCACGAGCAGAGGGGATTCAGAGCGCCGCCTAAGGGAGCTCCAGAGAGGGGCGCGAGGCGCGGCTAGGAGCGCAGACCCCAGAGATGGGCATGAGATGCTAAGGCTGCTGCTGCCGCCACCAAGAAGCCTGTGTGCGAGCACAGGTCACTATCCACACCTCCCTTCAGTGAGCCTGTGCAGCCCGCCACTGCCAGTGTCCCGTGATCCAGGGACGACTTCCCCGGGAGAACGCACGGTGTGCCTCGGGCTGGTGCCACGTCACGACGGCCTCTGTCACTGCAGGCTCACCCTGCCTCTGTACCCCTCCCTCCCCCCGGCCTGAGTGAGCCAGAGCCCCCAAAGCAGCGGCTCCTATAACCCCGTCCTGTCTGAGCGAAGAACAGACGCTCTCAGGAGACCTACACGCAGAGGCGGGGTCAAATCCAAAGCTGAACCCCGGGAGCTGTGCGAACAAAGAAGAGAAAGGGAAATCTCGCCCAGCAGCCTCAGGAGCAGCGGATTAAATCTCCACAATCAACTTGATGTACCCTGCATCGGTGGAACACCTGAATAGACAACGAATCATCCCAAATGGAGGAGGTGGACTTTGGGAGCAACGCTATTTATACATTTTTTCCCTTTTTCTCTTTTTGTGAGTGTGTATGCGTATGCTTCTGTGTGTGATTTTGTCTGTATAGTTTGGCAATTACCGTTTGTCCTAGGGTTCTGTCTGTCCGTTTTTTGTTTTTTTTTTTAGTATAGTTTTCAGCGCTTGTTATCATTGGTGAATTTGTTTCTTCTTCTCGTTTTTCTCTTCTTTCTCGTTTTTTAAATAATTAAAAAATTTTAATAATAAATTTTTGTCTTTATTTTAATAACTCTTTAATAATTTAATTTAATTTAATTTTACATTTTTCTTTCTTTCTTTCTTTCTTTCTTTCTTTCTTTATTTATTTATTTCTCCCTTTTATTCTGAGCCGTGTGCGTGAAAGTCTCTTGGTGCTCCAGCCAAGCATCAGGGCTGTTCCTCTGACGTGGCAGAGGCAAGTTCAGGATATTGGTCCACCACAGACCTCCCAGCTCCACGTAATATCAAACGGTGAAAATCTCCCGGAGATCTCCATCTCAACACCAAGACCAGCACCACTAAATGACCAGCAAGCTACGGTGCTGGATACCTTATGCCAAACAACTACCAAGAAAGGAACACAACTCCACCCAATAGCAGAGAGGCTGCCTAAAATCATAGTAAGGTCACAGACACCCCAAAACACACCACCAGACTTGGACCTGCCTACCAAAAAGAAAAGATCCAGCCTCATTGACCAGAACACAGGCACTAGTCCCCTCCACCAGGAAGCCTACACAACCCACTGAACCAACCTTAGCCACTGGGGACAGACACCAAAAACAACGGGAACTACGAACCTGCAGCCTGTGAAAAGGAGACCCCAAACACAGTAATATAAGCAAAATGAAAAGACAGAAAAACACAGAGCAGATGAAGGAGCAAGGTAAAAACGCACCAGACCTAACAAATGAAGAGGAAATAGGCAGTCTACCTGAAAAATTATAATGATAGTAAAGATGATCCAAAATCTTGGAAATAGAATGGAGAAAATACAAGAAAAGTTTCACAAGGACCTAGAAGAACTAAAGAGCAAACAAACAATCATGAACAACACAATAAATGAAATTACATATCCTCTAGAAGGGATCAATAGCAGAATAAATGAGGCAGAAGAACGGATAAGTGACCTGGAAGATAAAATAGTGGGAATAAGTACTGTAGAGCAGAATAAAGAAAAAAGAATGAAAAGAATTGAGGACAGTCTCAGAGACCTCTGGGACACGATTAAACGTACCAACATTCAAATTATAGGGGTTCCCAAAGAAAAAGAGAAAAAGAAATGGACTGAGAAAATATTTGAAGAGATTATAGTTGAAAACTTCCCTAATATGGGAAAGGGAATAGTTAATCAAGTCCAGGAAGCACAGAGAGTCCCATACAGGATAAATCCAAGGAGAAACACGCCAAGACACATAGTAGTCAAACTATCAAAAAGTAAATACAAAGAAAAAATATTAAAAGCAGCAATGGAAAAACAACAAATAACATAGAAGGGAATCCCCATAAGGTTAACAACTGATCTTTGAGCAGAAATTCTGCAAACAGGAAGGGAGGGGCAGGACATATTTAACGTGATGAAAGGGAAAAACCTACAACCAAGATTACTCTACCCAGCAAGGATCTCATTCAGATTTGACAGAGAAATTAAAACCTTTACAGACAAGCAAAAGCTAAGAGAATTCAGCAGAACCAAACCAGCTTTACAGCAAATGCTAAACCAACTTCTCCAGGGAGGAAACACAAGAGAAGGAAAAGACTTACAATAACAAATGCAAAACAATTTAGAAAATGGTAATAGGAGCATACATATCGATAATAACCTTAAATGTAAATGGATTAAATGCTCCCAACAAAAGACACAGACTGGCTGAATGGATACAAAAACAAGACCCGTATATATGCTGTCAACAAGAGACCCACTTCAGACCTAGGGAAACATACAGACTGAAAGTGAGGGGATGGAAAAAGATATTCCATGCAAATGAAAATCAAAAGAAAGCTGGAGTAGCAATTCTCATATCAGACAAAATAGACTTTAAAATAATGACTTACAAGGGACAAAGCAGGACACTACATAATGATCAAGGGATCGATCCAAGAAGAAGATATAACACTTGTAAATATTTATGCACCCAACATAAGAGCACCTCAATACATAAGACAAATACTAACAGCCATAAAAGGGGAAATCGACAGTAACACAATCATAGTAGGCGACTTTAACACCCCACTTTCAACAATGGACAGATCATCCAAAATGAAAAAAAAATAAGGAAACACAAGCTTTAAATGATACATTAAACAAGATGGACTTAATTGATATTCATAGGACATTCCATCCAAAAACGTCCAGAGATAAACCCATGTACACATGGTCACCTTATCTTGATAAAGGAGGCTAGAGTATACAATGGAGGAAAGACAGCCTCTTCAATAAGTGGTGCTGGGAAAACTGGACAGCTACATGGAAAAGAATGAAATTAGAACACTCCCTAATGCCATACACAAAAATAAACTCAAAATGGATTAAAGACCTTAATGTAAGGCCAGACACACTAAAACTCTTAGAGGAAATGAAAGAAGAACACTCTTTTGAGATAAATCACAGTAAGATCTTGTTTGACCCACCTCCTTAAGAAATGGAAACAAAACTAAAAATAAACAAATGGGACCGAGTGAAACTTAAAAGCTTTTGCACAGCAAAGGAAACCATAAACAAGATGAAAAGACAACCCTCAGAATGGGAGAAAATATTTGCAAACGAAGCAACTGACAAAGGATTAGTCTCCAAAATTTACAAGCAGCACATGCAGCTCAATATCAAAAACACAAACCACCCAATCCAAAAATGGGCAGAAGACCTAAATAGACATTTTTCCAAAGAAGATACACAGATTGCCAACAAACACATGAAAGAATGCTCAACGTCGTTAATCATTAGAGAAATGCAAATCAAAACTACAATGCGGTATCATCTCACACCGGTCAGAATGGCCATCATCAAAAAATCTACAAACAATAAATGGACAACCTGGAAGAAATGGACAAATTCTTAGAGAAGGTGTGGAGAAAAGGGAACCCTCATACACTGTTGATGGGAATGTAAATTGATACAGTCACTAAGGAGAACAGTATGGAGGTTCACTAAAAAACTAAAAATAGAACTACCATACGACCCAGCAATCCCACTATGGGGCATATATCCTGAGAAAACCATAATTCAAAAAGAGTCATGTACCACAATGTTCATTGCAGCTCTATTTACAATAGCCAGGACTTCGAAGGAACCTAAGTGTCCATCAACAGATGAATGGATAAAGAAGATGTGACACATGTATGCAATGGAATATTACTCAGTCATAAAAAGGAACGAAACTGAGTTATTTGTAGTGAGGTGGATGGACCCAGAGTCTGTCATACAGAGTGAAGTAAGTCAGAAAGAGAAAAACAAATACCGTATCCTAACACATATATATGGAATCTTTAAAAAAATATGGTCATGAGGAACCTAGGGGCAAGACGGGAAAAATGACGCAGACCTGGGCTTCCGTGGTGGTGTACTGGTTGAGAATCCGCCTGCCGATGCAGGGGACACGGGTTCGTGCCCCGGTCTGGGAGGATCCCACATGCCACGGAGAGGCTGGGCCTGTGAGCCATGGCCACTGAGCCTGCGCGTCCGGAACCTGTGCTCCACAACGGGTGGGGCCACAACAGTGAGTGGCCCGCGTACCGAAAAAAAAAAAAAAATGTCGCAGACCTACTAGAGAATGGACTTGAGGACAGGGGGAGGGGGAATGGTAAGCTGGGACAAAGTGAGAGAGGGGCATGGACATATATACACTACCAAATGTAAAACAGATAGCTAGTGGGAAGCAGCCACATAGCACAGGGAGATCAGCTCAGTGCTTTTTGACCACCTAGAGGGGTGGGATACGGAGGGTGGGAGGGAGGGAGATGCAAGAGGGAGGGGATATGGGTATATACGTTTATGTATAGCTGATTCACTTTGTTATAGAGCAGAAACTAATACACCATTGTAAAGCAATCATACTCCAGTAAAGATGTTAAAAAAAAAAGTGTGTTTGTTCAAAATAAATAAATAAATAACTTTCCTAACTGCTTAGGAAAGTTATTCCTCCTACCTATGAAATGAAAAATGATGTATAAGGGCACTTAGTGTTGACTATAAATTCCAGTTCTGTCAGTGATGGTATCTGGCGCATGAGGGGCACCCAAGTTAGGGAGCTTTTGGTTAATTTCCCTGGGCCATATAGAGCAAAGTGTTCTCTCAAATACTCTCTGGAAATTCGGAGCCTCAAATATGTTTGCCACCTTCCCCAAGTCATCATATTTATTAACATCCTTGTCTTATTTTTCTAGAAGCAGGAGTTTCTAGCAGATCTTTTCCCTTTGTGAAAGGATGTATTTCTGTGTGAGGTGGATCTAGGCCGCCTTAGTCTGTCCTCTAATGTTCACCTCAGTAGCACTTTACCTGGTTGATAATATCTTTGAGGCCAACTTCCTGTAATGTTTTTCTTTTTCTTTTCTTTTTTTTACCTTAGGAGCACTGTATAATAAAAACTCCATTAAAGATGCAAAACCAAAGTGAGCCATGAAGCAAGACACGATGGGGCCTATCAGCATTCCTAAGCGTGTTCAAGGCGAAAGCATTTCAGAGGGAGTTAAACAACAGTCATTTTAGCTATCTTTGTTGACCTCTGACTCTATATGCCAGTCACTGTGTTTGACATACATTAATTCTCATAAAACTTCTGTCATGTTGACATTATTATCTCCCTTTTACAAATGGGGAAAGAGGTTCACATAAATTAAATGACTTTCTCAGGGCAACAGCTAGTAAGTTTCAGGGCTGGATTTGTATCCAAAATAAAGTGGGCTTTGCTTGGTTTTTTGACTCTATTTTCTTCTTAGTAGTACTGCATACATTTATTATTTATATGTATTAAAAAGGATAAAATAAGTTTGGACTCCTCTCTCACACAACATGAAGTTCTGTATGATCTAAAGATAAAAATGTTGAAGTAAAATATATATATTATGGAAAACGTATGCATAATCTAGGAGTCAAGAAAAATTTCTGTGCAAGCTGGAAAACCTAGACACTCTGGAGAAATGACTGACATATTTGAGTGCTTAAAACTTAAAATGTAATCATATGGCAAACGTAAAGGTAAATAAAACCAGAAGACAAATAATACAGGAACATATATTTGTAAGACACATGACAGATAAAGGGTTCAATATCCAACATATAAAAAATTTCCCACACATTAATAAGAAAAGACAAACACCCTAATTGAAAGTGGTTAAAAAGGGTAAAAAGGGCTGTTCAAGGAGGCAGAAAACCCCCTTGCCAATAAACAAGTGAAATTACTCAACTTTAATAGCAATCAGGCGTATTGAAATTAAATTAACAAGGAAATATGACTTTAAGACCCTTAAACATGTTATCACACATTGCTGGAGTTTTGTGGAGGTTAATATGTTATCTCATACATTTGCCGAGGGAAATGTGCAGTATATTAAAGCCATTTGGAAGTCAATCTGGCAACCCCTATTAAAATTAAGAATTTACATATACTTTAACTTAGCAATTCCATTTCCGGGGCCTTCTTCCATAGAAGATAAAAGCACGGGTATATAACAGTGAATATGAACAAGATAAATTTTACATATATATTGAGATTAATTGCATCGTTTTTTCTAGTAGCCAAAAAACTGGAATCAACTTGAATGTCCTCAATAGAAGAATGGTTTAATAAGTTGTCTTTCACTCAAACCATTGCATTTTACATAACTAGTTTAAAAAGTGTGTTAAGTCTATACCAGACGATGTGGAAAACATTTCTCTGAAATGTTTCTAAGTGAGAAAAAGTACGTGCAGTAAAGAGTAAAATAGTGCCCCTATATGTTTTTATGCATACATATGTATGTTACCTTATTTATGAACATAGACAAAGCTATGCAAAGATTCACACCAGGCTTTTAACACTGCTTATCCAGTGGAGGAGTGGCTAATGAAGTGTAAAAATCCTATAGATGTACAGGCTTTCTCAATATTTATGTATATGTATGAATATATATATATATAATTCTCAACATTTATATATAATTGCTTTATGTAAATGCACATGTAAATTACATATGTGTAAAGCCATGTACAAAGAGATAGTTGCTGAAAGTGTGCATATCATAGAGAGTGTTTTGAGTTTTTAGTGTTTATGGTTCTTTTTTTTTAACTTTCTTTCTTGTACTTTGAGTTTTTCAAAATAAAAATTTTACATGATTTTAAGTTTAACATTTTCTAAAGCCAACATTATAGAGCAGGTTAAGGAAATGACCCAGTATCTACAGAATGATTTGATTGTTCAGTCCTCCAGCAGTTCATCAAACTACATTGAGCAGCAACCGTGACTTTGTGTCAGGTGTGTTAAAGTGGTTGGGATTACAGAGATGAATGAAATATGCTCCTTCTTGTTGTATATTACAACAAGACAAACATATAAATGAACTATTCTAATACAATATGGCTATTGCTTTAATATAAGAATTTGTAGGACCATAGGGGCAATGAACTCTGCAGGCATTGGTGGTAGAGAGGCTTCAGAGGGAAAGAACCATTTGAGCTTAGCCTTAAAGACTGAGGATGCTTTCATCACTCACCAGCCTTAGGTGGGGAAGGGAAAGCAAGCCCTTCAAAGAGGAAGGAATCAACATCTAGTCCTATTTCATTCATCAAGAATGTGGAGGAGGAAGTAAACAGTTTATTATTTATAGTCTCAAATGATGGTAATGTGTGGAAGATGGGCAAATGGAACAAGAGACTTTGGAAGAGTCCTGATCAGGAACTAATAAAATGAGAACCTGCTTTGAAACATGCAAGCAGGTTTTTCTGAGGGAAGAAGAACTCTAAGCTGCGTTTAATGAAAGGAAGCAACTGTCAAAGCAATCTGACTAAGTTCAGTACATTAGGTTTGCAGTTGGGGAAGAAATATGGGTTGCTGTTCATTTAGGACCTGTGGAAGAGGTTGGAGAAAAGGGGATAGGTATTCAAGCAATGATTCATTAGGTAGAAAGAAGAGAATGTTAGAAATCAGACACTACTGCCACTTACTGAATAAATTCATCATAAGCCATATACAGACACATTATAAAGTATCTAAAGGTACCAGAATGCTTGACCATTGAGGTAAGGTGCCCCAAAATACTGTGTCTTCAAGGAAAACACAAGGGTTCAGTACTCATGGGTTAGCAGCAGTTAACATAAGACACACTAGCTTTTGGGGAGTGGGGGAGAAAGAAGCAAGGATTATGCATGTATGTATTTATATCATAGATGATAACAACAGAAGCCATTTAATCAAATGCTTATTATTGGCCTAATATAATGTCAGGTGTTTTACATAAATTACCTCATTTAATCCCAGCATGGCTCTAAGATCTAGATACATGTTACTATCATTCCCTTTTTACAGATGAGGAAACTAAGTCTTACAGGAGTTAAAAAACGTACTCAAGGTCAAATAGCTTTTAGGTGGTGAAGCTGTAAATTGAGATCGGACTTTAAATCCTATGCTCCCAACTGCTCAACTAGACACTAAGTTATATTCCCCCTGCTAAACCCTAGTCCCAGCCATCATCATATCACACCTGTATTGTCCCAACAGCCTGTCACCCCTCTGGTCCTACACAGTTCACAACATCCAGTGAACTTTCTAAAACATACATCAGACGACATCACTTTCCTTTATCAAACCATCCAGTGGCCCTCCACTGCACGTAAGATAAAATCCAAGTTCTTACCCTGCAGGTCCCTATGTGACCACTTCTCTGCCAGCCTCTCCAGTCTCGGTCATCAATCTCTGCCCTGCCCCTCTCTGACTGCACTCCAGTCACTCACCCTTCTGCTCTTCCTCAACACACTCTTCTCGTTCTGGCCTCACGGCATTGCTACTTGCTAGTCTACCTAAAATGCTCTTCTTCAAAGTCTTCACACAGCTGACTCGACCTCATTATTCAGATCTTGATTCAAATATCAGCTCCTTAGAGAAGGTTCCCCACACCAACAACAAGAACGACCCCTTTGCCCATGAAAACAGAAGTTACTTGAGGACAGGAACTATTGATTTCATGTTCTTCACTCTAATTCCAGAACCAAGAGTAATATCTGACACCTACTAGGCACTCAGGATATATTTCTTTCCTGAAATACTGGTATCTTTTTTAAAGTGTCATACTCATATGCCTATGAGTATATATACATATATATATATATATATATATATATATATATATATATATATATATATATATTTATGGATATGTGAACTTGTTGTCACCTCACAGAAGTGGAATGTACATCCCTCACCCAAAATTTGGTTTGAATGTCAAGACTAATGATGCCACACATATACCAAGAAGGTATGAAAAGGATTATTACTCACATAATGAGTTATGCATCAAAAATGCAGTTAGACCAAAAAAAGAAAAAAGAAAAAACTGGTAACTGTGAAGTGTTCGGTAATTAGATGGTTGTGATTCTTTCATTCTATAGATATAGGAATAGATATAGAAATAATCGAAACATCAAGTTCTACACCTTAAGTATATACAATTTTTATTTATCCATTATACCTCAATAAAACTGAAAAAATGGGATCAGTCTCAATGACAACTTACCCATGGTGTTTGTCTGATAACTAAAACATTGCGTGGTTTATTTAATTTAATTTGGACTTGTTTATGTAAGCCATTATGGCACCTGCAGCATGAGACCAATAAGAAAGGTGAACGTTCCATTGAATATCTAGTACTATCAAGAGCTAGTACTATATATTCTGAGAAGTGAAATGAGTGCCTTAGTCTCTCTATCAATGTGCAGAACTTCAAAGAAGGTAAAGAGTGCTATGGTGAGACATTGTATTGTGGCTTTAATATGTGCAGAAGATGTGTGACCTTGATTTATATTTTGGGTATCCGTGAGGCAAGAGATTCTATGAGTTCTTTACCCCAAATGAGGCAACCTTGGAGAAGGAATTGTTTGCATTGGCCAGAACAGATGGTCAGACCGCTGGCAGTGGCCCAAAGATCTATAAAAATGTGAAGATGAGGCCAATTGTTGGCTAAGACATGGCCAAGTGCTCAGATAACTGGCTAAAGTTTGGCCAACTGAGCTGATCCTGTGTCCTGTCCTTTATCAGGAACATTCTGATGAAGAGATGAAAAGCAGCAAGAGTCAAGCAAGCTCCATTAAGTGTGACAGTGGCAATGCCATTGGTTAAGTGAATGAACCCCCTTTGGTATTCACTGTGTTGAGCCTAAGGGGCTCCCCAGGTATCCAAGTGTTCTAAGAGATGACCTCCTCTAGCACTGTGGCATCCGGCAAGGGACCCAGCACAGGGGACGTTACCCTCTCCTGAAAGTAGGGTATGCAGAGAGCCCAGGTTCAGCTCCATCCTGTAGCAAGGAGGCCTCACTAGCTGTGCTGGGCTTGCAGGGTGCTGTTTCCATGATCAAAGGCCTAACGGGCAGCTGTATACTGAGGGTCACAGGTTCAGGACCTGAGATAGTCTATATTTCCAGGAAAGTCCAGTATGCACCCACCAATTGCTACACTAATGGCATACAGCATTGGGCCAAGGAAGGTAGTTCCTTGTATCAGAAGCCCATGCAACTAACGGCCATCACTGATGGTAGAGGGACTCCAAGATATATGAGAGAAGGTTGCTAAAGCTCCCACAGTGAAGGAATCCCGGGGGGCCGTAACAGGAATGCCTGTTCTATGGCCATTCAGGCAGATTCTAGTATCTTTTTACAGGGGGTCTCATTCAAGTTGGGCCTATTTGCAAGTTACAGAACAAAAAAAAAGCTTTGTAAATGAGGAGTGTTGCCTCCAGAATCTAAACATGTCAAAAACATGTTGGGCTTGTTTTAACAATGTGGGTCCTAAGAAGACTAAAAGCTGTTTCTTGACACTGTCAGGACTGGAGCAGCCCTCAACTTACTAAATAATTTTCAGGAGCTTAACTGAAGTGGTGGGGCCCTGTACTATGTGTCTCATGTGAATCTCCTCAAAGGAGGATGTCATTAGTGTGATGTCATAACTGTGTACACGAAAATAGTTAGAGCTGGTTAAAATATTGCCTGTGAAGACTATGTGAGATGGCAGGCGTGGAGACTGAGCCCATTGAGTACCCAGGTGAAGGTGTATTGTGTCCCTTTAAAGGTGAAGGTTAACTGCAGCTGAGAGGTTGTTGAACTAGGCACTGAATAGAACATGCTAGCCAAATACTTTGCTCTAACTGCAAAGTATTTACCAGTTACTTATTTATTATTGGGTGGAATCAGTCATTTCAATAGGTGGGGCCATGACGCCAAGGGTATGAATTCACACTGAGGCACCGGTCCTGTTTTGCCGGGTTTAAGAACAAGTAAAACTTGGCTGTTAAATGCAGCAGAAGTGGGGATAACCACACCTTCTCTAAATAGGTCTTATATAATGGGTTTCAATCTGTGAAAACCGTGCTTTCATTTAGATTGAACCTTTTCTTAAACACTGAGGTGAAAGGTTTTATTTTAACTAGGGGGAAAGGTCCATAGGGTCCCATAGTTTTCAAGCTGATTATAAGGGCCAGAGACTTAACTTGATTACTTATTGGGTCAGGTTCTCCACGTGCACTAGAGGATATTTTAGGGTAATGGATGTCTTGGCTATGGAAAAGTTAGGCACGGAAATAATTTGGATGGTTCAGGTTAGGCATATCTGTTTCTATTTTATGTTCACCTACTCCCTGGCTGGGAGTGGATGAACATAAAGTGTGGCCAGATGTGGGCCAGAAGGGGAAGGGGAATTAATGAGGCTTCAAAACTGTCTATTGTCAAACATCAAAAGTGGAATCAGATTATGACACACACTGCCACCACCCATACAGCACCCCTCTCCCCATCTGGGACCTCCCAAACACACACGGAAACACCAAGTCCATTTCCTCCTCAACAGCAGGATAAAGTGTTCAGGAAGAAATCTGTCTTCAGAGCTCAGTCCTCACCCAGTCCTTATTCCCGGTGTCTGGCTAACTATGGACTGTCTGGTCTGGGCCCCAAACTGGCAGGATACTACCTCCCTCCCTTCTCACACGGCTGCCCCTTCCTGCCTTCCTTCAGTCCCCATCACCGAAGAACAGACAGAGATACACACACATCTTTCTACAACAGCTTGCACATCAATAGCTGAGGGCTTTTTTATTTGGCTCTACACAGGTGACCATGTCTCCAGTGCTTTCTCTGGAGAGACAACAGAGACAGCAAGGTCTCAGTCACCTGATAGACCCAGGGCAGCACTTTATGAACTGCTGGAAGAGCCCTCTGGGACGTTTTCATCCTCCTCTGGCTCTTTAGTCATTGTTGTACTCCGCCAGTAATAGAATGCTAGCATCTTTGACTTCTTCTGTGTAGAACCTCTTCCCGAATTCTGACGACGGACTGATTTTCTTAACTCGACCACCTCCTGAATCTGGTCGGAAAACAAAGTGATACAGAAAGATATTGATTTGGGGAAAGAGGATGGGAAGGAGAACTTTGAGAGAATGGGTGTGGATTGAGAAGGGGTTTGTGCCAGGGAAGGGCTGGGTAAGTCTTGGGTGGGGGATGAAGAGGAGGCACGTGAGTCGGGTAATCTGACATCTTCCATCTTATAGCCCTGGAGTGGAGAATTCACCCTCTCCCTTCTGCGTTGGCCCCCCGGTGTTTGTTGCTCTGACCTCTCGGTGTTTGTCCGTGCATCACGGTTAGGCTCCTGGGGGACTGTAGTTTCCTCTGCCATGTGAGTAGCAACAGTGTGCTCTACTCCAAGGCTCCTGGCCTCTCTATATATACCCTGCCAGGACAATGAAGAGCCACACCCATCAGCTTTGATTGGTCAGCCAATGGTAGTGCTGGGGTGGCTGTGACATCACAAAGCACTACCCTTGAAGATACGTGGGGGGAGGGGAGGGGTGCAGAGGAGTCTAGGTGCTCTGGTTAGAGAAAGGGAGTGCTTCCTCAACACCCAGTAAAGAGCCTTCCCAAATTGACCTTCCACTCTTCCTCATCTTCTCTGGTTCAATCCTTGTGGTGCACATGTTAGGGAGAAGGTGTTCCCTCCAAACCATTCCACATGGCCACCCCCATTCAGTGTTAAATTCTGTTGTCTCCCAGATCTCATCACCTGGTATTGTGTGGTTTTTAAAAACTTTTTATTTTAGAACAGTTTTAGGTTTACAGAGTAATTGTGAATATCATATTCATACACTCCACAACAAATTTCCCTTCTTAACATTGTACATTAGTATGGTACAATTGTTCAACTTAGTGAACCAACACTGAAACAGTATTATTAACTAAAGTCTGTACTTCATCAGAATTCCTTTTTTTTTTAAATGTTGAGCCTTCTTTTAATTAATTTACTTTTATTTTTGGCTGTGTTGGGTCTTCGTTTCTGTGCGTGGGCTTTCTCTAGATGTGGCAAGCAGGGGCCACTCTTCATCGTGATGGGCGGGCCTCTCACTGTCGCGGCCTCTCTTGTTGCGGAGCACAGGCTCCAGATGCGCAGGCTCAGCGGCTGTGGCTCACGGGCCTAGTTGCTCTGCGGCATATGGGATCTTCCCAGATCAGGGCTCGAACCCGTGTCCCCTGCATCATCAGGCAGATTCTCAACCTCTGTGCCACCGTGGAAGCCCCAGATTGCCTTATTTTTTACCTAATATTCTTCTTCTGGCCCAGGATCCCAACCAAGATTCTACATTCAATTTAGTCATTCCTTGTTATAACTTCTTAGGCTCCTCTTGGCTGTGACAGTTTTTTAGACTTCTTGTTTTTGAAGACTTTGACAGTTTGGGGTCTTGTGTTTTGTCTTTTACATTAGGTCTGCAGATGTTATTGCTCTTATAGGTAAAAGTTTTTATAAGTTTCTTCTTCCAGAGAACCTCAAATCAAGTCAGTACCATCAGTGTTATGGACTTCCCCGTGGCAATGGTTGAACTAATCTCTTGGCTTTGTCACAGAGGTGACACAAATGTTTTTCTCTAGAGGTCTGAGGATCAGGATCATTTTTATTTATGACAGAGGCACAGGGGCAGCAGCAGAAGCATTTTGTAAGGTACTAGTGAGTCATTTACTTTTAGAAGTATGACCTCAGCATCCCACATAGTTAACGGCTCTTCCTCCACACGAGTGACCATCCAATGGACCTGTATATTGAACAGACTGTCAGTCTTTCTCCTGAGCTCTATATAGAAAGGGGGCCAACATGTGGTTGAGACACAACCAGTGTTCACAAGGTAAGAGTCATTTCTTTGAGGTTAGTATCAGTCGCAACTTAGTTTGGAATTGAAACACGTGATTCAACCTGAGAATCACAAATAGGTCCAGGTTGAGACACAGGATTCAGGACTGCTTTAAGGAAGGTCCCAATCGAAGAATCCTTTCACTATATGCCAAGTGTTTAAACTGACTTATGTTGGTCAAAGCTTTAGCAGACACTCAGTAGGACTAACAAATGCAGCACAAAGAAGCAAGTTCAAAGCACAAGCTAGCCAGCAGGCAGTAGCCCAAGTGCCTGTTCACCAGCATAGAGCAGAGCCAGTTAGAAAGCCAAAGCAAGAGAAGAAAGACCCCCGGTGGTAAGGGATAGCACCTTGATGTCCTGCTCACAGGACCAGTTGTTGTAATCACACCACAGAGACAGGATGGACCCTTCAACCCAAATTCGGTTTGGATGTCGAGACTGATAACACATACACCTAGAGAGTATGAAAAACCTTACTACATAAGGAGGCTTTCTGGGGAGAGCAGGGCAGGCTCTCAAGCAGGTTCAAGAATAGCTTGAGAGAGCAGAAGAAGGAGACTGGCTTGGCTTTTATGGTGGTGAGGGGATGATGCTGGAGTGTTCCCACACACAGGTCAGGTTTTGCACAGCCTGAACTTCCTCCTGGCCCACAGAAGAGAGAGTACCTGAGCTTTCTTATCCGATCTAGGGAAGCAGGGGAAGAGGCAGTGGTAGGGCTCTTTTATAGAATAATGTTGTGTAAATGCAAGGTGTTTAGCACAGTTTAGAATTCTCATAACCATTATAACCACACTTATATTGTTTTCAGTTAAACTACGTTTCACTAGATTAGTATTTCCCAAATTATGGTCCTTTAAATATTATTTAAGGTGGCTTAGAATTATCTTGGTTCATCACAGAGAAACTGTGTAGAAAGAGAAAAGACTGCTAGCCTCAGGAGGTCTGACACACTGGTCACAAAAGAGCAGACTTCATTGTACTATCTGCTGAATTATGAGGGGTTTCTAACATGTTTCCCATCCTGGGTGACTAGTGTAGCACCCAAAGACTGTAATAATAATTACCGAAACTAAAATTTATTGACTACTAACTCTATGTAGGTATTATGCTAAATACCCATATACATATTTAATCCTCGTCACAACCCTATTGAGATATGTGGCAAAAGAGTGGTTTCTGTCATTTCTGCCAGGACATCTCCATTCCAATTGCAGAAGCAGAAAAGAGCATATAGGAGGGCACATGGGAATATTTATGGGCCAGTCTCAAAAGGGGTATGCATTACTCCTGCTCACATTTCCTTGGGAAAAACTCACATAGCCACATCTAACTACAAGAGAAAATGAGAAATGTAGTCTACCTGGTAGAAGAGGAGAACTTAAATGTTGGAGATAAGCTAGCAATCTCTGTCTCCACCATCTTGTTCATCACTCTCCCCAGTATTTACAGTAGAGCCTGGCACATAGTAGGTGGCCATGAATATTTCTGTTGAATGAATGGGTTTCAACGTTTTTGGTCAGTTATGGGGATCAAAAGCATATAGAACTTGGTTAAGCAATGGTTTCCTAGATATGACACAAAAAGCACAAGCAACAAAGAAAGAGTAAATTGGACTATATCAAAATTTTAAAATGTTTTCTTCTGCAAAAAAATACCATGAAGAAAGCAAAAAGGCACACCAAAGAGAGATCCTGGCAAATCATATATTTAATAAAAGTGTAGTATCCAGAATACAGAAAGAACTCTTACAACTCAACAACAAAAATACAAACAACCCAACTGAAAATCAGGTAAAGGACTTAAATAGACATTGTGCTAATGAAGATATACAAATAGCCAACAAACATATGAAAATATGCTCAATACCATTAGTCGTTAGGGAAATGCAAATCAAAACCACGATGAGATGCCACTTCAAACCCACTAGGAAGGCTATAACTTTTTTAAAAAGAAAATAACAAGTATTGACAAGGATGTAGAGAAAGTGAAACACTCATACACGTCTGGTGGGAACATAAAATGATACAGGTTCTGTGGAAAACATTTTGGCAGTTACTCAACAAGTTAAACATACACTTGCCATATTACCCAGTAACTCTACTCCTAGGTATATAATGAAAAGAGTTGAAAAGGAGGGAACAACAGCAACAACAACAACAAAAAAAAAACAGGTGAATTGAGCAACACACAAGCAAAGGGCAGATAATGTTTCAAGAAGTAAAAAATGGTCAACTTTATTAAATACTTTTACAGGTAATATAGGGACAGACAAATGACGATTGAACTTGTTAGTAGAGAGGTCATTGGTACATTTGATAAGAAGGAAATTGAAAGAGTGGAAAATATTTTAATATAAACCTGGATGTGTATTAAGGAGAAAATGTGAGATCAGAAAGTGAGGGGCGGATAGACAATTTCTTTTGCGAGTTTTGGTGCTAAGGGGAGGAGAAATATGGGACTATAGCTGGAGTGGGATTTGGTATTAAGAGAGTGTATTTTTAAGAGGCTAGATTCTAGAATGCATCTAGCCAATATAAATGACTGAATGAAACTGACGACATAAAAATCCAAAGGGATAATTGCAGAAGAAAAAATATTGAGAAAGCAAGAGGGGTATTCAGAGCACTAGTAGATGGGATCGGTAGCAAATGTGGAAATCTTGGCTTTCCATGAGAATGAGTAATATTTACAGATTCTACAGTGGAGAAGGAAATGATTATGGTATGATTACAAATGCAGGTAAGATGGTAGATTTGGTGGGGAAGATATAAAAGAATTTTCTCTTGACTCTTCAGTTTTCTCAGTGAAGGATGAGCTAAGGGCATAAAATAACAAGAGTGAGGGTAGGGTTTTGAGAAATTGAGGGGAAGATAAAGTATTGGATATTCATTTTGTATAATGGAAATGGGTGTATAATATGGAAGGATTGATCATTTAAGATATGTGGTCAAGAATTTAAGGTGAGATCAGTTAGCTTTGTCTTGTAAAGTTCTACAGCAACATCCATCACTTGTATATAGGAACAAAGCAGGTAGATAGCTAAATTTAACAGGGGTTGTGGTTTTGCCAGGGAAGTACTAGGGTGGGAAAGTGAGTAGGGAGATGAAGGTTGATGAAAGTAAGTGATACTGATGATAAATTGGTAAGCAATGAAGAAATGCGAAAAGAGAAATGTGGCTGATGCTGAAAAGTAGTAGAATTCACAGATTGGAGTTCAAAATTGAAGAATTTTTAGAGTTGGGTGTGTGAAGGTGTGTATATCTGCACGTGAGCGAGGTATTTTGCTAGGAAGGATAATCAGTTGTAGCCCAAGAGATGTATGTTATAAAATCAGGATTTCAGAGTTGCTGTAATTTTTGAGAATGTCAATGTCTAGTGCATGAGCATTAGAGTGAGTGGCTTAAGTATGATGGAAGAAAAATACCATTGGAATTGAGGGCATGAAAGGTTTGCAAAGCCAAAAATGCTGGATGAATATCCACATAGATGACAGATGTTGAAGTTGCCAAGATGGTGGCAGTACTAAAAGTGGAGAAGAAGACTCAGGAAAGTGTCTAATGAATGAAGGTAAAGAAATAGATGGCGTAGCACATGATATCATCTAATAGCAAGAACTACAAATGAGCTCTGAATTTTGAAAGAGAAAGGAGCAGAAATGGTTTGAATGTGACAGTGAGTCGACTCCTTGGGGTATGTGAGGAAAACTAACGTTTGCTCAAGAGGACTGCAGGGGAAGTGATTTCCTCAAGGCACAGCCATATTCCAGTCATAAAACAGAGATTAAGGGAACACGGAGAGAACAACTTGAAGCTACTGGGGAGTTTCTTAATGATAGACTATGAGTTACAGAGGGCAGGAAAGAAGCGCTCATGAAGTTGGGGAGAGGGTTGGGTCCAATTCCGTCAAGGGCAGAGCAATACGTGAATAAGGGTCTAGTTAATGATGGATAATCTGCAGGGTGGTGACTTAAGTAAAAGTGATAAGACAAGATGGACCTTGTGACTGCACGGCAGATTGGGAGGTGAGTAAAGCCCTCCAGACTACAGATTGCTTAATCTAGGCTGACCTAGAACTAAGAAGAATCCAGAAACACCACTGAAACCTGTTTCCTCTAAATATCATGTATCCTGTATGATGATCCAGCATTGCAAAGATAGACTAGTAAGGACATCTAAGAGGGTAGGCTTGAAAGGAAACTAGTGTGTTTGCTCAAGAGTGTGAGTGTGTATGAAAAATATCAACAGCAAATTCTAATGTCAGAGGGTTGCTACTATAGGCTTATGGAGCCATGCACTATTCTTGGACAACCCAAGGTGCCTGCACAGATGTGGCCCAGATGCAAGCACCAACACTTACTGGGCACCTGCAAAGCCAAAGCTGGGGAAGATGGAAGGCCAAGTGGAAGTGGTATTTTCCCAAGACAGGAATCTATTTACTTAGGCTTCCTAAATGGCAGGTGGACAAAAAATGGAAGAAAGGAAATTAAGCTTCTTTTTGCCTAACATCTCTCCTCAGGAGGAAGTACTTGGAGTTGTATTTCCTACGTAAATTCCCCTGCTAAAACTCCAGGGAGCTCATCAGTGGGCAGATGTTCCCACCTAAGTATGGTTACCAGCAAATATTTATTCAAAATCATGGCTGCATCTGGCTCACATTAGAAGGGTTCTCTTTGTCATTGTCTTTTAAAAGAACAATTCCCCATGCTTATAAATCCAGACTCAGAACATCAATTCAACCAACCTCAGGAGCCCTGTGGCTACACCTTCCTGCTGGGAATCAGCATGGTCCCCAGACAATAAATTTCAGGCGTATTACCAAAGTGTTTTCATTTTCAGTGTTTATCCACTGGAATGTCTACGAGTGAAGAATAGACAGGGCAATACAATCCTAAGATTCAATTTCTTTCATCAAATACAAACTGTGTATATGAGCATCAGGGCAAGAGGATGGAGGACTTTAACTGAAATTCCAATAGATATCTAAGTGCAAATCCTGGAACCATCCCATGCTAGCATTGTGAGTTAGGATAGGTACTTAACCACTCTGAGCCTGTTTTCTGATCTCTAAAAAAAAATAGAAGGATAATATCTCATACAGCTGTTGCAAAGATCAACTCAAATAATTCATGTACAGACTATAGCACAACAACCTACAGAATGGGAGAAAATATTTGTAAATCGTGTATCTGATAAGGGATTTTTATTCAGAATATATAAAGAACTCTAACATGCCTGTGATAAGAAGGTAAATAACCCAACTTTTAAAATGGGCAGAAGATCTAAATAGACATTTCTGCAAGGAAGATATACAAATGGCCAGCAAGCACATTAGAGACGCTTGACATCATTATTCATCAGGAAAACACAAATGAAAACCACAGAAAGATACCATTTCATACCGATTCGGATGGCTAGAATCCAAAAGTGAGATAATCATAACTGTTGGTGGGGATTTAGAGAAATCAAAACCATCATACACTGTTAGTGAGAATGTAAAATGGTATACCTGCTTTGGAAAAGTTTGGTAGTTTCTCAGAGGGTGAAACAGTGTTACTGTATGACCCACTTGTAGGTATATTCCCAAGATAAATGCAAGTATATGTCCATACAAAAACTTGTACATAAATATTCATAGCAGCAATATTCATAATACCCAAAGATGGAAACATCCCAAAGGCCCATCAAATGACCAGTGGACAAACAAAATGTGGCAAATCCATACAACAGAATACTATTCAGACATCAAAAGGAATGAAGAACTAATATATGCTACAATATGGCTGAACCTTAAAAACATTATGCTAAGTGAAAGAAGTCAGTCACAAAAGACCACATATTATGTGATTCTATTCATATGAAATGCTCAGAACAGGCAAATCTATTGATACAAAATAGATCAATAATAGCTTAAGGCTGAGGCAGAAGTTGTTGGGAGCATAGGGGATTCACAGCTACAAGATACGAGGGTTTCTTTTTGAGGTGTTGAAAACGTTCTAAAATAGACTGGAGGGAACTTCAAGACGTCGGAAGAGTAAGACGTGGAGATCACCTTCCTCCCCACAGAAGCATCAGAAATACATCTACACGTGGAACTGCTCCTATAGAACACCCACTGAACGCTGGCAGAAGACCTCAGACCTCCCAAAAGGCAAGAAACTCCCCAAGTAGCTGGGTAGGGCAAAAGAAAAAAAGAAAAAGCAGAGACAAAAGAATAGGAACGGGACCTGCACCAGTGGGAGGGAGCCTGAAGGAGGAAAGCTTTCCACACACTAGAAGCCCCTTCACTGGCGGAGACTACAGGTGGCGGACGGGGGCAGCTTCGGAGCCACGGAGGAGAGTGCAGCCACAGGGGTGTGGAGGGCAAAGTGGAGAGATTCCAGAACGGAGGATCGATGCCGACCAGTACTCACCAGCCCGCGAGGCTTGTCTGCTCACCTGCCGGGACGGATGGGGGCTGGGAGCTGAGGCTTGGGCTTCGGTCTGAGCGCAGGGAGAGGACTGGCAGTGTGAACACAGCCTGAAGGGGTTAGTACGCCACGTCTAGCCAGGAGGGAGTCCAGGAAAAGTCTGGAGCTGCCGCAAAGGCAAGAGACTTTTCCTTCCCTCTGTGTTTCCTGGTGCACGAGCAGAGAAGATTCAGAGCGCCGCCTAAGGGAGCTCCAGAGAGGGGCGCGAGGCACGGCTAGGAGCGCAGACCCCAGAGATGGGCATGAGATGCTAAGGCTGCTGCTGCCGCCACCAAGAAGCCTGTGTGCGAGCACAGGTCACTATCCACACCTCCCTTCAGTGAGCCTGTGCAGCCCGCCACTGCCAGTGTCCCGTGATCCAGGGACGACTTCCCCGGGAGAACGCACGGTGTGCCTCGGGCTGGTGCAACGTCACGCCGGCCTCTGTCACTGCAGGCTCACCCTGCCTCTGTACCCCTCCCTCCCCCCGGCCTGAGTGAGCCAGAGCCCCCAAAGCAGCGGCTCCTATAACCCCGTCCTGTCTGAGCGAAGAACAGACGCTCTCAGGAGACCTACACGCAGAGGCGGGGTCAAATCCAAAGCTGAACCCCGGGAGCTGTGCGAACAAAGAAGAGAAAGGGAAATCTCGCCCAGCAGCCTCAGGAGCAGCGGATTAAATCTCCACAATCAACTTGATGTACCCTGCATCGGTGGAACACCTGAATAGACAACGAATCATCCCAAATGGAGGAGGTGGACTTTGGGAGCAACGCTATTTATACATTTTTTCCCTTTTTCTCTTTTTGTGAGTGTGTATGCGTATGCTTCGGTGTGTGATTTTGTCTGTATAGTTTGGCAATTACCGTTTGTCCTAGGGTTCTGTCTGTCCGTTTTTTGTTTTTTTTTTTAGTATAGTTTTCAGCGCTTGTTATCATTGGTGAATTTGTTTCTTCTTCTCGTTTTTCTATTCTTTCTCGTTTTTTTAATTACTTAAAAAATTTTAATAATAAATTTTTGTCTTTATTTTAATAACTCTTTAATAATTTAATTTAATTTAATTTTACATTTTTCTTTATTTATTTATTTATTTATTTATTTATTTATTTATTTATTTCTCCCTTTTATTCTGAGCCGTGTGCGTGACAGTCTCTTGGTGCTCCAGCCAAGCATCAGGGCTGTTCCTCTGACGTGGCAGAGGCAAGTTCAGGATATTGGTCCACCACAGACCTCCCAGCTCCACGTAATATCAAACGGTGAAAATCTCCCAGAGATCTCCATCTCAACACCAAGACCCAGCTCCACTAAATGACCAGCAAGCTACGGTGCTGGATAACTTATGCCAAACAACTACCAAGAAAGGAACACAACTCCACCCATTAGCAGAGAGGCTGCCTAAAGTCATAGTAAGGTCACAGACACCCCAAAACACACCACCAGACTTGGACCTGCCTACCAAAAAGAAAAGATCCAGCCTCATTGTCCAGAACACAGGCACTAGTCCCCTCCACCAGGAAGCCTACACAACCCACTGAACCAACATTAGCCACTGGGGACAGACACCAAAAACAACGGGAACTACGAACCTGCAGCCTGTGAAAAGGAGACCCCAAACACAGTAAGATAAGCAAAATGAAAAGACAGAAAAACACACAGCAGATGAAGGAGCAAGGTAAAAACGCACCAGACCTAACAAATGAAGAGGAAATAGGCAGTCTACCTGAAAAAGTATTCAGAATAATGATAGTAAAGATGATCCAAAATCTTGGAAATAGAATGGAGAAAATACAAGAAAAGTTTCACAAGGACCTAGAAGAACTAAAGAGCAAACAAACAATCATGAACAACACAATAAATGAAATTACATATCCTCTAGAAGGGATCAATAGCAGAATAAATGAGGCAGAAGAACGGATAAGTGACCTGGAAGATAACATAGTGGGAATAACTACTGGAGAGCAGAATAAAGAAAAAAGAATGAAAAGAATTGAGGACAGTCTCAGAGACCTCTGGGACACGATTAAACGTACCAATATTCAAATTATAGGGGTTCCCAAAGAAAAAGAGAAAAAGAAAGGGACTGAGAAAATATTTGAAGAGATTATAGTTGAAAACTTCCCTAATATGGGAAAGGGAATAGTTAATCAAGTCCAGGAAGCACAGAGAGTCCCATACAGGATAAATCCAAGGAGAAACACGCCAAGACACATAATAGTCAAACTATCAAAAAGTAAATACAAAGAAAAAATATTAAAAGCAGCAATGGAAAAACAACAAATAACATAGAAGGGAATCCCCATAAGGTTAACAACTGATCTTTGAGCAGAAATTCTGCAAACCAGAAGGGAGGGGCAGGACATATTTAACGTGATGAAAGGGAAAAACCTACAACCAAGATTACTCTACCCAGCAAGGATCTCATTCAGATTTGACAGAGAAATTAAAACCTTTACAGACAAGCAAAAGCTAAGAGAATTCAGCAGAACCAAACCAGCTTTACAGCAAATGCTAAACCAACTTCTCCAGGCAGGAAACACAAGAGAAGGAAAAGACTTACAATAACAAATGCAAAACAATTAAGAAAATGGTAATAGGAGCATACATATCGATAATTACCTTAAATGTAAATGGATTAAATGCTCCCACCAAAAGACACAGACTGGCTGAATGGATACAAAAACAAGACCCGTATATATGCTGTCAACAAGAGACCCACTTCAGACCTAGGGAAACATACAGACTGAAAGTGAGGGGATGGAAAAAGATATTCCATGCAAATGAAAATCAAAAGAAAGCTGGAGTAGCAATTCTCATATCAGACAAAATAGACTTTAAAATAATGACTTACAAGGGACAAAGCAGGACACTACATAATGATCAAGGGATCGATCCAAGAAGAAGATATAACACTTGTAAATATTTATGCACCCAACATAGGAGCACCTCAATACATAAGACAAATACTAACAGCCATAAAAGGGGAAATCGACAGTAACACAATCATATTAGGCGACTTTAACACCCCACTTTCAACAATGGACAGATCATCCAAAATGAAAAATAATAAGGAAACACAAGCTTTAAATGATACATTAAACAAGATGGACTTAATTGATATTTATAGGACATTCCATCCAAAAACGTCCAGAGATAAACCCATGTACACATGGTCACCTTATCTTGATAAAGGAGGCTAGAGTATACAATGGAGGAAAGACAGCCTCTTCAATAAGTGGTGCTGGGAAAACTGGACAGCTACATGGAAAAGAATGAAATTAGAACACTCCCTAATGCCATACACAAAAATAAACTCAAAATGGATTAAAGACCTTAATGTAAGGCCAGACACACTAAAACTCTTAGAGGAAATAAAAGAAGAACACTCTTTTGAGATAAATCACAGTAAGATCTTGTTTGACCCACCTCCTAAAGAAATGGAAACAAAACTAAAAATAAACAAATGGGACCGAGTGAAACTTAAAAGCTTTTGCACAGCAAAGGAAACCATAAACAAGATGAAAAGACAACCCTCAGAATGGGAGAAAATATTTGCAAACGAAGCAACTGACAAAGGATTAGTCTCCAAAAATTACAAGCAGCTCATGCAGCTCAATATCAAAAACACAAACCACCCAATCCAAAAATGGGCAGAAGACCTAAATAGACATTTTTCCAAAGAAGATACACAGATTGCCAACAAACACATGAAAGAATGCTCAACGTCGTTAATCATTAGAGAAATGCAAATCAAAACTACAATGCGGTATCATCTCACACCGGTCAGAATGGCCATCATCAAAAACTCTACAAACAATAAATGGACAACCTGGAAGAAATGGACAAATTCTTAGAGAAGGTGTGGAGAAAAGGGAACCCTCATACACTGTTGATGGGAATGTAAATTGATACAGTCACTAAGGAGAACAGTATGGAGGTTCACTAAAAAACTAAAAATAGAACTACCATACGACCCAGCAATCCCACTATGGGGCATATATCCTGAGAAAACCATAATTCAAAAAGAGTCATGTACCACAATGTTCATTGCAGCTCTATTTACAATATCCAGGGCTTGGAAGGAACCTAAGTGTCCATCAACAGATGAATGGATAAAGAAGATGTGGCACATGTATACAATGGAATATTACTCAGCCATAAAAAGGAACGAAACTGAGTTACTTGTAGTGAGGTGGATGGACACAGAGTCTGTCATACAGAGTGAAGTAAGTCAGAAAGAGAAAAACAAATACCGTATCCTAACACATATATATGGAATCTTTAAAAAAATATGGTCATGAGGAACCTAGGGGCAAGACGGGAAAAAAGACGCAGACCTGGGCTTCCCTGGTGGTGTACTGGTTGAGAATCCGCCTGCCGATGCAGGGGACACGGGTTCGTGCCCCGGTCTCGGAGGATCCCACATGCCACAGAGAGGCTGGGACCGTGAGCCATGGCCACTGAGCCTGCGCGTCCGGAACCTGTGCTCCACAACTGGAGAGGCCACAACAGCGAGAGGCCCGCGTACCGAAAAAAAAAAAAGAAATGTCGCAGACCTAGTAGAGAATGGACTTGAGGACACGGGGAGGGGGAAGGGTAAGCTGGGACAAAGTGAGAGAGTGGCATGGACATATATACACTACCAAATGTAAAACAGATAGCTAGTGGGAAGCAGCCACATAGCACAGGGAGATCAGCTCAGTGCTTTTTGACCACCAAGAGGGGTGGGATAGGGAGGGTGGGAGGGAGGGAGATGCAAGAGGGAGGGGATATGGGTATATACGTATATGTATAGCTGATTCACTTTGTTATAGAGCAGAAACTATTACACCATTGTAAAGCAATCATACTCCAGTAAAGATGTTAAAAAAAAAGTGTGTTTGTTCAAAATAAATAAATAAATAACTTTCCTAACCGCTTAGGAAAGTTATTTCTCCTTCCTATGAAATGAAAAATGATGTATAAGGGCACTTAGTACTGACTATAAATTCCAGTTCTGTCAGTGTTGGTATCTGGCGCATGAGGGGCACCCATGTTAGGGAGATTTTGGTTAATTTCCCTGGGCCATATAGAGCAAAGTGTTCTCTCAAATACTCTCTGGAAATTCGGAGCCTCAAATATGTTTGCCACCTTCCCCCAAGTCATCATATTTATTAACATCCTTGTCTTATTTTTCTAGAAGCAGGAGTTTCTAGCAGATCTTTTCCCTTTGTGAAAGGATGTATTTCTGTGTGAGGTGGATCTAGGCCGCCTTAATCTGTCCTCTAATGTTCACCTCAGTAGCACTTTACCTGGTTGATAATATCTTTGAGGCCAACTTCCTGTAATGTTTTTCTTTTTCTTTTCTTTTTTTTACCTTAGGAGCACTGTATAATAAAAACTCCATTAAAGATGCAAAACCAAAGTGAGCCATGAAGCAAGACACGATGGGGCCTATCAGCATTCCTAAGCGTGTTCAAGGCGAAAGCATTTCAGAGGGAGTTAAACAACAGTCATTATAGCTATCTTTGTTGACCTCTGAATCTATATGCCAGTCACTGTGTTTGACATACATTAATTCTCATAAAACTTCTGTCATGTTGACATTATTATCTCCCTTTTACAAATGGGGAAAGAGGTTCACATAAATTAAATGACTTTCTCAGGGCAACAGCTAGTAAGTTTCAGGGCTGGATTTGTATCCAAAATAAAGTGGGCTTTGTTTGGTTTTTTGACTCTATTTTCTCCTTAGTAGTACTGCATACATTTATTATTTATATGTATTAAAAAGGATAAAATAAGTTTGGACTCTTCTCTCACACAACATGAAGTTCTGTATGATCTAAAGATAAAAATGTTGAAGTAAAATATATATATTATGGAAAACGTATGCATAATCTAGGAGTCAAGAAAAATTTCTGTGCAAGCTGGAAAACCTAGACACTCTAGAGAAATGACTGACATATTTGAGTGCTTAAAACTTAAAATGTAATCATATGGCAAACGTAAAGGTAAATAAAACCAGAAGACAAATAATACAGGAACATATATTTGTAAGACACATGACAGATAAAGGGTTCAATATCCAACATATAAAAAATTTCCCACACATTAATAAGAAAAGACAAACACCCTAATTGAAAGTGGTTAAAAAGGGTAAAAAGGGCTGTTCAAGGAGGCAGAAAACCCCCTTGCCAATAAACAAGTGAAATTACTCAACTTTACCAGCAATCAGGCGTATTGAAATTAAATTAACAAGGAAATATCACTTTAAAACCATTAAACATGTTATCACACATTGCTGGAGTTTTGTGGAGGTTAATATGTTATCTCATACATTTGCCGAGGGTAATGTGCAGTATATTAAAGCCATTTGGAAGTCAATCTGGCAACCCCTATTAAAATTAAGAATTTACATAAACTTTAACTTAGCAATTCCATTTCCGGGGCCTTCTTCCATAGAAGATAAAAGCACGGGTATATAACAGTGAATATGAACAAAATAAATTTTACGTATATATTCAGATTAATTGCAACGTTTTTTCTAGTAGCCAAAAAACTGGAATCAACTTGAATGTCCTCAATAGAGGAATGGTTTAATAAGTTGTCTTTCACTCAAACCATTGCATTTTACATAACTAGTTTAAAAAGTGTGTTAAGTCTATACCAGACGATGAGGAAAACATTTCTCTGAAATGTTTCTAAGTGAGAAAAACTACGTGCAGTAAAGAGTAAAATAGTGCCCCTATATGTTTTTATGCATACATATGTATGTTACCTTATTTATGAACATAGACAAAGATATGCAAAGATTCACACCAGGCTTTTAACACTGCTTATCCAGTGGAGGAGTGGCTAATGAAGTGTAAAAATCCTATAGATGTACAGGCTTTCTCAATATTTATGTATATGTATGAATATATATATATATAATTCTCAACATTTATATATAATTGCTTTATGTAAATGCACATGTAAATTACATATGTGTAAAGCCATGTACAAAGAGATAGTTGCTGAAAGTGTGCATATCATAGAGAGTGTTTTGAGTTTTTAGTGTTTAGGGTTCTTTTTTTTAACTTTCTTTCTTGTACTTTGAGTTTTTCAAAATAAAAATTTTACATGATTTTAAGTTTAACATTTTCTAAAGCCAACATTATAGAGCAGGTTAAGGAAATGATCCAGTATCTACAGAATGATTTGATTGTTCAGTCCTCCAGCAGTTCATCAAACTACATTGAGCAGCAACCGTGACATTGTGTCAGGTGTGTTAAAGTGGTTGGGATTACAGAGATGAATGAAATATGCACCTTCTTGTTGTATATTACAACAAGACAAACATATAAATGAACCATTCTAATACAATATGGCTATTGCTTTAATATAAGAATTTGTAGGACCATAGGGGCAATGAACTCTGCAGGCATTGGTGGTAGAGAGGCTTCAGAGGGAAAGAACCATTTGAGCTTAGCCTTAAAGACTGAGGACGCTTTCATCACTCACCAGCCTTAGGTGGGGAAGGGAAAGCAAGCCCTTCAAAGAGGAAGGAATCAACATCTAGTCCTATTTCATTCATCAAGAATGTGGAGGAGGAAGTAAACAGTTTATTATTTATAGTCTCAAATGATGGTAATGTGTGGAAGATGGGCAAATGGAACAAGAGACTTTGGAAGAGTCCTGATCAGGAACTAATAAAATGAGAACCTGCTTTGAAACATGCAAGCAGGTTTTTCTGAGGGAAGAAGAACTCTAAGCTGCGTTTAATGAAAGGAAGCAACTGTCAAAGCAATCTGACTAAGTTCAGTACATTAGGTTTGCAGTTGGGGAAGAAATATGGGTTGCTGTTCATTTAGGACCTGTGGAAGAGGTTGGAGAAAAGGGGATAGGTATTCAAGCAATGATTCATTAGGTAGAAAGAAGAGAATGTTAGAAATCAGACACTACTGCCACTTACTGAATAAATTCATCATAAGCCATATACAGACACATTATAAAGTATCTAAAGGAACCAGAATGCTTGACCATTGAGGTAAGGTGCCCCAAAATACTGTGTCTTCAAGGAAAACACAAGGGTTCAGTACTCATGGGTTAGCAGCAGTTAACATAAGACACACTAGCTTTTGGGGAGTGGGGGAGAAAGAAGCAAGGATTATGCATGTATGTATTTATATCATAGATGATAACAACAGAAGCCATTTAATCAAATGCTTATTATTGGCCTAATATAATGTCAGGTGTTTTACATAAATTACCTCATTTAATCCCAGCATGGCTCTAAGATCTAGATACATGTTACTATCATTCCCTTTTTACAGATGAGGAATCTAAGTCTTACAGGAGTTAAAAAACGTACTCAAGGTCAAATAGCTTTTAGGTGGTGAAGCTGTAAATTGAGATCGGAGTTTAAATCCTATGCTCCCAACTGCTCAACTAGACACTAAGTTATATTCCCCCTGCTAAACCCTAGTCCCAGCCATCATCATATCACACCTGTATTGTCCCAGCAGCCTGTCACCCCTCTGGTCCTACACAGTTCACAACATCCAGTGAACTTTCTAAAACATACATCAGACGACATCACTTTCCTTTATCAAACCATCCAGTGGCCCTCCACTGCACGTAAGATAAAATCCAAGTTCTTACCCTGCAACTCCCTATGTGACCACTTCTCTGCCAGCCTCTCCAGTCTCGGTCATCAATCTCCGCTCTGCCCCTCTCTGACTGCACTCCAGTCACTCACCCTTCTGCTCTTCCTCAACGCACTGTTCTCGTTCTGGCCTCACGGCATTGCTACTTGCTAGTCTACCTAAAATGCTCTTCTTCAAAGTCTTCACACAGCTGACTCGACCTCATTATTCAGATCTTGATTCAAATATCAGCTCCTTAGAGAAGGTTCCCCACACCAACAACAAGAACGACCCCTTTGCCCATGAAAACAGAAGTTACTTGAGGACAGGAACTATTGATTTCATGTTCTTCACTCTAATTCCAGAACCAAGAGTAATATCTGACACCTACTAGGCACTCAGGATATATTTGTTTCCTGAAATACTGGTATCTTTTTTAAAGTGTCATACTCATATGCCTATGAGTATATCTACATATATATATATATATATTTATGGATATGTGAGCTTGTTGTCTCCTCTCAGAAGTGGAATGTACATCCCTCACCCAAAATTTGGTTTGAATGTCAAGACTAATGATGCCACACATATACCAAGAAGGTATGAAAAGGATTATTAATCACATAATGAGTTATGCATCAAAAATGCAGTTAGGCCAAAAAAAGAAAAAAGAAAAAACTGGTAACTGTGAAGTGATGGGTAATTAGATGGTTGTGATTCTTTCATTCTATAGATATAGGAATAGATATAGAAATAATCGAAACATCAAGTTCTACACCTTAAGTATATACAATTTTTATTTATCCATTATACCTCAATAAAACTGAAAAAATGGGATCAGTCTCAATGACAACTTACCCATGGTGTTTGTCTGATCACTAAAACATTGCGTGGTTTATTTAATTTAATTTGGACTTGTTTATGTAAGCCATTATGGCACCTGCAGCATGAGACCAATAAGAAAGTTGAACGTTCCATTGAATATCTAGTACTATCAAGAGCTAGTACTATATATTCTGAGAAGTGAAATGAGTGCCTTAGTCTCTCTATCAATGTGCAGAACTTCAAAGAAGGTAAAGAGTGCTATGGTGAGACACTGTATTGTGGCTTTAATATGTGCAGGAGATGTGTGACCTTGATTTATATTTTGGGTATCCGTGAGGCAAGAGATTCTATGAGTTCTTTACCCCAAATGAGGCAACCTTGGAGAAGGAATTGTTTGCATTGGCCAGAACAGATGGTCAGACCGCTGGCAGTGGCCCAAAGATCTATAAAAATGTGAAGATGAGGGCAATTGTTGGCTAAGACATGGCCAAGTGCTCAGATAACTGGCTAAAGTTTGGCCAACTGAGCTGATCCTGTGTCCTGTCCTTTATCAGGAACATTCTGATTAAGAGATGAAAAGCAGCAAGAGTCAAGCAAGCTCCATTAAGTGTGACAGTGGCAATGCCATTGGTTAAGTGAATGAACCCCCTTTGGTATTCACTGTGTTGAGCCTAAGGGGCTCCCCAGGTATCCAAGTGTTCTAAGAGATGACCTCCTCTAGCACTGTGGCATCCGGCAAGGGACCCAGCACAGGGGACGTTACCCTCTCCTGAAAGTAGGGTATGCAGAGAGCCCAGGTTCAGCTCCATCCTGTAGCAAGGAGGCCTCACTAGCTGTGCTGGGCTTGCAGGGTGCTGTTTCCATGATCAAAGTCCTAACGGGCAGCTGTATACTGAGGGTCCCAGGTTCAGGACCTGAGACAGTCTATATTTCCAGGAAAGTCCAGTATGTACCCACCAATTGCTACACTAATGGCATACAGCAATGGGCCAAGGAAGATAGTTCCTTGTATCAGAAGCCCATGCAACTAACGGCCATCACTGATGGTAGAGGGACTCCAAGATATATGAGAGAAGGTTGCTAAAGCTCCCACAGTGAAGGAATCCCGGGGGGCCGTAACAGGAATGCCTGTTCTATGGCCATTCAGGCAGATTCTAGTATCTTTTTACAGGGGGTCTCATTCAAGTTGGGCCTATTTGCAAGTTACAGAACAAAAAAAAAAGCTTTGTAAATGAGGAGTGTTGCCTCCAGAATCTAACCATGTCGAAAACATGTTGGGCTTGTTTTAACAATGTGGGTCCTAAGAAGACTAAAAGCTGTTTCTTGACACTGTCAGGACTGGAGCAGCCCTCAACTTACTAAATAATTTTCATGAGCTTAACTGAAGTGGTGGGGCCCTGTACTATGTGTCTCATGTGAATCTCCTCAAAGGAGGATGTCATTAGTGTGATGTCATAACTGTGTACCCGAAAAAAGTTAGAGCTGGTTAAAATATTGCCTGTGAAGACTATGTGAGATGGCAGGCGTGGAGACTGAGCCCATTGAGTACCCAGGTGAAGGTGTATTGTGTCCCTTTAAAGGTGAAGGTTAACTGCAGCTGAGAGGTTGTTGAACTAGGCACTGAATAGAACATGCTAGCCAAATACTTTGCTCTAACTGCAAAGTATTTACCAGTTACTTATTTATTATTGGGTGGAATCAGTCATTTCAATAGGTGGGGCCATGACGCCAAGGGTACGAATTCACACTGAGGCACCGGTCCTGTTTTGCCGGGTTTAAGAACAAGTAAAACTTGGCTGTTAAATGCAGCAGAAGTGGGGATAACCACACCTTCTCTAACTAGGTCTTATATAATGGGTTTCAATCTGTGAAAACCGTGCTTTCATTTAGATTGAACCTTTTCTTAAACACTGAAGTGAAAGGTATTATTTTAACTAGGGGGAAAGGTCCATAGGGTCCCATAGTTTTCAAGCTGATTATAAGGGCCAGAGACTTAACTTGATTACTTATTGGGTCAGGTTCTCCACGTGCACTAGAGGATATTTTAGGGTAATGGATGTCTTGGCTATGGAAAAGTTAGGCACGGAAAGAATTCGGATGGTTCAGGTTAGGCATATCTGTTTCTATTTTATGTTCACCTACTCCCTGGCTGGGAGTGGATGAACATAAAGTGTGGCCAGATGTGGGCCAGAAGGGGAAGGGGAATTAATGAGGCTTCAAAACTGTCCATTGTCAAACATCAAAAGTGGAATCAGATTATGACACACACTGCCACCACCCATACAGCACCCCTCTCCCCATCTGGGACCTCCCAAACACACACGGAAACACCAAGTCCATTTCCTCCTCACCAGCAGGATAAAGTGTTCAGGAAGAAATCTGTCTTCAGAGCTCAGTCCTCACCCAGTCCTTATTCCCGGTGTCTGGCTAACTATGGACTGGCTGGTCTGGGCCCCAAACTGGCAGGATACTACCTCCCTCCCTTCTCACACGCCTGCCCCTTCCTGCCTTCCTTCAGTCCCCATCACCGAAGAACAGACAGAGATACACACACATCTTTCTACAACAGCTTGTACATCAATAGCTGAGGGCTTTTTTATTTGGTCTCTACACAGGTGACCATGTCTCCAGTGCTTTCTCTGGAGAGACAACAGAGACAGCAAGGTCTCAGTCACCTGATAGACCCAGGGCAGCACTTTATGAACTGCTGGAAGAGCCCTCTGGGACGTTTTCATCCTCCTCTGGCTCTTTAGTCATTGTTGTACTCCGCCAGTAATAGAATGCTAGCATCTTTGACTTCTTCTGTGTAGAACCTCTTCCCGAATTCTGACGACGGACTGATTTTCTTAAGTCGACCACCTCCTGAATCTGGTCGGAAAACAAATTGATACAGAAAGATATTGATTTGGGGAAAGAGGATGGGAAGGAGAACTTTGAGAGAATGGGTGTGGATTGAGAAGGGGTTTGTGCCAGGGAAGGGCTGGGTAAGTCTTGGGTGGGGGCTGAAGAGGAGGCACGTGAGTCGGGTAATCTGACCTCTTCCATCTTATAGCCCTGGAGTGGAGAATTCACCCTCTCCCTTCTGCGTTGGCCCCCCGGTGTTTGTTGCTCTGACCTCTCGGTGTTTGTCCGTGCATCACGGTTAGGCTCCTGGGGGACTGTACTTTCCTCTGCCATGTCAGTAGCAACAGTGTGCTCTACTCCAAGGCTCCTGGCCTCCCTATATATACCCTGCCAGGACAATGAAGAGCCACACCCATCAGCTTTGATTGGTCAGCCAATGTTAGCGCTGGGGTGGCTGTGACATCACAAAGCACTACCCTTGAAGATACGTGGGGGGAGGGGAGGGGTGCAGAGGAGTCTACGTGCTCTGGTTAGAGAAAGGGAGTGCTTCCTCAACACCCAGTAAAGAGCCTTCCCAAATTGACCTTCCACTCTTCCTCATCTTCTCTGGTTCAATCCTTGTGGTGCACATGTTAGGGAGAAGGTGTTCCCTCCAAACCATTCCACATGGCCAACCCCATTCAGTGTTAAATTCTGTTGTCTCCCAGATCTCATCACCTGGTATTGTGTGGTTTTTAAAAACTTTTTATTTTAGAACAGTTTTATGTTTACAGAGTAATTGTGAAGATCATATTCATACACTCCACAACAAATTTCCCTTCTTAACATTGTACATTAGTATGGTACAATTGTTCAACTTAGTGAACCAACACTGAAACAGTATTATTAACTAAAGTCTGTACTTCATCAGAATTCCTTTTTTTTTAAATGTTGAGCCTTCTTTTAATTAATTTATTTTTATTTTTGGCTGTGTTGGGTCTTCGTTTCTGTGTGTGGGCTTTCCCTAGATGTGGCAATCAGGGGCCACTCTTCATCGTGATGGGCGGGCCTCTCACTGTCGCGGCCTCTCTTGTTGCGGAGCACAGGCTCCAGATGCGCAGGCTTAGCGGCTGTGGCTCTCGGGCCTAGTTGCTCTGCGGCATATGGGATCTTCCCAGATCAGGGCTCGAACCCGTGTCCCCTGCATCATCAGGCAGATTCTCAACCTCTGTGCCACCGTGGAAGCCCCAGATTGCCTTATTTTTTACCTAATATTCTTCTTCTGTCCCAGGATCCCAACCAAGATTCTACATTCAATTTAGTCATTCCTTGTTATAACTTCTTAGTCTCCTCTTGGCTGTGACAGTTTTTTAGACTTCTTGTTTTTGAAGACTTTGACAGTTTGGGGTCTTGTGTTTTGTCTTTTACATTAGGTCTGCAGATGTTATTGCTCTTATAGGTAAAAGTTTTTATAAGTTTCTTCTTCCAGAGAACCTCAAATCAAGTCAGTACCATCAGTGTTATGGACTTCCCCGTGGCAATGGTTGAACTAATCTCTTGGCTTTGTCACAGAGGTGACACAAATGTTTTTCTCTAGAGGTCTGAGGATCAGGATCATTTTTATTTATGACAGAGGCACAGGGGCAGCAGCAGAAGCATTTTGTAAGGTACTAGTGAGTCATTTACTTTTAGAAGTATGACCTCAGCATCCCACATAGTTAACGGCTCTTCCTCCACACGAGTGACCATCCAATGGACCTGTATATTGAACAGACTGTCAGTCTTTCTCCTGAGCTCTATATAGAAAGGGGGCCAACATGTGGTTGAGACACAACCAGTGTTCACAAGGTAACAGTCCTTTCTTTGAGGTTAGTATCAGTCGCAACTTAATTTGAAATTGAAACACGTGATTCAACCTGAGAATCACAAATAGGTCCAGGTTGAGACACAGGATTCAGGACTGCTTTAAGGAAGGTCCCAATCCAAGAATCCTTTCACTATATGCCAAGTGGCTAAACTGACTTATGTTGGTCAAAGCTTTAGCAGAAACTCAGTAGGACTAACAAATACAGCACAAAGAAGCATGTTCAAAGCACAAGCTAGCCAGCAGGCAGTAGCCCAAGTGCCTGTTCACCAGCATAGAGCAGAGCCAGTTAGAAAGCCAAAGCAAGAGAAGAAAGACCCCCGGTGGTAAGGGATAGCACTTGATGTCTTGCTCACAGGACCAGTTGTTGTAATCACACCACAGAGACAGGATGGACCCTTCAACGCAAATTCGGTTTGGATGTCGAGACTGATAACACATACACCTAGAGAGTATGAAAAACCTTACTACATAAGGAGGCTTTCTGGGGAGAGAAGGGCAGGCTCTCAAGCAGGTTCAAGAATGGCTTGAGAGAGCAGAAGAAGGAGACTGGCTTGGCTTTTATGGTGGTGAGGGGATGACGCTGGAGTGTTCCCACACACAGGTCAGGTTTTGCAAAGCCTGAACTTCCTCCTGGCCCACAGAAGAGAGAGTACCTGAGCTTTCTTATCCGATCTAGGGAAGCAGGGGAAGAGGCAGTGGTAGGGCTCTTTTATAGAATAATGTTGTGTAAATGCAAAGTGTTTAGCACAGTTTAGAATTCTCATAACCATTATAACCACACTTATATTGTTTTCAGTTAAACTACGTTTCACTAGATTAGTATTTCCCAAATTATGGTCCTTTAAATATTATTTAAGGTGGCTTAGAATTATCTTGGTTCATCACAGAGAAACTGTGTAGAAAGAGAAAAGACTGCTAGCATCAGGAGTTCTGACACACTGGTCACAAAAGAGCAGACTTCATTGTACTATCTGCTGAATTATGAGGGGTTTCTAACATGTTTCCCATCCTGGGTGACTACTGTAGCACCCAAAGACTGTAATAATAATTACCGAAACTAACATTTATTGACTACTAACTCTCTGTAGGAATTATGCTAAATACCCATATACATATTTAATCCTCATCACAACCCTATTGAGATAAGTGGCAAAAGAGTGGTTTCTGTCATTTCTGCCAGGACATCTCCATTCCAATTGCAGAAGCAGAAAAGAGCATATAGGAGGGCACATGGGAATATTTATGGGCCAGGCTCAAAAGGGGTATGCATTACTCCTGCTCACATTTCCTTGGGAAAAACTCACATAGCCACATCTAACTACAAGAGAAAATGAGAAATGTAGTCTACCTGGTAGAAGAGGAGAACTTAAATGTTGGAGATAAGCTAGCAATCTCTGTCTCCACCATCTTGTTCTTCACTCTCCCCAGTATTTACAGTAGAGCCTGGCACATAGTAGGTGGCCATGAATATTTCTGTTGAATGAATGGGTTTCAACATTTTTGGTCAGTTATGGGGATCAAAAGCATATAGAACTTGGTTAAGCAATGGTTTCCGAGATATGACACAAAAAGCACAAGCAACAAAGAAAGAGTAAATTGGACTATATCAAAATTTTAAAATGTTTTCTTCTGCAAAAAAATACCATGAAGAAAGCAAAAAGGCACACCAAAGAGAGATCCTGGCAAATCATATATTTAATAAAAGTGTAGTATCCAGAATACAGAAAGAACTCTTACAACTCAACAACAAAAATACAAACAACCCAACTGAAAATCAGGTAAAGGACTTAAATAGACATTGTGCTAATGAAGATATACAAATAGCCAACAAACATATGAAAATATGCTCAATACCATTAGTCGTTAGGGAAATGCAAATCAAAACCACGATGAGATGCCACTTCAAACCAACTAGGAAGGCTATAACTTTTTTAAAAAGAAAATAACAAGTATTGAAAAGGATGTAGAGAAAGTGAAACACTCATACACGTCTGGTGGGAACATAAAATGATACAGGTTCTGTGGAAAACATTTTGGCAGTTACTCAACAAGTTAAACATACACTTGCCATATTACCCAGTAACTCTACTCCTAGGTATATAATGAAAAGAGTTGAAAAGGAGGGAACAACAGCAACAACAACAACAAAAAAAAACAGGTGAATTGAGCAACACAAAAGCAAAGGGCAGATAATGTTTCAAGAAGTAAAAAATGGACAACTGTATTAAATACTTTTACAGGTAATATAGGGACAGACAAATAACGGTTGAACTTGTTAGTAGAGAGGTCATTGGTACATTTGATAAGAAGGAAATTGAAAGAGTGGAAAATATTTTAATATAAACCTGGATGTGTATTAAGGAGAAAATGTGAGATCAGAAAGTGAGGGGCGGATAGACAATTTCTTTTGCGAGTTTTGGTGCTAAGGGGAGGAGAAATATGGGACTATAGCTGGAGGGGGATTTGGTATTAAGAGAGTGTATTTTTAAGAGGGTAGATTCTAGAATGCATCTAGCCAATATAAATGACTGAATGAACCTGACGACATAAAAATCCAAAGGGATAATTGCAGAAGAAAAAATATTGAGAAAGCAAGAGGGGTATTCAGAGCACTAGTAGATGGGATCGGTAGCAAATGTGGAAATCTTGGCTCTCCATGAGAATGAGTAATATTTATAGATTCTACAGTGGAGAAGGAAACGATTATGGTATGATTACAAATGCTGGTAAGATGGTAGATTTGGTGGGGAAATATAAAAGAATTTTCTCTTGACTCTTCAGTTTTCTCAGTGAAGGATGAGATAAGGGCATAAAATAAGAAGAGTGAGGGTAGGGTTTTGAGAAATTGAGGGGAAGATAAAGTATTGGATATTCATTTTGTGTAATGGAAATGGGTGTATAATATGGAAGGATTGATCATTTAAGATATGTGGTCAAGAATTTAAGGTGTGATCAGTTAGCTTTGTCTTGTAAATTTCTACAGCAACATCCATCACTTGTATATAGGAACAAAGCAGGTAGATAGCTAAATTTAACAAGGGTTGTGGTTTTGCCAGGGAAGTACTAGGGTGGGAAAGTGAGTAGGGAGATGAAGGTTGATGAAAGTAAGTGATACTCATGATAAATTGGTAAGCAATGAGGAAATGCGAAAAGAGAAATGTGGCTGATGCTGAAAAGTAGTAGAATTCACAGATTGGAGTTCAAAATTGAAGAATATTTAGAGTTGGGTGTGTGAAGGTGTGTATACCTGCACGTGAGGGAGGTATTTTGCTAGGAAGGATAATCAGTTGTAGCCCAAGAGATGTATGTTATAAAATCAGGATTTCAGAGTTGCTGTAATTTTTGAGAATGTCAATTTCTAGTGCATGAGCATTAGAGTGAGTGGCTTAAGTATGATGGAAGAAAAATACCATTGGAATTGAGGGCATGAAAGGTTTGCAAAGCCAAAAATGCTGGATGAATATCCACATAGATGACAGATGTTGAAGTTGCCAAGATGGTGGCAGTACTAAAAGTGGAGAAGAAGACTCAGGAAAGTGTCTAATGAATGAAGGTAAAGAAATAGATGGCGTAGCACATGATATTATCTAATAGCAAGAACTACAAATGAGCTCTGAATTTTGAAAGAGAAAGGAGCAGAAATGGTTTGAAAGTGACAGTGAGTCGACTCCTTGGGGTATGTGAGGAAAACTAACGTTTGCTCAAGAGGACTGCAGGGGAAGTGATTTCCTCAAGGCACAGCCATATTCCAGTCATAAAACAGAGATTAAGGGAACACGGAGAGAACAACTTGAAGCTACTGGGGAGTTTCTTAATGATAGACTATGAGTTACAGAGGGCAGGAAAGAAGCGCTCATGAAGTTGGGGAGAGGGTTGGGTCCAATTCCGTCAAGTGCAGAGCAATACGTGAATAAGGGTCTAGTTAATGATGGATAATCTGCAGGGTGGTGACTTAAGTAAAAGTGATAAGACAAGATGGACCTTGTGACTGCACGGCAGATTGGGAGGTGAGTAAAGCCCTCCAGACTACAGATTGCTTAATCTAGGCTGACCTAGAACTAAGAAGAATCCAGAAACACCACTGAAACCTGTTTCCTCTAAATATCATGTATCCTGTATGATGATCCAGCATTTCAAAGATAGACTAGTAAGGACATCTAAGAGGGTAGGCTTGAAAGGAAACTAGTGTGTTTGCTCAAGAGTGTGAGTGTGTATGAAAAATATCAACAGCAAATTCTAATGTCAGAGGGTTGCTACTATAGGCTTATGGAGCCATGCACTATTCTTGGACAACCCAAGGTGCCTGCACAGATGTGGCCCAGATGCAAGCACCAACACTTACTGGGCACCTGCAAAGCCAAAGCTGGGGAAGATGGAAGGCCAAGTGGAAGTGGTATTTTCCCAAGCCAGGAATGTATTTACTTAGGCTTCCTAAATGGCAGGTGGACAAAAAATGGAAGAAAGGAAATTAAGCTTCTTTGTGCCTAACATCTCTCCTCAGGAGGAAGTACTTGGAGTTGTATTTCCTACGTAAATTCACCTGCTAAAACTCCAGGGAGCTCATCAGTGGGCAGATGTTCCCACCTAAGTATTGTTACCAGCAAACATTTATTCAAAATCATGGCTGCATCTGGCTCACATTAGAAGGGTTCTCTTTGTCATTGTCTTTTAAAAGAACAATTCCCCATGCTTATAAATCCAGACTCAGAACATCAATTCAACCAACCTCAGGAGCCCTGTGGCTACACCTTCCTGCTGGGAATCAGCATGGTCCCCAGACAATCAATTTCAGGAGTATTACCAAAGTGTTTTCATTTTCAGTGTTTATCCACTGGAATGTCTACGAGTGAAGAATAGACAGGGCAATACAATCCTAAGATTCAATTTCTTTCATCAAATACAAACTGTGTATATGAGCATCAAGGCAAGAGGATGGAGGACTTTAACTGAAATTCCAATAGATATCTAAGTGCAAATCCTGGAACCATCCCATGCTAGCATTGTGAGTTAGGATAGGTACTTAACCACTCTGAGCCTGTTTTCTGATCTCTAAAAAAAAAATAGAAGGATAATATCTCATACAGCTGTTGCAAAGATCAACTCAAATAATTCATGTACAGAATATAGCACAACAACCTACAGAATGGGAGAAAATATTTGTAAATCGTGTATCTGATAAGGGATTTTTATTCAGAATATATAAAGAACTCTTACATGCCTGTGATAAGAAGGTAAATAACCCAACTTTTAAAATGGGCAGAAGATCTAAATAGACATTTCTGCAAGGAAGATATACAAATGGCCAGCAAGCACATTAGAGACGCTTGACATCATTATTCATCAGGACAACACAAATGAATACCACAGAAAGATACCATTTCATACCCATGCGGATGGCTAGAATCCAAAAGTCAGATAATCATAACTGTTGGTGGGGATTTAGAGAAATCAGAACCATCATACACTGTTAGTGAGAATGTAAAATGGTATACCTGCTTTGGAAAAGTTTGGTAGTTTCTCAGAGGGTGAAACAGTGTTACTGTATGACCCACTTGTAGGTATATTCCCAAGATAAATGCAAATATATGTCCATACAAAAACTTGTACATAAATATTCATAGCAGCAATATTCATAATACCCAAAGATGGAAACAACCCAAATGCCCAACAACTGACCAGTGGACAAACAAAATGTGGCAAATCCATACAACAGAATACTATTCAGACATCAAAAGGAATGAAGAACTAATATATGCTACAATATGGCTGAACCTTAAAAACATTATGCTAAGTGAAAGAAGTCAGTCACAAAAGACCACATATTATGTGATTCTATTCATATGAAATGCTCAGAACAGGCAAATCTATAGATACAAAATAGATCAATAATTGCTTAAGGCTGAGGCAGAAGTTGTTGGGAGCATACGGGATTCACAGCTACAAGATACGAGGGTTTCTTTTTGAGGTGTTGAAAACGTTCTAAAATAGACTGGAGGGAACTTCAAGACGTCGGAAGAGTAAGACGTGGAGATCACCTTCCTCCCCACAGAAGCATCAGAAATACATCTACACGTGGAACTGCTCCTATAGAACACCCACTGAACGCTGGCAGAAGACCTCAGACCTCCCAAAAGGCAAGAAACTCCCCACGTAGCTGGGTAGGGCAAAAGAAAAAAAGAAAAAGCAGAGACAAAAGAATAGGAACGGGACCTGCACCAGTGGGAGGGAGCCTAAAGGAGGAAAGGTTTCCACACACTAGAAGCCCCTTCACTGGCGGAGACAACAGGTGGCGGACGGGGGCAGCTTCGGAGCGATGGAGGAGAGCGCAGCAACAGGGGTGCGGAGGGCAAAGCGGAGAGATTCCCGCACGGAGGATCGGTGCCGACCAGTACTCACCAGCCCGAGAGGCTTGTCTGCTCACCTGCCGGGATGGGTGGGGGCTACGAGCTGAGGCTTGGGCTTCGGTCTGAGCACAGGGAGAGGACTGGCAGTGTGAACACAGCCTGAAGGGGTTAGTACGCCACGTCTAGCCAGGAGGGAGTCCAGGAAAAGTCTGGAGCTGCCGCAAAGGCAAGAGACTTTTTCTTCCCTCTGTGTTTCCTGGTGCACGAGCAGAGGGGATTCAGAGCGCCGCCTAAAGGAGCTCCAGAGACGGGCGCGAGGCGCGGCTAGGAGCGCAGACCCCAGAGATGGGCATGAGATGCTAAGGCTGCTGCTGCCGCCACCAAGAAGCCTGTGTGCGAGAACAGGTCACTATCCACACCTCCCTTCAGGGAGCCTGTGCAGCCCGCCACTGCCAGTGTCCCGTGATCCAGGGACGACTTCCCCGGGAGAACGCACGGCGTGCCTCGGGCTGGTGCAACGTCACGACGGCCTCTGTCACTGCAGGCTCACCCTGCCTCCGTACCCCACCCTCCCCACGGCCTGAGCGAGCCAGAGCCCCCAAAGCAGCGGCTCCTATAACCCCATCCTGTCTGAGCGAAGAACAGACGCTCTCAGGAGACCTACACGCTGAGGCGGGTTCAAATCCAAAGCTGAACCCCGGGAGCTGTGCAAACAAAGAAGAGAAAGGGAAATCTCGCCCAGCAGCATCAGGAGCAGAGGATTAAATCTCCACAATCAACTTGATGTACCCTGCATTGGTGGAACACCAGAATAGACAACGAATCATCCCAAATGGAGGAGGTGGACTTTGGGAGCAACGCTATTTATACATTTTTTCCCATTTTCTCTTTTTGTGAGTGTGTATGCGTATGCTTCGGTGTGTGATTTTGTCTGTATAGTTAGTTTGGCACTTACCGTTTGTCCTAGGGTTCTGTCTGTCCATTTTTTGTCTTTTTTTAGTATAGTTTTCAGCGCTTGTTATCATTGGTGAATTTGTTTCTTCGTCTGGTTTTTCTCTTCTTTCTCGTTTTTTTAATTACTTAAAAAATTTTAATAATAAATTTTTGTTCTTTATTTTAATAACTCTTTAATAATTTAATTTAATTTAATTTTACATTTCTTTCTTTCTTTCTTTCTTTCTTTCTTTCTTTCTTTCTTTCTTTCTTTCTTTCTCCCTTTTATTCTGAGCCGTGTGCGTGACAGACTCTTGGTGTTCCAGCCAAGCGTCAGGGCTGTTCCTCTGATGTGGCAGAGGCAAGTTCAGGATATTGGTCCAACACAGACCTCCCAGCTCCACGTAATATCAAACAGTGAAAATCTCCCAGAGATCTCCATCTCAACACCAAGACCCAGCTCCACTAAATGACCAGCAAGCTACGGTGCTGGATACCTTATGCCAAACAACTACCAAGAAAGGAACACAACTCCACCCATTAGCAGAGAGGCTGCCTAAAATCATAGTAAGGTCACAGACACACCAAAACACACCACCAGACTTGGACCTGCCTACCAAAAAGATAAGATCCAGCCTCATTGACCAGAACACAGGCACTGGTCCCCTCCACCAGGAAGCCTACACAACCCACTGAACCAACCTTAGCCACTGGGGACAGACACCAAAAACAACGGGAACTACGAACCTGCAGCCTGTGAAAAGGAGACACCAAACACAGTAATATAAGCAAAATGAAAAGACAGAAAAACACACAGCAGATGAAGGAGCAAGGTAAAAACGCACCAGACCTAACAAATGAAGAGGAAATAGGCAGTCTACCTGAAAAAGTATTCAGAATAATGATAGTAAAGATGATCCAAAATCTTGGAAATAGAATGGAGAAAATACAAGAAAAGTTTAACAAGGACCTAGAAGAACTAAAGAGCAAACAAACAATCATGAACAACACAATAAATGAAATTACATATCCTCTAGAAGGGATCAATAGCAGAATAAATGAGGCAGAAGAACGGATAAGTGACCTGGAAGATAAAATAGTGGGAATAACTACTGGAGAGCAGAATAAAGAAAAAAGAATGAAAAGAATTGAGGACAGTCTCAGAGACCTCTGGGACACGATTAAACGTACCAACATTCAAATTATAGGGGTTCCCAAAGAAAAAGAGAAAAAGAAAGGGACTGAGAAAATATTTGAAGAGATTATAGTTGAAAACTTCCCTAATATGGGAAAGGGAATAGTTAATCAAGTCCAGGAAGCACAGAGAGTCCCATACAGGATAAATCCAAGGAGAAACACGCCAAGACACATAGTAGTCAAACTATCAAAAAGTAAATACAAAGAAAAAATATTAAAAGCAGCAATGGAAAAACAACAAATAACATAGAAGGGAATCCCCATAAGGTTAACAACTGATCTTTGAGCAGAAATTCTGCAAACCAGAAGGGAGGGGCAGGACATATTTAACGTGATGAAAGGGAAAAACCTACAACCAAGATTACTCTACCCAGCAAGGATCTCATTCAGATTTGACAGAGAAATTAAAACCTTTACAGACAAGCAAAAGCTAAGAGAATTCAGCAGAACCAAACCAGCTTTACAGCAAATGCTAAACCAACTTCTCCAGGCAGGAAACACAAGAGAAGGAAAAGACTTACAATAACAAATGCAAAACAATTAAGAAAATGTTAATAGGAGCATACATATCGATAATTACCTTAAATGGAAATGGATTAAATGCTCCCACCAAAAGACACAGACTGGCTGAATGGATACAAAAACAAGACCCGTATATATGCTGTCAACAAGAGACCCACTTCAGACCTAGGGAAACATACAGACTGAAAGTGAGGGGATGGAAAAAGATATTCCATGCAAATGAAAATCAAAAGAAAGCTGGAGTAGCAATTCTCATATCAGACAAAATAGACTTTAAAATAATGACTTACAAGGGACAAAGCAGGACACTACATAATGATCAAGGGATCGATCCAAGAAGAAGATATAACACTTGTAAATATTTATGCACCCAACATAGGAGCACCTCAATACATAAGACAAATACTAACAGCCATAAAAGGGGAAATCGACAGTAACACAATCATAGTAGGCGACTTTAACACCCCACTTTCAACAATGGACAGATCATCCAAAATGAAAAAAAAATAAGGAAACACAAGCTTTAAATGATACATTAAACAAGATGGACTTAATTGATATTTATAGGACGTTCCATCCAAAAACGTCCAGAGATAAACCCATGTACACATGGTCACCTTATCTTGATAAAGTAGGCTAGAGTATACAATGGAGGAAAGACAGCCTCTTCAATAAGTGGTGCTGGGAAAACTGGACAGCTACATGGAAAAGAATGAAATTAGAACACTCCCTAATGCCATACACAAAAATAAACTCAAAATGGATTAAAGACCTTAATGTAAGGCCAGACACACAAAACTCTTAGAGGAAATAAAAGAAGAACACTCTTTTGAGATAAATCACAGTAAGATCTTGTTTGACCCACCTCCTAAAGAAATGGAAACAAAACTAAAAATAAACAAATGGGACCGAGTGAAACTTAAAAGCTTTTGCACAGCAAAGGAAACCATACACAAGATGAAAAGACACCCCTCAGAATGGGAGAAAATATTTGCAAACGAAGCAACTGACAAAGGATTAGTCTCCAAAATTTACAAGGAGCTCATGCAGCTCAATATCAAAAAAACAAACCACCCAATCCAAAAATGGGCAGAAGACCTAAATAGACATTTTTCCAAAGAGATACACAAACTGCCAACAAACACATGAAAGAATGCTCAACGTCGTTAATCATTAGAGAAATGCAAATCAAAACTACAATGCGGTATCATCTCACACCGGTCAGAATGGCCATCATCAAAAAATCTACAAACAATAAATGGACAACCTGGAAGAAATGGACAAATTCTTAGAGAAGGTGTGGAGAAAAGGGTACCCTCATACACTGTTGGTGGGAATGTAAATTGATACAGTCACTAAGGAGAACAGTATGGAGGTTCCCTAAAAAACTAAAAATAGAACTACCATATGACCCAGCAATCCCACTATGGGGCATATATCCTGAGAAAACCATAATTCAAAAAGAGTCATGTACCACAATGTTCATTGCAGCTCTATTTACAATAGCCAGGACTTGGAAGGAACCTAAGTGTCCATCAACAGATGAATGGATAAAGAAGATGTGGCACATGTATACAATGGACTATTACTCAGCCATAAAAAGGAACGAAACTGAGTTATTTGTAGTGAGGTGGATGGACCCAGAGTCTGTCATACAGAGTGAAGTAAGTCAGAAAGAGAAAAACTAATACCGTATGCTAACACATATATATGGAATCTTTAAAAAAAATGGTCATGAGGAACCTAGGGGCAAGACGGGAAAAAAGACGCAGACCTGGGCTTCCCTGGTGGTGTACTGCTTGAGAATCCGACTGTCGATGCAGGGGACACGGGTTCGTGCCCCGGTCTGGGAGGATCCCAGATGCCACGGAGAGGCTGTGCCCGTGAGCCATGGCCACTGAGCCTGCGCGTCTCGAACCTGTGCTCCACAACGGGAGAGGCCACAACAGTCAGAAGCCCGTGTACCGAAAAAAAATAAAAAATGTCGCAGACCTACTAGAGAATGGACTTGAGGACATGGGGAGGGGGAAGGGTAAGCTGGGACAAAGTGAGAGAGTGGCATGGACATATATACACTACCAAATGTAAAACAGATAGCTAGTGGGAAGCAGCCCCATAGCACAGGGAGATCAGCTCAGTGCTTTTTGACCACCTAGAGGGGTGGGATAGGGAGGGTGGGAGGGAGGGAGACGCAAGAGGGTGGGGATATGGGTATATACGTATATGTATAACTGATTCACTTTGTTATAGAGCAGAAACTAATACACCATTGTAAAGCAATCATACTCCAGTAAAGATGTTAAAAAAAATGTGTGTTTGTTCAAAATAAATAAATAAATAACTTTCCTAACTCCTTAGGAAAGTTATTTCGCCTTCCTATGAAATGAAAAATGATCTATAAGGGCACTTAGTATTGACTATAAATTCCAGTTCTGTCAGTGATGGTATCTGGCGCATGAGGGGCACCCAAGTTAGGGAGCTTTTGGTTAATTTCCCTGGGCCATATTGAGCAAAGTGTTCTCTCAAATACTCTCTGGAAATTCGGAGCCTCAAATATGTTTGCCACCTTCCCCCAAGTCATCACATTTATTAACATCCTTGTCTTATTTTTCTAGAAGCAGGAGCTTCTAGCAGATCTTTTCCCTTTGTGAAAGGATGTATTTCTGTGTGAGGTGGATCTAGGCCACCTTAGTCTGTCCTCTAATGTTCACTCAGTAGCACTCTACCTGGTTGATAATATGTTTGAGGCCAACTTCCTGCAATGTTTTTCTTTTTCTTTTCTTTTTTTTTACCTTAGGAGCACTGTATAATAAAAACTCCATTAAAGATGCAAAACCAAAGTGAGCCATGAAGCAAGACACGATGGGGCCTATCAGCATTCCTAAGCGTGTTCAAGGTGAAAGCATTTCAGAGGGAGTTAAACAACAGTCATTATAGCTATCTTTGTTGACCTCTGACTCTATATGCCAGTCACTGTGTTTGACATACATTAATTCTCATAAAACTTCTGTCATGTTGACTTTACTATCTCCCTTTTACAAATGGGGAAAGAGGTTCACATAAATTAAATGACTTTCTCAGGGCAACAGCTAGTAAGTTTCAGGGCTGGATTTGTATCCAAAATAAAGTGGGATTTTTTTGGTTTTTTGACTCTATTTTCTTCTTAGTAGTACTGCATACATTTATTATTTATATGTATTAAAAAGGATAAAATAAGTTTGGACTCCTCTCTCACACAACATGAAGTTCTGTATGATCTAAAGATAAAAATGTTGAAGTAAAATATATATATTATGGAAAACGTATGTAGAATCTAGGAGTCAAGAAAAATTTCTGTGCAAGCTGGAAAACCTAGACACTCTGGAGAAATGACTGACATATTTGAGTGCTTAAAACTTAAAATGTAATCATATGGCAAACGTAAAGGTAAATAAAACCAGAAGACAAATAATAGAGGAACATATATTTGTAAGACACACGACAGATAAAGGGTTCAATATCCAACATATAAAAAATTTCCTACACATTAATAAGAAAAGACAAACACACTAATTGAAAGTGGTTAAAAAGGGTAAAAAGGGCTGTTCAAGGAGGCAGAAAACCCCCTTGCCAATAAACAAGTGAAATTACTCAACTTTACTAGCAATCAGGCATATTGAAATTAAATTAACAAAGAAATATCACTTTAAGACCATTAAACATGTTATCACACATTGCTGGAGTGTTGTGGAGGTTAATATGTTATCTCATACATTTGCCGAGGGAAATGTGCAGTATATTAAAGCCATTTGGAAGTCAATCCGGCAACCCCTATTAAAATTAAGAATTTACAAAAACTTTAACTTAGCAATTCCATTTCCGGGGCCTTCTTCCATAGAAGATAAAAGCACGGGTATATAACAGTGAATATGAACAAAATAAATTATACGTATATATTCAGATTAATTGCAACGTTTTTTCTAGTAGCCAAAAAACTGGAATCAACTTGAATGTCCTCAATAGAGGAATGGTTTAATAAGTTGTCTTTCACTCAAACCATTGCATTTTACATAACTAGTTTAAAAAGTGTGTTAAGTCTATACCAGACGATGTGGAAAACATTTTTCTGAAATGTTTCTAAGTTTGAAAAACTACGTGCAGTAAAGAGTAAAATAGTGCCCCTATATGTTTTTATGCATACATATGTATGTTACCTTATTTATGAACATAGACAAAGATATGCAAATATTCACACCAGGCTTTTAACACTGCTTATCCAGTGGAGGAGTGGCTAATGAAGTGTAAAAATCCTATAGATGTACAGGCTTTCTCAATATTTATGTATCTGTATGAATATATATATACATATATAATTCTCAACATTTATATATAATTGCTTTATGTAAATGCACATGTAAATTACATATGTGTAAAGCCATGTACAAAGAGATAGTTGCTGAAAGTGTGCATATCATAGAGAGTGTTTTGAGTTTTTAGTGTTTAGGGTTCTTTTTTTTTAACTTTCTTTCTTGTACTTTGAGTTTTTCAAAATAAAAATTTTACATGATTTTAAGTTTAACATTTTCTAAAGCCAACATTATAGAGCAGGTTAAGGAAATGACCCAGTATCTACAGAATGATTTGATTGTTCAGTCCTCCAGCAGTTCATCAAACTACATTGAGCAGCAACCGTGACATTGTGTCAGGTGTGTTAAAGTGGTTGGGATTACAGAGGTGAATGAAATATGCTCCTTCTTGTTGTATATTACAACAAGACAAACATATAAATGAACCATTCTAATACAATATGGCTATTGCTTTAATATAAGAATTTGTAGGACCATAGGGGCAATGAACTCTGCAGGCATTGGTGGTAGAGAGGCTTCAGAGGGAAAGAACCATTTGAGCTTAGCCTTAAAGACTGAGGATGCTTTCATCACTCACCAGCCTTAGGTGGGGAAGGGAAAGCAATCCCTTCAAAGAGGAAGGAATCAACATCTAGTCCTATTTCATTCATCAAGAATGTGGAGGAGGAAGTAAACAGTTTATTATTTATAGTCTCAAATGATGGTAATGTGTGGAAGATGGGCAAATGGAACAAGAGACTTTGGAAGAGTCCTGATCAGGAACTAATAAAATGAGAACCTGCTTTGAAACATGCAAGCAGGTTTTTCTGAGGGAAGAAGAACTCTAAGCTGCGTTTAATGAAAGGAAGCAACTGTCAAAGCAATCTGACTAAGTTCAGTACATTAGGTTTGCAGTTGGGGAAGAAATATGGGTTGCTGTTCATTTAGGACCTGTGGAAGAGGTTGGAGAAAAGGGGATAGGTATTCAAGCAATGATTCATTAGGTAGAAAGAAGAGAATGTTAGAAATCAGACACTACTGCCACTTACTGAATAAATTCATCATAAGCCATATACAGACACATTATAAAGTATCTAAAGGTACCAGAATGCTTGACAATTGAGGTAAGGTGCCCCAAAATACTGTGTCTTCAAGGAAAACACAAGGGTTCAGTACTCATGGGTTAGCAGCAGTTAACATAAGACACACTAGCTTTTGGGGAGTGGGGGAGAAAGAAGCAAGGATTATGCATGTATGTATTTATATCATAGATGATAACAACAGAAGCCATTTAATCAAATGCTTATTATTGGCCTAATAAAATGTCAGGTGTTTTACATAAATTACCTCATTTAATCCCAGCATGCCTCTAAGATCTAGATACATGTTCCTATCATTCCCTTTTTACAGATGAGGAAACTAAGTCTTACAGGAGTTAAAAAACGTACTCAAGGTCAAATAGCTTTTAGGTGGTGAAGCTGTACATTGAGATCGGACTTTAAATCCTATGCTCCCAACTGCTCAACTAGACACTAAGTTATATTCCCCCTGCTAAACCCTAGTCCCAGCCATCATCATATCACACCTGTATTGTCCCAACAGCCTGTCAGCCCTCTGGTCCTACACAGTTCACAACATCCAGTGAACTTTCTAAAACATACATCAGACGACATCACTTTCCTTTATCAAACCATCCAGTGGCCCTCCACTGCACGTAAGATAAAATCCAAGTTCTTACCCTGCAGGTCCCTATGTGACCACTTCTCTGCCAGCCTCTCCAGTCTCGGTCATCAATCTCCGCTCTGCCCCTCTCTGACTGCACTCCAGTCACTCACCCTTCTGCTCTTCCTCAACACACTCTTCTCGTTCTGGCCTCACGGCATTGCTACTTGCTAGTCTACCTAAAATGCTCTTCTTCAAAGTCTTCACACAGCTGACTCGACCTCATTATTCAGATCTTGATTCAAATATCAGCTCCTTAGAGAAGGTTCCCCACACCAACAACAAGAACGACCCCTTTGCCCATGAAAACAGAAGTTACTTGAGGACAGGAACTATTGATTTCATGTTCTTCACTCTAATTCCAGAACCAAGAGTAATATCTGACACCTACTAGGCACTCAGGACATATTTCTTTCCTGAAATACTGGTATCTTTTTTAAAGTGTCATACTCATATGCCTATGAGTATATATACATATATATATATATATATATATATATATATATATATATATATATATATATATATATATATATTTATGGATATGTGAACTTGTTGTCACCTCACAGAAGTGGAATGTACATCCCTCACCCAAAATTTGGTTTGAATGTCAAGACTAATGATGCCACACATATACCAAGAAGGTATGAAAAGGATTATTACTCACATAATGAGTTATGCATCAAAAATGCAGTTAGACCAAAAAAAGAAAAAAGAAAAAACTGGTAACTGTGAAGTGTTCGGTAATTAGATGGTTGTGATTCTTTCATTCTATAGATATAGGAATAGATATAGAAATAATCGAAACATCAAGTTCTACACCTTAAGTATATACAATTTTTATTTATCCATTATACCTCAATAAAACTGAAAAAATTGGATCAGTCTCAATGACAACTTACCCATGGTGTTTGTCTGATAACTAAAACATTGCGTGGTTTATTTAATTTAATTTGGACTTGTTTATGTAAGCCATTATGGCACCTGCAGCATGAGACCAATAAGAAAGGTGAACGTTCCATTGAATATCTAGTACTATCAAGAGCTAGTACTATATATTCTGAGAAGTGAAATGAGTGCCTTAGTCTCTCTATCAATGTGCAGAACTTCAAAGAAGGTAAAGAGTGCTATGGTGAGACATTGTATTGTGGCTTTAATATGTGCAGAAGATGTGTGACCTTGATTTATATTTTGGGTATCCGTGAGGCAAGAGATTCTATGAGTTCTTTACCCCAAATGAGGCAACCTTGGAGAAGGAATTGTTTGCATTGGCCAGAACAGATGGTCAGACCGCTGGCAGTGGCCCAAAGATCTATAAAAATGTGAAGATGAGGCCAATTGTTGGCTAAGACATGGCCAAGTGCTCAGATAACTGGCTAAAGTTTGGCCAACTGAGCTGATCCTGTGTCCTGTCCTTTATCAGGAACATTCTGATTAAGAGATGAAAAGCAGCAAGAGTCAAGCAAGCTCCATTAAGTGTGACAGTGGCAATGCCATTGGTTAAGTGAATGAACCCCCTTTGGTATTCACTGTGTTGAGCCTAAGGGGCTCCCCAGGTATCCAAGTGTTCTAAGAGATGACCTCCTCTAGCACTGTGGCATCCGGCAAGGGACCCAGCACAGGGGACGTTACCCTCTCCTGAAAGTAGGGTATGCAGAGAGCCCAGGTTCAGCTCCATCCTGTAGCAAGGAGGCCTCACTAGCTGTGCTGGGCTTGCAGGGTGCTGTTTCCATGATCAAAGGCCTAACGGGCAGCTGTATACTGAGGGTCACAGGTTCAGGACCTGAGATAGTCTATATTTCCAGGAAAGTCCAGTATGCACCCACCAATTGCTACACTAATGGCATACAGCATTGGGCCAAGGAAGGTAGTTCCTTGTATCAGAAGCCCATGCAACTAACGGCCATCACTGATGGTAGAGGGACTCCAAGATATATGAGAGAAGGTTGCTAAAGCTCCCACAGTGAAGGAATCCCGGGTGGCCGTAACAGGAATGCCTGTTCTATGGCCATTCAGGCAGATTCTAGTATCTTTTTACAGGGGGTCTCATTCAAGTGGGGCCTATTTGCAAGTTACAGAACAAAAAAAAAGCTTTGTAAATGAGGAGTGTTGCCTCCAGAATCTAAACATGTCAAAAACATGTTGGGCTTGTTTTAACAATGTGGGTCCTAAGAAGACTAAAATCTGTTTCTTGACACTGTCAGGACTGGAGCAGCCCTCAACTTACTAAATAATTTTCAGGAGCTTAACTGAAGTGGTGGGGCCCTGTACTATGTGTCTCATGTGAATCTCCTCAAAGGAGGATGTCATTAGTGTGATGTCATAACTGTGTACCCGAAAAAAGTTAGAGCTGGTTAAAATATTGCCTGTGAAGACTATGTGAGATGGCAGGCGTGGAGACTGAGCCCATTGAGTACCCAGGTGAAGGTGTATTGTGTCCCTTTAAAGGTGAAGGTTAACTGCAGCTGAGAGGTTGTTGAACTAGGCACTGAATAGAACATGCTAGCCAAATACTTTGCTCTAACTGCAAAGTATTTACCAGTTACTTATTTATTATTGGGTGGAATCAGTCATTTCAATAGGTGGGGCCATGACGCCAAGGGTACGAATTCACACTGAGGCACCGGTCCTGTTTTGCCGGGTTTAAGAACAAGTAAAACTTGGCTGTTAAATGCAGCAGAAGTGGGGATAACCACACCTTCTCTAAATAGGTCTTATATAATGGGTTTCAATCTGTGAAAACCGTGCTTTCATTTAGATTGAACCTTTTCTTAAACACTGAGGTGAAAGGTTTTATTTTACCTAGGGGGAAAGGTCCATAGGGTCCCATAGTTTTCAAGCTGATTATAAGGGCCAGAGACTTAACTTGATTACTTATTGGGTCAGGTTCTCCACGTGCACTAGAGGATATTTTAGGGTAATGGATGTCTTGGCTATGGAAAAGTTAGGCACGGAAATAATTTGGATGGTTCAGGTTAGGCATATCTGTTTCTATTTTATGTTCACCTACTCCCTGGCTGGGAGTGGATGAACATAAAGTGTGGCCAGATGTGGGCCAGAAGGGGAAGGGGAATTAATGAGGCTTCAAAACTGTCTATTGTCAAACATCAAAAGTGGAATCAGATTATGACACACACTGCCACCACCCATACAGCACCCCTCTCCCCATCTGGGACCTCCCAAACACACACGGAAACACCAAGTCCATTTCCTCCTCACCAGCAGGATAAAGTGTTCAGGAAGAAATCTGTCTTCAGAGCTCAGTCCTCACCCAGTCCTTATTCCCGGTGTCTGGCTAACTATGGACTGTCTGGTCTGGGCCCCAAACTGGCAGGATACTACCTCCCTCCCTTCTCACACGGCTGCCCCTTCCTGCCTTCCTTCAGTCCCCATCACCGAAGAACAGACAGAGATACACACACATCTTTCTACAACAGCTTGCACATCAATAGCTGAGGGCTTTTTTATTTGGCTCTACACAGGTGACCATGTCTCCAGTGCTTTCTCTGGAGAGACAACAGAGACAGCAAGGTCTCAGTCACCTGATAGACCCAGGGCAGCACTTTATGAACTGCTGGAAGAGCCCTCTGGGACGTTTTCATCCTCCTCTGGCTCTTTAGTCATTGTTGTACTCCGCCAGTAATAGAATGCTAGCATCTTTGACTTCTTCTGTGTAGAACCTCTTCCCGAATTCTGACGACGGACAGATTTTCTTAACTCGACCACCTCCTGAATCTGGTCGGAAAACAAAGTGATACAGAAAGATATTGATTTGGGGAAAGAGGATGGGAAGGAGAACTTTGAGAGAATGGGTGTGGATTGAGAAGGGGTTTGTGCCAGGGAAGGGCTGGGTAAGTCTTGGGTGGGGGATGAAGAGGAGGCACGTGAGTCGGGTAATCTGACCTCTTCCATCTTATAGCCCTGGAGTGGAGAATTCACCCTCTCCCTTCTGCGTTGGCCCCCCGGTGTTTGTTGCTCTGACCTCTCGGTGTTTGTCCGTGCATCACGGTTAGGCTCCTGGGGGACTGTAGTTTCCTCTGCCATGTCAGTAGCAACAGTGTGCTCTACTCCAAGGCTCCTGGCCTCTCTATATATACCCTGCCAGGACAATGAAGAGCCACACCCATCAGCTTTGATTGGTCAGCCAATGGTAGCGCTGGGGTGGCTGTGACATCACAAAGCACTACCCTTGAAGATAAGTGGGGGGAGGGGAGGGGTGCAGAGGAGTCTACGTGCTCTGGTTAGAGAAAGGGAGTGCTTCCTCAACACCCAGTAAAGAGCCTTCCCAAATTGACCTTCCACTCTTCCTCATCTTCTCTGGTTCAATCCTTGTGGTGCACATGTTAGGGAGAAGGTGTTCCCTCCAAACCATTCCACATGGCCACCCCCATTCAGTGTTTAATTCTGTTGTCTCCCAGATCTCATCACCTGGTATTGTGTGGTTTTTAAAAACTTTTTATTTTAGAACAGTTTTAGGTTTACAGAGTAATTGTGAAGATCATATTCATACACTCCACAACAAATTTCCCTTCTTAACATTGTACATTAGTATGGTACAATTGTTCAACTTAGTGAACCAACACTGAAACAGTATTATTAACTAAAGTCTGTACTTCATCAGAATTCCTTTTTTTTAAATGTTGAGCCTTCTTTTAATTAATTTATTTTTATTTTTGGCTGTGTTGGGTCTTCGTTTCTGTGTGTGGGCTTTCCCTAGTTGTGGCAAGCAGGGGCCACTCTTCATCGTGATGGGCGGGCCTCTCACTGTCGCGGCCTCTCTTGTTGCGGAGCACAGGCTCCAGATGCGCAGGCTCAGCGGCTGTGGCTCACGGGCCTAGTTGCTCTGCGGCATATGGGATCTTCCCAGATCTGGGCTCGAACCCGTGTCCCCTGCATCATCAGGCAGATTCTCAACCTCTGTGCCACCGTGGAAGCCCCAGATTGCCTTATTTTTTACCTAATATTCTTCTTCTGGCCCAGGATCCCAACCAAGATTCTACATTCAATTTAGTCATTCCTTGTTATAACTTCTTAGGCTCCTCTTGGCTGTGACAGTTTTTTAGACTTCTTGTTTTTGAAGACTTTGACAGTTTGGGGTCTTGTGTTTTGTCTTTTACATTAGGTCTGCAGATGTTATTGCTCTTATAGGTAAAAGTTTTTATAAATTTCCTCTTCCAGAGAACCTCAAATCAACTCAGTACCATCAGTGTTATGGACTTCCCCGTGGCAATGGTTGAACTAATCTCTTGGCTTTGTCACAGAGGTGACACAAATGTTTTTCTCTTGAGGTCTGAGGATCAGGATCATTTTTATTTATGACAGAGGCACAGGGGCAGCAGCAGAAGCATTTTGTAAGGTACTAGTGAGTCATTTACTTTTAGAAGTATGACCTCAGCATCCCACAGAGTTAACGGCTCTTCCTCCACACGAGTGACCATCCAATGGACCTGTATATTGAACAGACTGTCAGTCTTTCTCCTGAGCTCTATATAGAAAGGGGGCCAACATGTGGTTGAGACACAACCAGTGTTCACAAGGTAACAGTCATTTCTTTGAGGTTAGTATCAGTCGCACCTTAGTTTGGAATTGAAACACGTGATCCAACCTGAGAATCACAAATAGGTCCAGGTTGAGACACAGGATTCAGGACTGCTTTAAGGAAGGTCCCAATCCAAGAATCCGTTCACTATATGCCAAGTGGCTAAACTGACTTATGTTGGTCAAAGCTTTAGCAGACACTCAGTAGGACTAACAAATGCAGCACAAAGAAGCATGTTCAAAGCACAAGCTAGCCAGCAGGCCGTAGCCCAAGTGCCTGTTCACCAGCATAGAGCAGAGCCAGTTAGAAAGCCAAAGCAAGAGAAGAAAGACCCCTGGTGGTAAGGGATAGCACCTTGATGTCCTGCTCACAGGACCAGTTGTTGGAATCACACCACAGAGACAGGATGGACCCTTCAACCCAAATTCGGTTTGGATGTCGAGACTGATAACACATACACCTAGAGAGTATGAAAAACCTTACTACATAAGGAGGCTTTCTGGGGAGAGCAGGGCAGGCTCTCAAGCAGGTTCAAGAATGGCTTGAGAGAGCAGAAGAAGGAGACTGGCTTGGCTTTTATGGTGGTGAGGGGATGACGCTGGAGTGTTCCCACACACAGGTCAGGTTTTGCACAGCCTGAACTTCCTCCTGGCCCACAGAAGAGAGAGTACCTGAGCTTTCTTATCCGATCTAGGGAAGCAGGGGAAGAGGCAGTGGTAGGGCTCTTTTATAGAATAATGTTGTGTAAATGCAAGGTGTTTAGCACAGTTTAGAATTCTCATAACCATTATAACCACACTTATATTGTTTTCAGTTAAACTACGTTTCACTAGATTAGTATTTCCCAAATTATGGTCCTTTAAATATTATTTAAGGTGGCTTAGAATTATCTTGGTTCATCACAGAGAAACTGTGTAGAAAGAGAAAAGACTGCTAGCCTCAGGAGGTCTGACACACTGGTCACAAAAGAGCAGACTTCATTGTACTATCTGCTGAATTATGAGGGGTTTCTAACATGTTTCCCATCCTGGGTGACTACTGTAGCACCCAAAGACTGTAATAATAATTACAGAAACTAACATTTATTGACTACTAACTCTATGTAGGAATTATGGTAAATACCCATATACATATTTAATCCTCATCACAACCCTATTGAGATAAGTGGCAAAAGAGTGGTTTCTGTCATTTCTGCCAGGACATCTCCATTCCAATTGCAGAAGCAGAAAAGAGCATATAGGAGGGCACATGGGAATATTTATGGGCCAGGCTCAAAAGGGGTATGCATTACTCCTGCTCACATTTCCTTGGGAAAAACTCACATAGCCACATCTAACTACAAGAGAAAATGAGAAATGTAGTCTACCTGGTAGAAGAGGAGAACTTAAATGTTGGAGATAAGCTAGCAATCTCTGTCTCCACCATCTTGTTCTTCACTCTCCCCAGTATTTACAGTAGAGCCTGGCACATAGTAGGTGGCCATGAATATTTCTGTTGAATGAATGGGTTTCAACATTTTTGGTCAGTTATGGGGATCAAAAGCATATAGAACTTGGTTAAGCAATGGTGTCCTAGATATGACACAAAAAGCACAAGCAACAAAGAAAGAGTAAATTGGACTATATCAAAATTTTAAAATGTTTTCTTCTGCAAAAAAATACCATGAAGAAAGCAAAAAGGCACACCAAAGAGAGATCCTGGCAAATCATATATTTAATAAATGTGTAGTATCCAGAATACAGAAAGAACTCTTACAACTCAACAACAAAAATACAAACAACCCAACTGAAAATCAGGTAAAGGACTTAAATAGACATTGTGCTAATGAAGATATACAAATAGCCAACAAACATATGAAAATATGCTCAATACCATTAGTCGTGAGGGAAATGCAAATCTAAACCACGATGAGATGCCACTTCAAACCCACTAGGAAGGCTATAACTTTTTTAAAAAGAAAATAACAAGTATTGACAAGGATGTAGAGAAAGTGAAACACTCATACACGTCTGGTGGGAACATAAAATGATACAGGTTCTGTGGAAAACATTTTGGCAGTTACTCAACAAGTTAAACATAGACTTGCCATATTACCCAGTAACTCTACTCCTAGGTATATAATGAAAAGAGTTGAAAAGGAGGGAACAACAGCAACAACAACAACAACAAAAAAAAACAGGTGAATTGAGCAACACAAAAGCAAAGGGCAGATAATGTTTCAAGAAGTAAAAAATGGTCAACTTTATTAAATACTTTTACAGGTAATATAGGGACAGACAAATGACGATTGAACTTGTTAGTAGAGAGGTCATTGGTACATTTGATAAGAAGGAAATTGAAAGAGTGGAAAATATTTTAATATAAACCTGGATGTGTATTAAGGAGAAAATGTGAGATCAGAAAGTGAGGGGCGGATAGACAATTTCTTTTGCGAGTTTTGGTGCTAAGGGGAGGAGAAATATGGGACTATAGCTGGAGGGGGTTTTGGTATTAAGAGAGTGTATTTTTAAGAGGGTAGATTCTAGAATGCATCTAGCCAATATAAATGACTGAATGAAACTGACGACATAAAAATCCAAAGGGATAATTGCAGAAGAAAAAATATTGAGAAATCAAGAGGGGTATTCAGAGCACTAGTAGATGGGATCGGTAGCAAATGTGGAAATCTTGGCTTTCCATGAGAATGAGTAATATTTACAGATTCTACAGTGGAGAAGGAAATGATTATGGTATGATTACAAATGCAGGTAAGATGGTAGACTTGGTGGGGAAGATATAAAAGAATTTTCTCTTGACTCTTCAGGTTTCTCAGTGAAGGATGAGCTAGGGGCATAAAATAACAAGAGTGAGGGTAGGGTTTTGAGAAATTGAGGGGAAGATAAAGTATTGGATATTCATTTTGTATAATGGAAATGGGTGTATAATATGGAAGGATTGATCATTTAAGATATGTGGTCAAGAATTTAAGGTGAGATCAGTTAGCTTTGTCTTGTAAAGTTCTACAGCAACATCCATCACTTGTATATAGGAACAAAGCAGGTAGATAGCTAAATTTAACAGGGGTTGTGGTTTTGCCAGGGAAGTACTAGGGTGGGAAAGTGAGTAGGGAGATGAAGGTTGATGAAAGTAAGTGATACTGATGATAAATTGGTAAGCAATGAGGAAATGCGAAAAGAGAAATGTGGCTGATGCTGAAAAGTAGTAGAATTCACAGATTGGAGTTCAAAATTGAAGAATTTTTAGAGTTGGGTGTGTGAAGGTGTGTATACCTGCACGTGAGGGAGGTATTTTGCTAGGAAGGATAATCAGTTGTAGCCCAAGAGATGTATGTTATAAAATCAGGATTTCAGAGTTGCTGTAATTTTTGAGAATGTCAATGTCTAGTGCATGAGCATTAGAGTGAGTGGCTTAAGTATGATGGAAGAAAAATACCATTGGAATTGAGGGCATGAAAGGTTTGCAAAGCCAAAAATGCTGGATGAATATCCACATAGATGACAGATGTTGAAGTTGCCAAGATGGTGGCAGTACTAAAAGTGGAGAAGAAGACTCAGGAAAGTGTCTAATGAATGAAGGTAAAGAAATAGATGGCGTAGCACATGATATCATCTAATAGCAAGAACTACAAATGAGCTCTGAATTTTGAAAGAGAAAGGAGCAGAAATGGTTTGAAAGTGACAGTGAGTCGACTCCTTGGGGTATGTGAGGAAAACTAACGTTTGCTCAAGAGGACTGCAGGGGAAGTGATTTCCTCAAGGCACAGCCATATTCCAGTCATAAAACAGAGATTAAGGGAACACGGAGAGAACAACTTGAAGCTACTGGGGAGTTTCTTAATGATAGACTATGAGTTACAGAGGGCAGGAAAGAAGCGCTCATGAAGTTGGGGAGAGGGCTGGGTCCAATTCCGTCAAGTGCAGAGCAATACGTGAATAAGGGTCTAGTTAATGATGGATAATCTGCAGGGTGGTGACTTAAGTAAAAGTGATAAGACAAGATGGACCTTGTGACTGCACGGCAGATTGGGAGGTGAGTAAAGCCCTCCAGACTACAGATTGCTTAATCTAGGCTGACCTAGAACTAAGAAGAATCCAGAAACACCACTGAAACCTGTTTCCTCTAAATATCATGTATCCTGTATGATGATCCAGCATTTCAAAGATAGACTAGTAAGGACATCTAAGAGGGTAGGCTTGAAAGGAAACTAGTGTGTTTGCTCAAGAGTGTGAGTGTGTATGAAAAATATGAACAGCAAATTCTAATGTCAGAGGGTTGCTACTATAGGCTTATGGAGCCATGCACTATTCTTGGACAACCCAAGGTGCCTGCACAGATGTGGCCCAGATGCAAGCACCAACACTTACTGGGCACCTGCAAAGCCAAAGCTGGGGAAGATGGAAGGCCAAGTGGAAGTGGTATTTTCCCAAGACAGGAATGTATTTACTTAGGCTTCCTAAATGGCAGGTGGACAAAAAATGGAAGAAAGGAAATTAAGCTTCTTTTTGCCTAACATCTCTCCTCAGGAGGAAGTACTTGGAGTTGTATTTCCTATGTAAATTCCCCTGCTAAAACTCCAGGGAGCTCATCAGTGGGCAGATGTTCCCACCTAAGTATGGTTACCAGCAAACATTTATTCAAAATCATGGCTGCATCTGGCTCACATTAGAAGGGTTCTCTTTGTCATTGTCTTTTAAAAGAACAATTCCCCATGCTTATAAATCCAGACTCAGAACATCAATTCAACCAACCTCAGGAGCCCTGTGGCTACACCTTCCTGCTGGGAATCAGCATGGTCCCCAGACAATCAATTTCAGGAGTATTACCAAAGTGTTTTCATTTTCAGTGTTTATCCACTGGAATGTCTACGAGTGAAGAATAGACAGGGCAATACAATCCTAAGATTCAATTTCTTTCATCAAATACAAACTGTGTATATGATCATCAAGGCAAGAGGATGGAGGACTTTAACTGAAATTCCAATAGATATCTAAGTGCAAATCCTGGAACCATCCCATGCTAGCATTGTGAGTTAGGATAGGTACTTAACCACTCTGAGCCTGTTTTCTGATCTCTAAAAAAAAAATAGAAGGATAATATCTCATACAGCTGTTGCAAAGATCAACTCAAATAATTCATGTACAGAATATAGCACAACAACCTACAGAATGGGAGAAAATATTTGTAAATCGTGTATCAGATAAGGGATTTTTATTCAGAATATATAAAGAACTCTTACATGCCTGTGATAAGAAGGTAAATAACCCAACTTTTAAAATGGGCAGAAGATCTAAATAGACATTTCTGCAAGGAAGATATACAAATGGCCAGCAAGCACATTAGAGACGCTTGACATCATTATTCATCAGGAAAACACAAATGAAAACCACAGAAAGATACCATTTCATACCCATGCGGATGGCTAGAATCCCAAAGTCAGATAATCATAACTGTTGGTGGGGATTTAGAGAAATCAGAACCATCATACACTGTTAGTGAGAATGTAAAATGGTATACCTGCTTTGGAAAAGTTTGGTAGTTTCACAGAGGGTGAAACAGTGTTACTGTATGACCCACTTGTAGGTATATTCCCAAGATAAATGCAAATATATGTCCATACAAAAACTTGTACATAAATATTCATAGCAGCAATATTCATAATACCCAAAGATGGAAACAACCCAAAGGCCCATCAAATGACCAGTGGACAAACAAAATGAGGCAAATCCATACAACAGAATACTATTCAGACATCAAAAGGAATGAAGAAATAATATATGCTACAATATGGCTGAACCTTAAAAACATTATGCTAAGTGAAAGAAGTCAGTCACAAAAGACCACATATTATGTGATTCTATTCATATGAAATGCTCAGAACAGGCAAATCTATAGATACAAAATAGATCAATAATTGCTTAAGGCTGAGGCAGAAGTTGTTGGGAGCATAGGGGATTAACAGCTACAAGATACGAGGGTTTCTTTTTGAGGTGTTGAAAACGTTCTAAAATAGACTGGAGGGAACTTCAAGACGTCGGAAGAGTAAGACGTGGAGATCACCTTCCTCCCCACAGAAGCATCAGAAATACATCTACACGTGGAACTGCTCCTATAGAACACCCACTGAACGCTGGCAGAAGACCTCAGACCTCCCAAAAGGCAAGAAACTCCCCACGTAGCTGGGTAGGGCAAAAGAAAAAAAGAAAAAGCAGAGACAAAAGAATAGGAACGGGACCTGCTCCAGTGGGAGGGAGCCTGAAGGAGGAAAGCTTTCCACACACTAGAAGCCCCTTCACTGGCGGAGACTACAGGTGGTGGACGGGGGCAGCTTCGGAGCCACGGAGGAGAGTGCAGCAACAGGGGTGCGGAGGGCAAAGTGGAGAGATTCCCGCACAGAGGATCGGTGCCGACCAGTACTCACCAGCCCTCGAGGCTTGTCTGCTCACCTGTCGGGACGGGTGGGGGCTGGGAGCTGAGGCTTGGGCTTCGGTCTGAGCGCAGGGAGAGGACTGGCAGTGTGAACACAGCCTGAAGGGGTTAGTACGCCACGTCTAGCCAGGAGGGAGTCCAGGAAAAGTCTGGAGCTGCCGCAAAGGCAAGAGACTTTTTCTTCCCTCTGTGTTTCCTGGTGCACGAGCAGAGGGGATTCAGAGCGCCGCCTAAAGGAGCTCCAGAGACGGGCGCAAGGCGCGGCTAGGAGCGCAGACCCCAGAGATGGGCATGAGATGCTAAGACTGCTGCTGCCGCCACCAAGAAGCCTGTGTGTGAGCACAGGTCACTATCCACACCTCCCTTCAGGGAGCCTGTGCAGCCCGCCACTGCCAGTGTCCCGTGATCCAGGGACGACTTCCCCGGGAGAACGCACGGTGTGCCTCGGCTGGTGCAACGTCACGCCAGCCTCTGTCACTGCAGGCTCACCCTGCCTCCGTACCCCTCCCTCCCCCCTGCCTGAGTGAGCCAGAGCCCACAAAGCACCGGCTCCTATAACCCCGTCCTGTCAGAGCGAAGAACAGACGCTCTCAGGAGGCCTACACGCAGAGGCGGGGTCAAATCCAAAGCTGAACCCCGGGAGCTGTGAGAACAAAGAAGAGAATGGGAAATCTCGCCCAGCAGCCTCAGGAGCAGCGGATTAAATCTCCACAATCAACTTGATGTACCCTGCATCGGTGGAACACCTGAATAGACAACGAATCATCCCAAATGGCGGAGGTGGACTTTGGGAGCAACGCTATTTATACATTTTTTCCCTTTTTCTCTTTTTGTGAGTGTGCATGCGTATGCTTCTGTGTGTGATTTTGTCTGTATAGTTTGGCACTTACCGTTTGTCCTAGGGTTCTGTCTGTCCTTTTTTTGTTTTTTTTTTAGTATAGTTTTCAGCGCTTGTTATCATTGGTGAATTTGTTTCTTCTTCTCATTTTTCTCTTCTTTCTCGTTTTTTTAATTACTTAAAAAATTTAATAATAAATATTTGTTCTTTATTTTAATAACTTTAATAATTTAATTTAATTTAATTTTACATTTTTCTTTCTTTTTCTTTCTTTCTTTCTTTATTTATTTATTTATTTATTTATTTCTCCCTTTTATTCTGAGCCGTGTGCGTGACAGACTCTTGGTGCTCCAGCCAAGCATCAGGGCTGTTCCTCTGACGTGGCAGTGGCAAGTTCAGGATATTGGTCCACCACAGACCTCCCAGCTCCATGTAATATCAAACGGTGAAAATCTCCCAGAGATCTCCATCTCAACACCAAGACCCAGCTCCACTAAATGACCAGCAAGCTACGGTGCTGGATACCTTATGCCAAACAACTACCAAGAAAGGAACACAACTCCACCCAATAGCAGAGAGGCTGCCTAAAATCATAGTAAGGTCACAGACACCCAAAAACACACCACCAGACATGGACCTGCCTACCAAAAAGAAAAGATCCAGCCTCATTGACCAGAACACAGGCACTAGTGCCCTCCACCAGGAAGCCTACACAACCCACTGAACCAACCTTAGCCACTGGGGACAGACACCAAAAACAACGGGAACTACGAACCTGCAGCCTGTGAAAAGGAGACACCAAACACAGTAAGATAAGCAAAATGAAAAGACAGAAAATCACACAGCAGATGAAGGAGCAAGGTAAAAACGCACCAGACCTAACAAATGAAGAGGAAATAGGCAGTCTACCTGAAAAAGTATTCAGAATAATGATAGTAAAGATGATCCAAAATCTTGGAAATAGAATGGAGAAAATACAAGAAAAGTTTAACAAGGACCTAGAAGAACTAAAGAGCAAACAAACAATCATGAACAACACAATAAATGAAATTACATATCCTCTAGAAGGGATCAATAGCAGAATAAATGAGGCAGAAGAACGGATAAGTGACCTGGAAGATAAAATAGTGGGAATAACTACTGGAGAGCAGAATAAAGAAAAAAGAATGAAAAGAATTGAGGACAGTCTCAGAGACCTCTGGGACACGATTAAACGTACCAACATTCAAATTATAGGGGTTCCCAAAGAAAAAGAGAAAAAGAAAGGGACTGAGAAAATATTTGAAGAGATTATAGTTGAAAACTTCCCTAATATGGGAAAGGGAATAGTTAATCAAGTCCAGGAAGCACAGAGAGTCCCATACAGGATAAATCCAAGGAGAAACACGCCAAGACACATAGTAGTCAAACTATCAAAAAGTAAATACAAAGAAAAAATATTAAAAGCAGCAATGGAAAAACAACAAATAACATAGAAGGGAATCCCCATAAGGTTAACAACTGATCTTTGAGCAGAAATTCTGCAAACCAGAAGGGAGGGGCAGGACATATTTAACGTGATGAAAGGGAAAAACCTACAACCAAGATTACTCTACCCAGCAAGGATCTCATTCAGATTTGACAGAGAAATTAAAACCTTTACAGACAAGCAAAAGCTAAGAGAATTCAGCAGAACCAAACCAGCTTTACAGCAAATGCTAAACCAACTTCTCCAGGCAGGAAACACAAGAGAAGGAAAAGACTTACAATAACAAATGCAAAACAATTAAGAATATGGTAATAGGAGCATACATATCGATAATTACCTTAAATGGAAATGGATTAAATGCTCCCACCAAAAGACACAGATTGGCTGAATGGATACAAAAACAAGACCCGTATATATGCTGTCAACAAGAGACCCACTTCAGACCTAGGGAAACATACAGACTGAAAGTGAGGGGATGGAAAAAGATATTCCATGCAAATGAAAATCAAAAGAAAGCTGGAGTAGCAATTCTCATATCAGACAAAATAGACTTTAAAATAATGACTTACAAGGGACAAAGCAGGACACTACATAATGATCAAGGGATCGATCCAAGAAGAAGATATAACACTTGTAAATATTTATGCACCCAACATAGGAGCACCTCAATACATAAGACAAATACTAACAGCCATAAAAGGGGAAATCGACAGTAACACAATCATAGTAGGCGACTTTAACACCCCACTTTCAACAATGGACAGATCATCCAAAATGAAAAAAAAATAAGGAAACACAACTTTAAATGATACATTAAACAAGATGGACTTAATTGATATTTATAGGACATTCCATCCAAAAACGTCCAGAGATAAACCCATGTACACATGGTCACCTTATCTTGATAAAGGAGGCTAGAGTATACAATGGAGGAAAGACAGCCTCTTCAATAAGTGGTGCTGGGAAAACTGGACAGCTACATGGAAAAGAATGAAATTAGAACACTCCCTAATGCCATACACAAAAATAAACTCAAAATGGATTAAAGACCTTAATGTAAGGCCAGACACACTAAAACTCTTAGAGGAAATAAAAGAAGAACACTCTTTTGAGATAAATCACAGTAAGATCTTGTTTGACCCACCTCCTAAAGAAATGGAAACAAAACTAAAAATACACAAATGGGACCGAGTGAAACTTAAAAGCTTTTGCACAGCAAAGGAAACCATAAACAAGATGAAAAGACAACCCTCAGAATGGGAGAAAATATTTGCAAACGAAGCAAATGACAAAGGATTAGTCTCCAAAATTTACAAGCAGCTCATGCAGCTCAATATCAAAAACACAAACCACCCAATCCAAAAATGGGCAGAAGACCTAAATAGACATTTTTCCAAAGAAGATACACAGATTGCCAAGAAACACATGAAAGAATGCTCAACGTCGTTAATCATTAGAGAAATGCAAATCAAAACTACAATGCGGTATCATCTCACACCGGTCAGAATGGCCATCATCAAAAAATCTACAAACAATAAATGGACAACCTGGAAGAAATGGACAAATTCTTAGAGAAGGTGTGGAGAAAAGGGAACCCTCATACACTGTTGATGGGAATGTAAATTGATACAGTCACTAAGGTGAATAGTATGGAGGTTCACTAAAAAACTAAAAATAGAACTACCATACGACCCAGCAATCCCACTATGGGGCATATATCCTGAGAAAACCATAATTCAAAAAGAGTCATGTACCACAATGTTCATTGCAGCTCTATTTACAGTAGCCAGGGCTTGGAAGGAACCTAAGTGTCCATCAACAGATGAATGGATAAAGAAGATGTGGCACATGTATACAATGGAATATTACTCAGCCATAAAAAGGAACGAAACTGAGTTATTTGTAGTGAGGTGGATGGACCCAGAGTCTGTCATACAGAGTGAAGTAAGTCAGAAAGAGAAAAACAAATACCGTATCCTAACACATATATATGGAATCTTTAAAAAAATATGGTCATGAGGAACCTAGGGGCAAGACGGGAAAAAAGACGCAGACCTGGGCTTCCCTGGTGGTGTACTGGTTGAGAATCCGCCTGCCGATGCAGGGGACACGGGTTCGTGCCCCGGTCTGGGAGGATCCCACATGCCACGGAGAGGCTGGGCCCGTGAGCCATGGCCACTGAGCCTGCGCGTCCGGAACCTGTGCTCCACAACTGGAGAGGCCACAACAGTGAGAGGCCCGCGTACCGAAAAAAAAAAAAGAAAGGTCGCAGACCTACTAGAGAATGGACTTGAGGACACGGGGAGGGGGAAGGGTAAGCTGGGACAAAGTGAGAGAGTGGCATGGACATATATACACTACCAAATGTAAAACAGATAGCTAGTGGGAAGCAGCCACATATCACAGGGAGATCAGCTCAGTGCTTTTTGACCACCTAGAGGGGTGGGATAGGGAGGGTGGGAGGGAGGGAGATGCAAGAGGGAGGGGATATGGGTATATACGTATATGTATAGCTGATTCACTTTGTTATAGAGCAGAAACTAATACACCATTGTAAAGCAATCATACTCCAGTAAAGATGTTAAAAAAAAAGTGTGTTTGTTCAAAATAAATAAATAAATAACTTTCCTAACTGCTTAGGAAAGTTATTTCTCCTTCCTATGAAATGAAAAATGATGTATAAGGGCACTTAGTATTGACTATAAATTCCAGTTCTGTCAGTGATGGTATCTGGCGCATGAGGGGCACCCAAGTTAGGGAGCTTTTGGTTAATTTCCCTGGGCCATATAGAGCAAAGTGTTCTCTCAAATACTCTCTGGAAATTCGGAGCCTCAAATATGTTTGCCACCTTCCCACAAGTCATCATATTTATTAACATCCTTGTCTTATTTTTCTAGAAGCAGGAGTTTCTAGCAGATCTTTTCCCTTTGTGAAAGGATGTATTTCTCTGTGAGGTGGATCTAGGCCGCCTTAGTCTGTCCTCTAATGTTCACCTCACAGGCACTTTACCTGGTTGATAATATCTTTGAGGCCAACTTCCTGTAATGTTTTTCTTTTTCTTTTCTTTTTTTTACCTTAGGAGCACTGTATAATAAAAACTCCATTAAAGATGCAAAACCAAAGTGAGCCATGAAGCAAGACACGATGGGGCCTATCAGCATTCCTAAGCGTGTTCAAGGCGAAAGCATTTCAGAGGGAGTTAAACAACAGTCATTATAGCTATCTTTGTTGACCTCTGAATCTATATGCCAGTCACTGTGTTTGACATACATTAATTCTCATAAAACTTCTGTCATGTTGACATTATTATCTCCCTTTTACAAATGGGGAAAGAGGATCACATAAATTAAATGACTTTCTCAGGGCAACAGCTAGTAAGTTTCAGGGCTGGATTTGTATCCAAAATAAAGTGGGCTTTGTTTGGTTTTTTGACTCTCTTTTCTTCTTAGTAGTACTGCATACATTTATTATTTATATGTATTAAAAGGGATAAAATAAGTTTGGACTCCTCTCTCACACAACATGAAGTTCTGTATGATCTAAAGATAAAAATGTTGAAGTAAAATATATATATTATGGAAAACGTATGCATAATCTAGGAGTCAAGAAAAATTTCTGTGCAAGCTGGAAAACCTAGACACTCTAGAGAAATGACTGACATATTTGAGTGCTTAAAACTTAAAATGTAATCATATGGCAAACGTAAAGGTAAATAAAACCAGAAGACAAATAATAGAGGAACATATATTTGTAAGACACATGACAGATAAAGGGTTCAATATCCAACATATAAAAAATTTCCCACACATTAATAAGAAAAGACAAACACCCTAATTGAAAGTGGTTAAAAAGGGTAAAAAGGGCTGTTCAAGGAGGCAGAAAACCCCCTTGCCAATAAACAAGTGAAATTACTCAACTTTACTAGCAATCAGGCGTATTGAAATTAAATTAACAAGGAAATATCACTTTAAGACCATTAAACATGTTATCACACATTGCTGGAGTTTTGTGGAGGTTAATATGTTATCTCATACATTTGCCGAGGGAAATGTGCAGTATATTAAAGCCATTTGGAAGTCAATCTGGCAACCCCTATTAAAATTAAGAATTTACATAAACTTTAACTAAGCAATTCCATTTCCGGGGCCTTCTTCCATAGAAGATAAAAGCACGGGTATATAACAGTGAATATGAACAAGATAAATTTTACGTATATATTGAGATTAATTGCAACGTTTTTTCTAGTAGCCAAAAAACTGGAATCAACTTGAATGTCCTCAATAGAGGAATGGTTTAATAAGTTGTCTTTCACTCAAACCATTGCATTTTACATAACTAGTTTAAAAAGTGTGTTAAGTCTATACCATTCGATGTGGAAAACATTTCTCTGAAATGTTTCTACGTGAGAAAAACTACGTGCAGTAAAGAGTAAAATAGTGCCCCTATATGTTTTTATGCATACATATGTATGTTACCTTATTTATGAACATAGACAAAGATATGCAAAGATTCACACCAGGCTTTTAACACTGCTTATCCAGTGGAGGAGTGGCTAATGAAGTGTAAAAATCCTATAGATGTACAGGCTTTCTCAATATTTATGTATATGTATGAATATATATATATATAATTCTCAACATTTATATATAATTGCTTTATGTAAATGCACATGTAAATTACATATGTGTAAAGCCATGTACAAAGAGATAGTTGCTGAAAGTGTGCATATCATAGAGAGTGTTTTGAGTTTTTAGTGTTTAGGGTTCTTTTTTTTTAACTTTCTTTCTTGTACTTTGAGTTTTTCAAAATAAAAATTTTACATGATTTTAAGTTTAACATTTTCTAAAGCCAACATTATAGAGCAGGTTAAGGAAATGACCCAGTATCTACAGAATGATTTGATTGTTCAGTCCTCCAGCAGTTCATCAAACTACATTGAGCAGCAACCGTGACATTGTGTCAGGAGTGTTAAAGTGGTTGGGATTACAGAGATGAATGAAATATGCTCCTTCTTGTTGTATATTACAACAAGACAAACATATAAATGAACCATTCTAATACAATATGGCTATTGCTTTAATATAAGAATTTGTAGGACCATAGGGGCAATGAACTCTGCAGGCATTGGTGGTAGAGAGGCTTCAGAGGGAAAGAACCATTTGAGCTTAGCCTTAAAGACTGAGGATGCTTTCATCACTCACCAGCCTTAGGTGGGGAAGGGAAAGCAATCCCTTCAAAGAGGAAGGAATCAACATCTAGTCCTATTTCATTCATCAAGAATGTGGAGGAGGAAGTAAACAGTTTATTATTTATAGTCTCAAATGATGGTAATGTGTGGAAGATGGGCAAATGGAACAAGAGACTTTGGAAGAGTCCTGATCAGGAACTAATAAAATGAGAACCTGCTTTGAAACATGCAAGCAGGTTTTTCTGAGGGAAGAAGAACTCTAAGCTGCGTTTAATGAAAGGAAGCAACTGTCAAAGCAATCTGACTAAGTTCAGTACATTACGTTTGCAGTTGGGGAAGAAATATGGGTTGCTGTTCATTTAGGACCTGTGGAAGAGGTTGGAGAAAAGGGGATAGGTATTCAAGCAATGATTCATTAGGTAGAAAGAAGAGAATGTTAGAAATCAGACACTACTGCCACTTACTGAATAAATTCATCATAAGCCATATACAGACACATTATAAAGTATCTAAAGGTACCAGAATGCTTGACCATTGAGGTAAGGTGCCCCAAAATACTGTGTCTTCAAGGAAAATACAAGGGTTCAGTACTCATGGGTTAGCAGCAGTTAACATAAGACACACTAGCTTTTGGGGAGTGGGGGAGAAAGAAGCAAGGATTATGCATGTATGTATTTATATCATAGATGATAACAACAGAAGCCATTTAATCAAATGCTTATTATTGGCCTAATATAATGTCAGGTGTTTTACATAAATTACCTCATTTAATCCCAGCATGGCTCTAAGATCTAGATACATGTTCCTATCATTCCCTTTTTACAGATGAGGAAACTAAGTCTTACAGGAGTTAAAAAACGTACTCAAGGTCAAATAGCTTTTAGGTGGTGAAGCTGTACATTGAGATCGGACTTTAAATCCTATGCTCCCAACTGCTCAACTAGACACTAAGTTATATTCCCCCTGCTAAACCCTAGTCCCAGCCATCATCATATCACACCTGTATTGTCCCAACAGCCTGTCACCCCTCTGGTCCTACACAGTTCACAACATCCAGTGAACTTTCTAAAACATACATCAGACGACATCACTTTCCTTTATCAAACCATCCAGTGGCCCTCCACTGCACGTAAGATAAAATCCAAGTTCTTACCCTGCAGGTCCCTATGTGACCACTTCTCTGCCAGCCTCTCCAGTCTCGGTCATCAATCTCCGCTCTGCCCCTCTCTGACTGCACTCCAGTCACTCACCCTTCTGCTCTTCCTCAACACACTCTTCTCGTTCTGGCCTCACGGCATTGCTACTTGCTAGTCTACCTAAAATGCTCTTCTTCAAAGTCTTCACACAGCTGACTCGACCTCATTATTCAGATCTTGATTCAAATATCAGCTCCTTAGAGAAGGTTCCCCACACCAACAACAAGAACGACCCCTTTGCCCATGAAAACAGAAGTTACTTGAGGACAGGAACTATTGATTTCATGTTCTTCACTCTAATTCCAGAACCAAGAGTAATATCTGACACCTACTAGGCACTCAGGACATATTTCTTTCCTGAAATACTGGTATCTTTTTTAAAGTGTCATACTCATATGCCTATGAGTATATCTACATATATATATATATATATGTATATATATATATATATTTATGGATATGTGAGCTTGTTGTCACCTCACAGAAGTGGAATGTACATCCCTCACCCAAAATTTGGTTTGAATGTCAAGACTAATGATGCCACACATATACCAAGAAGGTATGAAAAGGATTATTACTCACATAATGAGTTATGCATCAAAAATGCAGTTAGACCAAAAAAAGAAAAAAGAAAAAACTGGTAACTGTGAAGTGTTGGGTAATTAGATGGTTGTGATTCTTTCATTCTATAGATATAGGAATAGATATAGAAATAATCTAAACTTCAAGTTCTACACCTTAAGTATATACAATTTTTATTTATCCATTATACCCCAATAAAACTGAAAAAATGGGATCAGTCTCAATGACAACTTACCCATGGTGTTTGTCTGATAACTAAAACATTGCGTGGTTTATTTAATTTAATTTGGACTTGTTTATGTAAGCCATTATGGCACCTGCAGCATGAGACCAATAAGAAAGGTGAACGTTCCATTGAATATCTAGTACTATCAAGAGCTAGTACTATATATTCTGAGAAGTGAAATGAGTGCCTTAGTCTCTCTATCAATGTGCAGAACTTCAAAGAAGGTAAAGAGTGCTATGGTGAGACATTGTATTGTGGCTTTAATATGTGCAGAAGATGTGTGCCCTTGATTTATATTTTGGGTATCCGTGAGGCAAGAGATTCTATGAGTTCTTTACCCCAAATGAGGCAACCTTGGAGAAGGAATTGTTTGCATTGGCCAGAACAGATGGTCAGACCGCTGGCAGTGGCCCAAAGATCTATAAAAATGTGAAGATGAGGCCAATTGTTGGCTAAGACATGGCCAAGTGCTCAGATAACTGGCTAAAGTTTGGCCAACTGAGCTGATCCTGTGTCCTGTCCTTTATCAGGAACATTCTGATGAAGAGATGAAAAGCAGCAAGAGTCAAGCAAGCTCCATTAAGTGTGACAGTGGCAATGCCATTGGTTAAGTGAATGAACCCCCTTTGGTATTCACTGTGTTGAGCCAAAGGGGCTCCCCAGGTATCCAAGTGTTCTAAGAGATGACCTCCTCTAGCACTGTGGCATCCGGCAAGGGACCCAGCACAGGGGACGTTACCCTCTCCTGAAAGTAGGGTATGCAGAGAGCCCAGGTTCAGCTCCATCCTGTAGCAAGGAGGCTTCACTAGCTGTGCTGGGCTTGCAGGGTGCTGTTTCCATGATCAAAGGCCTAACGGGCAGCTGTATACTGAGTGTCACAGGTTCAGGACCTGAGATAGTCTATATTTCCAGGAAAGTCCAGTATGTACCCACCAATTGCTACACTAATGGCATACAGCATTGGGCCAAGGAAGGTAGTTCCTTGTATCAGAAGCCCATGCAACTAACGGCCATCACTGATGGTAGAGGGACTCCAAGATATATGAGAGAAGGTTGCTAAAGCTCCCACAGTGAAGGAACCCCGGGGGTCCGTAACAGGAATGCCTGTTCTATGGCCATTCAGGCAGATTCTAGTATCTTTTTACAGGGGGTCTCATTCAAGTTGGGCCTATTTGCAAGTTACAGAACAAAAAAAAAGCTTTGTAAATGAGGAGTGTTGCCCCCAGAATCTAAACATGTCGAAAACATGTTGGGCTTGTTTTAACAATGTGGGTCCTAAGAAGACTAAAAGCTGTTTCTTGACACTGTCAGGACTGGAGCAGCCCTCAACTTACTAAATAATTTTCAGGAGCTTAACTGAAGTGGTGGGGCCCTGTACTATGGGTCTCATGTGAATCTCCTCAAAGGAGGATGTCATTAGTGTGATGTCATAACTGTGTACCCGAAAAAAGTTAGAGCTGGTTAAAATATTGCCTGTGAAGACTATGTGAGATGGCAGGCGTGGAGACTGAGCACATTGAGTACCCAGGTGAAGGTGTATTGTGTCCCTTTAAAGGTGAAGGTTAACTGCAGCTGAGAGGTTGTTGAACTAGGCACTGAATAGAACATGCTAGCCAAATACTTTGCTCTAACTGCAAAGTATTTACCAGTTACTTATTTATTATTGGGTGGAATCAGTCATTTCTATAGGTGGGGCCATGACGCCAAGGGTACGAATTCACACTGAGGCACCGGTCCTGTTTTGCCTGGTTTAAGAACAAGTAAAACTTGGCTGTTAAATGCAGCAGAAGTGGGGATAACCACACCTTCTCTAACTAGGTCTTATATAATGGGTTTCAATCTGTGAAAACCGTGCTTTCATTTAGATTGAACCTTTTCTTAAACACTGAGGTGAAAGGTATTATTTTAACTAGGGGGAAAGGTCCATAGGGTCCCATAGTTTTCAAGCTGATTATAAGGGCCAGAGACTTAACTTGATTACTTATTGGGTCAGGTTCTCCACGTGCACTAGAGGATATTTTAGGGTAATGGATTTCTTGGCTATGGAAAAGTTAGGCACGGAAATAATTTGGATGGTTCAGGTTAGGCATATCTGTTTCTATTTTATGTTCACCTACTCCCTGGCTGGGAGTGGATGAACATAAAGTGTGGCCAGATGTGGGCCAGAAGGGGAAGGGGAATTAATGAGGCTTCAAAACTGTCCATTGTCAAACATCAAAAGTGGAATCAGATTATGACACACACTGCCACCACACATACAGCACCCCTCTCCCCATCTGGGACCTCCCAAACACACACGGAAACACCAAGTCCATTTCCTCCTCACCAGCAGGATAAAGTGTTCAGGAAGAAATCTGTCTTCAGAGCTCAGTCCTCAACCAGTCCTTATTCCCGGTGTCTGGCTAAATATGGACTGTCTGGTCTGGGCCCCAAACTGGCAGGATACTACCTCCCTCCCTTCTCACACGGCTGCCCCTTCCTGCCTTCCTTCAGTCCCCATCACCGAAGAACAGACAGAGATACACACACATCTTTCTACAACAGCTTGTACATCAATAGCTGAGGGCTTTTTTATTTGGTCTCTACACAGGTGACCATGTCTCCAGTGCTTTCTCTGGAGAGACAACAGAGACAGCAAGGTCTCAGTCACCTGATAGACCCAGGGCAGCACTTTATGAACTGCTGGAAGAGCCCTCTGGGACGTTTTCATCCTCCTCTGGCTCTTTAGTCATTGTTGTACTCCGCCAGTAATAGAATGCTAGCATGTTTGGCTTCTTCTGTGTAGAACCTCTTCCCGAATTCTGACGACGGACTGATTTTCTTAAGTCGACCACCTCCTGAATCTGGTCGGAAAACAAAGTGATACAGAAAGATATTGATTTGGGGAAAGAGGATGGGAAGGAGAACTTTGAGAGAATGGGTGTGGATTGAGAAGGGGTTTGTGCCAGGGAAGGGCTGGGTAAGTCTTGGGTGGGGGATGAAGAGGAGGCACGTGAGTCGGGTAATCTGACCTCTTCCATCTTATAGCCCTGGAGTGGAGAATTCACCCTCTCCCTTCTGCGTTGGCCCCCCGGTGTTTGTTGCTCTGACCTCTCGGTGTTTCTCCGTGCATCACGGTTAGGCTCCTGGGGGACTGTAGTTTCCTCTGCCATGTCAGTAGCAACAGTGTGCTCTACTCCAAGGCTCCTGGCCTCTCTATATATACCCTGCCAGGACAATGAAGAGCCACACCCATCAGCTTTGATTGGTCAGCCAATGGTAGCGCTGGGGTGGCTGTGACATCACAAAGCACTACCCTTGAAGATACGTGGGGGGAGGGGAGGGGTGCAGAGGAGTCTAGGTGCTCTGGTTAGAGAAAGGGAGTGCTTCCTCAACACCCAGTAAAGAGCCTTCCCAAATTGACTTTCCACTCTTCCTCATCTTCTCTGGTTCAATCCTTGTGGTGCACATGTTAGGGAGAAGGTGTTCCCTCCAAACCATTCCACATGGCCTCCCCCATTCAGTGTTTAATTCTGTTGTCTCCCAGATCTCATCACCTGGTATTGTGTGGTTTTTAAAAACTTTTTATTTTAGAACAGTTTTAGGTTTACAGAGTAATTGTGAAGATCATATTCATACACTCCACAACAAATTTCCCTTCTTAACATTGTACATTAGTATGGTACAATTGTTCAACTTAGTGAACCAACACTGAAACAGTATTATTAACTAAAGTCTGTACTTCATCAGAATTCCTTTTTTTTTAAATGTTGAGCCTTCTTTTAATTAATTTATTTTTATTTTTAGGCTGTGTTGGGTCTTCGTTTCTGTGTGTGGGCTTTCCCTAGTTGTGGCAAGCAGGGGCCACTCGTCATCGTGATGGGCGGGCCTCTCACTGTCGCGGCCTCTCTTGTTGCGGAGCACAGGCTCCAGATGCGCAGGCTCAGCGGCTGTGGCTCACGGGCCTAGTTGCTGTGCGGCATGTGGGATCTTCCCACATCAGGGCTCGAACCCGTGTCCCCTGCATCATCAGGCAGATTCTCAACCTCTGTGCCACCGTGGAAGCCCCAGATTGCCTTATTTTTTACCTAATATTCTTCTTCTGTCCCAGGATCCCAACCAAGATTCTACATTCAATTTAGTCATTCCATGTTATAACTTCTTAGGCTCCTCTTGGCTGTGACAGTTTTTTAGACTTCTTGTTTTTGAAGACTTTGACAGTTTGGGGTCTTGTGTTTTGTCTTTTACATTAGGTCTGCAGATGTTATTGCTCTTATAGGTAAAAGTTTTTATAAGTTTCTTCTTCCAGAGAACCTCAAATCAAGTCAGTACCATCAGTGTTATGGACTTCCCCGTGGCAATGGTTGAACTAATCTCTTGGCTTTGTCACAGAGGTGACACAAATGTTTTTCTCTAGAGGTCTGAGGATCAGGATCATTTTTATTTATGACAGAGGCACAGGGGCAGCAGCAGAAGCATTTTGTAAGGTACTAGTGAGTCATTTACTTTTAGAAGTATGACCTCAGCATCCCACATAGTTAACGGCTCTTCCTCCACACGAGTGACCATCCAATGGACCTGTATATTGAACAGACTGTCAGTCTTTCTCCTGAGCTCTATATAGAAAGGGGGCCAACATGTGGTTGAGACACAACCAGTGTTCACATGGTAAGAGTCATTTCTTTGAGGTTAGTATCAGTCGCACCTTAGTTTGGAATTGAAACACGTGATTCAACCTGAGAATCACAAATAGGTCCAGGTTGAGACACAGGATTCAGGACTGCTTTAAGGAAGGTCCCAATCCAATAATCCTTTCACTATATGCCAAGTGGCTAAACTGACTTATGTTGGTCAAAGCTTTAGCAGACACTCAGTAGGACTAACAAATGCAGCACAAAGAAGCAAGTTCAAAGCACAAGCTAGCCAGCAGGCAGTAGCCCAAGTGCCTGTTCACCAGCATAGAGCAGAGCCAGTTAGAAAGCCAAAGCAAGAGAAGAAAGACCCCCGGTGGTAAGGGATAGCACCTTGATGTCCTGCTCACAGGACAAGTTGTTGGAATCACACCACAGAGACAGGATGGACCCTTCAACCCAAATTCGGTTTGGATGTCGAGACTGATAACACATACACCTAGAGAGTATGAAAAACCTTACTACATAAGGAGGCTTTCTGGGGAGAGCAGGGCAGGCTCTCAAGCAGGTTCAAGAATGGCTTGAGAGAGCAGAAGAAGGAGACTGGCTTGGCTTTTATGGTGGTGAGGGGATGACGCTGGAGTGTTCCCACACACAGGTCAGGTTTTGCACAGCCTGAACTTCCTCCTGGCCCACAGAAGAGAGAGTACCTGAGCTTTCTTATCCGATCTAGGGAAGCAGGGGAAGAGGCAGTGGTAGGGCTCTTTTATAGAATAATGTTGTGTAAATGCAAGGTGTTTAGCACAGTTTAGAATTCTCATAACCATTATAACCACACTTATATTGTTTTCAGTTAAACTACGTTTCACTAGATTAGTATTTCCCAAATTATGGTCCTTTAAATATTATTTAAGGTGGCTTAGAATAATCTTGGTTCATCACAGAGAAACTGTGTAGAAAGAGAAAAGACTGCTAGCCTCAGGAGGTCTGACACACTGGTCACAAAAGAGCAGACTTCATTGTACTATCTGCTGAATTATGAGGGGTTTCTAACATGTTTCCCATCCTGGGTGACTACTGTAGCACCCAAAGACTGTAATAATAATTACCGAAACTAACATTTATTGACTACTAACTCTATGTAGGAATTATGCTAAATACCCATATACATATTTAATCCTCATCACAACCCTATTGAGATAAGTGGCAAAAGAGTGGTTTCTGTCATTTCTGCCAGGACATCTCCATTCCAATTGCAGAAGCAGAAAAGAGCATATAGGAGGGCACATGGGAATATTTATGGGCCAGGCTCAAAAGGGGTATGCATTACTCCTGCTCACATTTCCTTGGGAAAAACTCACATAGCCACATCTAACTACAAGAGAAAATGAGAAATGTAGTCTACCTGGTAGAAGAGGAGAACTTAAATGTTGGAGATAAGCTAGCAATCTCTGTCTCCACCATCTTGTTCTTCACTCTCCCCAGTATTTACAGTAGAGCCTGGCACATAGTAGGTGGCCATGAATATTTCTGTTGAATGAATGGGTTTCAACATTTTTGGTCAGTTGTGGGGATCAACAGCATATAGAACTTGGTTAAGCAATGGTTTCCTAGATATGACACAAAAAGCACAAGCAACAAAGAAAGAGTAAATTGGACTATATCAAAATTTTAAAATGTTTTCTTCTGCAAAAAAATACCACGAAGAAAGCAAAAAGGCACACCAAAGAGAGATCCTGGCAAATCATATATTTAATAAAAGTGTAGTATCCAGAATACAGAAAGAACTCTTACAACTCAACAACAAAAATACAAACAACCCAACTGAAAATCAGGTAAAGGACTTAAATAGACATTGTGCTAATGAAGATATACAAATAGCCAACAAACATATGAAAATATGCTCAATACCATTAGTCGTGAGGGAAATGCAAATCAAAACCACGATGAGATGCCACTTCAAACCCACTAGGAAGGCTATAACTTTTTTAAAAAGAAAATAACAAGTTTTGACAAGGGTGTAGAGAAAGTGAAACACTCATACACGTCTGGTGGGAACATAAAATGATACAGCCTCTGTGGAAAACATTTTGGCAGTTACTCAACAAGTTAAACATAGACTTGCCATATTACCCAGTAACTCTACTCCTAGGTATATAATGAAAAGAGTTGAAAAGGAGGGAACAACAGCAACAACAACAACAAAAAAAAAAACAGGTGAATTGAGCAACACAAAAGCAAAGGGCAGATAATGTTTCAAGAAGTAAAAAATGGTCAACTTTATTAAATACTTTTACAGGTAATATAGGGACAGACAAATGACGATTGAACTTGTTAGTAGAGAGGTCATTGGTACATTTGATAAGAAGGAAATTGAAAGAGTGGAAAATATTTTAATATAAACCTGGATGTGTATTAAGGAGAAAATGTGAGATCAGAAAGTGAGGGGCGGATAGACAATTTCTTTTGCGAGTTTTGGTGCTAAGGGGAGGAGAAATATGGGACTATAGCTGGAGGGGGATTTGGTATTAAGAGAGTGTATTTTTAAGAGGGTAGATTCTAGAATGCATCTAGCCAATATAAATGACTGAATGAAACAGACGACATAAAAATCCAAAGGGATAATTGCAGAAGAAAAAATATTGAGAAAGCAAGAGGGGTATTCAGAGCACTAGTAGATGGGATCGGTAGCAAATGTGGAAATCTTGGCTTTCCATGAGAATGAGTAATATTTATAGATTCTACAGTGGAGAAGGAAACGATTATGGTATGATTACAAATGCAGGTAAGATGGTAGATTTGGTGGGGAAATATAAAAGAATTTTCTCTTGACTCTTCAGTTTTCTCAGTGAAGGATGAGCTAAGGGCATAAAATAACAAGAGTGAGGGTAGGGTTTTGAGAAATTGAGGGGAAGATAAAGTATTGGATATTCATTTTGTGTAATGGAAATGGGTGTATAATATGGAAGGATTGATCATTTAAGATATGTGGTCAAGAATTTAAGGTGAGATCAGTTAGCTTTGTCTTGTAAATTTCTACAGCAACATCCATCACTGGTATATAGGAACAAAGCAGGTAGATAGCTAAATTTAACAAGGGTTGTGGTTTTGCCAGGGAAGTACTAGGGTGGGAAAGTGAGTAGGGAGATGAAGGTTGATGAAAGTAAGTGATACTCATGATAAATTGGTAAGCAATGAGGAAATGCGAAAAGAGAAATGTGGCTGATGCTGAAAAGTAGTAGAATTCACAGATTGGAGTTCAAAATTGAAGAATTTTTAGAGTTGGGTGTGTGAAGGTGTGTATACCTGCACGTGAGGGAGGTAGTTTGCTAGGAAAGATAATCAGTTGTAGCCCAAGAGATGTGTGTTATAAAATCAGGATTTCAGAGTTGCTGTAATTTTTGAGAATGTCAATGTCTAGGGCATGAGCATTAGAGTGAGTGGCTTAAGTATGATGGAAGAAAAATACCATTGGAATTGAGGGCATGAAAGTTCTGCAAAGCCAAAAATGCTGGATGAATATCCACATAGATGACAGATGTTGAAGTTGCCAAGATGGTGGCAGTACTAAAAGTGGAGAAGAAGACTCAGGAAAGTGTCTAATGAATGAAGGTAAAGAAATAGATGGCGTAGCACATGATATTATCTAATAGCAAGAACTACAAATGAGCTCTGAATTTTGAAAGGGAAAGGAGCAGAAATGGTTTGAAAGTGACAGTGAGTCGACTCCTTGGGGTATGTGAGGAAAACTAACGTTTGCTCAAGAGGACTGCAGGGGAAGTGATTTCCTCAAGGCACAGCCATATTCCAGTCATAAAACAGAGATTAAGGGAACACGGAGACAACAACTTGAAGCTACTGGGGAGTTTCTTAATGATAGACTATGAGTTACAGAGGGCAGGAAAGAAGCGCTCATGAAGTTGGGGAGAGGGTTGGGTCCAATTCCGTCAAGTGCAGTGCAATACGTGAATAAGGGTCTAGTTAATGATGGATAATCTGCAGGGTGGTGACTTAAGTAAAAGTGATAAGACAAGATGGACCTTGTGACTGCACGGCAGATTGGGAGGTGAGTAAAGCCCTCCAGACTACAGATTGCTTAATCTAGGCTGACCTAGAACTAAGAAGAATCCAGAAATCCCACTGAAACCTGTTTCCTCTAAATATCATGTATCCTGTATGATGATCCAGCATTTCAAAGATAGACTAGTAAGGACATCTAAGAGGGTAGGCTTGAAAGGAAACTAGTGTGTTTGCTCAAGAGTGTGAGTGTGTATGAAAAATATCAACAGCAAATTCTAATGTCAGAGGGTTGCTACTATAGGCTTATGGAGCCATGCACTATTCTTGGACAACCCAAGGTGCCTGCACAGATGTGGCCCAGATGCAAGCACCAACACTTACTGGGCACCTGCAAAGCCAAAGCTGGGGAAGATGGAAGGCCAAGTGGAAGTGGTATTTTCCCAAGACAGGAATCTATTTACTTAGGCTTCCTAAATGGCAGGTGGACAAAAAATGGAAGAAAGGAAATTAAGCTTCTTTTTGCCTAACATCTCTCCTCAGGAGGAAGTACTTGGAGTTGTATTTCCTACATAAATTCCACTGCTAAAACTCCAGGGAGCTCATCAGTGGGCAGATGTTCCCACCTAAGTATGGTTACCAGCAAACATTTATTCAAAATCATGGCTGCATCTGGCTCACATTAGAAGGGTTCTCTTTGTCATTGTCTTTTAAAAGAACAATTCCCCATGCTTATAAATCCAGACTCAGAACATCAATTCAACCAACCTCAGGAGCCCTGTGGCTACACCTTCCTGCTGGGAATCAGCATGGTCCCCAGACAATCAATTTCAGGAGTATTACCAAAGTGTTTTCATTTTCAGTGTTTATCCACTGGAATGTCTACGAGTGAAGAATAGACAGGGCAATACAATCCTAAGATTCAATTTCTTTCATCAAATACAAACTGTGTATATGAGCATCAAGGCAAGAGGATGGAGGACTTTAACTGAAATTCCAATAGATATCTAAGTGCAAATCCTGGAACCATCCCATGCTAGCATTGTGAGTTAGGATAGGTACTTAACCACTCTGAGCCTGTTTTCTGATCTCTAAAAAAAAAATAGAAGGATAATATCTCATACAGCTGTTGCAAAGATCAACTCAAATAATTCATGTACAGAATATAGCACAACAACCTACAGAATGGGAGAAAATATTTGTAAATCGTGTATCTGATAAGGGATTTTTATTCAGAATATATAAAGAACTCTTACATGCCTGTGATAAGAAGGTAAATAACCCAACTTTTAAAATGGGCAGAAGATCTAAATAGACATTTCTGCAAGGAAGATATACAAATGGCCAGCAAGCACATTAGAGACGCTTGACATCATTATTCATCAGGAAAACACAAATGAAAACCACAGAAAGATACCATTTCATACCCATGCGGATGGCTAGAATCCAAAAGTCAGATAATCATAACTGTTGGTGGGGATTTAGAGAAATCAGAACCATCTTACACTGTTAGTGAGAATGTAAAATGGTATACCTGCTTTGGAAAAGTTTGGTAGTTTCTCAGAGGGTGAAACAGTGTTACTGTATGACCCACTTGTAGGTATATTCCCAAGATAAATGCAAATATATGTCCATACAAAAACTTGTACATAAATATTCATAGCAGCAATATTCATAATACCCAAAGATGGAAACAACCCAAATGCCCATCAACTGACCAGTGGACAAACAAAATGTGGCAAATCCATACAACAGAATACTATTCAGACATCAAAAAAATGAAGAACTAATATATGCTACAATATGGCTGAACCTTAAAAACATTATGCTAAGTGAAAGAAGTCAGTCACAAAAGACCACATATTATGTGATTCTATTCATATGAAATGCTCAGAACAGGCAAATCTATAGCTACAAAATAGATCAATAATTGCTTAAGGCTGAGGCAGAAGTTGTTGGGAGCATAGGGGATTCACAGCTACAAGATACGAGGGTTTCTTTTTGAGGTGTTGAAAACGTTCTAAAATAGACTGGAGGGAACTTCAAGACGTCGGAAGATTAAGACGTGGAGATCACCTTCCTCCCCACAGAAGCATCAGAAATACATCTACACATGGAACTGCTCCTATAGAACACCCACTGAACGCTGGCAGAAGACTTCAGACCTCCCAAAAGGCAAGAAACTCCCCAGGTAGCTGGGTAGGGCAAAAGAAATAAAGAAAATGTAGAGACAAAGGAATAGGAACGGGACCTGCACCAGTGGGAGGGAGCCTGAAGGAGGAAAGGTTTCCACACACTAGAAGCCCCTTCACTGGCGGAGACTACAGGTGGCGGACGGGGGCAGCTTCGGAGCCACGGAGGAGAGCGCAGCAACAGGGGTGCGGAGGGCAAAGCGGAGAGGTTCAAGCACGGAGCATCGGTGCCGACCAGTACTCACCAGCCCGCGAGGCTTGTCTGCTCACCTGCTGGGACGGGTGGGGGCTGGGAGCTGAGGCTTGGGCTTCGGTCTGAGCGCAGGCAGAGGACTGGCAGTGTGAACACAGCCTGAAGGGGTTAGTACGCCACGTCTAGCCAGGAGGGAGTCCAGGAAAAGTCTGGAGCTGCCGCAAAGGCAAGAGACTTTTTCTTCCCTCTGTGATTCCTGGTGCACGAGCAGAGGGGATTCAGAGCGCCGCCTAAAGGAGCTCCAGCGATGGACGCGAGGCGCAGCTAGGAGCGCAGACACCAGAGATGGGCATGAGATGCTAAGGCTGCTGCTGCCGCCACCAAGAACCCTGTGTGCGAGCACAGGTCACTATCCACACCTCCCTTCAGGGAGCCTGTGCAGCCCGCCACTGCCAGTGTCCCGTGATCCAGGGACGACTTCCCCGGGAGAACGCACGGCGTGCCTCGGGCTGGTGCAACGTCACGCCGGCCTCTGTCACTGCAGGCTCACCCTGCCTCCGTACCCCTCCCTCCTCCAGGCCTGAGCGAGCCAGAGCCCCCAAAGCAGCGGCTCCTATAACCCCATCCTGTCTGAGCGAAGAACAGACGCTCTCAGGAGACCTACACGCAGAGGCGGGGTCAAATCCAAAGCTGAACCCCGGGAGCTGTGCGAACAAAGAAGAGAAAGGGAAATCTCGCCCAGCAGCCTCAGGAGCAGCGGATTAAATCTCCACAATCAACTTGATGTACCCGGCATCGGTGGAACACCTGAATAGACAACGAATCATCCCAAATGGAGGAGGTGGACTTTGGGAGCAACGCTATTTATACATTTTTTCCCTTTTTCTCTTTTTGTGAGTGTGTATGCGTATGCTTCTGTGTGTGATTTTGTCTGTATATTTTGGCACTTACCGTTTGTCCTAGGGTTCTGTCTGTCCGTTTTTTGTTTTTTTTTAGTATACTTTTCAGCGCTTGATATCATTGGTGAATTGGTTTATTCGTCTGGTTTTTCTCTTCTTTTTCGTTTTTTTAATTACTTAAAAAATTTTAATAAAAAATTTTTGTTCTTTATTTTAATAACTCTTTAATAATTTAATTTAATTTAATTCTACATTTTTATTTATTTATTTATTTATTTATTTCTCCCTTTTATTCTGAGCCGTGTGTGTGACAGACTCTTGGTGCTCCAGCCAAGCATCAGGGCTGTTCCTCTGACGTGGCAGAGGCAAGTTCAGGATATTGGTCCACCACAGACCTCCCAGCTCCACGTAATATCAAACGGTGAAAATCTCCCAGAGATCTCCATCTCAACACCAAGACCCAGCTCCACTAAATGACCAGCAAGCTACGGTGCTGGATACCTTATGCCAAACAACTACCAAGAAAGGAACACAACTCCACCCAATAGAAGAGAGGCTGCCTAAAATCATAGTAAGGTCACAGACACCCCAAAACACACCACCAGACTTGGACCTGCCTACCAAAAAGAAAAGATCCAGCCTCAGTGACCAGAACACAGGCACTAGTCCCCTCCACTAGGAAGCCTACACAACCCACTGAACCAACCTTAGCCACTGGGGACAGACACCAAAAACAACGGGAACTACGAACCTGCAGCCTGTGAAAAGGAGACCCCAAACACAGTAATATAAGCAAAATGAAAAGACAGAAAAACACATAGCAGATGAAGGAGCAAGGTAAAAACGCACCAGACCTAACAAATGAAGAGGAAATAGGCAGTCTACCTGAAAAAGTATTCAGAATAATGATAGTAAAGATGATCCAAAATCTTGGAAATAGAATGGAGAAAATACAAGAAAAATTTCACAAGGACCTAGAAGAACTAAAGAGCAAACAAACAATCATGAACAACACAATAAATGAAATTACATATCCTCTAGAAGTGATCAATAGCAGAATAAATGAGGCAGAAGAACGGATAAGTGACCTGGAAGATAAAATAGTGGGAATAACTACTGGAGAGCAGAATAAAGAAAAAAGAATGAAAAGAATTGAGGACAGTCTCAGAGACCTCTGGGACACGATTAAACGTACCAACATTCAAATTATAGGGGTTCCCAAAGAAAAAGAGAAAAAGAAAGGGACTGAGAAAATATTTGAAGAGATTATAGTTGAAAACTTCCCTAATATGGGAAAGGGAATAGTTAATCAAGTCCAGGAAGCACAGAGAGTCCCATACAGGATAAATCCAAGGAGAAACACGCCAAGACACATAGTAGTCAAACTATCAAAAAGTAAATACAAAGAAAAAATATTAAAAGCAGCAAGGGAAAAACAACAAATAACGTAGAAGGGAATCCCCATAAGGTTAACAGCTGATCTTTGAGCAGAAATTCTGCAAACCAGAAAGGAGGGGCAGGACATATTTAACGTGATGAAAGGGAAAGACCTACAACCAAGATTACTCTACCCAGCAAGGATCTCATTCAGATTTGACAGAGAAATTAAAACCTTTACAGACAAGCAAAAGCTAAGAGAATTCAGCAGAACCAAACCAGCTTTACAGCAAATGTTAAACCAACTTCTCCAGGCAGGAAACACAAGAGAAGGAAAAGACTTACAATAACAAATGCAAAACAATTAAGAAAATGGTAATAGGAGCATACATATCGATAATTACCTTAAATGTAAATGGATTAAATGCTCCCACCAAAAGACACAGACTGGCTGAATGGATACAAAAACAAGACCCGTATATATGCTGTCAACAAGAGACCCACTGCAGACCTAGGGAAACATACAGACTGAAAGTGAGAGGATGGAAAAAGATATTCCATGCAAATGAAAATCAAAAGAAAGCTGGAGTAGCAATTCTCATATCAGACAAAATAGACTTTAAAATAATGACTTACAAGGGACAAAGCAGGACACTACATAATGATCAAGGGATCGAACCAAGAAGAAGATATAACACTTGTAAATATTTATGCACCCAACATAGGAGCACCTCAATACATAAGACAAATGCTAACAGCCATAAAAGGGGAAATCGACAGTAACACAATCATAGTAGGCGACTTTAACACCCCACTTTCAACAATGGACAGATCATCCAAAATGAAAAAAAAAATAAGGAAACACAACTTTAAATGATACATTAAACAATATGGACTTAATTGATATTTATAGGACATTCCATCCAAAAACGTCCAGAGATAAACCCATGTACACATGGTCACCTTATCTTGATAAAGGAGGCTAGAGTATACAATGGAGGAAAGACAGCCTCTTCAATAAGTGGTGCTGGGAAAACTGGACAGCTACATGGAAAAGAATGAAATTAGAACACTCCCTAATGCCATACACAAAAATAAACTCAAAATGGATTAAAGACCTTAATGTAAGGCCAGACACACTAAAACTCTTAGAGGAAATAAAAGAAGAACACTCTTTTGAGATAAATCACAGTAAGATCTTGTTTGACCCACCTCCTAAAGAAATGGAAACAAAACTAAAAATAAACAAATGGGACCGAGTGAAACTTAAAAGCTTTTGCACAGCAAAGGAAACCATAAACAAGATGAAAAGACAACCCTCAGAATGGGAGAAAATATTTGCAAACGAAGCAACTGACAAAGGATTAGTCTCCAAAATTTACAAGCAGCTCATGCAGCTCAATATCAAAAACACAAACCACCCAATCCAAAAATGGGCAGAAGACCTAAATAGACATTTTTCCAAAGAAGATACACAGATTGCCAACAAACACATGAAAGAATGCTCAACGTCGTTAATCATTAGAGAAATGCAAATCAAAACTACAATGCGGTATCATCTCACACCGGTCAGAATGGCCATCATCAAAAAATCTACAAACAATAAATGGACAACCTGGAAGAAATGGACAAATTCTTAGAGAAGGTGTGGAGAAAAGGGAACCCTCATACACTGTTGATGGGAATGTAAATTGATACAGTCACTAAGGAGAACAGTATGGAGGTTCCCTAAAAAACTAAAAATAGAACTATCATACGACCCAGCAATCCCACTATGGGGCATATATCCTGAGAAAACCATAATTCAAAAAGAGTCATGTACCACAATGTTCATTGCAGCTCTATTTACAATAGCCTGGACTTGGAAGGAACCTAAGTGTCCATCAACAGATGAATGGATAAAGAAGATGTGACACATGTATACAATGGAATATTACTCAGCCATAAAAAGGAACGAAACTGAGTTATTTGTAGTGAGGTGGATGGACACAGAGTCTGTCATACAGAGTGAAGTAAGTCAGAAAGAGAAAAACAAATACCGTATCCTAACACATATATATGGAATCTTTAAAAAAATATGGTCATGAGGAACCTAGGGGCAAGACGGGAAAAAAGACGCAGACCTGGGCTTCCCTGGTGGTGTACTGGTTGAGAATCCGCCTGCCGATGCAGGGGACACGGGTTCGTGCCCCGGTCTGGGAGGATCCCACATGCCACGGAGAGGCTGGGCCCGTGAGCCATGGCCAGTGAGCCTGCGCTTCCGGAACCTGTGCTCCACAACTGGAGAGGTCACAACAGTGAGTGGCCCGCGTACCGAAAAAAAAAAAAAATGTCGCAGACCTACTAGAGAATGGACTTGAGGACACGGGGAGGGGGAAGGGTAAGCTGGGACAAAGTGAGAGAGTGGCATGGACATATATACACTACCAAATGTAAAACAGATAGCTAGTGGGAAGCAGCCACATAGCACAGGGAAATCAGCTCAGTGCTTTTTGACCACCTAGAGGGGTGGGATAGGGAGGGTGGGAGGGAGGGAGATGCAAGAGGGAGGGGATATGGGTATATACATATATGTATAGCTGATTCACTTTGTTATAGAGCAGAAACTATTACACCATTGTAAAGCAATCATACTCCAGTAAAGATGTTAAAAAAAAAGTGTGTTTGTTCAAAATAAATAAATAAATAACTTTCCTAACTGCTTAGGAAAGTTATTTCTCCTTCCTATGAAATGAAAAATGATGTATAAGGGCACTTAGTATTGACTATAAATTCCAGTTCTGTCAGTGATGGTATCTGGCGCATGAGGGGCACCCAAGTTAGGGAGCTTTTGGTTAATTTCCCTGGGCCATATAGAGCAAAGTGTTCTCTCAAATACTCTCTGGAAATTCGGAGCCTCAAATATGTTTGCCACCTTCCCCCAAGTCATCATATTTATTAACATCCTTGTCTTATTTTTCTAGAAGCAGGAGCTTCTAGCAGATCTTTTCCCTTTGTGAAAGGATGTATTTCTGTGTGAGGTGGATCAAGGCCGCCTTAGTCTGTCCTCTAATGTTCACCTCAGTGGCACTTTACCTGGTTGATAATATCTTTGAGGCCAACTTCCTGTAATGTTTTTCTTTTTCTTTTCTTTTTTTTACCTTAGGAGCACTGCATAATAAAAACTCCATTAAAGATGCAAAACCAAAGTGAGCCATGAAGCAAGACACGATGGGGCCTATCAGCATTCCTAAGCGTGTTCAAGGCGAAAGCATTTCAGAGGGAGTTAAACAACAGTCATTATAGCTATCTTTGTTGACCTCTGAATCTATATGCCAGTCACTGTGTTTGACATATATTAATTCTCATAAAACTTCTGTCATGTTGACATTATTATCTCCCTTTTACAAATGGGGAAAGAGGTTCACATAAATTAAATGACTTTCTCAGGGCAACAGCTAGTAAGTTTCAGGGCTGGATTTGTATCCAAAATAAAGTGGGCTTTGTTTGGTTTTTTGACTCTATTTTCTTTTTAGTAGTACTGCATACATTTATTATTTATATGTATTAAAAAGGATAAAATAAGTTTGGACTCCTCTCTCACACAACATGAAGTTCTGTATGATCTAAAGATAAAAATGTTGAAGTAAAATATATATATTATGGAAAACGTATGCATAATCTAGGAGTCAAGAAAAATTTCTGTGCAAGCTGGAAAACCTAGACATTCTAGAGAAATGAGTGACATATTTGAGTGCTTAAAACTTAAAATGTAATCATATGGCAAACGTAAAGGCAAATAAAACCAGAAGACAAATAATACAGGAACATATATTTGTAAGACACATGACAGATAAAGGGTTCAATATCCAACATATAAAAAATTTCCCACACATTAATAAGAAAAGACAAACACCCTAATTGAAAGTGGTTAAAAAGGGTAAAAAGGGCTGTTCAAGGAGGCAGAAAACCCCCTTGCCAATAAACAAGTGAAATTACTCAACTTTACTAGCAATCAGGCGTATTGAAATTAAATTAACAAGGAAATATCACTTTAAGACCATTAAACATGTTATCACACATTGCTGGAGTTTTGTGGAGGTTAATATGTTATCTCATACATTTGCCGAGGGAAATGTGCAGTATATTAAAGCCATTTGGAAGTCAATCTGGCAACCCCTATTAAAATTAAGAATTTACATAAACTTTAACTTAGCAATTCCATTTCCAGGGCCCCCTTCCATAGAAGATAAAAGCACGGGTATATAACAGTGAATATGAACAAGATAAATTTTACGTATATATTGAGATTAATTGCAACGTTTTTTCTAGTAGCCAAAAAACTGGAATCAACTTGAATGTCCTCAATAGAGGAATGGTTTAATAAGTTGTCTTTCACTCAAACCATTGCATTTTACATAACTAGTTTAAAAAGTGTGTTAAGTCTATACCAGACGATGTGGAAAACATTTCTCTGAAATGTTTCTAAGTGAGAAAAACTACGTGCAGTAAAGAGTAAAATAGTGCCCCTATATGTTTTTATGCATACATATGTATGTTACCTTATTTATGAACATAGACAAAGATATGCAAAGATTCACACCAGGCTTTTAACACTGCTTATCCAGTGGAGGAGTGGCTAATGAAGTGTAAAAATCCTATTGATGTACAGGCTTTCTCAATATTTATGTATATGTATGAATATATATATATATAATTCTCAACATTTATATATAATTGCTTTATGTAAATGCACATGTAAATTACATATGTGTAAAGCCATGTACAAAGAGATAGTTGCTGAAAGTGTGCATATCATAGAGAGTGTTTTGAGTTTTTTGTGTTTAGGGTTCTTTTCTTTTAACTTTCTTTCTTGTACTTTGAGTTTTTCAAAATAAAAATTTTACATGATTTTAAGTTTAACATTTTCTATAGCAAACATTATAGAGCAGGTTAAGGAAATGACCCAGTATCTACAGAATGATTTGTTTGTTCAGTCCTCCAGCAGTTCATCAAACTACATTGAGCAGCAACCGTGACATTGTGTCAGGTGTGTTAAAGTGGTTGGGATTACAGAGATGAATGAAATATGCTCCTTCTTGTTGTATATTACAACAAGACAAACATATAAATGAACCATTCTAATACAATATGGCTATTGCTTTAATATAAGAATTTGTAGGACCATAGGGGCAATGAACTCTGCAGGCATTGGTGGTAGAGAGGCTTCAGAGGGAAAGAACCATTTGAGCTTAGCCTTAAAGACTGAGGATGCTTTCATCACTCACCAGCCTTAGGTGGGGAAGGGAAAGCAATCCCTTCAAAGAGGAAGGAATCAACATCTAGTCCTATTTCATTCATCAAGAATGTGGAGGAGGAAGTAAACAGTTTATTATTTATAGTCTCAAATGATGGTAATGTGTGGAAGATGGGCAAATGGAACAAGAGACTTTGGAAGAGTCCTGATCAGGAACTAATAAAATGAGAGCCTGCTTTGAAACATGCAAGCAGGTTTTTCTGAGGGAAGAAGAACTCTAAGCTGCATTTAATGAAAGGAAGCAACTGTCAAAGCAATCTGACTAAGTTCAGTACATTAGGTTTGCAGTTGGGGAAGAAATATGGGTTGCTGTTCATTTAGGACCTGTGGAAGAGGTTGGAGAAAACGGGATAGGTACTCAAGCAATGATTCATTAGGTAGAAAGAAGAGAATGTTAGAAATCAGACACTACTGCCACTTACTGAATAAATTCATAATAAGCCATATACAGACACATTATAAAGTATCTCAAGGTACCAGAATGCTTGACCATTGAGGTAAGGTGCCCCAAAATACTGTGTCTTCAAGGAAAACACAAGGGTTCAGTACTCATGGGTTAGCAGCAGTTAACATAAGACACACTAGCTTTTGGGGAGTGGGGGAGAAAGAAGCAAGGATTATGCATGTATGTATTTATATCATAGATGATAACAACAGAAGCCATTTAATCAAATGCTTATTATTGGCCTAATATAATGTCAGGTGTTTTACATAAATTACCTCATTTAATCCCAGCATGGCTCTAAGATCTAGATACATGTTCCTATCATTCCCTTTTTACAGATGAGGAAACTAAGTCTTACAGGAGTTAAAAAACGTACTCAAGGTCAAATAGCTTTTAGGTGGTGAAGCTGTACATTGAGATCGGACTTTAAATCCTATGCTCCCAACTGCTCAACTAGACACTAAGTTATATTTCCCCTGCTAAACCCTAGTCCCAGCCATCATCATATCACACCTGTATTGTCCCAACAGCCTGTCACCCCTCTGGTCCTACACAGTTCACAACATCCAGTGAACTTTCTAAAACATACATCAGAAGACATCACTTTCCTTTATCAAACCATCCAGTGGCCCTCCACTGCACGTAAGATAAAATCCAAGTTCTTACCCTGCAGGTCCCTATGTGACCACTTCTCTGCCAGCCTCTCCAGTCTCGGTCATCAATCTCCGCTCTGCCCCTCTCTGACTGCACTCCAGTCACTCACCCTTCTGCTCTTCCTCAACACACTGTTCTCGTTCTGGCCTCACGGCATTGCTACTTGCTAGTCTACCTAAAATGCTCTTCTTCAAAGTCTTCACACAGCTGTCTCGACCTCATTATTCAGATCTTGATTCAAATATCAGCTTCTTAGAGAAGGTTCCCCACACCAACAACAAGAACGACCCCTTTGCCCATGAAAACAGAAGATACTTGATTCAAATATCAGCTTCTTAGAGAAGGTTCCCCACACCAACAACAAGAACGACCCCTTTGCCCATGAAAACAGAAGTTACTTGAGGACAGGAACTATTGATTTCATGTTCTTCACTCTAATTCCAGAACCGAGAGTAATATCTGACACCTACTGGGCACTCAGGACATATTTCTTTCCTGAAATACTGGTATATTTTTTAAAGTGTCATACTCATATGCCTATGAGTATATCTACATATATATATATATTTATGGATATGTGAGCTTGTTGTCACCTCACAGAAGTGGAATGTACATCCCTCACCCAAAATTTGGTTTGAATGTCAAGACTAATGATGCCACACATATACCAAGAAGGTATGAAAAGGATTATTACTCACATAATGAGTTATGCATCAAAAATGCAGTTAGACCAAAAAAAGAAAAAAGAAAAAACTGGTAACTGTGAAGTGATGGGTAATTAGATGGTTGTGATTCTTTCATTCTATAGATATAGGTATAGATATAGAAATAATCGAAACATCAAGTTCTTCACCTTAAGAATATACAAGTTTTATTTATCCATTATACCTCAATAAAACTGAAAAAAATGGGTTCAGTGTCAATGACAACTTACCCATGGTGTTTGTCTGATAACTAAAACATTGCATGGTTTATTTAATTTAATTTGGACTTGTTTATGTAAGCCATTATGGCACCTGCAGCATGAGACCAATAAGAAAGATGAACGTTCCATTGAATATCTAGTACTATCAAGAGCTAGTACTATATATTCTGAGAAGTGAAATGAGTGCCTTAGTCTCTCTATCAATGTGCAGAACTTCAAAGAAGGTAAAGAGTGCTATGGTGAGACACTGTATTGTGGCTTTAATATGTGCAGGAGATGTGTGACCTTGATTTATATTTTGGGTATCCGTGAGGCAAGAGATTCTATGAGTTCTTTACCCCAAATGAGGCAACCTTGGAGAAGGAATTGTTTTCATTGGCCAGAACAGATGGTCAGACCGCTGGCAGTGGCCCAAAGATCTATAAAAATGTGAAGATGAGGCCAATTGTTGGCTAAGACATGGCCAAGTGCTAAGATAACTGGCTAAAGTTTGGCCAACTGAGCTGATCCTGTGTCCTGTCCTTTATCAGGAACATTCTGATGAAGAGATGAAAAGCAGCAAGAGTCAAGCAAGCTCCATTAAGTGTGACAGTGGCAATGCCATTGGTTAAGTGAATGAACCCCCTTTGGTATTCACTGTGTTGAGCCTAAGGGGCTCCCCAGGTATGCAAGTGTTCTAAGAGATGACCTCCTCTAGCACTGAGGCATCCGGCAATGGACCCAGCACAGGGGACGTTACCCTCTCCTGAAAGTAGGGTATGCAGAGAGCCCAGGTTCAGCTCCATCCTGTAGCAAGGAGGCCTCACTAGCTGTGCTGGGCTTGCAGGGTGCTGTTTCCATGATCAAAGGCCTAACGGGCAGCTGTATACTGAGGGTCACAGGTTCAGGACCTGAGATAGTCTATATTTCCAGGAAAGTCCAGTATGCACCCACCAATTGCTACACTAATGGCATACAGCATTGGGCCAAGGAAGGTAGTTCCTTGTATCAGAAGCCCATGCAACTAACGGCCATCACTGATGGTAGAGGGACTCCAAGATATATGAGAGAAGGTTGCTAAAGCTCCCACAGTGAAGGAATCCCGGGGGGCCGTAACAGGAATGCCTGTTCTATGGACATTCAGGCAGATTCTAGTATCTATTTACAGGGGGTCTCATTCAAGTTGGGCCTATTTGCAAGTTACAGAACAAAAAAAAAGCTTTGTAAATGAGGAGTGTTGCCTCCAGAATCTAAACATTTCGAAAACATGTTGGGCTTGTTTTAACAATGTGGGTCCTAAGAAGACTAAAAGCTGTTTCTTGACACTGTCAGGACTGGAGCAGCCCTCAACTTACTAAATAATTTTCAGGAGCTTAACTGAAGTGGTGGGGCCCTGTACTATGGGTCTCATGTGAATCTCCTCAAAGGAGGATGTCATTAGTGTGATGTCATAACTGTGTACCTGAAAAAAGTTAGAGCTGGTTAAAATATTGCCTGTGAAGACTATGTGAGATGGCAGGCGTGGAGACTGAGCCCATTGAGTACCCAGGTGAAGGTGTATTGTGTCCCTTTAAAGGTGAAGGTTAACTGCAGCTGAGAGGTTGTTGAACTAGGCACTGAATAGAACATGCTAGCCAAATACTTTGCTCTAACTGCAAAGTATTTACCAGTTACTTATTTATTATTGGGTGGAATCAGTCATTTCAATAGGTGGGGCCATGACGCCAAGGGTACGAATTCACACTGAGGCACCGGTCCTGTTTTGCCGGGTTTAAGAACAAGTAAAACTTGGCTGTTAAATGCAGCAGAAGTGGGGATAACCACACTTTCTCTAAATAGGTCTTATATAATGGGTTTCAATCTGTGAAAACCGTGCTTTCATTTAGATTGAACCTTTTCTTAAACACTGAAGTGAAAGGTATTATTTTAACTAGGGGGAAAGGTCCATAGGGTCCCATAGTTTTCAAGCTGATTATAAGGGCCAGAGACTTAACTTGATTACTTATTGGGTCAGGTTCTCCACGTGCACTAGAGGATATTTTAGGGTAATGGATGTCTTGGCTATGGAAAAGTTAGGCACGGAAATAATTTGGATGGTTCAGGTTAGGCATATCTGTTTCTATTTTATGTTCACCTACTCCCTGGCTGGGAGTGGATGAACATAAAGTGTGGCCAGATGTGGGCCAGAAGGGGAAGGGGAATTAATGAGGCTTCAAAACTGTCCATTGTCAAACATCAAAAGTGGAATCAGATGATGACACACACTGCCACCACCCATACAGCACCCCTCTCCCCATCTGGGACCTCCCAAACACACACGGAAACACCAAGTCCATTTCCTCCTCACCAGCAGGATAAAGTGTTCAGGAAGAAATCTGTCTTCAGAGCTCAGTCCTCACCCAGTCCTTATTCCCGGTGTCTGGCTAACTATGGACTGGCTGGTCTGGGCCCCAAACTGGCAGGATACTACCTCCCTCCCTTCTCACACGCCTGCCCCTTCCTGCCTTCTTTCAGTCCCCATCACCGAAGAACAGACAGAGATACACACACATCTTTCTACAACAGCTTGTACATCAATAGCTGAGGGCTTTTTTATTTGGTCTCTACACAGGTGACCATGTCTCCAGTGCTTTCTCTGGAGAGACAACAGAGACAGCAAGGTCTCAGTCACCTGATAGACCCAGGGCAGCACTTTATGAACTGCTGGAAGAGCCCTCTGGGACGTTTTCATCCTCCTCTGGCTCTTTAGTCATTGTTGTACTCCGCCAGTAATAGAATGCTAGCATCTTTGACTTCTTCTGTGTAGAACCTCTTCCCGAATTCTGACGACGGACTGATTTTCTTAACTCGACCACCTCCTGAATCTGGTCGGAAAACAAAGTGATACAGAAAGATATTGATTTGGGGAAAGAGGATGGGAAGGAGAACTTTGAGAGAATGGGTGTGGATTGAGAAGGGGTTTGTGCCAGGGAAGGGCTGGGTAAGTCTTGGGTGGGGGATGAAGAGGTGGCACGTGAGTCGGGTAATCTGACCTCTTCCATCTTATAGCCCTGGAGTGGAGAATTCACCCTCTCCCTTCTGCGTTGGCCCCCCGGTGTTTGTTGCTCTGACCTCTCGGTGTTTGTCCGTGCATCACGGTTAGGCTCCTGGGGGACTGTAGTTTCCTCTGCCATGTCAGTAGCAACAGTGTGCTCTACTCCAAGGCTCCTGGCCTCTCGATATATACCCTGCGAGGACAATGAAGTGCCACACCCATCAGCTTTGATTGGTCAGCCAATGGTAGCGCTGGGGTGGCTGTGACATCACAAAGCACTACCCTTGAAGATACGTGGGCGGAGGGGAGTGGTGCAGAAGAGTCTACGTGCTCTGGGTAGAGAAAGGGAGTGCTTCCTCAACACCCAGTAAAGAGCCTTCCCAAATTGACCTTCCACTCTTCCTCATCTTCTCTGGTTCAGTCCTTGTGGTGCACATTTTAGGGAGAAGGTGTTCCCTCCAAACCATTCCACATGGCCACCCCCATTCAGTGTTTAATTCTGTTGTCTCCCAGATCTCATCACCTGGTATTGTGTGGTTTTTAAAAACTTTTTATTTTAGAACAGTTTTAGGTTTACAGAGTAATTGTGAAGATCATATTCATACACTCCACAACAAATTTCCCTTCTTAACATTGTACGTTAGTATGGTACAATTGTTCAACTTAGTGAACCAACACTGAAACAGTATTATTAACTAAAGTCTGTACTTCATCAGAATTCCTTTTTTTTTTTAAATGTTGATCCTTCTTTTAATTAATTTACTTTTATTTTTGGCTGTGTTGTGTCTTCGTTTCTGTGCGTGGCCTTTCCCTAGATGTGGCAAGCAGGGGCCACTCTTCATCGTGATGGGCGGGCCTCTCACTGTCGCGGCCTCTCTTGTTGCGGAGCACAGGCTCCAGATGCGCAGGCTCAGCGGCTGTGGCTCACGGGCCTAGTTGCTCTGCGGCATGTGGGATCTTCCCAGATCAGGGCTCGAACCCGTGTCCCCTGCATCATCAGGCAGATTCTCAACCACTGTGCCACCGTGGAAGCCCCAGATTGCCTTATTTTTTACCTAATATTCTTCTTCTGTCCCAGGATCCCAACCAAGATTCTACATTCAATTTAGTCATTCCATGTTATAACTTCTTAGGCTCCTCTTGGCTCTGACAGTTTTTTAGACTTCTTGTTTTTGAAGACTTTGACAGTTTGGGGTCTTGTGTTTTGTCTTTTACATTAGGTCTGCAGATGTTATTGCTCTTATAGGTAAAAGTTTTTATAAATTTCCTCTTCCAGAGAACCTCAAATCAAGTCAGTACCATCAGTGTTATGGACTTCCCCGTGGCAATGGTTGAACTAATCTCTTGGCTTTGTCACAGAGGTGACACAAATGTTTTTCTCTTGAGGTCTGAGGATCAGGATCATTTTTATTTATGACAGAGGCACAGGGGCAGCAGCAGAAGCATTTTGTATGGTACTAGTGAGTCATTTACTTTTAGAAGTATGACCTCAGCATCCCACATAGTTAACGGCTCTTCCTCCACACGAGTGACCATCCAATGGACCTGTATATTGAACAGACTGTCAGTCTTTCTCCTGAGCTCTATATAGAAAGGGGGCCAACATGAGGTTGAGACACAACCAGTGTCCACAAGGTAAGAGTCATTTCTTTGAGGTTAGTATCAGTCGCACCTTAGTTTGGAATTGAAACACGTGATTCAACCTGAGAATCACAAATAGGTCCAGGTTGAGACACAGGATTCAGAACTGCTTTAAAGAAGGTCCCAATCCAATAATCCTTTCACTATATGCCAAGTGGCTAAACTGACTTATGTTGGTCAAAGCTTTAGCAGACACTCAGTAGGACTAACAAATGCAGCACAAAGAAGCATGTTCAAAGCACAAGCTAGCCAGCAGGCCGTAGCCCAAGTGCCTGTTCACCAGCATAGAGCAGAGCCAGTTAGAAAGCCAAAGCAAGAGAAGAAAGACCCCCGGTGGTAAGGGATAGCACCTTGATGTCCTGCTCACAGGACCAGTTGTTGTAATCACACCACAGAGACAGGATGGACCCTTCAACCCAAATTCGGTTTGGATGTCGAGACTGATAACACATACACCTAGAGAGTATGAAAAACCTTACTACATAAGGAGGCTTTCTGGGGAGAGCAGGGCAGGCTCTCAAGCAGGTTCAAGAATGGCTTGAGAGAGCAGAAGAAGGAGACTGGCTTGGCTTTTATGGTGGTGAGGGGATGACGCTGGAGTGTTCCCACACACAGGTCAGGTTTTGCACAGCCTGAACTTCCTCCTGGCCCACAGAAGAGAGAGTACCTGAGCTTTCTTATCCGATCTAGGGAAGCAGGGGAAGAGGCAGTGGTAGGGCTCTTTTATAGAATAATGTTGTGTAAATGCAAGGTGTTTAGCACAGTTTAGAATTCTCATAACCATTATAACCACACTCATATTGTTTTCAGTTAAACTACGTTTCACTAGATTAGTATTTCCCAAATTATGGTCCTTTAAATATTATTTAAGGTGGCTTAGAATTATCTTGGTTCATCACAGAGAAACTGTGTAGAAAGAGAAAAGACTGCTAGCCTCAGGAGGTCTGACACACTGGTCACAAAAGAGCAGACTTCATTGTACTATCTGCTGAATTATGAGGGGTTTCTAACATGTTTCCCATCCTGGGTGACTACTGTAGCACCCAAAGACTGTAATAATAATTACCGAAACTAACATTTATTGACTACTAACACTATGTAGGAATTATGCTAAATACCCATATACATATTTAATCCTCGTCACAACCCTATTGAGATAAGTGGCAAAAGAGTGGTTTCTGTCATTTCTGCCAGGACATCTCCATTCCAATTGCAGAAGCAGAAAAGAGCATATAGGAGGGCACATGGGAATATTTATGGGGCAGGCTCAAAAGGGGTATGCATTACTCCTGCTCACATTTCCTTGGTAAAAACTCACATAGCCACATCTAACTACAAGAGAAAATGAGAAATGTAGTCTACCTGGTAGAAGAGGAGAACTTAAATGTTGGAGATAAGCTAGCAATCTCTGTCTCCACCATCTTGTTCATCACGCTCCCCAGTATTTACAGTAGAGCCTGGCACATAGTAGGTGGCCATGAATATTTCTGTTGAATGAATGGGTTTCAACTTTTTTGGTCAGTTATGGGGATCAAAAGCATATAGAACTTGGTTAAGCAATGGTTTCCTAGATATGACACAAAAAGCACAAGCAACAAAGAAAGAGTAAATTGGACTATATCAAAATTTTAAAATGTTTTCTTCTGCAAAAAAATACCATGAAGAAAGCAAAAGGCACACTAAAGAGAGATCCTGGCAAATCATATATTTAATAAAAGTGTAGTATCCAGAATACAGAAAGAACTCTTACAACTCAACAACAAAAATACAAACAACCCAACTGAAAATCAGGTAAAGGACTTAAATAGACATTGTGCTAATGAAGATATACAAATAGCCAACAAACATATGAAAATATGCTCAATACCATTAGTCGTTAGGGAAATGCAAATCAAAACCACGATGAGATGCCACTTCATACCCACTAGGAAGGCTATAACTTTTTTAAAAAGAAAATAACAAGTATTGACAAGGATGTAGAGAAATTGAAACACTCATACACGTCTGGTGGGAACATAAAATGATACAGCCTCTGTGGAAAACATTTTGGCAGTTACTCAACAAGTTAAACATAGACTTGCCATATTACCCAGTAACTCTACTCCTAGGTATATAATGAAAAGAGTTGAAAAGGAGGGAACAACAGCAACAACAACAACAACAAAAAAAAACAGGTGAATTGAGCAACACAAAAGCAAAGGGCAGATAACGTTTCAAGAAGTAAAAAATGGACAACTTTATTAAATACTTTTACAGGTAATATAGGGACAGACAAATGACGATTGAACTTGTTAGTAGAGAGGTCATTGGTAAATTTGATAAGAAGGAAATTGAAAGAGTGGAAATATTTTAATATAAACCTGGATGTGTATTAAGGAGAAAATGTGAGATTAGAAAGTGAGGGGCGGATAGACAATTTCTTTTGCGAGTTTTGGTGCTAAGGGGAGGAGAAATATGGGACTATAGCTGGAGGGGGATTTGGTATTAAGAGAGTGTATTTTTAAGAGGGTAGATTCTAGAATGCATCTAGCCAATATAAATGACTGAATGAAACTGACGACATAAAAATCCAAAGGGATAATTGCAGAAGAAAAAATATTGAGAAAGCAAGAGGGGTATTCAGAGCACTAGTAGATGGGATCGGTAGCAAATGTGGAAATCTTGGCTTTCCATGAGAATGAGTAATATTTATAGATTCTACAGTGGAGAAGGAAATGATTATGGTATGATTACAAATGCTGGTAAGATGGTAGATTTGGTGGGGAAGATATAAAAGAATTTTCTCTTGACTCTTCAGTTTTCTCAGTGAAGGATGAGCTAAGGGCATAAAATAACAAGAGTGAGGGTAGGGTTTTGAGAAATTGAGGGGATGATAAAGTATTGGATATTCATTTTGTATAATGGAAATGGGTGTATAATATGGAAGGATTGATCATTTAAGATATGTGGTCAAGAATTTAAGGTCAGATCAGTTAGCTTTGCCTTGTAAATTTCTACAGCAACATCCATCACTCTTATATAGGAACAAAGCAGGTAGATAGCTAAATTTAACAAGGGTTGTGGTTTTGCCAGGGAAATACTAGGGTGGGAAAGTGAGTAGGGAGATGAAGGTTGATGAAAGTAAGTGATACTAATGATAAATTGGTAAGCAATGAGGAAATGCGAAAAGAGAAATGTGGCTGATGCTGAAAAGTAGTAGAATTCACAGATTGGAGTTCAAAATTGAAGAATTTTTAGAGTTGGGTGTGTGTAGTTGTGTATACCTGCATGTGATGGAGGTACTTTGCTAGGAAGGATAATCAGTTGTAGCCCAAGAGAGGTATGTTATAAAATCAGGATTTCAGAGTTGCTGTAATTTTTTTTTAATTTTTTAATTAGTTTCTGCTTTATAACAAAGTGAATCAGTCATACATATACATCTGTTCCCACATCCCTTCCCTCATGCATCTCCCTCCCTCCCACCCTCCCCATCCCACCCCTCCAGGCGGTCACAAAGCACCGAGCTGATCTCCCTGTGCTCTGTGGCTGCTTCCCACTATCTATCTACCTTACGTTTGGTAGTGTATATATGTCCATGCCTCTCTTTCGCTTTGTCACAGCTTACCCTTCCCCCTCCCCATATCCTCAAGTCCATTCTCAAGTAGGTCTGTGTCTTTATTCCCGTTTTGCCCCTAGGTCCTTCATGACATTTTTTTTTTAAATTCCGTATATATGTGTTAGCATACGGTATTTGTCTTTCTCTTTCTGACTTACTTCACTCTGTATGACAGACTCTAGGTCTATCCACCTCATTACAAATAGCTCAGTTTCGTTTCTTTTTATGGCTGAGTAATATTCCATTGTATATATGTGCCACATCTTCTTTATCCATTCATCCGATGATGGACACTTAGGTTGTTTTCAGCTCCAGGCTATTGTGAATAGAGCTGCAATGAACATTTTGGTACATGTCTCTTTTGGAATTATGGTTTTCTCAGGGTATATGCCTAGTAGTGGGATTGCTGGGTCATATGGTAGTTCTATTTTTAGTTTTTTAAGGAACCTCCATACTGTTCTCCATAGTGGCTGTACCAATTCACATTCCCACCAGCAGTGCAAGAGTGTTCCCTTTTTTCCTCACCCTCTCCAGCATTTATTGTTTCTAGATTTCTTGATGATGGCCATTCTGACTGGTGTGAGATGATATCTCATTGTAGTTTTGATTTGCATTTCTCTAATGATTAATGATGTTGAGCATTCTTTCATTTGTTTGTTGGCAGTCTGTATATCTTCTTTGGAGAAATGCCTATTTAAGTCTTCTGCCCATTTTTGGATTGGGTTGTTTGTTTTTTTGCTATTGAGCTGCATGAGCTGTTTATAAATTTTGGAGATTAATCCTTTGTCAGTTGCTTCATTTGCAAATATTTTCTCCCATTCTGAGGGTTGTCTTTTGGTCTTGTTTATGGTTTCCTTTGCTGTGCAAAAGCTTTGAAGTTTCATTAGGTCCCATTTGTTTATCTTTGTTTTTATTTCCATTTCTCTAGGAGGTTGGTCCAAAAGGATCTTGCTGTGATTTATGTCATAGAGTGTTCTACCTATGTTTTCCTCTAAGAGTTTGATAGTTTCTGGCCTTACATTTAAGTCTTTAATCCATTTTGAGCTTATTTTTGTGTATGGTGCTAGGGAATGATCTAATCTCAAACTTTTACATGTCCCTGCCCAGTTTTCCCAGCACCACTTATTGAAGAGGCTGTCCTTTCTCCACTGTACATTCCTGCCTCCTTTATCAAAGATAAGTTGGCCACATGTGCGTGCGTTTATCTCTGGGCTTTCTATCCTGATCCACTGATCTATCTTTCTGTTTTTATGCCAGTACCACACTGTCTTGATTACTGTAGCTTTGTAGTATAGTCTGAAGTCAGGGAGCCTGATTCCTCCAGCTCCGTTTTTCGTTCTCAAGATTGCTTTGGCTATTCGGGGTCTTTTGTTTTTCCAAACAAATTTTGAAATTTTTTGTTCTAGTTCTGTGAAAAATGCCAGTGGTAGTTTGATAGGGATTGCATTGAATCTGTAGATTGCTTTGGGTAGTAGAGTCATTTTCACAATATTGATTCTTCCAATCCAGGAGCATGGTATATCTCTCCATCTATTTGTATCATCTTTAATTTCTTTCATCAGTGTCTTATAATTTTCTGCATACAGGTCTTTTGTCTCCTTAGGTAGGTTTATTCCTAGATATTTTATTCTTTTTGTTGCAATGGTAAATGGGAGTGTTTTCTTGATTTCATTTTCAGATTTTTCATCATTAGTGTACAGGAATGCCAGAGATTTCTGTACATTAATTTTGTATCCTGCTACTTTACCAAATTCATTGATTAGTTCTAGTAGTTTTTCGGTAGCATCTTTAGGATTCTCTATGTATAGTATCATGTCATCTGCAAACAGTGACAGCTTTACTTCTTCTTTTCCAATTTGGATTCCTTCTATTTCCTTTTCTTCTCTGATTGCTGTGGCTAAAACTTCCAAAACTAGGTTGAATAAGAGTGTTGAGAGTGGGCAGCCTTGTCTTGTTCCTGATCTTAGTGGAAATGGTTTCAGTTTTTCACCATTGAGGACAATGTTGGCTGTGGGTTTGTCATATATGGCCTTTATTATGTTGAGGAAAGTTCCCTCTATGCCTACTTTCTGCAGGGTTTTTATCATAAATGGGTGTTGAATTTTGTCGAAAGCTTTCTCTGCATCTATTGAGATGATCATATGGTTTTTCTCCTTCAACTTGTTAATATGGTGTATCACACTGATTGATTTGCGTATATTGAAGAATCCTTGCATTCCTGGAATAAACCCCACTTGATCATGGTGTATGATCCTTTTAATGTGCTGTTGGATTCTGTTTGCTAGTATTTTGTTGAGGATTTTTGCATCTATGTTCATCAGTGATATTGGCCTGTAGTTTTCTTTCTTTGTGACATCCTTGCCTGGTTTTGCTATCAAGGTGATGGTGGCCTCGTAGAATGAGTTTGGGAGTGTTCCTTCCTCTGATATTGTTTGGAAGAGTTTGAGAAGGATGGGTGTTAGCTCTTCTCTAAATGTTTGATAGAATTCGCCTGTGAAGCCATCTGGTCCTGGGCTTTTGTTTGATGGAAGATTTTTAATCACAGTTTCTATTTCAGTGCTTGTGATTGGTCTATTCATATTTTCTATTTCTTCCTGAGTCAGTCTTGGCAGGTTGTGCATTTCTAAGAATTTGTCCATCTCTTCCAGGTTGTCCATTTTATTGGCAAAGAGTTGCTTGTAGTAATCTCTCATGATCTTTTGTATTTCTGCAGTGTCAGTTGTTACTTCTCCTTTTTCATTTCTAATTCTATTGATTTGAGTCTTCTCCCTTCTTTTCTTGATGAGTCTGGCTAATGGTTTATCAATTTTGTTTATCTTCTCAAAGAACCAGCTTTTAGTTTTATTGATCTTTGCTATCGTTTCCTTCATTTCTTTTTCATTTATTTCTGATCTGATTTTTATGATTTCTTTCCTTCTGCTAACTTTGGGGTGTTTTTGTTCTTCTTTCTCTAATTGCTTTAGGTGCAAGGTTAGGTTGTTTATTCGAGATGTTTCCTGTTTCTTAAGGTGGGATTGTATTGCTATAAACTTCCCTCTTAGAACTGCTTTTGCTGCATCCCATAGGTTTTGGGTCGTCGTGTCTCCATTGTCATTTGTTTCTAGGTATTTTTTAATTTCCTCTTTGATTTCTTCAGTGATCACTTCGTTATTAAGTAGTGTATTGTTTAGCCTCCATGTGTTTGTATTTTTTACAGCTCTTTTCCTGTAATTGATATCTAGTCTCATAGCATTGTGGTGAGAAAAGACACTTGATACAATTTCAATTTTCTTAAATTTACCAAGGCTGGATTTCTGACCCAAGATATGATCTATCCTGGAGAATGTTCCATGAGCACTTGAGAAAAATGTGTATTCTGTTGTTTTTGGATGGAATGTCCTATAAATATCAATTAAGTCCATCTTGTTTAATGTATCATTTAAAGCTTGTGTTTCCTTATTTATTTTCATTTTGGAAGATCTGTCCATTGGTGAAAGTGGGGTGTTAAAGTCCCCTACTATGATTGTGTTACTGTCGATTTCTCCTTTTATGGCTGTTAGTATTTGCCTTATGTATTGAGGTGCTCCTATGTTGGGTGCATAAATATTTACAATTGTTATATCTTCTTCTTGGATCGATCCCTTGATCATTATGTAGTGTCCTTCTTTGTCTCTTCTAGTAGTCTTTATTTTAAAGTCTATTTTGTCTGATATGAGAATTGCTACTCCAGCTTTCTTTTGGTTTCCATTTGCATGGAATATCTTTTTCCATCCCCTTACTTTCAGTCTGTATGTGTCTCTAGGTCTGAAGTGGGTCTCTTGTAGACAGCATATATATGGGTCTTGTTTCTGTATCCATTCAGCCAATCTGTGTCTTTTGGTGGGAGCATTTAGTCCATTTACATTTAAGGTAATTATCGATATGTATGTTCCTATTCCCATTTTCTTAATTGTTTTGGGTTCGTTATTGTAGGTCTTTCCCTTCTGTTGTGTTTCTTGCCTAGAGAAGTTCCTTTAGCATTTGTTGTAAAGCTGGTTTGGTGGTGCTGAACTCTCTCAGCTTTTGCTTGTCTGTAAACGTTTTAATTTCTCCTTCAAATCTGAATGAGATCCTTGCTGGGTAGAGTAATCTTGGTTGCAGGTTTTTCTCCTTCATCACTTTAATTATGTCCTGCCACTCCCTTCTGGCTTGTAGAGTTTCTGCTGATAGATCAGCTGTTATCCTGATGGGGATTCCCTTGTGTGTTATTTGTTGTTTTCGCCTTGCTGCTTTTAATATGATTTCTTTGTGTTTAATTTTTGACAGTTTGATTAATATGTGTCTTGGCGTATTTCTCCTTGGATTTATTCTGTATGGGACTCTCTGTGCTTCCTGGACTTGATTAACTATTTCCTTTCCCATATTAGGGAAGGTTTCAACTATAATCTCTTCAAATATTTTCTCAGTCCCTTTCTTTTTCTCTTCTTCTTCTGGAACCCCTATAATTCGAATGTTGGTGCGTTTAATCGTGTCCCAGAGGTCTCTGAGACTGTCCTCTGTTCTTTTCATTCTTTTTTCTTTATTTTGCTCTGCAGCAGTTATTTCCACTATTTTATCTTCCACCTCACTTATCCGTTCTTCTACTTCAGTTTTTCTGCTATTGATCCCATCTAGAGTATTTTTTATTTCATGTATTGTGTTTTTAATCGATGCTTGATTCATCTTTAGTTCTTCTAGGTCCTTGTTAACTGTTTCTTGCATTTTGTCTATTCTATTTCCAAGATTTTGGATCTGGGAAATAGAATCTTGGATCATCTTTACCATCATTATTCTGAATTCTTTTTCAGGTAGACTGCCTATTACGTCTTCATTTGTTAGGTCTGGTGGGTTTTTAACTTGTTCCTTCTCCTGCTGTGTGTTTTTCTGTCTTCTCATTTTGCTTATGTTACTGTGTTTGGGGTCTCCTTTTTGCAGGCTGCAGGTTCGTAGTTCCCATTGTTTTTGGTGTCTGTCCCCAGTGGCTAAGGTTGGTTTAGTGGGTTGTGTAGGCTTCCTGGTGGAAGGTACTAGTGCCTGTGTTCTGGTGAATGAGGCTGGATCTTGTCTTTCTGGTGGGCAAGTCCACGTCTGGTGGTGTGTTTTGGGGTGTCTGCGGACTTTTTATGATTTTAGGCCACCTCTCTGCTAATGGGTGGCGTTGTGTTTCTGTCTTGCTAGTTGTTAGGCATAGGGTGTCCAGCACTGTAGCTTGCTGGTCATTGAGTGAAGCTGGGTGCTGGTGTTGAGATGGAGATCTGTGGAAGATTTTCGCCGTTTGATATTATGTGGAGCGGGGGGGTCTCTTGTGGACCAGTGTCCTGAAGTTGGCTCTCCCACCTCAGAGGCACAGCACTAACTCCTGGCTCCTCAATTTGGGATGATTTGTTGTCTATTCATGTATTCCACAGATGCAGGGTACATCAAGTTGATTGTGGAGATTTAATCCGCTGCTTCTGAGGCTGCTGGGAGAGGTTTCCCTTTCTCTTCTTTGTTCTCACAGCTCCTGGGTCTCAGCTTTGGATTTGGAGTAGCAATTCCCATATCAGACAAAATAGACTTTAAAATAATGACTTACAAGGGACAAAGCAGGACACCACATAATGATCAAGGGATCGATCCAAGAAGAAGATATAACACTTGTAAATATTTATACACCCAACATAGGAGCACCTCAATACATAAGACAAATACTAACAGCCATAAAAGGGGAAATCGACAGTAACACAATCATAGTAGGCGACTTTAACACCCCACTTTCAACAATGGACAGATCATCCAAAATGAAAAAAAATAAGGAAACACAAGCTTTAAATGATACATTAAACAAGATGGACTTAATTGATATTTATAGGACATTCCATCCAAAAACGTCCAGAGATAAACCCATGTACACATGGTCACCTTATCTTGATAAAGGAGGCTAGAGTATACAATGGAGGAAAGACAGCCTCTTCAATAAGTGGTGCTGGGAAAACTGGACAGCTACATGGAAAAGAATGAAATTAGAATACTCCCTAATGCCATACACAAAAATAAACTCAAAATGGATTAAAGACCTTAATGTAAGGCCAGACATACTAAAACTCTAAGAGGAAATAAAAGAAGAACACTCTTTTGAGATAAATCACAGTAAGATCTTGTTTGACCCACCTCCTAAAGAAATGGAAACAAAACTAAAAATAAACAAATGGGACCGAGTGAAACTTAAAAGCTTTTGCACAGCAAAGGAAACCATAAACAAGATGAAAAGACAACCCTCAGAATGGGAGAAAATATTTGCAAACGAAGCAACTGACAAAGGATTAGTCTCCAAAATTTACAAGCAGCTCATGCAGCTCAATATCAAAAACACAAACCACCCAATCCAAAAATGGGCAGAAGACCTAAATAGACATTTTTCCAAAGAAGATACACAGATTGCCAACAAACACATGAAAGAATGCTCAATGTCGTTAATCAGTAGAGAAATGCAAATCAAAACTACAATGCGGTATCATCTCACACCGGTCAGAATGGCCATCATCAAAAAATCTACAAACAATAAATGGACAACCTGGAAGAAATGGACAAATTCTTAGAGAAGGTGTGGAGAAAAGGGAACCCTCATACACTGTTGGTGGGAATGTAAATTGATACATTCACTAAGGAGAACAGTATGGAGGTTCCCTAAAAAACTAAAAATAGAACTACCATATGACCCAGCAATCCCACTATGGGGCATATATCCTGAGAAAACCATAATTCAAAAAGAGTCATGTACCACAATGTTCATTGCAGCTCTATTTACAATAGCCAGGACTTGGAAGGAACCTAAGTGTCCATCAACAGATGAATGGATAAAGAAGATGTGGCACATGTATACAATGGACTATTAGTGAGCCATAAAAAGGAACGAAACTGAGTTATTTGTAGTGAGGTGGATGGACCCAGAGTCTGTCATACAGAGTGAAGTAAGTCAGAAAGAGAAAAACAAATACCGTATGCTAACACATATATATGGAATTTCTAAAAAAAAATGGTCATGAGGAACCTAGGGGCAAGACGGGAAAAAAGACCCAGACCTGGGCTTCCCTGGTGGCATACTGGTTGAGAATCCGCCTGCCGATGCAGGGGACACGGGTTCGTGCCCCGGTCTGGGAGGATCCCACATGCCGCGGAGCGGCTGGGCCCGTGAGCCATGGCCACTGAGCCTGCACGTCCGGAACCTGTGCTCCACAACGGGAGAGACCACAACAGTGAGAGGCCCGCGTACCGAAAAAAAAAAAAAAAAGTCGCAGACCTACTAGAGAATGGACTTGAGGACACGGGGAGGGGGAAGGGTAAGCTGGGACAAAGTGAGAGAGTGGCATGGACATATATACACTACCAAATGTAAAACAGATAGCTAGTGGGAAGCAGCCACATAGCACAGGGAGATCAGCTCAGTGCTTTTTGACCACCTAGAGGGGTGGGATAGGGAGGGTGGGAGCGAGGGAGACGCAAGGGGGAGGGGATGTGGGTATATACGTATATGTATAGCTGATTCACTTTGTTATAGAGCAGAAACTAATACACCATTGTAAAGCAATCATACTCCAGTAAAGATGTTAAAAAAAAAAAGTGTGTTTGTTCAAAATAAATAAATAAATAACTTTCCTAACTGCTTAGGAAAGTTATTTCTCCTTCCTATGAAATGAAAAATGATCTATAAGGGCACTTAGTATTGACTATAAATTACAGTTCTGTCAGTGATGGTATCTGGCGCACGAGGGACACCCAAGTTAGGGAGCTTTTGGTTAATTTCCCTGGGCCATATAGAGCAAAGTGTTCTCTCAAATACTCTCTGGAAATTCGGAGCCTCAGATATGTTTGCCACCTTCCCCCAAGTCATCACACTTATTAACATCCTTTTCTTATTTTTCTAGAAGCAGGAGCTTCTAGCAGATCTTTTCCCTTTGTGAAAGGATGTATTTCTGTGTGAGGTGAATCTGGGCCGCCTTAATCTGTCCTCTAATGTTCACCTCAGTAGCACTCTACCTGGTTGATAATATCTTTGAGGCCAACTTCCTGTAATGTTTTTCTTTTTCTTTTCTTTTTTTTTTACCTTAGGAGCACTGTATAACAAAAACTCCATTAAAGATGCAAAATCAAAGAGAGCCATGAAGCAAGACACGCTGGGGCCTATCAGCATTCCTAAGCGTGTTCAAGGTGAAAGCATTTCAGAGGGAGTTAAACAACAGTCATTATAGCTATCTTTGTTGACCTCTGACTCTATATGCCAGTCACTGTGTTTGACATACATTAATTCTCATAAAACTTCTGTCATGTTGACATTATTATCTCCCTTTTACAAATGGGGAAAGAGGTTCACATAAATTAAATGACTTTCTCAGGGCAACAGCTAGCAAGTTTCAGGGCTGGATTTGTATCCAAAATAAAGTGGGCTTTGTTTGGTTTTTTGACTCTATTTTCTGCTTAGTAGTACTGCATACATTTATTATTTATATGTATTAAAAAGGATAAAATAAGTTTGGACTCCTCTCTCACACAACATGAAGTTCTGTATGATCTAAAGATAAAAATGTTGAAGTAAAATATATATATTATGGAAAACGTATGTATAATCTAGGAGTCAAGAAAAATTTCTGTGCAAGCTGGAAAACCTAGACACTCTGGAGAAATGACTGACATATTTGAGTGCTTAAAACTTAAAATGTAATCATATGGCAAACGTAAAGGTAAATAAAACCAGAAGACAATTAATAGAGGAACATATATTTGTAAGACACACAACAGATAAAGGGTTCAATATCCAACATATAAAAATTTCCTACACATTAATAAGAAAAGACAAACACCCTAATTGAAAGTGGTTAAAAAGGGTAAAAAGGGCTGTTCAAGGAGGCAGAAAACCCCCTTGCCAATAAACAAGTGAAATTACTCAACTTTACTAGCAATCAGGCATATTGAAATTAAATTAACAAGGAAATATCACTTTAAGACCATTAAACATGTTATCACACATTGCTGGAGTGTTGTGGAGGTTAATATGTTATCTCATACATTTGCCGAGGGAAATGTGCAGTATATTAAAGCCATTTGGAAGTCAATCTGGCAACCCCTATTAAAATTAAGAATTTACATAAACTTTAACTTAGCAATTCCATTTCCGGGGCCTTCTTCCATAGAAGATAAAAGCACGGGTATATAACAGTGAATATGAACAAAATAAATTTTACGTATATATTCAGATTAATTGCAACGTTTTTCCTAGTAGCCAAAAAACTGGAATCAACTTGAATGTCCTCAATAGAGGAATGGTTTAATAAGTTGTCTTTCACTCAAACCATTGCATTTTACATAACTAGCTTAAAAAGGGTGTTAAGTCTATACCAGACGATGTGGAAAACATTTCTCTGAAATGTTTCTAAGTGAGAAAAACTACGTGCAGTAAAGAGTAAAATAGTACCCCTATATGTTTTTATGCATACATATGTATGTTACCTTATTTATGAACATAGACAAAGATATGCAAAGATTCACACCAGGCTTTTAACACTGCTTATCCAGTGGAGGAGTGGCTAATGAAGTGTAAAAATCCTATAGATGTACAGGCTTTCTCAATATTTATGTATATGTATGTATATATATATATATATATATAATTCTCAACATTTATATATAATTGCTTTATGTAAATGCACATGTAAATTACATATGTGTAAAGCCATGTACAAAGAGATAGTTGCTGAAAGTGTGCATATCATAGAGAGTGTTTTGAGTTTTTAGTGTTTAGGGTTCTTTTTTTTTAACTTTCTTTCTTGTACTTTGAGTTTTTCAAAATAAAAATTTTACATGATTTTAAGTTTAACATTTTCTAAAGCCAACATTATAGAGCAGGTTAAGGAAATGATCCAGTATCTACAGAATGATTTGATTGTTCAGTCCTCCAGCAGTTCATCAAACTACATTGAGCAGCAACCGTGACATTGTGTCAGGTGTGTTAAAGTGGTTGGGATTACAGAGATGAATGAAATATGCTCCTTCTTGTTGTATATTACAACAAGACAAACATATAAATGAACCATTCTAATACAATATGGCTATTGCTTTAATATAAGAATTTGTAGGACCATAGGGGCAATGAACTCTGCAGGCATTGGTGGTAGAGAGGCTTCAGAGGGAAAGAACCATTTGAGCTTAGCCTTAAAGACTGAGGATGCTTTCATCACTCACCAGCCTTAGGTGGGGAAGGGAAAGCAATCCCTTCAAAGAGGAAGGAATCAACATCTAGTCCTATTTCATTCATCAAGAATGTGGAGGAGGAAGTAAACAGTTTATTATTTATAGTCTCAAATGATGGTAATGTGTGGAAGATGGGCAAATGGAACAAGAGACTTTGCAAGAGTCCTGATCAGGAACTAATAAAATGAGAACCTGCTTTGAAACATGCAAGCAGGTTTTTCTGAGGGAAGAACTCAAAGCTGCATTTAATGAAAGGAAGCAACTGTCAAAGCAATCTGACTAAGTTCAGTACATTAGGCTTGCAGTTGAGGAAGAAATATGGGTTGCTGTTCAGTTAGGACCTGTGGAAGAGGTTGGAGAAAAGGGGATAGGTATTCAAGCAATGATTCATTAGGTAGAAAGAAGAGAATGTTAGAAATCAGACACTACTGCCACTTACTGAATAAATTCATCATAAGCCATATACAGACACATTATAAAGTATCTCAAGGTACCAGAATGCTTGACCATTGAGGTAAGGTGCCCCAAAATACTGTGTCTTCAAGGAAAACACAAGGGTTCAGTACTCATGCGTTAGCAGCAGTTAACATAAGACACACTAGCTTTTGGGGAGTGGGGGAGAAAGAAGCAAGGATTATGCATGTATGTATTTATATCATAGATGATAACAACAGAAGCCATTTAATCAAATGCTTATTATTGGCCTAATATAATGTCAGGTGTTTTACATAAATTACCTCATTTAATCCCAGCATGGCTCTAAGATCTAGATACATGTTTCTATCATTCCCTTTTTACAGATGAGGAAACTAAGTCTTACAGGAGTTAAAAAACGTACTCAAGGTCAAATAGCTTTTAGGTGGTGAAGCTGTAAATTGAGATCGGACTTTAAATCCTATGCTCCCAACTGCTCAACTAGACACTAAGTTATATTCCCCCTGCTAAACCCTAGTCCCAGCCATCATCATATCACACCTGTATTGTCCCAACAGCCTGTCAGCCCTCTGGTCCTACACAGTTCACAACATCCAGTGAACTTTCTAAAACATACATCAGACGACATCACTATCCTTTATCAAACCATCCAGTGGCCCTCCACTGCACGTAAGATAAAATCCAAGTTCTTACCCTGCAGGTCCCTATGTGACCACTTCTCTGCCAGCCTCTCCAGTCTCGGTCATCAATCACCGCTCTGCCCCTCTCTGACTGCACTCCAGTCACTCACCCTTCTGCTCTTCCTCAACACACTGTTCTCGTTCTGGCCTCACGGCATTGCTACTTGCAAGTCTACCTAAAATGCTCTTCTTCAAAGTCTTCACACAGCTGACTCGACCTCATTATTCAGATCTTGATTCAAATATCAGTTGTTTAGAGAAGGTTCCCCACACCAGCAACAAGAACGACCCCATTGCCCATGAAAACAGAAGTTACTTGAGGACAGGAACTATTGATTTCATGTTCTTCACTCTAATTCCAGAACCAAGAGTAATATCTGACACCTACTAGGCACTCAGGACATATCTGTTTCCTGAAATACTGGTATCTTTTTAAAGTGTCATACTCATATGCCTATGAGTATATCTACATATATATATATTTATGGATACGTGAGCTTGTTGTCACCTCACAGAAGTGGAATGTACATCCCTCACCCAAAATTTGGTTTGAATGTCAAGACTAATGATGCCACACATATACCAAGAAGGTATGAAAAGGATTATTACTCACATAATGAGTTATGCATCAAAAATGCAGTTAGACCAAAAAAAGAAAAAAGAAAAAACTGGTAACTGTGAAGTGATGGGTAATTAGATGGTTGTGATTCTTTCATTCTATAGATATAGGTATAGATATAGAAATAATCGAAACATCAAGTTCTACACCTTAAGTATATACAATTTTTATTTATCCATTATACATCAATAAAACTGAAAAAATGGGATCAGTCTCAATGACAACTTACCCATGGTGTTTGTCTGATAACTAAAACATTGCGTGGTTTATTTAATTTAACTTGCACTTGTTTATTTAAGCCATTATGTCACCTGCAGCATGAGACCAATAAGAAAGGTGAACGTTCCATTGAATATCTAGTACTATCAAGAGCTCGTACTATATATTCTGAGAAGTGAAATGAGTGCCTTAGTCTCAATATCAATGTGCAGAACTTCAAAGAAGGTAAAGAGTGCTATGGTGAGACATTGTATTGTGGCTTTAATATGTGCAGAAGATGTGTGACCTTGATTTATATTTTGGGTATCCGTGAGGCAAGAGATTCTATGAGTTCTTTACCCCAAATGAGGCAACCTTGGAGAAGGAATTGTTTTCATTGGCCAGAACAGATGGTCAGACCGCTCCAGTGGCCCAAAGATCTATAAAAATGTGAAGATGTGGCCAATTGTTGGCTAAGACATGGCCAAGTGCTAAGATAACTGGCTAAAGTTTGGCCAACTGAGCTGATCCTGTGTCCTGTCCTTTATCAGGAACATTCTGATTAAGAGATGAAAAGCAGCAAGAGTCAAGCAAGCTCCATTAAGTGTGACAGTGGCAATGCCATTGGTTAAGTGAATGAACCCCCTTTGGTATTCACTGTGTTGAGCCTAAGGGGCTCCCCAGGTATCCAAGTGTTCTAAGAGATGACCTCCTCTAGCACTGTGGCATCCGGCAAGGGACCCAGCACAGGGGACGTTACCCTCTCCTGAAAGTAGGGTATGCAGAGAGCCCAGGTTCAGCTCCATCCTGTAGCAAGGAGGCCTCACTAGCTGTGCTGGGCTTGCAGGGTGCAGTTTCCATGATCAAAGGCCTAACGGGCAGCTGTATACTGAGGGTCACAGGTTCAGGACCTGAGATAGTCTATATTTCCAGGAAAGTCCAGTATGCACCCACCAATTGCTACACTAATGGCATACAGCATTGGGCCAAGGAAGGTAGTTCCTTGTATCAGAAGCCCATGCAACTAACGGCCATCACTGATGGTAGAGGGACTCCAAGATATATGAGAGAAGGTTGCTCAAGCTCCCACAGTGAAGGAATCCCGGGGGGCCGTAACAGGAATGCCTGTTCTATGGCCATTCAGGCAGATTCTAGTATCTTTTTACAGGGGGTCTCATTCAAGTTGGGCCGATTTGCAAGTTACAGAACAAAAAAAAAGCTTTGTAAATGAGGAGTGTTGCCTCCAGAATCTAAACATGTCGAAAACATGTTGGGCTTGTTTTAACAATGTGGGTCCTAAGAAGACTAAAAGCTGTTTCTTGACACTGTCAGGACTGGAGCAGCCCTCAACTTACTAAATAATTTTCAGGAGCTTAACTGAAGTGGTGGGGCCCTGTACTATGGGTCTCATGTGAATCTCCTCAAAGGAGGATGTCATTAGTGTGATGTCATATCTGTGTACCTGAAAAAAGTTAGAGCTGGTTAAAATATTGCCTGTGAAGACTATGTGAGATGGCAGGCGTGGAGACTGAGCCCATTGAGTACCCAGGTGAAGGTGTATTGTGTCCCTTTAAAGGTGAAGGTTAACTGCAGCTGAGAGGTTGTTGAACTAGGCACTGAATAGAACATGCTAGCCAAATACTTTGCTCTAACTGCCAAGTATTTACTAGTTACTTATTTATTATTGGGTGGAATCAGTCATTTCAATAGGTGGGGCCATGACGCCAAGGGTACAAATTCACACTGAGGCACCGGTCCTGTTTTCCCGGGTTTACGAACAAGTAAAACTTGGCTGTTAAATGCAGCAGAAGTGGCGATAACCACACCTTCTCTAAATAGGTCTTATATAATGGGTTTCAATCTGTGAAAACCGTGCTTTCATTTAGATTGAACCTTTTCTTAAACACTGAGGTGAAAGGTATTATTTTAACTAGGGGGAAAGGTCCATAGGGTCCCATAGTTTTCAAGCTGATTATAAGGGCCAGAGACTTAACTTGATTGCTTATTGGGTCAGGTTCTCCACGTGCACTAGAGGATATTTTAGGGTAATGGATGTCTTGGCTATGGAAAAGTTAGGCACGGAAATAATTCGGATGGTTCAGGTTAGGCATATCTGTTTCTATTTTATGTTCACCTACTCCCTGGCTGGGAGTGGATGAACATAAAGTGTGGCCAGATGTGGGCCAGAAGGGGAAGGGGAATTAATGAGGCTTCAAAACTGTCCATTGTCAAACATCAAAAGTGGAATCAGATTATGACACACACTGCCACCACCCATACAACACCCCTCTCCCCATCTGGGACCTCCCAAACACACACGGAAACACCAAGTCCATTTCCTCCTCAACAGCAGGATAAAGTGTTCAGGAAGAAATCTGTCTTCAGAGCTCAGTCCTCACCCAGTCCTTATTCCCGGTGTCTGGCTAACTATGGACTGGCTGGTCTGGGCCCCAAACTGGCAGGATACTACCTCCCTCCCTTCTCACACGCCTGCCCCTTCCTGCCTTCCTTCAGTCCCCATCACCGAAGAACAGACAGAGATACACACACATCTTTCTACAACAGCTTGTACATCAATAGCTGAGGGCTTTTTTATTTGGTCTCTACACAGGTGACCATGTCTCCAGTGCTTTCTCTGGAGAGACAACAGAGACAGGAAGGTCTCAGTCACCTGATAGACCCAGGGCAGCACTTTATGAACTGCTGGAAGAGCCCTCTGGGACGTTTTCATCCTCCTCTGGCTCTTTAGTCATTGTTGTACTCCGCCAGTTATAGAATGCTAGCATCTTTGACTTCTTCTGTGTAGAACCTCTTCCCGAATTCTGACGACGGACTGATTTTGTTAACTCGACCACCTCCTGAATCTGGTCGGAAAACAAAGTGATACAGAAAGATATTGATTTGGGGAAAGAGGATGGGAAGGAGAACTTTGAGAGAATGGGTGTGGATTGAGAAGGGGTTTGTGCCAGGGAAGGGCTGGGTAAGTCTTGGGTGGGGGATGAAGAGGAGGCACGTGAGTCGGGTAATCTGACCTCCTCCATCTTAGAGCCCTGGAGTGGAGAATTCATCCTCTCCCTTCTGCGTTGGCCCCCCGGTGTTTGTTGCTCTGACCTCTCGGTGTTTATCCGTGCATCACGGTTAGGCTCCTGGGGGACTGTAGTTTCCTCTGCCATGTCAGTAGCAACAGTGTGCTCTACTCCAAGGCTCCTGGCTTCTCTATATATACCCTGCCAGGACAATGAATAGCCAAAATCATCAGCTTTGATTGGTCAGCCAATGGTGGCGCTGGGGTGGCTGTGACATCACAAAGCACTACCCTTGAAGATACGTGGGGGGAGGGGAGGGGTGCAGAGGAGTCTAGGTGCTCTGGTTAGAGAAAGGGAGTGCTTCCTCAACACCCAGTAAAGAGCCTTCCCAAATTGACCTTCCACTCTTCCTCATCTTCTCTGGTTCAATCCTTGTGGTGCACATGTTAGGGAGAAGGTGTTCCCTCCAAACCATTCCACATGGCCACCCCCATTCAGTGTTAAATTCTGTTGTCTCCCAGATCTCATCACCTGGTATTGTGTGGTTTTTAAAACTTTTTATTTTAGAACAGTTTTAGGTTTACAGAGTAATTGTGAAGATCATATTCATACACTCCACAACAAATTTCCCTTCTTAACATTGTACATTAGTATGGTACAATTGTTCAACTTAGTGAACCAACACTGAAACAGTATTATTAACTAAAGTCTGTACTTCATCAGAATTCCTTTTTTTTTTAAATGTTGAGCCTTCTTTTAATTAATTTATTTATATTTTTGGCTGTGTTGGGTCTTCGTTTCTGTGTGTGGGCTTTCCCTAGTTGTGGCAAGCAGGGGCCACTCGTCATCGTGATGGGCGGGCCTCTCACTGTCGCAGCCTCTCTTGTTGTGGAGCACAGGCTCCAGATGCGCAGGCTCAGCGGCTGTGGCTCACGGGCCTAGTTGCTCTGCGGCATGTGGATCTTCCCAGATCAGGGCTCGAACCCATGTCCCCTGCATCAGCAGGTAGATTCTCAACCACTGTGCCACCGTGGATGCCCCAGATTGCCTTATTTTTTACAGAATATTCTTCTTCTGTCCCAGGATCCCAACGAAGATTCTACATTAAATTTAGTCATTCCATGTTATAACTTCTTAGGCTCCTCTTGGCTCTGACAGTTTTTTAGACTTCTTGTTTTTGAAGACTTTGACAGTTTGGGGTCTTGTGTTTTGTCTTTTACATTAGGTCTGCAGATGTTATTGCTCTTATAGGTAAAAGTTTTTATGAGTTTCTTCTTCCAGAGAACCACAAATCAAGTCAGTACCATCAGTGTTATGGACTTCCCCGTGGCAATGGTTGAACTAATCTCTTGGCATTGTCACAGAGGTGACACAAATGTTTTTCTCTATAGGTCTGAGGATCAGGATCATTTTTATTTATGACAGAGGCACAGGGGCAGCAGCAGAAGCATTTTGTAAGGTACTAGTGAGTCATTTACTTTTAGAAGTATGACCTCAGCCTCCCACATAGTTAACGGCTCTTCCTCCACACGAGTGACCATCCAATGGACCTGTATATTGAACAGACTGTCAGTCTTTCTCCTGAGCTCTATATAGAAAGGGGGCCAACATGTGGTTGAGACACAACCAGTGTTCACAAGGTACGAGTCATTTATTTGAGGTTAGTATCAGTCGCACCTTAGTTTGGAATTGAAACACGTGATTCAACCTTAGAATCACAAATAGGTCCAGGTTGAGACACAGGATTCAGGACTGCTTTAAGGAAGGTCCCAATCCAATAATCCTTTCACTATATGCCAAGTGGCTAAACTGACTTATGTTGGTCAAAGCTTTAGCAGACACTCAGTAGGACTAACAAAGGTAGCACAAAGAAGCAAGTTCAAAGCACAAGCTAGCCAGCAGGCAGTAGCCCAAGTGCCTGTTCACCAGCATAGAGCAGAGCCAGTTAGAAAGCCAAAGCAAGAGAAGGAAGACCCCCGGTGGTCAGGGATAGCACCTTGATGTCCTGCTCACAGGACCAGTTGTTGTAATCACACCACAGAGACAGGATGGACCCTTCAACCCAAATTCGGTTTGGATGTCGAGACTGATAACACATACACCTAGAGAGTATGAAAAACCTTACTACATAAGGAGGCTTTCTGGGGAGAGCAGGGCAGGCTCTCAAGCAGGTTCAAGAATGGCTTGAGAGAGCAGAAGAAGGAGACTGGCTTGGCTTTATGGTGGTGAGGGGATGACGCTGGAGTGTTCCCACACACAGGTCAGGTTTTGCACAGGCTGAACTTCCTCCTGGCCCACAGAAGAGAGAGTACCTGAGCTTTCTTAACCGATCTAGGGAAGCAGGGGAAGAGGCAGTGGTAGGGCTCTTTTATAGAATAATGTTGTGTAAATGCAAGGTGTTTAGCACAGTTTAGAATTCTCATAACCATTATAACCACACTTATATTGTTTTCAGTTAAACTACGTTTCACTAGGTTAGTATTTCCCAAATTATGGTCCTTTAAATATTATTTAAGGTGGCTTAGAATTATCTTGGTTCATCACAGAGAAACTGTGTAGAAAGAGAAAAGACTGCTAGCCTCAGGAGGTCTGACACACTGGTCACAAAAGAGCAGACTTCGTTGTACTATCTGCTGAATTATGAGGGGTTTCTAACATGTTTCCCATCCTGGGTGACTACTGTAGCACCCAAAGACTGTAATAATAATTACCAAAACTAACATTTATTGACTACTAACTCTATGTAGGAATTATGCTAAATACCCATATACATATTTAATCCTCGTCACAACCCTATTGAGATAAGTGGCAAAAGAGTGGTTTCTGTCATTTCTGCCAGGACATCTCCATTCCAATTGCAGAAGCAGAAAAGAGCATATAGGAGGGCACATGGGAATATTTATGGGCCAGGCTCAAAAGGGGTATGCATTACTCCTGCTCACATTTCCTTGGGAAAAACTCACATAGCCACATCTAACTACAAGAGAAAATGAGAAATGTAGTCTACCTGGTAGAAGAGGAGAACTTAAATGTTGGAGATAAGCTAGCAATCTCTGTCTCCACCATCTTGTTCATCACTCTCCCCAGTATTTACAGTAGAGCCTGGCACATAGTAGGTGGCCATGAATATTTCTGTTGAATGAATGGGTTTCAACATTTTGGGTCAGTTATGGGGATCAAAAGCATATAGAACTTGGTTAAGCAATGGTTTCCTAGATATGACACAAAAAGCACAAGCAACAAAGAAAGAGTAAATTGGACTATATCAAAATTTTAAAATGTTTTCTTCTGCAAAAAAATACCATGAAGAAAGCAAAAGGCACACTAAAGAGAGATCCTGGCAAATCATATATTTAATAAAAGTGTAGTATCCAGAATACAGAAAGAACTCTTACAAATCAACAACAAAAATACAAACAACCCAACTGAAAATCAGGTAAAGGACTTAAATAGACATTGTGCTAATGAAGATATACAAATAGCCAACAAACATATGAAAATATGCTCAATACAATTAGTCGTTAGGGAAATGCAAATCAAAACCACGATGAGATGCCACTTCATACCCACTAGGAAGGCTATAACTTTTTTAAAAAGAAAATAACAAGTATTGACAAGGATGTAGAGAAATTGAAACACTCATACACGTCTGGTGGGAACATAAAATGATACAGCCTCTGTGGAAAACATTTCGGCAGTTACTCAACAAGTTAAACATAGACTTGCCATATTACCCAGTAACTCTACTCCTAGGTATATAATGAAAAGAGTTGAAAAGGAGGGAACAACAGCAACAACAACAAAAAAAATACAGGTGAATTGAGCAACACAAAAGCAAAGGGCAGATAACGTTTCAAGAAGTAAAAAATGGACAACTTTATTAAATGCTTTTACAGGTAAAATAGGGACAGACAAATGACGATTGAACTTGTTAGTAGAGAGGTCATTGGTAAATTTGATAAGAAGGAAATTGAAAGAGTGGAAAATATTTTAATATAAACCTGGATGTGTATTAAGGAGAAAATGTGAGATCAGAAAGTGAGGGGCGGATAGACAATTTCTTTTGCGAGTTTTGGTGCTAAGGGGAGGAGAAATATGGGACTATAGCTGGAGGGCGATTTGGTATTAAGAGAGTGTATATTTAAGAGGGTAGATTCTAGAATGCATCTAGCCAATATAAATGACTGAATGAAAGTGACGACATAAAAATCCTAAGGGATAATTGCAGAAGAAAAAATATTGAGAAAGCAAGTGGGGTATTCAGAGCACTAGTAGATGGAATCGGTAGCAAATGTGGAAATCTTGGCTTTCCATGAGAATGAGTAATATTTATAGATTCTACAGTGGAGAAGGAAACGATTATGGTATGATTACAAATGCAGGTATGATGGTCGATTTGGTGGGGAAGATATAAAAGAATTTTCTCTTGACTCTTCAGTTTTCTCAGTGAAGGATGAGATAAGGGCATAAAATAACAAGAGTGAGGGTAGGGTTTTGAGAAATTGAGGGGAAGATAAAGTATTGGATATTCATTTTGTATAATGGAAATGGGTGTATAATATGGAAGGATTGATCATTTAAGATATGTGGTCAAGAATTTAAGGTGTGATCAGTTAGCTTTGCCTTGTAAATTTCTACAGCAACATCCATCACTCGTATATAGGAACAAAGCAGGTAGATAGCTAAATTTAACAAGGGTTGTGGTTTTGCCAGGGAAATACTAGGGTGGGAAAGTGAGTAGGGAGATGAAGGTTGATGAAAGTAAGTGATACTCATGATAAATTGGTAAGCAATGAGGAAATGCGAAAAGAGAAATGTGGCTGATGCTGAAAAGTAGTAGAATTCACAGATTGGAGTTCAAAATTGAAGAATTTTTAGAGTTGGGTGTGTGTAGGTGTGTATACCTGCACGTGAGGGAGGTATTTTGCTAGGAAGGATAATCAGTTGTAGCCCAAGAGATGTATGTTATAAAATCAGGATTTCAGATTTGCTGTAATTTTTGAGAATGTCAATGTCTAGTGCATGAGCATTAGAGTGAGTGGCTTAAGTATGATGGAAGAAAAATACCATTGGAATTGAGGGCATGAAAGGTTTGCAAAGCCAAAAATGCTGGATGAATATCCACATAGATGACAGATGTTGAAGTTGCCAAGATGGTGGCAGTACTAAAAGTGGAGAAGAAGACTCAGGACAGTGTCTAATGAATGAAGGTAAAGAAATAGATGGCGTAGCACATGATATTATCTAATAGCAAGAACTACAAATGAGCTCTGAATTTTGAAAGAGAAAGGAGCAGAAATGGTTTGAAAGTGACAGTGAGTCGACTCCTTGGGGTATGTGAGGAAAACTAACGTTTGCTCAAGAGGACTGCAGGGGAAGTGATTTCCTCAAGGCACAGCCATATTCCAGTCATAAAACAGAGATTAAGGGAACACGGAGAGAACAACTTGAAGCTACTGGGGAGTTTCTTAATGATAGACTATGAGTTACAGAGGGCAGGAAATAAGCGCTCATGAAGTTGCGGAGAGGGTTGGGTCCAATTCCGTCAAGTGCAGAGCAATACGTGAATGAGGGTCTAGTTAATGATGGATAATCTGCAGGGTGGTGACTTAAGTCAAAGTGATAAGACAAGATGGACCTTGTGACTGCACGGCAGATTGGGAGGTGAGTAAAGCCCTCCAGACTACAGATTGCTTAATCTAGGCTGACCTAGAACTAAGAAGAATCCAGAAACACCACTGAAACCTGTTTCCTCTAAATATCATGTATCCTGTATGATGATCCAGCATTTCAAAGATAGACTAGTAAGGACATCTAAGAGGGTAGGCTTGAAAGGAAACTAGTGTGTTTGCTCAAGAGTGTGAGTGTGTATGAAAAATATCAACAGCAAATTCTAATGTCAGAGGGTTGCTACTATAGGCTTATGGAGCCATGCACTATTCTTGGACAACTCAAGGTGCCTGCACAGATGTGGCCCAGATGCAAGCACCAGCACTTACTGGGCACCTGCAAAGCCAAAGCTGGGGAAGATGGAAGGCCAAGTGGAAGTGGTATTTTCCCAAGACAGGAATGTATTTACTTAGGCTTCCTAAATGGCAGGTGGACAAAAAATGGAAGAAAGTAAATTAAGCTTCTTTTTGCCTAACATCTCTCCTCAGGAGGAAGTACTTGGAGTTGTATTTCCTACGTAAATTCCACTGCTAAAACTCCAGGGAGCTCATCAGTGGGCAGATGTTCCCACCTAAGTATGGTTACCAGCAAACATTTATTCAAAATCATGGCTGCATCTGGCTCACATTAGAAGGGTTCTCTTTGTCATTGTCTTTTAAAAGAACAATTCCCCATGCTTATAAATCCAGACTCAGAACATCAATTCAACCAACCTCAGGAGCCCTGTGGCTACACCTTCCTGCTGGGAATCAGCATGGTCCCCAGACAATCAATTTCAGGAGTATTACCAAAGTGTTTTCATTTTCAGTGTTTATCCACTGGAATGTCTACGAGTGAAGAATAGACAGGGCAATACAATCCTAAGATTCAATTTCTTTCATCAAATACAAACTGTGTATATGAGCATCAAGGCAAGAGGATGGAGGACTTTAACTGAAATTCCAATAGATATCTAAGTGCAAATCCTGGAACCATCCCATGCTAGCATTGTGAGTTAGGATAGGTACTTAACCACTCTGAGCCTGTTTTCTGATCTCTAAAAAAAAAATAGAAGGATAATATCTCATACAGCTGTTGCAAAGATCAACTCAAATAATTCATGTACAGAATATAGCACAACAACCTACAGAATGGGAGAAAATATTTGTAAATCGTGTATCTGATAAGGGATTTTTATTCAGAATATATAAAGAACTCTTACATGCCTGGGATAAGAAGGTAAATAACCCAACTTTTAAAATGGGCAGAAGATCTAAATAGACATTTCTGCATGGAAGATATACAAATGGCCAGCAAGCACATTAGAGACGCTTGACATCATTATTCATCAGGAAAACACAAATGAAAACCACAGAATGATACCCTTTCATACCCATGCGGATGGCTAGAATCCAAAAGTCAGATAATCATAACTGTTGGTGGGGATTTAGAGAAATCAGAACCAACATACACTGTTAGTGAGAATGTAAAATGGTATACCTGCTTTGGAAAAGTTTGGTAGTTTCTCAGAGGGTGAAACAGTGCTACTGTATGACCCACTTGTAGGTATATTCCCAAGATAAATGCAAATATATGTCCATACAAAAACTTGTACATAAATATTCATAGCAGCAATATTCATAATACCCAAAGATGGAAACAACCCAAACGCCCATCAACTGACCAGTGGACAAACAAAATGTGGCAAATCCATACAACAGAATACTATTCAGACATCAAAAAGAATGAAGAACTAATATATGCTACAATATGGCTGAACCTTAAAAACATTATGCTAAGTGAAAGAAGTCAGTCACAAAAGACCACATATTATGTGATTCTATTCATATGAAATGCTCAGAACAGGCAAATCTATAGATACAAAATAGATCAATAATTGCTTAAGGCTGAGGCAGAAGTTGTTGGGAGCATAGGGGATTCACAGCTGCAAGATACGAGGGTTTCTTTTTGAGGTGTTGAAAACGTTCTATAATAGACTGGAGGGAACTTCAAGACGTCGGAAGAGTAAGACGTGGAGATCACCTTCCTCCCCACAGAAGCATCAGAAATATATCTACACGTGGAACTGCTCCTATAGAACACCCACTGAACGATGGCAGAAGACCTCAGACCTCCCAAAAGGCAAGAAACTCCCCACGTAGCTGGGTAGGGCCAAAGAAAAAAAGAAAAAGCAGAGACAAAAGAATAGGAACGGGACCTGCACCAGTGGGAGGGAGCCTGAAGGAGGAAAGGTTTCCACACACTAGAAGCCCCTTCACTGGCGGAGACTACAGGTGGCAGACGGGGGCAGCTTCGGAGCCACGGAGGAGAGCGCAGCAACAGGGGTGCGGAGGTCAAAGCGGAGAGATTCCCGCACGGAGGATCGGTGCCAACCAGTACTCACCAGCCCGAGAGGCTTGTCTGCTTACATGCCGGGACGGGTGGGGGCTGGGAGCTGAGGCTTGGGCTTCGGTCTGAGCGCAGGGAGAGGACTGGCAGTGTGAACACAGCCTGAAGGGGTTAGTACGCCACGTCTAGCCAGGAGGGAGTCCAGGAAAAGTCTGGAGCTGCCGCAAAGGCAAGAGACTTTTTCTTCCCTCTGTGTTTCCTGGTGCACGAGCAGAGGGTATTCAGAGCGCCGCCTAAAGGAGCTCCAGAGACGGGCGCGAGGCGTGGCTAGGAATGCAGACACCAGAGATGGGCATGAGATGCTAAGGCTGCTGCTGCCACCACCAAGAAGCCTGTGTGCGAGCACAGGTCACTATCCACACCTCCCTTCAGGGAGCCTGTGCAGCCCGCCACTGCCAGTGTCCCGTGATCCAGGGACGACTTCCCCGGGAGAAAGCACGGCGTGCCTCGGGCTGGTGCAACGTCACGCCGGCCTCTGTCACTGCAGGCTCACCCTCCCTCCGTACCCCTCTCTCCCCCCGGCCTGTGTGAGCCAGAGCCCCCAAAGCAGCGGCTCCTATAACCCCGTCCTGTCTGAGCGAAGAACAGACGCTCTCAGGAGACCTACATGCAGAGGCGGGGTCAAATCCAAAGCTGAACCCGGGAGCTGTGCGAAAAAAGAAGAGAAAGGGAAATCTCGCCCAGCAGCCTTAGGAGCAGCGGATTAAATCTCCACAATCAACTTGATGTACCCTGCATCGGTGGAACACCTGAATAGACAACGAATCATCCCAAATGGAGGAGGTGGACTTTGGGAGCAACGCTATTTATATATTTTTTCCCTTTTTCTCTTTTTGTGAGTGTGTATGCGTATGCTTCTGTTTGTGATTTTGTCTGTATAGTTCGGCACTTACCGTTTGTCCTAGGGTTCTGTCTGTCCGTTTTTTTTTTTTTTTTAGTATAGTTTTCAGTGCTTGTTATCATTGGTGAATTTGTTTCTTCGTCTGGTTTTTCTCTTCTTTCTCGTTTTTTTATTACTTAAAAAATTTTAATAATAAATTTTTGTTCTTTATTTTAATAACTTTTTAATTATTTAATTTAATTTAATTTTACATGTTTCTCTCTTTCTCTCTTTCTTTCTTTCTTTCTTTCTTTCTTTCTTTCTTTCTTTCTTTCTCCCTTTTACTCTGAGCCGTGTGCGTGACAGACTCTTGGTGTTCCAGCCAAGCATCAGGGCTGTTCCTCTGATGTGGCAGAGGCAAGTTCAGGGTATTGGTCCACCACAGACCTCCCAGCTCCACGTAATATCAAACGGTGAAAATCTCCCAGAGATCTCCATCTCAACACCAAGACCCAGCTCCACTAAATGACCAGCAAGCTACGGTACTGGATGCCTTATGCCAAACAACTACCAAGAAAGGAACACAACTCCACCCATTAGCAGAGAGGCTGCCTAAAATCATAGTAAGGTCACAGACACCCCAAAACACACCACCAGACATGGACCTGCCTACCAAAAAGAAAAGCTCCAGCCTCATTGACCAGAACACAGGCACTAGTCCCCTCCACCAGGAAGCCTAAACAACACACTGAACCAACCTTAGCCACTGGGGACAGACACCAAAAACAACGGGAACTACAAACTTGCAGCCTGTGAAAAGGAGACCCCAAACACAGTAAGATAAGCAAAATGAAAAGACAGAAAACCACACAGCAGATGAAGGAGCAAGGTAAAAACCCAGCAGACCTAACAAATGAAGAGGAAATAGGCAGTCTACCTGAAAAAGAATTCAGAATAATGATAGTAAAGATGATCCAAAATCTTGCAAATAGAATGGAGAAAATACAAGAAAAGTTTCACAAGGACCTAGGAGAACTAAAGAGCAAACAAACTATCATGAACAACACAATAAATGAAATTACACATTCTCTAGAAGGGATCAATAGCAGAATAAATGAGGCAGAAGAACGGATAAGTGACCTGGAAGATAAAATAGTGGGAATAACTAGTGGAGAGCAGCATAAAGAAAAAAGAATGAAAAGAATTGAGGACAGTCTCAGAGACCTCTGGGACACGATTAAACGTACCAACATTCAAATTATAGGGGTTCCCAAAGAAAAAGAGAAAAAGAAAGGGACTGAGAAAATATTTGAAGAGATTATAGTTGAAAACTTCCCTAATATGGGAAAGGGAATAGTTAATCAAGTCCAGGAAGCACAGAGAGTCCCATACAGGATAAATCCAAGGAGAAACACGCCAAGACACATAGTAGTCAAACTATCAAAAAGTAAATACAAAGAAAAAATATTAAAAGCAGCAAGGGAAAAACAACAAATAACATAGAAAGGAATCCCCATAAGGTTAACAGCTGATCTTTGAGCAGAAATTCTGCAAACCAGAAGGGAGGGGCAGGACATATTTAACGTGATGAAAGGGAAAAACCTACAACCAAGATTACTCTACCCAGCAAGGATCTCATTCAGATTTGACAGAGAAATTAAAACCTTTACAGACAAGCAAAAGCTAAGAGAATTCAGCAGAACCAAACCAGCTTTACAGCAAATGCTAAACCAACTTCTCCAGGCAGGAAACACAAGAGAAGGAAAAGACTTACAATAACAAATGCAAAACAATCAAGAAAATGGTAATAGGAGCATACATATCAATAATTACCTTAAATGTAAATGGATTAAATGCTCCCACCAAAAGACACAGACTGGCTGAATGGATACAAAAACAAGACCCGTATATATGCTGTCAACAAGAGACCCACTTCAGACCTAGGGAAACATACAGACTGAAAGTGAGGGGGTGGGAAAAGATATTCCATGCAAATGAAAATCAAATGAAAGCTGGAGTAGCAATTCTCATATCAGACAAAATAGACTTTAAAATAATGACTTACAAGGGACAAAGCAGGACACTACATAATGATCAAGGGATCGATCCAAGAAGAAGATATAACACTTGTAAATATTTATGCACCCAACATAGGAGCACCTCAATACATAAGACAAATACTAACAGCCATAAAAGGGGAAATCGACAGTAACACAATCATAGTAGGCGACTTTAACACCCCACTTTCAACAATGGACAGATCATCCAAAATGAAAAATAATAAGGAAACACAAGCTTTAAATGATACATTAAACAAGATGGACTTAATTGATATTTATAGGACGTTCCATCCAAAAACGTCCAGAGATAAACCCATGTACACATGGTCACCTTATCTTGATAAAGGAGGCTAGAGTATACAATGGAGGAAAGACAGCCTCTTCAATAAGTGGTGCTGGGAAAACTGGACAGCTACATGGAAAAGAATGAAATTAGAACACTCCCTAATGCCATACACAAAAATAAACTCAAAATGGATTAAAGACCTTAATGTAAGGCCAGACACACTAAAACTCTTAGAGGAAATAAAAGAAGAACACTCTTTTGAGATAAATCACAGTAAGATCTTGTTTGACCCACCTCCTAAAGAAATGGAAACAAAACTAAAAATAAAAAAATGGGACCGAGTGAAACTTAAAAGCTTTTGCACAGCAAAGGAAACCATAAACAAGATGAAAAGACAACCCTCAGAATGGGAGAAAATATTTGCAAACGAAGCAACTGACAAAGGATTAGTCTCCAAAATTTACAAGCAGCTCATGCAGCTCAATATCAAAAACACAAACCACCCAATCCAAAAATGGGCAGAAGACCTAAATAGACATTTTTCCAAAGAAGATACAAAGATTGCCAAGAAACACATGAAAGAATGTTCAACGTCGTTAATCATTAGAGAAATGCAAGTCAAAACTACAATGCGGTATCATCTCACACCGGTCAGAATGGCCATCATCAAAAAATCTACAAACAATAAATGGACAACCTGGAAGAAATGGACAAATTCTTAGAGAAGGTGTGGAGAAAAGGGAACCCTCATACACTGTTGGTGGGAATGTAAATTGATACATTCACTAAGGCGAACAGTATGGAGGTTCCCTAAAAAACTAAAAATAGAACGACCATATGACCCAGCAATCCCACTATGGGGCATATATCCTGAGAAAACCATAATTCAAAAAGAGTCATGTACCACAATGTTCATTGCAGCTCTATTTACAATAGCCAGGACTTGGAAGGAACCTAAGTGTCCATCAACAGATGAATGGATAAAGAAGATGTGGCACATGTATACAATGGACTATTACTCAGCCATAAAAAGGAACGAAACTGAGTTATTTGTAGTGAGGTGGATGGACCCAGAGTCTGTCATACAGAGTGAAGTAAGTCAGAAAGAGAAAAACAAATACCGTATGCTAACACATATATATGGAATCTTTAAAAAAAAAATGGTCATGAGGAACCTAGGGACAAGACGGGAAAAAAGACGCAGACCTGGGCTTCCCTGGTGGCATACTGGTTGAGAATCAGCCTGCCGATGCAGGGGACACGGGTTCGTGCCCCGGTCTGGGAGGATCCCACATGCCGCGGAGCGGCTGGGCCCGTGAGCCATGGCCACTGAGCCTGCACGTCCGGAACCTGTGCTCCACAACGGGAGAGGCCACAACAGTGAGAGGCCCGCGTACCGAAAAAAAAAAGAAAGTCGCAGACTTACTAGAGAATGGACTTGAGGACACGGGGAGGGGGAAGGGTAAGCTGGGACAAAGTGAGAGAGTGGCATGGACATATATACACTACGAAATGTAAAACAGATAGCTAGTGGGAAGCAGCCACATAGCACAGGGAGATCAGCTCAGTGCTTTTTGACCACCTAGAGGGGTGGGATTGGGAGGGTGGGAGGGAGGGAGATGCAAGAGGGAGGGGATATGGGTATATACGTATATGTATAGCTGATTCAATTTGTTATAGAGCAGAAACTAATACACCATTGTAAAGCAATCATACTCCAGTAAAGATGTTAAAAAAAAAAGTGTGTTTGTTCAAAATAAATAAATAAATAACTTTCCTAACTGCTTAGGAAAGATATTTCTCCTTCCTATGAAATGAAAAATGATCTATAAGGGCACTTAGTATTGACTATAAATTCCAGTTCTGTCAGTGATGGTATCTGGCGCATGAGGGGCACCCAAGTTAGGGAGCTTTTGGTTAATTTCCCTGGGCCATATAGAGCAAAGTGTTCTCTCAAATACTCTCTGGAAATTCGGAGCCTCAAATATGTTTGCCACCTTCCCCCAAGTCATCACATTTATTAATATCCTTGTGTTATTTTTCTAGAAGCAGGAGCTTCTAGCAGATCTTTTCCCTTTGTGAAAGGATGTATTTCTGTGTGAGGTGGATCTAGGCCACCTTAGTCTGTCCTCTAATGTTCACCTCAGTAGCACTCTACCTTGTTGATAATATCTTTGAGGCCAACTTCCTGTAATGTTTTTCTTTTTCTTTTCTTTTTTTTACCTTAGGAGCACTGTATAATAAAAACTCCATTAAAGATGCAAAACCAAAGTGAGCCATGAAGCAAGACACGATGGGGCCTATCAGCATTCCTAAGCGTGTTCAAGGCGAAAGCATTTCAGAGTGAGTTAAACAACAGTCATTATAGCTATCTTTGTTGACCTCTGAATCTATATGCCAGTCACTGTGTTTGACATACATTAATTCTCATAAAACTTCTGTCATGTTGACATTATTATCTCCCTTTTACAAATGGGGAAAGAGGTTCACAAAAATTAAATGACTTTCTCAGGGCAACAGCTAGTAAGTTTCAGGGCTGGATTTGTATCCAAAATAAAGTGGGCTTTGTTTGGTTTTTTGACTCTATTTTCTTCTTAGTAGTACTGCATACATTTATTATTTATATGTATTAAAAAGGATAAAATAAGTTTGGACTCCTCTCTCACACAACATGAAGTTCTGTATGATCTAAAGATAAAAATGTTGAAGTAAAATGTATATATTATGGAAAACGTATGCATAATCTAGGAGTCAAGAAAAATTTCTGTGCAAGCTGGAAATCCTAGACACTCTAGAGAAATGACTGACATATTTGAGTGCTTAAAACTTAAAATGTAATCATATGGCAAACGTAAAGGCAAATAAAACCAGAAGACAAATAATACAGGAACATATATTTGTAAGACACATGACAGATAAAGGGTTCAATATCCAACATATAAAAAATTTCCCACACATTAATAAGAAAAGACAAACACCCTAATTGAAGGTGGTTAAAAAGGGTAAAAAGGGCTGTTCAAGGAGGCAGAAAACCCCCTTGCCAATAAACAAGTGAAATTACTCAACTTTACTAGCAATCAGGCGTATTGAAATTAAATTAACAAGGAAATATCACTTTAAGACCATTAAACATGTTATCACACATTGCTGGAGTTTTGTGGAGGTTAATATGTTATCTCATACATTTGCCGAGGGAAATGTGCAGTATATTAAAGCCATTTGGAAGTCAATCTGGCAACCCCTATTAAAATTAAGAATTTACATAAACTTTAACTTAGCAATTCCATTTCCGGGGCCTCCTTCCATTGAAGATAAAAGCACGGGTATATAACAGTGAATATGAACAAGATAAAATTTACGTATATATTGAGATTAATTGCAACGTTTTTTCTAGTAGCCAAAAAACTGGAATCAACTTGAATGTCCTCAATAGAGGAATGGTTTAATAAGTTGTCTTTCACTCAAACCATTGCATTTTACATAACTAGTTTAAAAAGTGTGTTAAGTCTATACCAGACGATGTGGAAAACATTTCTCTGAAATGTTTCTAAGTGAGAAAAACTACGTGCAGTAAAGAGTAAAATAGTGCCCCTATATGTTTTTATGCATACATATGTATGTTACCTTATTTATGAACATAGACAAAGATATGCAAAGATTCACACCAGGCTTTTAACACTGCTTATCCAGTGGAGGAGTGGCTAATGAAGTGTAAAAATCCTATAGATGTACAGGCTTTCTCAATATTTATGTATATGTATGAATATATATATATATAATTCTCAACATTTATATATAATTGCTTTATGTAAATGCACATGTAAATTACATATGTGTAAAGCCATGTACAAAGAGATAGTTGCTGAAAGTGTGCATATCATAGAGAGTGTTTTGAGTTTTTAGTGTTTAGGGTTCTTTTTTTTTTAACTTTCTTTCTTGTACTTTGAGTTTTTCAAAATAAAAATTTTACATGATTTTAAGTTTAACATTTTCTAAAGCCAACATTATAGAGCAGGTTAAGGAAATGACCCAGTATCTACAGAATGATTTGATTGTTCAGTCCTCCAGCAGTTCATCAAACTACATTGAGCAGCAACCGTGACATTGTGTCAGGTGTGTTAAAGTGGTTGGGATTACAGAGATGAATGAAATATGCTCCTTCTTGTTGTATATTACAACAAGACAAACATATAAATGAACCATTCTAATACAATATGGCTATTGCTTTAATATAAGAATTTGTAGGACCATAGGGGCAATGAACTCTGCAGGCATTGGTGGTAGAGAGGCTTCAGAGGGAAAGAACCATTTGAGCTTAGCCTTAAAGACTGAGGATGCTTTCATCACTCACCAGCCTTAGGTGGGGAAGGGAAAGCAAGCCCTTCAAAGAGGAAGGAATCAACATCTAGTCCTATTTCATTCATCAAGAATGTGGAGGAGGAAGTAAACAGTTTATTATTTATAGTCTCAAATGATGGTAATGTGTGGAAGATGGGCAAATGGAACAAGAGACTTTGGAAGAGTCCTGATCAGGAACTAATAAAATGAGAACCTGCTTTGAAACATGCAAGCAGGTTTTTCTGAGGGAAGAAGAACTCTAAGCTGCGTTTAATGAAAGGAAGCAACTGTCAAAGCAATCTGACTAAGTTCAGTACATTAGGTTTGCAGTTGGGGAAGAAATATGGGTTGCTGTTCATTTAGGACCTGTGGAAGAGGTTGGAGAAAAGGGGATAGGTATTCAAGCAATGATTCATTAGGTAGAAAGAAGAGAATGTTAGAAATCAGACACTACTGCCACTTACTGAATAAATTCATCATAAGCCATATACAGACACATTATAAAGTATCTCAAGGTACCAGAATGCTTGACCATTGAGGTAAGGTGCCCCAAAATACTGTGTCTTCAAGGAAAACACAAGGGTTCAGTACTCATGGGTTAGCAGCAGTTAACATAAGACACACTAGCTTTTGGGGAGTGGGGGAGAAAGAAGCAAGGATTATGCATGTATGTATTTATATCATAGATGATAACAACAGAAGCCATTTAATCAAATGCTTATTATTGGCCTAATATAATGTCAGGTGTTTTACATAAATTACCTCATTTAATCCCAGCATGGCTCTAAGATCTAGATACATGTTACTATCATTCCCTTTTTACAGATGAGGAAACTAAGTCTTACAGGAGTTAAACAACGTACTCAAGGTCAAATAGCTTTTAGGTGGTGAAGCTGTAAATTGAGATCGGACTTTAAATCCTATGCTCCCAACTGCTCAACTAGACACTAAGTTATATTCCCCCTGCTAAACCCTAGTCCCAGCCATCATCATATCACACCTGTATTGTCCCAACAGCCTGTCACCCCTCTGGTCCTACACAGTTCACAACATCCAGTGAACTTTCTAAAACATACATCAGACGACATCACTTTCCTTTATCAAACCATCCAGTGGCCCTCCACTGCACATAAGATAAAATCCAAGTTCTTACCCTGCAGGTCCCTATGTGACCACTTCTCTGCCAGCCTCTCCAGTCTCGGTCATCAATCTCCGCTCTGCCCCTCTCTGACTGCACTCCAGTCACTCACCCTTCTGCTCTTCCTCAACACACTGTTCTCGTTCTGGCCTCACGGCATTGCTACTTGCTAGTCTACCTAAAATGCTCTTCTTCAAAGTCTTCACACAGCTGACTCGACCTCATTATTCAGATCTTGATTCAAATATCAGTTGTTTAGAGAAGGTTCCCCACACCAGCAACAAGAACGACCCCATTGCTCATGAAAACAGAAGTTACTTGAGGACAGGAACTATTGATTTCATGTTCTTCACTCTAATTCCAGAACCAAGAGTAATATCTGACACCTACTAGGCACTCAGGACATATTTGTTTCCTGAAATACTGGTATCTTTTTAAAGTGTCATACTCATATGCCTATGAGTATATCTACATATATATATATTTATGGATACGTGAGCTTGTTGTCACCTCACAGAAGTGGAATGTACATCCCTCACCCAAAATTTGGTTTGAATGTCAAGACTAATGATGCCACACATATACCAAGAAGGTATGAAAAGGATTATTACTCACATAATGAGTTATGCATCAAAAATGCAGTTAGACCAAAAAAAGAAAAAAGAAAAAACTGGTAACTGTGAAGTGTTGGGTAATTAGATGGTTGTGATTCTTTCATTCTATAGATATAGGAATAGATATAGAAATAATCGAAACATCAAGTTCTACACCTTAAGTATATACAATTTTTATTTATCCATTATACCTCAATAAAACTGAAAAAATGGGATCAGTCTCAGTGACAACTTACCCATGGTGTTTGTCTGATAACTAAAACATTGCGTGGTTTATTTAATTTAATATGGACTTGTTTATGTAAGCCATTATGGCACCTGCAGCATGAGACCAATAAGAAAGGTGAACGTTCCATTGAATATCTAGTACTATCAAGAGCTAGTACTATATATTCTGAGAAGTGAAATGAGTGCCTTAGTCTCTCTATCAATGTGCAGAACTTCAAAGAAGGTAAAGAGTGCTATGGTGAGACATTGTATTGTGGCTTTAATATGTGCAGAAGATGTGTGACCTTGATTTATATTTTGGGTATCCTTGAGGCAAGAGATTCTATGAGTTCTTTACCCCAAATGAGGCAACCTTGGAGAAGGAATTGTTTTCATTGGCCAGAACAGATGGTCAGACCGCTGGCAGTGGCCCAAAGATCTATAAAAATGTGAAGATGAGGCCAATTGTTGGCTAAGACATGGCCAAGTGCTCAGATAACTGGCTAAAGTTTGGCCAACTGAGCTGATCCTGTGTCCTGTCCTTTATCAGGAACATTCTGATTAAGAGATGAAAAGCAGCAAGAGTCAAGCAAGCTCCATTAAGTGTGACAGTGGCAATGCCATTGGTTAAGTGAATGAACCCCCTTTGGTATTCACTGTGTTGAGCCTAAGGGGCTCCCCAGGTATCCAAGTATTCTAAGAGATGACCTCCTCTAGCACTGTGGCATCCGGCAAGGGACACAGCACAGGGGACGTTACCCTCTCCTGAAAGTAGGGTATGCAGAGAGCCCAGGTTCAGCTCCATCCTGTAGCAAGGAGGCCTCACTAGCTCTGCTGGGCTTGCAGGGTGCTGTTTCCATGATCAAAGGCCTAACGGGCAGCTGTATACTGAGGGTCACAGGTTCAGGACCTGAGATAGTCTATATTTCCAGGAAAGTCCAGTATGCACCCACCAATTGCTACACTAATGGCATACAGCATTGGGCCAAGGAAGGTAGTTCCTTGTATCAGAAGCCCATGCAACTAACGGCCATCACTGATGGGAGAGGGACTCCAAGATATATGAGAGAAGGTTGCTAAAGCTCCCACAGTGAAGGAATCCCGGGGGGCCGTAACAGGAATGCCTGTTCTATGGCCATTCAGGCAGATTCTAGTATCTTTTTACAGGGGGTCTCATTCAAGTTGGGTCTCTTTGCAAGTTACAGAACAAAAAAAAAGCTTTGTAAATGAGGAGTGTTGCCTCCAGAATCTAAACATGTCGAAAACATGTTGCGCTTGTTTTAACAATGTGGGTCCTAAGAAGACTAAAAGCTGTTTCTTGACACTGTCAGGACTGGAGCAGCCCTCAACTTACTAAATAATTTTCAGGAGCTTAACTGAAGTGGTGGGGCCCTGTACTATGGGTCTCATGTGAATCTCCTCAAAGGAGGATGTCATTAGTGTGATGTCATAACTGTGTACCCGAAAAAAGTTAGAGCTGGTTAAAATATTGCCTGTGAAGACTATGTGAGATGGCAGGCATGGAGACTGAGCCCATTGAGTACCCAGGTGAAGGTGTATTGTGTCCCTTTAAAGGTGAAGGTTAACTGCAGCTGAGAGGTTGTTGAACTAGGCACTGAATAGAACATGCTAGCCAAATACTTTGCTCTAACTGCAAAGTATTTACCAGTTACTTATTTATTATTGGGTGGAATCAGTCATTTCTATAGGTGGGGCCATGACGCCAAGGGTACGAATTCACACTGAGGCACCGGTCCTGTTTTGCCGGGTTTAAGAACAAGTAAAACTTGGCTGTTAAATGCAGCAGAAGTGGGGATAACCACACCTTCTCTAACTAGGTCTTATATAATGGGTTTCAATCTGTGAAAACCGTGCTTTCATTTAGATTGAACCTTTTCTTAAACACTGAGGTGAAAGGTTTTATTTTAACTAGGGGGAAAGGTCCATAGGGTCCCATAGTTTTCAAGCTGATCATAAGGGCCAGAGACTTAACTTTATTACTTATTGGGTCAGGTTCTCCACGTGCACTAGAGGATATTTTAGGGTAATGGATGTCTTGGCTATGGAAAAGTTAGGCACGGAAATAATTCGGATGGTTCAGGTTAGGCATATCTGTTTCTATTTTATGTTCACCTACTCCCTGGCTGGGAGTGGATGAACATAAAGTGTGGCCAGATGTGGACCAGAAGGGGAAGGGGAATTAATGAGGTTTCAAAACTGTCTATTGTCAAACATCAAAAGTGGAATCAGATTATGACACACACTGCCACCACCCATACAGCACCCCTCTCCCCATCTGGGACCTCCCAAACACACACGGAAACACCAAGTCCATTTCCTCCTCAACAGCAGGATAAAGTGTTCAGGAAGAAATCTGTCTTCAGAGCTCAGTGTTCACCCAGTCCTTATTCCCGGTGTCTGGCTAACTATGGACTGTCTGGTCTGTGACCCAAACTGGCAGGATACTACCTGCCTCCCTTCTCACACGGCTGCCCCTTCCTGCCTTCCTTCAGTCCCCATCACCGAAGAACAGACAGAGATACACACACATCTTTCTACAACAGCTTGCACATCAATAGCTGAGGGCTTTTTTATTTGGCTCTACACAGGTGACCATGTCTCCAGTGCTTTCTCTGGAGAGACAACAGAGACAGCAAGGTCTCAGTCACCTGATAGACCCAGGGCAGCACTTTATGAACTGCTGGAAGAGCCCTCTGGGACGTTTTCATCCTCCTCTGGCTCTTTAGTCATTGTTGTACTCCGCCAGTAATAGAATGCTAGCATCTTTGACTTCTTCTGTGTAGAACCTCTTCCCGAATTCTGACGACGGACTGATTTTCTTAACTCGACCACCTCCTGAATCTGGTCGGAAAACAAAGTGATACAGAAAGATATTGATTTGGGGAAAGAGGATGGGAAGGAGAACTTTGAGAGAATGGGTGTGGATTGAGAAGGGGTTTGTGCCAGGGAAGGGCTGGGTAAGTCTTGGGTGGGGGATGAAGAGGAGGCACGTGAGTCGGGTAATCTGACCTCTTCCATCTTATAGCCCTGGAGTGGAGAATTCACCCTCTCCCTTCTGCGTTGGCCCCCCGGTGTTTGTTGCTCTGACCTCTCGGTGTTTGTCCGTGCATCACGGTTAGGCTCCTGGGGGACTGTAGTTTCCTCTGCCATGTGAGTAGCAACAGTGTGCTCTACTCCAAGGCTCCTGGCCTCTCTATATATACCCTGCCAGGACAATGAAGAGCCACACCCATCAGCTTTGATTGGTCAGCCAATGGTAGCGCTGGGGTGGCTGTGACATCACAAAGCACTACCCTTGAAGATACGTGGGGGGAGGGGAGGGGTGCAGAGGAGTCTACGTGCTCTGGTTAGAGAAAGGGAGTGCTTCCTCAACACCCAGTAAAGAGCCTTCCCAAATTGACCTTCCACTCTTCCTCATCTTCTCTGGTTCAATCCTTGTGGTGCACATGTTAGGGAGAAGGTGTTCCCTCCAAACCATTCCACATGGCCACCCCCATTCAGTGTTTAATTCTGTTGTCTCCCAGATCTCATCACCTGGTATTGTGTGGTTTTTAAAAACTTTTTATTTTAGAACAGTTTTAGGTTTACAGAGTAATTGTGAATATCATATTCATACACTCCACAACAAATTTCCCTTCTTAACATTGTACATTAGTATGGTACAATTGTTCAACTTAGTGAACCAACACTGAAACAGTATTATTAACTAAAGTCTGTACTTCATCAGAATTCCTTTTTTTTTTAAATGTTGAGCCTTCTTTTAATTAATTTATTTATATTTTTGGCTGTGTTGGGTCTTCGTTTCTGTGTGTGGGCTTTCCCTAGTTGTGGCAAGCAGGGGCCACTCGTCATCGTGATGGGCGGGCCTCTCACTGTCGCAGCCTCTCTTGTTGTGGAGCACAGGCTCCAGATGCACAGGCTCAGCGGCTGTGGCTCACGGGCCTAGTTGCTCTGCGGCATGTGGATCTTCCAAGATCAGGGCTCGAACCCATGTCCCCTGCATCATCAGGCAGATTCTCAACCTCTGTGCCACCGTGGAAGCCCCAGATTGCCTTATTTTTTACCTAATATTCTTCTTCTGTCCCAGGATCCCAACCAAGATTCTACATTCTATTTAGTCATTCCATGTTATAACTTCTTAGGCTCCTCTTGGCTCTGACAGTTTTTTAGACTTCTTGTTTTTGAAGACTTTGACAGTTTGGGGTCTTGTGTTTTGTCTTTTACATTAGGTCTGCAGATGTTATTGCTCTTATAGGTAAAAGTTTTTATAAGTTTCTTCTTCCAGAGAACCTCAAATCAAGTCAGTACCATCAGTGTTATGGACTTCCCCGAGGCAATGCTTGAACTAATCTCTTGGCTTTGTCACAGAGGTGACACAAATGTTTTTCTCTTGAGGTCTGAGGATCAGGATCATTTTTATTTATGACAGAGGCACAGGGGCAGCAGCAGAAGCATTTTGTAAGGTACTAGTGAGTCATTTACTTTTAGAAGTATGACCTCAGCATCCCACATAGTTAACGGCTCTTCCTCCACACGAGTGACCATCCAATGGACCTGTATATTGAACAGACTGTCAGTCTTTCTCCTGAGCTCTATATAGAAAGGGGGCCAACATGTGGTTGAGACACAACCAGTGTTCACATGGTAAGAGTCATTTCTTTGAGGTTAGTATCAGTCGCACCTTAGTTTGGAATTGAAACACGTGATTCAACCTGAGAATCACAAATAGGTCCAGGTTGAGACACAGGATTCAGGACTGCTTTAAGGAAGGTCCCAATCCAAGAATCCTTTCACTATATGCCAAGTGGCTAAACTGACTTATGTTGGTCAAAGCTTTAGCAGACACTCAGTAGGACTAACAAATGCAGCACAAAGAAGCAAGTTCAAAGCACAAGCTAGCCAGCAGGCAGTAGCCCAAGTGCCTGTTCACCAGCATAGAGCAGAGCCAGTTAGAAAGCCAAAGCAAGAGAAGAAAGACCCCCGGTGGTAAGGGATAGCACCTTGATGTCCTGCTCACAGGACCAGTTGTTGTAATCACACCACAGAGACAGGATGGACCCTTCAACCCAAATTCGGTTTGGATGTCGAGACTGATAACACATACACCTAGAGAGTATGAAAATCCTTACTACATAAGGAGGCTTTCTGTGGAGAGCAGGGCAGGCTCTCAAGCAGGTTCAAGAATGGCTTGAGAGAGCAGAAGAAGGAGACTGGCTTGGCTTTTATGGTGGTGTGGGGATGACGCAGGAGTGTTCCCACACACAGGTCAGGTTTTGCACAGCCTGAACTTCCTCCTGGCCCACAGAAGAGAGAGTACCTGAGCTTTCTTATCCGATCTAGGGAAGCAGGGGAAGAGGCAGTGGTAGGGCTCTTTTATAAAATAATGTTGTGTAAATGCAAGGTGTTTAGCACAGTTTAGAATTCTCATAACCATTATAAACACACTTATATTGTTTTCAGTTAAACTACGTTTCACTAGATTAGTATTTCCCAAATTATGGTCCTTTAAATATTATTTAAGGTGGCTTAGAATTATCTTGGTTCATCACAGAGAAACTGTGTAGAAAGAGAAAAGACTGCTAGCCTCAGGAGGTCTGACACACTGGTCACAAAAGAGCAGACTTCATTGTACTATCTGCTGAATTATGAGGGGTTTCTAACATGTTTCCCATCCTGGGTGACTACTGTAGCACCCAAAGACTGTAATAATAATTACCGAAACTAACATTTATTGACTACTAACTCTATGTAGGAATTATGCTAAATACCCATATACATATTTAATCCTCATCACAACCCTATTGAGATAAGTGGCAAAAGAGTGGTTTCTGTCATTTCTGCCAGGACATCTCCATTCCAATTGCAGAAGCAGAAAAGAGCATATAGGAGGGCACATGGGAATATTTATGGGGCAGGCTCAAAAGGGGTATGCATTACTCCTGCTCACATTTCCTTGGGAAAAACTCACATAGCCACATCTAACTACAAGAGAAAATGAGAAATGTAGTCTACCTGGTAGAAGAGGAGAACTTAAATGTTGGAGATAAGCTAGCAATCTCTGTCTCCACCATCTTGTTCATCACTCTCCCCAGTATTTACAGTAGAGCCTGGCACATAGTAGGTGGCCATGAATATTTCTGTTGAATGAATGGGTTTCAACTTTTTTGGTCAGTTATGGGGATCAAAAGCATATAGAACTTGGTTAAGCAATGGTGTCCTAGATATGACACAAAAAGCACAAGCAACAAAGAAAGAGTAAATTGGACTATATCAAAATTTTAAAATGTTTTCTTCTGCAAAAAAATACCATGAAGAAAGCAAAAAGGCACACCAAAGAGAGATCCTGGCAAATCATATATTTAATAAAAGTGTAGTATCCAGAATACAGAAAGAACTCTTACAACTCAACAACAAAAATACAAACAACCCAACTGAAAATCAGGTAAAGGACTTAAATAGACATTGTGCTAATGAAGATATACAAATAGCCAACAAACATATGAAAATATGCTCAATACCATTAGTCGTTAGGGAAATGCAAATCAAAACCACGATGAGATGCCACTTCAAACCCACTAGGAAGGCTATAACTTTTTTAAAAAGAAAATAACAAGTATTGACAAGGATGTAGAGAAAGTGAAACACTCATACACGTCTGGTGGGAACATAAAATGATACAGGTTCTGTGGAAAACATTTTGGCAGTTACTCAACAAGTTAAACATACACTTGCCATATTACCCAGTAACTCTACTCCTAGGTATATAATGAAAAGAGTTGAAAAGGAGGGAACAACAGCAACAACAACAACAAAAAAAAAACTGGTGAATTGAGCAACACAAAAGCAAAGGGCAGATAATGTTTCAAGAAGTAAAAAATGGTCAACTTTATTAAATAATTTTACAGGTAATATAGGGACAGACAAATGACGATTGAACTTGTTAGTAGAGAGGTCATTGGTACATTTGATAAGAAGGAAATTGAAAGAGTGGAAAATATTTTAATATAAACCTGGATGTGTATTAAGGAGAAAATGTGAGATCAGAAAGTGAGGGGCGGATAGACAATTTCTTTTGCGAGTTTTGGTGCTAAGGGGAGGAGAAATATGGGACTATAGCTGGAGGGGGATTTGGTATTAAGAGAGTGTATTTTTAAGAGGGTAGATTCTAGAATGCATCTAGCCAATATAAATGACTGAATGAAACTGACGACATAAAAATCCAAAGGGATAATTGCAGAAGAAAAAATATTGAGAAAGCAAGAGGGGTATTCAGAGCACTAGTAGATGGGATCGGTAGCAAATGTGGAAATCTTGGCTTTCCATGAGAATGAGTAATATTTACAGATTCTACAGTGGAGAAGGAAATGATTATGGTATGATTACAAATGCAGGTAAGATGGTAGACTTGGTGGGGAAGATATAAAAGAATTTTCTCTTGACTCTTCAGTTTTCTCAGTGAAGGATGAGCTAAGGGCATAAAATAACAAGAGTGAGGGTAGGGTTTTGAGAAATTGAGGGGAAGATAAAGTATTGGATATTCATTTTGTATAATGGAAATGGGTGTATAATATGGAAGGATTGATCATTTAAGATATGTGGTCAAGAATTTAAGGTGAGATCAGTTAGCTTTGTCTTGTAAAGTTCTACAGCAACATCCATCACTTGTATATAGGAACAAAGCAGGTAGATAGCTAAATTTAACAGGGGTTGTGGTTTTGCCAGGGAAGTACTAGGGTGGGAAAGTGAGTAGGGAGATGAAGGTTGATGAAAGTAAGTGATACTGATGATAAATTGGTAAGCAATGAAGAAATGCGAAAAGAGAAATGTGGCTGATGCTGAAAAGTAGTAGAATTCACAGATTGGAGTTCAAAATTGAAGAATTTTTAGAGTTGGGTGTGTGAATGTGTGTATACCTGCACGTGAGCGAGGTATTTTGCTAGGAAGGATAATCAGTTGTAGCCCAAGAGATGTATGTTATAAATTCAGGATTTCAGAGTTGCTGTAATTTTTGAGAATGTCAATGTCTAGTGCATGAGCATTAGAGTGAGTGGCTTAAGTATGATGGAAGAAAAATACCATTGGAATTGAGGGCATGAAAGGTTTGCAAAGCCAAAAATGCTGGATGAATATCCACATAGATGACAGATGTTGAAGTTGCCAAGATGGTGGCAGTACTAAAAGTGGAGAAGAAGACTCAGGAAAGTGTCTAATGAATGAAGGTAAAGAAATAGATGGCGTAGCACATGATATCATCTAATAGCAAGAACTACAAATGAGCTCTGAATTTTGAAAGAGAAAGGAGCAGAAATGGTTTGAATGTGACAGTGAGTCGACTCCTTGGGGTATGTGAGGAAAACTAACGTTTGCTCAAGAGGACTGCAGGGGAAGTGATTTCCTCAAGGCACAGCAATATTCCAGTCATAAAACAGAGATTAAGGGAACACGGAGAGAACAACTTGAAGCTACTGGGGAGTTTCTTAATGATAGACTATGAGTTACAGAGGGCAGGAAAGAAGCGCTCATGAAGTTGGGGAGAGGGTTGGGTCCAATTCCGTCAAGTGCAGAGCAATACGTGAATAAGGGTCTAGTTAATGATGGATAATCTGCAGGGTGGTGACTTAAGTAAAAGTGATAAGACAAGATGGACCTTGTGACTGCACGGCAGATTGGGAGGTGAGTAAAGCCCTCCAGACTACAGATTGCTTAATCTAGGCTGACCTAGAACTAAGAAGAATCCAGAATCACCACTGAAACCTGTTTCCTCTAAATATCATGTATCCTGTATGATGATCCAGCATTTCAAAGATAGACTAGTAAGGACATCTAAGAGGGTAGGCTTGAAAGGAAACTAGTGTGTTTGCTCAAGAGTGTGAGTGTGTATGAAAAATATCAACAGCAAATTCTAATGTCAGAGGGTTGCTACTATAGGCTTATGGAGCCATGCACTATTCTTGGACAACCCAAGGTGCCTGCACAGATGTGGCCCAGATGCAAGCACCAACACTTACTGGGCACCTGCAAAGCCAAAGCTGGGGAAGATGGAAGGCCAAGTGGAAGTGGTATTTTCCCAAGACAGGAATGTATTTACTTAGGCTTCCTAAATGGCAGGTGGACAAAAAATGGAAGAAAGGAAATTAAGCTTCTTTTTGCCTAACATCTCTCCTCAGGAGGAAGTACTTGGAGTTGTATTTCCTACGTAAATTCCCCTGCTAAAACTCCAGGGAGCTCATCAGTGGGCAGATGTTCCCACCTAAGTATGGTTACAAGCAAACATTTATTCAAAATCATGGCTGCATCTGGCTCACATTAGAAGGGTTCTCTTTGTCATTGTCTTTTAAAAGAACAATTCCCCATGCTTATAAATCCAGACTCAGAACATCAATTCAACCAACCTCAGGAGCCCTGTGGCTACACCTTCCTGCTGGGAATCAGCATGGTCCCCAGACAATCAATTTCAGGAGTATTACCAAAGTGTTTTCATTTTCAGTGTTTATCCACTGGAATGTCTACGAGTGAAGAATAGACAGGGCAATACAATCCTAAGATTCAATTTCTTTCATCAAATACAAACTGTGTATATGAGCATCAAGGCAAGAGGATGGAGGACTTTAACTGAAATTCCAATAGATATCTAAGTGCAAATCCTGGAACCATCCCATGCTACCATTGTGAGTTAGGATAGGTACTTAACCACTCTGAGCCTGTTTTCTGATCTCTAAAAAAAAAATAGAAGGATAATATCTCATACAGCTGTTGCAAAGATCAACTCAAATAATTCATGTACAGACTATAGCACAACAACCTACAGAATGGGAGAAAATATTTGTAAATCGTGTATCTGATAAGGGATTTTTATTCAGAATATATAAAGAACTCTTACATGCCTGTGATAAGAAGGTAAATAACCCAACTTTTAAAATGGGCAGAAGATCTAAATAGACATTTCTGCAAGGAATATATACAAATGGCCAGCAAGCACATTAGAGACGCTTGACATCATTATTCATCAGGAAAACACAAATGAAAATGACAGAAAGATACCATTTCATACCCATGCGGATGGCTAGAATCCAAAAGTCCGATAATCATAACTGTTGGTGGGGATTTAGAGAAATCAGAACCATCATACACTGTTAGTGAGAATGTAAAATGGTATACCTGCTTTGGAAAAGTTTGGTAGTTTCTCAGAGGGTGAAACAGTGTTACTGTATGACCCACTTGTAGGTATATTCCCAAGATAAATGCAAATATATGTCCATACAAAAAACTTGTACATAAATATTCATAGCAGCAATATTCATAATACCCAAAGATGGAAACAACCCAAATGCCCATCAACTGACCAGTGGACAAACAAAATGTGGCAAATCCATACTACAGAATACTATTCAGACATCAAAAGGAATGAAGAACTAATATATGCTACAATATGGCTGAACCTTAAAAACATTATGCTAAGTGAAAGAAGTCAGTCACAAAAGACCACATATTATGTGATTCTATTCATATGAAATGCTCAGAACAGGCAAATCTATAGCTACAAAATAGATCAATAATTGCTTAAGGCTGAGGCAGAAGTTGTTGGGAGCATAGGGGATTAACAGCTACAAGATACGAGGGTTTCTTTTTGAGGTGTTGAAAACGTTCTAAAATAGACTGGAGGGAACTTCAAGACGTCGGAAGAGTAAGACGTGGAGATCACCTTCCTCCCCACAGAAGCATCAGAAATACATCTACACGTGGAACTGCTCCTATAGAACACCCACTGAACGCTGGCAGAAGACCTCAGACCTCCCAAAAGGCAAGAAACTCCCCAAGTAGCTGGGTAGGGCAAAAGAAAAAAAGAAAAAGCAGAGACAAAAGAATAGGAACGGGACCTGCACCAGTGGGAGGGAGCCTGAAGGAGGAAAGCTTTCCACACACTAGAAGCCCCTTCACTGGCGGAGACTACAGGTGGCGGACGGGGGCAGCTTCGGAGCCACGGAGGAGAGTGCAGCAACAGGGGTGCGGAGGGCAAAGTGGAGAGATTCCCGCACGGAGGATCGGTGCCGACCAGTACTCACCAGCCCGCGAGGCTTGTCTGCTCACCTGCCGGGACGGGTGGGGGCTGGGAGCTGAGGCTTGGGCTTCGGTCTGAGCGCAGGGAGAGGACTGGCAGTGTGAACACAGCCTGAAGGGGTTAGTACGCCACGTCTAGCCAGGAGGGAGTCCAGGAAAAGTCTGGAGCTGCCGCAAAGGCAAGGGACTTTTCCTTCCCTCTGTGTTTCCGGGTGCACGAGCAGAGGGGATTCAGAGCGCCGCCTAAGGGAGCTCCAGAGAGGGGCGCGAGGCGCGGCTAGGAGCGCAGACCCCAGAGATGGGCATGAGATGCTAAGGCTGCTGCTGCCGCCACCAAGAAGCCTGTGTGCGAGCACAGGTCACTATCCACACCTCCCTTCAGTGAGCCTGTGCAGCCCGCCACTGCCAGTGTCCCGTGATCCAGGGACGACTTCCCCGGGAGAACGCACGGTGTGCCTCGGGCTGGTGCCACGTCACGACGGCCTCTGTCACTGCAGGCTCACCCTGCCTCTGTACCCCTCCCTCCCCCCGGCCTGAGTGAGCCAGAGCCCCCAAAGCAGCGGCTCCTATAACCCCGTCCTGTCTGAGCGAAGAACAGACGCTCTCAGGAGACCTACACGCAGAGGCGGGGTCAAATCCAAAGCTGAACCCCGGGAGCTGTGCGAACAAAGAAGAGAAAGGGAAATCTCGCCCAGCAGCCTCAGGAGCAGCGGATTAAATCTCCACAATCAACTTGATGTACCCTGCATCGGTGGAACACCTGAATAGACAACGAATCATCCCAAATGGAGGAGGTGGACTTTGGGAGCAACGCTATTTATACATTTTTTCCCTTTTTCTCTTTTTGTGAGTGTGTATGCATATGCTTCTGTGTGTGATTTTGTCTGTATAGTTTGGCAATTACCGTTTGTCCTAGGGTTCTGTCTGTCCGTTTTTTGTTTTTTTTTTTAGTATAGTTTTCAGCGCTTGTTATCATTGGTGAATTTGTTTCTTCTTCTCGTTTTTCTCTTCTTTCTCGTTTTTTAAATAATTAAAAAATTTTAATAATAAATTTTTGTCTTTATTTTAATAACTCTTTAATAATTTAATTTAATTTAATTTTACATTTTTCTTTCTTTCTTTCTTTCTTTCTTTCTTTCTTTCTTTCTTTCTTTATTTATTTATTTCTCCCTTTTATTCTGAGCCGTGTGCGTGAAAGTCTCTTGGTGCTCCAGCCAAGCATCAGGGCTGTTCCTCTGACGTGGCAGAGGCAAGTTCAGGATATTGGTCCACCACAGACCTCCCAGCTCCACGTAATATCAAACGGTGAAAATCTCCCGGAGATCTCCATCTCAACACCAAGACCAGCACCACTAAATGACCAGCAAGCTACGGTGCTGGATACCTTATGCCAAACAACTACCAAGAAAGGAACACAACTCCACCCAATAGCAGAGAGGCTGCCTAAAATCATAGTAAGGTCACAGACACCCCAAAACACACCACCAGACTTGGACCTGCCTACCAAAAAGAAAAGATCCAGCCTCATTGACCAGAACACAGGCACTAGTCCCCTCCACCAGGAAGCCTACACAACCCACTGAACCAACCTTAGCCACTGGGGACAGACACCAAAAACAACGGGAACTACGAACCTGCAGCCTGTGAAAAGGAGACACCAAACACAGTAATATAAGCAAAATGAAAAGACAGAAAAACACACAGCAGATGAAGGAGCAAGGTAAAAACGCACCAGACCTAACAAATGAAGAGGAAATAGGCAGTCTACCTGAAAAATTATAATGATAGTAAAGATGATCCAAAATCTTGGAAATAGAATGGAGAAAATACAAGAAAAGTTTCACAAGGACCTAGAAGAACTAAAGAGCAAACAAACAATCATGAACAACACAATAAATGAAATTACATATCCTCTAGAAGGGATCAATAGCAGAATAAATGAGGCAGAAGAACGGATAAGTGACCTGGAAGATAAAATAGTGGGAATAACTACTGTAGAGCAGAATAAAGAAAAAAGAATGAAAAGAATTGAGGACAGTCTCAGAGACCTCTGGGACACGATTAAACGTACCAACATTCAAATTATAGGGGTTCCCAAAGAAAAAGAGAAAAAGAAATGGACTGAGAAAATATTTGAAGAGATTATAGTTGAAAACTTCCCTAATATGGGAAAGGGAATAGTTAATCAAGTCCAGGAAGCACAGAGAGTCCCATACAGGATAAATCCAAGGAGAAACACGCCAAGACACATAGTAGTCAAACTATCAAAAAGTAAATACAAAGAAAAAATATTAAAAGCAGCAATGGAAAAACAACAAATAACATAGAAGGGAATCCCCATAAGGTTAACAACTGATCTTTGAGCAGAAATTCTGCAAACAGGAAGGGAGGGGCAGGACATATTTAACGTGATGAAAGGGAAAAACCTACAACCAAGATTACTCTACCCAGCAAGGATCTCATTCAGATTTGACAGAGAAATTAAAACCTTTACAGACAAGCAAAAGCTAAGAGAATTCAGCAGAACCAAACCAGCTTTACAGCAAATGCTAAACCAACTTCTCCAGGGAGGAAACACAAGAGAAGGAAAAGACTTACAATAACAAATGCAAAACAATTAAGAAAATGGTAATAGGAGCATACATATCGATAATAACCTTAAATGTAAATGGATTAAATGCTCCCAACAAAAGACACAGACTGGCTGAATGGATACAAAAACAAGACCCGTATATATGCTGTCAACAAGAGACCCACTTCAGACCTAGGGAAACATACAGACTGAAAGTGAGGGGATGGAAAAAGATATTCCATGCAAATGAAAATCAAAAGAAAGCTGGAGTAGCAATTCTCATATCAGACAAAATAGACTTTAAAATAATGACTTACAAGGGACAAAGCAGGACACTACATAATGATCAAGGGATCGATCCAAGAAGAAGATATAACACTTGTAAATATTTATGCACCCAACATAAGAGCACCTCAATACATAAGACAAATACTAACAGCCATAAAAGGGGAAATCGACAGTAACACAATCATAGTAGGCGACTTTAACACCCCACTTTCAACAATGGACAGATCATCCAAAATGAAAAAAAAATAAGGAAACACAAGCTTTAAATGATACATTAAACAAGATGGACTTAATTGATATTCATAGGACATTCCATCCAAAAACGTCCAGAGATAAACCCATGTACACATGGTCACCTTATCTTGATAAAGGAGGCTAGAGTATACAATGGAGGAAAGACAGCCTCTTCAATAAGTGGTGCTGGGAAAACTGGACAGCTACATGGAAAAGAATGAAATTAGAACACTCCCTAATGCCATACACAAAAATAAACTCAAAATGGATTAAAGACCTTAATGTAAGGCCAGACACACTAAAACTCTTAGAGGAAATGAAAGAAGAACACTCTTTTGAGATAAATCACAGTAAGATCTTGTTTGACCCACCTCCTTAAGAAATGGAAACAAAACTAAAAATAAACAAATGGGACCGAGTGAAACTTAAAAGCTTTTGCACAGCAAAGGAAACCATAAACAAGATGAAAAGACAACCCTCAGAATGGGAGAAAATATTTGCAAACGAAGCAACTGACAAAGGATTAGTCTCCAAAATTTACAAGCAGCACATGCAGCTCAATATCAAAAACACAAACCACCCAATCCAAAAATGGGCAGAAGACCTAAATAGACATTTTTCCAAAGAAGATACACAGATTGCCAACAAACACATGAAAGAATGCTCAACGTCGTTAATCATTAGAGAAATGCAAATCAAAACTACAATGCGGTATCATCTCACACCGGTCAGAATGGCCATCATCAAAAAATCTACAAACAATAAATGGACAACCTGGAAGAAATGGACAAATTCTTAGAGAAGGTGTGGAGAAAAGGGAACCCTCATACACTGTTGATGGGAATGTAAATTGATACAGTCACTAAGGAGAACAGTATGGAGGTTCACTAAAAAACTAAACATAGAACTACCATACGACCCAGCAATCCCACTATGGGGCATATATCCTGAGAAAACCATAATTCAAAAAGAGTCATGTACCACAATGTTCATTGCAGCTCTATTTACAATAGCCAGGACTTCGAAGGAACCTAAGTGTCCATCAACAGATGAATGGATAAAGAAGATGTGACACATGTATGCAATGGAATATTACTCAGTCATAAAAAGGAACGAAACTGAGTTATTTGTAGTGAGGTGGATGGACCCAGAGTCTGTCATACAGAGTGAAGTAAGTCAGAAAGAGAAAAACAAATACCGTATCCTAACACATATATATGGAATCTTTAAAAAAATATGGTCATGAGGAACCTAGGGGCAAGACGGGAAAAATGACGCAGACCTGGGCTTCCGTGGTGGTGTACTGGTTGAGAATCCGCCTGCCGATGCAGGGGACACGGGTTCGTGCCCCGGTCTGGGAGGATCCCACATGCCACGGAGAGGCTGGGCCTGTGAGCCATGGCCACTGAGCCTGCGCGTCCGGAACCTGTGCTCCACAACGGGTGGGGCCACAACAGTGAGTGGCCCGCGTACCGAAAAAAAAAAAAAAATGTCGCAGACCTACTAGAGAATGGACTTGAGGACACGGGGAGGGGGAATGGTAAGCTGGGACAAAGTGAGAGAGGGGCATGGACATATATACACTACCAAATGTAAAACAGATAGCTAGTGGGAAGCAGCCACATAGCACAGGGAGATCAGCTCAGTGCTTTTTGACCACCTAGAGGGGTGGGATACGGAGGGTGGGAGGGAGGGAGATGCAAGAGGGAGGGGATATGGGTATATACGTTTATGTATAGCTGATTCACTTTGTTATAGAGCAGAAACTAATACACCATTGTAAAGCAATCATACTCCAGTAAAGATGTTAAAAAAAAAAGTGTGTTTGTTCAAAATAAATAAATAAATAACTTTCCTAACTGCTTAGGAAAGTTATTCCTCCTACCTATGAAATGAAAAATGATGTATAAGGGCACTTAGTGTTGACTATAAATTCCAGTTCTGTCAGTGATGGTATCTGGCGCATGAGGGGCACCCAAGTTAGGGAGCTTTTGGTTAATTTCCCTGGGCCATATAGAGCAAAGTGTTCTCTCAAATACTCTCTGGAAATTCGGAGCCTCAAATATGTTTGCCACCTTCCCCAAGTCATCATATTTATTAACATCCTTGTCTTATTTTTCTAGAAGCAGGAGTTTCTAGCAGATCTTTTCCCTTTGTGAAAGGATGTATTTCTGTGTGAGGTGGATCTAGGCCGCCTTAGTCTGTCCTCTAATGTTCACCTCAGTAGCACTTTACCTGGTTGATAATATCTTTGAGGCCAACTTCCTGTAATGTTTTTCTTTTTCTTTTCTTTTTTTTACCTTAGGAGCACTGTATAATAAAAACTCCATTAAAGATGCAAAACCAAAGTGAGCCATGAAGCAAGACACGATGGGGCCTATCAGCATTCCTAAGCGTGTTCAAGGCGAAAGCATTTCAGAGGGAGTTAAACAACAGTCATTTTAGCTATCTTTGTTGACCTCTGACTCTATATGCCAGTCACTGTGTTTGACATACATTAATTCTCATAAAACTTCTGTCATGTTGACATTATTATCTCCCTTTTACAAATGGGGAAAGAGGTTCACATAAATTAAATGACTTTCTCAGGGCAACAGCTAGTAAGTTTCAGGGCTGGATTTGTATCCAAAATAAAGTGGGCTTTGCTTGGTTTTTTGACTCTATTTTCTTCTTAGTAGTACTGCATACATTTATTATTTATATGTATTAAAAAGGATAAAATAAGTTTGGACTCCTCTCTCACACAACATGAAGTTCTGTATGATCTAAAGATAAAAATGTTGAAGTAAAATATATATATTATGGAAAACGTATGCATAATCTAGGAGTCAAGAAAAATTTCTGTGCAAGCTGGAAAACCTAGACACTCTGGAGAAATGACTGACATATTTGAGTGCTTAAAACTTAAAATGTAATCATATGGCAAACGTAAAGGTAAATAAAACCAGAAGACAAATAATACAGGAACATATATTTGTAAGACACATGACAGATAAAGGGTTCAATATCCAACATATAAAAAATTTCCCACACATTAATAAGAAAAGACAAACACCCTAATTGAAAGTGGTTAAAAAGGGTAAAAAGGGCTGTTCAAGGAGGCAGAAAACCCCCTTGCCAATAAACAAGTGAAATTACTCAACTTTAATAGCAATCAGGCGTATTGAAATTAAATTAACAAGGAAATATGACTTTAAGACCCTTAAACATGTTATCACACATTGCTGGAGTTTTGTGGAGGTTAATATGTTATCTCATACATTTGCCGAGGGAAATGTGCAGTATATTAAAGCCATTTGGAAGTCAATCTGGCAACCCCTATTAAAATTAAGAATTTACATATACTTTAACTTAGCAATTCCATTTCCGGGGCCTTCTTCCATAGAAGATAAAAGCACGGGTATATAACAGTGAATATGAACAAGATAAATTTTACATATATATTGAGATTAATTGCATCGTTTTTTCTAGTAGCCAAAAAACTGGAATCAACTTGAATGTCCTCAATAGAAGAATGGTTTAATAAGTTGTCTTTCACTCAAACCATTGCATTTTACATAACTAGTTTAAAAAGTGTGTTAAGTCTATACCAGACGATGTGGAAAACATTTCTCTGAAATGTTTCTAAGTGAGAAAAAGTACGTGCAGTAAAGAGTAAAATAGTGCCCCTATATGTTTTTATGCATACATATGTATGTTACCTTATTTATGAACATAGACAAAGCTATGCAAAGATTCACACCAGGCTTTTAACACTGCTTATCCAGTGGAGGAGTGGCTAATGAAGTGTAAAAATCCTATAGATGTACAGGCTTTCTCAATATTTATGTATATGTATGAATATATATATATATAATTCTCAACATTTATATATAATTGCTTTATGTAAATGCACATGTAAATTACATATGTGTAAAGCCATGTACAAAGAGATAGTTGCTGAAAGTGTGCATATCATAGAGAGTGTTTTGAGTTTTTAGTGTTTATGGTTCTTTTTTTTTAACTTTCTTTCTTGTACTTTGAGTTTTTCAAAATAAAAATTTTACATGATTTTAAGTTTAACATTTTCTAAAGCCAACATTATAGAGCAGGTTAAGGAAATGACCCAGTATCTACAGAATGATTTGATTGTTCAGTCCTCCAGCAGTTCATCAAACTACATTGAGCAGCAACCGTGACTTTGTGTCAGGTGTGTTAAAGTGGTTGGGATTACAGAGATGAATGAAATATGCTCCTTCTTGTTGTATATTACAACAAGACAAACATATAAATGAACTATTCTAATACAATATGGCTATTGCTTTAATATAAGAATTTGTAGGACCATAGGGGCAATGAACTCTGCAGGCATTGGTGGTAGAGAGGCTTCAGAGGGAAAGAACCATTTGAGCTTAGCCTTAAAGACTGAGGATGCTTTCATCACTCACCAGCCTTAGGTGGGGAAGGGAAAGCAAGCCCTTCAAAGAGGAAGGAATCAACATCTAGTCCTATTTCATTCATCAAGAATGTGGAGGAGGAAGTAAACAGTTTATTATTTATAGTCTCAAATGATGGTAATGTGTGGAAGATGGGCAAATGGAACAAGAGACTTTGGAAGAGTCCTGATCAGGAACTAATAAAATGAGAACCTGCTTTGAAACATGCAAGCAGGTTTTTCTGAGGGAAGAAGAACTCTAAGCTGCGTTTAATGAAAGGAAGCAACTGTCAAAGCAATCTGACTAAGTTCAGTACATTAGGTTTGCAGTTGGGGAAGAAATATGGGTTGCTGTTCATTTAGGACCTGTGGAAGAGGTTGGAGAAAAGGGGATAGGTATTCAAGCAATGATTCATTAGGTAGAAAGAAGAGAATGTTAGAAATCAGACACTACTGCCACTTACTGAATAAATTCATCATAAGCCATATACAGACACATTATAAAGTATCTAAAGGTACCAGAATGCTTGACCATTGAGGTAAGGTGCCCCAAAATACTGTGTCTTCAAGGAAAACACAAGGGTTCAGTACTCATGGGTTAGCAGCAGTTAACATAAGACACACTAGCTTTTGGGGAGTGGGGGAGAAAGAAGCAAGGATTATGCATGTATGTATTTATATCATAGATGATAACAACAGAAGCCATTTAATCAAATGCTTATTATTGGCCTAATATAATGTCAGGTGTTTTACATAAATTACCTCATTTAATCCCAGCATGGCTCTAAGATCTAGATACATGTTACTATCATTCCCTTTTTACAGATGAGGAAACTAAGTCTTACAGGAGTTAAAAAACGTACTCAAGGTCAAATAGCTTTTAGGTGGTGAAGCTGTAAATTGAGATCGGACTTTAAATCCTATGCTCCCAACTGCTCAACTAGACACTAAGTTATATTCCCCCTGCTAAACCCTAGTCCCAGCCATCATCATATCACACCTGTATTGTCCCAACAGCCTGTCACCCCTCTGGTCCTACACAGTTCACAACATCCAGTGAACTTTCTAAAACATACATCAGACGACATCACTTTCCTTTATCAAACCATCCAGTGGCCCTCCACTGCACGTAAGATAAAATCCAAGTTCTTACCCTGCAGGTCCCTATGTGACCACTTCTCTGCCAGCCTCTCCAGTCTCGGTCATCAATCTCTGCCCTGCCCCTCTCTGACTGCACTCCAGTCACTCACCCTTCTGCTCTTCCTCAACACACTCTTCTCGTTCTGGCCTCACGGCATTGCTACTTGCTAGTCTACCTAAAATGCTCTTCTTCAAAGTCTTCACACAGCTGACTCGACCTCATTATTCAGATCTTGATTCAAATATCAGCTCCTTAGAGAAGGTTCCCCACACCAACAACAAGAACGACCCCTTTGCCCATGAAAACAGAAGTTACTTGAGGACAGGAACTATTGATTTCATGTTCTTCACTCTAATTCCAGAACCAAGAGTAATATCTGACACCTACTAGGCACTCAGGATATATTTCTTTCCTGAAATACTGGTATCTTTTTTAAAGTGTCATACTCATATGCCTATGAGTATATATACATATATATATATATATATATATATATATATATATATATATATATATATTTATGGATATGTGAACTTGTTGTCACCTCACAGAAGTGGAATGTACATCCCTCACCCAAAATTTGGTTTGAATGTCAAGACTAATGATGCCACACATATACCAAGAAGGTATGAAAAGGATTATTACTCACATAATGAGTTATGCATCAAAAATGCAGTTAGACCAAAAAAAGAAAAAAGAAAAAACTGGTAACTGTGAAGTGTTCGGTAATTAGATGGTTGTGATTCTTTCATTCTATAGATATAGGAATAGATATAGAAATAATCGAAACATCAAGTTCTACACCTTAAGTATATACAATTTTTATTTATCCATTATACCTCAATAAAACTGAAAAAATGGGATCAGTCTCAATGACAACTTACCCATGGTGTTTGTCTGATAACTAAAACATTGCGTGGTTTATTTAATTTAATTTGGACTTGTTTATGTAAGCCATTATGGCACCTGCAGCATGAGACCAATAAGAAAGGTGAACGTTCCATTGAATATCTAGTACTATCAAGAGCTAGTACTATATATTCTGAGAAGTGAAATGAGTGCCTTAGTCTCTCTATCAATGTGCAGAACTTCAAAGAAGGTAAAGAGTGCTATGGTGAGACATTGTATTGTGGCTTTAATATGTGCAGAAGATGTGTGACCTTGATTTATATTTTGGGTATCCGTGAGGCAAGAGATTCTATGAGTTCTTTACCCCAAATGAGGCAACCTTGGAGAAGGAATTGTTTGCATTGGCCAGAACAGATGGTCAGACCGCTGGCAGTGGCCCAAAGATCTATAAAAATGTGAAGATGAGGCCAATTGTTGGCTAAGACATGGCCAAGTGCTCAGATAACTGGCTAAAGTTTGGCCAACTGAGCTGATCCTGTGTCCTGTCCTTTATCAGGAACATTCTGATGAAGAGATGAAAAGCAGCAAGAGTCAAGCAAGCTCCATTAAGTGTGACAGTGGCAATGCCATTGGTTAAGTGAATGAACCCCCTTTGGTATTCACTGTGTTGAGCCTAAGGGGCTCCCCAGGTATCCAAGTGTTCTAAGAGATGACCTCCTCTAGCACTGTGGCATCCGGCAAGGGACCCAGCACAGGGGACGTTACCCTCTCCTGAAAGTAGGGTATGCAGAGAGCCCAGGTTCAGCTCCATCCTGTAGCAAGGAGGCCTCACTAGCTGTGCTGGGCTTGCAGGGTGCTGTTTCCATGATCAAAGGCCTAACGGGCAGCTGTATACTGAGGGTCACAGGTTCAGGACCTGAGATAGTCTATATTTCCAGGAAAGTCCAGTATGCACCCACCAATTGCTACACTAATGGCATACAGCATTGGGCCAAGGAAGGTAGTTCCTTGTATCAGAAGCCCATGCAACTAACGGCCATCACTGATGGTAGAGGGACTCCAAGATATATGAGAGAAGGTTGCTAAAGCTCCCACAGTGAAGGAATCCCGGGGGGCCGTAACAGGAATGCCTGTTCTATGGCCATTCAGGCAGATTCTAGTATCTTTTTACAGGGGGTCTCATTCAAGTTGGGCCTATTTGCAAGTTACAGAACAAAAAAAAAGCTTTGTAAATGAGGAGTGTTGCCTCCAGAATCTAAACATGTCAAAAACATGTTGGGCTTGTTTTAACAATGTGGGTCCTAAGAAGACTAAAAGCTGTTTCTTGACACTGTCAGGACTGGAGCAGCCCTCAACTTACTAAATAATTTTCAGGAGCTTAACTGAAGTGGTGGGGCCCTGTACTATGTGTCTCATGTGAATCTCCTCAAAGGAGGATGTCATTAGTGTGATGTCATAACTGTGTACACGAAAATAGTTAGAGCTGGTTAAAATATTGCCTGTGAAGACTATGTGAGATGGCAGGCGTGGAGACTGAGCCCATTGAGTACCCAGGTGAAGGTGTATTGTGTCCCTTTAAAGGTGAAGGTTAACTGCAGCTGAGAGGTTGTTGAACTAGGCACTGAATAGAACTTGCTAGCCAAATACTTTGCTCTAACTGCAAAGTATTTACCAGTTACTTATTTATTATTGGGTGGAATCAGTCATTTCAATAGGTGGGGCCATGACGCCAAGGGTATGAATTCACACTGAGGCACCGTTCCTGTTTTGCCGGGTTTAAGAACAAGTAAAACTTGGCTGTTAAATGCAGCAGAAGTGGGGATAACCACACCTTCTCTAAATAGGTCTTATATAATGGGTTTCAATCTGTGAAAACCGTGCTTTCATTTAGATTGAACCTTTTCTTAAACACTGAGGTGAGAGGTTTTATTTTAACTAGGGGGAAAGGTCCATAGGGTCCCATAGTTTTCAAGCTGATTATAAGGGCCAGAGACTTAACTTGATTACTTATTGGGTCAGGTTCTCCACGTGCACTAGAGGATATTTTAGGGTAATGGATGTCTTGGCTATGGAAAAGTTAGGCACGGAAATAATTTGGATGGTTCAGGTTAGGCATATCTGTTTCTATTTTATGTTCACCTACTCCCTGGCTGGGAGTGGATGAACATAAAGTGTGGCCAGATGTGGGCCAGAAGGGGAAGGGGAATTAATGAGGCTTCAAAACTGTCTATTGTCAAACATCAAAAGTGGAATCAGATTATGACACACACTGCCACCACCCATACAGCACCCCTCTCCCCATCTGGGACCTCCCAAACACACACGGAAACACCAAGTCCATTTCCTCCTCAACAGCAGGATAAAGTGTTCAGGAAGAAATCTGTCTTCAGAGCTCAGTCCTCACCCAGTCCTTATTCCCGGTGTCTGGCTAACTATGGACTGTCTGGTCTGGGCCCCAAACTGGCAGGATACTACCTCCCTCCCTTCTCACACGGCTGCCCCTTCCTGCCTTCCTTCAGTCCCCATCACCGAAGAACAGACAGAGATACACACACATCTTTCTACAACAGCTTGCACATCAATAGCTGAGGGCTTTTTTATTTGGCTCTACACAGGTGACCATGTCTCCAGTGCTTTCTCTGGAGAGACAACAGAGACAGCAAGGTCTCAGTCACCTGATAGACCCAGGGCAGCACTTTATGAACTGCTGGAAGAGCCCTCTGGGACGTTTTCATCCTCCTCTGGCTCTTTAGTCATTGTTGTACTCCGCCAGTAATAGAATGCTAGCATCTTTGACTTCTTCTGTGTAGAACCTCTTCCCGAATTCTGACGACGGACTGATTTTCTTAACTCGACCACCTCCTGAATCTGGTCGGAAAACAAAGTGATACAGAAAGATATTGATTTGGGGAAAGAGGATGGGAAGGAGAACTTTGAGAGAATGGGTGTGGATTGAGAAGGGGTTTGTGCCAGGGAAGGGCTGGGTAAGTCTTGGGTGGGGGATGAAGAGGAGGCACGTGAGTCGGGTAATCTGACATCTTCCATCTTATAGCCCTGGAGTGGAGAATTCACCCTCTCCCTTCTGCGTTGGCCCCCCGGTGTTTGTTGCTCTGACCTCTCGGTGTTTGTCCGTGCATCACGGTTAGGCTCCTGGGGGACTGTAGTTTCCTCTGCCATGTGAGTAGCAACAGTGTGCTCTACTCCAAGGCTCCTGGCCTCTCTATATATACCCTGCCAGGACAATGAAGAGCCACACCCATCAGCTTTGATTGGTCAGCCAATGGTAGCGCTGGGGTGGCTGTGACATCACAAAGCACTACCCTTGAAGATACGTGGGGGGAGGGGAGGGGTGCAGAGGAGTCTAGGTGCTCTGGTTAGAGAAAGGGAGTGCTTCCTCAACACCCAGTAAAGAGCCTTCCCAAATTGACCTTCCACTCTTCCTCATCTTCTCTGGTTCAATCCTTGTGGTGCACATGTTAGGGAGAAGGTGTTCCCTCCAAACCATTCCACATGGCCACCCCCATTCAGTGTTTAATTCTGTTGTCTCCCAGATCTCATCACCTGGTATTGTGTGGTTTTTAAAAACTTTTTATTTTAGAACAGTTTTAGGTTTACAGAGTAATTGTGAATATCATATTCATACACTCCACAACAAATTTCCCTTCTTAACATTGTACATTAGTATGGTACAATTGTTCAACTTAGTGAACCAACACTGAAACAGTATTATTAACTAAAGTCTGTACTTCATCAGAATTCCTTTTTTTTTTAAATGTTGAGCCTTCTTTTAATTAATTTACTTTTATTTTTGGCTGTGTTGGGTCTTCGTTTCTGTGCGTGGGCTTTCTCTAGATGTGGCAAGCAGGGGCCACTCTTCATCGTGATGGGCGGGCCTCTCACTGTCGCGGCCTCTCTTGTTGCGGAGCACAGGCTCCAGATGCGCAGGCTCAGCGGCTGTGGCTCACGGGCCTAGTTGCTCTGCGGCATATGGGATCTTCCCAGATCAGGGCTCGAACCCGTGTCCCCTGCATCATCAGGCAGATTCTCAACCTCTGTGCCACCGTGGAAGCCCCAGATTGCCTTATTTTTTACCTAATATTCTTCTTCTGGCCCAGGATCCCAACCAAGATTCTACATTCAATTTAGTCATTCCTTGTTATAACTTCTTAGTCTCCTCTTGGCTGTGACAGTTTTTTAGACTTCTTGTTTTTGAAGACTTTGACAGTTTGGGGTCTTGTGTTTTGTCTTTTACATTAGGTCTGCAGATGTTATTGCTCTTATAGGTAAAAGTTTTTATAAGTTTCTTCTTCCAGAGAACCTCAAATCAAGTCAGTACCATCAGTGTTATGGACTTCCCCGTGGCAATGGTTGAACTAATCTCTTGGCTTTGTCACAGAGGTGACACAAATGTTTTTCTCTAGAGGTCTGAGGATCAGGATCATTTTTATTTATGACAGAGGCACAGGGGCAGCAGCAGAAGCATTTTGTAAGGTACTAGTGAGTCATTTACTTTTAGAAGTATGACCTCAGCATCCCACATAGTTAACGGCTCTTCCTCCACACGAGTGACCATCCAATGGACCTGTATATTGAACAGACTGTCAGTCTTTCTCCTGAGCTCTATATAGAAAGGGGGCCAACATGTGGTTGAGACACAACCAGTGTTCACAAGGTAAGAGTCATTTCTTTGAGGTTAGTATCAGTCGCAACTTAGTTTGGAATTGAAACACGTGATTCAACCTGAGAATCACAAATAGGTCCAGGTTGAGACACAGGATTCAGGACTGCTTTAAGGAAGGTCCCAATCGAAGAATCCTTTCACTATATGCCAAGTGTTTAAACTGACTTATGTTGGTCAAAGCTTTAGCAGACACTCAGTAGGACTAACAAATGCAGCACAAAGAAGCAAGTTCAAAGCACAAGCTAGCCAGCAGGCAGTAGCCCAAGTGCCTGTTCACCAGCATAGAGCAGAGCCAGTTAGAAAGCCAAAGCAAGAGAAGAAAGACCCCCGGTGGTAAGGGATAGCACCTTGATGTCCTGCTCACAGGACCAGTTGTTGTAATCACACCACAGAGACAGGATGGACCCTTCAACCCAAATTCGGTTTGGATGTCGAGACTGATAACACATACACCTAGAGAGTATGAAAAACCTTACTACATAAGGAGGCTTTCTGGGGAGAGCAGGGCAGGCTCTCAAGCAGGTTCAAGAATAGCTTGAGAGAGCAGAAGAAGGAGACTGGCTTGGCTTTTATGGTGGTGAGGGGATGATGCTGGAGTGTTCCCACACACAGGTCAGGTTTTGCACAGCCTGAACTTCCTCCTGGCCCACAGAAGAGAGAGTACCTGAGCTTTCTTATCCGATCTAGGGAAGCAGGGGAAGAGGCAGTGGTAGGGCTCTTTTATAGAATAATGTTGTGTAAATGCAAGGTGTTTAGCACAGTTTAGAATTCTCATAACCATTATAACCACACTTATATTGTTTTCAGTTAAACTACGTTTCACTAGATTAGTATTTCCCAAATTATGGTCCTTTAAATATTATTTAAGGTGGCTTAGAATTATCTTGGTTCATCACAGAGAAACTGTGTAGAAAGAGAAAAGACTGCTAGCCTCAGGAGGTCTGACACACTGGTCACAAAAGAGCAGACTTCATTGTACTATCTGCTGAATTATGAGGGGTTTCTAACATGTTTCCCATCCTGGGTGACTAGTGTAGCACCCAAAGACTGTAATAATAATTACCGAAACTAAAATTTATTGACTACTAACTCTATGTAGGTATTATGCTAAATACCCATATACATATTTAATCCTCGTCACAACCCTATTGAGATATGTGGCAAAAGAGTGGTTTCTGTCATTTCTGCCAGGACATCTCCATTCCAATTGCAGAAGCAGAAAAGAGCATATAGGAGGGCACATGGGAATATTTATGGGCCAGTCTCAAAAGGGGTATGCATTACTCCTGCTCACATTTCCTTGGGAAAAACTCACATAGCCACATCTAACTACAAGAGAAAATGAGAAATGTAGTCTACCTGGTAGAAGAGGAGAACTTAAATGTTGGAGATAAGCTAGCAATCTCTGTCTCCACCATCTTGTTCATCACTCTCCCCAGTATTTACAGTAGAGCCTGGCACATAGTAGGTGGCCATGAATATTTCTGTTGAATGAATGGGTTTCAACGTTTTTGGTCAGTTATGGGGATCAAAAGCATATAGAACTTGGTTAAGCAATGGTTTCCTAGATATGACACAAAAAGCACAAGCAACAAAGAAAGAGTAAATTGGACTATATCAAAATTTTAAAATGTTTTCTTCTGCAAAAAAATACCATGAAGAAAGCAAAAAGGCACACCAAAGAGAGATCCTGGCAAATCATATATTTAATAAAAGTGTAGTATCCAGAATACAGAAAGAACTCTTACAACTCAACAACAAAAATACAAACAACCCAACTGAAAATCAGGTAAAGGACTTAAATAGACATTGTGCTAATGAAGATATACAAATAGCCAACAAACATATGAAAATATGCTCAATACCATTAGTCGTTAGGGAAATGCAAATCAAAACCACGATGAGATGCCACTTCAAACCCACTAGGAAGGCTATAACTTTTTTAAAAAGAAAATAACAAGTATTGACAAGGATGTAGAGAAAGTGAAACACTCATACACGTCTGGTGGGAACATAAAATGATACAGGTTCTGTGGAAAACATTTTGGCAGTTACTCAACAAGTTAAACATAGACTTGCCATATTACCCAGTAACTCTACTCCTAGGTATATAATGAAAAGAGTTGAAAAGGAGGGAACAACAGCAACAACAACAACAAAAAAAAAACAGGTGAATTGAGCAACACACAAGCAAAGGGCAGATAATGTTTCAAGAAGTAAAAAATGGTCAACTTTATTAAATACTTTTACAGGTAATATAGGGACAGACAAATGACGATTGAACTTGTTAGTAGAGAGGTCATTGGTACATTTGATAAGAAGGAAATTGAAAGAGTGGAAAATATTTTAATATAAACCTGGATGTGTATTAAGGAGAAAATGTGAGATCAGAAAGTGAGGGGCGGATAGACAATTTCTTTTGCGAGTTTTGGTGCTAAGGGGAGGAGAAATATGGGACTATAGCTGGAGTGGGATTTGGTATTAAGAGAGTGTATTTTTAAGAGGGTAGATTCTAGAATGCATCTAGCCAATATAAATGACTGAATGAAACTGACGACATAAAAATCCAAAGGGATAATTGCAGAAGAAAAAATATTGAGAAAGCAAGAGGGGTATTCAGAGCACTAGTAGATGGGATCGGTAGCAAATGTGGAAATCTTGGCTTTCCATGAGAATGAGTAATATTTACAGATTCTACAGTGGAGAAGGAAATGATTATGGTATGATTACAAATGCAGGTAAGATGGTAGATTTGGTGGGGAAGATATAAAAGAATTTTCTCTTGACTCTTCAGTTTTCTCAGTGAAGGATGAGCTAAGGGCATAAAATAACAAGAGTGAGGGTAGGGTTTTGAGAAATTGAGGGGAAGATAAAGTATTGGATATTCATTTTGTATAATGGAAATGGGTGTATAATATGGAAGGATTGATCATTTAAGATATGTGGTCAAGAATTTAAGGTGAGATCAGTTAGCTTTGTCTTGTAAAGTTCTACAGCAACATCCATCACTTGTATATAGGAACAAAGCAGGTAGATAGCTAAATTTAACAGGGGTTGTGGTTTTGCCAGGGAAGTACTAGGGTGGGAAAGTGAGTAGGGAGATGAAGGTTGATGAAAGTAAGTGATACTGATGATAAATTGGTAAGCAATGAAGAAATGCGAAAAGAGAAATGTGGCTGATGCTGAAAAGTAGTAGAATTCACAGATTGGAGTTCAAAATTGAAGAATTTTTAGAGTTGGGTGTGTGAAGGTGTGTATATCTGCACGTGAGCGAGGTATTTTGCTAGGAAGGATAATCAGTTGTAGCCCAAGAGATGTATGTTATAAAATCAGGATTTCAGAGTTGCTGTAATTTTTGAGAATGTCAATGTCTAGTGCATGAGCATTAGAGTGAGTGGCTTAAGTATGATGGAAGAAAAATACCATTGGAATTGAGGGCATGAAAGGTTTGCAAAGCCAAAAATGCTGGATGAATATCCACATAGATGACAGATGTTGAAGTTGCCAAGATGGTGGCAGTACTAAAAGTGGAGAAGAAGACTCAGGAAAGTGTCTAATGAATGAAGGTAAAGAAATAGATGGCGTAGCACATGATATCATCTAATAGCAAGAACTACAAATGAGCTCTGAATTTTGAAAGAGAAAGGAGCAGAAATGGTTTGAATGTGACAGTGAGTCGACTCCTTGGGGTATGTGAGGAAAACTAACGTTTGCTCAAGAGGACTGCAGGGGAAGTGATTTCCTCAAGGCACAGCCATATTCCAGTCATAAAACAGAGATTAAGGGAACACGGAGAGAACAACTTGAAGCTACTGGGGAGTTTCTTAATGATAGACTATGAGTTACAGAGGGCAGGAAAGAAGCGCTCATGAAGTTGGGGAGAGGGTTGGGTCCAATTCCGTCAAGGGCAGAGCAATACGTGAATAAGGGTCTAGTTAATGATGGATAATCTGCAGGGTGGTGACTTAAGTAAAAGTGATAAGACAAGATGGACCTTGTGACTGCACGGCAGATTGGGAGGTGAGTAAAGCCCTCCAGACTACAGATTGCTTAATCTAGGCTGACCTAGAACTAAGAAGAATCCAGAAACACCACTGAAACCTGTTTCCTCTAAATATCATGTATCCTGTATGATGATCCAGCATTTCAAAGATAGACTAGTAAGGACATCTAAGAGGGTAGGCTTGAAAGGAAACTAGTGTGTTTGCTCAAGAGTGTGAGTGTGTATGAAAAATATCAACAGCAAATTCTAATGTCAGAGGGTTGCTACTATAGGCTTATGGAGCCATGCACTATTCTTGGACAACCCAAGGTGCCTGCACAGATGTGGCCCAGATGCAAGCACCAACACTTACTGGGCACCTGCAAAGCCAAAGCTGGGGAAGATGGAAGGCCAAGTGGAAGTGGTATTTTCCCAAGACAGGAATCTATTTACTTAGGCTTCCTAAATGGCAGGTGGACAAAAAATGGAAGAAAGGAAATTAAGCTTCTTTTTGCCTAACATCTCTCCTCAGGAGGAAGTACTTGGAGTTGTATTTCCTACGTAAATTCCCCTGCTAAAACTCCAGGGAGCTCATCAGTGGGCAGATGTTCCCACCTAAGTATGGTTACCAGCAAATATTTATTCAAAATCATGGCTGCATCTGGCTCACATTAGAAGGGTTCTCTTTGTCATTGTCTTTTAAAAGAACAATTCCCCATGCTTATAAATCCAGACTCAGAACATCAATTCAACCAACCTCAGGAGCCCTGTGGCTACACCTTCCTGCTGGGAATCAGCATGGTCCCCAGACAATAAATTTCAGGCGTATTACCAAAGTGTTTTCATTTTCAGTGTTTATCCACTGGAATGTCTACGAGTGAAGAATAGACAGGGCAATACAATCCTAAGATTCAATTTCTTTCATCAAATACAAACTGTGTATATGAGCATCAGGGCAAGAGGATGGAGGACTTTAACTGAAATTCCAATAGATATCTAAGTGCAAATCCTGGAACCATCCCATGCTAGCATTGTGAGTTAGGATAGGTACTTAACCACTCTGAGCCTGTTTTCTGATCTCTAAAAAAAAATAGAAGGATAATATCTCATACAGCTGTTGCAAAGATCAACTCAAATAATTCATGTACAGACTATAGCACAACAACCTACAGAATGGGAGAAAATATTTGTAAATCGTGTATCTGATAAGGGATTTTTATTCAGAATATATAAAGAACTCTAACATGCCTGTGATAAGAAGGTAAATAACCCAACTTTTAAAATGGGCAGAAGATCTAAATAGACATTTCTGCAAGGAAGATATACAAATGGCCAGCAAGCACATTAGAGACGCTTGACATCATTATTCATCAGGAAAACACAAATGAAAACCACAGAAAGATACCATTTCATACCGATTCGGATGGCTAGAATCCAAAAGTGAGATAATCATAACTGTTGGTGGGGATTTAGAGAAATCAAAACCATCATACACTGTTAGTGAGAATGTAAAATGGTATACCTGCTTTGGAAAAGTTTGGTAGTTTCTCAGAGGGTGAAACAGTGTTACTGTATGACCCACTTGTAGGTATATTCCCAAGATAAATGCAAGTATATGTCCATACAAAAACTTGTACATAAATATTCATAGCAGCAATATTCATAATACCCAAAGATGGAAACATCCCAAAGGCCCATCAAATGACCAGTGGACAAACAAAATGTGGCAAATCCATACAACAGAATACTATTCAGACATCAAAAGGAATGAAGAACTAATATATGCTACAATATGGCTGAACCTTAAAAACATTATGCTAAGTGAAAGAAGTCAGTCACAAAAGACCACATATTATGTGATTCTATTCATATGAAATGCTCAGAACAGGCAAATCTATTGATACAAAATAGATCAATAATAGCTTAAGGCTGAGGCAGAAGTTGTTGGGAGCATAGGGGATTCACAGCTACAAGATACGAGGGTTTCTTTTTGAGGTGTTGAAAACGTTCTAAAATAGACTGGAGGGAACTTCAAGACGTCGGAAGAGTAAGACGTGGAGATCACCTTCCTCCCCACAGAAGCATCAGAAATACATCTACACGTGGAACTGCTCCTATAGAACACCCACTGAACGCTGGCAGAAGACCTCAGACCTCCCAAAAGGCAAGAAACTCCCCAAGTAGCTGGGTAGGGCAAAAGAAAAAAAGAAAAAGCAGAGACAAAAGAATAGGAACGGGACCTGCACCAGTGGGAGGGAGCCTGAAGGAGGAAAGCTTTCCACACACTAGAAGCCCCTTCACTGGCGGAGACTACAGGTGGCGGACGGGGGCAGCTTCGGAGCCACGGAGGAGAGTGCAGCCACAGGGGTGTGGAGGGCAAAGTGGAGAGATTCCAGAACGGAGGATCGATGCCGACCAGTACTCACCAGCCCGCGAGGCTTGTCTGCTCACCTGCCGGGACGGATGGGGGCTGGGAGCTGAGGCTTGGGCTTCGGTCTGAGCGCAGGGAGAGGACTGGCAGTGTGAACACAGCCTGAAGGGGTTAGTACGCCACGTCTAGCCAGGAGGGAGTCCAGGAAAAGTCTGGAGCTGCCGCAAAGGCAAGAGACTTTTCCTTCCCTCTGTGTTTCCTGGTGCACGAGCAGAGAAGATTCAGAGCGCCGCCTAAGGGAGCTCCAGAGAGGGGCGCGAGGCACGGCTAGGAGCGCAGACCCCAGAGATGGGCATGAGATGCTAAGGCTGCTGCTGCCGCCACCAAGAAGCCTGTGTGCGAGCACAGGTCACTATCCACACCTCCCTTCAGTGAGCCTGTGCAGCCCGCCACTGCCAGTGTCCCGTGATCCAGGGACGACTTCCCCGGGAGAACGCACGGTGTGCCTCGGGCTGGTGCAACGTCACGCCGGCCTCTGTCACTGCAGGCTCACCCTGCCTCTGTACCCCTCCCTCCCCCCGGCCTGAGTGAGCCAGAGCCCCCAAAGCAGCGGCTCCTATAACCCCGTCCTGTCTGAGCGAAGAACAGACGCTCTCAGGAGACCTACACGCAGAGGCGGGGTCAAATCCAAAGCTGAACCCCGGGAGCTGTGCGAACAAAGAAGAGAAAGGGAAATCTCGCCCAGCAGCCTCAGGAGCAGCGGATTAAATCTCCACAATCAACTTGATGTACCCTGCATCGGTGGAACACCTGAATAGACAACGAATCATCCCAAATGGAGGAGGTGGACTTTGGGAGCAACGCTATTTATACATTTTTTCCCTTTTTCTCTTTTTGTGAGTGTGTATGCGTATGCTTCGGTGTGTGATTTTGTCTGTATAGTTTGGCAATTACCGTTTGTCCTAGGGTTCTGTCTGTCCGTTTTTTGTTTTTTTTTTTAGTATAGTTTTCAGCGCTTGTTATCATTGGTGAATTTGTTTCTTCTTCTCGTTTTTCTATTCTTTCTCGTTTTTTTAATTACTTAAAAAATTTTAATAATAAATTTTTGTCTTTATTTTAATAACTCTTTAATAATTTAATTTAATTTAATTTTACATTTTTCTTTCTTTATTTATTTATTTATTTATTTATTTATTTATTTATTTCTCCCTTTTATTCTGAGCCGTGTGCGTGACAGTCTCTTGGTGCTCCAGCCAAGCATCAGGGCTGTTCCTCTGACGTGGCAGAGGCAAGTTCAGGATATTGGTCCACCACAGACCTCCCAGCTCCACGTAATATCAAACGGTGAAAATCTCCCAGAGATCTCCATCTCAACACCAAGACCCAGCTCCACTAAATGACCAGCAAGCTACGGTGCTGGATAACTTATGCCAAACAACTACCAAGAAAGGAACACAACTCCACCCATTAGCAGAGAGGCTGCCTAAAGTCATAGTAAGGTCACAGACACCCCAAAACACACCACCAGACTTGGACCTGCCTACCAAAAAGAAAAGATCCAGCCTCATTGTCCAGAACACAGGCACTAGTCCCCTCCACCAGGAAGCCTACACAACCCACTGAACCAACATTAGCCACTGGGGACAGACACCAAAAACAACGGGAACTACGAACCTGCAGCCTGTGAAAAGGAGACCCCAAACACAGTAAGATAAGCAAAATGAAAAGACAGAAAAACACACAGCAGATGAAGGAGCAAGGTAAAAACGCACCAGACCTAACAAATGAAGAGGAAATAGGCAGTCTACCTGAAAAAGTATTCAGAATAATGATAGTAAAGATGATCCAAAATCTTGGAAATAGAATGGAGAAAATACAAGAAAAGTTTCACAAGGACCTAGAAGAACTAAAGAGCAAACAAACAATCATGAACAACACAATAAATGAAATTACATATCCTCTAGAAGGGATCAATAGCAGAATAAATGAGGCAGAAGAACGGATAAGTGACCTGGAAGATAACATAGTGGGAATAACTACTGGAGAGCAGAATAAAGAAAAAAGAATGAAAAGAATTGAGGACAGTCTCAGAGACCTCTGGGACACGATTAAACGTACCAATATTCAAATTATAGGGGTTCCCAAAGAAAAAGAGAAAAAGAAAGGGACTGAGAAAATATTTGAAGAGATTATAGTTGAAAACTTCCCTAATATGGGAAAGGGAATAGTTAATCAAGTCCAGGAAGCACAGAGAGTCCCATACAGGATAAATCCAAGGAGAAACACGCCAAGACACATAATAGTCAAACTATCAAAAAGTAAATACAAAGAAAAAATATTAAAAGCAGCAATGGAAAAACAACAAATAACATAGAAGGGAATCCCCATAAGGTTAACAACTGATCTTTGAGCAGAAATTCTGCAAACCAGAAGGGAGGGGCAGGACATATTTAACGTGATGAAAGGGAAAAACCTACAACCAAGATTACTCTACCCAGCAAGGATCTCATTCAGATTTGACAGAGAAATTAAAACCTTTACAGACAAGCAAAAGCTAAGAGAATTCAGCAGAACCAAACCAGCTTTACAGCAAATGCTAAACCAACTTCTCCAGGCAGGAAACACAAGAGAAGGAAAAGACTTACAATAACAAATGCAAAACAATTAAGAAAATGGTAATAGGAGCATACATATCGATAATTACCTTAAATGTAAATGGATTAAATGCTCCCACCAAAAGACACAGACTGGCTGAATGGATACAAAAACAAGACCCGTATATATGCTGTCAACAAGAGACCCACTTCAGACCTAGGGAAACATACAGACTGAAAGTGAGGGGATGGAAAAAGATATTCCATGCAAATGAAAATCAAAAGAAAGCTGGAGTAGCAATTCTCATATCAGACAAAATAGACTTTAAAATAATGACTTACAAGGGACAAAGCAGGACACTACATAATGATCAAGGGATCGATCCAAGAAGAAGATATAACACTTGTAAATATTTATGCACCCAACATAGGAGCACCTCAATACATAAGACAAATACTAACAGCCATAAAAGGGGAAATCGACAGTAACACAATCATATTAGGCGACTTTAACACCCCACTTTCAACAATGGACAGATCATCCAAAATGAAAAATAATAAGGAAACACAAGCTTTAAATGATACATTAAACAAGATGGACTTAATTGATATTTATAGGACATTCCATCCAAAAACGTCCAGAGATAAACCCATGTACACATGGTCACCTTATCTTGATAAAGGAGGCTAGAGTATACAATGGAGGAAAGACAGCCTCTTCAATAAGTGGTGCTGGGAAAACTGGACAGCTACATGGAAAAGAATGAAATTAGAACACTCCCTAATGCCATACACAAAAATAAACTCAAAATGGATTAAAGACCTTAATGTAAGGCCAGACACACTAAAACTCTTAGAGGAAATAAAAGAAGAACACTCTTTTGAGATAAATCACAGTAAGATCTTGTTTGACCCACCTCCTAAAGAAATGGAAACAAAACTAAAAATAAACAAATGGGACCGAGTGAAACTTAAAAGCTTTTGCACAGCAAAGGAAACCATAAACAAGATGAAAAGACAACCCTCAGAATGGGAGAAAATATTTGCAAACGAAGCAACTGACAAAGGATTAGTCTCCAAAAATTACAAGCAGCTCATGCAGCTCAATATCAAAAACACAAACCACCCAATCCAAAAATGGGCAGAAGACCTAAATAGACATTTTTCCAAAGAAGATACACAGATTGCCAAGAAACACATGAAAGAATGCTCAACGTCGTTAATCATTAGAGAAATGCAAATCAAAACTACAATGCGGTATCATCTCACACCGGTCAGAATGGCCATCATCAAAAACTCTACAAACAATAAATGGACAACCTGGAAGAAATGGACAAATTCTTAGAGAAGGTGTGGAGAAAAGGGAACCCTCATACACTGTTGATGGGAATGTAAATTGATACAGTCACTAAGGAGAACAGTATGGAGGTTCACTAAAAAACTAAACATAGAACTACCATACGACCCAGCAATCCCACTATGGGGCATATATCCTGAGAAAACCATAATTCAAAAAGAGTCATGTACCACAATGTTCATTGCAGCTCTATTTACAATATCCAGGGCTTGGAAGGAACCTAAGTGTCCATCAACAGATGAATGGATAAAGAAGATGTGGCACATGTATACAATGGAATATTACTCAGCCATAAAAAGGAACGAAACTGAGTTACTTGTAGTGAGGTGGATGGACACAGAGTCTGTCATACAGAGTGAAGTAAGTCAGAAAGAGAAAAACAAATACCGTATCCTAACACATATATATGGAATCTTTAAAAAAATATGGTCATGAGGAACCTAGGGGCAAGACGGGAAAAAAGACGCAGACCTGGGCTTCCCTGGTGGTGTACTGGTTGAGAATCCGCCTGCCGATGCAGGGGACACGGGTTCGTGCCCCGGTCTCGGAGGATCCCACATGCCACAGAGAGGCTGGGACCGTGAGCCATGGCCACTGAGCCTGCGCGTCCGGAACCTGTGCTCCACAACTGGAGAGGCCACAACAGCGAGAGGCCCGCGTACCGAAAAAAAAAAAAGAAATGTCGCAGACCTAGTAGAGAATGGACTTGAGGACACGGGGAGGGGGAAGGGTAAGCTGGGACAAAGTGAGAGAGTGGCATGGACATATATACACTACCAAATGTAAAACAGATAGCTAGTGGGAAGCAGCCACATAGCACAGGGAGATCAGCTCAGTGCTTTTTGACCACCAAGAGGGGTGGGATAGGGAGGGTGGGAGGGAGGGAGATGCAAGAGGGAGGGGATATGGGTATATACGTATATGTATAGCTGATTCACTTTGTTATAGAGCAGAAACTATTACACCATTGTAAAGCAATCATACTCCAGTAAAGATGTTAAAAAAAAAGTGTGTTTGTTCAAAATAAATAAATAAATAACTTTCCTAACCGCTTAGGAAAGTTATTTCTCCTTCCTATGAAATGAAAAATGATGTATAAGGGCACTTAGTACTGACTATAAATTCCAGTTCTGTCAGTGTTGGTATCTGGCGCATGAGGGGCACCCATGTTAGGGAGCTTTTGGTTAATTTCCCTGGGCCATATAGAGCAAAGTGTTCTCTCAAATACTCTCTGGAAATTCGGAGCCTCAAATATGTTTGCCACCTTCCCCCAAGTCATCATATTTATTAACATCCTTGTCTTATTTTTCTAGAAGCAGGAGTTTCTAAAAGATCTTTTCCCTTTGTGAAAGGATGTATTTCTGTGTGAGGTGGATCTAGGCCGCCTTAATCTGTCCTCTAATGTTCACCTCAGTAGCACTTTACCTGGTTGATAATATCTTTGAGGCCAACTTCCTGTAATGTTTTTCTTTTTCTTTTCTTTTTTTTACCTTAGGAGCACTGTATAATAAAAACTCCATTAAAGATGCAAAACCAAAGTGAGCCATGAAGCAAGACACGATGGGGCCTATCAGCATTCCTAAGCGTGTTCAAGGCGAAAGCATTTCAGAGGGAGTTAAACAACAGTCATTATAGCTATCTTTGTTGACCTCTGAATCTATATGCCAGTCACTGTGTTTGACATACATTAATTCTCATAAAACTTCTGTCATGTTGACATTATTATCTCCCTTTTACAAATGGGGAAAGAGGTTCACATAAATTAAATGACTTTCTCAGGGCAACAGCTAGTAAGTTTCAGGGCTGGATTTGTATCCAAAATAAAGTGGGCTTTGTTTGGTTTTTTGACTCTATTTTCTCCTTAGTAGTACTGCATACATTTATTATTTATATGTATTAAAAAGGATAAAATAAGTTTGGACTCTTCTCTCACACAACATGAAGTTCTGTATGATCTAAAGATAAAAATGTTGAAGTAAAATATATATATTATGGAAAACGTATGCATAATCTAGGAGTCAAGAAAAATTTCTGTGCAAGCTGGAAAACCTAGACACTCTAGAGAAATGACTGACATATTTGAGTGCTTAAAACTTAAAATGTAATCATATGGCAAACGTAAAGGTAAATAAAACCAGAAGACAAATAATACAGGAACATATATTTGTAAGACACATGACAGATAAAGGGTTCAATATCCAACATATAAAAAATTTCCCACACATTAATAAGAAAAGACAAACACCCTAATTGAAAGTGGTTAAAAAGGGTAAAAAGGGCTGTTCAAGGAGGCAGAAAACCCCCTTGCCAATAAACAAGTGAAATTACTCAACTTTACCAGCAATCAGGCGTATTGAAATTAAATTAACAAGGAAATATCACTTTAAAACCATTAAACATGTTATCACACATTGCTGGAGTTTTGTGGAGGTTAATATGTTATCTCATACATTTGCCGAGGGTAATGTGCAGTATATTAAAGCCATTTGGAAGTCAATCTGGCAACCCCTATTAAAATTAAGAATTTACATAAACTTTAACTTAGCAATTCCATTTCCGGGGCCTTCTTCCATAGAAGATAAAAGCACGGGTATATAACAGTGAATATGAACAAAATAAATTTTACGTATATATTCAGATTAATTGCAACGTTTTTTCTAGTAGCCAAAAAACTGGAATCAACTTGAATGTCCTCAATAGAGGAATGGTTTAATAAGTTGTCTTTCACTCAAACCATTGCATTTTACATAACTAGTTTAAAAAGTGTGTTAAGTCTATACCAGACGATGAGGAAAACATTTCTCTGAAATGTTTCTAAGTGAGAAAAACTACGTGCAGTAAAGAGTAAAATAGTGCCCCTATATGTTTTTATGCATACATATGTATGTTACCTTATTTATGAACATAGACAAAGATATGCAAAGATTCACACCAGGCTTTTAACACTGCTTATCCAGTGGAGGAGTGGCTAATGAAGTGTAAAAATCCTATAGATGTACAGGCTTTCTCAATATTTATGTATATGTATGAATATATATATATATAATTCTCAACATTTATATATAATTGCTTTATGTAAATGCACATGTAAATTACATATGTGTAAAGCCATGTACAAAGAGATAGTTGCTGAAAGTGTGCATATCATAGAGAGTGTTTTGAGTTTTTAGTGTTTAGGGTTCTTTTTTTTAACTTTCTTTCTTGTACTTTGAGTTTTTCAAAATAAAAATTTTACATGATTTTAAGTTTAACATTTTCTAAAGCCAACATTATAGAGCAGGTTAAGGAAATGATCCAGTATCTACAGAATGATTTGACTGTTCAGTCCTCCAGCAGTTCATCAAACTACATTGAGCAGCAACCGTGACATTGTGTCAGGTGTGTTAAAGTGGTTGGGATTACAGAGATGAATGAAATATGCACCTTCTTGTTGTATATTACAACAAGACAAACATATAAATGAACCATTCTAATACAATATGGCTATTGCTTTAATATAAGAATTTGTAGGACCATAGGGGCAATGAACTCTGCAGGCATTGGTGGTAGAGAGGCTTCAGAGGGAAAGAACCATTTGAGCTTAGCCTTAAAGAATGAGGATGCTTTCATCACTCACCAGCCTTAGGTGGGGAAGGGAAAGCAAGCCCTTCAAAGAGGAAGGAATCAACATCTAGTCCTATTTCATTCATCAAGAATGTGGAGGAGGAAGTAAACAGTTTATTATTTATAGTCTCAAATGATGGTAATGTGTGGAAGATGGGCAAATGGAACAAGAGACTTTGGAAGAGTCCTGATCAGGAACTAATAAAATGAGAACCTGCTTTGAAACATGCAAGCAGGTTTTTCTGAGGGAAGAAGAACTCTAAGCTGCGTTTAATGAAAGGAAGCAACTGTCAAAGCAATCTGACTAAGTTCAGTACATTAGGTTTGCAGTTGGGGAAGAAATATGGGTTGCTGTTCATTTAGGACCTGTGGAAGAGGTTGGAGAAAAGGGGATAGGTATTCAAGCAATGATTCATTAGGTAGAAAGAAGAGAATGTTAGAAATCAGACACTACTGCCACTTACTGAATAAATTCATCATAAGCCATATACAGACACATTTTAAAGTATCTCAAGGTACCAGAATGCTTGACCATTGAGGTAAGGTGCCCCAAAATACTGTGTCTTCAAGGAAAACACAAGGGTTCAGTACTCATGGGTTAGCAGCAGTTAACATAAGACACACTAGCTTTTGGGGAGTGGGGGAGAAAGAAGCAAGGATTATGCATGTATGTATTTATATCATAGATGATAACAACAGAAGCCATTTAATCAAATGCTTATTATTGGCCTAATATAATGTCAGGTGTTTTACATAAATTACCTCATTTAATCCCAGCATGGCTCTAAGATCTAGATACATGTTACTATCATTCCCTTTTTACAGATGAGGAAACTAAGTCTTACAGGAGTTAAAAAACGTACTCAAGGTCAAATAGCTTTTAGGTGGTGAAGCTGTAAATTGAGATCGGACTTTAAATCCTATGCTCCCAACTGCTCAACTAGACACTAAGTTATATTCCCCCTGCTAAACCCTAGTCCCAGCCATCATCATATCACACCTGTATTGTCCCAACAGCCTGTCACCCCTCTGGTCCTACACAGTTCACAACATCCAGTGAACTTTCTAAAACATACATCAGACGACATCACTTTCCTTTATCAAACCATCCAGTGGCCCTCCACTGCACGTAAGATAAAATCCAAGTTCTTACCCTGCAGGTCCCTATGTGACCACTTCTCTGCCAGCCTCTCCAGTCTCGGTCATCAATCTCCGCTCTGCCCCTCTCTGACTGCACTCCAGTCACTCACCCTTCTGCTCTTCCTCAACACACTCTTCTCGTTCTGGCCTCACGGCATTGCTACTTGCTAGTCTACCTAAAATGCTCTTCTTCAAAGTCTTCACACAGCTGACTCGACCTCATTATTCAGATCTTGATTCAAATATCAGCTCCTTAGAGAAGGTTCCCCACACCAACAACAAGAACGACCCCTTTGCCCATGAAAACAGAAGTTACTTGAGGACAGGAACTATTGATTTCATGTTCTTCACGCTAATTCCAGAACCAAGAGTAATATCTGACACCTACTAGGCACTCAGGACATATTTCTTTCCTGAAATACTGGTATCTTTTTTAAAGTGTCATACTCATATGCCTATGAGTATATCTATATATATATATATATATATATATATATATATATATATATATTTATGGATATGTGAGCTTGTTGTCACCTCACAGAAGTGGAATGTTCATCCCTCACCCAAAATTTGGTTTGAATGTCAAGACTAATGATGCCACACATATACCAAGAAGGTATGAAAAGGATTATTACTCACATAATGAGTTATGCATCAAAAATGCAGTTAGACCAAAAAAAGAAAAAAGAAAAAACTGCTAACTGTGAAGAGTTGGGTAATTAGATGGTTGTGATTCTTTCATTCTATAGATATAGGAACAGATATAGAAATAATCTAAACTTCAAGTTCTACACCTTAAGTATATACAATTTTTATTTATCCATTATACCTCAATAAAACTGAAAAAATGGGATCAGTCTCAATGACAACTTACCCATGGTGTTTGTCTGAGAACTAAAACATTGCGTGGTTTATTTAATTTAATTTGGACTTGTTTATGTAAGCCATTATGGCACCTGCAGCATGAGACCAATAAGAAAGGTGAACGTTCCATTGAATATCTAGTACTATCAAGAGCTAGTACTATATATTCTGAGAAGTGAAATGAGTGCCTTAGTCTCTCTATCAATGTGCAGAACTTCAAAGAAGGTAAAGAGTGCTATGGTGAGACATTGTATTGTGGCTTTAATATGTGCAGAAGATGTGTGACCTTGATTTATATTTTGGGTATCCGTGAGGCAAGAGATTCTATGAGTTCTTTACCCCAAATGAGGCAATCTTGGAGAAGGAATTGTTTGCATTGGCCAGAACAGATGGTCAGACCGCTGGCAGTGGCCCAAAGATCTATAAAAATGTGAAGATGAGGGCAATTGTTGGCTAAGACATGGCCAAGTGCTCAGATAACTGGCTAAAGTTTGGCCAACTGAGCTGATCCTGTGTCCTGTCCTTTATCAGGAACATTCTGATTAAGAGATGAAAAGCAGCAAGAGTCAAGCAAGCTCCATTAAGTGTGACAGTGGCAATGCCATTGGTTAAGTGAATGAACCCCCTTTGGTATTCACTGTGTTGAGCCTAAGGGGCTCCCCAGGTATCCAAGTGTTCTAAGAGATGACCTCCTCTAGCACTGTGGCATCCGGCAAGGGACCCAGCACAGGGGACGTTACCCTCTCCTGAAAGTAGGGTATGCAGAGAGCCCAGGTTCAGCTCCATCCTGTAGCAAGGAGGCCTCACTAGCTGTGCTGGGCTTGCAGGGTGCTGTTTCCATGATCAAAGTCCTAACGGGCAGCTGTATACTGAGGGTCCCAGGTTCAGGACCTGAGACAGTCTATATTTCCAGGAAAGTCCAGTATGTACCCACCAATTGCTACACTAATGGCATACAGCAATGGGCCAAGGAAGATAGTTCCTTGTATCAGAAGCCCATGCAACTAACGGCCATCACTGATGGTAGAGGGACTCCAAGATATATGAGAGAAGGTTGCTAAAGCTCCCACAGTGAAGGAATCCCGGGGGGCCGTAACAGGAATGCCTGTTCTATGGCCATTCAGGCAGATTCTAGTATCTTTTTACAGGGGGTCTCATTCAAGTTGGGCCTATTTGCAAGTTACAGAACAAAAAAAAAAGCTTTGTAAATGAGGAGTGTTGCCTCCAGAATCTAACCATGTCGAAAACATGTTGGGCTTGTTTTAACAATGTGGGTCCTAAGAAGACTAAAAGCTGTTTCTTGACACTGTCAGGACTGGAGCAGCCCTCAACTTACTAAATAATTTTCAGGAGCTTAACTGAAGTGGTGGGGCCCTGTACTATGTGTCTCATGTGAATCTCCTCAAAGGAGGATGTCATTAGTGTGATGTCATAACTGTGTACCCGAAAAAAGTTAGAGCTGGTTAAAATATTGCCTGTGAAGACTATGTGAGATGGCAGGCGTGGAGACTGAGCCCATTGAGTACCCAGGTGAAGGTGTATTGTGTCCCTTTAAAGGTGAAGGTTAACTGCAGCTGAGAGGTTGTTGAACTAGGCACTGAATAGAACATGCTAGCCAAATACTTTGCTCTAACTGCAAAGTATTTACCAGTTACTTATTTATTATTGGGTGGAATCAGTCATTTCAATAGGTGGGGCCATGACGCCAAGGGTACGAATTCACACTGAGGCACCGGTCCTGTTTTGCCGGGTTTAAGAACAAGTAAAACTTGGCTGTTAAATGCAGCAGAAGTGGGGATAACCACACCTTCTCTAACTAGGTCTTATATAATGGGTTTCAATCTGTGAAAACCGTGCTTTCATTTAGATTGAACCTTTTCTTAAACACTGAAGTGAAAGGTATTATTTTAACTAGGGGGAAAGGTCCATAGGGTCCCATAGTTTTCAAGCTGATTATAAGGGCCAGAGACTTAACTTGATTACTTATTGGGTCAGGTTCTCCACGTGCACTAGAGGATATTTTAGGGTAATGGATGTCTTGGCTATGGAAAAGTTAGGCACGGAAAGAATTCGGATGGTTCAGGTTAGGCATATCTGTTTCTATTTTATGTTCACCTACTCCCTGGCTGGGAGTGGATGAACATAAAGTGTGGCCAAATGTGGGCCAGAAGGGGAAGGGGAATTAATGAGGCTTCAAAACTGTCCATTGTCAAACATCAAAAGTGGAATCAGATTATGACACACACTGCCACCACCCATACAGCACCCCTCTCCCCATCTGGGACCTCCCAAACACACACGGAAACACCAAGTCCATTTCCTCCTCACCAGCAGGATAAAGTGTTCAGGAAGAAATCTGTCTTCAGAGCTCAGTCCTCACCCAGTCCTTATTCCCGGTGTCTGGCTAACTATGGACTGGCTGGTCTGGGCCCCAAACTGGCAGGATACTACCTCCCTCCCTTCTCACACGCCTGCCCCTTCCTGCCTTCCTTCAGTCCCCATCACCGAAGAACAGACAGAGATACACACACATCTTTCTACAACAGCTTGTACATCAATAGCTGAGGGCTTTTTTATTTGGTCTCTACACAGGTGACCATGTCTCCAGTGCTTTCTCTGGAGAGACAACAGAGACAGCAAGGTCTCAGTCACCTGATAGACCCAGGGCAGCACTTTATGAACTGCTGGAAGAGCCCTCTGGGACGTTTTCATCCTCCTCTGGCTCTTTAGTCATTGTTGTACTCCGCCAGTAATAGAATGCTAGCATCTTTGACTTCTTCTGTGTAGAACCTCTTCCCGAATTCTGACGACGGACTGATTTTCTTAAGTCGACCACCTCCTGAATCTGGTCGGAAAACAAATTGATACAGAAAGATATTGATTTGGGGAAAGAGGATGGGAAGGAGAACTTTGAGAGAATGGGTGTGGATTGAGAAGGGGTTTGTGCCAGGGAAGGGCTGGGTAAGTCTTGGGTGGGGGCTGAAGAGGAGGCACGTGAGTCGGGTAATCTGACCTCTTCCATCTTATAGCCCTGGAGTGGAGAATTCACCCTCTCCCTTCTGCGTTGGCCCCCCGGTGTTTGTTGCTCTGACCTCTCGGTGTTTGTCCGTGCATCACGGTTAGGCTCCTGGGGGACTGTACTTTCCTCTGCCATGTCAGTAGCAACAGTGTGCTCTACTCCAAGGCTCCTGGCCTCCCTATATATACCCTGCCAGGACAATGAAGAGCCACACCCATCAGCTTTGATTGGTCAGCCAATGTTAGCGCTGGGGTGGCTGTGACATCACAAAGCACTACCCTTGAAGATACGTGGGGGGAGGGGAGGGGTGCAGAGGAGTCTACGTGCTCTGGTTAGAGAAAGGGAGTGCTTCCTCAACACCCAGTAAAGAGCCTTCCCAAATTGACCTTCCACTCTTCCTCATCTTCTCTGGTTCAATCCTTGTGGTGCACATGTTAGGGAGAAGGTGTTCCCTCCAAACCATTCCACATGGCCAACCCCATTCAGTGTTAAATTCTGTTGTCTCCCAGATCTCATCACCTGGTATTGTGTGGTTTTTAAAAACTTTTTATTTTAGAACAGTTTTATGTTTACAGAGTAATTGTGAAGATCATATTCATACACTCCAAAACAAATTTCCCTTCTTAACATTGTACATTAGTATGGTACAATTGTTCAACTTAGTGAACCAACACTGAAACAGTATTATTAACTAAAGTCTGTACTTCATCAGAATTCCTTTTTTTTTAAATGTTGAGCCTTCTTTTAATTAATTTATTTTTATTTTTGGCTGTGTTGGGTCTTCGTTTCTGTGTGTGGGCTTTCCCTAGATGTGGCAATCAGGGGCCACTCTTCATCGTGATGGGCGGGCCTCTCACTGTCGCGGCCTCTCTTGTTGCGGAGCACAGGCTCCAGATGCGCAGGCTTAGCGGCTGTGGCTCTCGGGCCTAGTTGCTCTGCGGCATATGGGATCTTCCCAGATCAGGGCTCGAACCCGTGTCCCCTGCATCATCAGGCAGATTCTCAACCTCTGTGCCACCGTGGAAGCCCCAGATTGCCTTATTTTTTACCTAATATTCTTCTTCTGTCCCAGGATCCCAACCAAGATTCTACATTCAATTTAGTCATTCCTTGTTATAACTTCTTAGTCTCCTCTTGGCTGTGACAGTTTTTTAGACTTCTTGTTTTTGAAGACTTTGACAGTTTGGGGTCTTGTGTTTTGTCTTTTACATTAGGTCTGCAGATGTTATTGCTCTTATAGGTAAAAGTTTTTATAAGTTTCTTCTTCCAGAGAACCTCAAATCAAGTCAGTACCATCAGTGTTATGGACTTCCCCGTGGCAATGGTTGAACTAATCTCTTGGCTTTGTCACAGAGGTGACACAAATGTTTTTCTCTAGAGGTCTGAGGATCAGGATCATTTTTATTTATGACAGAGGCACAGGGGCAGCAGCAGAAGCATTTTGTAAGGTACTAGTGAGTCATTTACTTTTAGAAGTATGACCTCAGCATCCCACATAGTTAACGGCTCTTCCTCCACACGAGTGACCATCCAATGGACCTGTATATTGAACAGACTGTCAGTCTTTCTCCTGAGCTCTATATAGAAAGGGGGCCAACATGTGGTTGAGACACAACCAGTGTTCACAAGGTAACAGTCCTTTCTTTGAGGTTAGTATCAGTCGCAACTTAATTTGAAATTGAAACACGTGATTCAACCTGAGAATCACAAATAGGTCCAGGTTGAGACACAGGATTCAGGACTGCTTTAAGGAAGGTCCCAATCCAAGAATCCTTTCACTATATGCCAAGTGGCTAAACTGACTTATGTTGGTCAAAGCTTTAGCAGAAACTCAGTAGGACTAACAAATACAGCACAAAGAAGCATGTTCAAAGCACAAGCTAGCCAGCAGGCAGTAGCCCAAGTGCCTGTTCACCAGCATAGAGCAGAGCCAGTTAGAAAGCCAAAGCAAGAGAAGAAAGACCCCCGGTGGTAAGGGATAGCACTTGATGTCTTGCTCACAGGACCAGTTGTTGTAATCACACCACAGAGACAGGATGGACCCTTCAACGCAAATTCGGTTTGGATGTCGAGACTGATAACACATACACCTAGAGAGTATGAAAAACCTTACTACATAAGGAGGCTTTCTGGGGAGAGAAGGGCAGGCTCTCAAGCAGGTTCAAGAATGGCTTGAGAGAGCAGAAGAAGGAGACTGGCTTGGCTTTTATGGTGGTGAGGGGATGACGCTGGAGTGTTCCCACACACAGGTCAGGTTTTGCAAAGCCTGAACTTCCTCCTGGCCCACAGAAGAGAGAGTACCTGAGCTTTCTTATCCGATCTAGGGAAGCAGGGGAAGAGGCAGTGGTAGGGCTCTTTTATAGAATAATGTTGTGTAAATGCAAAGTGTTTAGCACAGTTTAGAATTCTCATAACCATTATAACCACACTTATATTGTTTTCAGTTAAACTACGTTTCACTAGATTAGTATTTCCCAAATTATGGTCCTTTAAATATTATTTAAGGTGGCTTAGAATTATCTTGGTTCATCACAGAGAAACTGTGTAGAAAGAGAAAAGACTGCTAGCATCAGGAGTTCTGACACACTGGTCACAAAAGAGCAGACTTCATTGTACTATCTGCTGAATTATGAGGGGTTTCTAACATGTTTCCCATCCTGGGTGACTACTGTAGCACCCAAAGACTGTAATAATAATTACCGAAACTAACATTTATTGACTACTAACTCTCTGTAGGAATTATGCTAAATACCCATATACATATTTAATCCTCATCACAACCCTATTGAGATAAGTGGCAAAAGAGTGGTTTCTGTCATTTCTGCCAGGACATCTCCATTCCAATTGCAGAAGCAGAAAAGAGCATATAGGAGGGCACATGGGAATATTTATGGGCCAGGCTCAAAAGGGGTATGCATTACTCCTGCTCACATTTCCTTGGGAAAAACTCACATAGCCACATCTAACTACAAGAGAAAATGAGAAATGTAGTCTACCTGGTAGAAGAGGAGAACTTAAATGTTGGAGATAAGCTAGCAATCTCTGTCTCCACCATCTTGTTCTTCACTCTCCCCAGTATTTACAGTAGAGCCTGGCACATAGTAGGTGGCCATGAATATTTCTGTTGAATGAATGGGTTTCAACATTTTTGGTCAGTTATGGGGATCAAAAGCATATAGAACTTGGTTAAGCAATGGTTTCCGAGATATGACACAAAAAGCACAAGCAACAAAGAAAGAGTAAATTGGACTATATCAAAATTTTAAAATGTTTTCTTCTGCAAAAAAATACCATGAAGAAAGCAAAAAGGCACACCAAAGAGAGATCCTGGCAAATCATATATTTAATAAAAGTGTAGTATCCAGAATACAGAAAGAACTCTTACAACTCAACAACAAAAATACAAACAACCCAACTGAAAATCAGGTAAAGGACTTAAATAGACATTGTGCTAATGAAGATATACAAATAGCCAACAAACATATGAAAATATGCTCAATACCATTAGTCGTTAGGGAAATGCAAATCAAAACCACGATGAGATGCCACTTCAAACCAACTAGGAAGGCTATAACTTTTTTAAAAAGAAAATAACAAGTATTGAAAAGGATGTAGAGAAAGTGAAACACTCATACACGTCTGGTGGGAACATAAAATGATACAGGTTCTGTGGAAAACATTTTGGCAGTTACTCAACAAGTTAAACATACACTTGCCATATTACCCAGTAACTCTACTCCTAGGTATATAATGAAAAGAGTTGAAAAGGAGGGAACAACAGCAACAACAACAACAAAAAAAATCAGGTGAATTGAGCAACACAAAAGCAAAGGGCAGATAATGTTTCAAGAAGTAAAAAATGGACAACTGTATTAAATACTTTTACAGGTAATATAGGGACAGACAAATAACGGTTGAACTTGTTAGTAGAGAGGTCATTGGTACATTTGATAAGAAGGAAATTGAAAGAGTGGAAAATATTTTAATATAAACCTGGATGTGTATTAAGGAGAAAATTTGAGATCAGAAAGTGAGGGGCGGATAGACAATTTCTTTTGCGAGTTTTGGTGCTAAGGGGAGGAGAAATATGGGACTATAGCTGGAGTGGGATTTGGTATTAAGAGAGTGTATTTTTAAGAGGGTAGATTCTAGAATGCATCTAGCCAATATAAATGACTGAATGAACCTGACGACATAAAAATCCAAAGGGATAATTGCAGAAGAAAAAATATTGAGAAAGCAAGAGGGGTATTCAGAGCACTAGTAGATGGGATCGGTAGCAAATGTGGAAATCTTGGCTCTCCATGAGAATGAGTAATATTTATAGATTCTACAGTGGAGAAGGAAACGATTATGGTATGATTACAAATGCTGGTAAGATGGTAGATTTGGTGGGGAAATATAAAAGAATTTTCTCTTGACTCTTCAGTTTTCTCAGTGAAGGATGAGATAAGGGCATAAAATAAGAAGAGTGAGGGTAGGGTTTTGAGAAATTGAGGGGAAGATAAAGTATTGGATATTCATTTTGTGTAATGGAAATGGGTGTATAATATGGAAGGATTGATCATTTAAGATATGTGGTCAAGAATTTAAGGTGTGATCAGTTAGCTTTGTCTTGTAAATTTCTACAGCAACACCATCACTTGTATATAGGAACAAAGCAGGTAGATAGCTAAATTTAACAAGGGTTGTGGTTTTGCCAGGGAAGTACTAGGGTGGGAAAGTGAGTAGGGAGATGAAGGTTGATGAAAGTAAGTGATACTCATGATAAATTGGTAAGCAATGAGGAAATGCGAAAAGAGAAATGTGGCTGATGCTGAAAAGTAGTAGAATTCACAGATTGGAGTTCAAAATTGAAGAATATTTAGAGTTGGGTGTGTGAAGGTGTGTATACCTGCACGTGAGGGAGGTATTTTGCTAGGAAGGATAATCAGTTGTAGCCCAAGAGATGTATGTTATAAAATCAGGATTTCAGAGTTGCTGTAATTTTTGAGAATGTCAATTTCTAGTGCATGAGCATTAGAGTGAGTGGCTTAAGTATGATGGAAGAAAAATACCATTGGAATTGAGGGCATGAAAGGTTTGCAAAGCCAAAAATGCTGGATGAATATCCACATAGATGACAGATGTTGAAGTTGCCAAGATGGTGGCAGTACTAAAAGTGGAGAAGAAGACTCAGGAAAGTGTCTAATGAATGAAGGTAAAGAAATAGATGGCGTAGCACATGATATTATCTAATAGCAAGAACTACAAATGAGCTCTGAATTTTGAAAGAGAAAGGAGCAGAAATGGTTTGAAAGTGACAGTGAGTCGACTCCTTGGGGTATGTGAGGAAAACTAACGTTTGCTCAAGAGGACTGCAGGGGAAGTGATTTCCTCAAGGCACAGCCATATTCCAGTCATAAAACAGAGATTAAGGGAACACGGAGAGAACAACTTGAAGCTACTGGGGAGTTTCTTAATGATAGACTATGAGTTACAGAGGGCAGGAAAGAAGCGCTCATGAAGTTGGGGAGAGGGTTGGGTCCAATTCCGTCAAGTGCAGAGCAATACGTGAATAAGGGTCTAGTTAATGATGGATAATCTGCAGGGTGGTGACTTAAGTAAAAGTGATAAGACAAGATGGACCTTGTGACTGCACGGCAGATTGGGAGGTGAGTAAAGCCCTCCAGACTACAGATTGCTTAATCTAGGCTGACCTAGAACTAAGAAGAATCCAGAAACACCACTGAAACCTGTTTCCTCTAAATATCATGTATCCTGTATGATGATCCAGCATTTCAAAGATAGACTAGTAAGGACATCTAAGAGGGTAGGCTTGAAAGGAAACTAGTGTGTTTGCTCAAGAGTGTGAGTGTGTATGAAAAATATCAACAGCAAATTCTAATGTCAGAGGGTTGCTACTATAGGCTTATGGAGCCATGCACTATTCTTGGACAACCCAAGGTGCCTGCACAGATGTGGCCCAGATGCAAGCACCAACACTTACTGGGCACCTGCAAAGCCAAAGCTGGGGAAGATGGAAGGCCAAGTGGAAGTGGTATTTTCCCAAGCCAGGAATGTATTTACTTAGGCTTCCTAAATGGCAGGTGGACAAAAAATGGAAGAAAGGAAATTAAGCTTCTTTTTGCCTAACATCTCTCCTCAGGAGGAAGTACTTGGAGTTGTATTTCCTACGTAAATTCACCTGCTAAAACTCCAGGGAGCTCATCAGTGGGCAGATGTTCCCACCTAAGTATTGTTACCAGCAAACATTTATTCAAAATCATGGCTGCATCTGGCTCACATTAGAAGGGTTCTCTTTGTCATTGTCTTTTAAAAGAACAATTCCCCATGCTTATAAATCCAGACTCAGAACATCAATTCAACCAACCTCAGGAGCCCTGTGGCTACACCTTCCTGCTGGGAATCAGCATGGTCCCCAGACAATCAATTTCAGGAGTATTACCAAAGTGTTTTCATTTTCAGTGTTTATCCACTGGAATGTCTACGAGTGAAGAATAGACAGGGCAATACAATCCTAAGATTCAATTTCTTTCATCAAATACAAACTGTGTATATGAGCATCAAGGCAAGAGGATGGAGGACTTTAACTGAAATTCCAATAGATATCTAAGTGCAAATCCTGGAACCATCCCATGCTAGCATTGTGAGTTAGGATAGGTACTTAACCACTCTGAGCCTGTTTTCTGATCTCTAAAAAAAAAATAGAAGGATAATATCTCATACAGCTGTTGCAAAGATCAACTCAAATAATTCATGTACAGAATATAGCACAACAACCTACAGAATGGGAGAAAATATTTGTAAATCGTGTATCTGATAAGGGATTTTTATTCAGAATATATAAAGAACTCTTACATGCCTGTGATAAGAAGGTAAATAACCCAACTTTTAAAATGGGCAGAAGATCTAAATAGACATTTCTGCAAGGAAGATATACAAATGGCCAGCAAGCACATTAGAGACGCTTGACATCATTATTCATCAGGACAACACAAATGAATACCACAGAAAGATACCATTTCATACCCATGCGGATGGCTAGAATCCAAAAGTCAGATAATCATAACTGTTGGTGGGGATTTAGAGAAATCAGAACCATCATACACTGTTAGTGAGAATGTAAAATGGTATACCTGCTTTGGAAAAGTTTGGTAGTTTCTCAGAGGGTGAAACAGTGTTACTGTATGACCCACTTGTAGGTATATTCCCAAGATAAATGCAAATATATGTCCATACAAAAACTTGTACATAAATATTCATAGCAGCAATATTCATAATACCCAAAGATGGAAACAACCCAAATGCCCAACAACTGACCAGTGGACAAACAAAATGTGGCAAATCCATACAACAGAATACTATTCAGACATCAAAAGGAATGAAGAACTAATATATGCTACAATATGGCTGAACCTTAAAAACATTATGCTAAGTGAAAGAAGTCAGTCACAAAAGACCACATATTATGTGATTCTATTCATATGAAATGCTCAGAACAGGCAAATCTATAGATACAAAATAGATCAATAATTGCTTAAGGCTGAGGCAGAAGTTGTTGGGAGCATACGGGATTCACAGCTACAAGATACGAGGGTTTCTTTTTGAGGTGTTGAAAACGTTCTAAAATAGACTGGAGGGAACTTCAAGACGTCGGAAGAGTAAGACGTGGAGATCACCTTCCTCCCCACAGAAGCATCAGAAATACATCTACACGTGGAACTGCTCCTATAGAACACCCACTGAACGCTGGCAGAAGACCTCAGACCTCCCAAAAGGCAAGAAACTCCCCACGTAGCTGGGTAGGGCAAAAGAAAAAAAGAAAAAGCAGAGACAAAAGAATAGGAACGGGACCTGCACCAGTGGGAGGGAGCCTAAAGGAGGAAAGGTTTCCACACACTAGAAGCCCCTTCACTGGCGGAGACAACAGGTGGCGGACGGGGGCAGCTTCGGAGCGATGGAGGAGAGCGCAGCAACAGGGGTGCGGAGGGCAAAGCGGAGAGATTCCCGCACGGAGGATCGGTGCCGACCAGTACTCACCAGCCCGAGAGGCTTGTCTGCTCACCTGCCGGGATGGGTGGGGGCTACGAGCTGAGGCTTGGGCTTCGGTCTGAGCACAGGGAGAGGACTGGCAGTGTGAACACAGCCTGAAGGGGTTAGTACGCCACGTCTAGCCAGGAGGGAGTCCAGGAAAAGTCTGGAGCTGCCGCAAAGGCAAGAGACTTTTTCTTCCCTCTGTGTTTCCTGGTGCACGAGCAGAGGGGATTCAGAGCGCCGCCTAAAGGAGCTCCAGAGACGGGCGCGAGGCGCGGCTAGGAGCGCAGACCCCAGAGATGGGCATGAGATGCTAAGGCTGCTGCTGCCGCCACCAAGAAGCCTGTGTGCGAGAACAGGTCACTATCCACACCTCCCTTCAGGGAGCCTGTGCAGCCCGCCACTGCCAGTGTCCCGTGATCCAGGGACGACTTCCCCGGGAGAACGCACGGCGTGCCTCGGGCTGGTGCAACGTCACGACGGCCTCTGTCACTGCAGGCTCACCCTGCCTCCGTACCCCACCCTCCCCACGGCCTGAGCGAGCCAGAGCCCCCAAAGCAGCGGCTCCTATAACCCCATCCTGTCTGAGCGAAGAACAGACGCTCTCAGGAGACCTACACGCTGAGGCGGGTTCAAATCCAAAGCTGAACCCCGGGAGCTGTGCAAACAAAGAAGAGAAAGGGAAATCTCGCCCAGCAGCATCAGGAGCAGAGGATTAAATCTCCACAATCAACTTGATGTACCCTGCATTGGTGGAACACCAGAATAGACAACGAATCATCCCAAATGGAGGAGGTGGACTTTGGGAGCAACGCTATTTATACATTTTTTCCCATTTTCTCTTTTTGTGAGTGTGTATGCGTATGCTTCGGTGTGTGATTTTGTCTGTATAGTTAGTTTGGCACTTACCGTTTGTCCTAGGGTTCTGTCTGTCCATTTTTTGTCTTTTTTTAGTATAGTTTTCAGCGCTTGTTATCATTGGTGAATTTGTTTCTTCGTCTGGTTTTTCTCTTCTTTCTCGTTTTTTTAATTACTTAAAAAATTTTAATAATAAATTTTTGTTCTTTATTTTAATAACTCTTTAATAATTTAATTTAATTTAATTTTACATTTCTTTCTTTCTTTCTTTCTTTCTTTCTTTCTTTCTTTCTTTCTTTCTTTCTTTCTCCCTTTTATTCTGAGCCGTGTGCGTGACAGACTCTTGGTGTTCCAGCCAAGCGTCAGGGCTGTTCCTCTGATGTGGCAGAGGCAAGTTCAGGATATTGGTCCAACACAGACCTCCCAGCTCCACGTAATATCAAACAGTGAAAATCTCCCAGAGATCTCCATCTCAACACCAAGACCCAGCTCCACTAAATGACCAGCAAGCTACGGTGCTGGATACCTTATGCCAAACAACTACCAAGAAAGGAACACAACTCCACCCATTAGCAGAGAGGCTGCCTAAAATCATAGTAAGGTCACAGACACACCAAAACACACCACCAGACTTGGACCTGCCTACCAAAAAGATAAGATCCAGCCTCATTGACCAGAACACAGGCACTGGTCCCCTCCACCAGGAAGCCTACACAACCCACTGAACCAACCTTAGCCACTGGGGACAGACACCAAAAACAACGGGAACTACGAACCTGCAGCCTGTGAAAAGGAGACACCAAACACAGTAATATAAGCAAAATGAAAAGACAGAAAAACACACAGCAGATGAAGGAGCAAGGTAAAAACGCACCAGACCTAACAAATGAAGAGGAAATAGGCAGTCTACCTGAAAAAGTATTCAGAATAATGATAGTAAAGATGATCCAAAATCTTGGAAATAGAATGGAGAAAATACAAGAAAAGTTTAACAAGGACCTAGAAGAACTAAAGAGCAAACAAACAATCATGAACAACACAATAAATGAAATTACATATCCTCTAGAAGGGATCAATAGCAGAATAAATGAGGCAGAAGAACGGATAAGTGACCTGGAAGATAAAATAGTGGGAATAACTACTGGAGAGCAGAATAAAGAAAAAAGAATGAAAAGAATTGAGGACAGTCTCAGAGACCTCTGGGACACGATTAAACGTACCAACATTCAAATTATAGGGGTTCCCAAAGAAAAAGAGAAAAAGAAAGGGACTGAGAAAATATTTGAAGAGATTATAGTTGAAAACTTCCCTAATATGGGAAAGGGAATAGTTAATCAAGTCCAGGAAGCACAGAGAGTCCCATACAGGATAAATCCAAGGAGAAACACGCCAAGACACATAGTAGTCAAACTATCAAAAAGTAAATACAAAGAAAAAATATTAAAAGCAGCAATGGAAAAACAACAAATAACATAGAAGGGAATCCCCATAAGGTTAACAACTGATCTTTGAGCAGAAATTCTGCAAACCAGAAGGGAGGGGCAGGACATATTTAACGTGATGAAAGGGAAAAACCTACAACCAAGATTACTCTACCCAGCAAGGATCTCATTCAGATTTGACAGAGAAATTAAAACCTTTACAGACAAGCAAAAGCTAAGAGAATTCAGCAGAACCAAACCAGCTTTACAGCAAATGCTAAACCAACTTCTCCAGGCAGGAAACACAAGAGAAGGAAAAGACTTACAATAACAAATGCAAAACAATTAAGAAAATGTTAATAGGAGCATACATATCGATAATTACCTTAAATGGAAATGGATTAAATGCTCCCACCAAAAGACACAGACTGGCTGAATGGATACAAAAACAAGACCCGTATATATGCTGTCAACAAGAGACCCACTTCAGACCTAGGGAAACATACAGACTGAAAGTGAGGGGATGGAAAAAGATATTCCATGCAAATGAAAATCAAAAGAAAGCTGGAGTAGCAATTCTCATATCAGACAAAATAGACTTTAAAATAATGACTTACAAGGGACAAAGCAGGACACTACATAATGATCAAGGGATCGATCCAAGAAGAAGATATAACACTTGTAAATATTTATGCACCCAACATAGGAGCACCTCAATACATAAGACAAATACTAACAGCCATAAAAGGGGAAATCGACAGTAACACAATCATAGTAGGCGACTTTAACACCCCACTTTCAACAATGGACAGATCATCCAAAATGAAAAAAAAATAAGGAAACACAAGCTTTAAATGATACATTAAACAAGATGGACTTAATTGATATTTATAGGACGTTCCATCCAAAAACGTCCAGAGATAAACCCATGTACACATGGTCACCTTATCTTGATAAAGTAGGCTAGAGTATACAATGGAGGAAAGACAGCCTCTTCAATAAGTGGTGCTGGGAAAACTGGACAGCTACATGGAAAAGAATGAAATTAGAACACTCCCTAATGCCATACACAAAAATAAACTCAAAATGGATTAAAGACCTTAATGTAAGGCCAGACACACAAAACTCTTAGAGGAAATAAAAGAAGAACACTCTTTTGAGATAAATCACAGTAAGATCTTGTTTGACCCACCTCCTAAAGAAATGGAAACAAAACTAAAAATAAACAAATGGGACCGAGTGAAACTTAAAAGCTTTTGCACAGCAAAGGAAACCATACACAAGATGAAAAGACACCCCTCAGAATGGGAGAAAATATTTGCAAACGAAGCAACTGACAAAGGATTAGTCTCCAAAATTTACAAGGAGCTCATGCAGCTCAATATCAAAAAAACAAACCACCCAATCCAAAAATGGGCAGAAGACCTAAATAGACATTTTTCCAAAGAGATACACAAACTGCCAACAAACACATGAAAGAATGCTCAACGTCGTTAATCATTAGAGAAATGCAAATCAAAACTACAATGCGGTATCATCTCACACCGGTCAGAATGGCCATCATCAAAAAATCTACAAACAATAAATGGACAACCTGGAAGAAATGGACAAATTCTTAGAGAAGGTGTGGAGAAAAGGGTACCCTCATACACTGTTGGTGGGAATGTAAATTGATACAGTCACTAAGGAGAACAGTATGGAGGTTCCCTAAAAAACTAAAAATAGAACTACCATATGACCCAGCAATCCCACTATGGGGCATATATCCTGAGAAAACCATAATTCAAAAAGAGTCATGTACCACAATGTTCATTGCAGCTCTATTTACAATAGCCAGGACTTGGAAGGAACCTAAGTGTCCATCAACAGATGAATGGATAAAGAAGATGTGGCACATGTATACAATGGACTATTACTCAGCCATAAAAAGGAACGAAACTGAGTTATTTGTAGTGAGGTGGATGGACCCAGAGTCTGTCATACAGAGTGAAGTAAGTCAGAAAGAGAAAAACTAATACCGTATGCTAACACATATATATGGAATCTTTAAAAAAAATGGTCATGAGGAACCTAGGGGCAAGACGGGAAAAAAGACGCAGACCTGGGCTTCCCTGGTGGTGTACTGCTTGAGAATCCGACTGTCGATGCAGGGGACACGGGTTCGTGCCCCGGTCTGGGAGGATCCCAGATGCCACGGAGAGGCTGTGCCCGTGAGCCATGGCCACTGAGCCTGCGCGTCTCGAACCTGTGCTCCACAACGGGAGAGGCCACAACAGTCAGAAGCCCGTGTACCGAAAAAAAATAAAAAATGTCGCAGACCTACTAGAGAATGGACTTGAGGACATGGGGAGGGGGAAGGGTAAGCTGGGACAAAGTGAGAGAGTGGCATGGACATATATACACTACCAAATGTAAAACAGATAGCTAGTGGGAAGCAGCCCCATAGCACAGGGAGATCAGCTCAGTGCTTTTTGACCACCTAGAGGGGTGGGATAGGGAGGGTGGGAGGGAGGGAGACGCAAGAGGGTGGGGATATGGGTATATACGTATATGTATAACTGATTCACTTTGTTATAGAGCAGAAACTAATACACCATTGTAAAGCAATCATACTCCAGTAAAGATGTTAAAAAAAATGTGTGTTTGTTCAAAATAAATAAATAAATAACTTTCCTAACTCCTTAGGAAAGTTATTTCGCCTTCCTATGAAATGAAAAATGATCTATAAGGGCACTTAGTATTGACTATAAATTCCAGTTCTGTCAGTGATGGTATCTGGCGCATGAGGGGCACCCAAGTTAGGGAGCTTTTGGTTAATTTCCCTGGGCCATATTGAGCAAAGTGTTCTCTCAAATACTCTCTGGAAATTCGGAGCCTCAAATATGTTTGCCACCTTCCCCCAAGTCATCACATTTATTAACATCCTTGTCTTATTTTTCTAGAAGCAGGAGCTTCTAGCAGATCTTTTCCCTTTGTGAAAGGATGTATTTCTGTGTGAGGTGGATCTAGGCCACCTTAGTCTGTCCTCTAATGTTCACTCAGTAGCACTCTACCTGGTTGATAATATGTTTGAGGCCAACTTCCTGCAATGTTTTTCTTTTTCTTTTCTTTTTTTTTACCTTAGGAGCACTGTATAATAAAAACTCCATTAAAGATGCAAAACCAAAGTGAGCCATGAAGCAAGACACGATGGGGCCTATCAGCATTCCTAAGCGTGTTCAAGGTGAAAGCATTTCAGAGGGAGTTAAACAACAGTCATTATAGCTATCTTTGTTGACCTCTGACTCTATATGCCAGTCACTGTGTTTGACATACATTAATTCTCATAAAACTTCTGTCATGTTGACTTTACTATCTCCCTTTTACAAATGGGGAAAGAGGTTCACATAAATTAAATGACTTTCTCAGGGCAACAGCTAGTAAGTTTCAGGGCTGGATTTGTATCCAAAATAAAGTGGGATTTTTTTGGTTTTTTGACTCTATTTTCTTCTTAGTAGTACTGCATACATTTATTATTTATATGTATTAAAAAGGATAAAATAAGTTTGGACTCCTCTCTCACACAACATGAAGTTCTGTATGATCTAAAGATAAAAATGTTGAAGTAAAATATATATATTATGGAAAACGTATGTAGAATCTAGGAGTCAAGAAAAATTTCTGTGCAAGCTGGAAAACCTAGACACTCTGGAGAAATGACTGACATATTTGAGTGCTTAAAACTTAAAATGTAATCATATGGCAAACGTAAAGGTAAATAAAACCAGAAGACAAATAATAGAGGAACATATATTTGTAAGACACACGACAGATAAAGGGTTCAATATCCAACATATAAAAAATTTCCTACACATTAATAAGAAAAGACAAACACACTAATTGAAAGTGGTTAAAAAGGGTAAAAAGGGCTGTTCAAGGAGGCAGAAAACCCCCTTGCCAATAAACAAGTGAAATTACTCAACTTTACTAGCAATCAGGCATATTGAAATTAAATTAACAAAGAAATATCACTTTAAGACCATTAAACATGTTATCACACATTGCTGGAGTGTTGTGGAGGTTAATATGTTATCTCATACATTTGCCGAGGGAAATGTGCAGTATATTAAAGCCATTTGGAAGTCAATCCGGCAACCCCTATTAAAATTAAGAATTTACAAAAACTTTAACTTAGCAATTCCATTTCCGGGGCCTTCTTCCATAGAAGATAAAAGCACGGGTATATAACAGTGAATATGAACAAAATAAATTATACGTATATATTCAGATTAATTGCAACGTTTTTTCTAGTAGCCAAAAAACTGGAATCAACTTGAATGTCCTCAATAGAGGAATGGTTTAATAAGTTGTCTTTCACTCAAACCATTGCATTTTACATAACTAGTTTAAAAAGTGTGTTAAGTCTATACCAGACGATGTGGAAAACATTTTTCTGAAATGTTTCTAAGTTTGAAAAACTACGTGCAGTAAAGAGTAAAATAGTGCCCCTATATGTTTTTATGCATACATATGTATGTTACCTTATTTATGAACATAGACAAAGATATGCAAATATTCACACCAGGCTTTTAACACTGCTTATCCAGTGGAGGAGTGGCTAATGAAGTGTAAAAATCCTATAGATGTACAGGCTTTCTCAATATTTATGTATCTGTATGAATATATATATACATATATAATTCTCAACATTTATATATAATTGCTTTATGTAAATGCACATGTAAATTACATATGTGTAAAGCCATGTACAAAGAGATAGTTGCTGAAAGTGTGCATATCATAGAGAGTGTTTTGAGTTTTTAGTGTTTAGGGTTCTTTTTTTTTAACTTTCTTTCTTGTACTTTGAGTTTTTCAAAATAAAAATTTTACATGATTTTAAGTTTAACATTTTCTAAAGCCAACATTATAGAGCAGGTTAAGGAAATGACCCAGTATCTACAGAATGATTTGATTGTTCAGTCCTCCAGCAGTTCATCAAACTACATTGAGCAGCAACCGTGACATTGTGTCAGGTGTGTTAAAGTGGTTGGGATTACAGAGGTGAATGAAATATGCTCCTTCTTGTTGTATATTACAACAAGACAAACATATAAATGAACCATTCTAATACAATATGGCTATTGCTTTAATATAAGAATTTGTAGGACCATAGGGGCAATGAACTCTGCAGGCATTGGTGGTAGAGAGGCTTCAGAGGGAAAGAACCATTTGAGCTTAGCCTTAAAGACTGAGGATGCTTTCATCACTCACCAGCCTTAGGTGGGGAAGGGAAAGCAATCCCTTCAAAGAGGAAGGAATCAACATCTAGTCCTATTTCATTCATCAAGAATGTGGAGGAGGAAGTAAACAGTTTATTATTTATAGTCTCAAATGATGGTAATGTGTGGAAGATGGGCAAATGGAACAAGAGACTTTGGAAGAGTCCTGATCAGGAACTAATAAAATGAGAACCTGCTTTGAAACATGCAAGCAGGTTTTTCTGAGGGAAGAAGAACTCTAAGCTGCGTTTAATGAAAGGAAGCAACTGTCAAAGCAATCTGACTAAGTTCAGTACATTAGGTTTGCAGTTGGGGAAGAAATATGGGTTGCTGTTCATTTAGGACCTGTGGAAGAGGTTGGAGAAAAGGGGATAGGTATTCAAGCAATGATTCATTAGGTAGAAAGAAGAGAATGTTAGAAATCAGACACTACTGCCACTTACTGAATAAATTCATCATAAGCCATATACAGACACATTATAAAGTATCTAAAGGTACCAGAATGCTTGACAATTGAGGTAAGGTGCCCCAAAATACTGTGTCTTCAAGGAAAACACAAGGGTTCAGTACTCATGGGTTAGCAGCAGTTAACATAAGACACACTAGCTTTTGGGGAGTGGGGGAGAAAGAAGCAAGGATTATGCATGTATGTATTTATATCATAGATGATAACAACAGAAGCCATTTAATCAAATGCTTATTATTGGCCTAATAAAATGTCAGGTGTTTTACATAAATTACCTCATTTAATCCCAGCATGCCTCTAAGATCTAGATACATGTTCCTATCATTCCCTTTTTACAGATGAGGAAACTAAGTCTTACAGGAGTTAAAAAACGTACTCAAGGTCAAATAGCTTTTAGGTGGTGAAGCTGTACATTGAGATCGGACTTTAAATCCTATGCTCCCAACTGCTCAACTAGACACTAAGTTATATTCCCCCTGCTAAACCCTAGTCCCAGCCATCATCATATCACACCTGTATTGTCCCAACAGCCTGTCAGCCCTCTGGTCCTACACAGTTCACAACATCCAGTGAACTTTCTAAAACATACATCAGACGACATCACTTTCCTTTATCAAACCATCCAGTGGCCCTCCACTGCACGTAAGATAAAATCCAAGTTCTTACCCTGCAGGTCCCTATGTGACCACTTCTCTGCCAGCCTCTCCAGTCTCGGTCATCAATCTCCGCTCTGCCCCTCTCTGACTGCACTCCAGTCACTCACCCTTCTGCTCTTCCTCAACACACTCTTCTCGTTCTGGCCTCACGGCATTGCTACTTGCTAGTCTACCTAAAATGCTCTTCTTCAAAGTCTTCACACAGCTGACTCGACCTCATTATTCAGATCTTGATTCAAATATCAGCTCCTTAGAGAAGGTTCCCCACACCAACAACAAGAACGACCCCTTTGCCCATGAAAACAGAAGTTACTTGAGGACAGGAACTATTGATTTCATGTTCTTCACTCTAATTCCAGAACCAAGAGTAATATCTGACACCTACTAGGCACTCAGGACATATTTCTTTCCTGAAATACTGGTATCTTTTTTAAAGTGTCATACTCATATGCCTATGAGTATATATACATATATATATATATATATATATATATATATATATATATATATATATATATATATATATATATTTATGGATATGTGAACTTGTTGTCACCTCACAGAAGTGGAATGTACATCCCTCACCCAAAATTTGGTTTGAATGTCAAGACTAATGATGCCACACATATACCAAGAAGGTATGAAAAGGATTATTACTCACATAATGAGTTATGCATCAAAAATGCAGTTAGACCAAAAAAAGAAAAAAGAAAAAACTGGTAACTGTGAAGTGTTCGGTAATTAGATGGTTGTGATTCTTTCATTCTATAGATATAGGAATAGATATAGAAATAATCGAAACATCAAGTTCTACACCTTAAGTATATACAATTTTTATTTATCCATTATACCTCAATAAAACTGAAAAAATTGGATCAGTCTCAATGACAACTTACCCATGGTGTTTGTCTGATAACTAAAACATTGCGTGGTTTATTTAATTTAATTTGGACTTGTTTATGTAAGCCATTATGGCACCTGCAGCATGAGACCAATAAGAAAGGTGAACGTTCCATTGAATATCTAGTACTATCAAGAGCTAGTACTATATATTCTGAGAAGTGAAATGAGTGCCTTAGTCTCTCTATCAATGTGCAGAACTTCAAAGAAGGTAAAGAGTGCTATGGTGAGACATTGTATTGTGGCTTTAATATGTGCAGAAGATGTGTGACCTTGATTTATATTTTGGGTATCCGTGAGGCAAGAGATTCTATGAGTTCTTTACCCCAAATGAGGCAACCTTGGAGAAGGAATTGTTTGCATTGGCCAGAACAGATGGTCAGACCGCTGGCAGTGGCCCAAAGATCTATAAAAATGTGAAGATGAGGCCAATTGTTGGCTAAGACATGGCCAAGTGCTCAGATAACTGGCTAAAGTTTGGCCAACTGAGCTGATCCTGTGTCCTGTCCTTTATCAGGAACATTCTGATTAAGAGATGAAAAGCAGCAAGAGTCAAGCAAGCTCCATTAAGTGTGACAGTGGCAATGCCATTGGTTAAGTGAATGAACCCCCTTTGGTATTCACTGTGTTGAGCCTAAGGGGCTCCCCAGGTATCCAAGTGTTCTAAGAGATGACCTCCTCTAGCACTGTGGCATCCGGCAAGGGACCCAGCACAGGGGACGTTACCCTCTCCTGAAAGTAGGGTATGCAGAGAGCCCAGGTTCAGCTCCATCCTGTAGCAAGGAGGCCTCACTAGCTGTGCTGGGCTTGCAGGGTGCTGTTTCCATGATCAAAGGCCTAACGGGCAGCTGTATACTGAGGGTCACAGGTTCAGGACCTGAGATAGTCTATATTTCCAGGAAAGTCCAGTATGCACCCACCAATTGCTACACTAATGGCATACAGCATTGGGCCAAGGAAGGTAGTTCCTTGTATCAGAAGCCCATGCAACTAACGGCCATCACTGATGGTAGAGGGACTCCAAGATATATGAGAGAAGGTTGCTAAAGCTCCCACAGTGAAGGAATCCCGGGTGGCCGTAACAGGAATGCCTGTTCTATGGCCATTCAGGCAGATTCTAGTATCTTTTTACAGGGGGTCTCATTCAAGTGGGGCCTATTTGCAAGTTACAGAACAAAAAAAAAGCTTTGTAAATGAGGAGTGTTGCCTCCAGAATCTAAACATGTCAAAAACATGTTGGGCTTGTTTTAACAATGTGGGTCCTAAGAAGACTAAAATCTGTTTCTTGACACTGTCAGGACTGGAGCAGCCCTCAACTTACTAAATAATTTTCAGGAGCTTAACTGAAGTGGTGGGGCCCTGTACTATGTGTCTCATGTGAATCTCCTCAAAGGAGGATGTCATTAGTGTGATGTCATAACTGTGTACCCGAAAAAAGTTAGAGCTGGTTAAAATATTGCCTGTGAAGACTATGTGAGATGGCAGGCGTGGAGACTGAGCCCATTGAGTACCCAGGTGAAGGTGTATTGTGTCCCTTTAAAGGTGAAGGTTAACTGCAGCTGAGAGGTTGTTGAACTAGGCACTGAATAGAACATGCTAGCCAAATACTTTGCTCTAACTGCAAAGTATTTACCAGTTACTTATTTATTATTGGGTGGAATCAGTCATTTCAATAGGTGGGGCCATGACGCCAAGGGTACGAATTCACACTGAGGCACCGGTCCTGTTTTGCCGGGTTTAAGAACAAGTAAAACTTGGCTGTTAAATGCAGCAGAAGTGGGGATAACCACACCTTCTCTAAATAGGTCTTATATAATGGGTTTCAATCTGTGAAAACCGTGCTTTCATTTAGATTGAACCTTTTCTTAAACACTGAGGTGAAAGGTTTTATTTTACCTAGGGGGAAAGGTCCATAGGGTCCCATAGTTTTCAAGCTGATTATAAGGGCCAGAGACTTAACTTGATTACTTATTGGGTCAGGTTCTCCACGTGCACTAGAGGATATTTTAGGGTAATGGATGTCTTGGCTATGGAAAAGTTAGGCACGGAAATAATTTGGATGGTTCAGGTTAGGCATATCTGTTTCTATTTTATGTTCACCTACTCCCTGGCTGGGAGTGGATGAACATAAAGTGTGGCCAGATGTGGGCCAGAAGGGGAAGGGGAATTAATGAGGCTTCAAAACTGTCTATTGTCAAACATCAAAAGTGGAATCAGATTATGACACACACTGCCACCACCCATACAGCACCCCTCTCCCCATCTGGGACCTCCCAAACACACACGGAAACACCAAGTCCATTTCCTCCTCACCAGCAGGATAAAGTGTTCAGGAAGAAATCTGTCTTCAGAGCTCAGTCCTCACCCAGTCCTTATTCCCGGTGTCTGGCTAACTATGGACTGTCTGGTCTGGGCCCCAAACTGGCAGGATACTACCTCCCTCCCTTCTCACACGGCTGCCCCTTCCTGCCTTCCTTCAGTCCCCATCACCGAAGAACAGACAGAGATACACACACATCTTTCTACAACAGCTTGCACATCAATAGCTGAGGGCTTTTTTATTTGGCTCTACACAGGTGACCATGTCTCCAGTGCTTTCTCTGGAGAGACAACAGAGACAGCAAGGTCTCAGTCACCTGATAGACCCAGGGCAGCACTTTATGAACTGCTGGAAGAGCCCTCTGGGACGTTTTCATCCTCCTCTGGCTCTTTAGTCATTGTTGTACTCCGCCAGTAATAGAATGCTAGCATCTTTGACTTCTTCTGTGTAGAACCTCTTCCCGAATTCTGACGACGGACAGATTTTCTTAACTCGACCACCTCCTGAATCTGGTCGGAAAACAAAGTGATACAGAAAGATATTGATTTGGGGAAAGAGGATGGGAAGGAGAACTTTGAGAGAATGGGTGTGGATTGAGAAGGGGTTTGTGCCAGGGAAGGGCTGGGTAAGTCTTGGGTGGGGGATGAAGAGGAGGCACGTGAGTCGGGTAATCTGACCTCTTCCATCTTATAGCCCTGGAGTGGAGAATTCACCCTCTCCCTTCTGCGTTGGCCCCCCGGTGTTTGTTGCTCTGACCTCTCGGTGTTTGTCCGTGCATCACGGTTAGGCTCCTGGGGGACTGTAGTTTCCTCTGCCATGTCAGTAGCAACAGTGTGCTCTACTCCAAGGCTCCTGGCCTCTCTATATATACCCTGCCAGGACAATGAAGAGCCACACCCATCAGCTTTGATTGGTCAGCCAATGGTAGCGCTGGGGTGGCTGTGACATCACAAAGCACTACCCTTGAAGATAAGTGGGGGGAGGGGAGGGGTGCAGAGGAGTCTACGTGCTCTGGTTAGAGAAAGGGAGTGCTTCCTCAACACCCAGTAAAGAGCCTTCCCAAATTGACCTTCCACTCTTCCTCATCTTCTCTGGTTCAATCCTTGTGGTGCACATGTTAGGGAGAAGGTGTTCCCTCCAAACCATTCCACATGGCCACCCCCATTCAGTGTTTAATTCTGTTGTCTCCCAGATCTCATCACCTGGTATTGTGTGGTTTTTAAAAACTTTTTATTTTAGAACAGTTTTAGGTTTACAGAGTAATTGTGAAGATCATATTCATACACTCCACAACAAATTTCCCTTCTTAACATTGTACATTAGTATGGTACAATTGTTCAACTTAGTGAACCAACACTGAAACAGTATTATTAACTAAAGTCTGTACTTCATCAGAATTCCTTTTTTTTAAATGTTGAGCCTTCTTTTAATTAATTTATTTTTATTTTTGGCTGTGTTGGGTCTTCGTTTCTGTGTGTGGGCTTTCCCTAGTTGTGGCAAGCAGGGGCCACTCTTCATCGTGATGGGCGGGCCTCTCACTGTCGCGGCCTCTCTTGTTGCGGAGCACAGGCTCCAGATGCGCAGGCTCAGCGGCTGTGGCTCACGGGCCTAGTTGCTCTGCGGCATATGGGATCTTCCCAGATCTGGGCTCGAACCCGTGTCCCCTGCATCATCAGGCAGATTCTCAACCTCTGTGCCACCGTGGAAGCCCCAGATTGCCTTATTTTTTACCTAATATTCTTCTTCTGGCCCAGGATCCCAACCAAGATTCTACATTCAATTTAGTCATTCCTTGTTATAACTTCTTAGGCTCCTCTTGGCTGTGACAGTTTTTTAGACTTCTTGTTTTTGAAGACTTTGACAGTTTGGGGTCTTGTGTTTTGTCTTTTACATTAGGTCTGCAGATGTTATTGCTCTTATAGGTAAAAGTTTTTATAAATTTCCTCTTCCAGAGAACCTCAAATCAACTCAGTACCATCAGTGTTATGGACTTCCCCGTGGCAATGGTTGAACTAATCTCTTGGCTTTGTCACAGAGGTGACACAAATGTTTTTCTCTTGAGGTCTGAGGATCAGGATCATTTTTATTTATGACAGAGGCACAGGGGCAGCAGCAGAAGCATTTTGTAAGGTACTAGTGAGTCATTTACTTTTAGAAGTATGACCTCAGCATCCCACAGAGTTAACGGCTCTTCCTCCACACGAGTGACCATCCAATGGACCTGTATATTGAACAGACTGTCAGTCTTTCTCCTGAGCTCTATATAGAAAGGGGGCCAACATGTGGTTGAGACACAACCAGTGTTCACAAGGTAACAGTCATTTCTTTGAGGTTAGTATCAGTCGCACCTTAGTTTGGAATTGAAACACGTGATCCAACCTGAGAATCACAAATAGGTCCAGGTTGAGACACAGGATTCAGGACTGCTTTAAGGAAGGTCCCAATCCAAGAATCCGTTCACTATATGCCAAGTGGCTAAACTGACTTATGTTGGTCAAAGCTTTAGCAGACACTCAGTAGGACTAACAAATGCAGCACAAAGAAGCATGTTCAAAGCACAAGCTAGCCAGCAGGCCGTAGCCCAAGTGCCTGTTCACCAGCATAGAGCAGAGCCAGTTAGAAAGCCAAAGCAAGAGAAGAAAGACCCCTGGTGGTAAGGGATAGCACCTTGATGTCCTGCTCACAGGACCAGTTGTTGGAATCACACCACAGAGACAGGATGGACCCTTCAACCCAAATTCGGTTTGGATGTCGAGACTGATAACACATACACCTAGAGAGTATGAAAAACCTTACTACATAAGGAGGCTTTCTGGGGAGAGCAGGGCAGGCTCTCAAGCAGGTTCAAGAATGGCTTGAGAGAGCAGAAGAAGGAGACTGGCTTGGCTTTTATGGTGGTGAGGGGATGACGCTGGAGTGTTCCCACACACAGGTCAGGTTTTGCACAGCCTGAACTTCCTCCTGGCCCACAGAAGAGAGAGTACCTGAGCTTTCTTATCCGATCTAGGGAAGCAGGGGAAGAGGCAGTGGTAGGGCTCTTTTATAGAATAATGTTGTGTAAATGCAAGGTGTTTAGCACAGTTTAGAATTCTCATAACCATTATAACCACACTTATATTGTTTTCAGTTAAACTACGTTTCACTAGATTAGTATTTCCCAAATTATGGTCCTTTAAATATTATTTAAGGTGGCTTAGAATTATCTTGGTTCATCACAGAGAAACTGTGTAGAAAGAGAAAAGACTGCTAGCCTCAGGAGGTCTGACACACTGGTCACAAAAGAGCAGACTTCATTGTACTATCTGCTGAATTATGAGGGGTTTCTAACATGTTTCCCATCCTGGGTGACTACTGTAGCACCCAAAGACTGTAATAATAATTACAGAAACTAACATTTATTGACTACTAACTCTATGTAGGAATTATGGTAAATACCCATATACATATTTAATCCTCATCACAACCCTATTGAGATAAGTGGCAAAAGAGTGGTTTCTGTCATTTCTGCCAGGACATCTCCATTCCAATTGCAGAAGCAGAAAAGAGCATATAGGAGGGCACATGGGAATATTTATGGGCCAGGCTCAAAAGGGGTATGCATTACTCCTGCTCACATTTCCTTGGGAAAAACTCACATAGCCACATCTAACTACAAGAGAAAATGAGAAATGTAGTCTACCTGGTAGAAGAGGAGAACTTAAATGTTGGAGATAAGCTAGCAATCTCTGTCTCCACCATCTTGTTCTTCACTCTCCCCAGTATTTACAGTAGAGCCTGGCACATAGTAGGTGGCCATGAATATTTCTGTTGAATGAATGGGTTTCAACATTTTTGGTCAGTTATGGGGATCAAAAGCATATAGAACTTGGTTAAGCAATGGTGTCCTAGATATGACACAAAAAGCACAAGCAACAAAGAAAGAGTAAATTGGACTATATCAAAATTTTAAAATGTTTTCTTCTGCAAAAAAATACCATGAAGAAAGCAAAAAGGCACACCAAAGAGAGATCCTGGCAAATCATATATTTAATAAATGTGTAGTATCCAGAATACAGAAAGAACTCTTACAACTCAACAACAAAAATACAAACAACCCAACTGAAAATCAGGTAAAGGACTTAAATAGACATTGTGCTAATGAAGATATACAAATAGCCAACAAACATATGAAAATATGCTCAATACCATTAGTCGTGAGGGAAATGCAAATCTAAACCACGATGAGATGCCACTTCAAACCCACTAGGAAGGCTATAACTTTTTTAAAAAGAAAATAACAAGTATTGACAAGGATGTAGAGAAAGTGAAACACTCATACACGTCTGGTGGGAACATAAAATGATACAGGTTCTGTGGAAAACATTTTGGCAGTTACTCAACAAGTTAAACATAGACTTGCCATATTACCCAGTAACTCTACTCCTAGGTATATAATGAAAAGAGTTGAAAAGGAGGGAACAACAGCAACAACAACAACAACAAAAAAAAACAGGTGAATTGAGCAACACAAAAGCAAAGGGCAGATAATGTTTCAAGAAGTAAAAAATGGTCAACTTTATTAAATACTTTTACAGGTAATATAGGGACAGACAAATGACGATTGAACTTGTTAGTAGAGAGGTCATTGGTACATTTGATAAGAAGGAAATTGAAAGAGTGGAAAATATTTTAATATAAACCTGGATGTGTATTAAGGAGAAAATGTGAGATCAGAAAGTGAGGGGCGGATAGACAATTTCTTTTGCGAGTTTTGGTGCTAAGGGGAGGAGAAATATGGGACTATAGCTGGAGGGGGTTTTGGTATTAAGAGAGTGTATTTTTAAGAGGGTAGATTCTAGAATGCATCTAGCCAATATAAATGACTGAATGAAACTGACGACATAAAAATCCAAAGGGATAATTGCAGAAGAAAAAATATTGAGAAATCAAGAGGGGTATTCAGAGCACTAGTAGATGGGATCGGTAGCAAATGTGGAAATCTTGGCTTTCCATGAGAATGAGTAATATTTACAGATTCTACAGTGGAGAAGGAAATGATTATGGTATGATTACAAATGCAGGTAAGATGGTAGACTTGGTGGGGAAGATATAAAAGAATTTTCTCTTGACTCTTCAGGTTTCTCAGTGAAGGATGAGCTAGGGGCATAAAATAACAAGAGTGAGGGTAGGGTTTTGAGAAATTGAGGGGAAGATAAAGTATTGGATATTCATTTTGTATAATGGAAATGGGTGTATAATATGGAAGGATTGATCATTTAAGATATGTGGTCAAGAATTTAAGGTGAGATCAGTTAGCTTTGTCTTGTAAAGTTCTACAGCAACATCCATCACTTGTATATAGGAACAAAGCAGGTAGATAGCTAAATTTAACAGGGGTTGTGGTTTTGCCAGGGAAGTACTAGGGTGGGAAAGTGAGTAGGGAGATGAAGGTTGATGAAAGTAAGTGATACTGATGATAAATTGGTAAGCAATGAGGAAATGCGAAAAGAGAAATGTGGCTGATGCTGAAAAGTAGTAGAATTCACAGATTGGAGTTCAAAATTGAAGAATTTTTAGAGTTGGGTGTGTGAAGGTGTGTATACCTGCACGTGAGGGAGGTATTTTGCTAGGAAGGATAATCAGTTGTAGCCCAAGAGATGTATGTTATAAAATCAGGATTTCAGAGTTGCTGTAATTTTTGAGAATGTCAATGTCTAGTGCATGAGCATTAGAGTGAGTGGCTTAAGTATGATGGAAGAAAAATACCATTGGAATTGAGGGCATGAAAGGTTTGCAAAGCCAAAAATGCTGGATGAATATCCACATAGATGACAGATGTTGAAGTTGCCAAGATGGTGGCAGTACTAAAAGTGGAGAAGAAGACTCAGGAAAGTGTCTAATGAATGAAGGTAAAGAAATAGATGGCGTAGCACATGATATCATCTAATAGCAAGAACTACAAATGAGCTCTGAATTTTGAAAGAGAAAGGAGCAGAAATGGTTTGAAAGTGACAGTGAGTCGACTCCTTGGGGTATGTGAGGAAAACTAACGTTTGCTCAAGAGGACTGCAGGGGAAGTGATTTCCTCAAGGCACAGCCATATTCCAGTCATAAAACAGAGATTAAGGGAACACGGAGAGAACAACTTGAAGCTACTGGGGAGTTTCTTAATGATAGACTATGAGTTACAGAGGGCAGGAAAGAAGCGCTCATGAAGTTGGGGAGAGGGCTGGGTCCAATTCCGTCAAGTGCAGAGCAATACGTGAATAAGGGTCTAGTTAATGATGGATAATCTGCAGGGTGGTGACTTAAGTAAAAGTGATAAGACAAGATGGACCTTGTGACTGCACGGCAGATTGGGAGGTGAGTAAAGCCCTCCAGACTACAGATTGCTTAATCTAGGCTGACCTAGAACTAAGAAGAATCCAGAAACACCACTGAAACCTGTTTCCTCTAAATATCATGTATCCTGTATGATGATCCAGCATTTCAAAGATAGACTAGTAAGGACATCTAAGAGGGTAGGCTTGAAAGGAAACTAGTGTGTTTGCTCAAGAGTGTGAGTGTGTATGAAAAATATGAACAGCAAATTCTAATGTCAGAGGGTTGCTACTATAGGCTTATGGAGCCATGCACTATTCTTGGACAACCCAAGGTGCCTGCACAGATGTGGCCCAGATGCAAGCACCAACACTTACTGGGCACCTGCAAAGCCAAAGCTGGGGAAGATGGAAGGCCAAGTGGAAGTGGTATTTTCCCAAGACAGGAATGTATTTACTTAGGCTTCCTAAATGGCAGGTGGACAAAAAATGGAAGAAAGGAAATTAAGCTTCTTTTTGCCTAACATCTCTCCTCAGGAGGAAGTACTTGGAGTTGTATTTCCTATGTAAATTCCCCTGCTAAAACTCCAGGGAGCTCATCAGTGGGCAGATGTTCCCACCTAAGTATGGTTACCAGCAAACATTTATTCAAAATCATGGCTGCATCTGGCTCACATTAGAAGGGTTCTCTTTGTCATTGTCTTTTAAAAGAACAATTCCCCATGCTTATAAATCCAGACTCAGAACATCAATTCAACCAACCTCAGGAGCCCTGTGGCTACACCTTCCTGCTGGGAATCAGCATGGTCCCCAGACAATCAATTTCAGGAGTATTACCAAAGTGTTTTCATTTTCAGTGTTTATCCACTGGAATGTCTACGAGTGAAGAATAGACAGGGCAATACAATCCTAAGATTCAATTTCTTTCATCAAATACAAACTGTGTATATGATCATCAAGGCAAGAGGATGGAGGACTTTAACTGAAATTCCAATAGATATCTAAGTGCAAATCCTGGAACCATCCCATGCTAGCATTGTGAGTTAGGATAGGTACTTAACCACTCTGAGCCTGTTTTCTGATCTCTAAAAAAAAAATAGAAGGATAATATCTCATACAGCTGTTGCAAAGATCAACTCAAATAATTCATGTACAGAATATAGCACAACAACCTACAGAATGGGAGAAAATATTTGTAAATCGTGTATCAGATAAGGGATTTTTATTCAGAATATATAAAGAACTCTTACATGCCTGTGATAAGAAGGTAAATAACCCAACTTTTAAAATGGGCAGAAGATCTAAATAGACATTTCTGCAAGGAAGATATACAAATGGCCAGCAAGCACATTAGAGACGCTTGACATCATTATTCATCAGGAAAACACAAATGAAAACCACAGAAAGATACCATTTCATACCCATGCGGATGGCTAGAATCCCAAAGTCAGATAATCATAACTGTTGGTGGGGATTTAGAGAAATCAGAACCATCATACACTGTTAGTGAGAATGTAAAATGGTATACCTGCTTTGGAAAAGTTTGGTAGTTTCACAGAGGGTGAAACAGTGTTACTGTATGACCCACTTGTAGGTATATTCCCAAGATAAATGCAAATATATGTCCATACAAAAACTTGTACATAAATATTCATAGCAGCAATATTCATAATACCCAAAGATGGAAACAACCCAAAGGCCCATCAAATGACCAGTGGACAAACAAAATGAGGCAAATCCATACAACAGAATACTATTCAGACATCAAAAGGAATGAAGAAATAATATATGCTACAATATGGCTGAACCTTAAAAACATTATGCTAAGTGAAAGAAGTCAGTCACAAAAGACCACATATTATGTGATTCTATTCATATGAAATGCTCAGAACAGGCAAATCTATAGATACAAAATAGATCAATAATTGCTTAAGGCTGAGGCAGAAGTTGTTGGGAGCATAGGGGATTAACAGCTACAAGATACGAGGGTTTCTTTTTGAGGTGTTGAAAACGTTCTAAAATAGACTGGAGGGAACTTCAAGACGTCGGAAGAGTAAGACGTGGAGATCACCTTCCTCCCCACAGAAGCATCAGAAATACATCTACACGTGGAACTGCTCCTATAGAACACCCACTGAACGCTGGCAGAAGACCTCAGACCTCCCAAAAGGCAAGAAACTCCCCACGTAGCTGGGTAGGGCAAAAGAAAAAAAGAAAAAGCAGAGACAAAAGAATAGGAACGGGACCTGCTCCAGTGGGAGGGAGCCTGAAGGAGGAAAGCTTTCCACACACTAGAAGCCCCTTCACTGGCGGAGACTACAGGTGGTGGACGGGGGCAGCTTCGGAGCCACGGAGGAGAGTGCAGCAACAGGGGTGCGGAGGGCAAAGTGGAGAGATTCCCGCACAGAGGATCGGTGCCGACCAGTACTCACCAGCCCTCGAGGCTTGTCTGCTCACCTGTCGGGACGGGTGGGGGCTGGGAGCTGAGGCTTGGGCTTCGGTCTGAGCGCAGGGAGAGGACTGGCAGTGTGAACACAGCCTGAAGGGGTTAGTACGCCACGTCTAGCCAGGAGGGAGTCCAGGAAAAGTCTGGAGCTGCCGCAAAGGCAAGAGACTTTTTCTTCCCTCTGTGTTTCCTGGTGCACGAGCAGAGGGGATTCAGAGCGCCGCCTAAAGGAGCTCCAGAGACGGGCGCAAGGCGCGGCTAGGAGCGCAGACCCCAGAGATGGGCATGAGATGCTAAGACTGCTGCTGCCGCCACCAAGAAGCCTGTGTGTGAGCACAGGTCACTATCCACACCTCCCTTCAGGGAGCCTGTGCAGCCCGCCACTGCCAGTGTCCCGTGATCCAGGGACGACTTCCCCGGGAGAACGCACGGTGTGCCTCGGCTGGTGCAACGTCACGCCAGCCTCTGTCACTGCAGGCTCACCCTGCCTCCGTACCCCTCCCTCCCCCCTGCCTGAGTGAGCCAGAGCCCACAAAGCACCGGCTCCTATAACCCCGTCCTGTCAGAGCGAAGAACAGACGCTCTCAGGAGGCCTACACGCAGAGGCGGGGTCAAATCCAAAGCTGAACCCCGGGAGCTGTGAGAACAAAGAAGAGAATGGGAAATCTCGCCCAGCAGCCTCAGGAGCAGCGGATTAAATCTCCACAATCAACTTGATGTACCCTGCATCGGTGGAACACCTGAATAGACAACGAATCATCCCAAATGGCGGAGGTGGACTTTGGGAGCAACGCTATTTATACATTTTTTCCCTTTTTCTCTTTTTGTGAGTGTGCATGCGTATGCTTCTGTGTGTGATTTTGTCTGTATAGTTTGGCACTTACCGTTTGTCCTAGGGTTCTGTCTGTCCTTTTTTTGTTTTTTTTTTAGTATAGTTTTCAGCGCTTGTTATCATTGGTGAATTTGTTTCTTCTTCTCATTTTTCTCTTCTTTCTCGTTTTTTTAATTACTTAAAAAATTTAATAATAAATATTTGTTCTTTATTTTAATAACTTTAATAATTTAATTTAATTTAATTTTACATTTTTCTTTCTTTTTCTTTCTTTCTTTCTTTATTTATTTATTTATTTATTTATTTCTCCCTTTTATTCTGAGCCGTGTGCGTGACAGACTCTTGGTGCTCCAGCCAAGCATCAGGGCTGTTCCTCTGACGTGGCAGTGGCAAGTTCAGGATATTGGTCCACCACAGACCTCCCAGCTCCATGTAATATCAAACGGTGAAAATCTCCCAGAGATCTCCATCTCAACACCAAGACCCAGCTCCACTAAATGACCAGCAAGCTACGGTGCTGGATACCTTATGCCAAACAACTACCAAGAAAGGAACACAACTCCACCCAATAGCAGAGAGGCTGCCTAAAATCATAGTAAGGTCACAGACACCCAAAAACACACCACCAGACATGGACCTGCCTACCAAAAAGAAAAGATCCAGCCTCATTGACCAGAACACAGGCACTAGTGCCCTCCACCAGGAAGCCTACACAACCCACTGAACCAACCTTAGCCACTGGGGACAGACACCAAAAACAACGGGAACTACGAACCTGCAGCCTGTGAAAAGGAGACACCAAACACAGTAAGATAAGCAAAATGAAAAGACAGAAAATCACACAGCAGATGAAGGAGCAAGGTAAAAACGCACCAGACCTAACAAATGAAGAGGAAATAGGCAGTCTACCTGAAAAAGTATTCAGAATAATGATAGTAAAGATGATCCAAAATCTTGGAAATAGAATGGAGAAAATACAAGAAAAGTTTAACAAGGACCTAGAAGAACTAAAGAGCAAACAAACAATCATGAACAACACAATAAATGAAATTACATATCCTCTAGAAGGGATCAATAGCAGAATAAATGAGGCAGAAGAACGGATAAGTGACCTGGAAGATAAAATAGTGGGAATAACTACTGGAGAGCAGAATAAAGAAAAAAGAATGAAAAGAATTGAGGACAGTCTCAGAGACCTCTGGGACACGATTAAACGTACCAACATTCAAATTATAGGGGTTCCCAAAGAAAAAGAGAAAAAGAAAGGGACTGAGAAAATATTTGAAGAGATTATAGTTGAAAACTTCCCTAATATGGGAAAGGGAATAGTTAATCAAGTCCAGGAAGCACAGAGAGTCCCATACAGGATAAATCCAAGGAGAAACACGCCAAGACACATAGTAGTCAAACTATCAAAAAGTAAATACAAAGAAAAAATATTAAAAGCAGCAATGGAAAAACAACAAATAACATAGAAGGGAATCCCCATAAGGTTAACAACTGATCTTTGAGCAGAAATTCTGCAAACCAGAAGGGAGGGGCAGGACATATTTAACGTGATGAAAGGGAAAAACCTACAACCAAGATTACTCTACCCAGCAAGGATCTCATTCAGATTTGACAGAGAAATTAAAACCTTTACAGACAAGCAAAAGCTAAGAGAATTCAGCAGAACCAAACCAGCTTTACAGCAAATGCTAAACCAACTTCTCCAGGCAGGAAACACAAGAGAAGGAAAAGACTTACAATAACAAATGCAAAACAATTAAGAATATGGTAATAGGAGCATACATATCGATAATTACCTTAAATGGAAATGGATTAAATGCTCCCACCAAAAGACACAGATTGGCTGAATGGATACAAAAACAAGACCCGTATATATGCTGTCAACAAGAGACCCACTTCAGACCTAGGGAAACATACAGACTGAAAGTGAGGGGATGGAAAAAGATATTCCATGCAAATGAAAATCAAAAGAAAGCTGGAGTAGCAATTCTCATATCAGACAAAATAGACTTTAAAATAATGACTTACAAGGGACAAAGCAGGACACTACATAATGATCAAGGGATCGATCCAAGAAGAAGATATAACACTTGTAAATATTTATGCACCCAACATAGGAGCACCTCAATACATAAGACAAATACTAACAGCCATAAAAGGGGAAATCGACAGTAACACAATCATAGTAGGCGACTTTAACACCCCACTTTCAACAATGGACAGATCATCCAAAATGAAAAAAAAATAAGGAAACACAACTTTAAATGATACATTAAACAAGATGGACTTAATTGATATTTATAGGACATTCCATCCAAAAACGTCCAGAGATAAACCCATGTACACATGGTCACCTTATCTTGATAAAGGAGGCTAGAGTATACAATGGAGGAAAGACAGCCTCTTCAATAAGTGGTGCTGGGAAAACTGGACAGCTACATGGAAAAGAATGAAATTAGAACACTCCCTAATGCCATACACAAAAATAAACTCAAAATGGATTAAAGACCTTAATGTAAGGCCAGACACACTAAAACTCTTAGAGGAAATAAAAGAAGAACACTCTTTTGAGATAAATCACAGTAAGATCTTGTTTGACCCACCTCCTAAAGAAATGGAAACAAAACTAAAAATACACAAATGGGACCGAGTGAAACTTAAAAGCTTTTGCACAGCAAAGGAAACCATAAACAAGATGAAAAGACAACCCTCAGAATGGGAGAAAATATTTGCAAACGAAGCAAATGACAAAGGATTAGTCTCCAAAATTTACAAGCAGCTCATGCAGCTCAATATCAAAAACACAAACCACCCAATCCAAAAATGGGCAGAAGACCTAAATAGACATTTTTCCAAAGAAGATACACAGATTGCCAAGAAACACATGAAAGAATGCTCAACGTCGTTAATCATTAGAGAAATGCAAATCAAAACTACAATGCGGTATCATCTCACACCGGTCAGAATGGCCATCATCAAAAAATCTACAAACAATAAATGGACAACCTGGAAGAAATGGACAAATTCTTAGAGAAGGTGTGGAGAAAAGGGAACCCTCATACACTGTTGATGGGAATGTAAATTGATACAGTCACTAAGGTGAATAGTATGGAGGTTCACTAAAAAACTAAAAATAGAACTACCATACGACCCAGCAATCCCACTATGGGGCATATATCCTGAGAAAACCATAATTCAAAAAGAGTCATGTACCACAATGTTCATTGCAGCTCTATTTACAGTAGCCAGGGCTTGGAAGGAACCTAAGTGTCCATCAACAGATGAATGGATAAAGAAGATGTGGCACATGTATACAATGGAATATTACTCAGCCATAAAAAGGAACGAAACTGAGTTATTTGTAGTGAGGTGGATGGACCCAGAGTCTGTCATACAGAGTGAAGTAAGTCAGAAAGAGAAAAACAAATACCGTATCCTAACACATATATATGGAATCTTTAAAAAAATATGGTCATGAGGAACCTAGGGGCAAGACGGGAAAAAAGACGCAGACCTGGGCTTCCCTGGTGGTGTACTGGTTGAGAATCCGCCTGCCGATGCAGGGGACACGGGTTCGTGCCCCGGTCTGGGAGGATCCCACATGCCACGGAGAGGCTGGGCCCGTGAGCCATGGCCACTGAGCCTGCGCGTCCGGAACCTGTGCTCCACAACTGGAGAGGCCACAACAGTGAGAGGCCCGCGTACCGAAAAAAAAAAAAGAAAGGTCGCAGACCTACTAGAGAATGGACTTGAGGACACGGGGAGGGGGAAGGGTAAGCTGGGACAAAGTGAGAGAGTGGCATGGACATATATACACTACCAAATGTAAAACAGATAGCTAGTGGGAAGCAGCCACATATCACAGGGAGATCAGCTCAGTGCTTTTTGACCACCTAGAGGGGTGGGATAGGGAGGGTGGGAGGGAGGGAGATGCAAGAGGGAGGGGATATGGGTATATACGTATATGTATAGCTGATTCACTTTGTTATAGAGCAGAAACTAATACACCATTGTAAAGCAATCATACTCCAGTAAAGATGTTAAAAAAAAAGTGTGTTTGTTCAAAATAAATAAATAAATAACTTTCCTAACTGCTTAGGAAAGTTATTTCTCCTTCCTATGAAATGAAAAATGATGTATAAGGGCACTTAGTATTGACTATAAATTCCAGTTCTGTCAGTGATGGTATCTGGCGCATGAGGGGCACCCAAGTTAGGGAGCTTTTGGTTAATTTCCCTGGGCCATATAGAGCAAAGTGTTCTCTCAAATACTCTCTGGAAATTCGGAGCCTCAAATATGTTTGCCACCTTCCCACAAGTCATCATATTTATTAACATCCTTGTCTTATTTTTCTAGAAGCAGGAGTTTCTAGCAGATCTTTTCCCTTTGTGAAAGGATGTATTTCTCTGTGAGGTGGATCTAGGCCGCCTTAGTCTGTCCTCTAATGTTCACCTCACAGGCACTTTACCTGGTTGATAATATCTTTGAGGCCAACTTCCTGTAATGTTTTTCTTTTTCTTTTCTTTTTTTTACCTTAGGAGCACTGTATAATAAAAACTCCATTAAAGATGCAAAACCAAAGTGAGCCATGAAGCAAGACACGATGGGGCCTATCAGCATTCCTAAGCGTGTTCAAGGCGAAAGCATTTCAGAGGGAGTTAAACAACAGTCATTATAGCTATCTTTGTTGACCTCTGAATCTATATGCCAGTCACTGTGTTTGACATACATTAATTCTCATAAAACTTCTGTCATGTTGACATTATTATCTCCCTTTTACAAATGGGGAAAGAGGATCACATAAATTAAATGACTTTCTCAGGGCAACAGCTAGTAAGTTTCAGGGCTGGATTTGTATCCAAAATAAAGTGGGCTTTGTTTGGTTTTTTGACTCTCTTTTCTTCTTAGTAGTACTGCATACATTTATTATTTATATGTATTAAAAGGGATAAAATAAGTTTGGACTCCTCTCTCACACAACATGAAGTTCTGTATGATCTAAAGATAAAAATGTTGAAGTAAAATATATATATTATGGAAAACGTATGCATAATCTAGGAGTCAAGAAAAATTTCTGTGCAAGCTGGAAAACCTAGACACTCTAGAGAAATGACTGACATATTTGAGTGCTTAAAACTTAAAATGTAATCATATGGCAAACGTAAAGGTAAATAAAACCAGAAGACAAATAATAGAGGAACATATATTTGTAAGACACATGACAGATAAAGGGTTCAATATCCAACATATAAAAAATTTCCCACACATTAATAAGAAAAGACAAACACCCTAATTGAAAGTGGTTAAAAAGGGTAAAAAGGGCTGTTCAAGGAGGCAGAAAACCCCCTTGCCAATAAACAAGTGAAATTACTCAACTTTACTAGCAATCAGGCGTATTGAAATTAAATTAACAAGGAAATATCACTTTAAGACCATTAAACATGTTATCACACATTGCTGGAGTTTTGTGGAGGTTAATATGTTATCTCATACATTTGCCGAGGGAAATGTGCAGTATATTAAAGCCATTTGGAAGTCAATCTGGCAACCCCTATTAAAATTAAGAATTTACATAAACTTTAACTAAGCAATTCCATTTCCGGGGCCTTCTTCCATAGAAGATAAAAGCACGGGTATATAACAGTGAATATGAACAAGATAAATTTTACGTATATATTGAGATTAATTGCAACGTTTTTTCTAGTAGCCAAAAAACTGGAATCAACTTGAATGTCCTCAATAGAGGAATGGTTTAATAAGTTGTCTTTCACTCAAACCATTGCATTTTACATAACTAGTTTAAAAAGTGTGTTAAGTCTATACCATTCGATGTGGAAAACATTTCTCTGAAATGTTTCTACGTGAGAAAAACTACGTGCAGTAAAGAGTAAAATAGTGCCCCTATATGTTTTTATGCATACATATGTATGTTACCTTATTTATGAACATAGACAAAGATATGCAAAGATTCACACCAGGCTTTTAACACTGCTTATCCAGTGGAGGAGTGGCTAATGAAGTGTAAAAATCCTATAGATGTACAGGCTTTCTCAATATTTATGTATATGTATGAATATATATATATATAATTCTCAACATTTATATATAATTGCTTTATGTAAATGCACATGTAAATTACATATGTGTAAAGCCATGTACAAAGAGATAGTTGCTGAAAGTGTGCATATCATAGAGAGTGTTTTGAGTTTTTAGTGTTTAGGGTTCTTTTTTTTTAACTTTCTTTCTTGTACTTTGAGTTTTTCAAAATAAAAATTTTACATGATTTTAAGTTTAACATTTTCTAAAGCCAACATTATAGAGCAGGTTAAGGAAATGACCCAGTATCTACAGAATGATTTGATTGTTCAGTCCTCCAGCAGTTCATCAAACTACATTGAGCAGCAACCGTGACATTGTGTCAGGAGTGTTAAAGTGGTTGGGATTACAGAGATGAATGAAATATGCTCCTTCTTGTTGTATATTACAACAAGACAAACATATAAATGAACCATTCTAATACAATATGGCTATTGCTTTAATATAAGAATTTGTAGGACCATAGGGGCAATGAACTCTGCAGGCATTGGTGGTAGAGAGGCTTCAGAGGGAAAGAACCATTTGAGCTTAGCCTTAAAGACTGAGGATGCTTTCATCACTCACCAGCCTTAGGTGGGGAAGGGAAAGCAATCCCTTCAAAGAGGAAGGAATCAACATCTAGTCCTATTTCATTCATCAAGAATGTGGAGGAGGAAGTAAACAGTTTATTATTTATAGTCTCAAATGATGGTAATGTGTGGAAGATGGGCAAATGGAACAAGAGACTTTGGAAGAGTCCTGATCAGGAACTAATAAAATGAGAACCTGCTTTGAAACATGCAAGCAGGTTTTTCTGAGGGAAGAAGAACTCTAAGCTGCGTTTAATGAAAGGAAGCAACTGTCAAAGCAATCTGACTAAGTTCAGTACATTACGTTTGCAGTTGGGGAAGAAATATGGGTTGCTGTTCATTTAGGACCTGTGGAAGAGGTTGGAGAAAAGGGGATAGGTATTCAAGCAATGATTCATTAGGTAGAAAGAAGAGAATGTTAGAAATCAGACACTACTGCCACTTACTGAATAAATTCATCATAAGCCATATACAGACACATTATAAAGTATCTAAAGGTACCAGAATGCTTGACCATTGAGGTAAGGTGCCCCAAAATACTGTGTCTTCAAGGAAAATACAAGGGTTCAGTACTCATGGGTTAGCAGCAGTTAACATAAGACACACTAGCTTTTGGGGAGTGGGGGAGAAAGAAGCAAGGATTATGCATGTATGTATTTATATCATAGATGATAACAACAGAAGCCATTTAATCAAATGCTTATTATTGGCCTAATATAATGTCAGGTGTTTTACATAAATTACCTCATTTAATCCCAGCATGGCTCTAAGATCTAGATACATGTTCCTATCATTCCCTTTTTACAGATGAGGAAACTAAGTCTTACAGGAGTTAAAAAACGTACTCAAGGTCAAATAGCTTTTAGGTGGTGAAGCTGTACATTGAGATCGGACTTTAAATCCTATGCTCCCAACTGCTCAACTAGACACTAAGTTATATTCCCCCTGCTAAACCCTAGTCCCAGCCATCATCATATCACACCTGTATTGTCCCAACAGCCTGTCACCCCTCTGGTCCTACACAGTTCACAACATCCAGTGAACTTTCTAAAACATACATCAGACGACATCACTTTCCTTTATCAAACCATCCAGTGGCCCTCCACTGCACGTAAGATAAAATCCAAGTTCTTACCCTGCAGGTCCCTATGTGACCACTTCTCTGCCAGCCTCTCCAGTCTCGGTCATCAATCTCCGCTCTGCCCCTCTCTGACTGCACTCCAGTCACTCACCCTTCTGCTCTTCCTCAACACACTCTTCTCGTTCTGGCCTCACGGCATTGCTACTTGCTAGTCTACCTAAAATGCTCTTCTTCAAAGTCTTCACACAGCTGACTCGACCTCATTATTCAGATCTTGATTCAAATATCAGCTCCTTAGAGAAGGTTCCCCACACCAACAACAAGAACGACCCCTTTGCCCATGAAAACAGAAGTTACTTGAGGACAGGAACTATTGATTTCATGTTCTTCACTCTAATTCCAGAACCAAGAGTAATATCTGACACCTACTAGGCACTCAGGACATATTTCTTTCCTGAAATACTGGTATCTTTTTTAAAGTGTCATACTCATATGCCTATGAGTATATCTACATATATATATATATATATGTATATATATATATATATTTATGGATATGTGAGCTTGTTGTCACCTCACAGAAGTGGAATGTACATCCCTCACCCAAAATTTGGTTTGAATGTCAAGACTAATGATGCCACACATATACCAAGAAGGTATGAAAAGGATTATTACTCACATAATGAGTTATGCATCAAAAATGCAGTTAGACCAAAAAAAGAAAAAAGAAAAAACTGGTAACTGTGAAGTGTTGGGTAATTAGATGGTTGTGATTCTTTCATTCTATAGATATAGGAATAGATATAGAAATAATCTAAACTTCAAGTTCTACACCTTAAGTATATACAATTTTTATTTATCCATTATACCCCAATAAAACTGAAAAAATGGGATCAGTCTCAATGACAACTTACCCATGGTGTTTGTCTGATAACTAAAACATTGCGTGGTTTATTTAATTTAATTTGGACTTGTTTATGTAAGCCATTATGGCACCTGCAGCATGAGACCAATAAGAAAGGTGAACGTTCCATTGAATATCTAGTACTATCAAGAGCTAGTACTATATATTCTGAGAAGTGAAATGAGTGCCTTAGTCTCTCTATCAATGTGCAGAACTTCAAAGAAGGTAAAGAGTGCTATGGTGAGACATTGTATTGTGGCTTTAATATGTGCAGAAGATGTGTGCCCTTGATTTATATTTTGGGTATCCGTGAGGCAAGAGATTCTATGAGTTCTTTACCCCAAATGAGGCAACCTTGGAGAAGGAATTGTTTGCATTGGCCAGAACAGATGGTCAGACCGCTGGCAGTGGCCCAAAGATCTATAAAAATGTGAAGATGAGGCCAATTGTTGGCTAAGACATGGCCAAGTGCTCAGATAACTGGCTAAAGTTTGGCCAACTGAGCTGATCCTGTGTCCTGTCCTTTATCAGGAACATTCTGATGAAGAGATGAAAAGCAGCAAGAGTCAAGCAAGCTCCATTAAGTGTGACAGTGGCAATGCCATTGGTTAAGTGAATGAACCCCCTTTGGTATTCACTGTGTTGAGCCAAAGGGGCTCCCCAGGTATCCAAGTGTTCTAAGAGATGACCTCCTCTAGCACTGTGGCATCCGGCAAGGGACCCAGCACAGGGGACGTTACCCTCTCCTGAAAGTAGGGTATGCAGAGAGCCCAGGTTCAGCTCCATCCTGTAGCAAGGAGGCTTCACTAGCTGTGCTGGGCTTGCAGGGTGCTGTTTCCATGATCAAAGGCCTAACGGGCAGCTGTATACTGAGTGTCACAGGTTCAGGACCTGAGATAGTCTATATTTCCAGGAAAGTCCAGTATGTACCCACCAATTGCTACACTAATGGCATACAGCATTGGGCCAAGGAAGGTAGTTCCTTGTATCAGAAGCCCATGCAACTAACGGCCATCACTGATGGTAGAGGGACTCCAAGATATATGAGAGAAGGTTGCTAAAGCTCCCACAGTGAAGGAACCCCGGGGGTCCGTAACAGGAATGCCTGTTCTATGGCCATTCAGGCAGATTCTAGTATCTTTTTACAGGGGGTCTCATTCAAGTTGGGCCTATTTGCAAGTTACAGAACAAAAAAAAAGCTTTGTAAATGAGGAGTGTTGCCCCCAGAATCTAAACATGTCGAAAACATGTTGGGCTTGTTTTAACAATGTGGGTCCTAAGAAGACTAAAAGCTGTTTCTTGACACTGTCAGGACTGGAGCAGCCCTCAACTTACTAAATAATTTTCAGGAGCTTAACTGAAGTGGTGGGGCCCTGTACTATGGGTCTCATGTGAATCTCCTCAAAGGAGGATGTCATTAGTGTGATGTCATAACTGTGTACCCGAAAAAAGTTAGAGCTGGTTAAAATATTGCCTGTGAAGACTATGTGAGATGGCAGGCGTGGAGACTGAGCACATTGAGTACCCAGGTGAAGGTGTATTGTGTCCCTTTAAAGGTGAAGGTTAACTGCAGCTGAGAGGTTGTTGAACTAGGCACTGAATAGAACATGCTAGCCAAATACTTTGCTCTAACTGCAAAGTATTTACCAGTTACTTATTTATTATTGGGTGGAATCAGTCATTTCTATAGGTGGGGCCATGACGCCAAGGGTACGAATTCACACTGAGGCACCGGTCCTGTTTTGCCTGGTTTAAGAACAAGTAAAACTTGGCTGTTAAATGCAGCAGAAGTGGGGATAACCACACCTTCTCTAACTAGGTCTTATATAATGGGTTTCAATCTGTGAAAACCGTGCTTTCATTTAGATTGAACCTTTTCTTAAACACTGAGGTGAAAGGTATTATTTTAACTAGGGGGAAAGGTCCATAGGGTCCCATAGTTTTCAAGCTGATTATAAGGGCCAGAGACTTAACTTGATTACTTATTGGGTCAGGTTCTCCACGTGCACTAGAGGATATTTTAGGGTAATGGATTTCTTGGCTATGGAAAAGTTAGGCACGGAAATAATTTGGATGGTTCAGGTTAGGCATATCTGTTTCTATTTTATGTTCACCTACTCCCTGGCTGGGAGTGGATGAACATAAAGTGTGGCCAGATGTGGGCCAGAAGGGGAAGGGGAATTAATGAGGCTTCAAAACTGTCCATTGTCAAACATCAAAAGTGGAATCAGATTATGACACACACTGCCACCACACATACAGCACCCCTCTCCCCATCTGGGACCTCCCAAACACACACGGAAACACCAAGTCCATTTCCTCCTCACCAGCAGGATAAAGTGTTCAGGAAGAAATCTGTCTTCAGAGCTCAGTCCTCAACCAGTCCTTATTCCCGGTGTCTGGCTAAATATGGACTGTCTGGTCTGGGCCCCAAACTGGCAGGATACTACCTCCCTCCCTTCTCACACGGCTGCCCCTTCCTGCCTTCCTTCAGTCCCCATCACCGAAGAACAGACAGAGATACACACACATCTTTCTACAACAGCTTGTACATCAATAGCTGAGGGCTTTTTTATTTGGTCTCTACACAGGTGACCATGTCTCCAGTGCTTTCTCTGGAGAGACAACAGAGACAGCAAGGTCTCAGTCACCTGATAGACCCAGGGCAGCACTTTATGAACTGCTGGAAGAGCCCTCTGGGACGTTTTCATCCTCCTCTGGCTCTTTAGTCATTGTTGTACTCCGCCAGTAATAGAATGCTAGCATGTTTGGCTTCTTCTGTGTAGAACCTCTTCCCGAATTCTGACGACGGACTGATTTTCTTAAGTCGACCACCTCCTGAATCTGGTCGGAAAACAAAGTGATACAGAAAGATATTGATTTGGGGAAAGAGGATGGGAAGGAGAACTTTGAGAGAATGGGTGTGGATTGAGAAGGGGTTTGTGCCAGGGAAGGGCTGGGTAAGTCTTGGGTGGGGGATGAAGAGGAGGCACGTGAGTCGGGTAATCTGACCTCTTCCATCTTATAGCCCTGGAGTGGAGAATTCACCCTCTCCCTTCTGCGTTGGCCCCCCGGTGTTTGTTGCTCTGACCTCTCGGTGTTTCTCCGTGCATCACGGTTAGGCTCCTGGGGGACTGTAGTTTCCTCTGCCATGTCAGTAGCAACAGTGTGCTCTACTCCAAGGCTCCTGGCCTCTCTATATATACCCTGCCAGGACAATGAAGAGCCACACCCATCAGCTTTGATTGGTCAGCCAATGGTAGCGCTGGGGTGGCTGTGACATCACAAAGCACTACCCTTGAAGATACGTGGGGGGAGGGGAGGGGTGCAGAGGAGTCTAGGTGCTCTGGTTAGAGAAAGGGAGTGCTTCCTCAACACCCAGTAAAGAGCCTTCCCAAATTGACTTTCCACTCTTCCTCATCTTCTCTGGTTCAATCCTTGTGGTGCACATGTTAGGGAGAAGGTGTTCCCTCCAAACCATTCCACATGGCCTCCCCCATTCAGTGTTTAATTCTGTTGTCTCCCAGATCTCATCACCTGGTATTGTGTGGTTTTTAAAAACTTTTTATTTTAGAACAGTTTTAGGTTTACAGAGTAATTGTGAAGATCATATTCATACACTCCACAACAAATTTCCCTTCTTAACATTGTACATTAGTATGGTACAATTGTTCAACTTAGTGAACCAACACTGAAACAGTATTATTAACTAAAGTCTGTACTTCATCAGAATTCCTTTTTTTTTAAATGTTGAGCCTTCTTTTAATTAATTTATTTTTATTTTTAGGCTGTGTTGGGTCTTCGTTTCTGTGTGTGGGCTTTCCCTAGTTGTGGCAAGCAGGGGCCACTCGTCATCGTGATGGGCGGGCCTCTCACTGTCGCGGCCTCTCTTGTTGCGGAGCACAGGCTCCAGATGCGCAGGCTCAGCGGCTGTGGCTCACGGGCCTAGTTGCTGTGCGGCATGTGGGATCTTCCCACATCAGGGCTCGAACCCGTGTCCCCTGCATCATCAGGCAGATTCTCAACCTCTGTGCCACCGTGGAAGCCCCAGATTGCCTTATTTTTTACCTAATATTCTTCTTCTGTCCCAGGATCCCAACCAAGATTCTACATTCAATTTAGTCATTCCATGTTATAACTTCTTAGGCTCCTCTTGGCTGTGACAGTTTTTTAGACTTCTTGTTTTTGAAGACTTTGACAGTTTGGGGTCTTGTGTTTTGTCTTTTACATTAGGTCTGCAGATGTTATTGCTCTTATAGGTAAAAGTTTTTATAAGTTTCTTCTTCCAGAGAACCTCAAATCAAGTCAGTACCATCAGTGTTATGGACTTCCCCGTGGCAATGGTTGAACTAATCTCTTGGCTTTGTCACAGAGGTGACACAAATGTTTTTCTCTAGAGGTCTGAGGATCAGGATCATTTTTATTTATGACAGAGGCACAGGGGCAGCAGCAGAAGCATTTTGTAAGGTACTAGTGAGTCATTTACTTTTAGAAGTATGACCTCAGCATCCCACATAGTTAACGGCTCTTCCTCCACACGAGTGACCATCCAATGGACCTGTATATTGAACAGACTGTCAGTCTTTCTCCTGAGCTCTATATAGAAAGGGGGCCAACATGTGGTTGAGACACAACCAGTGTTCACATGGTAAGAGTCATTTCTTTGAGGTTAGTATCAGTCGCACCTTAGTTTGGAATTGAAACACGTGATTCAACCTGAGAATCACAAATAGGTCCAGGTTGAGACACAGGATTCAGGACTGCTTTAAGGAAGGTCCCAATCCAATAATCCTTTCACTATATGCCAAGTGGCTAAACTGACTTATGTTGGTCAAAGCTTTAGCAGACACTCAGTAGGACTAACAAATGCAGCACAAAGAAGCAAGTTCAAAGCACAAGCTAGCCAGCAGGCAGTAGCCCAAGTGCCTGTTCACCAGCATAGAGCAGAGCCAGTTAGAAAGCCAAAGCAAGAGAAGAAAGACCCCCGGTGGTAAGGGATAGCACCTTGATGTCCTGCTCACAGGACAAGTTGTTGGAATCACACCACAGAGACAGGATGGACCCTTCAACCCAAATTCGGTTTGGATGTCGAGACTGATAACACATACACCTAGAGAGTATGAAAAACCTTACTACATAAGGAGGCTTTCTGGGGAGAGCAGGGCAGGCTCTCAAGCAGGTTCAAGAATGGCTTGAGAGAGCAGAAGAAGGAGACTGGCTTGGCTTTTATGGTGGTGAGGGGATGACGCTGGAGTGTTCCCACACACAGGTCAGGTTTTGCACAGCCTGAACTTCCTCCTGGCCCACAGAAGAGAGAGTACCTGAGCTTTCTTATCCGATCTAGGGAAGCAGGGGAAGAGGCAGTGGTAGGGCTCTTTTATAGAATAATGTTGTGTAAATGCAAGGTGTTTAGCACAGTTTAGAATTCTCATAACCATTATAACCACACTTATATTGTTTTCAGTTAAACTACGTTTCACTAGATTAGTATTTCCCAAATTATGGTCCTTTAAATATTATTTAAGGTGGCTTAGAATAATCTTGGTTCATCACAGAGAAACTGTGTAGAAAGAGAAAAGACTGCTAGCCTCAGGAGGTCTGACACACTGGTCACAAAAGAGCAGACTTCATTGTACTATCTGCTGAATTATGAGGGGTTTCTAACATGTTTCCCATCCTGGGTGACTACTGTAGCACCCAAAGACTGTAATAATAATTACCGAAACTAACATTTATTGACTACTAACTCTATGTAGGAATTATGCTAAATACCCATATACATATTTAATCCTCATCACAACCCTATTGAGATAAGTGGCAAAAGAGTGGTTTCTGTCATTTCTGCCAGGACATCTCCATTCCAATTGCAGAAGCAGAAAAGAGCATATAGGAGGGCACATGGGAATATTTATGGGCCAGGCTCAAAAGGGGTATGCATTACTCCTGCTCACATTTCCTTGGGAAAAACTCACATAGCCACATCTAACTACAAGAGAAAATGAGAAATGTAGTCTACCTGGTAGAAGAGGAGAACTTAAATGTTGGAGATAAGCTAGCAATCTCTGTCTCCACCATCTTGTTCTTCACTCTCCCCAGTATTTACAGTAGAGCCTGGCACATAGTAGGTGGCCATGAATATTTCTGTTGAATGAATGGGTTTCAACATTTTTGGTCAGTTGTGGGGATCAACAGCATATAGAACTTGGTTAAGCAATGGTTTCCTAGATATGACACAAAAAGCACAAGCAACAAAGAAAGAGTAAATTGGACTATATCAAAATTTTAAAATGTTTTCTTCTGCAAAAAAATACCACGAAGAAAGCAAAAAGGCACACCAAAGAGAGATCCTGGCAAATCATATATTTAATAAAAGTGTAGTATCCAGAATACAGAAAGAACTCTTACAACTCAACAACAAAAATACAAACAACCCAACTGAAAATCAGGTAAAGGACTTAAATAGACATTGTGCTAATGAAGATATACAAATAGCCAACAAACATATGAAAATATGCTCAATACCATTAGTCGTGAGGGAAATGCAAATCAAAACCACGATGAGATGCCACTTCAAACCCACTAGGAAGGCTATAACTTTTTTAAAAAGAAAATAACAAGTTTTGACAAGGGTGTAGAGAAAGTGAAACACTCATACACGTCTGGTGGGAACATAAAATGATACAGCCTCTGTGGAAAACATTTTGGCAGTTACTCAACAAGTTAAACATAGACTTGCCATATTACCCAGTAACTCTACTCCTAGGTATATAATGAAAAGAGTTGAAAAGGAGGGAACAACAGCAACAACAACAACAAAAAAAAAAACAGGTGAATTGAGCAACACAAAAGCAAAGGGCAGATAATGTTTCAAGAAGTAAAAAATGGTCAACTTTATTAAATACTTTTACAGGTAATATAGGGACAGACAAATGACGATTGAACTTGTTAGTAGAGAGGTCATTGGTACATTTGATAAGAAGGAAATTGAAAGAGTGGAAAATATTTTAATATAAACCTGGATGTGTATTAAGGAGAAAATGTGAGATCAGAAAGTGAGGGGCGGATAGACAATTTCTTTTGCGAGTTTTGGTGCTAAGGGGAGGAGAAATATGGGACTATAGCTGGAGGGGGATTTGGTATTAAGAGAGTGTATTTTTAAGAGGGTAGATTCTAGAATGCATCTAGCCAATATAAATGACTGAATGAAACAGACGACATAAAAATCCAAAGGGATAATTGCAGAAGAAAAAATATTGAGAAAGCAAGAGGGGTATTCAGAGCACTAGTAGATGGGATCGGTAGCAAATGTGGAAATCTTGGCTTTCCATGAGAATGAGTAATATTTATAGATTCTACAGTGGAGAAGGAAACGATTATGGTATGATTACAAATGCAGGTAAGATGGTAGATTTGGTGGGGAAATATAAAAGAATTTTCTCTTGACTCTTCAGTTTTCTCAGTGAAGGATGAGCTAAGGGCATAAAATAACAAGAGTGAGGGTAGGGTTTTGAGAAATTGAGGGGAAGATAAAGTATTGGATATTCATTTTGTGTAATGGAAATGGGTGTATAATATGGAAGGATTGATCATTTAAGATATGTGGTCAAGAATTTAAGGTGAGATCAGTTAGCTTTGTCTTGTAAATTTCTACAGCAACATCCATCACTGGTATATAGGAACAAAGCAGGTAGATAGCTAAATTTAACAAGGGTTGTGGTTTTGCCAGGGAAGTACTAGGGTGGGAAAGTGAGTAGGGAGATGAAGGTTGATGAAAGTAAGTGATACTCATGATAAATTGGTAAGCAATGAGGAAATGCGAAAAGAGAAATGTGGCTGATGCTGAAAAGTAGTAGAATTCACAGATTGGAGTTCAAAATTGAAGAATTTTTAGAGTTGGGTGTGTGAAGGTGTGTATACCTGCACGTGAGGGAGGTAGTTTGCTAGGAAAGATAATCAGTTGTAGCCCAAGAGATGTGTGTTATAAAATCAGGATTTCAGAGTTGCTGTAATTTTTGAGAATGTCAATGTCTAGGGCATGAGCATTAGAGTGAGTGGCTTAAGTATGATGGAAGAAAAATACCATTGGAATTGAGGGCATGAAAGTTCTGCAAAGCCAAAAATGCTGGATGAATATCCACATAGATGACAGATGTTGAAGTTGCCAAGATGGTGGCAGTACTAAAAGTGGAGAAGAAGACTCAGGAAAGTGTCTAATGAATGAAGGTAAAGAAATAGATGGCGTAGCACATGATATTATCTAATAGCAAGAACTACAAATGAGCTCTGAATTTTGAAAGGGAAAGGAGCAGAAATGGTTTGAAAGTGACAGTGAGTCGACTCCTTGGGGTATGTGAGGAAAACTAACGTTTGCTCAAGAGGACTGCAGGGGAAGTGATTTCCTCAAGGCACAGCCATATTCCAGTCATAAAACAGAGATTAAGGGAACACGGAGACAACAACTTGAAGCTACTGGGGAGTTTCTTAATGATAGACTATGAGTTACAGAGGGCAGGAAAGAAGCGCTCATGAAGTTGGGGAGAGGGTTGGGTCCAATTCCGTCAAGTGCAGTGCAATACGTGAATAAGGGTCTAGTTAATGATGGATAATCTGCAGGGTGGTGACTTAAGTAAAAGTGATAAGACAAGATGGACCTTGTGACTGCACGGCAGATTGGGAGGTGAGTAAAGCCCTCCAGACTACAGATTGCTTAATCTAGGCTGACCTAGAACTAAGAAGAATCCAGAAATCCCACTGAAACCTGTTTCCTCTAAATATCATGTATCCTGTATGATGATCCAGCATTTCAAAGATAGACTAGTAAGGACATCTAAGAGGGTAGGCTTGAAAGGAAACTAGTGTGTTTGCTCAAGAGTGTGAGTGTGTATGAAAAATATCAACAGCAAATTCTAATGTCAGAGGGTTGCTACTATAGGCTTATGGAGCCATGCACTATTCTTGGACAACCCAAGGTGCCTGCACAGATGTGGCCCAGATGCAAGCACCAACACTTACTGGGCACCTGCAAAGCCAAAGCTGGGGAAGATGGAAGGCCAAGTGGAAGTGGTATTTTCCCAAGACAGGAATCTATTTACTTAGGCTTCCTAAATGGCAGGTGGACAAAAAATGGAAGAAAGGAAATTAAGCTTCTTTTTGCCTAACATCTCTCCTCAGGAGGAAGTACTTGGAGTTGTATTTCCTACATAAATTCCACTGCTAAAACTCCAGGGAGCTCATCAGTGGGCAGATGTTCCCACCTAAGTATGGTTACCAGCAAACATTTATTCAAAATCATGGCTGCATCTGGCTCACATTAGAAGGGTTCTCTTTGTCATTGTCTTTTAAAAGAACAATTCCCCATGCTTATAAATCCAGACTCAGAACATCAATTCAACCAACCTCAGGAGCCCTGTGGCTACACCTTCCTGCTGGGAATCAGCATGGTCCCCAGACAATCAATTTCAGGAGTATTACCAAAGTGTTTTCATTTTCAGTGTTTATCCACTGGAATGTCTACGAGTGAAGAATAGACAGGGCAATACAATCCTAAGATTCAATTTCTTTCATCAAATACAAACTGTGTATATGAGCATCAAGGCAAGAGGATGGAGGACTTTAACTGAAATTCCAATAGATATCTAAGTGCAAATCCTGGAACCATCCCATGCTAGCATTGTGAGTTAGGATAGGTACTTAACCACTCTGAGCCTGTTTTCTGATCTCTAAAAAAAAAATAGAAGGATAATATCTCATACAGCTGTTGCAAAGATCAACTCAAATAATTCATGTACAGAATATAGCACAACAACCTACAGAATGGGAGAAAATATTTGTAAATCGTGTATCTGATAAGGGATTTTTATTCAGAATATATAAAGAACTCTTACATGCCTGTGATAAGAAGGTAAATAACCCAACTTTTAAAATGGGCAGAAGATCTAAATAGACATTTCTGCAAGGAAGATATACAAATGGCCAGCAAGCACATTAGAGACGCTTGACATCATTATTCATCAGGAAAACACAAATGAAAACCACAGAAAGATACCATTTCATACCCATGCGGATGGCTAGAATCCAAAAGTCAGATAATCATAACTGTTGGTGGGGATTTAGAGAAATCAGAACCATCTTACACTGTTAGTGAGAATGTAAAATGGTATACCTGCTTTGGAAAAGTTTGGTAGTTTCTCAGAGGGTGAAACAGTGTTACTGTATGACCCACTTGTAGGTATATTCCCAAGATAAATGCAAATATATGTCCATACAAAAACTTGTACATAAATATTCATAGCAGCAATATTCATAATACCCAAAGATGGAAACAACCCAAATGCCCATCAACTGACCAGTGGACAAACAAAATGTGGCAAATCCATACAACAGAATACTATTCAGACATCAAAAAAATGAAGAACTAATATATGCTACAATATGGCTGAACCTTAAAAACATTATGCTAAGTGAAAGAAGTCAGTCACAAAAGACCACATATTATGTGATTCTATTCATATGAAATGCTCAGAACAGGCAAATCTATAGCTACAAAATAGATCAATAATTGCTTAAGGCTGAGGCAGAAGTTGTTGGGAGCATAGGGGATTCACAGCTACAAGATACGAGGGTTTCTTTTTGAGGTGTTGAAAACGTTCTAAAATAGACTGGAGGGAACTTCAAGACGTCGGAAGATTAAGACGTGGAGATCACCTTCCTCCCCACAGAAGCATCAGAAATACATCTACACATGGAACTGCTCCTATAGAACACCCACTGAACGCTGGCAGAAGACTTCAGACCTCCCAAAAGGCAAGAAACTCCCCAGGTAGCTGGGTAGGGCAAAAGAAATAAAGAAAATGTAGAGACAAAGGAATAGGAACGGGACCTGCACCAGTGGGAGGGAGCCTGAAGGAGGAAAGGTTTCCACACACTAGAAGCCCCTTCACTGGCGGAGACTACAGGTGGCGGACGGGGGCAGCTTCGGAGCCACGGAGGAGAGCGCAGCAACAGGGGTGCGGAGGGCAAAGCGGAGAGGTTCAAGCACGGAGCATCGGTGCCGACCAGTACTCACCAGCCCGCGAGGCTTGTCTGCTCACCTGCTGGGACGGGTGGGGGCTGGGAGCTGAGGCTTGGGCTTCGGTCTGAGCGCAGGCAGAGGACTGGCAGTGTGAACACAGCCTGAAGGGGTTAGTACGCCACGTCTAGCCAGGAGGGAGTCCAGGAAAAGTCTGGAGCTGCCGCAAAGGCAAGAGACTTTTTCTTCCCTCTGTGATTCCTGGTGCACGAGCAGAGGGGATTCAGAGCGCCGCCTAAAGGAGCTCCAGCGATGGACGCGAGGCGCAGCTAGGAGCGCAGACACCAGAGATGGGCATGAGATGCTAAGGCTGCTGCTGCCGCCACCAAGAACCCTGTGTGCGAGCACAGGTCACTATCCACACCTCCCTTCAGGGAGCCTGTGCAGCCCGCCACTGCCAGTGTCCCGTGATCCAGGGACGACTTCCCCGGGAGAACGCACGGCGTGCCTCGGGCTGGTGCAACGTCACGCCGGCCTCTGTCACTGCAGGCTCACCCTGCCTCCGTACCCCTCCCTCCTCCAGGCCTGAGCGAGCCAGAGCCCCCAAAGCAGCGGCTCCTATAACCCCATCCTGTCTGAGCGAAGAACAGACGCTCTCAGGAGACCTACACGCAGAGGCGGGGTCAAATCCAAAGCTGAACCCCGGGAGCTGTGCGAACAAAGAAGAGAAAGGGAAATCTCGCCCAGCAGCCTCAGGAGCAGCGGATTAAATCTCCACAATCAACTTGATGTACCCGGCATCGGTGGAACACCTGAATAGACAACGAATCATCCCAAATGGAGGAGGTGGACTTTGGGAGCAACGCTATTTATACATTTTTTCCCTTTTTCTCTTTTTGTGAGTGTGTATGCGTATGCTTCTGTGTGTGATTTTGTCTGTATATTTTGGCACTTACCGTTTGTCCTAGGGTTCTGTCTGTCCGTTTTTTGTTTTTTTTTAGTATACTTTTCAGCGCTTGATATCATTGGTGAATTGGTTTATTCGTCTGGTTTTTCTCTTCTTTTTCGTTTTTTTAATTACTTAAAAAATTTTAATAAAAAATTTTTGTTCTTTATTTTAATAACTCTTTAATAATTTAATTTAATTTAATTCTACATTTTTATTTATTTATTTATTTATTTATTTCTCCCTTTTATTCTGAGCCGTGTGTGTGACAGACTCTTGGTGCTCCAGCCAAGCATCAGGGCTGTTCCTCTGACGTGGCAGAGGCAAGTTCAGGATATTGGTCCACCACAGACCTCCCAGCTCCACGTAATATCAAACGGTGAAAATCTCCCAGAGATCTCCATCTCAACACCAAGACCCAGCTCCACTAAATGACCAGCAAGCTACGGTGCTGGATACCTTATGCCAAACAACTACCAAGAAAGGAACACAACTCCACCCAATAGAAGAGAGGCTGCCTAAAATCATAGTAAGGTCACAGACACCCCAAAACACACCACCAGACTTGGACCTGCCTACCAAAAAGAAAAGATCCAGCCTCAGTGACCAGAACACAGGCACTAGTCCCCTCCACTAGGAAGCCTACACAACCCACTGAACCAACCTTAGCCACTGGGGACAGACACCAAAAACAACGGGAACTACGAACCTGCAGCCTGTGAAAAGGAGACCCCAAACACAGTAATATAAGCAAAATGAAAAGACAGAAAAACACATAGCAGATGAAGGAGCAAGGTAAAAACGCACCAGACCTAACAAATGAAGAGGAAATAGGCAGTCTACCTGAAAAAGTATTCAGAATAATGATAGTAAAGATGATCCAAAATCTTGGAAATAGAATGGAGAAAATACAAGAAAAATTTCACAAGGACCTAGAAGAACTAAAGAGCAAACAAACAATCATGAACAACACAATAAATGAAATTACATATCCTCTAGAAGTGATCAATAGCAGAATAAATGAGGCAGAAGAACGGATAAGTGACCTGGAAGATAAAATAGTGGGAATAACTACTGGAGAGCAGAATAAAGAAAAAAGAATGAAAAGAATTGAGGACAGTCTCAGAGACCTCTGGGACACGATTAAACGTACCAACATTCAAATTATAGGGGTTCCCAAAGAAAAAGAGAAAAAGAAAGGGACTGAGAAAATATTTGAAGAGATTATAGTTGAAAACTTCCCTAATATGGGAAAGGGAATAGTTAATCAAGTCCAGGAAGCACAGAGAGTCCCATACAGGATAAATCCAAGGAGAAACACGCCAAGACACATAGTAGTCAAACTATCAAAAAGTAAATACAAAGAAAAAATATTAAAAGCAGCAAGGGAAAAACAACAAATAACGTAGAAGGGAATCCCCATAAGGTTAACAGCTGATCTTTGAGCAGAAATTCTGCAAACCAGAAAGGAGGGGCAGGACATATTTAACGTGATGAAAGGGAAAGACCTACAACCAAGATTACTCTACCCAGCAAGGATCTCATTCAGATTTGACAGAGAAATTAAAACCTTTACAGACAAGCAAAAGCTAAGAGAATTCAGCAGAACCAAACCAGCTTTACAGCAAATGTTAAACCAACTTCTCCAGGCAGGAAACACAAGAGAAGGAAAAGACTTACAATAACAAATGCAAAACAATTAAGAAAATGGTAATAGGAGCATACATATCGATAATTACCTTAAATGTAAATGGATTAAATGCTCCCACCAAAAGACACAGACTGGCTGAATGGATACAAAAACAAGACCCGTATATATGCTGTCAACAAGAGACCCACTGCAGACCTAGGGAAACATACAGACTGAAAGTGAGAGGATGGAAAAAGATATTCCATGCAAATGAAAATCAAAAGAAAGCTGGAGTAGCAATTCTCATATCAGACAAAATAGACTTTAAAATAATGACTTACAAGGGACAAAGCAGGACACTACATAATGATCAAGGGATCGAACCAAGAAGAAGATATAACACTTGTAAATATTTATGCACCCAACATAGGAGCACCTCAATACATAAGACAAATGCTAACAGCCATAAAAGGGGAAATCGACAGTAACACAATCATAGTAGGCGACTTTAACACCCCACTTTCAACAATGGACAGATCATCCAAAATGAAAAAAAAAATAAGGAAACACAACTTTAAATGATACATTAAACAATATGGACTTAATTGATATTTATAGGACATTCCATCCAAAAACGTCCAGAGATAAACCCATGTACACATGGTCACCTTATCTTGATAAAGGAGGCTAGAGTATACAATGGAGGAAAGACAGCCTCTTCAATAAGTGGTGCTGGGAAAACTGGACAGCTACATGGAAAAGAATGAAATTAGAACACTCCCTAATGCCATACACAAAAATAAACTCAAAATGGATTAAAGACCTTAATGTAAGGCCAGACACACTAAAACTCTTAGAGGAAATAAAAGAAGAACACTCTTTTGAGATAAATCACAGTAAGATCTTGTTTGACCCACCTCCTAAAGAAATGGAAACAAAACTAAAAATAAACAAATGGGACCGAGTGAAACTTAAAAGCTTTTGCACAGCAAAGGAAACCATAAACAAGATGAAAAGACAACCCTCAGAATGGGAGAAAATATTTGCAAACGAAGCAACTGACAAAGGATTAGTCTCCAAAATTTACAAGCAGCTCATGCAGCTCAATATCAAAAACACAAACCACCCAATCCAAAAATGGGCAGAAGACCTAAATAGACATTTTTCCAAAGAAGATACACAGATTGCCAACAAACACATGAAAGAATGCTCAACGTCGTTAATCATTAGAGAAATGCAAATCAAAACTACAATGCGGTATCATCTCACACCGGTCAGAATGGCCATCATCAAAAAATCTACAAACAATAAATGGACAACCTGGAAGAAATGGACAAATTCTTAGAGAAGGTGTGGAGAAAAGGGAACCCTCATACACTGTTGATGGGAATGTAAATTGATACAGTCACTAAGGAGAACAGTATGGAGGTTCCCTAAAAAACTAAAAATAGAACTATCATACGACCCAGCAATCCCACTATGGGGCATATATCCTGAGAAAACCATAATTCAAAAAGAGTCATGTACCACAATGTTCATTGCAGCTCTATTTACAATAGCCTGGACTTGGAAGGAACCTAAGTGTCCATCAACAGATGAATGGATAAAGAAGATGTGACACATGTATACAATGGAATATTACTCAGCCATAAAAAGGAACGAAACTGAGTTATTTGTAGTGAGGTGGATGGACACAGAGTCTGTCATACAGAGTGAAGTAAGTCAGAAAGAGAAAAACAAATACCGTATCCTAACACATATATATGGAATCTTTAAAAAAATATGGTCATGAGGAACCTAGGGGCAAGACGGGAAAAAAGACGCAGACCTGGGCTTCCCTGGTGGTGTACTGGTTGAGAATCCGCCTGCCGATGCAGGGGACACGGGTTCGTGCCCCGGTCTGGGAGGATCCCACATGCCACGGAGAGGCTGGGCCCGTGAGCCATGGCCAGTGAGCCTGCGCTTCCGGAACCTGTGCTCCACAACTGGAGAGGTCACAACAGTGAGTGGCCCGCGTACCGAAAAAAAAAAAAAATGTCGCAGACCTACTAGAGAATGGACTTGAGGACACGGGGAGGGGGAAGGGTAAGCTGGGACAAAGTGAGAGAGTGGCATGGACATATATACACTACCAAATGTAAAACAGATAGCTAGTGGGAAGCAGCCACATAGCACAGGGAAATCAGCTCAGTGCTTTTTGACCACCTAGAGGGGTGGGATAGGGAGGGTGGGAGGGAGGGAGATGCAAGAGGGAGGGGATATGGGTATATACATATATGTATAGCTGATTCACTTTGTTATAGAGCAGAAACTATTACACCATTGTAAAGCAATCATACTCCAGTAAAGATGTTAAAAAAAAAGTGTGTTTGTTCAAAATAAATAAATAAATAACTTTCCTAACTGCTTAGGAAAGTTATTTCTCCTTCCTATGAAATGAAAAATGATGTATAAGGGCACTTAGTATTGACTATAAATTCCAGTTCTGTCAGTGATGGTATCTGGCGCATGAGGGGCACCCAAGTTAGGGAGCTTTTGGTTAATTTCCCTGGGCCATATAGAGCAAAGTGTTCTCTCAAATACTCTCTGGAAATTCGGAGCCTCAAATATGTTTGCCACCTTCCCCCAAGTCATCATATTTATTAACATCCTTGTCTTATTTTTCTAGAAGCAGGAGCTTCTAGCAGATCTTTTCCCTTTGTGAAAGGATGTATTTCTGTGTGAGGTGGATCAAGGCCGCCTTAGTCTGTCCTCTAATGTTCACCTCAGTGGCACTTTACCTGGTTGATAATATCTTTGAGGCCAACTTCCTGTAATGTTTTTCTTTTTCTTTTCTTTTTTTTACCTTAGGAGCACTGCATAATAAAAACTCCATTAAAGATGCAAAACCAAAGTGAGCCATGAAGCAAGACACGATGGGGCCTATCAGCATTCCTAAGCGTGTTCAAGGCGAAAGCATTTCAGAGGGAGTTAAACAACAGTCATTATAGCTATCTTTGTTGACCTCTGAATCTATATGCCAGTCACTGTGTTTGACATATATTAATTCTCATAAAACTTCTGTCATGTTGACATTATTATCTCCCTTTTACAAATGGGGAAAGAGGTTCACATAAATTAAATGACTTTCTCAGGGCAACAGCTAGTAAGTTTCAGGGCTGGATTTGTATCCAAAATAAAGTGGGCTTTGTTTGGTTTTTTGACTCTATTTTCTTTTTAGTAGTACTGCATACATTTATTATTTATATGTATTAAAAAGGATAAAATAAGTTTGGACTCCTCTCTCACACAACATGAAGTTCTGTATGATCTAAAGATAAAAATGTTGAAGTAAAATATATATATTATGGAAAACGTATGCATAATCTAGGAGTCAAGAAAAATTTCTGTGCAAGCTGGAAAACCTAGACATTCTAGAGAAATGAGTGACATATTTGAGTGCTTAAAACTTAAAATGTAATCATATGGCAAACGTAAAGGCAAATAAAACCAGAAGACAAATAATACAGGAACATATATTTGTAAGACACATGACAGATAAAGGGTTCAATATCCAACATATAAAAAATTTCCCACACATTAATAAGAAAAGACAAACACCCTAATTGAAAGTGGTTAAAAAGGGTAAAAAGGGCTGTTCAAGGAGGCAGAAAACCCCCTTGCCAATAAACAAGTGAAATTACTCAACTTTACTAGCAATCAGGCGTATTGAAATTAAATTAACAAGGAAATATCACTTTAAGACCATTAAACATGTTATCACACATTGCTGGAGTTTTGTGGAGGTTAATATGTTATCTCATACATTTGCCGAGGGAAATGTGCAGTATATTAAAGCCATTTGGAAGTCAATCTGGCAACCCCTATTAAAATTAAGAATTTACATAAACTTTAACTTAGCAATTCCATTTCCAGGGCCCCCTTCCATAGAAGATAAAAGCACGGGTATATAACAGTGAATATGAACAAGATAAATTTTACGTATATATTGAGATTAATTGCAACGTTTTTTCTAGTAGCCAAAAAACTGGAATCAACTTGAATGTCCTCAATAGAGGAATGGTTTAATAAGTTGTCTTTCACTCAAACCATTGCATTTTACATAACTAGTTTAAAAAGTGTGTTAAGTCTATACCAGACGATGTGGAAAACATTTCTCTGAAATGTTTCTAAGTGAGAAAAACTACGTGCAGTAAAGAGTAAAATAGTGCCCCTATATGTTTTTATGCATACATATGTATGTTACCTTATTTATGAACATAGACAAAGATATGCAAAGATTCACACCAGGCTTTTAACACTGCTTATCCAGTGGAGGAGTGGCTAATGAAGTGTAAAAATCCTATTGATGTACAGGCTTTCTCAATATTTATGTATATGTATGAATATATATATATATAATTCTCAACATTTATATATAATTGCTTTATGTAAATGCACATGTAAATTACATATGTGTAAAGCCATGTACAAAGAGATAGTTGCTGAAAGTGTGCATATCATAGAGAGTGTTTTGAGTTTTTTGTGTTTAGGGTTCTTTTCTTTTAACTTTCTTTCTTGTACTTTGAGTTTTTCAAAATAAAAATTTTACATGATTTTAAGTTTAACATTTTCTATAGCAAACATTATAGAGCAGGTTAAGGAAATGACCCAGTATCTACAGAATGATTTGTTTGTTCAGTCCTCCAGCAGTTCATCAAACTACATTGAGCAGCAACCGTGACATTGTGTCAGGTGTGTTAAAGTGGTTGGGATTACAGAGATGAATGAAATATGCTCCTTCTTGTTGTATATTACAACAAGACAAACATATAAATGAACCATTCTAATACAATATGGCTATTGCTTTAATATAAGAATTTGTAGGACCATAGGGGCAATGAACTCTGCAGGCATTGGTGGTAGAGAGGCTTCAGAGGGAAAGAACCATTTGAGCTTAGCCTTAAAGACTGAGGATGCTTTCATCACTCACCAGCCTTAGGTGGGGAAGGGAAAGCAATCCCTTCAAAGAGGAAGGAATCAACATCTAGTCCTATTTCATTCATCAAGAATGTGGAGGAGGAAGTAAACAGTTTATTATTTATAGTCTCAAATGATGGTAATGTGTGGAAGATGGGCAAATGGAACAAGAGACTTTGGAAGAGTCCTGATCAGGAACTAATAAAATGAGAGCCTGCTTTGAAACATGCAAGCAGGTTTTTCTGAGGGAAGAAGAACTCTAAGCTGCATTTAATGAAAGGAAGCAACTGTCAAAGCAATCTGACTAAGTTCAGTACATTAGGTTTGCAGTTGGGGAAGAAATATGGGTTGCTGTTCATTTAGGACCTGTGGAAGAGGTTGGAGAAAACGGGATAGGTACTCAAGCAATGATTCATTAGGTAGAAAGAAGAGAATGTTAGAAATCAGACACTACTGCCACTTACTGAATAAATTCATAATAAGCCATATACAGACACATTATAAAGTATCTCAAGGTACCAGAATGCTTGACCATTGAGGTAAGGTGCCCCAAAATACTGTGTCTTCAAGGAAAACACAAGGGTTCAGTACTCATGGGTTAGCAGCAGTTAACATAAGACACACTAGCTTTTGGGGAGTGGGGGAGAAAGAAGCAAGGATTATGCATGTATGTATTTATATCATAGATGATAACAACAGAAGCCATTTAATCAAATGCTTATTATTGGCCTAATATAATGTCAGGTGTTTTACATAAATTACCTCATTTAATCCCAGCATGGCTCTAAGATCTAGATACATGTTCCTATCATTCCCTTTTTACAGATGAGGAAACTAAGTCTTACAGGAGTTAAAAAACGTACTCAAGGTCAAATAGCTTTTAGGTGGTGAAGCTGTACATTGAGATCGGACTTTAAATCCTATGCTCCCAACTGCTCAACTAGACACTAAGTTATATTTCCCCTGCTAAACCCTAGTCCCAGCCATCATCATATCACACCTGTATTGTCCCAACAGCCTGTCACCCCTCTGGTCCTACACAGTTCACAACATCCAGTGAACTTTCTAAAACATACATCAGAAGACATCACTTTCCTTTATCAAACCATCCAGTGGCCCTCCACTGCACGTAAGATAAAATCCAAGTTCTTACCCTGCAGGTCCCTATGTGACCACTTCTCTGCCAGCCTCTCCAGTCTCGGTCATCAATCTCCGCTCTGCCCCTCTCTGACTGCACTCCAGTCACTCACCCTTCTGCTCTTCCTCAACACACTGTTCTCGTTCTGGCCTCACGGCATTGCTACTTGCTAGTCTACCTAAAATGCTCTTCTTCAAAGTCTTCACACAGCTGTCTCGACCTCATTATTCAGATCTTGATTCAAATATCAGCTTCTTAGAGAAGGTTCCCCACACCAACAACAAGAACGACCCCTTTGCCCATGAAAACAGAAGATACTTGATTCAAATATCAGCTTCTTAGAGAAGGTTCCCCACACCAACAACAAGAACGACCCCTTTGCCCATGAAAACAGAAGTTACTTGAGGACAGGAACTATTGATTTCATGTTCTTCACTCTAATTCCAGAACCGAGAGTAATATCTGACACCTACTGGGCACTCAGGACATATTTCTTTCCTGAAATACTGGTATATTTTTTAAAGTGTCATACTCATATGCCTATGAGTATATCTACATATATATATATATTTATGGATATGTGAGCTTGTTGTCACCTCACAGAAGTGGAATGTACATCCCTCACCCAAAATTTGGTTTGAATGTCAAGACTAATGATGCCACACATATACCAAGAAGGTATGAAAAGGATTATTACTCACATAATGAGTTATGCATCAAAAATGCAGTTAGACCAAAAAAAGAAAAAAGAAAAAACTGGTAACTGTGAAGTGATGGGTAATTAGATGGTTGTGATTCTTTCATTCTATAGATATAGGTATAGATATAGAAATAATCGAAACATCAAGTTCTTCACCTTAAGAATATACAAGTTTTATTTATCCATTATACCTCAATAAAACTGAAAAAAATGGGTTCAGTGTCAATGACAACTTACCCATGGTGTTTGTCTGATAACTAAAACATTGCATGGTTTATTTAATTTAATTTGGACTTGTTTATGTAAGCCATTATGGCACCTGCAGCATGAGACCAATAAGAAAGATGAACGTTCCATTGAATATCTAGTACTATCAAGAGCTAGTACTATATATTCTGAGAAGTGAAATGAGTGCCTTAGTCTCTCTATCAATGTGCAGAACTTCAAAGAAGGTAAAGAGTGCTATGGTGAGACACTGTATTGTGGCTTTAATATGTGCAGGAGATGTGTGACCTTGATTTATATTTTGGGTATCCGTGAGGCAAGAGATTCTATGAGTTCTTTACCCCAAATGAGGCAACCTTGGAGAAGGAATTGTTTTCATTGGCCAGAACAGATGGTCAGACCGCTGGCAGTGGCCCAAAGATCTATAAAAATGTGAAGATGAGGCCAATTGTTGGCTAAGACATGGCCAAGTGCTAAGATAACTGGCTAAAGTTTGGCCAACTGAGCTGATCCTGTGTCCTGTCCTTTATCAGGAACATTCTGATGAAGAGATGAAAAGCAGCAAGAGTCAAGCAAGCTCCATTAAGTGTGACAGTGGCAATGCCATTGGTTAAGTGAATGAACCCCCTTTGGTATTCACTGTGTTGAGCCTAAGGGGCTCCCCAGGTATGCAAGTGTTCTAAGAGATGACCTCCTCTAGCACTGAGGCATCCGGCAATGGACCCAGCACAGGGGACGTTACCCTCTCCTGAAAGTAGGGTATGCAGAGAGCCCAGGTTCAGCTCCATCCTGTAGCAAGGAGGCCTCACTAGCTGTGCTGGGCTTGCAGGGTGCTGTTTCCATGATCAAAGGCCTAACGGGCAGCTGTATACTGAGGGTCACAGGTTCAGGACCTGAGATAGTCTATATTTCCAGGAAAGTCCAGTATGCACCCACCAATTGCTACACTAATGGCATACAGCATTGGGCCAAGGAAGGTAGTTCCTTGTATCAGAAGCCCATGCAACTAACGGCCATCACTGATGGTAGAGGGACTCCAAGATATATGAGAGAAGGTTGCTAAAGCTCCCACAGTGAAGGAATCCCGGGGGGCCGTAACAGGAATGCCTGTTCTATGGACATTCAGGCAGATTCTAGTATCTATTTACAGGGGGTCTCATTCAAGTTGGGCCTATTTGCAAGTTACAGAACAAAAAAAAAGCTTTGTAAATGAGGAGTGTTGCCTCCAGAATCTAAACATTTCGAAAACATGTTGGGCTTGTTTTAACAATGTGGGTCCTAAGAAGACTAAAAGCTGTTTCTTGACACTGTCAGGACTGGAGCAGCCCTCAACTTACTAAATAATTTTCAGGAGCTTAACTGAAGTGGTGGGGCCCTGTACTATGGGTCTCATGTGAATCTCCTCAAAGGAGGATGTCATTAGTGTGATGTCATAACTGTGTACCTGAAAAAAGTTAGAGCTGGTTAAAATATTGCCTGTGAAGACTATGTGAGATGGCAGGCGTGGAGACTGAGCCCATTGAGTACCCAGGTGAAGGTGTATTGTGTCCCTTTAAAGGTGAAGGTTAACTGCAGCTGAGAGGTTGTTGAACTAGGCACTGAATAGAACATGCTAGCCAAATACTTTGCTCTAACTGCAAAGTATTTACCAGTTACTTATTTATTATTGGGTGGAATCAGTCATTTCAATAGGTGGGGCCATGACGCCAAGGGTACGAATTCACACTGAGGCACCGGTCCTGTTTTGCCGGGTTTAAGAACAAGTAAAACTTGGCTGTTAAATGCAGCAGAAGTGGGGATAACCACACTTTCTCTAAATAGGTCTTATATAATGGGTTTCAATCTGTGAAAACCGTGCTTTCATTTAGATTGAACCTTTTCTTAAACACTGAAGTGAAAGGTATTATTTTAACTAGGGGGAAAGGTCCATAGGGTCCCATAGTTTTCAAGCTGATTATAAGGGCCAGAGACTTAACTTGATTACTTATTGGGTCAGGTTCTCCACGTGCACTAGAGGATATTTTAGGGTAATGGATGTCTTGGCTATGGAAAAGTTAGGCACGGAAATAATTTGGATGGTTCAGGTTAGGCATATCTGTTTCTATTTTATGTTCACCTACTCCCTGGCTGGGAGTGGATGAACATAAAGTGTGGCCAGATGTGGGCCAGAAGGGGAAGGGGAATTAATGAGGCTTCAAAACTGTCCATTGTCAAACATCAAAAGTGGAATCAGATGATGACACACACTGCCACCACCCATACAGCACCCCTCTCCCCATCTGGGACCTCCCAAACACACACGGAAACACCAAGTCCATTTCCTCCTCACCAGCAGGATAAAGTGTTCAGGAAGAAATCTGTCTTCAGAGCTCAGTCCTCACCCAGTCCTTATTCCCGGTGTCTGGCTAACTATGGACTGGCTGGTCTGGGCCCCAAACTGGCAGGATACTACCTCCCTCCCTTCTCACACGCCTGCCCCTTCCTGCCTTCTTTCAGTCCCCATCACCGAAGAACAGACAGAGATACACACACATCTTTCTACAACAGCTTGTACATCAATAGCTGAGGGCTTTTTTATTTGGTCTCTACACAGGTGACCATGTCTCCAGTGCTTTCTCTGGAGAGACAACAGAGACAGCAAGGTCTCAGTCACCTGATAGACCCAGGGCAGCACTTTATGAACTGCTGGAAGAGCCCTCTGGGACGTTTTCATCCTCCTCTGGCTCTTTAGTCATTGTTGTACTCCGCCAGTAATAGAATGCTAGCATCTTTGACTTCTTCTGTGTAGAACCTCTTCCCGAATTCTGACGACGGACTGATTTTCTTAACTCGACCACCTCCTGAATCTGGTCGGAAAACAAAGTGATACAGAAAGATATTGATTTGGGGAAAGAGGATGGGAAGGAGAACTTTGAGAGAATGGGTGTGGATTGAGAAGGGGTTTGTGCCAGGGAAGGGCTGGGTAAGTCTTGGGTGGGGGATGAAGAGGTGGCACGTGAGTCGGGTAATCTGACCTCTTCCATCTTATAGCCCTGGAGTGGAGAATTCACCCTCTCCCTTCTGCGTTGGCCCCCCGGTGTTTGTTGCTCTGACCTCTCGGTGTTTGTCCGTGCATCACGGTTAGGCTCCTGGGGGACTGTAGTTTCCTCTGCCATGTCAGTAGCAACAGTGTGCTCTACTCCAAGGCTCCTGGCCTCTCGATATATACCCTGCGAGGACAATGAAGTGCCACACCCATCAGCTTTGATTGGTCAGCCAATGGTAGCGCTGGGGTGGCTGTGACATCACAAAGCACTACCCTTGAAGATACGTGGGCGGAGGGGAGTGGTGCAGAAGAGTCTACGTGCTCTGGGTAGAGAAAGGGAGTGCTTCCTCAACACCCAGTAAAGAGCCTTCCCAAATTGACCTTCCACTCTTCCTCATCTTCTCTGGTTCAGTCCTTGTGGTGCACATTTTAGGGAGAAGGTGTTCCCTCCAAACCATTCCACATGGCCACCCCCATTCAGTGTTTAATTCTGTTGTCTCCCAGATCTCATCACCTGGTATTGTGTGGTTTTTAAAAACTTTTTATTTTAGAACAGTTTTAGGTTTACAGAGTAATTGTGAAGATCATATTCATACACTCCACAACAAATTTCCCTTCTTAACATTGTACGTTAGTATGGTACAATTGTTCAACTTAGTGAACCAACACTGAAACAGTATTATTAACTAAAGTCTGTACTTCATCAGAATTCCTTTTTTTTTTTAAATGTTGATCCTTCTTTTAATTAATTTACTTTTATTTTTGGCTGTGTTGTGTCTTCGTTTCTGTGCGTGGCCTTTCCCTAGATGTGGCAAGCAGGGGCCACTCTTCATCGTGATGGGCGGGCCTCTCACTGTCGCGGCCTCTCTTGTTGCGGAGCACAGGCTCCAGATGCGCAGGCTCAGCGGCTGTGGCTCACGGGCCTAGTTGCTCTGCGGCATGTGGGATCTTCCCAGATCAGGGCTCGAACCCGTGTCCCCTGCATCATCAGGCAGATTCTCAACCACTGTGCCACCGTGGAAGCCCCAGATTGCCTTATTTTTTACCTAATATTCTTCTTCTGTCCCAGGATCCCAACCAAGATTCTACATTCAATTTAGTCATTCCATGTTATAACTTCTTAGGCTCCTCTTGGCTCTGACAGTTTTTTAGACTTCTTGTTTTTGAAGACTTTGACAGTTTGGGGTCTTGTGTTTTGTCTTTTACATTAGGTCTGCAGATGTTATTGCTCTTATAGGTAAAAGTTTTTATAAATTTCCTCTTCCAGAGAACCTCAAATCAAGTCAGTACCATCAGTGTTATGGACTTCCCCGTGGCAATGGTTGAACTAATCTCTTGGCTTTGTCACAGAGGTGACACAAATGTTTTTCTCTTGAGGTCTGAGGATCAGGATCATTTTTATTTATGACAGAGGCACAGGGGCAGCAGCAGAAGCATTTTGTATGGTACTAGTGAGTCATTTACTTTTAGAAGTATGACCTCAGCATCCCACATAGTTAACGGCTCTTCCTCCACACGAGTGACCATCCAATGGACCTGTATATTGAACAGACTGTCAGTCTTTCTCCTGAGCTCTATATAGAAAGGGGGCCAACATGAGGTTGAGACACAACCAGTGTCCACAAGGTAAGAGTCATTTCTTTGAGGTTAGTATCAGTCGCACCTTAGTTTGGAATTGAAACACGTGATTCAACCTGAGAATCACAAATAGGTCCAGGTTGAGACACAGGATTCAGAACTGCTTTAAAGAAGGTCCCAATCCAATAATCCTTTCACTATATGCCAAGTGGCTAAACTGACTTATGTTGGTCAAAGCTTTAGCAGACACTCAGTAGGACTAACAAATGCAGCACAAAGAAGCATGTTCAAAGCACAAGCTAGCCAGCAGGCCGTAGCCCAAGTGCCTGTTCACCAGCATAGAGCAGAGCCAGTTAGAAAGCCAAAGCAAGAGAAGAAAGACCCCCGGTGGTAAGGGATAGCACCTTGATGTCCTGCTCACAGGACCAGTTGTTGTAATCACACCACAGAGACAGGATGGACCCTTCAACCCAAATTCGGTTTGGATGTCGAGACTGATAACACATACACCTAGAGAGTATGAAAAACCTTACTACATAAGGAGGCTTTCTGGGGAGAGCAGGGCAGGCTCTCAAGCAGGTTCAAGAATGGCTTGAGAGAGCAGAAGAAGGAGACTGGCTTGGCTTTTATGGTGGTGAGGGGATGACGCTGGAGTGTTCCCACACACAGGTCAGGTTTTGCACAGCCTGAACTTCCTCCTGGCCCACAGAAGAGAGAGTACCTGAGCTTTCTTATCCGATCTAGGGAAGCAGGGGAAGAGGCAGTGGTAGGGCTCTTTTATAGAATAATGTTGTGTAAATGCAAGGTGTTTAGCACAGTTTAGAATTCTCATAACCATTATAACCACACTCATATTGTTTTCAGTTAAACTACGTTTCACTAGATTAGTATTTCCCAAATTATGGTCCTTTAAATATTATTTAAGGTGGCTTAGAATTATCTTGGTTCATCACAGAGAAACTGTGTAGAAAGAGAAAAGACTGCTAGCCTCAGGAGGTCTGACACACTGGTCACAAAAGAGCAGACTTCATTGTACTATCTGCTGAATTATGAGGGGTTTCTAACATGTTTCCCATCCTGGGTGACTACTGTAGCACCCAAAGACTGTAATAATAATTACCGAAACTAACATTTATTGACTACTAACACTATGTAGGAATTATGCTAAATACCCATATACATATTTAATCCTCGTCACAACCCTATTGAGATAAGTGGCAAAAGAGTGGTTTCTGTCATTTCTGCCAGGACATCTCCATTCCAATTGCAGAAGCAGAAAAGAGCATATAGGAGGGCACATGGGAATATTTATGGGGCAGGCTCAAAAGGGGTATGCATTACTCCTGCTCACATTTCCTTGGTAAAAACTCACATAGCCACATCTAACTACAAGAGAAAATGAGAAATGTAGTCTACCTGGTAGAAGAGGAGAACTTAAATGTTGGAGATAAGCTAGCAATCTCTGTCTCCACCATCTTGTTCATCACGCTCCCCAGTATTTACAGTAGAGCCTGGCACATAGTAGGTGGCCATGAATATTTCTGTTGAATGAATGGGTTTCAACTTTTTTGGTCAGTTATGGGGATCAAAAGCATATAGAACTTGGTTAAGCAATGGTTTCCTAGATATGACACAAAAAGCACAAGCAACAAAGAAAGAGTAAATTGGACTATATCAAAATTTTAAAATGTTTTCTTCTGCAAAAAAATACCATGAAGAAAGCAAAAGGCACACTAAAGAGAGATCCTGGCAAATCATATATTTAATAAAAGTGTAGTATCCAGAATACAGAAAGAACTCTTACAACTCAACAACAAAAATACAAACAACCCAACTGAAAATCAGGTAAAGGACTTAAATAGACATTGTGCTAATGAAGATATACAAATAGCCAACAAACATATGAAAATATGCTCAATACCATTAGTCGTTAGGGAAATGCAAATCAAAACCACGATGAGATGCCACTTCATACCCACTAGGAAGGCTATAACTTTTTTAAAAAGAAAATAACAAGTATTGACAAGGATGTAGAGAAATTGAAACACTCATACACGTCTGGTGGGAACATAAAATGATACAGCCTCTGTGGAAAACATTTTGGCAGTTACTCAACAAGTTAAACATAGACTTGCCATATTACCCAGTAACTCTACTCCTAGGTATATAATGAAAAGAGTTGAAAAGGAGGGAACAACAGCAACAACAACAACAACAAAAAAAAACAGGTGAATTGAGCAACACAAAAGCAAAGGGCAGATAACGTTTCAAGAAGTAAAAAATGGACAACTTTATTAAATACTTTTACAGGTAATATAGGGACAGACAAATGACGATTGAACTTGTTAGTAGAGAGGTCATTGGTAAATTTGATAAGAAGGAAATTGAAAGAGTGGAAATATTTTAATATAAACCTGGATGTGTATTAAGGAGAAAATGTGAGATTAGAAAGTGAGGGGCGGATAGACAATTTCTTTTGCGAGTTTTGGTGCTAAGGGGAGGAGAAATATGGGACTATAGCTGGAGGGGGATTTGGTATTAAGAGAGTGTATTTTTAAGAGGGTAGATTCTAGAATGCATCTAGCCAATATAAATGACTGAATGAAACTGACGACATAAAAATCCAAAGGGATAATTGCAGAAGAAAAAATATTGAGAAAGCAAGAGGGGTATTCAGAGCACTAGTAGATGGGATCGGTAGCAAATGTGGAAATCTTGGCTTTCCATGAGAATGAGTAATATTTATAGATTCTACAGTGGAGAAGGAAATGATTATGGTATGATTACAAATGCTGGTAAGATGGTAGATTTGGTGGGGAAGATATAAAAGAATTTTCTCTTGACTCTTCAGTTTTCTCAGTGAAGGATGAGCTAAGGGCATAAAATAACAAGAGTGAGGGTAGGGTTTTGAGAAATTGAGGGGATGATAAAGTATTGGATATTCATTTTGTATAATGGAAATGGGTGTATAATATGGAAGGATTGATCATTTAAGATATGTGGTCAAGAATTTAAGGTCAGATCAGTTAGCTTTGCCTTGTAAATTTCTACAGCAACATCCATCACTCTTATATAGGAACAAAGCAGGTAGATAGCTAAATTTAACAAGGGTTGTGGTTTTGCCAGGGAAATACTAGGGTGGGAAAGTGAGTAGGGAGATGAAGGTTGATGAAAGTAAGTGATACTAATGATAAATTGGTAAGCAATGAGGAAATGCGAAAAGAGAAATGTGGCTGATGCTGAAAAGTAGTAGAATTCACAGATTGGAGTTCAAAATTGAAGAATTTTTAGAGTTGGGTGTGTGTAGTTGTGTATACCTGCATGTGATGGAGGTACTTTGCTAGGAAGGATAATCAGTTGTAGCCCAAGAGAGGTATGTTATAAAATCAGGATTTCAGAGTTGCTGTAATTTTTTTTTAATTTTTTAATTAGTTTCTGCTTTATAACAAAGTGAATCAGTCATACATATACATCTGTTCCCACATCCCTTCCCTCATGCATCTCCCTCCCTCCCACCCTCCCCATCCCACCCCTCCAGGCGGTCACAAAGCACCGAGCTGATCTCCCTGTGCTCTGTGGCTGCTTCCCACTATCTATCTACCTTACGTTTGGTAGTGTATATATGTCCATGCCTCTCTTTCGCTTTGTCACAGCTTACCCTTCCCCCTCCCCATATCCTCAAGTCCATTCTCAAGTAGGTCTGTGTCTTTATTCCCGTTTTGCCCCTAGGTCCTTCATGACATTTTTTTTTTAAATTCCGTATATATGTGTTAGCATACGGTATTTGTCTTTCTCTTTCTGACTTACTTCACTCTGTATGACAGACTCTAGGTCTATCCACCTCATTACAAATAGCTCAGTTTCGTTTCTTTTTATGGCTGAGTAATATTCCATTGTATATATGTGCCACATCTTCTTTATCCATTCATCCGATGATGGACACTTAGGTTGTTTTCAGCTCCAGGCTATTGTGAATAGAGCTGCAATGAACATTTTGGTACATGTCTCTTTTGGAATTATGGTTTTCTCAGGGTATATGCCTAGTAGTGGGATTGCTGGGTCATATGGTAGTTCTATTTTTAGTTTTTTAAGGAACCTCCATACTGTTCTCCATAGTGGCTGTACCAATTCACATTCCCACCAGCAGTGCAAGAGTGTTCCCTTTTTTCCTCACCCTCTCCAGCATTTATTGTTTCTAGATTTCTTGATGATGGCCATTCTGACTGGTGTGAGATGATATCTCATTGTAGTTTTGATTTGCATTTCTCTAATGATTAATGATGTTGAGCATTCTTTCATTTGTTTGTTGGCAGTCTGTATATCTTCTTTGGAGAAATGCCTATTTAAGTCTTCTGCCCATTTTTGGATTGGGTTGTTTGTTTTTTTGCTATTGAGCTGCATGAGCTGTTTATAAATTTTGGAGATTAATCCTTTGTCAGTTGCTTCATTTGCAAATATTTTCTCCCATTCTGAGGGTTGTCTTTTGGTCTTGTTTATGGTTTCCTTTGCTGTGCAAAAGCTTTGAAGTTTCATTAGGTCCCATTTGTTTATCTTTGTTTTTATTTCCATTTCTCTAGGAGGTTGGTCCAAAAGGATCTTGCTGTGATTTATGTCATAGAGTGTTCTACCTATGTTTTCCTCTAAGAGTTTGATAGTTTCTGGCCTTACATTTAAGTCTTTAATCCATTTTGAGCTTATTTTTGTGTATGGTGCTAGGGAATGATCTAATCTCAAACTTTTACATGTCCCTGCCCAGTTTTCCCAGCACCACTTATTGAAGAGGCTGTCCTTTCTCCACTGTACATTCCTGCCTCCTTTATCAAAGATAAGTTGGCCACATGTGCGTGCGTTTATCTCTGGGCTTTCTATCCTGATCCACTGATCTATCTTTCTGTTTTTATGCCAGTACCACACTGTCTTGATTACTGTAGCTTTGTAGTATAGTCTGAAGTCAGGGAGCCTGATTCCTCCAGCTCCGTTTTTCGTTCTCAAGATTGCTTTGGCTATTCGGGGTCTTTTGTTTTTCCAAACAAATTTTGAAATTTTTTGTTCTAGTTCTGTGAAAAATGCCAGTGGTAGTTTGATAGGGATTGCATTGAATCTGTAGATTGCTTTGGGTAGTAGAGTCATTTTCACAATATTGATTCTTCCAATCCAGGAGCATGGTATATCTCTCCATCTATTTGTATCATCTTTAATTTCTTTCATCAGTGTCTTATAATTTTCTGCATACAGGTCTTTTGTCTCCTTAGGTAGGTTTATTCCTAGATATTTTATTCTTTTTGTTGCAATGGTAAATGGGAGTGTTTTCTTGATTTCATTTTCAGATTTTTCATCATTAGTGTACAGGAATGCCAGAGATTTCTGTACATTAATTTTGTATCCTGCTACTTTACCAAATTCATTGATTAGTTCTAGTAGTTTTTCGGTAGCATCTTTAGGATTCTCTATGTATAGTATCATGTCATCTGCAAACAGTGACAGCTTTACTTCTTCTTTTCCAATTTGGATTCCTTCTATTTCCTTTTCTTCTCTGATTGCTGTGGCTAAAACTTCCAAAACTAGGTTGAATAAGAGTGTTGAGAGTGGGCAGCCTTGTCTTGTTCCTGATCTTAGTGGAAATGGTTTCAGTTTTTCACCATTGAGGACAATGTTGGCTGTGGGTTTGTCATATATGGCCTTTATTATGTTGAGGAAAGTTCCCTCTATGCCTACTTTCTGCAGGGTTTTTATCATAAATGGGTGTTGAATTTTGTCGAAAGCTTTCTCTGCATCTATTGAGATGATCATATGGTTTTTCTCCTTCAACTTGTTAATATGGTGTATCACACTGATTGATTTGCGTATATTGAAGAATCCTTGCATTCCTGGAATAAACCCCACTTGATCATGGTGTATGATCCTTTTAATGTGCTGTTGGATTCTGTTTGCTAGTATTTTGTTGAGGATTTTTGCATCTATGTTCATCAGTGATATTGGCCTGTAGTTTTCTTTCTTTGTGACATCCTTGCCTGGTTTTGCTATCAAGGTGATGGTGGCCTCGTAGAATGAGTTTGGGAGTGTTCCTTCCTCTGATATTGTTTGGAAGAGTTTGAGAAGGATGGGTGTTAGCTCTTCTCTAAATGTTTGATAGAATTCGCCTGTGAAGCCATCTGGTCCTGGGCTTTTGTTTGATGGAAGATTTTTAATCACAGTTTCTATTTCAGTGCTTGTGATTGGTCTATTCATATTTTCTATTTCTTCCTGAGTCAGTCTTGGCAGGTTGTGCATTTCTAAGAATTTGTCCATCTCTTCCAGGTTGTCCATTTTATTGGCAAAGAGTTGCTTGTAGTAATCTCTCATGATCTTTTGTATTTCTGCAGTGTCAGTTGTTACTTCTCCTTTTTCATTTCTAATTCTATTGATTTGAGTCTTCTCCCTTCTTTTCTTGATGAGTCTGGCTAATGGTTTATCAATTTTGTTTATCTTCTCAAAGAACCAGCTTTTAGTTTTATTGATCTTTGCTATCGTTTCCTTCATTTCTTTTTCATTTATTTCTGATCTGATTTTTATGATTTCTTTCCTTCTGCTAACTTTGGGGTGTTTTTGTTCTTCTTTCTCTAATTGCTTTAGGTGCAAGGTTAGGTTGTTTATTCGAGATGTTTCCTGTTTCTTAAGGTGGGATTGTATTGCTATAAACTTCCCTCTTAGAACTGCTTTTGCTGCATCCCATAGGTTTTGGGTCGTCGTGTCTCCATTGTCATTTGTTTCTAGGTATTTTTTAATTTCCTCTTTGATTTCTTCAGTGATCACTTCGTTATTAAGTAGTGTATTGTTTAGCCTCCATGTGTTTGTATTTTTTACAGCTCTTTTCCTGTAATTGATATCTAGTCTCATAGCATTGTGGTGAGAAAAGACACTTGATACAATTTCAATTTTCTTAAATTTACCAAGGCTGGATTTCTGACCCAAGATATGATCTATCCTGGAGAATGTTCCATGAGCACTTGAGAAAAATGTGTATTCTGTTGTTTTTGGATGGAATGTCCTATAAATATCAATTAAGTCCATCTTGTTTAATGTATCATTTAAAGCTTGTGTTTCCTTATTTATTTTCATTTTGGAAGATCTGTCCATTGGTGAAAGTGGGGTGTTAAAGTCCCCTACTATGATTGTGTTACTGTCGATTTCTCCTTTTATGGCTGTTAGTATTTGCCTTATGTATTGAGGTGCTCCTATGTTGGGTGCATAAATATTTACAATTGTTATATCTTCTTCTTGGATCGATCCCTTGATCATTATGTAGTGTCCTTCTTTGTCTCTTCTAGTAGTCTTTATTTTAAAGTCTATTTTGTCTGATATGAGAATTGCTACTCCAGCTTTCTTTTGGTTTCCATTTGCATGGAATATCTTTTTCCATCCCCTTACTTTCAGTCTGTATGTGTCTCTAGGTCTGAAGTGGGTCTCTTGTAGACAGCATATATATGGGTCTTGTTTCTGTATCCATTCAGCCAATCTGTGTCTTTTGGTGGGAGCATTTAGTCCATTTACATTTAAGGTAATTATCGATATGTATGTTCCTATTCCCATTTTCTTAATTGTTTTGGGTTCGTTATTGTAGGTCTTTCCCTTCTGTTGTGTTTCTTGCCTAGAGAAGTTCCTTTAGCATTTGTTGTAAAGCTGGTTTGGTGGTGCTGAACTCTCTCAGCTTTTGCTTGTCTGTAAACGTTTTAATTTCTCCTTCAAATCTGAATGAGATCCTTGCTGGGTAGAGTAATCTTGGTTGCAGGTTTTTCTCCTTCATCACTTTAATTATGTCCTGCCACTCCCTTCTGGCTTGTAGAGTTTCTGCTGATAGATCAGCTGTTATCCTGATGGGGATTCCCTTGTGTGTTATTTGTTGTTTTCGCCTTGCTGCTTTTAATATGATTTCTTTGTGTTTAATTTTTGACAGTTTGATTAATATGTGTCTTGGCGTATTTCTCCTTGGATTTATTCTGTATGGGACTCTCTGTGCTTCCTGGACTTGATTAACTATTTCCTTTCCCATATTAGGGAAGGTTTCAACTATAATCTCTTCAAATATTTTCTCAGTCCCTTTCTTTTTCTCTTCTTCTTCTGGAACCCCTATAATTCGAATGTTGGTGCGTTTAATCGTGTCCCAGAGGTCTCTGAGACTGTCCTCTGTTCTTTTCATTCTTTTTTCTTTATTTTGCTCTGCAGCAGTTATTTCCACTATTTTATCTTCCACCTCACTTATCCGTTCTTCTACTTCAGTTTTTCTGCTATTGATCCCATCTAGAGTATTTTTTATTTCATGTATTGTGTTTTTAATCGATGCTTGATTCATCTTTAGTTCTTCTAGGTCCTTGTTAACTGTTTCTTGCATTTTGTCTATTCTATTTCCAAGATTTTGGATCTGGGAAATAGAATCTTGGATCATCTTTACCATCATTATTCTGAATTCTTTTTCAGGTAGACTGCCTATTACGTCTTCATTTGTTAGGTCTGGTGGGTTTTTAACTTGTTCCTTCTCCTGCTGTGTGTTTTTCTGTCTTCTCATTTTGCTTATGTTACTGTGTTTGGGGTCTCCTTTTTGCAGGCTGCAGGTTCGTAGTTCCCATTGTTTTTGGTGTCTGTCCCCAGTGGCTAAGGTTGGTTTAGTGGGTTGTGTAGGCTTCCTGGTGGAAGGTACTAGTGCCTGTGTTCTGGTGAATGAGGCTGGATCTTGTCTTTCTGGTGGGCAAGTCCACGTCTGGTGGTGTGTTTTGGGGTGTCTGCGGACTTTTTATGATTTTAGGCCACCTCTCTGCTAATGGGTGGCGTTGTGTTTCTGTCTTGCTAGTTGTTAGGCATAGGGTGTCCAGCACTGTAGCTTGCTGGTCATTGAGTGAAGCTGGGTGCTGGTGTTGAGATGGAGATCTGTGGAAGATTTTCGCCGTTTGATATTATGTGGAGCGGGGGGGTCTCTTGTGGACCAGTGTCCTGAAGTTGGCTCTCCCACCTCAGAGGCACAGCACTAACTCCTGGCTCCTCAATTTGGGATGATTTGTTGTCTATTCATGTATTCCACAGATGCAGGGTACATCAAGTTGATTGTGGAGATTTAATCCGCTGCTTCTGAGGCTGCTGGGAGAGGTTTCCCTTTCTCTTCTTTGTTCTCACAGCTCCTGGGTCTCAGCTTTGGATTTGGAGTAGCAATTCCCATATCAGACAAAATAGACTTTAAAATAATGACTTACAAGGGACAAAGCAGGACACCACATAATGATCAAGGGATCGATCCAAGAAGAAGATATAACACTTGTAAATATTTATACACCCAACATAGGAGCACCTCAATACATAAGACAAATACTAACAGCCATAAAAGGGGAAATCGACAGTAACACAATCATAGTAGGCGACTTTAACACCCCACTTTCAACAATGGACAGATCATCCAAAATGAAAAAAAATAAGGAAACACAAGCTTTAAATGATACATTAAACAAGATGGACTTAATTGATATTTATAGGACATTCCATCCAAAAACGTCCAGAGATAAACCCATGTACACATGGTCACCTTATCTTGATAAAGGAGGCTAGAGTATACAATGGAGGAAAGACAGCCTCTTCAATAAGTGGTGCTGGGAAAACTGGACAGCTACATGGAAAAGAATGAAATTAGAATACTCCCTAATGCCATACACAAAAATAAACTCAAAATGGATTAAAGACCTTAATGTAAGGCCAGACATACTAAAACTCTAAGAGGAAATAAAAGAAGAACACTCTTTTGAGATAAATCACAGTAAGATCTTGTTTGACCCACCTCCTAAAGAAATGGAAACAAAACTAAAAATAAACAAATGGGACCGAGTGAAACTTAAAAGCTTTTGCACAGCAAAGGAAACCATAAACAAGATGAAAAGACAACCCTCAGAATGGGAGAAAATATTTGCAAACGAAGCAACTGACAAAGGATTAGTCTCCAAAATTTACAAGCAGCTCATGCAGCTCAATATCAAAAACACAAACCACCCAATCCAAAAATGGGCAGAAGACCTAAATAGACATTTTTCCAAAGAAGATACACAGATTGCCAACAAACACATGAAAGAATGCTCAATGTCGTTAATCAGTAGAGAAATGCAAATCAAAACTACAATGCGGTATCATCTCACACCGGTCAGAATGGCCATCATCAAAAAATCTACAAACAATAAATGGACAACCTGGAAGAAATGGACAAATTCTTAGAGAAGGTGTGGAGAAAAGGGAACCCTCATACACTGTTGGTGGGAATGTAAATTGATACATTCACTAAGGAGAACAGTATGGAGGTTCCCTAAAAAACTAAAAATAGAACTACCATATGACCCAGCAATCCCACTATGGGGCATATATCCTGAGAAAACCATAATTCAAAAAGAGTCATGTACCACAATGTTCATTGCAGCTCTATTTACAATAGCCAGGACTTGGAAGGAACCTAAGTGTCCATCAACAGATGAATGGATAAAGAAGATGTGGCACATGTATACAATGGACTATTAGTGAGCCATAAAAAGGAACGAAACTGAGTTATTTGTAGTGAGGTGGATGGACCCAGAGTCTGTCATACAGAGTGAAGTAAGTCAGAAAGAGAAAAACAAATACCGTATGCTAACACATATATATGGAATTTCTAAAAAAAAATGGTCATGAGGAACCTAGGGGCAAGACGGGAAAAAAGACCCAGACCTGGGCTTCCCTGGTGGCATACTGGTTGAGAATCCGCCTGCCGATGCAGGGGACACGGGTTCGTGCCCCGGTCTGGGAGGATCCCACATGCCGCGGAGCGGCTGGGCCCGTGAGCCATGGCCACTGAGCCTGCACGTCCGGAACCTGTGCTCCACAACGGGAGAGACCACAACAGTGAGAGGCCCGCGTACCGAAAAAAAAAAAAAAAAGTCGCAGACCTACTAGAGAATGGACTTGAGGACACGGGGAGGGGGAAGGGTAAGCTGGGACAAAGTGAGAGAGTGGCATGGACATATATACACTACCAAATGTAAAACAGATAGCTAGTGGGAAGCAGCCACATAGCACAGGGAGATCAGCTCAGTGCTTTTTGACCACCTAGAGGGGTGGGATAGGGAGGGTGGGAGCGAGGGAGACGCAAGGGGGAGGGGATGTGGGTATATACGTATATGTATAGCTGATTCACTTTGTTATAGAGCAGAAACTAATACACCATTGTAAAGCAATCATACTCCAGTAAAGATGTTAAAAAAAAAAAGTGTGTTTGTTCAAAATAAATAAATAAATAACTTTCCTAACTGCTTAGGAAAGTTATTTCTCCTTCCTATGAAATGAAAAATGATCTATAAGGGCACTTAGTATTGACTATAAATTACAGTTCTGTCAGTGATGGTATCTGGCGCACGAGGGACACCCAAGTTAGGGAGCTTTTGGTTAATTTCCCTGGGCCATATAGAGCAAAGTGTTCTCTCAAATACTCTCTGGAAATTCGGAGCCTCAGATATGTTTGCCACCTTCCCCCAAGTCATCACACTTATTAACATCCTTTTCTTATTTTTCTAGAAGCAGGAGCTTCTAGCAGATCTTTTCCCTTTGTGAAAGGATGTATTTCTGTGTGAGGTGAATCTGGGCCGCCTTAATCTGTCCTCTAATGTTCACCTCAGTAGCACTCTACCTGGTTGATAATATCTTTGAGGCCAACTTCCTGTAATGTTTTTCTTTTTCTTTTCTTTTTTTTTTACCTTAGGAGCACTGTATAACAAAAACTCCATTAAAGATGCAAAATCAAAGAGAGCCATGAAGCAAGACACGCTGGGGCCTATCAGCATTCCTAAGCGTGTTCAAGGTGAAAGCATTTCAGAGGGAGTTAAACAACAGTCATTATAGCTATCTTTGTTGACCTCTGACTCTATATGCCAGTCACTGTGTTTGACATACATTAATTCTCATAAAACTTCTGTCATGTTGACATTATTATCTCCCTTTTACAAATGGGGAAAGAGGTTCACATAAATTAAATGACTTTCTCAGGGCAACAGCTAGCAAGTTTCAGGGCTGGATTTGTATCCAAAATAAAGTGGGCTTTGTTTGGTTTTTTGACTCTATTTTCTGCTTAGTAGTACTGCATACATTTATTATTTATATGTATTAAAAAGGATAAAATAAGTTTGGACTCCTCTCTCACACAACATGAAGTTCTGTATGATCTAAAGATAAAAATGTTGAAGTAAAATATATATATTATGGAAAACGTATGTATAATCTAGGAGTCAAGAAAAATTTCTGTGCAAGCTGGAAAACCTAGACACTCTGGAGAAATGACTGACATATTTGAGTGCTTAAAACTTAAAATGTAATCATATGGCAAACGTAAAGGTAAATAAAACCAGAAGACAATTAATAGAGGAACATATATTTGTAAGACACACAACAGATAAAGGGTTCAATATCCAACATATAAAAATTTCCTACACATTAATAAGAAAAGACAAACACCCTAATTGAAAGTGGTTAAAAAGGGTAAAAAGGGCTGTTCAAGGAGGCAGAAAACCCCCTTGCCAATAAACAAGTGAAATTACTCAACTTTACTAGCAATCAGGCATATTGAAATTAAATTAACAAGGAAATATCACTTTAAGACCATTAAACATGTTATCACACATTGCTGGAGTGTTGTGGAGGTTAATATGTTATCTCATACATTTGCCGAGGGAAATGTGCAGTATATTAAAGCCATTTGGAAGTCAATCTGGCAACCCCTATTAAAATTAAGAATTTACATAAACTTTAACTTAGCAATTCCATTTCCGGGGCCTTCTTCCATAGAAGATAAAAGCACGGGTATATAACAGTGAATATGAACAAAATAAATTTTACGTATATATTCAGATTAATTGCAACGTTTTTCCTAGTAGCCAAAAAACTGGAATCAACTTGAATGTCCTCAATAGAGGAATGGTTTAATAAGTTGTCTTTCACTCAAACCATTGCATTTTACATAACTAGCTTAAAAAGGGTGTTAAGTCTATACCAGACGATGTGGAAAACATTTCTCTGAAATGTTTCTAAGTGAGAAAAACTACGTGCAGTAAAGAGTAAAATAGTACCCCTATATGTTTTTATGCATACATATGTATGTTACCTTATTTATGAACATAGACAAAGATATGCAAAGATTCACACCAGGCTTTTAACACTGCTTATCCAGTGGAGGAGTGGCTAATGAAGTGTAAAAATCCTATAGATGTACAGGCTTTCTCAATATTTATGTATATGTATGTATATATATATATATATATATAATTCTCAACATTTATATATAATTGCTTTATGTAAATGCACATGTAAATTACATATGTGTAAAGCCATGTACAAAGAGATAGTTGCTGAAAGTGTGCATATCATAGAGAGTGTTTTGAGTTTTTAGTGTTTAGGGTTCTTTTTTTTTAACTTTCTTTCTTGTACTTTGAGTTTTTCAAAATAAAAATTTTACATGATTTTAAGTTTAACATTTTCTAAAGCCAACATTATAGAGCAGGTTAAGGAAATGATCCAGTATCTACAGAATGATTTGATTGTTCAGTCCTCCAGCAGTTCATCAAACTACATTGAGCAGCAACCGTGACATTGTGTCAGGTGTGTTAAAGTGGTTGGGATTACAGAGATGAATGAAATATGCTCCTTCTTGTTGTATATTACAACAAGACAAACATATAAATGAACCATTCTAATACAATATGGCTATTGCTTTAATATAAGAATTTGTAGGACCATAGGGGCAATGAACTCTGCAGGCATTGGTGGTAGAGAGGCTTCAGAGGGAAAGAACCATTTGAGCTTAGCCTTAAAGACTGAGGATGCTTTCATCACTCACCAGCCTTAGGTGGGGAAGGGAAAGCAATCCCTTCAAAGAGGAAGGAATCAACATCTAGTCCTATTTCATTCATCAAGAATGTGGAGGAGGAAGTAAACAGTTTATTATTTATAGTCTCAAATGATGGTAATGTGTGGAAGATGGGCAAATGGAACAAGAGACTTTGCAAGAGTCCTGATCAGGAACTAATAAAATGAGAACCTGCTTTGAAACATGCAAGCAGGTTTTTCTGAGGGAAGAACTCAAAGCTGCATTTAATGAAAGGAAGCAACTGTCAAAGCAATCTGACTAAGTTCAGTACATTAGGCTTGCAGTTGAGGAAGAAATATGGGTTGCTGTTCAGTTAGGACCTGTGGAAGAGGTTGGAGAAAAGGGGATAGGTATTCAAGCAATGATTCATTAGGTAGAAAGAAGAGAATGTTAGAAATCAGACACTACTGCCACTTACTGAATAAATTCATCATAAGCCATATACAGACACATTATAAAGTATCTCAAGGTACCAGAATGCTTGACCATTGAGGTAAGGTGCCCCAAAATACTGTGTCTTCAAGGAAAACACAAGGGTTCAGTACTCATGCGTTAGCAGCAGTTAACATAAGACACACTAGCTTTTGGGGAGTGGGGGAGAAAGAAGCAAGGATTATGCATGTATGTATTTATATCATAGATGATAACAACAGAAGCCATTTAATCAAATGCTTATTATTGGCCTAATATAATGTCAGGTGTTTTACATAAATTACCTCATTTAATCCCAGCATGGCTCTAAGATCTAGATACATGTTTCTATCATTCCCTTTTTACAGATGAGGAAACTAAGTCTTACAGGAGTTAAAAAACGTACTCAAGGTCAAATAGCTTTTAGGTGGTGAAGCTGTAAATTGAGATCGGACTTTAAATCCTATGCTCCCAACTGCTCAACTAGACACTAAGTTATATTCCCCCTGCTAAACCCTAGTCCCAGCCATCATCATATCACACCTGTATTGTCCCAACAGCCTGTCAGCCCTCTGGTCCTACACAGTTCACAACATCCAGTGAACTTTCTAAAACATACATCAGACGACATCACTATCCTTTATCAAACCATCCAGTGGCCCTCCACTGCACGTAAGATAAAATCCAAGTTCTTACCCTGCAGGTCCCTATGTGACCACTTCTCTGCCAGCCTCTCCAGTCTCGGTCATCAATCACCGCTCTGCCCCTCTCTGACTGCACTCCAGTCACTCACCCTTCTGCTCTTCCTCAACACACTGTTCTCGTTCTGGCCTCACGGCATTGCTACTTGCAAGTCTACCTAAAATGCTCTTCTTCAAAGTCTTCACACAGCTGACTCGACCTCATTATTCAGATCTTGATTCAAATATCAGTTGTTTAGAGAAGGTTCCCCACACCAGCAACAAGAACGACCCCATTGCCCATGAAAACAGAAGTTACTTGAGGACAGGAACTATTGATTTCATGTTCTTCACTCTAATTCCAGAACCAAGAGTAATATCTGACACCTACTAGGCACTCAGGACATATCTGTTTCCTGAAATACTGGTATCTTTTTAAAGTGTCATACTCATATGCCTATGAGTATATCTACATATATATATATTTATGGATACGTGAGCTTGTTGTCACCTCACAGAAGTGGAATGTACATCCCTCACCCAAAATTTGGTTTGAATGTCAAGACTAATGATGCCACACATATACCAAGAAGGTATGAAAAGGATTATTACTCACATAATGAGTTATGCATCAAAAATGCAGTTAGACCAAAAAAAGAAAAAAGAAAAAACTGGTAACTGTGAAGTGATGGGTAATTAGATGGTTGTGATTCTTTCATTCTATAGATATAGGTATAGATATAGAAATAATCGAAACATCAAGTTCTACACCTTAAGTATATACAATTTTTATTTATCCATTATACATCAATAAAACTGAAAAAATGGGATCAGTCTCAATGACAACTTACCCATGGTGTTTGTCTGATAACTAAAACATTGCGTGGTTTATTTAATTTAACTTGCACTTGTTTATTTAAGCCATTATGTCACCTGCAGCATGAGACCAATAAGAAAGGTGAACGTTCCATTGAATATCTAGTACTATCAAGAGCTCGTACTATATATTCTGAGAAGTGAAATGAGTGCCTTAGTCTCAATATCAATGTGCAGAACTTCAAAGAAGGTAAAGAGTGCTATGGTGAGACATTGTATTGTGGCTTTAATATGTGCAGAAGATGTGTGACCTTGATTTATATTTTGGGTATCCGTGAGGCAAGAGATTCTATGAGTTCTTTACCCCAAATGAGGCAACCTTGGAGAAGGAATTGTTTTCATTGGCCAGAACAGATGGTCAGACCGCTCCAGTGGCCCAAAGATCTATAAAAATGTGAAGATGTGGCCAATTGTTGGCTAAGACATGGCCAAGTGCTAAGATAACTGGCTAAAGTTTGGCCAACTGAGCTGATCCTGTGTCCTGTCCTTTATCAGGAACATTCTGATTAAGAGATGAAAAGCAGCAAGAGTCAAGCAAGCTCCATTAAGTGTGACAGTGGCAATGCCATTGGTTAAGTGAATGAACCCCCTTTGGTATTCACTGTGTTGAGCCTAAGGGGCTCCCCAGGTATCCAAGTGTTCTAAGAGATGACCTCCTCTAGCACTGTGGCATCCGGCAAGGGACCCAGCACAGGGGACGTTACCCTCTCCTGAAAGTAGGGTATGCAGAGAGCCCAGGTTCAGCTCCATCCTGTAGCAAGGAGGCCTCACTAGCTGTGCTGGGCTTGCAGGGTGCAGTTTCCATGATCAAAGGCCTAACGGGCAGCTGTATACTGAGGGTCACAGGTTCAGGACCTGAGATAGTCTATATTTCCAGGAAAGTCCAGTATGCACCCACCAATTGCTACACTAATGGCATACAGCATTGGGCCAAGGAAGGTAGTTCCTTGTATCAGAAGCCCATGCAACTAACGGCCATCACTGATGGTAGAGGGACTCCAAGATATATGAGAGAAGGTTGCTCAAGCTCCCACAGTGAAGGAATCCCGGGGGGCCGTAACAGGAATGCCTGTTCTATGGCCATTCAGGCAGATTCTAGTATCTTTTTACAGGGGGTCTCATTCAAGTTGGGCCGATTTGCAAGTTACAGAACAAAAAAAAAGCTTTGTAAATGAGGAGTGTTGCCTCCAGAATCTAAACATGTCGAAAACATGTTGGGCTTGTTTTAACAATGTGGGTCCTAAGAAGACTAAAAGCTGTTTCTTGACACTGTCAGGACTGGAGCAGCCCTCAACTTACTAAATAATTTTCAGGAGCTTAACTGAAGTGGTGGGGCCCTGTACTATGGGTCTCATGTGAATCTCCTCAAAGGAGGATGTCATTAGTGTGATGTCATATCTGTGTACCTGAAAAAAGTTAGAGCTGGTTAAAATATTGCCTGTGAAGACTATGTGAGATGGCAGGCGTGGAGACTGAGCCCATTGAGTACCCAGGTGAAGGTGTATTGTGTCCCTTTAAAGGTGAAGGTTAACTGCAGCTGAGAGGTTGTTGAACTAGGCACTGAATAGAACATGCTAGCCAAATACTTTGCTCTAACTGCCAAGTATTTACTAGTTACTTATTTATTATTGGGTGGAATCAGTCATTTCAATAGGTGGGGCCATGACGCCAAGGGTACAAATTCACACTGAGGCACCGGTCCTGTTTTCCCGGGTTTACGAACAAGTAAAACTTGGCTGTTAAATGCAGCAGAAGTGGCGATAACCACACCTTCTCTAAATAGGTCTTATATAATGGGTTTCAATCTGTGAAAACCGTGCTTTCATTTAGATTGAACCTTTTCTTAAACACTGAGGTGAAAGGTATTATTTTAACTAGGGGGAAAGGTCCATAGGGTCCCATAGTTTTCAAGCTGATTATAAGGGCCAGAGACTTAACTTGATTGCTTATTGGGTCAGGTTCTCCACGTGCACTAGAGGATATTTTAGGGTAATGGATGTCTTGGCTATGGAAAAGTTAGGCACGGAAATAATTCGGATGGTTCAGGTTAGGCATATCTGTTTCTATTTTATGTTCACCTACTCCCTGGCTGGGAGTGGATGAACATAAAGTGTGGCCAGATGTGGGCCAGAAGGGGAAGGGGAATTAATGAGGCTTCAAAACTGTCCATTGTCAAACATCAAAAGTGGAATCAGATTATGACACACACTGCCACCACCCATACAACACCCCTCTCCCCATCTGGGACCTCCCAAACACACACGGAAACACCAAGTCCATTTCCTCCTCAACAGCAGGATAAAGTGTTCAGGAAGAAATCTGTCTTCAGAGCTCAGTCCTCACCCAGTCCTTATTCCCGGTGTCTGGCTAACTATGGACTGGCTGGTCTGGGCCCCAAACTGGCAGGATACTACCTCCCTCCCTTCTCACACGCCTGCCCCTTCCTGCCTTCCTTCAGTCCCCATCACCGAAGAACAGACAGAGATACACACACATCTTTCTACAACAGCTTGTACATCAATAGCTGAGGGCTTTTTTATTTGGTCTCTACACAGGTGACCATGTCTCCAGTGCTTTCTCTGGAGAGACAACAGAGACAGGAAGGTCTCAGTCACCTGATAGACCCAGGGCAGCACTTTATGAACTGCTGGAAGAGCCCTCTGGGACGTTTTCATCCTCCTCTGGCTCTTTAGTCATTGTTGTACTCCGCCAGTTATAGAATGCTAGCATCTTTGACTTCTTCTGTGTAGAACCTCTTCCCGAATTCTGACGACGGACTGATTTTGTTAACTCGACCACCTCCTGAATCTGGTCGGAAAACAAAGTGATACAGAAAGATATTGATTTGGGGAAAGAGGATGGGAAGGAGAACTTTGAGAGAATGGGTGTGGATTGAGAAGGGGTTTGTGCCAGGGAAGGGCTGGGTAAGTCTTGGGTGGGGGATGAAGAGGAGGCACGTGAGTCGGGTAATCTGACCTCCTCCATCTTAGAGCCCTGGAGTGGAGAATTCATCCTCTCCCTTCTGCGTTGGCCCCCCGGTGTTTGTTGCTCTGACCTCTCGGTGTTTATCCGTGCATCACGGTTAGGCTCCTGGGGGACTGTAGTTTCCTCTGCCATGTCAGTAGCAACAGTGTGCTCTACTCCAAGGCTCCTGGCTTCTCTATATATACCCTGCCAGGACAATGAATAGCCAAAATCATCAGCTTTGATTGGTCAGCCAATGGTGGCGCTGGGGTGGCTGTGACATCACAAAGCACTACCCTTGAAGATACGTGGGGGGAGGGGAGGGGTGCAGAGGAGTCTAGGTGCTCTGGTTAGAGAAAGGGAGTGCTTCCTCAACACCCAGTAAAGAGCCTTCCCAAATTGACCTTCCACTCTTCCTCATCTTCTCTGGTTCAATCCTTGTGGTGCACATGTTAGGGAGAAGGTGTTCCCTCCAAACCATTCCACATGGCCACCCCCATTCAGTGTTAAATTCTGTTGTCTCCCAGATCTCATCACCTGGTATTGTGTGGTTTTTAAAACTTTTTATTTTAGAACAGTTTTAGGTTTACAGAGTAATTGTGAAGATCATATTCATACACTCCACAACAAATTTCCCTTCTTAACATTGTACATTAGTATGGTACAATTGTTCAACTTAGTGAACCAACACTGAAACAGTATTATTAACTAAAGTCTGTACTTCATCAGAATTCCTTTTTTTTTTAAATGTTGAGCCTTCTTTTAATTAATTTATTTATATTTTTGGCTGTGTTGGGTCTTCGTTTCTGTGTGTGGGCTTTCCCTAGTTGTGGCAAGCAGGGGCCACTCGTCATCGTGATGGGCGGGCCTCTCACTGTCGCAGCCTCTCTTGTTGTGGAGCACAGGCTCCAGATGCGCAGGCTCAGCGGCTGTGGCTCACGGGCCTAGTTGCTCTGCGGCATGTGGATCTTCCCAGATCAGGGCTCGAACCCATGTCCCCTGCATCAGCAGGTAGATTCTCAACCACTGTGCCACCGTGGATGCCCCAGATTGCCTTATTTTTTACAGAATATTCTTCTTCTGTCCCAGGATCCCAACGAAGATTCTACATTAAATTTAGTCATTCCATGTTATAACTTCTTAGGCTCCTCTTGGCTCTGACAGTTTTTTAGACTTCTTGTTTTTGAAGACTTTGACAGTTTGGGGTCTTGTGTTTTGTCTTTTACATTAGGTCTGCAGATGTTATTGCTCTTATAGGTAAAAGTTTTTATGAGTTTCTTCTTCCAGAGAACCACAAATCAAGTCAGTACCATCAGTGTTATGGACTTCCCCGTGGCAATGGTTGAACTAATCTCTTGGCATTGTCACAGAGGTGACACAAATGTTTTTCTCTATAGGTCTGAGGATCAGGATCATTTTTATTTATGACAGAGGCACAGGGGCAGCAGCAGAAGCATTTTGTAAGGTACTAGTGAGTCATTTACTTTTAGAAGTATGACCTCAGCCTCCCACATAGTTAACGGCTCTTCCTCCACACGAGTGACCATCCAATGGACCTGTATATTGAACAGACTGTCAGTCTTTCTCCTGAGCTCTATATAGAAAGGGGGCCAACATGTGGTTGAGACACAACCAGTGTTCACAAGGTACGAGTCATTTATTTGAGGTTAGTATCAGTCGCACCTTAGTTTGGAATTGAAACACGTGATTCAACCTTAGAATCACAAATAGGTCCAGGTTGAGACACAGGATTCAGGACTGCTTTAAGGAAGGTCCCAATCCAATAATCCTTTCACTATATGCCAAGTGGCTAAACTGACTTATGTTGGTCAAAGCTTTAGCAGACACTCAGTAGGACTAACAAAGGTAGCACAAAGAAGCAAGTTCAAAGCACAAGCTAGCCAGCAGGCAGTAGCCCAAGTGCCTGTTCACCAGCATAGAGCAGAGCCAGTTAGAAAGCCAAAGCAAGAGAAGGAAGACCCCCGGTGGTCAGGGATAGCACCTTGATGTCCTGCTCACAGGACCAGTTGTTGTAATCACACCACAGAGACAGGATGGACCCTTCAACCCAAATTCGGTTTGGATGTCGAGACTGATAACACATACACCTAGAGAGTATGAAAAACCTTACTACATAAGGAGGCTTTCTGGGGAGAGCAGGGCAGGCTCTCAAGCAGGTTCAAGAATGGCTTGAGAGAGCAGAAGAAGGAGACTGGCTTGGCTTTATGGTGGTGAGGGGATGACGCTGGAGTGTTCCCACACACAGGTCAGGTTTTGCACAGGCTGAACTTCCTCCTGGCCCACAGAAGAGAGAGTACCTGAGCTTTCTTAACCGATCTAGGGAAGCAGGGGAAGAGGCAGTGGTAGGGCTCTTTTATAGAATAATGTTGTGTAAATGCAAGGTGTTTAGCACAGTTTAGAATTCTCATAACCATTATAACCACACTTATATTGTTTTCAGTTAAACTACGTTTCACTAGGTTAGTATTTCCCAAATTATGGTCCTTTAAATATTATTTAAGGTGGCTTAGAATTATCTTGGTTCATCACAGAGAAACTGTGTAGAAAGAGAAAAGACTGCTAGCCTCAGGAGGTCTGACACACTGGTCACAAAAGAGCAGACTTCGTTGTACTATCTGCTGAATTATGAGGGGTTTCTAACATGTTTCCCATCCTGGGTGACTACTGTAGCACCCAAAGACTGTAATAATAATTACCAAAACTAACATTTATTGACTACTAACTCTATGTAGGAATTATGCTAAATACCCATATACATATTTAATCCTCGTCACAACCCTATTGAGATAAGTGGCAAAAGAGTGGTTTCTGTCATTTCTGCCAGGACATCTCCATTCCAATTGCAGAAGCAGAAAAGAGCATATAGGAGGGCACATGGGAATATTTATGGGCCAGGCTCAAAAGGGGTATGCATTACTCCTGCTCACATTTCCTTGGGAAAAACTCACATAGCCACATCTAACTACAAGAGAAAATGAGAAATGTAGTCTACCTGGTAGAAGAGGAGAACTTAAATGTTGGAGATAAGCTAGCAATCTCTGTCTCCACCATCTTGTTCATCACTCTCCCCAGTATTTACAGTAGAGCCTGGCACATAGTAGGTGGCCATGAATATTTCTGTTGAATGAATGGGTTTCAACATTTTGGGTCAGTTATGGGGATCAAAAGCATATAGAACTTGGTTAAGCAATGGTTTCCTAGATATGACACAAAAAGCACAAGCAACAAAGAAAGAGTAAATTGGACTATATCAAAATTTTAAAATGTTTTCTTCTGCAAAAAAATACCATGAAGAAAGCAAAAGGCACACTAAAGAGAGATCCTGGCAAATCATATATTTAATAAAAGTGTAGTATCCAGAATACAGAAAGAACTCTTACAAATCAACAACAAAAATACAAACAACCCAACTGAAAATCAGGTAAAGGACTTAAATAGACATTGTGCTAATGAAGATATACAAATAGCCAACAAACATATGAAAATATGCTCAATACAATTAGTCGTTAGGGAAATGCAAATCAAAACCACGATGAGATGCCACTTCATACCCACTAGGAAGGCTATAACTTTTTTAAAAAGAAAATAACAAGTATTGACAAGGATGTAGAGAAATTGAAACACTCATACACGTCTGGTGGGAACATAAAATGATACAGCCTCTGTGGAAAACATTTCGGCAGTTACTCAACAAGTTAAACATAGACTTGCCATATTACCCAGTAACTCTACTCCTAGGTATATAATGAAAAGAGTTGAAAAGGAGGGAACAACAGCAACAACAACAAAAAAAATACAGGTGAATTGAGCAACACAAAAGCAAAGGGCAGATAACGTTTCAAGAAGTAAAAAATGGACAACTTTATTAAATGCTTTTACAGGTAAAATAGGGACAGACAAATGACGATTGAACTTGTTAGTAGAGAGGTCATTGGTAAATTTGATAAGAAGGAAATTGAAAGAGTGGAAAATATTTTAATATAAACCTGGATGTGTATTAAGGAGAAAATGTGAGATCAGAAAGTGAGGGGCGGATAGACAATTTCTTTTGCGAGTTTTGGTGCTAAGGGGAGGAGAAATATGGGACTATAGCTGGAGGGCGATTTGGTATTAAGAGAGTGTATATTTAAGAGGGTAGATTCTAGAATGCATCTAGCCAATATAAATGACTGAATGAAAGTGACGACATAAAAATCCTAAGGGATAATTGCAGAAGAAAAAATATTGAGAAAGCAAGTGGGGTATTCAGAGCACTAGTAGATGGAATCGGTAGCAAATGTGGAAATCTTGGCTTTCCATGAGAATGAGTAATATTTATAGATTCTACAGTGGAGAAGGAAACGATTATGGTATGATTACAAATGCAGGTATGATGGTCGATTTGGTGGGGAAGATATAAAAGAATTTTCTCTTGACTCTTCAGTTTTCTCAGTGAAGGATGAGATAAGGGCATAAAATAACAAGAGTGAGGGTAGGGTTTTGAGAAATTGAGGGGAAGATAAAGTATTGGATATTCATTTTGTATAATGGAAATGGGTGTATAATATGGAAGGATTGATCATTTAAGATATGTGGTCAAGAATTTAAGGTGTGATCAGTTAGCTTTGCCTTGTAAATTTCTACAGCAACATCCATCACTCGTATATAGGAACAAAGCAGGTAGATAGCTAAATTTAACAAGGGTTGTGGTTTTGCCAGGGAAATACTAGGGTGGGAAAGTGAGTAGGGAGATGAAGGTTGATGAAAGTAAGTGATACTCATGATAAATTGGTAAGCAATGAGGAAATGCGAAAAGAGAAATGTGGCTGATGCTGAAAAGTAGTAGAATTCACAGATTGGAGTTCAAAATTGAAGAATTTTTAGAGTTGGGTGTGTGTAGGTGTGTATACCTGCACGTGAGGGAGGTATTTTGCTAGGAAGGATAATCAGTTGTAGCCCAAGAGATGTATGTTATAAAATCAGGATTTCAGATTTGCTGTAATTTTTGAGAATGTCAATGTCTAGTGCATGAGCATTAGAGTGAGTGGCTTAAGTATGATGGAAGAAAAATACCATTGGAATTGAGGGCATGAAAGGTTTGCAAAGCCAAAAATGCTGGATGAATATCCACATAGATGACAGATGTTGAAGTTGCCAAGATGGTGGCAGTACTAAAAGTGGAGAAGAAGACTCAGGACAGTGTCTAATGAATGAAGGTAAAGAAATAGATGGCGTAGCACATGATATTATCTAATAGCAAGAACTACAAATGAGCTCTGAATTTTGAAAGAGAAAGGAGCAGAAATGGTTTGAAAGTGACAGTGAGTCGACTCCTTGGGGTATGTGAGGAAAACTAACGTTTGCTCAAGAGGACTGCAGGGGAAGTGATTTCCTCAAGGCACAGCCATATTCCAGTCATAAAACAGAGATTAAGGGAACACGGAGAGAACAACTTGAAGCTACTGGGGAGTTTCTTAATGATAGACTATGAGTTACAGAGGGCAGGAAATAAGCGCTCATGAAGTTGCGGAGAGGGTTGGGTCCAATTCCGTCAAGTGCAGAGCAATACGTGAATGAGGGTCTAGTTAATGATGGATAATCTGCAGGGTGGTGACTTAAGTCAAAGTGATAAGACAAGATGGACCTTGTGACTGCACGGCAGATTGGGAGGTGAGTAAAGCCCTCCAGACTACAGATTGCTTAATCTAGGCTGACCTAGAACTAAGAAGAATCCAGAAACACCACTGAAACCTGTTTCCTCTAAATATCATGTATCCTGTATGATGATCCAGCATTTCAAAGATAGACTAGTAAGGACATCTAAGAGGGTAGGCTTGAAAGGAAACTAGTGTGTTTGCTCAAGAGTGTGAGTGTGTATGAAAAATATCAACAGCAAATTCTAATGTCAGAGGGTTGCTACTATAGGCTTATGGAGCCATGCACTATTCTTGGACAACTCAAGGTGCCTGCACAGATGTGGCCCAGATGCAAGCACCAGCACTTACTGGGCACCTGCAAAGCCAAAGCTGGGGAAGATGGAAGGCCAAGTGGAAGTGGTATTTTCCCAAGACAGGAATGTATTTACTTAGGCTTCCTAAATGGCAGGTGGACAAAAAATGGAAGAAAGTAAATTAAGCTTCTTTTTGCCTAACATCTCTCCTCAGGAGGAAGTACTTGGAGTTGTATTTCCTACGTAAATTCCACTGCTAAAACTCCAGGGAGCTCATCAGTGGGCAGATGTTCCCACCTAAGTATGGTTACCAGCAAACATTTATTCAAAATCATGGCTGCATCTGGCTCACATTAGAAGGGTTCTCTTTGTCATTGTCTTTTAAAAGAACAATTCCCCATGCTTATAAATCCAGACTCAGAACATCAATTCAACCAACCTCAGGAGCCCTGTGGCTACACCTTCCTGCTGGGAATCAGCATGGTCCCCAGACAATCAATTTCAGGAGTATTACCAAAGTGTTTTCATTTTCAGTGTTTATCCACTGGAATGTCTACGAGTGAAGAATAGACAGGGCAATACAATCCTAAGATTCAATTTCTTTCATCAAATACAAACTGTGTATATGAGCATCAAGGCAAGAGGATGGAGGACTTTAACTGAAATTCCAATAGATATCTAAGTGCAAATCCTGGAACCATCCCATGCTAGCATTGTGAGTTAGGATAGGTACTTAACCACTCTGAGCCTGTTTTCTGATCTCTAAAAAAAAAATAGAAGGATAATATCTCATACAGCTGTTGCAAAGATCAACTCAAATAATTCATGTACAGAATATAGCACAACAACCTACAGAATGGGAGAAAATATTTGTAAATCGTGTATCTGATAAGGGATTTTTATTCAGAATATATAAAGAACTCTTACATGCCTGGGATAAGAAGGTAAATAACCCAACTTTTAAAATGGGCAGAAGATCTAAATAGACATTTCTGCATGGAAGATATACAAATGGCCAGCAAGCACATTAGAGACGCTTGACATCATTATTCATCAGGAAAACACAAATGAAAACCACAGAATGATACCCTTTCATACCCATGCGGATGGCTAGAATCCAAAAGTCAGATAATCATAACTGTTGGTGGGGATTTAGAGAAATCAGAACCAACATACACTGTTAGTGAGAATGTAAAATGGTATACCTGCTTTGGAAAAGTTTGGTAGTTTCTCAGAGGGTGAAACAGTGCTACTGTATGACCCACTTGTAGGTATATTCCCAAGATAAATGCAAATATATGTCCATACAAAAACTTGTACATAAATATTCATAGCAGCAATATTCATAATACCCAAAGATGGAAACAACCCAAACGCCCATCAACTGACCAGTGGACAAACAAAATGTGGCAAATCCATACAACAGAATACTATTCAGACATCAAAAAGAATGAAGAACTAATATATGCTACAATATGGCTGAACCTTAAAAACATTATGCTAAGTGAAAGAAGTCAGTCACAAAAGACCACATATTATGTGATTCTATTCATATGAAATGCTCAGAACAGGCAAATCTATAGATACAAAATAGATCAATAATTGCTTAAGGCTGAGGCAGAAGTTGTTGGGAGCATAGGGGATTCACAGCTGCAAGATACGAGGGTTTCTTTTTGAGGTGTTGAAAACGTTCTATAATAGACTGGAGGGAACTTCAAGACGTCGGAAGAGTAAGACGTGGAGATCACCTTCCTCCCCACAGAAGCATCAGAAATATATCTACACGTGGAACTGCTCCTATAGAACACCCACTGAACGATGGCAGAAGACCTCAGACCTCCCAAAAGGCAAGAAACTCCCCACGTAGCTGGGTAGGGCCAAAGAAAAAAAGAAAAAGCAGAGACAAAAGAATAGGAACGGGACCTGCACCAGTGGGAGGGAGCCTGAAGGAGGAAAGGTTTCCACACACTAGAAGCCCCTTCACTGGCGGAGACTACAGGTGGCAGACGGGGGCAGCTTCGGAGCCACGGAGGAGAGCGCAGCAACAGGGGTGCGGAGGTCAAAGCGGAGAGATTCCCGCACGGAGGATCGGTGCCAACCAGTACTCACCAGCCCGAGAGGCTTGTCTGCTTACATGCCGGGACGGGTGGGGGCTGGGAGCTGAGGCTTGGGCTTCGGTCTGAGCGCAGGGAGAGGACTGGCAGTGTGAACACAGCCTGAAGGGGTTAGTACGCCACGTCTAGCCAGGAGGGAGTCCAGGAAAAGTCTGGAGCTGCCGCAAAGGCAAGAGACTTTTTCTTCCCTCTGTGTTTCCTGGTGCACGAGCAGAGGGTATTCAGAGCGCCGCCTAAAGGAGCTCCAGAGACGGGCGCGAGGCGTGGCTAGGAATGCAGACACCAGAGATGGGCATGAGATGCTAAGGCTGCTGCTGCCACCACCAAGAAGCCTGTGTGCGAGCACAGGTCACTATCCACACCTCCCTTCAGGGAGCCTGTGCAGCCCGCCACTGCCAGTGTCCCGTGATCCAGGGACGACTTCCCCGGGAGAAAGCACGGCGTGCCTCGGGCTGGTGCAACGTCACGCCGGCCTCTGTCACTGCAGGCTCACCCTCCCTCCGTACCCCTCTCTCCCCCCGGCCTGTGTGAGCCAGAGCCCCCAAAGCAGCGGCTCCTATAACCCCGTCCTGTCTGAGCGAAGAACAGACGCTCTCAGGAGACCTACATGCAGAGGCGGGGTCAAATCCAAAGCTGAACCCGGGAGCTGTGCGAAAAAAGAAGAGAAAGGGAAATCTCGCCCAGCAGCCTTAGGAGCAGCGGATTAAATCTCCACAATCAACTTGATGTACCCTGCATCGGTGGAACACCTGAATAGACAACGAATCATCCCAAATGGAGGAGGTGGACTTTGGGAGCAACGCTATTTATATATTTTTTCCCTTTTTCTCTTTTTGTGAGTGTGTATGCGTATGCTTCTGTTTGTGATTTTGTCTGTATAGTTCGGCACTTACCGTTTGTCCTAGGGTTCTGTCTGTCCGTTTTTTTTTTTTTTTTAGTATAGTTTTCAGTGCTTGTTATCATTGGTGAATTTGTTTCTTCGTCTGGTTTTTCTCTTCTTTCTCGTTTTTTTATTACTTAAAAAATTTTAATAATAAATTTTTGTTCTTTATTTTAATAACTTTTTAATTATTTAATTTAATTTAATTTTACATGTTTCTCTCTTTCTCTCTTTCTTTCTTTCTTTCTTTCTTTCTTTCTTTCTTTCTTTCTTTCTCCCTTTTACTCTGAGCCGTGTGCGTGACAGACTCTTGGTGTTCCAGCCAAGCATCAGGGCTGTTCCTCTGATGTGGCAGAGGCAAGTTCAGGGTATTGGTCCACCACAGACCTCCCAGCTCCACGTAATATCAAACGGTGAAAATCTCCCAGAGATCTCCATCTCAACACCAAGACCCAGCTCCACTAAATGACCAGCAAGCTACGGTACTGGATGCCTTATGCCAAACAACTACCAAGAAAGGAACACAACTCCACCCATTAGCAGAGAGGCTGCCTAAAATCATAGTAAGGTCACAGACACCCCAAAACACACCACCAGACATGGACCTGCCTACCAAAAAGAAAAGCTCCAGCCTCATTGACCAGAACACAGGCACTAGTCCCCTCCACCAGGAAGCCTAAACAACACACTGAACCAACCTTAGCCACTGGGGACAGACACCAAAAACAACGGGAACTACAAACTTGCAGCCTGTGAAAAGGAGACCCCAAACACAGTAAGATAAGCAAAATGAAAAGACAGAAAACCACACAGCAGATGAAGGAGCAAGGTAAAAACCCAGCAGACCTAACAAATGAAGAGGAAATAGGCAGTCTACCTGAAAAAGAATTCAGAATAATGATAGTAAAGATGATCCAAAATCTTGCAAATAGAATGGAGAAAATACAAGAAAAGTTTCACAAGGACCTAGGAGAACTAAAGAGCAAACAAACTATCATGAACAACACAATAAATGAAATTACACATTCTCTAGAAGGGATCAATAGCAGAATAAATGAGGCAGAAGAACGGATAAGTGACCTGGAAGATAAAATAGTGGGAATAACTAGTGGAGAGCAGCATAAAGAAAAAAGAATGAAAAGAATTGAGGACAGTCTCAGAGACCTCTGGGACACGATTAAACGTACCAACATTCAAATTATAGGGGTTCCCAAAGAAAAAGAGAAAAAGAAAGGGACTGAGAAAATATTTGAAGAGATTATAGTTGAAAACTTCCCTAATATGGGAAAGGGAATAGTTAATCAAGTCCAGGAAGCACAGAGAGTCCCATACAGGATAAATCCAAGGAGAAACACGCCAAGACACATAGTAGTCAAACTATCAAAAAGTAAATACAAAGAAAAAATATTAAAAGCAGCAAGGGAAAAACAACAAATAACATAGAAAGGAATCCCCATAAGGTTAACAGCTGATCTTTGAGCAGAAATTCTGCAAACCAGAAGGGAGGGGCAGGACATATTTAACGTGATGAAAGGGAAAAACCTACAACCAAGATTACTCTACCCAGCAAGGATCTCATTCAGATTTGACAGAGAAATTAAAACCTTTACAGACAAGCAAAAGCTAAGAGAATTCAGCAGAACCAAACCAGCTTTACAGCAAATGCTAAACCAACTTCTCCAGGCAGGAAACACAAGAGAAGGAAAAGACTTACAATAACAAATGCAAAACAATCAAGAAAATGGTAATAGGAGCATACATATCAATAATTACCTTAAATGTAAATGGATTAAATGCTCCCACCAAAAGACACAGACTGGCTGAATGGATACAAAAACAAGACCCGTATATATGCTGTCAACAAGAGACCCACTTCAGACCTAGGGAAACATACAGACTGAAAGTGAGGGGGTGGGAAAAGATATTCCATGCAAATGAAAATCAAATGAAAGCTGGAGTAGCAATTCTCATATCAGACAAAATAGACTTTAAAATAATGACTTACAAGGGACAAAGCAGGACACTACATAATGATCAAGGGATCGATCCAAGAAGAAGATATAACACTTGTAAATATTTATGCACCCAACATAGGAGCACCTCAATACATAAGACAAATACTAACAGCCATAAAAGGGGAAATCGACAGTAACACAATCATAGTAGGCGACTTTAACACCCCACTTTCAACAATGGACAGATCATCCAAAATGAAAAATAATAAGGAAACACAAGCTTTAAATGATACATTAAACAAGATGGACTTAATTGATATTTATAGGACGTTCCATCCAAAAACGTCCAGAGATAAACCCATGTACACATGGTCACCTTATCTTGATAAAGGAGGCTAGAGTATACAATGGAGGAAAGACAGCCTCTTCAATAAGTGGTGCTGGGAAAACTGGACAGCTACATGGAAAAGAATGAAATTAGAACACTCCCTAATGCCATACACAAAAATAAACTCAAAATGGATTAAAGACCTTAATGTAAGGCCAGACACACTAAAACTCTTAGAGGAAATAAAAGAAGAACACTCTTTTGAGATAAATCACAGTAAGATCTTGTTTGACCCACCTCCTAAAGAAATGGAAACAAAACTAAAAATAAAAAAATGGGACCGAGTGAAACTTAAAAGCTTTTGCACAGCAAAGGAAACCATAAACAAGATGAAAAGACAACCCTCAGAATGGGAGAAAATATTTGCAAACGAAGCAACTGACAAAGGATTAGTCTCCAAAATTTACAAGCAGCTCATGCAGCTCAATATCAAAAACACAAACCACCCAATCCAAAAATGGGCAGAAGACCTAAATAGACATTTTTCCAAAGAAGATACAAAGATTGCCAAGAAACACATGAAAGAATGTTCAACGTCGTTAATCATTAGAGAAATGCAAGTCAAAACTACAATGCGGTATCATCTCACACCGGTCAGAATGGCCATCATCAAAAAATCTACAAACAATAAATGGACAACCTGGAAGAAATGGACAAATTCTTAGAGAAGGTGTGGAGAAAAGGGAACCCTCATACACTGTTGGTGGGAATGTAAATTGATACATTCACTAAGGCGAACAGTATGGAGGTTCCCTAAAAAACTAAAAATAGAACGACCATATGACCCAGCAATCCCACTATGGGGCATATATCCTGAGAAAACCATAATTCAAAAAGAGTCATGTACCACAATGTTCATTGCAGCTCTATTTACAATAGCCAGGACTTGGAAGGAACCTAAGTGTCCATCAACAGATGAATGGATAAAGAAGATGTGGCACATGTATACAATGGACTATTACTCAGCCATAAAAAGGAACGAAACTGAGTTATTTGTAGTGAGGTGGATGGACCCAGAGTCTGTCATACAGAGTGAAGTAAGTCAGAAAGAGAAAAACAAATACCGTATGCTAACACATATATATGGAATCTTTAAAAAAAAAATGGTCATGAGGAACCTAGGGACAAGACGGGAAAAAAGACGCAGACCTGGGCTTCCCTGGTGGCATACTGGTTGAGAATCAGCCTGCCGATGCAGGGGACACGGGTTCGTGCCCCGGTCTGGGAGGATCCCACATGCCGCGGAGCGGCTGGGCCCGTGAGCCATGGCCACTGAGCCTGCACGTCCGGAACCTGTGCTCCACAACGGGAGAGGCCACAACAGTGAGAGGCCCGCGTACCGAAAAAAAAAAGAAAGTCGCAGACTTACTAGAGAATGGACTTGAGGACACGGGGAGGGGGAAGGGTAAGCTGGGACAAAGTGAGAGAGTGGCATGGACATATATACACTACGAAATGTAAAACAGATAGCTAGTGGGAAGCAGCCACATAGCACAGGGAGATCAGCTCAGTGCTTTTTGACCACCTAGAGGGGTGGGATTGGGAGGGTGGGAGGGAGGGAGATGCAAGAGGGAGGGGATATGGGTATATACGTATATGTATAGCTGATTCAATTTGTTATAGAGCAGAAACTAATACACCATTGTAAAGCAATCATACTCCAGTAAAGATGTTAAAAAAAAAAGTGTGTTTGTTCAAAATAAATAAATAAATAACTTTCCTAACTGCTTAGGAAAGATATTTCTCCTTCCTATGAAATGAAAAATGATCTATAAGGGCACTTAGTATTGACTATAAATTCCAGTTCTGTCAGTGATGGTATCTGGCGCATGAGGGGCACCCAAGTTAGGGAGCTTTTGGTTAATTTCCCTGGGCCATATAGAGCAAAGTGTTCTCTCAAATACTCTCTGGAAATTCGGAGCCTCAAATATGTTTGCCACCTTCCCCCAAGTCATCACATTTATTAATATCCTTGTGTTATTTTTCTAGAAGCAGGAGCTTCTAGCAGATCTTTTCCCTTTGTGAAAGGATGTATTTCTGTGTGAGGTGGATCTAGGCCACCTTAGTCTGTCCTCTAATGTTCACCTCAGTAGCACTCTACCTTGTTGATAATATCTTTGAGGCCAACTTCCTGTAATGTTTTTCTTTTTCTTTTCTTTTTTTTACCTTAGGAGCACTGTATAATAAAAACTCCATTAAAGATGCAAAACCAAAGTGAGCCATGAAGCAAGACACGATGGGGCCTATCAGCATTCCTAAGCGTGTTCAAGGCGAAAGCATTTCAGAGTGAGTTAAACAACAGTCATTATAGCTATCTTTGTTGACCTCTGAATCTATATGCCAGTCACTGTGTTTGACATACATTAATTCTCATAAAACTTCTGTCATGTTGACATTATTATCTCCCTTTTACAAATGGGGAAAGAGGTTCACAAAAATTAAATGACTTTCTCAGGGCAACAGCTAGTAAGTTTCAGGGCTGGATTTGTATCCAAAATAAAGTGGGCTTTGTTTGGTTTTTTGACTCTATTTTCTTCTTAGTAGTACTGCATACATTTATTATTTATATGTATTAAAAAGGATAAAATAAGTTTGGACTCCTCTCTCACACAACATGAAGTTCTGTATGATCTAAAGATAAAAATGTTGAAGTAAAATGTATATATTATGGAAAACGTATGCATAATCTAGGAGTCAAGAAAAATTTCTGTGCAAGCTGGAAATCCTAGACACTCTAGAGAAATGACTGACATATTTGAGTGCTTAAAACTTAAAATGTAATCATATGGCAAACGTAAAGGCAAATAAAACCAGAAGACAAATAATACAGGAACATATATTTGTAAGACACATGACAGATAAAGGGTTCAATATCCAACATATAAAAAATTTCCCACACATTAATAAGAAAAGACAAACACCCTAATTGAAGGTGGTTAAAAAGGGTAAAAAGGGCTGTTCAAGGAGGCAGAAAACCCCCTTGCCAATAAACAAGTGAAATTACTCAACTTTACTAGCAATCAGGCGTATTGAAATTAAATTAACAAGGAAATATCACTTTAAGACCATTAAACATGTTATCACACATTGCTGGAGTTTTGTGGAGGTTAATATGTTATCTCATACATTTGCCGAGGGAAATGTGCAGTATATTAAAGCCATTTGGAAGTCAATCTGGCAACCCCTATTAAAATTAAGAATTTACATAAACTTTAACTTAGCAATTCCATTTCCGGGGCCTCCTTCCATTGAAGATAAAAGCACGGGTATATAACAGTGAATATGAACAAGATAAAATTTACGTATATATTGAGATTAATTGCAACGTTTTTTCTAGTAGCCAAAAAACTGGAATCAACTTGAATGTCCTCAATAGAGGAATGGTTTAATAAGTTGTCTTTCACTCAAACCATTGCATTTTACATAACTAGTTTAAAAAGTGTGTTAAGTCTATACCAGACGATGTGGAAAACATTTCTCTGAAATGTTTCTAAGTGAGAAAAACTACGTGCAGTAAAGAGTAAAATAGTGCCCCTATATGTTTTTATGCATACATATGTATGTTACCTTATTTATGAACATAGACAAAGATATGCAAAGATTCACACCAGGCTTTTAACACTGCTTATCCAGTGGAGGAGTGGCTAATGAAGTGTAAAAATCCTATAGATGTACAGGCTTTCTCAATATTTATGTATATGTATGAATATATATATATATAATTCTCAACATTTATATATAATTGCTTTATGTAAATGCACATGTAAATTACATATGTGTAAAGCCATGTACAAAGAGATAGTTGCTGAAAGTGTGCATATCATAGAGAGTGTTTTGAGTTTTTAGTGTTTAGGGTTCTTTTTTTTTTAACTTTCTTTCTTGTACTTTGAGTTTTTCAAAATAAAAATTTTACATGATTTTAAGTTTAACATTTTCTAAAGCCAACATTATAGAGCAGGTTAAGGAAATGACCCAGTATCTACAGAATGATTTGATTGTTCAGTCCTCCAGCAGTTCATCAAACTACATTGAGCAGCAACCGTGACATTGTGTCAGGTGTGTTAAAGTGGTTGGGATTACAGAGATGAATGAAATATGCTCCTTCTTGTTGTATATTACAACAAGACAAACATATAAATGAACCATTCTAATACAATATGGCTATTGCTTTAATATAAGAATTTGTAGGACCATAGGGGCAATGAACTCTGCAGGCATTGGTGGTAGAGAGGCTTCAGAGGGAAAGAACCATTTGAGCTTAGCCTTAAAGACTGAGGATGCTTTCATCACTCACCAGCCTTAGGTGGGGAAGGGAAAGCAAGCCCTTCAAAGAGGAAGGAATCAACATCTAGTCCTATTTCATTCATCAAGAATGTGGAGGAGGAAGTAAACAGTTTATTATTTATAGTCTCAAATGATGGTAATGTGTGGAAGATGGGCAAATGGAACAAGAGACTTTGGAAGAGTCCTGATCAGGAACTAATAAAATGAGAACCTGCTTTGAAACATGCAAGCAGGTTTTTCTGAGGGAAGAAGAACTCTAAGCTGCGTTTAATGAAAGGAAGCAACTGTCAAAGCAATCTGACTAAGTTCAGTACATTAGGTTTGCAGTTGGGGAAGAAATATGGGTTGCTGTTCATTTAGGACCTGTGGAAGAGGTTGGAGAAAAGGGGATAGGTATTCAAGCAATGATTCATTAGGTAGAAAGAAGAGAATGTTAGAAATCAGACACTACTGCCACTTACTGAATAAATTCATCATAAGCCATATACAGACACATTATAAAGTATCTCAAGGTACCAGAATGCTTGACCATTGAGGTAAGGTGCCCCAAAATACTGTGTCTTCAAGGAAAACACAAGGGTTCAGTACTCATGGGTTAGCAGCAGTTAACATAAGACACACTAGCTTTTGGGGAGTGGGGGAGAAAGAAGCAAGGATTATGCATGTATGTATTTATATCATAGATGATAACAACAGAAGCCATTTAATCAAATGCTTATTATTGGCCTAATATAATGTCAGGTGTTTTACATAAATTACCTCATTTAATCCCAGCATGGCTCTAAGATCTAGATACATGTTACTATCATTCCCTTTTTACAGATGAGGAAACTAAGTCTTACAGGAGTTAAACAACGTACTCAAGGTCAAATAGCTTTTAGGTGGTGAAGCTGTAAATTGAGATCGGACTTTAAATCCTATGCTCCCAACTGCTCAACTAGACACTAAGTTATATTCCCCCTGCTAAACCCTAGTCCCAGCCATCATCATATCACACCTGTATTGTCCCAACAGCCTGTCACCCCTCTGGTCCTACACAGTTCACAACATCCAGTGAACTTTCTAAAACATACATCAGACGACATCACTTTCCTTTATCAAACCATCCAGTGGCCCTCCACTGCACATAAGATAAAATCCAAGTTCTTACCCTGCAGGTCCCTATGTGACCACTTCTCTGCCAGCCTCTCCAGTCTCGGTCATCAATCTCCGCTCTGCCCCTCTCTGACTGCACTCCAGTCACTCACCCTTCTGCTCTTCCTCAACACACTGTTCTCGTTCTGGCCTCACGGCATTGCTACTTGCTAGTCTACCTAAAATGCTCTTCTTCAAAGTCTTCACACAGCTGACTCGACCTCATTATTCAGATCTTGATTCAAATATCAGTTGTTTAGAGAAGGTTCCCCACACCAGCAACAAGAACGACCCCATTGCTCATGAAAACAGAAGTTACTTGAGGACAGGAACTATTGATTTCATGTTCTTCACTCTAATTCCAGAACCAAGAGTAATATCTGACACCTACTAGGCACTCAGGACATATTTGTTTCCTGAAATACTGGTATCTTTTTAAAGTGTCATACTCATATGCCTATGAGTATATCTACATATATATATATTTATGGATACGTGAGCTTGTTGTCACCTCACAGAAGTGGAATGTACATCCCTCACCCAAAATTTGGTTTGAATGTCAAGACTAATGATGCCACACATATACCAAGAAGGTATGAAAAGGATTATTACTCACATAATGAGTTATGCATCAAAAATGCAGTTAGACCAAAAAAAGAAAAAAGAAAAAACTGGTAACTGTGAAGTGTTGGGTAATTAGATGGTTGTGATTCTTTCATTCTATAGATATAGGAATAGATATAGAAATAATCGAAACATCAAGTTCTACACCTTAAGTATATACAATTTTTATTTATCCATTATACCTCAATAAAACTGAAAAAATGGGATCAGTCTCAGTGACAACTTACCCATGGTGTTTGTCTGATAACTAAAACATTGCGTGGTTTATTTAATTTAATATGGACTTGTTTATGTAAGCCATTATGGCACCTGCAGCATGAGACCAATAAGAAAGGTGAACGTTCCATTGAATATCTAGTACTATCAAGAGCTAGTACTATATATTCTGAGAAGTGAAATGAGTGCCTTAGTCTCTCTATCAATGTGCAGAACTTCAAAGAAGGTAAAGAGTGCTATGGTGAGACATTGTATTGTGGCTTTAATATGTGCAGAAGATGTGTGACCTTGATTTATATTTTGGGTATCCTTGAGGCAAGAGATTCTATGAGTTCTTTACCCCAAATGAGGCAACCTTGGAGAAGGAATTGTTTTCATTGGCCAGAACAGATGGTCAGACCGCTGGCAGTGGCCCAAAGATCTATAAAAATGTGAAGATGAGGCCAATTGTTGGCTAAGACATGGCCAAGTGCTCAGATAACTGGCTAAAGTTTGGCCAACTGAGCTGATCCTGTGTCCTGTCCTTTATCAGGAACATTCTGATTAAGAGATGAAAAGCAGCAAGAGTCAAGCAAGCTCCATTAAGTGTGACAGTGGCAATGCCATTGGTTAAGTGAATGAACCCCCTTTGGTATTCACTGTGTTGAGCCTAAGGGGCTCCCCAGGTATCCAAGTATTCTAAGAGATGACCTCCTCTAGCACTGTGGCATCCGGCAAGGGACACAGCACAGGGGACGTTACCCTCTCCTGAAAGTAGGGTATGCAGAGAGCCCAGGTTCAGCTCCATCCTGTAGCAAGGAGGCCTCACTAGCTCTGCTGGGCTTGCAGGGTGCTGTTTCCATGATCAAAGGCCTAACGGGCAGCTGTATACTGAGGGTCACAGGTTCAGGACCTGAGATAGTCTATATTTCCAGGAAAGTCCAGTATGCACCCACCAATTGCTACACTAATGGCATACAGCATTGGGCCAAGGAAGGTAGTTCCTTGTATCAGAAGCCCATGCAACTAACGGCCATCACTGATGGGAGAGGGACTCCAAGATATATGAGAGAAGGTTGCTAAAGCTCCCACAGTGAAGGAATCCCGGGGGGCCGTAACAGGAATGCCTGTTCTATGGCCATTCAGGCAGATTCTAGTATCTTTTTACAGGGGGTCTCATTCAAGTTGGGTCTCTTTGCAAGTTACAGAACAAAAAAAAAGCTTTGTAAATGAGGAGTGTTGCCTCCAGAATCTAAACATGTCGAAAACATGTTGCGCTTGTTTTAACAATGTGGGTCCTAAGAAGACTAAAAGCTGTTTCTTGACACTGTCAGGACTGGAGCAGCCCTCAACTTACTAAATAATTTTCAGGAGCTTAACTGAAGTGGTGGGGCCCTGTACTATGGGTCTCATGTGAATCTCCTCAAAGGAGGATGTCATTAGTGTGATGTCATAACTGTGTACCCGAAAAAAGTTAGAGCTGGTTAAAATATTGCCTGTGAAGACTATGTGAGATGGCAGGCATGGAGACTGAGCCCATTGAGTACCCAGGTGAAGGTGTATTGTGTCCCTTTAAAGGTGAAGGTTAACTGCAGCTGAGAGGTTGTTGAACTAGGCACTGAATAGAACATGCTAGCCAAATACTTTGCTCTAACTGCAAAGTATTTACCAGTTACTTATTTATTATTGGGTGGAATCAGTCATTTCTATAGGTGGGGCCATGACGCCAAGGGTACGAATTCACACTGAGGCACCGGTCCTGTTTTGCCGGGTTTAAGAACAAGTAAAACTTGGCTGTTAAATGCAGCAGAAGTGGGGATAACCACACCTTCTCTAACTAGGTCTTATATAATGGGTTTCAATCTGTGAAAACCGTGCTTTCATTTAGATTGAACCTTTTCTTAAACACTGAGGTGAAAGGTTTTATTTTAACTAGGGGGAAAGGTCCATAGGGTCCCATAGTTTTCAAGCTGATCATAAGGGCCAGAGACTTAACTTTATTACTTATTGGGTCAGGTTCTCCACGTGCACTAGAGGATATTTTAGGGTAATGGATGTCTTGGCTATGGAAAAGTTAGGCACGGAAATAATTCGGATGGTTCAGGTTAGGCATATCTGTTTCTATTTTATGTTCACCTACTCCCTGGCTGGGAGTGGATGAACATAAAGTGTGGCCAGATGTGGACCAGAAGGGGAAGGGGAATTAATGAGGTTTCAAAACTGTCTATTGTCAAACATCAAAAGTGGAATCAGATTATGACACACACTGCCACCACCCATACAGCACCCCTCTCCCCATCTGGGACCTCCCAAACACACACGGAAACACCAAGTCCATTTCCTCCTCAACAGCAGGATAAAGTGTTCAGGAAGAAATCTGTCTTCAGAGCTCAGTGTTCACCCAGTCCTTATTCCCGGTGTCTGGCTAACTATGGACTGTCTGGTCTGTGACCCAAACTGGCAGGATACTACCTGCCTCCCTTCTCACACGGCTGCCCCTTCCTGCCTTCCTTCAGTCCCCATCACCGAAGAACAGACAGAGATACACACACATCTTTCTACAACAGCTTGCACATCAATAGCTGAGGGCTTTTTTATTTGGCTCTACACAGGTGACCATGTCTCCAGTGCTTTCTCTGGAGAGACAACAGAGACAGCAAGGTCTCAGTCACCTGATAGACCCAGGGCAGCACTTTATGAACTGCTGGAAGAGCCCTCTGGGACGTTTTCATCCTCCTCTGGCTCTTTAGTCATTGTTGTACTCCGCCAGTAATAGAATGCTAGCATCTTTGACTTCTTCTGTGTAGAACCTCTTCCCGAATTCTGACGACGGACTGATTTTCTTAACTCGACCACCTCCTGAATCTGGTCGGAAAACAAAGTGATACAGAAAGATATTGATTTGGGGAAAGAGGATGGGAAGGAGAACTTTGAGAGAATGGGTGTGGATTGAGAAGGGGTTTGTGCCAGGGAAGGGCTGGGTAAGTCTTGGGTGGGGGATGAAGAGGAGGCACGTGAGTCGGGTAATCTGACCTCTTCCATCTTATAGCCCTGGAGTGGAGAATTCACCCTCTCCCTTCTGCGTTGGCCCCCCGGTGTTTGTTGCTCTGACCTCTCGGTGTTTGTCCGTGCATCACGGTTAGGCTCCTGGGGGACTGTAGTTTCCTCTGCCATGTGAGTAGCAACAGTGTGCTCTACTCCAAGGCTCCTGGCCTCTCTATATATACCCTGCCAGGACAATGAAGAGCCACACCCATCAGCTTTGATTGGTCAGCCAATGGTAGCGCTGGGGTGGCTGTGACATCACAAAGCACTACCCTTGAAGATACGTGGGGGGAGGGGAGGGGTGCAGAGGAGTCTACGTGCTCTGGTTAGAGAAAGGGAGTGCTTCCTCAACACCCAGTAAAGAGCCTTCCCAAATTGACCTTCCACTCTTCCTCATCTTCTCTGGTTCAATCCTTGTGGTGCACATGTTAGGGAGAAGGTGTTCCCTCCAAACCATTCCACATGGCCACCCCCATTCAGTGTTTAATTCTGTTGTCTCCCAGATCTCATCACCTGGTATTGTGTGGTTTTTAAAAACTTTTTATTTTAGAACAGTTTTAGGTTTACAGAGTAATTGTGAATATCATATTCATACACTCCACAACAAATTTCCCTTCTTAACATTGTACATTAGTATGGTACAATTGTTCAACTTAGTGAACCAACACTGAAACAGTATTATTAACTAAAGTCTGTACTTCATCAGAATTCCTTTTTTTTTTAAATGTTGAGCCTTCTTTTAATTAATTTATTTATATTTTTGGCTGTGTTGGGTCTTCGTTTCTGTGTGTGGGCTTTCCCTAGTTGTGGCAAGCAGGGGCCACTCGTCATCGTGATGGGCGGGCCTCTCACTGTCGCAGCCTCTCTTGTTGTGGAGCACAGGCTCCAGATGCACAGGCTCAGCGGCTGTGGCTCACGGGCCTAGTTGCTCTGCGGCATGTGGATCTTCCAAGATCAGGGCTCGAACCCATGTCCCCTGCATCATCAGGCAGATTCTCAACCTCTGTGCCACCGTGGAAGCCCCAGATTGCCTTATTTTTTACCTAATATTCTTCTTCTGTCCCAGGATCCCAACCAAGATTCTACATTCTATTTAGTCATTCCATGTTATAACTTCTTAGGCTCCTCTTGGCTCTGACAGTTTTTTAGACTTCTTGTTTTTGAAGACTTTGACAGTTTGGGGTCTTGTGTTTTGTCTTTTACATTAGGTCTGCAGATGTTATTGCTCTTATAGGTAAAAGTTTTTATAAGTTTCTTCTTCCAGAGAACCTCAAATCAAGTCAGTACCATCAGTGTTATGGACTTCCCCGAGGCAATGCTTGAACTAATCTCTTGGCTTTGTCACAGAGGTGACACAAATGTTTTTCTCTTGAGGTCTGAGGATCAGGATCATTTTTATTTATGACAGAGGCACAGGGGCAGCAGCAGAAGCATTTTGTAAGGTACTAGTGAGTCATTTACTTTTAGAAGTATGACCTCAGCATCCCACATAGTTAACGGCTCTTCCTCCACACGAGTGACCATCCAATGGACCTGTATATTGAACAGACTGTCAGTCTTTCTCCTGAGCTCTATATAGAAAGGGGGCCAACATGTGGTTGAGACACAACCAGTGTTCACATGGTAAGAGTCATTTCTTTGAGGTTAGTATCAGTCGCACCTTAGTTTGGAATTGAAACACGTGATTCAACCTGAGAATCACAAATAGGTCCAGGTTGAGACACAGGATTCAGGACTGCTTTAAGGAAGGTCCCAATCCAAGAATCCTTTCACTATATGCCAAGTGGCTAAACTGACTTATGTTGGTCAAAGCTTTAGCAGACACTCAGTAGGACTAACAAATGCAGCACAAAGAAGCAAGTTCAAAGCACAAGCTAGCCAGCAGGCAGTAGCCCAAGTGCCTGTTCACCAGCATAGAGCAGAGCCAGTTAGAAAGCCAAAGCAAGAGAAGAAAGACCCCCGGTGGTAAGGGATAGCACCTTGATGTCCTGCTCACAGGACCAGTTGTTGTAATCACACCACAGAGACAGGATGGACCCTTCAACCCAAATTCGGTTTGGATGTCGAGACTGATAACACATACACCTAGAGAGTATGAAAATCCTTACTACATAAGGAGGCTTTCTGTGGAGAGCAGGGCAGGCTCTCAAGCAGGTTCAAGAATGGCTTGAGAGAGCAGAAGAAGGAGACTGGCTTGGCTTTTATGGTGGTGTGGGGATGACGCAGGAGTGTTCCCACACACAGGTCAGGTTTTGCACAGCCTGAACTTCCTCCTGGCCCACAGAAGAGAGAGTACCTGAGCTTTCTTATCCGATCTAGGGAAGCAGGGGAAGAGGCAGTGGTAGGGCTCTTTTATAAAATAATGTTGTGTAAATGCAAGGTGTTTAGCACAGTTTAGAATTCTCATAACCATTATAAACACACTTATATTGTTTTCAGTTAAACTACGTTTCACTAGATTAGTATTTCCCAAATTATGGTCCTTTAAATATTATTTAAGGTGGCTTAGAATTATCTTGGTTCATCACAGAGAAACTGTGTAGAAAGAGAAAAGACTGCTAGCCTCAGGAGGTCTGACACACTGGTCACAAAAGAGCAGACTTCATTGTACTATCTGCTGAATTATGAGGGGTTTCTAACATGTTTCCCATCCTGGGTGACTACTGTAGCACCCAAAGACTGTAATAATAATTACCGAAACTAACATTTATTGACTACTAACTCTATGTAGGAATTATGCTAAATACCCATATACATATTTAATCCTCATCACAACCCTATTGAGATAAGTGGCAAAAGAGTGGTTTCTGTCATTTCTGCCAGGACATCTCCATTCCAATTGCAGAAGCAGAAAAGAGCATATAGGAGGGCACATGGGAATATTTATGGGGCAGGCTCAAAAGGGGTATGCATTACTCCTGCTCACATTTCCTTGGGAAAAACTCACATAGCCACATCTAACTACAAGAGAAAATGAGAAATGTAGTCTACCTGGTAGAAGAGGAGAACTTAAATGTTGGAGATAAGCTAGCAATCTCTGTCTCCACCATCTTGTTCATCACTCTCCCCAGTATTTACAGTAGAGCCTGGCACATAGTAGGTGGCCATGAATATTTCTGTTGAATGAATGGGTTTCAACTTTTTTGGTCAGTTATGGGGATCAAAAGCATATAGAACTTGGTTAAGCAATGGTGTCCTAGATATGACACAAAAAGCACAAGCAACAAAGAAAGAGTAAATTGGACTATATCAAAATTTTAAAATGTTTTCTTCTGCAAAAAAATACCATGAAGAAAGCAAAAAGGCACACCAAAGAGAGATCCTGGCAAATCATATATTTAATAAAAGTGTAGTATCCAGAATACAGAAAGAACTCTTACAACTCAACAACAAAAATACAAACAACCCAACTGAAAATCAGGTAAAGGACTTAAATAGACATTGTGCTAATGAAGATATACAAATAGCCAACAAACATATGAAAATATGCTCAATACCATTAGTCGTTAGGGAAATGCAAATCAAAACCACGATGAGATGCCACTTCAAACCCACTAGGAAGGCTATAACTTTTTTAAAAAGAAAATAACAAGTATTGACAAGGATGTAGAGAAAGTGAAACACTCATACACGTCTGGTGGGAACATAAAATGATACAGGTTCTGTGGAAAACATTTTGGCAGTTACTCAACAAGTTAAACATACACTTGCCATATTACCCAGTAACTCTACTCCTAGGTATATAATGAAAAGAGTTGAAAAGGAGGGAACAACAGCAACAACAACAACAAAAAAAAAACTGGTGAATTGAGCAACACAAAAGCAAAGGGCAGATAATGTTTCAAGAAGTAAAAAATGGTCAACTTTATTAAATAATTTTACAGGTAATATAGGGACAGACAAATGACGATTGAACTTGTTAGTAGAGAGGTCATTGGTACATTTGATAAGAAGGAAATTGAAAGAGTGGAAAATATTTTAATATAAACCTGGATGTGTATTAAGGAGAAAATGTGAGATCAGAAAGTGAGGGGCGGATAGACAATTTCTTTTGCGAGTTTTGGTGCTAAGGGGAGGAGAAATATGGGACTATAGCTGGAGGGGGATTTGGTATTAAGAGAGTGTATTTTTAAGAGGGTAGATTCTAGAATGCATCTAGCCAATATAAATGACTGAATGAAACTGACGACATAAAAATCCAAAGGGATAATTGCAGAAGAAAAAATATTGAGAAAGCAAGAGGGGTATTCAGAGCACTAGTAGATGGGATCGGTAGCAAATGTGGAAATCTTGGCTTTCCATGAGAATGAGTAATATTTACAGATTCTACAGTGGAGAAGGAAATGATTATGGTATGATTACAAATGCAGGTAAGATGGTAGACTTGGTGGGGAAGATATAAAAGAATTTTCTCTTGACTCTTCAGTTTTCTCAGTGAAGGATGAGCTAAGGGCATAAAATAACAAGAGTGAGGGTAGGGTTTTGAGAAATTGAGGGGAAGATAAAGTATTGGATATTCATTTTGTATAATGGAAATGGGTGTATAATATGGAAGGATTGATCATTTAAGATATGTGGTCAAGAATTTAAGGTGAGATCAGTTAGCTTTGTCTTGTAAAGTTCTACAGCAACATCCATCACTTGTATATAGGAACAAAGCAGGTAGATAGCTAAATTTAACAGGGGTTGTGGTTTTGCCAGGGAAGTACTAGGGTGGGAAAGTGAGTAGGGAGATGAAGGTTGATGAAAGTAAGTGATACTGATGATAAATTGGTAAGCAATGAAGAAATGCGAAAAGAGAAATGTGGCTGATGCTGAAAAGTAGTAGAATTCACAGATTGGAGTTCAAAATTGAAGAATTTTTAGAGTTGGGTGTGTGAATGTGTGTATACCTGCACGTGAGCGAGGTATTTTGCTAGGAAGGATAATCAGTTGTAGCCCAAGAGATGTATGTTATAAATTCAGGATTTCAGAGTTGCTGTAATTTTTGAGAATGTCAATGTCTAGTGCATGAGCATTAGAGTGAGTGGCTTAAGTATGATGGAAGAAAAATACCATTGGAATTGAGGGCATGAAAGGTTTGCAAAGCCAAAAATGCTGGATGAATATCCACATAGATGACAGATGTTGAAGTTGCCAAGATGGTGGCAGTACTAAAAGTGGAGAAGAAGACTCAGGAAAGTGTCTAATGAATGAAGGTAAAGAAATAGATGGCGTAGCACATGATATCATCTAATAGCAAGAACTACAAATGAGCTCTGAATTTTGAAAGAGAAAGGAGCAGAAATGGTTTGAATGTGACAGTGAGTCGACTCCTTGGGGTATGTGAGGAAAACTAACGTTTGCTCAAGAGGACTGCAGGGGAAGTGATTTCCTCAAGGCACAGCAATATTCCAGTCATAAAACAGAGATTAAGGGAACACGGAGAGAACAACTTGAAGCTACTGGGGAGTTTCTTAATGATAGACTATGAGTTACAGAGGGCAGGAAAGAAGCGCTCATGAAGTTGGGGAGAGGGTTGGGTCCAATTCCGTCAAGTGCAGAGCAATACGTGAATAAGGGTCTAGTTAATGATGGATAATCTGCAGGGTGGTGACTTAAGTAAAAGTGATAAGACAAGATGGACCTTGTGACTGCACGGCAGATTGGGAGGTGAGTAAAGCCCTCCAGACTACAGATTGCTTAATCTAGGCTGACCTAGAACTAAGAAGAATCCAGAATCACCACTGAAACCTGTTTCCTCTAAATATCATGTATCCTGTATGATGATCCAGCATTTCAAAGATAGACTAGTAAGGACATCTAAGAGGGTAGGCTTGAAAGGAAACTAGTGTGTTTGCTCAAGAGTGTGAGTGTGTATGAAAAATATCAACAGCAAATTCTAATGTCAGAGGGTTGCTACTATAGGCTTATGGAGCCATGCACTATTCTTGGACAACCCAAGGTGCCTGCACAGATGTGGCCCAGATGCAAGCACCAACACTTACTGGGCACCTGCAAAGCCAAAGCTGGGGAAGATGGAAGGCCAAGTGGAAGTGGTATTTTCCCAAGACAGGAATGTATTTACTTAGGCTTCCTAAATGGCAGGTGGACAAAAAATGGAAGAAAGGAAATTAAGCTTCTTTTTGCCTAACATCTCTCCTCAGGAGGAAGTACTTGGAGTTGTATTTCCTACGTAAATTCCCCTGCTAAAACTCCAGGGAGCTCATCAGTGGGCAGATGTTCCCACCTAAGTATGGTTACAAGCAAACATTTATTCAAAATCATGGCTGCATCTGGCTCACATTAGAAGGGTTCTCTTTGTCATTGTCTTTTAAAAGAACAATTCCCCATGCTTATAAATCCAGACTCAGAACATCAATTCAACCAACCTCAGGAGCCCTGTGGCTACACCTTCCTGCTGGGAATCAGCATGGTCCCCAGACAATCAATTTCAGGAGTATTACCAAAGTGTTTTCATTTTCAGTGTTTATCCACTGGAATGTCTACGAGTGAAGAATAGACAGGGCAATACAATCCTAAGATTCAATTTCTTTCATCAAATACAAACTGTGTATATGAGCATCAAGGCAAGAGGATGGAGGACTTTAACTGAAATTCCAATAGATATCTAAGTGCAAATCCTGGAACCATCCCATGCTACCATTGTGAGTTAGGATAGGTACTTAACCACTCTGAGCCTGTTTTCTGATCTCTAAAAAAAAAATAGAAGGATAATATCTCATACAGCTGTTGCAAAGATCAACTCAAATAATTCATGTACAGACTATAGCACAACAACCTACAGAATGGGAGAAAATATTTGTAAATCGTGTATCTGATAAGGGATTTTTATTCAGAATATATAAAGAACTCTTACATGCCTGTGATAAGAAGGTAAATAACCCAACTTTTAAAATGGGCAGAAGATCTAAATAGACATTTCTGCAAGGAATATATACAAATGGCCAGCAAGCACATTAGAGACGCTTGACATCATTATTCATCAGGAAAACACAAATGAAAATGACAGAAAGATACCATTTCATACCCATGCGGATGGCTAGAATCCAAAAGTCCGATAATCATAACTGTTGGTGGGGATTTAGAGAAATCAGAACCATCATACACTGTTAGTGAGAATGTAAAATGGTATACCTGCTTTGGAAAAGTTTGGTAGTTTCTCAGAGGGTGAAACAGTGTTACTGTATGACCCACTTGTAGGTATATTCCCAAGATAAATGCAAATATATGTCCATACAAAAAACTTGTACATAAATATTCATAGCAGCAATATTCATAATACCCAAAGATGGAAACAACCCAAATGCCCATCAACTGACCAGTGGACAAACAAAATGTGGCAAATCCATACTACAGAATACTATTCAGACATCAAAAGGAATGAAGAACTAATATATGCTACAATATGGCTGAACCTTAAAAACATTATGCTAAGTGAAAGAAGTCAGTCACAAAAGACCACATATTATGTGATTCTATTCATATGAAATGCTCAGAACAGGCAAATCTATAGCTACAAAATAGATCAATAATTGCTTAAGGCTGAGGCAGAAGTTGTTGGGAGCATAGGGGATTAACAGCTACAAGATACGAGGGTTTCTTTTTGAGGTGTTGAAAACGTTCTAAAATAGACTGGAGGGAACTTCAAGACGTCGGAAGAGTAAGACGTGGAGATCACCTTCCTCCCCACAGAAGCATCAGAAATACATCTACACGTGGAACTGCTCCTATAGAACACCCACTGAACGCTGGCAGAAGACCTCAGACCTCCCAAAAGGCAAGAAACTCCCCAAGTAGCTGGGTAGGGCAAAAGAAAAAAAGAAAAAGCAGAGACAAAAGAATAGGAACGGGACCTGCACCAGTGGGAGGGAGCCTGAAGGAGGAAAGCTTTCCACACACTAGAAGCCCCTTCACTGGCGGAGACTACAGGTGGCGGACGGGGGCAGCTTCGGAGCCACGGAGGAGAGTGCAGCAACAGGGGTGCGGAGGGCAAAGTGGAGAGATTCCCGCACGGAGGATCGGTGCCGACCAGTACTCACCAGCCCGCGAGGCTTGTCTGCTCACCTGCCGGGACGGGTGGGGGCTGGGAGCTGAGGCTTGGGCTTCGGTCTGAGCGCAGGGAGAGGACTGGCAGTGTGAACACAGCCTGAAGGGGTTAGTACGCCACGTCTAGCCAGGAGGGAGTCCAGGAAAAGTCTGGAGCTGCCGCAAAGGCAAGGGACTTTTCCTTCCCTCTGTGTTTCCGGGTGCACGAGCAGAGGGGATTCAGAGCGCCGCCTAAGGGAGCTCCAGAGAGGGGCGCGAGGCGCGGCTAGGAGCGCAGACCCCAGAGATGGGCATGAGATGCTAAGGCTGCTGCTGCCGCCACCAAGAAGCCTGTGTGCGAGCACAGGTCACTATCCACACCTCCCTTCAGTGAGCCTGTGCAGCCCGCCACTGCCAGTGTCCCGTGATCCAGGGACGACTTCCCCGGGAGAACGCACGGTGTGCCTCGGGCTGGTGCCACGTCACGACGGCCTCTGTCACTGCAGGCTCACCCTGCCTCTGTACCCCTCCCTCCCCCCGGCCTGAGTGAGCCAGAGCCCCCAAAGCAGCGGCTCCTATAACCCCGTCCTGTCTGAGCGAAGAACAGACGCTCTCAGGAGACCTACACGCAGAGGCGGGGTCAAATCCAAAGCTGAACCCCGGGAGCTGTGCGAACAAAGAAGAGAAAGGGAAATCTCGCCCAGCAGCCTCAGGAGCAGCGGATTAAATCTCCACAATCAACTTGATGTACCCTGCATCGGTGGAACACCTGAATAGACAACGAATCATCCCAAATGGAGGAGGTGGACTTTGGGAGCAACGCTATTTATACATTTTTTCCCTTTTTCTCTTTTTGTGAGTGTGTATGCATATGCTTCTGTGTGTGATTTTGTCTGTATAGTTTGGCAATTACCGTTTGTCCTAGGGTTCTGTCTGTCCGTTTTTTGTTTTTTTTTTTAGTATAGTTTTCAGCGCTTGTTATCATTGGTGAATTTGTTTCTTCTTCTCGTTTTTCTCTTCTTTCTCGTTTTTTAAATAATTAAAAAATTTTAATAATAAATTTTTGTCTTTATTTTAATAACTCTTTAATAATTTAATTTAATTTAATTTTACATTTTTCTTTCTTTCTTTCTTTCTTTCTTTCTTTCTTTCTTTCTTTCTTTATTTATTTATTTCTCCCTTTTATTCTGAGCCGTGTGCGTGAAAGTCTCTTGGTGCTCCAGCCAAGCATCAGGGCTGTTCCTCTGACGTGGCAGAGGCAAGTTCAGGATATTGGTCCACCACAGACCTCCCAGCTCCACGTAATATCAAACGGTGAAAATCTCCCGGAGATCTCCATCTCAACACCAAGACCAGCACCACTAAATGACCAGCAAGCTACGGTGCTGGATACCTTATGCCAAACAACTACCAAGAAAGGAACACAACTCCACCCAATAGCAGAGAGGCTGCCTAAAATCATAGTAAGGTCACAGACACCCCAAAACACACCACCAGACTTGGACCTGCCTACCAAAAAGAAAAGATCCAGCCTCATTGACCAGAACACAGGCACTAGTCCCCTCCACCAGGAAGCCTACACAACCCACTGAACCAACCTTAGCCACTGGGGACAGACACCAAAAACAACGGGAACTACGAACCTGCAGCCTGTGAAAAGGAGACACCAAACACAGTAATATAAGCAAAATGAAAAGACAGAAAAACACACAGCAGATGAAGGAGCAAGGTAAAAACGCACCAGACCTAACAAATGAAGAGGAAATAGGCAGTCTACCTGAAAAATTATAATGATAGTAAAGATGATCCAAAATCTTGGAAATAGAATGGAGAAAATACAAGAAAAGTTTCACAAGGACCTAGAAGAACTAAAGAGCAAACAAACAATCATGAACAACACAATAAATGAAATTACATATCCTCTAGAAGGGATCAATAGCAGAATAAATGAGGCAGAAGAACGGATAAGTGACCTGGAAGATAAAATAGTGGGAATAACTACTGTAGAGCAGAATAAAGAAAAAAGAATGAAAAGAATTGAGGACAGTCTCAGAGACCTCTGGGACACGATTAAACGTACCAACATTCAAATTATAGGGGTTCCCAAAGAAAAAGAGAAAAAGAAATGGACTGAGAAAATATTTGAAGAGATTATAGTTGAAAACTTCCCTAATATGGGAAAGGGAATAGTTAATCAAGTCCAGGAAGCACAGAGAGTCCCATACAGGATAAATCCAAGGAGAAACACGCCAAGACACATAGTAGTCAAACTATCAAAAAGTAAATACAAAGAAAAAATATTAAAAGCAGCAATGGAAAAACAACAAATAACATAGAAGGGAATCCCCATAAGGTTAACAACTGATCTTTGAGCAGAAATTCTGCAAACAGGAAGGGAGGGGCAGGACATATTTAACGTGATGAAAGGGAAAAACCTACAACCAAGATTACTCTACCCAGCAAGGATCTCATTCAGATTTGACAGAGAAATTAAAACCTTTACAGACAAGCAAAAGCTAAGAGAATTCAGCAGAACCAAACCAGCTTTACAGCAAATGCTAAACCAACTTCTCCAGGGAGGAAACACAAGAGAAGGAAAAGACTTACAATAACAAATGCAAAACAATTAAGAAAATGGTAATAGGAGCATACATATCGATAATAACCTTAAATGTAAATGGATTAAATGCTCCCAACAAAAGACACAGACTGGCTGAATGGATACAAAAACAAGACCCGTATATATGCTGTCAACAAGAGACCCACTTCAGACCTAGGGAAACATACAGACTGAAAGTGAGGGGATGGAAAAAGATATTCCATGCAAATGAAAATCAAAAGAAAGCTGGAGTAGCAATTCTCATATCAGACAAAATAGACTTTAAAATAATGACTTACAAGGGACAAAGCAGGACACTACATAATGATCAAGGGATCGATCCAAGAAGAAGATATAACACTTGTAAATATTTATGCACCCAACATAAGAGCACCTCAATACATAAGACAAATACTAACAGCCATAAAAGGGGAAATCGACAGTAACACAATCATAGTAGGCGACTTTAACACCCCACTTTCAACAATGGACAGATCATCCAAAATGAAAAAAAAATAAGGAAACACAAGCTTTAAATGATACATTAAACAAGATGGACTTAATTGATATTCATAGGACATTCCATCCAAAAACGTCCAGAGATAAACCCATGTACACATGGTCACCTTATCTTGATAAAGGAGGCTAGAGTATACAATGGAGGAAAGACAGCCTCTTCAATAAGTGGTGCTGGGAAAACTGGACAGCTACATGGAAAAGAATGAAATTAGAACACTCCCTAATGCCATACACAAAAATAAACTCAAAATGGATTAAAGACCTTAATGTAAGGCCAGACACACTAAAACTCTTAGAGGAAATGAAAGAAGAACACTCTTTTGAGATAAATCACAGTAAGATCTTGTTTGACCCACCTCCTTAAGAAATGGAAACAAAACTAAAAATAAACAAATGGGACCGAGTGAAACTTAAAAGCTTTTGCACAGCAAAGGAAACCATAAACAAGATGAAAAGACAACCCTCAGAATGGGAGAAAATATTTGCAAACGAAGCAACTGACAAAGGATTAGTCTCCAAAATTTACAAGCAGCACATGCAGCTCAATATCAAAAACACAAACCACCCAATCCAAAAATGGGCAGAAGACCTAAATAGACATTTTTCCAAAGAAGATACACAGATTGCCAACAAACACATGAAAGAATGCTCAACGTCGTTAATCATTAGAGAAATGCAAATCAAAACTACAATGCGGTATCATCTCACACCGGTCAGAATGGCCATCATCAAAAAATCTACAAACAATAAATGGACAACCTGGAAGAAATGGACAAATTCTTAGAGAAGGTGTGGAGAAAAGGGAACCCTCATACACTGTTGATGGGAATGTAAATTGATACAGTCACTAAGGAGAACAGTATGGAGGTTCACTAAAAAACTAAACATAGAACTACCATACGACCCAGCAATCCCACTATGGGGCATATATCCTGAGAAAACCATAATTCAAAAAGAGTCATGTACCACAATGTTCATTGCAGCTCTATTTACAATAGCCAGGACTTCGAAGGAACCTAAGTGTCCATCAACAGATGAATGGATAAAGAAGATGTGACACATGTATGCAATGGAATATTACTCAGTCATAAAAAGGAACGAAACTGAGTTATTTGTAGTGAGGTGGATGGACCCAGAGTCTGTCATACAGAGTGAAGTAAGTCAGAAAGAGAAAAACAAATACCGTATCCTAACACATATATATGGAATCTTTAAAAAAATATGGTCATGAGGAACCTAGGGGCAAGACGGGAAAAATGACGCAGACCTGGGCTTCCGTGGTGGTGTACTGGTTGAGAATCCGCCTGCCGATGCAGGGGACACGGGTTCGTGCCCCGGTCTGGGAGGATCCCACATGCCACGGAGAGGCTGGGCCTGTGAGCCATGGCCACTGAGCCTGCGCGTCCGGAACCTGTGCTCCACAACGGGTGGGGCCACAACAGTGAGTGGCCCGCGTACCGAAAAAAAAAAAAAAATGTCGCAGACCTACTAGAGAATGGACTTGAGGACACGGGGAGGGGGAATGGTAAGCTGGGACAAAGTGAGAGAGGGGCATGGACATATATACACTACCAAATGTAAAACAGATAGCTAGTGGGAAGCAGCCACATAGCACAGGGAGATCAGCTCAGTGCTTTTTGACCACCTAGAGGGGTGGGATACGGAGGGTGGGAGGGAGGGAGATGCAAGAGGGAGGGGATATGGGTATATACGTTTATGTATAGCTGATTCACTTTGTTATAGAGCAGAAACTAATACACCATTGTAAAGCAATCATACTCCAGTAAAGATGTTAAAAAAAAAAGTGTGTTTGTTCAAAATAAATAAATAAATAACTTTCCTAACTGCTTAGGAAAGTTATTCCTCCTACCTATGAAATGAAAAATGATGTATAAGGGCACTTAGTGTTGACTATAAATTCCAGTTCTGTCAGTGATGGTATCTGGCGCATGAGGGGCACCCAAGTTAGGGAGCTTTTGGTTAATTTCCCTGGGCCATATAGAGCAAAGTGTTCTCTCAAATACTCTCTGGAAATTCGGAGCCTCAAATATGTTTGCCACCTTCCCCAAGTCATCATATTTATTAACATCCTTGTCTTATTTTTCTAGAAGCAGGAGTTTCTAGCAGATCTTTTCCCTTTGTGAAAGGATGTATTTCTGTGTGAGGTGGATCTAGGCCGCCTTAGTCTGTCCTCTAATGTTCACCTCAGTAGCACTTTACCTGGTTGATAATATCTTTGAGGCCAACTTCCTGTAATGTTTTTCTTTTTCTTTTCTTTTTTTTACCTTAGGAGCACTGTATAATAAAAACTCCATTAAAGATGCAAAACCAAAGTGAGCCATGAAGCAAGACACGATGGGGCCTATCAGCATTCCTAAGCGTGTTCAAGGCGAAAGCATTTCAGAGGGAGTTAAACAACAGTCATTTTAGCTATCTTTGTTGACCTCTGACTCTATATGCCAGTCACTGTGTTTGACATACATTAATTCTCATAAAACTTCTGTCATGTTGACATTATTATCTCCCTTTTACAAATGGGGAAAGAGGTTCACATAAATTAAATGACTTTCTCAGGGCAACAGCTAGTAAGTTTCAGGGCTGGATTTGTATCCAAAATAAAGTGGGCTTTGCTTGGTTTTTTGACTCTATTTTCTTCTTAGTAGTACTGCATACATTTATTATTTATATGTATTAAAAAGGATAAAATAAGTTTGGACTCCTCTCTCACACAACATGAAGTTCTGTATGATCTAAAGATAAAAATGTTGAAGTAAAATATATATATTATGGAAAACGTATGCATAATCTAGGAGTCAAGAAAAATTTCTGTGCAAGCTGGAAAACCTAGACACTCTGGAGAAATGACTGACATATTTGAGTGCTTAAAACTTAAAATGTAATCATATGGCAAACGTAAAGGTAAATAAAACCAGAAGACAAATAATACAGGAACATATATTTGTAAGACACATGACAGATAAAGGGTTCAATATCCAACATATAAAAAATTTCCCACACATTAATAAGAAAAGACAAACACCCTAATTGAAAGTGGTTAAAAAGGGTAAAAAGGGCTGTTCAAGGAGGCAGAAAACCCCCTTGCCAATAAACAAGTGAAATTACTCAACTTTAATAGCAATCAGGCGTATTGAAATTAAATTAACAAGGAAATATGACTTTAAGACCCTTAAACATGTTATCACACATTGCTGGAGTTTTGTGGAGGTTAATATGTTATCTCATACATTTGCCGAGGGAAATGTGCAGTATATTAAAGCCATTTGGAAGTCAATCTGGCAACCCCTATTAAAATTAAGAATTTACATATACTTTAACTTAGCAATTCCATTTCCGGGGCCTTCTTCCATAGAAGATAAAAGCACGGGTATATAACAGTGAATATGAACAAGATAAATTTTACATATATATTGAGATTAATTGCATCGTTTTTTCTAGTAGCCAAAAAACTGGAATCAACTTGAATGTCCTCAATAGAAGAATGGTTTAATAAGTTGTCTTTCACTCAAACCATTGCATTTTACATAACTAGTTTAAAAAGTGTGTTAAGTCTATACCAGACGATGTGGAAAACATTTCTCTGAAATGTTTCTAAGTGAGAAAAAGTACGTGCAGTAAAGAGTAAAATAGTGCCCCTATATGTTTTTATGCATACATATGTATGTTACCTTATTTATGAACATAGACAAAGCTATGCAAAGATTCACACCAGGCTTTTAACACTGCTTATCCAGTGGAGGAGTGGCTAATGAAGTGTAAAAATCCTATAGATGTACAGGCTTTCTCAATATTTATGTATATGTATGAATATATATATATATAATTCTCAACATTTATATATAATTGCTTTATGTAAATGCACATGTAAATTACATATGTGTAAAGCCATGTACAAAGAGATAGTTGCTGAAAGTGTGCATATCATAGAGAGTGTTTTGAGTTTTTAGTGTTTATGGTTCTTTTTTTTTAACTTTCTTTCTTGTACTTTGAGTTTTTCAAAATAAAAATTTTACATGATTTTAAGTTTAACATTTTCTAAAGCCAACATTATAGAGCAGGTTAAGGAAATGACCCAGTATCTACAGAATGATTTGATTGTTCAGTCCTCCAGCAGTTCATCAAACTACATTGAGCAGCAACCGTGACTTTGTGTCAGGTGTGTTAAAGTGGTTGGGATTACAGAGATGAATGAAATATGCTCCTTCTTGTTGTATATTACAACAAGACAAACATATAAATGAACTATTCTAATACAATATGGCTATTGCTTTAATATAAGAATTTGTAGGACCATAGGGGCAATGAACTCTGCAGGCATTGGTGGTAGAGAGGCTTCAGAGGGAAAGAACCATTTGAGCTTAGCCTTAAAGACTGAGGATGCTTTCATCACTCACCAGCCTTAGGTGGGGAAGGGAAAGCAAGCCCTTCAAAGAGGAAGGAATCAACATCTAGTCCTATTTCATTCATCAAGAATGTGGAGGAGGAAGTAAACAGTTTATTATTTATAGTCTCAAATGATGGTAATGTGTGGAAGATGGGCAAATGGAACAAGAGACTTTGGAAGAGTCCTGATCAGGAACTAATAAAATGAGAACCTGCTTTGAAACATGCAAGCAGGTTTTTCTGAGGGAAGAAGAACTCTAAGCTGCGTTTAATGAAAGGAAGCAACTGTCAAAGCAATCTGACTAAGTTCAGTACATTAGGTTTGCAGTTGGGGAAGAAATATGGGTTGCTGTTCATTTAGGACCTGTGGAAGAGGTTGGAGAAAAGGGGATAGGTATTCAAGCAATGATTCATTAGGTAGAAAGAAGAGAATGTTAGAAATCAGACACTACTGCCACTTACTGAATAAATTCATCATAAGCCATATACAGACACATTATAAAGTATCTAAAGGTACCAGAATGCTTGACCATTGAGGTAAGGTGCCCCAAAATACTGTGTCTTCAAGGAAAACACAAGGGTTCAGTACTCATGGGTTAGCAGCAGTTAACATAAGACACACTAGCTTTTGGGGAGTGGGGGAGAAAGAAGCAAGGATTATGCATGTATGTATTTATATCATAGATGATAACAACAGAAGCCATTTAATCAAATGCTTATTATTGGCCTAATATAATGTCAGGTGTTTTACATAAATTACCTCATTTAATCCCAGCATGGCTCTAAGATCTAGATACATGTTACTATCATTCCCTTTTTACAGATGAGGAAACTAAGTCTTACAGGAGTTAAAAAACGTACTCAAGGTCAAATAGCTTTTAGGTGGTGAAGCTGTAAATTGAGATCGGACTTTAAATCCTATGCTCCCAACTGCTCAACTAGACACTAAGTTATATTCCCCCTGCTAAACCCTAGTCCCAGCCATCATCATATCACACCTGTATTGTCCCAACAGCCTGTCACCCCTCTGGTCCTACACAGTTCACAACATCCAGTGAACTTTCTAAAACATACATCAGACGACATCACTTTCCTTTATCAAACCATCCAGTGGCCCTCCACTGCACGTAAGATAAAATCCAAGTTCTTACCCTGCAGGTCCCTATGTGACCACTTCTCTGCCAGCCTCTCCAGTCTCGGTCATCAATCTCTGCCCTGCCCCTCTCTGACTGCACTCCAGTCACTCACCCTTCTGCTCTTCCTCAACACACTCTTCTCGTTCTGGCCTCACGGCATTGCTACTTGCTAGTCTACCTAAAATGCTCTTCTTCAAAGTCTTCACACAGCTGACTCGACCTCATTATTCAGATCTTGATTCAAATATCAGCTCCTTAGAGAAGGTTCCCCACACCAACAACAAGAACGACCCCTTTGCCCATGAAAACAGAAGTTACTTGAGGACAGGAACTATTGATTTCATGTTCTTCACTCTAATTCCAGAACCAAGAGTAATATCTGACACCTACTAGGCACTCAGGATATATTTCTTTCCTGAAATACTGGTATCTTTTTTAAAGTGTCATACTCATATGCCTATGAGTATATATACATATATATATATATATATATATATATATATATATATATATATATATATTTATGGATATGTGAACTTGTTGTCACCTCACAGAAGTGGAATGTACATCCCTCACCCAAAATTTGGTTTGAATGTCAAGACTAATGATGCCACACATATACCAAGAAGGTATGAAAAGGATTATTACTCACATAATGAGTTATGCATCAAAAATGCAGTTAGACCAAAAAAAGAAAAAAGAAAAAACTGGTAACTGTGAAGTGTTCGGTAATTAGATGGTTGTGATTCTTTCATTCTATAGATATAGGAATAGATATAGAAATAATCGAAACATCAAGTTCTACACCTTAAGTATATACAATTTTTATTTATCCATTATACCTCAATAAAACTGAAAAAATGGGATCAGTCTCAATGACAACTTACCCATGGTGTTTGTCTGATAACTAAAACATTGCGTGGTTTATTTAATTTAATTTGGACTTGTTTATGTAAGCCATTATGGCACCTGCAGCATGAGACCAATAAGAAAGGTGAACGTTCCATTGAATATCTAGTACTATCAAGAGCTAGTACTATATATTCTGAGAAGTGAAATGAGTGCCTTAGTCTCTCTATCAATGTGCAGAACTTCAAAGAAGGTAAAGAGTGCTATGGTGAGACATTGTATTGTGGCTTTAATATGTGCAGAAGATGTGTGACCTTGATTTATATTTTGGGTATCCGTGAGGCAAGAGATTCTATGAGTTCTTTACCCCAAATGAGGCAACCTTGGAGAAGGAATTGTTTGCATTGGCCAGAACAGATGGTCAGACCGCTGGCAGTGGCCCAAAGATCTATAAAAATGTGAAGATGAGGCCAATTGTTGGCTAAGACATGGCCAAGTGCTCAGATAACTGGCTAAAGTTTGGCCAACTGAGCTGATCCTGTGTCCTGTCCTTTATCAGGAACATTCTGATGAAGAGATGAAAAGCAGCAAGAGTCAAGCAAGCTCCATTAAGTGTGACAGTGGCAATGCCATTGGTTAAGTGAATGAACCCCCTTTGGTATTCACTGTGTTGAGCCTAAGGGGCTCCCCAGGTATCCAAGTGTTCTAAGAGATGACCTCCTCTAGCACTGTGGCATCCGGCAAGGGACCCAGCACAGGGGACGTTACCCTCTCCTGAAAGTAGGGTATGCAGAGAGCCCAGGTTCAGCTCCATCCTGTAGCAAGGAGGCCTCACTAGCTGTGCTGGGCTTGCAGGGTGCTGTTTCCATGATCAAAGGCCTAACGGGCAGCTGTATACTGAGGGTCACAGGTTCAGGACCTGAGATAGTCTATATTTCCAGGAAAGTCCAGTATGCACCCACCAATTGCTACACTAATGGCATACAGCATTGGGCCAAGGAAGGTAGTTCCTTGTATCAGAAGCCCATGCAACTAACGGCCATCACTGATGGTAGAGGGACTCCAAGATATATGAGAGAAGGTTGCTAAAGCTCCCACAGTGAAGGAATCCCGGGGGGCCGTAACAGGAATGCCTGTTCTATGGCCATTCAGGCAGATTCTAGTATCTTTTTACAGGGGGTCTCATTCAAGTTGGGCCTATTTGCAAGTTACAGAACAAAAAAAAAGCTTTGTAAATGAGGAGTGTTGCCTCCAGAATCTAAACATGTCAAAAACATGTTGGGCTTGTTTTAACAATGTGGGTCCTAAGAAGACTAAAAGCTGTTTCTTGACACTGTCAGGACTGGAGCAGCCCTCAACTTACTAAATAATTTTCAGGAGCTTAACTGAAGTGGTGGGGCCCTGTACTATGTGTCTCATGTGAATCTCCTCAAAGGAGGATGTCATTAGTGTGATGTCATAACTGTGTACACGAAAATAGTTAGAGCTGGTTAAAATATTGCCTGTGAAGACTATGTGAGATGGCAGGCGTGGAGACTGAGCCCATTGAGTACCCAGGTGAAGGTGTATTGTGTCCCTTTAAAGGTGAAGGTTAACTGCAGCTGAGAGGTTGTTGAACTAGGCACTGAATAGAACTTGCTAGCCAAATACTTTGCTCTAACTGCAAAGTATTTACCAGTTACTTATTTATTATTGGGTGGAATCAGTCATTTCAATAGGTGGGGCCATGACGCCAAGGGTATGAATTCACACTGAGGCACCGTTCCTGTTTTGCCGGGTTTAAGAACAAGTAAAACTTGGCTGTTAAATGCAGCAGAAGTGGGGATAACCACACCTTCTCTAAATAGGTCTTATATAATGGGTTTCAATCTGTGAAAACCGTGCTTTCATTTAGATTGAACCTTTTCTTAAACACTGAGGTGAGAGGTTTTATTTTAACTAGGGGGAAAGGTCCATAGGGTCCCATAGTTTTCAAGCTGATTATAAGGGCCAGAGACTTAACTTGATTACTTATTGGGTCAGGTTCTCCACGTGCACTAGAGGATATTTTAGGGTAATGGATGTCTTGGCTATGGAAAAGTTAGGCACGGAAATAATTTGGATGGTTCAGGTTAGGCATATCTGTTTCTATTTTATGTTCACCTACTCCCTGGCTGGGAGTGGATGAACATAAAGTGTGGCCAGATGTGGGCCAGAAGGGGAAGGGGAATTAATGAGGCTTCAAAACTGTCTATTGTCAAACATCAAAAGTGGAATCAGATTATGACACACACTGCCACCACCCATACAGCACCCCTCTCCCCATCTGGGACCTCCCAAACACACACGGAAACACCAAGTCCATTTCCTCCTCAACAGCAGGATAAAGTGTTCAGGAAGAAATCTGTCTTCAGAGCTCAGTCCTCACCCAGTCCTTATTCCCGGTGTCTGGCTAACTATGGACTGTCTGGTCTGGGCCCCAAACTGGCAGGATACTACCTCCCTCCCTTCTCACACGGCTGCCCCTTCCTGCCTTCCTTCAGTCCCCATCACCGAAGAACAGACAGAGATACACACACATCTTTCTACAACAGCTTGCACATCAATAGCTGAGGGCTTTTTTATTTGGCTCTACACAGGTGACCATGTCTCCAGTGCTTTCTCTGGAGAGACAACAGAGACAGCAAGGTCTCAGTCACCTGATAGACCCAGGGCAGCACTTTATGAACTGCTGGAAGAGCCCTCTGGGACGTTTTCATCCTCCTCTGGCTCTTTAGTCATTGTTGTACTCCGCCAGTAATAGAATGCTAGCATCTTTGACTTCTTCTGTGTAGAACCTCTTCCCGAATTCTGACGACGGACTGATTTTCTTAACTCGACCACCTCCTGAATCTGGTCGGAAAACAAAGTGATACAGAAAGATATTGATTTGGGGAAAGAGGATGGGAAGGAGAACTTTGAGAGAATGGGTGTGGATTGAGAAGGGGTTTGTGCCAGGGAAGGGCTGGGTAAGTCTTGGGTGGGGGATGAAGAGGAGGCACGTGAGTCGGGTAATCTGACATCTTCCATCTTATAGCCCTGGAGTGGAGAATTCACCCTCTCCCTTCTGCGTTGGCCCCCCGGTGTTTGTTGCTCTGACCTCTCGGTGTTTGTCCGTGCATCACGGTTAGGCTCCTGGGGGACTGTAGTTTCCTCTGCCATGTGAGTAGCAACAGTGTGCTCTACTCCAAGGCTCCTGGCCTCTCTATATATACCCTGCCAGGACAATGAAGAGCCACACCCATCAGCTTTGATTGGTCAGCCAATGGTAGCGCTGGGGTGGCTGTGACATCACAAAGCACTACCCTTGAAGATACGTGGGGGGAGGGGAGGGGTGCAGAGGAGTCTAGGTGCTCTGGTTAGAGAAAGGGAGTGCTTCCTCAACACCCAGTAAAGAGCCTTCCCAAATTGACCTTCCACTCTTCCTCATCTTCTCTGGTTCAATCCTTGTGGTGCACATGTTAGGGAGAAGGTGTTCCCTCCAAACCATTCCACATGGCCACCCCCATTCAGTGTTTAATTCTGTTGTCTCCCAGATCTCATCACCTGGTATTGTGTGGTTTTTAAAAACTTTTTATTTTAGAACAGTTTTAGGTTTACAGAGTAATTGTGAATATCATATTCATACACTCCACAACAAATTTCCCTTCTTAACATTGTACATTAGTATGGTACAATTGTTCAACTTAGTGAACCAACACTGAAACAGTATTATTAACTAAAGTCTGTACTTCATCAGAATTCCTTTTTTTTTTAAATGTTGAGCCTTCTTTTAATTAATTTACTTTTATTTTTGGCTGTGTTGGGTCTTCGTTTCTGTGCGTGGGCTTTCTCTAGATGTGGCAAGCAGGGGCCACTCTTCATCGTGATGGGCGGGCCTCTCACTGTCGCGGCCTCTCTTGTTGCGGAGCACAGGCTCCAGATGCGCAGGCTCAGCGGCTGTGGCTCACGGGCCTAGTTGCTCTGCGGCATATGGGATCTTCCCAGATCAGGGCTCGAACCCGTGTCCCCTGCATCATCAGGCAGATTCTCAACCTCTGTGCCACCGTGGAAGCCCCAGATTGCCTTATTTTTTACCTAATATTCTTCTTCTGGCCCAGGATCCCAACCAAGATTCTACATTCAATTTAGTCATTCCTTGTTATAACTTCTTAGTCTCCTCTTGGCTGTGACAGTTTTTTAGACTTCTTGTTTTTGAAGACTTTGACAGTTTGGGGTCTTGTGTTTTGTCTTTTACATTAGGTCTGCAGATGTTATTGCTCTTATAGGTAAAAGTTTTTATAAGTTTCTTCTTCCAGAGAACCTCAAATCAAGTCAGTACCATCAGTGTTATGGACTTCCCCGTGGCAATGGTTGAACTAATCTCTTGGCTTTGTCACAGAGGTGACACAAATGTTTTTCTCTAGAGGTCTGAGGATCAGGATCATTTTTATTTATGACAGAGGCACAGGGGCAGCAGCAGAAGCATTTTGTAAGGTACTAGTGAGTCATTTACTTTTAGAAGTATGACCTCAGCATCCCACATAGTTAACGGCTCTTCCTCCACACGAGTGACCATCCAATGGACCTGTATATTGAACAGACTGTCAGTCTTTCTCCTGAGCTCTATATAGAAAGGGGGCCAACATGTGGTTGAGACACAACCAGTGTTCACAAGGTAAGAGTCATTTCTTTGAGGTTAGTATCAGTCGCAACTTAGTTTGGAATTGAAACACGTGATTCAACCTGAGAATCACAAATAGGTCCAGGTTGAGACACAGGATTCAGGACTGCTTTAAGGAAGGTCCCAATCGAAGAATCCTTTCACTATATGCCAAGTGTTTAAACTGACTTATGTTGGTCAAAGCTTTAGCAGACACTCAGTAGGACTAACAAATGCAGCACAAAGAAGCAAGTTCAAAGCACAAGCTAGCCAGCAGGCAGTAGCCCAAGTGCCTGTTCACCAGCATAGAGCAGAGCCAGTTAGAAAGCCAAAGCAAGAGAAGAAAGACCCCCGGTGGTAAGGGATAGCACCTTGATGTCCTGCTCACAGGACCAGTTGTTGTAATCACACCACAGAGACAGGATGGACCCTTCAACCCAAATTCGGTTTGGATGTCGAGACTGATAACACATACACCTAGAGAGTATGAAAAACCTTACTACATAAGGAGGCTTTCTGGGGAGAGCAGGGCAGGCTCTCAAGCAGGTTCAAGAATAGCTTGAGAGAGCAGAAGAAGGAGACTGGCTTGGCTTTTATGGTGGTGAGGGGATGATGCTGGAGTGTTCCCACACACAGGTCAGGTTTTGCACAGCCTGAACTTCCTCCTGGCCCACAGAAGAGAGAGTACCTGAGCTTTCTTATCCGATCTAGGGAAGCAGGGGAAGAGGCAGTGGTAGGGCTCTTTTATAGAATAATGTTGTGTAAATGCAAGGTGTTTAGCACAGTTTAGAATTCTCATAACCATTATAACCACACTTATATTGTTTTCAGTTAAACTACGTTTCACTAGATTAGTATTTCCCAAATTATGGTCCTTTAAATATTATTTAAGGTGGCTTAGAATTATCTTGGTTCATCACAGAGAAACTGTGTAGAAAGAGAAAAGACTGCTAGCCTCAGGAGGTCTGACACACTGGTCACAAAAGAGCAGACTTCATTGTACTATCTGCTGAATTATGAGGGGTTTCTAACATGTTTCCCATCCTGGGTGACTAGTGTAGCACCCAAAGACTGTAATAATAATTACCGAAACTAAAATTTATTGACTACTAACTCTATGTAGGTATTATGCTAAATACCCATATACATATTTAATCCTCGTCACAACCCTATTGAGATATGTGGCAAAAGAGTGGTTTCTGTCATTTCTGCCAGGACATCTCCATTCCAATTGCAGAAGCAGAAAAGAGCATATAGGAGGGCACATGGGAATATTTATGGGCCAGTCTCAAAAGGGGTATGCATTACTCCTGCTCACATTTCCTTGGGAAAAACTCACATAGCCACATCTAACTACAAGAGAAAATGAGAAATGTAGTCTACCTGGTAGAAGAGGAGAACTTAAATGTTGGAGATAAGCTAGCAATCTCTGTCTCCACCATCTTGTTCATCACTCTCCCCAGTATTTACAGTAGAGCCTGGCACATAGTAGGTGGCCATGAATATTTCTGTTGAATGAATGGGTTTCAACGTTTTTGGTCAGTTATGGGGATCAAAAGCATATAGAACTTGGTTAAGCAATGGTTTCCTAGATATGACACAAAAAGCACAAGCAACAAAGAAAGAGTAAATTGGACTATATCAAAATTTTAAAATGTTTTCTTCTGCAAAAAAATACCATGAAGAAAGCAAAAAGGCACACCAAAGAGAGATCCTGGCAAATCATATATTTAATAAAAGTGTAGTATCCAGAATACAGAAAGAACTCTTACAACTCAACAACAAAAATACAAACAACCCAACTGAAAATCAGGTAAAGGACTTAAATAGACATTGTGCTAATGAAGATATACAAATAGCCAACAAACATATGAAAATATGCTCAATACCATTAGTCGTTAGGGAAATGCAAATCAAAACCACGATGAGATGCCACTTCAAACCCACTAGGAAGGCTATAACTTTTTTAAAAAGAAAATAACAAGTATTGACAAGGATGTAGAGAAAGTGAAACACTCATACACGTCTGGTGGGAACATAAAATGATACAGGTTCTGTGGAAAACATTTTGGCAGTTACTCAACAAGTTAAACATAGACTTGCCATATTACCCAGTAACTCTACTCCTAGGTATATAATGAAAAGAGTTGAAAAGGAGGGAACAACAGCAACAACAACAACAAAAAAAAAACAGGTGAATTGAGCAACACACAAGCAAAGGGCAGATAATGTTTCAAGAAGTAAAAAATGGTCAACTTTATTAAATACTTTTACAGGTAATATAGGGACAGACAAATGACGATTGAACTTGTTAGTAGAGAGGTCATTGGTACATTTGATAAGAAGGAAATTGAAAGAGTGGAAAATATTTTAATATAAACCTGGATGTGTATTAAGGAGAAAATGTGAGATCAGAAAGTGAGGGGCGGATAGACAATTTCTTTTGCGAGTTTTGGTGCTAAGGGGAGGAGAAATATGGGACTATAGCTGGAGTGGGATTTGGTATTAAGAGAGTGTATTTTTAAGAGGGTAGATTCTAGAATGCATCTAGCCAATATAAATGACTGAATGAAACTGACGACATAAAAATCCAAAGGGATAATTGCAGAAGAAAAAATATTGAGAAAGCAAGAGGGGTATTCAGAGCACTAGTAGATGGGATCGGTAGCAAATGTGGAAATCTTGGCTTTCCATGAGAATGAGTAATATTTACAGATTCTACAGTGGAGAAGGAAATGATTATGGTATGATTACAAATGCAGGTAAGATGGTAGATTTGGTGGGGAAGATATAAAAGAATTTTCTCTTGACTCTTCAGTTTTCTCAGTGAAGGATGAGCTAAGGGCATAAAATAACAAGAGTGAGGGTAGGGTTTTGAGAAATTGAGGGGAAGATAAAGTATTGGATATTCATTTTGTATAATGGAAATGGGTGTATAATATGGAAGGATTGATCATTTAAGATATGTGGTCAAGAATTTAAGGTGAGATCAGTTAGCTTTGTCTTGTAAAGTTCTACAGCAACATCCATCACTTGTATATAGGAACAAAGCAGGTAGATAGCTAAATTTAACAGGGGTTGTGGTTTTGCCAGGGAAGTACTAGGGTGGGAAAGTGAGTAGGGAGATGAAGGTTGATGAAAGTAAGTGATACTGATGATAAATTGGTAAGCAATGAAGAAATGCGAAAAGAGAAATGTGGCTGATGCTGAAAAGTAGTAGAATTCACAGATTGGAGTTCAAAATTGAAGAATTTTTAGAGTTGGGTGTGTGAAGGTGTGTATATCTGCACGTGAGCGAGGTATTTTGCTAGGAAGGATAATCAGTTGTAGCCCAAGAGATGTATGTTATAAAATCAGGATTTCAGAGTTGCTGTAATTTTTGAGAATGTCAATGTCTAGTGCATGAGCATTAGAGTGAGTGGCTTAAGTATGATGGAAGAAAAATACCATTGGAATTGAGGGCATGAAAGGTTTGCAAAGCCAAAAATGCTGGATGAATATCCACATAGATGACAGATGTTGAAGTTGCCAAGATGGTGGCAGTACTAAAAGTGGAGAAGAAGACTCAGGAAAGTGTCTAATGAATGAAGGTAAAGAAATAGATGGCGTAGCACATGATATCATCTAATAGCAAGAACTACAAATGAGCTCTGAATTTTGAAAGAGAAAGGAGCAGAAATGGTTTGAATGTGACAGTGAGTCGACTCCTTGGGGTATGTGAGGAAAACTAACGTTTGCTCAAGAGGACTGCAGGGGAAGTGATTTCCTCAAGGCACAGCCATATTCCAGTCATAAAACAGAGATTAAGGGAACACGGAGAGAACAACTTGAAGCTACTGGGGAGTTTCTTAATGATAGACTATGAGTTACAGAGGGCAGGAAAGAAGCGCTCATGAAGTTGGGGAGAGGGTTGGGTCCAATTCCGTCAAGGGCAGAGCAATACGTGAATAAGGGTCTAGTTAATGATGGATAATCTGCAGGGTGGTGACTTAAGTAAAAGTGATAAGACAAGATGGACCTTGTGACTGCACGGCAGATTGGGAGGTGAGTAAAGCCCTCCAGACTACAGATTGCTTAATCTAGGCTGACCTAGAACTAAGAAGAATCCAGAAACACCACTGAAACCTGTTTCCTCTAAATATCATGTATCCTGTATGATGATCCAGCATTTCAAAGATAGACTAGTAAGGACATCTAAGAGGGTAGGCTTGAAAGGAAACTAGTGTGTTTGCTCAAGAGTGTGAGTGTGTATGAAAAATATCAACAGCAAATTCTAATGTCAGAGGGTTGCTACTATAGGCTTATGGAGCCATGCACTATTCTTGGACAACCCAAGGTGCCTGCACAGATGTGGCCCAGATGCAAGCACCAACACTTACTGGGCACCTGCAAAGCCAAAGCTGGGGAAGATGGAAGGCCAAGTGGAAGTGGTATTTTCCCAAGACAGGAATCTATTTACTTAGGCTTCCTAAATGGCAGGTGGACAAAAAATGGAAGAAAGGAAATTAAGCTTCTTTTTGCCTAACATCTCTCCTCAGGAGGAAGTACTTGGAGTTGTATTTCCTACGTAAATTCCCCTGCTAAAACTCCAGGGAGCTCATCAGTGGGCAGATGTTCCCACCTAAGTATGGTTACCAGCAAATATTTATTCAAAATCATGGCTGCATCTGGCTCACATTAGAAGGGTTCTCTTTGTCATTGTCTTTTAAAAGAACAATTCCCCATGCTTATAAATCCAGACTCAGAACATCAATTCAACCAACCTCAGGAGCCCTGTGGCTACACCTTCCTGCTGGGAATCAGCATGGTCCCCAGACAATAAATTTCAGGCGTATTACCAAAGTGTTTTCATTTTCAGTGTTTATCCACTGGAATGTCTACGAGTGAAGAATAGACAGGGCAATACAATCCTAAGATTCAATTTCTTTCATCAAATACAAACTGTGTATATGAGCATCAGGGCAAGAGGATGGAGGACTTTAACTGAAATTCCAATAGATATCTAAGTGCAAATCCTGGAACCATCCCATGCTAGCATTGTGAGTTAGGATAGGTACTTAACCACTCTGAGCCTGTTTTCTGATCTCTAAAAAAAAATAGAAGGATAATATCTCATACAGCTGTTGCAAAGATCAACTCAAATAATTCATGTACAGACTATAGCACAACAACCTACAGAATGGGAGAAAATATTTGTAAATCGTGTATCTGATAAGGGATTTTTATTCAGAATATATAAAGAACTCTAACATGCCTGTGATAAGAAGGTAAATAACCCAACTTTTAAAATGGGCAGAAGATCTAAATAGACATTTCTGCAAGGAAGATATACAAATGGCCAGCAAGCACATTAGAGACGCTTGACATCATTATTCATCAGGAAAACACAAATGAAAACCACAGAAAGATACCATTTCATACCGATTCGGATGGCTAGAATCCAAAAGTGAGATAATCATAACTGTTGGTGGGGATTTAGAGAAATCAAAACCATCATACACTGTTAGTGAGAATGTAAAATGGTATACCTGCTTTGGAAAAGTTTGGTAGTTTCTCAGAGGGTGAAACAGTGTTACTGTATGACCCACTTGTAGGTATATTCCCAAGATAAATGCAAGTATATGTCCATACAAAAACTTGTACATAAATATTCATAGCAGCAATATTCATAATACCCAAAGATGGAAACATCCCAAAGGCCCATCAAATGACCAGTGGACAAACAAAATGTGGCAAATCCATACAACAGAATACTATTCAGACATCAAAAGGAATGAAGAACTAATATATGCTACAATATGGCTGAACCTTAAAAACATTATGCTAAGTGAAAGAAGTCAGTCACAAAAGACCACATATTATGTGATTCTATTCATATGAAATGCTCAGAACAGGCAAATCTATTGATACAAAATAGATCAATAATAGCTTAAGGCTGAGGCAGAAGTTGTTGGGAGCATAGGGGATTCACAGCTACAAGATACGAGGGTTTCTTTTTGAGGTGTTGAAAACGTTCTAAAATAGACTGGAGGGAACTTCAAGACGTCGGAAGAGTAAGACGTGGAGATCACCTTCCTCCCCACAGAAGCATCAGAAATACATCTACACGTGGAACTGCTCCTATAGAACACCCACTGAACGCTGGCAGAAGACCTCAGACCTCCCAAAAGGCAAGAAACTCCCCAAGTAGCTGGGTAGGGCAAAAGAAAAAAAGAAAAAGCAGAGACAAAAGAATAGGAACGGGACCTGCACCAGTGGGAGGGAGCCTGAAGGAGGAAAGCTTTCCACACACTAGAAGCCCCTTCACTGGCGGAGACTACAGGTGGCGGACGGGGGCAGCTTCGGAGCCACGGAGGAGAGTGCAGCCACAGGGGTGTGGAGGGCAAAGTGGAGAGATTCCAGAACGGAGGATCGATGCCGACCAGTACTCACCAGCCCGCGAGGCTTGTCTGCTCACCTGCCGGGACGGATGGGGGCTGGGAGCTGAGGCTTGGGCTTCGGTCTGAGCGCAGGGAGAGGACTGGCAGTGTGAACACAGCCTGAAGGGGTTAGTACGCCACGTCTAGCCAGGAGGGAGTCCAGGAAAAGTCTGGAGCTGCCGCAAAGGCAAGAGACTTTTCCTTCCCTCTGTGTTTCCTGGTGCACGAGCAGAGAAGATTCAGAGCGCCGCCTAAGGGAGCTCCAGAGAGGGGCGCGAGGCACGGCTAGGAGCGCAGACCCCAGAGATGGGCATGAGATGCTAAGGCTGCTGCTGCCGCCACCAAGAAGCCTGTGTGCGAGCACAGGTCACTATCCACACCTCCCTTCAGTGAGCCTGTGCAGCCCGCCACTGCCAGTGTCCCGTGATCCAGGGACGACTTCCCCGGGAGAACGCACGGTGTGCCTCGGGCTGGTGCAACGTCACGCCGGCCTCTGTCACTGCAGGCTCACCCTGCCTCTGTACCCCTCCCTCCCCCCGGCCTGAGTGAGCCAGAGCCCCCAAAGCAGCGGCTCCTATAACCCCGTCCTGTCTGAGCGAAGAACAGACGCTCTCAGGAGACCTACACGCAGAGGCGGGGTCAAATCCAAAGCTGAACCCCGGGAGCTGTGCGAACAAAGAAGAGAAAGGGAAATCTCGCCCAGCAGCCTCAGGAGCAGCGGATTAAATCTCCACAATCAACTTGATGTACCCTGCATCGGTGGAACACCTGAATAGACAACGAATCATCCCAAATGGAGGAGGTGGACTTTGGGAGCAACGCTATTTATACATTTTTTCCCTTTTTCTCTTTTTGTGAGTGTGTATGCGTATGCTTCGGTGTGTGATTTTGTCTGTATAGTTTGGCAATTACCGTTTGTCCTAGGGTTCTGTCTGTCCGTTTTTTGTTTTTTTTTTTAGTATAGTTTTCAGCGCTTGTTATCATTGGTGAATTTGTTTCTTCTTCTCGTTTTTCTATTCTTTCTCGTTTTTTTAATTACTTAAAAAATTTTAATAATAAATTTTTGTCTTTATTTTAATAACTCTTTAATAATTTAATTTAATTTAATTTTACATTTTTCTTTCTTTATTTATTTATTTATTTATTTATTTATTTATTTATTTCTCCCTTTTATTCTGAGCCGTGTGCGTGACAGTCTCTTGGTGCTCCAGCCAAGCATCAGGGCTGTTCCTCTGACGTGGCAGAGGCAAGTTCAGGATATTGGTCCACCACAGACCTCCCAGCTCCACGTAATATCAAACGGTGAAAATCTCCCAGAGATCTCCATCTCAACACCAAGACCCAGCTCCACTAAATGACCAGCAAGCTACGGTGCTGGATAACTTATGCCAAACAACTACCAAGAAAGGAACACAACTCCACCCATTAGCAGAGAGGCTGCCTAAAGTCATAGTAAGGTCACAGACACCCCAAAACACACCACCAGACTTGGACCTGCCTACCAAAAAGAAAAGATCCAGCCTCATTGTCCAGAACACAGGCACTAGTCCCCTCCACCAGGAAGCCTACACAACCCACTGAACCAACATTAGCCACTGGGGACAGACACCAAAAACAACGGGAACTACGAACCTGCAGCCTGTGAAAAGGAGACCCCAAACACAGTAAGATAAGCAAAATGAAAAGACAGAAAAACACACAGCAGATGAAGGAGCAAGGTAAAAACGCACCAGACCTAACAAATGAAGAGGAAATAGGCAGTCTACCTGAAAAAGTATTCAGAATAATGATAGTAAAGATGATCCAAAATCTTGGAAATAGAATGGAGAAAATACAAGAAAAGTTTCACAAGGACCTAGAAGAACTAAAGAGCAAACAAACAATCATGAACAACACAATAAATGAAATTACATATCCTCTAGAAGGGATCAATAGCAGAATAAATGAGGCAGAAGAACGGATAAGTGACCTGGAAGATAACATAGTGGGAATAACTACTGGAGAGCAGAATAAAGAAAAAAGAATGAAAAGAATTGAGGACAGTCTCAGAGACCTCTGGGACACGATTAAACGTACCAATATTCAAATTATAGGGGTTCCCAAAGAAAAAGAGAAAAAGAAAGGGACTGAGAAAATATTTGAAGAGATTATAGTTGAAAACTTCCCTAATATGGGAAAGGGAATAGTTAATCAAGTCCAGGAAGCACAGAGAGTCCCATACAGGATAAATCCAAGGAGAAACACGCCAAGACACATAATAGTCAAACTATCAAAAAGTAAATACAAAGAAAAAATATTAAAAGCAGCAATGGAAAAACAACAAATAACATAGAAGGGAATCCCCATAAGGTTAACAACTGATCTTTGAGCAGAAATTCTGCAAACCAGAAGGGAGGGGCAGGACATATTTAACGTGATGAAAGGGAAAAACCTACAACCAAGATTACTCTACCCAGCAAGGATCTCATTCAGATTTGACAGAGAAATTAAAACCTTTACAGACAAGCAAAAGCTAAGAGAATTCAGCAGAACCAAACCAGCTTTACAGCAAATGCTAAACCAACTTCTCCAGGCAGGAAACACAAGAGAAGGAAAAGACTTACAATAACAAATGCAAAACAATTAAGAAAATGGTAATAGGAGCATACATATCGATAATTACCTTAAATGTAAATGGATTAAATGCTCCCACCAAAAGACACAGACTGGCTGAATGGATACAAAAACAAGACCCGTATATATGCTGTCAACAAGAGACCCACTTCAGACCTAGGGAAACATACAGACTGAAAGTGAGGGGATGGAAAAAGATATTCCATGCAAATGAAAATCAAAAGAAAGCTGGAGTAGCAATTCTCATATCAGACAAAATAGACTTTAAAATAATGACTTACAAGGGACAAAGCAGGACACTACATAATGATCAAGGGATCGATCCAAGAAGAAGATATAACACTTGTAAATATTTATGCACCCAACATAGGAGCACCTCAATACATAAGACAAATACTAACAGCCATAAAAGGGGAAATCGACAGTAACACAATCATATTAGGCGACTTTAACACCCCACTTTCAACAATGGACAGATCATCCAAAATGAAAAATAATAAGGAAACACAAGCTTTAAATGATACATTAAACAAGATGGACTTAATTGATATTTATAGGACATTCCATCCAAAAACGTCCAGAGATAAACCCATGTACACATGGTCACCTTATCTTGATAAAGGAGGCTAGAGTATACAATGGAGGAAAGACAGCCTCTTCAATAAGTGGTGCTGGGAAAACTGGACAGCTACATGGAAAAGAATGAAATTAGAACACTCCCTAATGCCATACACAAAAATAAACTCAAAATGGATTAAAGACCTTAATGTAAGGCCAGACACACTAAAACTCTTAGAGGAAATAAAAGAAGAACACTCTTTTGAGATAAATCACAGTAAGATCTTGTTTGACCCACCTCCTAAAGAAATGGAAACAAAACTAAAAATAAACAAATGGGACCGAGTGAAACTTAAAAGCTTTTGCACAGCAAAGGAAACCATAAACAAGATGAAAAGACAACCCTCAGAATGGGAGAAAATATTTGCAAACGAAGCAACTGACAAAGGATTAGTCTCCAAAAATTACAAGCAGCTCATGCAGCTCAATATCAAAAACACAAACCACCCAATCCAAAAATGGGCAGAAGACCTAAATAGACATTTTTCCAAAGAAGATACACAGATTGCCAAGAAACACATGAAAGAATGCTCAACGTCGTTAATCATTAGAGAAATGCAAATCAAAACTACAATGCGGTATCATCTCACACCGGTCAGAATGGCCATCATCAAAAACTCTACAAACAATAAATGGACAACCTGGAAGAAATGGACAAATTCTTAGAGAAGGTGTGGAGAAAAGGGAACCCTCATACACTGTTGATGGGAATGTAAATTGATACAGTCACTAAGGAGAACAGTATGGAGGTTCACTAAAAAACTAAACATAGAACTACCATACGACCCAGCAATCCCACTATGGGGCATATATCCTGAGAAAACCATAATTCAAAAAGAGTCATGTACCACAATGTTCATTGCAGCTCTATTTACAATATCCAGGGCTTGGAAGGAACCTAAGTGTCCATCAACAGATGAATGGATAAAGAAGATGTGGCACATGTATACAATGGAATATTACTCAGCCATAAAAAGGAACGAAACTGAGTTACTTGTAGTGAGGTGGATGGACACAGAGTCTGTCATACAGAGTGAAGTAAGTCAGAAAGAGAAAAACAAATACCGTATCCTAACACATATATATGGAATCTTTAAAAAAATATGGTCATGAGGAACCTAGGGGCAAGACGGGAAAAAAGACGCAGACCTGGGCTTCCCTGGTGGTGTACTGGTTGAGAATCCGCCTGCCGATGCAGGGGACACGGGTTCGTGCCCCGGTCTCGGAGGATCCCACATGCCACAGAGAGGCTGGGACCGTGAGCCATGGCCACTGAGCCTGCGCGTCCGGAACCTGTGCTCCACAACTGGAGAGGCCACAACAGCGAGAGGCCCGCGTACCGAAAAAAAAAAAAGAAATGTCGCAGACCTAGTAGAGAATGGACTTGAGGACACGGGGAGGGGGAAGGGTAAGCTGGGACAAAGTGAGAGAGTGGCATGGACATATATACACTACCAAATGTAAAACAGATAGCTAGTGGGAAGCAGCCACATAGCACAGGGAGATCAGCTCAGTGCTTTTTGACCACCAAGAGGGGTGGGATAGGGAGGGTGGGAGGGAGGGAGATGCAAGAGGGAGGGGATATGGGTATATACGTATATGTATAGCTGATTCACTTTGTTATAGAGCAGAAACTATTACACCATTGTAAAGCAATCATACTCCAGTAAAGATGTTAAAAAAAAAGTGTGTTTGTTCAAAATAAATAAATAAATAACTTTCCTAACCGCTTAGGAAAGTTATTTCTCCTTCCTATGAAATGAAAAATGATGTATAAGGGCACTTAGTACTGACTATAAATTCCAGTTCTGTCAGTGTTGGTATCTGGCGCATGAGGGGCACCCATGTTAGGGAGCTTTTGGTTAATTTCCCTGGGCCATATAGAGCAAAGTGTTCTCTCAAATACTCTCTGGAAATTCGGAGCCTCAAATATGTTTGCCACCTTCCCCCAAGTCATCATATTTATTAACATCCTTGTCTTATTTTTCTAGAAGCAGGAGTTTCTAAAAGATCTTTTCCCTTTGTGAAAGGATGTATTTCTGTGTGAGGTGGATCTAGGCCGCCTTAATCTGTCCTCTAATGTTCACCTCAGTAGCACTTTACCTGGTTGATAATATCTTTGAGGCCAACTTCCTGTAATGTTTTTCTTTTTCTTTTCTTTTTTTTACCTTAGGAGCACTGTATAATAAAAACTCCATTAAAGATGCAAAACCAAAGTGAGCCATGAAGCAAGACACGATGGGGCCTATCAGCATTCCTAAGCGTGTTCAAGGCGAAAGCATTTCAGAGGGAGTTAAACAACAGTCATTATAGCTATCTTTGTTGACCTCTGAATCTATATGCCAGTCACTGTGTTTGACATACATTAATTCTCATAAAACTTCTGTCATGTTGACATTATTATCTCCCTTTTACAAATGGGGAAAGAGGTTCACATAAATTAAATGACTTTCTCAGGGCAACAGCTAGTAAGTTTCAGGGCTGGATTTGTATCCAAAATAAAGTGGGCTTTGTTTGGTTTTTTGACTCTATTTTCTCCTTAGTAGTACTGCATACATTTATTATTTATATGTATTAAAAAGGATAAAATAAGTTTGGACTCTTCTCTCACACAACATGAAGTTCTGTATGATCTAAAGATAAAAATGTTGAAGTAAAATATATATATTATGGAAAACGTATGCATAATCTAGGAGTCAAGAAAAATTTCTGTGCAAGCTGGAAAACCTAGACACTCTAGAGAAATGACTGACATATTTGAGTGCTTAAAACTTAAAATGTAATCATATGGCAAACGTAAAGGTAAATAAAACCAGAAGACAAATAATACAGGAACATATATTTGTAAGACACATGACAGATAAAGGGTTCAATATCCAACATATAAAAAATTTCCCACACATTAATAAGAAAAGACAAACACCCTAATTGAAAGTGGTTAAAAAGGGTAAAAAGGGCTGTTCAAGGAGGCAGAAAACCCCCTTGCCAATAAACAAGTGAAATTACTCAACTTTACCAGCAATCAGGCGTATTGAAATTAAATTAACAAGGAAATATCACTTTAAAACCATTAAACATGTTATCACACATTGCTGGAGTTTTGTGGAGGTTAATATGTTATCTCATACATTTGCCGAGGGTAATGTGCAGTATATTAAAGCCATTTGGAAGTCAATCTGGCAACCCCTATTAAAATTAAGAATTTACATAAACTTTAACTTAGCAATTCCATTTCCGGGGCCTTCTTCCATAGAAGATAAAAGCACGGGTATATAACAGTGAATATGAACAAAATAAATTTTACGTATATATTCAGATTAATTGCAACGTTTTTTCTAGTAGCCAAAAAACTGGAATCAACTTGAATGTCCTCAATAGAGGAATGGTTTAATAAGTTGTCTTTCACTCAAACCATTGCATTTTACATAACTAGTTTAAAAAGTGTGTTAAGTCTATACCAGACGATGAGGAAAACATTTCTCTGAAATGTTTCTAAGTGAGAAAAACTACGTGCAGTAAAGAGTAAAATAGTGCCCCTATATGTTTTTATGCATACATATGTATGTTACCTTATTTATGAACATAGACAAAGATATGCAAAGATTCACACCAGGCTTTTAACACTGCTTATCCAGTGGAGGAGTGGCTAATGAAGTGTAAAAATCCTATAGATGTACAGGCTTTCTCAATATTTATGTATATGTATGAATATATATATATATAATTCTCAACATTTATATATAATTGCTTTATGTAAATGCACATGTAAATTACATATGTGTAAAGCCATGTACAAAGAGATAGTTGCTGAAAGTGTGCATATCATAGAGAGTGTTTTGAGTTTTTAGTGTTTAGGGTTCTTTTTTTTAACTTTCTTTCTTGTACTTTGAGTTTTTCAAAATAAAAATTTTACATGATTTTAAGTTTAACATTTTCTAAAGCCAACATTATAGAGCAGGTTAAGGAAATGATCCAGTATCTACAGAATGATTTGACTGTTCAGTCCTCCAGCAGTTCATCAAACTACATTGAGCAGCAACCGTGACATTGTGTCAGGTGTGTTAAAGTGGTTGGGATTACAGAGATGAATGAAATATGCACCTTCTTGTTGTATATTACAACAAGACAAACATATAAATGAACCATTCTAATACAATATGGCTATTGCTTTAATATAAGAATTTGTAGGACCATAGGGGCAATGAACTCTGCAGGCATTGGTGGTAGAGAGGCTTCAGAGGGAAAGAACCATTTGAGCTTAGCCTTAAAGAATGAGGATGCTTTCATCACTCACCAGCCTTAGGTGGGGAAGGGAAAGCAAGCCCTTCAAAGAGGAAGGAATCAACATCTAGTCCTATTTCATTCATCAAGAATGTGGAGGAGGAAGTAAACAGTTTATTATTTATAGTCTCAAATGATGGTAATGTGTGGAAGATGGGCAAATGGAACAAGAGACTTTGGAAGAGTCCTGATCAGGAACTAATAAAATGAGAACCTGCTTTGAAACATGCAAGCAGGTTTTTCTGAGGGAAGAAGAACTCTAAGCTGCGTTTAATGAAAGGAAGCAACTGTCAAAGCAATCTGACTAAGTTCAGTACATTAGGTTTGCAGTTGGGGAAGAAATATGGGTTGCTGTTCATTTAGGACCTGTGGAAGAGGTTGGAGAAAAGGGGATAGGTATTCAAGCAATGATTCATTAGGTAGAAAGAAGAGAATGTTAGAAATCAGACACTACTGCCACTTACTGAATAAATTCATCATAAGCCATATACAGACACATTTTAAAGTATCTCAAGGTACCAGAATGCTTGACCATTGAGGTAAGGTGCCCCAAAATACTGTGTCTTCAAGGAAAACACAAGGGTTCAGTACTCATGGGTTAGCAGCAGTTAACATAAGACACACTAGCTTTTGGGGAGTGGGGGAGAAAGAAGCAAGGATTATGCATGTATGTATTTATATCATAGATGATAACAACAGAAGCCATTTAATCAAATGCTTATTATTGGCCTAATATAATGTCAGGTGTTTTACATAAATTACCTCATTTAATCCCAGCATGGCTCTAAGATCTAGATACATGTTACTATCATTCCCTTTTTACAGATGAGGAAACTAAGTCTTACAGGAGTTAAAAAACGTACTCAAGGTCAAATAGCTTTTAGGTGGTGAAGCTGTAAATTGAGATCGGACTTTAAATCCTATGCTCCCAACTGCTCAACTAGACACTAAGTTATATTCCCCCTGCTAAACCCTAGTCCCAGCCATCATCATATCACACCTGTATTGTCCCAACAGCCTGTCACCCCTCTGGTCCTACACAGTTCACAACATCCAGTGAACTTTCTAAAACATACATCAGACGACATCACTTTCCTTTATCAAACCATCCAGTGGCCCTCCACTGCACGTAAGATAAAATCCAAGTTCTTACCCTGCAGGTCCCTATGTGACCACTTCTCTGCCAGCCTCTCCAGTCTCGGTCATCAATCTCCGCTCTGCCCCTCTCTGACTGCACTCCAGTCACTCACCCTTCTGCTCTTCCTCAACACACTCTTCTCGTTCTGGCCTCACGGCATTGCTACTTGCTAGTCTACCTAAAATGCTCTTCTTCAAAGTCTTCACACAGCTGACTCGACCTCATTATTCAGATCTTGATTCAAATATCAGCTCCTTAGAGAAGGTTCCCCACACCAACAACAAGAACGACCCCTTTGCCCATGAAAACAGAAGTTACTTGAGGACAGGAACTATTGATTTCATGTTCTTCACGCTAATTCCAGAACCAAGAGTAATATCTGACACCTACTAGGCACTCAGGACATATTTCTTTCCTGAAATACTGGTATCTTTTTTAAAGTGTCATACTCATATGCCTATGAGTATATCTATATATATATATATATATATATATATATATATATATATATATTTATGGATATGTGAGCTTGTTGTCACCTCACAGAAGTGGAATGTTCATCCCTCACCCAAAATTTGGTTTGAATGTCAAGACTAATGATGCCACACATATACCAAGAAGGTATGAAAAGGATTATTACTCACATAATGAGTTATGCATCAAAAATGCAGTTAGACCAAAAAAAGAAAAAAGAAAAAACTGCTAACTGTGAAGAGTTGGGTAATTAGATGGTTGTGATTCTTTCATTCTATAGATATAGGAACAGATATAGAAATAATCTAAACTTCAAGTTCTACACCTTAAGTATATACAATTTTTATTTATCCATTATACCTCAATAAAACTGAAAAAATGGGATCAGTCTCAATGACAACTTACCCATGGTGTTTGTCTGAGAACTAAAACATTGCGTGGTTTATTTAATTTAATTTGGACTTGTTTATGTAAGCCATTATGGCACCTGCAGCATGAGACCAATAAGAAAGGTGAACGTTCCATTGAATATCTAGTACTATCAAGAGCTAGTACTATATATTCTGAGAAGTGAAATGAGTGCCTTAGTCTCTCTATCAATGTGCAGAACTTCAAAGAAGGTAAAGAGTGCTATGGTGAGACATTGTATTGTGGCTTTAATATGTGCAGAAGATGTGTGACCTTGATTTATATTTTGGGTATCCGTGAGGCAAGAGATTCTATGAGTTCTTTACCCCAAATGAGGCAATCTTGGAGAAGGAATTGTTTGCATTGGCCAGAACAGATGGTCAGACCGCTGGCAGTGGCCCAAAGATCTATAAAAATGTGAAGATGAGGGCAATTGTTGGCTAAGACATGGCCAAGTGCTCAGATAACTGGCTAAAGTTTGGCCAACTGAGCTGATCCTGTGTCCTGTCCTTTATCAGGAACATTCTGATTAAGAGATGAAAAGCAGCAAGAGTCAAGCAAGCTCCATTAAGTGTGACAGTGGCAATGCCATTGGTTAAGTGAATGAACCCCCTTTGGTATTCACTGTGTTGAGCCTAAGGGGCTCCCCAGGTATCCAAGTGTTCTAAGAGATGACCTCCTCTAGCACTGTGGCATCCGGCAAGGGACCCAGCACAGGGGACGTTACCCTCTCCTGAAAGTAGGGTATGCAGAGAGCCCAGGTTCAGCTCCATCCTGTAGCAAGGAGGCCTCACTAGCTGTGCTGGGCTTGCAGGGTGCTGTTTCCATGATCAAAGTCCTAACGGGCAGCTGTATACTGAGGGTCCCAGGTTCAGGACCTGAGACAGTCTATATTTCCAGGAAAGTCCAGTATGTACCCACCAATTGCTACACTAATGGCATACAGCAATGGGCCAAGGAAGATAGTTCCTTGTATCAGAAGCCCATGCAACTAACGGCCATCACTGATGGTAGAGGGACTCCAAGATATATGAGAGAAGGTTGCTAAAGCTCCCACAGTGAAGGAATCCCGGGGGGCCGTAACAGGAATGCCTGTTCTATGGCCATTCAGGCAGATTCTAGTATCTTTTTACAGGGGGTCTCATTCAAGTTGGGCCTATTTGCAAGTTACAGAACAAAAAAAAAAGCTTTGTAAATGAGGAGTGTTGCCTCCAGAATCTAACCATGTCGAAAACATGTTGGGCTTGTTTTAACAATGTGGGTCCTAAGAAGACTAAAAGCTGTTTCTTGACACTGTCAGGACTGGAGCAGCCCTCAACTTACTAAATAATTTTCAGGAGCTTAACTGAAGTGGTGGGGCCCTGTACTATGTGTCTCATGTGAATCTCCTCAAAGGAGGATGTCATTAGTGTGATGTCATAACTGTGTACCCGAAAAAAGTTAGAGCTGGTTAAAATATTGCCTGTGAAGACTATGTGAGATGGCAGGCGTGGAGACTGAGCCCATTGAGTACCCAGGTGAAGGTGTATTGTGTCCCTTTAAAGGTGAAGGTTAACTGCAGCTGAGAGGTTGTTGAACTAGGCACTGAATAGAACATGCTAGCCAAATACTTTGCTCTAACTGCAAAGTATTTACCAGTTACTTATTTATTATTGGGTGGAATCAGTCATTTCAATAGGTGGGGCCATGACGCCAAGGGTACGAATTCACACTGAGGCACCGGTCCTGTTTTGCCGGGTTTAAGAACAAGTAAAACTTGGCTGTTAAATGCAGCAGAAGTGGGGATAACCACACCTTCTCTAACTAGGTCTTATATAATGGGTTTCAATCTGTGAAAACCGTGCTTTCATTTAGATTGAACCTTTTCTTAAACACTGAAGTGAAAGGTATTATTTTAACTAGGGGGAAAGGTCCATAGGGTCCCATAGTTTTCAAGCTGATTATAAGGGCCAGAGACTTAACTTGATTACTTATTGGGTCAGGTTCTCCACGTGCACTAGAGGATATTTTAGGGTAATGGATGTCTTGGCTATGGAAAAGTTAGGCACGGAAAGAATTCGGATGGTTCAGGTTAGGCATATCTGTTTCTATTTTATGTTCACCTACTCCCTGGCTGGGAGTGGATGAACATAAAGTGTGGCCAAATGTGGGCCAGAAGGGGAAGGGGAATTAATGAGGCTTCAAAACTGTCCATTGTCAAACATCAAAAGTGGAATCAGATTATGACACACACTGCCACCACCCATACAGCACCCCTCTCCCCATCTGGGACCTCCCAAACACACACGGAAACACCAAGTCCATTTCCTCCTCACCAGCAGGATAAAGTGTTCAGGAAGAAATCTGTCTTCAGAGCTCAGTCCTCACCCAGTCCTTATTCCCGGTGTCTGGCTAACTATGGACTGGCTGGTCTGGGCCCCAAACTGGCAGGATACTACCTCCCTCCCTTCTCACACGCCTGCCCCTTCCTGCCTTCCTTCAGTCCCCATCACCGAAGAACAGACAGAGATACACACACATCTTTCTACAACAGCTTGTACATCAATAGCTGAGGGCTTTTTTATTTGGTCTCTACACAGGTGACCATGTCTCCAGTGCTTTCTCTGGAGAGACAACAGAGACAGCAAGGTCTCAGTCACCTGATAGACCCAGGGCAGCACTTTATGAACTGCTGGAAGAGCCCTCTGGGACGTTTTCATCCTCCTCTGGCTCTTTAGTCATTGTTGTACTCCGCCAGTAATAGAATGCTAGCATCTTTGACTTCTTCTGTGTAGAACCTCTTCCCGAATTCTGACGACGGACTGATTTTCTTAAGTCGACCACCTCCTGAATCTGGTCGGAAAACAAATTGATACAGAAAGATATTGATTTGGGGAAAGAGGATGGGAAGGAGAACTTTGAGAGAATGGGTGTGGATTGAGAAGGGGTTTGTGCCAGGGAAGGGCTGGGTAAGTCTTGGGTGGGGGCTGAAGAGGAGGCACGTGAGTCGGGTAATCTGACCTCTTCCATCTTATAGCCCTGGAGTGGAGAATTCACCCTCTCCCTTCTGCGTTGGCCCCCCGGTGTTTGTTGCTCTGACCTCTCGGTGTTTGTCCGTGCATCACGGTTAGGCTCCTGGGGGACTGTACTTTCCTCTGCCATGTCAGTAGCAACAGTGTGCTCTACTCCAAGGCTCCTGGCCTCCCTATATATACCCTGCCAGGACAATGAAGAGCCACACCCATCAGCTTTGATTGGTCAGCCAATGTTAGCGCTGGGGTGGCTGTGACATCACAAAGCACTACCCTTGAAGATACGTGGGGGGAGGGGAGGGGTGCAGAGGAGTCTACGTGCTCTGGTTAGAGAAAGGGAGTGCTTCCTCAACACCCAGTAAAGAGCCTTCCCAAATTGACCTTCCACTCTTCCTCATCTTCTCTGGTTCAATCCTTGTGGTGCACATGTTAGGGAGAAGGTGTTCCCTCCAAACCATTCCACATGGCCAACCCCATTCAGTGTTAAATTCTGTTGTCTCCCAGATCTCATCACCTGGTATTGTGTGGTTTTTAAAAACTTTTTATTTTAGAACAGTTTTATGTTTACAGAGTAATTGTGAAGATCATATTCATACACTCCAAAACAAATTTCCCTTCTTAACATTGTACATTAGTATGGTACAATTGTTCAACTTAGTGAACCAACACTGAAACAGTATTATTAACTAAAGTCTGTACTTCATCAGAATTCCTTTTTTTTTAAATGTTGAGCCTTCTTTTAATTAATTTATTTTTATTTTTGGCTGTGTTGGGTCTTCGTTTCTGTGTGTGGGCTTTCCCTAGATGTGGCAATCAGGGGCCACTCTTCATCGTGATGGGCGGGCCTCTCACTGTCGCGGCCTCTCTTGTTGCGGAGCACAGGCTCCAGATGCGCAGGCTTAGCGGCTGTGGCTCTCGGGCCTAGTTGCTCTGCGGCATATGGGATCTTCCCAGATCAGGGCTCGAACCCGTGTCCCCTGCATCATCAGGCAGATTCTCAACCTCTGTGCCACCGTGGAAGCCCCAGATTGCCTTATTTTTTACCTAATATTCTTCTTCTGTCCCAGGATCCCAACCAAGATTCTACATTCAATTTAGTCATTCCTTGTTATAACTTCTTAGTCTCCTCTTGGCTGTGACAGTTTTTTAGACTTCTTGTTTTTGAAGACTTTGACAGTTTGGGGTCTTGTGTTTTGTCTTTTACATTAGGTCTGCAGATGTTATTGCTCTTATAGGTAAAAGTTTTTATAAGTTTCTTCTTCCAGAGAACCTCAAATCAAGTCAGTACCATCAGTGTTATGGACTTCCCCGTGGCAATGGTTGAACTAATCTCTTGGCTTTGTCACAGAGGTGACACAAATGTTTTTCTCTAGAGGTCTGAGGATCAGGATCATTTTTATTTATGACAGAGGCACAGGGGCAGCAGCAGAAGCATTTTGTAAGGTACTAGTGAGTCATTTACTTTTAGAAGTATGACCTCAGCATCCCACATAGTTAACGGCTCTTCCTCCACACGAGTGACCATCCAATGGACCTGTATATTGAACAGACTGTCAGTCTTTCTCCTGAGCTCTATATAGAAAGGGGGCCAACATGTGGTTGAGACACAACCAGTGTTCACAAGGTAACAGTCCTTTCTTTGAGGTTAGTATCAGTCGCAACTTAATTTGAAATTGAAACACGTGATTCAACCTGAGAATCACAAATAGGTCCAGGTTGAGACACAGGATTCAGGACTGCTTTAAGGAAGGTCCCAATCCAAGAATCCTTTCACTATATGCCAAGTGGCTAAACTGACTTATGTTGGTCAAAGCTTTAGCAGAAACTCAGTAGGACTAACAAATACAGCACAAAGAAGCATGTTCAAAGCACAAGCTAGCCAGCAGGCAGTAGCCCAAGTGCCTGTTCACCAGCATAGAGCAGAGCCAGTTAGAAAGCCAAAGCAAGAGAAGAAAGACCCCCGGTGGTAAGGGATAGCACTTGATGTCTTGCTCACAGGACCAGTTGTTGTAATCACACCACAGAGACAGGATGGACCCTTCAACGCAAATTCGGTTTGGATGTCGAGACTGATAACACATACACCTAGAGAGTATGAAAAACCTTACTACATAAGGAGGCTTTCTGGGGAGAGAAGGGCAGGCTCTCAAGCAGGTTCAAGAATGGCTTGAGAGAGCAGAAGAAGGAGACTGGCTTGGCTTTTATGGTGGTGAGGGGATGACGCTGGAGTGTTCCCACACACAGGTCAGGTTTTGCAAAGCCTGAACTTCCTCCTGGCCCACAGAAGAGAGAGTACCTGAGCTTTCTTATCCGATCTAGGGAAGCAGGGGAAGAGGCAGTGGTAGGGCTCTTTTATAGAATAATGTTGTGTAAATGCAAAGTGTTTAGCACAGTTTAGAATTCTCATAACCATTATAACCACACTTATATTGTTTTCAGTTAAACTACGTTTCACTAGATTAGTATTTCCCAAATTATGGTCCTTTAAATATTATTTAAGGTGGCTTAGAATTATCTTGGTTCATCACAGAGAAACTGTGTAGAAAGAGAAAAGACTGCTAGCATCAGGAGTTCTGACACACTGGTCACAAAAGAGCAGACTTCATTGTACTATCTGCTGAATTATGAGGGGTTTCTAACATGTTTCCCATCCTGGGTGACTACTGTAGCACCCAAAGACTGTAATAATAATTACCGAAACTAACATTTATTGACTACTAACTCTCTGTAGGAATTATGCTAAATACCCATATACATATTTAATCCTCATCACAACCCTATTGAGATAAGTGGCAAAAGAGTGGTTTCTGTCATTTCTGCCAGGACATCTCCATTCCAATTGCAGAAGCAGAAAAGAGCATATAGGAGGGCACATGGGAATATTTATGGGCCAGGCTCAAAAGGGGTATGCATTACTCCTGCTCACATTTCCTTGGGAAAAACTCACATAGCCACATCTAACTACAAGAGAAAATGAGAAATGTAGTCTACCTGGTAGAAGAGGAGAACTTAAATGTTGGAGATAAGCTAGCAATCTCTGTCTCCACCATCTTGTTCTTCACTCTCCCCAGTATTTACAGTAGAGCCTGGCACATAGTAGGTGGCCATGAATATTTCTGTTGAATGAATGGGTTTCAACATTTTTGGTCAGTTATGGGGATCAAAAGCATATAGAACTTGGTTAAGCAATGGTTTCCGAGATATGACACAAAAAGCACAAGCAACAAAGAAAGAGTAAATTGGACTATATCAAAATTTTAAAATGTTTTCTTCTGCAAAAAAATACCATGAAGAAAGCAAAAAGGCACACCAAAGAGAGATCCTGGCAAATCATATATTTAATAAAAGTGTAGTATCCAGAATACAGAAAGAACTCTTACAACTCAACAACAAAAATACAAACAACCCAACTGAAAATCAGGTAAAGGACTTAAATAGACATTGTGCTAATGAAGATATACAAATAGCCAACAAACATATGAAAATATGCTCAATACCATTAGTCGTTAGGGAAATGCAAATCAAAACCACGATGAGATGCCACTTCAAACCAACTAGGAAGGCTATAACTTTTTTAAAAAGAAAATAACAAGTATTGAAAAGGATGTAGAGAAAGTGAAACACTCATACACGTCTGGTGGGAACATAAAATGATACAGGTTCTGTGGAAAACATTTTGGCAGTTACTCAACAAGTTAAACATACACTTGCCATATTACCCAGTAACTCTACTCCTAGGTATATAATGAAAAGAGTTGAAAAGGAGGGAACAACAGCAACAACAACAACAAAAAAAATCAGGTGAATTGAGCAACACAAAAGCAAAGGGCAGATAATGTTTCAAGAAGTAAAAAATGGACAACTGTATTAAATACTTTTACAGGTAATATAGGGACAGACAAATAACGGTTGAACTTGTTAGTAGAGAGGTCATTGGTACATTTGATAAGAAGGAAATTGAAAGAGTGGAAAATATTTTAATATAAACCTGGATGTGTATTAAGGAGAAAATTTGAGATCAGAAAGTGAGGGGCGGATAGACAATTTCTTTTGCGAGTTTTGGTGCTAAGGGGAGGAGAAATATGGGACTATAGCTGGAGTGGGATTTGGTATTAAGAGAGTGTATTTTTAAGAGGGTAGATTCTAGAATGCATCTAGCCAATATAAATGACTGAATGAACCTGACGACATAAAAATCCAAAGGGATAATTGCAGAAGAAAAAATATTGAGAAAGCAAGAGGGGTATTCAGAGCACTAGTAGATGGGATCGGTAGCAAATGTGGAAATCTTGGCTCTCCATGAGAATGAGTAATATTTATAGATTCTACAGTGGAGAAGGAAACGATTATGGTATGATTACAAATGCTGGTAAGATGGTAGATTTGGTGGGGAAATATAAAAGAATTTTCTCTTGACTCTTCAGTTTTCTCAGTGAAGGATGAGATAAGGGCATAAAATAAGAAGAGTGAGGGTAGGGTTTTGAGAAATTGAGGGGAAGATAAAGTATTGGATATTCATTTTGTGTAATGGAAATGGGTGTATAATATGGAAGGATTGATCATTTAAGATATGTGGTCAAGAATTTAAGGTGTGATCAGTTAGCTTTGTCTTGTAAATTTCTACAGCAACACCATCACTTGTATATAGGAACAAAGCAGGTAGATAGCTAAATTTAACAAGGGTTGTGGTTTTGCCAGGGAAGTACTAGGGTGGGAAAGTGAGTAGGGAGATGAAGGTTGATGAAAGTAAGTGATACTCATGATAAATTGGTAAGCAATGAGGAAATGCGAAAAGAGAAATGTGGCTGATGCTGAAAAGTAGTAGAATTCACAGATTGGAGTTCAAAATTGAAGAATATTTAGAGTTGGGTGTGTGAAGGTGTGTATACCTGCACGTGAGGGAGGTATTTTGCTAGGAAGGATAATCAGTTGTAGCCCAAGAGATGTATGTTATAAAATCAGGATTTCAGAGTTGCTGTAATTTTTGAGAATGTCAATTTCTAGTGCATGAGCATTAGAGTGAGTGGCTTAAGTATGATGGAAGAAAAATACCATTGGAATTGAGGGCATGAAAGGTTTGCAAAGCCAAAAATGCTGGATGAATATCCACATAGATGACAGATGTTGAAGTTGCCAAGATGGTGGCAGTACTAAAAGTGGAGAAGAAGACTCAGGAAAGTGTCTAATGAATGAAGGTAAAGAAATAGATGGCGTAGCACATGATATTATCTAATAGCAAGAACTACAAATGAGCTCTGAATTTTGAAAGAGAAAGGAGCAGAAATGGTTTGAAAGTGACAGTGAGTCGACTCCTTGGGGTATGTGAGGAAAACTAACGTTTGCTCAAGAGGACTGCAGGGGAAGTGATTTCCTCAAGGCACAGCCATATTCCAGTCATAAAACAGAGATTAAGGGAACACGGAGAGAACAACTTGAAGCTACTGGGGAGTTTCTTAATGATAGACTATGAGTTACAGAGGGCAGGAAAGAAGCGCTCATGAAGTTGGGGAGAGGGTTGGGTCCAATTCCGTCAAGTGCAGAGCAATACGTGAATAAGGGTCTAGTTAATGATGGATAATCTGCAGGGTGGTGACTTAAGTAAAAGTGATAAGACAAGATGGACCTTGTGACTGCACGGCAGATTGGGAGGTGAGTAAAGCCCTCCAGACTACAGATTGCTTAATCTAGGCTGACCTAGAACTAAGAAGAATCCAGAAACACCACTGAAACCTGTTTCCTCTAAATATCATGTATCCTGTATGATGATCCAGCATTTCAAAGATAGACTAGTAAGGACATCTAAGAGGGTAGGCTTGAAAGGAAACTAGTGTGTTTGCTCAAGAGTGTGAGTGTGTATGAAAAATATCAACAGCAAATTCTAATGTCAGAGGGTTGCTACTATAGGCTTATGGAGCCATGCACTATTCTTGGACAACCCAAGGTGCCTGCACAGATGTGGCCCAGATGCAAGCACCAACACTTACTGGGCACCTGCAAAGCCAAAGCTGGGGAAGATGGAAGGCCAAGTGGAAGTGGTATTTTCCCAAGCCAGGAATGTATTTACTTAGGCTTCCTAAATGGCAGGTGGACAAAAAATGGAAGAAAGGAAATTAAGCTTCTTTTTGCCTAACATCTCTCCTCAGGAGGAAGTACTTGGAGTTGTATTTCCTACGTAAATTCACCTGCTAAAACTCCAGGGAGCTCATCAGTGGGCAGATGTTCCCACCTAAGTATTGTTACCAGCAAACATTTATTCAAAATCATGGCTGCATCTGGCTCACATTAGAAGGGTTCTCTTTGTCATTGTCTTTTAAAAGAACAATTCCCCATGCTTATAAATCCAGACTCAGAACATCAATTCAACCAACCTCAGGAGCCCTGTGGCTACACCTTCCTGCTGGGAATCAGCATGGTCCCCAGACAATCAATTTCAGGAGTATTACCAAAGTGTTTTCATTTTCAGTGTTTATCCACTGGAATGTCTACGAGTGAAGAATAGACAGGGCAATACAATCCTAAGATTCAATTTCTTTCATCAAATACAAACTGTGTATATGAGCATCAAGGCAAGAGGATGGAGGACTTTAACTGAAATTCCAATAGATATCTAAGTGCAAATCCTGGAACCATCCCATGCTAGCATTGTGAGTTAGGATAGGTACTTAACCACTCTGAGCCTGTTTTCTGATCTCTAAAAAAAAAATAGAAGGATAATATCTCATACAGCTGTTGCAAAGATCAACTCAAATAATTCATGTACAGAATATAGCACAACAACCTACAGAATGGGAGAAAATATTTGTAAATCGTGTATCTGATAAGGGATTTTTATTCAGAATATATAAAGAACTCTTACATGCCTGTGATAAGAAGGTAAATAACCCAACTTTTAAAATGGGCAGAAGATCTAAATAGACATTTCTGCAAGGAAGATATACAAATGGCCAGCAAGCACATTAGAGACGCTTGACATCATTATTCATCAGGACAACACAAATGAATACCACAGAAAGATACCATTTCATACCCATGCGGATGGCTAGAATCCAAAAGTCAGATAATCATAACTGTTGGTGGGGATTTAGAGAAATCAGAACCATCATACACTGTTAGTGAGAATGTAAAATGGTATACCTGCTTTGGAAAAGTTTGGTAGTTTCTCAGAGGGTGAAACAGTGTTACTGTATGACCCACTTGTAGGTATATTCCCAAGATAAATGCAAATATATGTCCATACAAAAACTTGTACATAAATATTCATAGCAGCAATATTCATAATACCCAAAGATGGAAACAACCCAAATGCCCAACAACTGACCAGTGGACAAACAAAATGTGGCAAATCCATACAACAGAATACTATTCAGACATCAAAAGGAATGAAGAACTAATATATGCTACAATATGGCTGAACCTTAAAAACATTATGCTAAGTGAAAGAAGTCAGTCACAAAAGACCACATATTATGTGATTCTATTCATATGAAATGCTCAGAACAGGCAAATCTATAGATACAAAATAGATCAATAATTGCTTAAGGCTGAGGCAGAAGTTGTTGGGAGCATACGGGATTCACAGCTACAAGATACGAGGGTTTCTTTTTGAGGTGTTGAAAACGTTCTAAAATAGACTGGAGGGAACTTCAAGACGTCGGAAGAGTAAGACGTGGAGATCACCTTCCTCCCCACAGAAGCATCAGAAATACATCTACACGTGGAACTGCTCCTATAGAACACCCACTGAACGCTGGCAGAAGACCTCAGACCTCCCAAAAGGCAAGAAACTCCCCACGTAGCTGGGTAGGGCAAAAGAAAAAAAGAAAAAGCAGAGACAAAAGAATAGGAACGGGACCTGCACCAGTGGGAGGGAGCCTAAAGGAGGAAAGGTTTCCACACACTAGAAGCCCCTTCACTGGCGGAGACAACAGGTGGCGGACGGGGGCAGCTTCGGAGCGATGGAGGAGAGCGCAGCAACAGGGGTGCGGAGGGCAAAGCGGAGAGATTCCCGCACGGAGGATCGGTGCCGACCAGTACTCACCAGCCCGAGAGGCTTGTCTGCTCACCTGCCGGGATGGGTGGGGGCTACGAGCTGAGGCTTGGGCTTCGGTCTGAGCACAGGGAGAGGACTGGCAGTGTGAACACAGCCTGAAGGGGTTAGTACGCCACGTCTAGCCAGGAGGGAGTCCAGGAAAAGTCTGGAGCTGCCGCAAAGGCAAGAGACTTTTTCTTCCCTCTGTGTTTCCTGGTGCACGAGCAGAGGGGATTCAGAGCGCCGCCTAAAGGAGCTCCAGAGACGGGCGCGAGGCGCGGCTAGGAGCGCAGACCCCAGAGATGGGCATGAGATGCTAAGGCTGCTGCTGCCGCCACCAAGAAGCCTGTGTGCGAGAACAGGTCACTATCCACACCTCCCTTCAGGGAGCCTGTGCAGCCCGCCACTGCCAGTGTCCCGTGATCCAGGGACGACTTCCCCGGGAGAACGCACGGCGTGCCTCGGGCTGGTGCAACGTCACGACGGCCTCTGTCACTGCAGGCTCACCCTGCCTCCGTACCCCACCCTCCCCACGGCCTGAGCGAGCCAGAGCCCCCAAAGCAGCGGCTCCTATAACCCCATCCTGTCTGAGCGAAGAACAGACGCTCTCAGGAGACCTACACGCTGAGGCGGGTTCAAATCCAAAGCTGAACCCCGGGAGCTGTGCAAACAAAGAAGAGAAAGGGAAATCTCGCCCAGCAGCATCAGGAGCAGAGGATTAAATCTCCACAATCAACTTGATGTACCCTGCATTGGTGGAACACCAGAATAGACAACGAATCATCCCAAATGGAGGAGGTGGACTTTGGGAGCAACGCTATTTATACATTTTTTCCCATTTTCTCTTTTTGTGAGTGTGTATGCGTATGCTTCGGTGTGTGATTTTGTCTGTATAGTTAGTTTGGCACTTACCGTTTGTCCTAGGGTTCTGTCTGTCCATTTTTTGTCTTTTTTTAGTATAGTTTTCAGCGCTTGTTATCATTGGTGAATTTGTTTCTTCGTCTGGTTTTTCTCTTCTTTCTCGTTTTTTTAATTACTTAAAAAATTTTAATAATAAATTTTTGTTCTTTATTTTAATAACTCTTTAATAATTTAATTTAATTTAATTTTACATTTTTCTTTCTTTCTTTCTTTCTTTCTTTCTTTCTTTCTTTCTTTCTTTCTTTCTTTCTTTCTCCCTTTTATTCTGAGCCGTGTGCGTGACAGACTCTTGGTGTTCCAGCCAAGCGTCAGGGCTGTTCCTCTGATGTGGCAGAGGCAAGTTCAGGATATTGGTCCACCACAGACCTCCCAGCTCCACGTAATATCAAACAGTGAAAATCTCCCAGAGATCTCCATCTCAACACCAAGACCCAGCTCCACTAAATGACCAGCAAGCTACGGTGCTGGATACCTTATGCCAAACAACTACCAAGAAAGGAACACAACTCCACCCATTAGCAGAGAGGCTGCCTAAAATCATAGTAAGGTCACAGACACACCAAAACACACCACCAGACTTGGACCTGCCTACCAAAAAGATAAGATCCAGCCTCATTGACCAGAACACAGGCACTGGTCCCCTCCACCAGGAAGCCTACACAACCCACTGAACCAACCTTAGCCACTGGGGACAGACACCAAAAACAACGGGAACTACGAACCTGCAGCCTGTGAAAAGGAGACACCAAACACAGTAATATAAGCAAAATGAAAAGACAGAAAAACACACAGCAGATGAAGGAGCAAGGTAAAAACGCACCAGACCTAACAAATGAAGAGGAAATAGGCAGTCTACCTGAAAAAGTATTCAGAATAATGATAGTAAAGATGATCCAAAATCTTGGAAATAGAATGGAGAAAATACAAGAAAAGTTTAACAAGGACCTAGAAGAACTAAAGAGCAAACAAACAATCATGAACAACACAATAAATGAAATTACATATCCTCTAGAAGGGATCAATAGCAGAATAAATGAGGCAGAAGAACAGATAAGTGACCTGGAAGATAAAATAGTGGGAATAACTACTGGAGAGCAGAATAAAGAAAAAAGAATGAAAAGAATTGAGGACAGTCTCAGAGACCTCTGGGACACGATTAAACGTACCAACATTCAAATTATAGGGGTTCCCAAAGAAAAAGAGAAAAAGAAAGGGACTGAGAAAATATTTGAAGAGATTATAGTTGAAAACTTCCCTAATATGGGAAAGGGAATAGTTAATCAAGTCCAGGAAGCACAGAGAGTCCCATACAGGATAAATCCAAGGAGAAACACGCCAAGACACATAGTAGTCAAACTATCAAAAAGTAAATACAAAGAAAAAATATTAAAAGCAGCAATGGAAAAACAACAAATAACATAGAAGGGAATCCCCATAAGGTTAACAACTGATCTTTGAGCAGAAATTCTGCAAACCAGAAGGGAGGGGCAGGACATATTTAACGTGATGAAAGGGAAAAACCTACAACCAAGATTACTCTACCCAGCAAGGATCTCATTCAGATTTGACAGAGAAATTAAAACCTTTACAGACAAGCAAAAGCTAAGAGAATTCAGCAGAACCAAACCAGCTTTACAGCAAATGCTAAACCAACTTCTCCAGGCAGGAAACACAAGAGAAGGAAAAGACTTACAATAACAAATGCAAAACAATTAAGAAAATGGTAATAGGAGCATACATATCGATAATTACCTTAAATGGAAATGGATTAAATGCTCCCACCAAAAGACACAGACTGGCTGAATGGATACAAAAACAAGACCCGTATATATGCTGTCAACAAGAGACCCACTTCAGACCTAGGGAAACATACAGACTGAAAGTGAGGGGATGGAAAAAGATATTCCATGCAAATGAAAATCAAAAGAAAGCTGGAGTAGCAATTCTCATATCAGACAAAATAGACTTTAAAATAATGACTTACAAGGGACAAAGCAGGACACTACATAATGATCAAGGGATCGATCCAAGAAGAAGATATAACACTTGTAAATATTTATGCACCCAACATAGGAGCACCTCAATACATAAGACAAATACTAACAGCCATAAAAGGGGAAATCGACAGTAACACAATCATAGTAGGCGACTTTAACACCCCACTTTCAACAATGGACAGATCATCCAAAATGAAAAAAAAATAAGGAAACACAAGCTTTAAATGATACATTAAACAAGATGGACTTAATTGATATTTATAGGACGTTCCATCCAAAAACGTCCAGAGATAAACCCATGTACACATGGTCACCTTATCTTGATAAAGGAGGCTAGAGTATACAATGGAGGAAAGACAGCCTCTTCAATAAGTGGTGCTGGGAAAACTGGACAGCTACATGGAAAAGAATGAAATTAGAACACTCCCTAATGCCATACACAAAAATAAACTCAAAATGGATTAAAGACCTTAATGTAAGGCCAGACACACTAAAACTCTTAGAGGAAATAAAAGAAGAACACTCTTTTGAGATAAATCACAGTAAGATCTTGTTTGACCCACCTCCTAAAGAAATGGAAACAAAACTAAAAATAAACAAATGGGACCGAGTGAAACTTAAAAGCTTTTGCACAGCAAAGGAAACCATACACAAGATGAAAAGACACCCCTCAGAATGGGAGAAAATATTTGCAAACGAAGCAACTGACAAAGGATTAGTCTCCAAAATTTACAAGGAGCTCATGCAGCTCAATATCAAAAAAACAAACCACCCAATCCAAAAATGGGCAGAAGACCTAAATAGACATTTTTCCAAAGAGATACACAAACTGCCAACAAACACATGAAAGAATGCTCAACGTCGTTAATCATTAGAGAAATGCAAATCAAAACTACAATGCGGTATCATCTCACACCGGTCAGAATGGCCATCATCAAAAAATCTACAAACAATAAATGGACAACCTGGAAGAAATGGACAAATTCTTAGAGAAGGTGTGGAGAAAAGGGTACCCTCATACACTGTTGGTGGGAATGTAAATTGATACAGTCACTAAGGAGAACAGTATGGAGGTTCCCTAAAAAACTAAAAATAGAACTACCATATGACCCAGCAATCCCACTATGGGGCATATATCCTGAGAAAACCATAATTCAAAAAGAGTCATGTACCACAATGTTCATTGCAGCTCTATTTACAATAGCCAGGACTTGGAAGGAACCTAAGTGTCCATCAACAGATGAATGGATAAAGAAGATGTGGCACATGTATACAATGGACTATTACTCAGCCATAAAAAGGAACGAAACTGAGTTATTTGTAGTGAGGTGGATGGACCCAGAGTCTGTCATACAGAGTGAAGTAGGTCAGAAAGAGAAAAACTAATACCGTATGCTAACACATATATATGGAATCTTTAAAAAAAATGGTCATGAGGAACCTAGGGGCAAGACGGGAAAAAAGACGCAGACCTGGGCTTCCCTGGTGGTGTACTGCTTGAGAATCCGACTGTCGATGCAGGGGACACGGGTTCGTGCCCCGGTCTGGGAGGATCCCAGATGCCACGGAGAGGCTGTGCCCGTGAGCCATGGCCACTGAGCCTGCGCGTCTCGAACCTGTGCTCCACAACGGGAGAGGCCACAACAGTCAGAAGCCCGTGTACCGAAAAAAAATAAAAAATGTCGCAGACCTACTAGAGAATGGACTTGAGGACATGGGGAGGGGGAAGGGTAAGCTGGGACAAAGTGAGAGAGTGGCATGGACATATATACACTACCAAATGTAAAACAGATAGCTAGTGGGAAGCAGCCCCATAGCACAGGGAGATCAGCTCAGTGCTTTTTGACCACCTAGAGGGGTGGGATAGGGAGGGTGGGAGGGAGGGAGACGCAAGAGGGTGGGGATATGGGTATATACGTATATGTATAGCTGATTCACTTTGTTATAGAGCAGAAACTAATACACCATTGTAAAGCAATCATACTCCAGTAAAGATGTTAAAAAAAATGTGTGTTTGTTCAAAATAAATAAATAAATAACTTTCCTAACTCCTTAGGAAAGTTATTTCTCCTTCCTATGAAATGAAAAATGATCTATAAGGGCACTTAGTATTGACTATAAATTCCAGTTCTGTCAGTGATGGTATCTGGCGCATGAGGGGCACCCAAGTTAGGGAGCTTTTGGTTAATTTCCCTGGGCCATATTGAGCAAAGTGTTCTCTCAAATACTCTCTGGAAATTCGGAGCCTCAAATATGTTTGCCACCTTCCCCCAAGTCATCACATTTATTAACATCCTTGTCTTATTTTTCTAGAAGCAGGAGCTTCTAGCAGATCTTTTCCCTTTGTGAAAGGATGTATTTCTGTGTGAGGTGGATCTAGGCCACCTTAGTCTGTCCTCTAATGTTCACTCAGTAGCACTCTACCTGGTTGATAATATGTTTGAGGCCAACTTCCTGCAATGTTTTTCTTTTTCTTTTCTTTTTTTTTACCTTAGGAGCACTGTATAATAAAAACTCCATTAAAGATGCAAAACCAAAGTGAGCCATGAAGCAAGACACGATGGGGCCTATCAGCATTCCTAAGCGTGTTCAAGGTGAAAGCATTTCAGAGGGAGTTAAACAACAGTCATTATAGCTATCTTTGTTGACCTCTGACTCTATATGCCAGTCACTGTGTTTGACATACATTAATTCTCATAAAACTTCTGTCATGTTGACTTTACTATCTCCCTTTTACAAAAGGGGAAAGAGGTTCACATAAATTAAATGACTTTCTCAGGGCAACAGCTAGTAAGTTTCAGGGCTGGATTTGTATCCAAAATAAAGTGGGATTTTTTTGGTTTTTTGACTCTATTTTCTTCTTAGTAGTACTGCATACATTTATTATTTATATGTATTAAAAAGGATAAAATAAGTTTGGACTCCTCTCTCACACAACATGAAGTTCTGTATGATCTAAAGATAAAAATGTTGAAGTAAAATATATATATTATGGAAAACGTATGTAGAATCTAGGAGTCAAGAAAAATTTCTGTGCAAGCTGGAAAACCTAGACACTCTGGAGAAATGACTGACATATTTGAGTGCTTAAAACTTAAAATGTAATCATATGGCAAACGTAAAGGTAAATAAAACCAGAAGACAAATAATAGAGGAACATATATTTGTAAGACACACGACAGATAAAGGGTTCAATATCCAACATATAAAAAATTTCCTACACATTAATAAGAAAAGACAAACACACTAATTGAAAGTGGTTAAAAAGGGTAAAAAGGGCTGTTCAAGGAGGCAGAAAACCCCCTTGCCAATAAACAAGTGAAATTACTCAACTTTACTAGCAATCAGGCATATTGAAATTAAATTAACAAAGAAATATCACTTTAAGACCATTAAACATGTTATCACACATTGCTGGAGTGTTGTGGAGGTTAATATGTTATCTCATACATTTGCCGAGGGAAATGTGCAGTATATTAAAGCCATTTGGAAGTCAATCCGGCAACCCCTATTAAAATTAAGAATTTACAAAAACTTTAACTTAGCAATTCCATTTCCGGGGCCTTCTTCCATAGAAGATAAAAGCACGGGTATATAACAGTGAATATGAACAAAATAAATTATACGTATATATTCAGATTAATTGCAACGTTTTTTCTAGTAGCCAAAAAACTGGAATCAACTTGAATGTCCTCAATAGAGGAATGGTTTAATAAGTTGTCTTTCACTCAAACCATTGCATTTTACATAACTAGTTTAAAAAGTGTGTTAAGTCTATACCAGACGATGTGGAAAACATTTTTCTGAAATGTTTCTAAGTTTGAAAAACTACGTGCAGTAAAGAGTAAAATAGTGCCCCTATATGTTTTTATGCATACATATGTATGTTACCTTATTTATGAACATAGACAAAGATATGCAAATATTCACACCAGGCTTTTAACACTGCTTATCCAGTGGAGGAGTGGCTAATGAAGTGTAAAAATCCTATAGATGTACAGGCTTTCTCAATATTTATGTATCTGTATGAATATATATATACATATATAATTCTCAACATTTATATATAATTGCTTTATGTAAATGCACATGTAAATTACATATGTGTAAAGCCATGTACAAAGATATAGTTGCTGAAAGTGTGCATATCATAGAGAGTGTTTTGAGTTTTTAGTGTTTAGGGTTCTTTTTTTTTAACTTTCTTTCTTGTACTTTGAGTTTTTCAAAATAAAAATTTTACATGATTTTAAGTTTAACATTTTCTAAAGCCAACATTATAGAGCAGGTTAAGGAAATGACCCAGTATCTACAGAATGATTTGATTGTTCAGTCCTCCAGCAGTTCATGAAACTACATTGAGCAGCAACCGTGACATTGTGTCAGGTGTGTTAAAGTGGTTGGGATTACAGAGGTGAATGAAATATTCTCCTTCTTGTTGTATATTACAACAAGACAAACATATAAATGAACCATTCTAATACAATATGGCTATTGCTTTAATATAAGAATTTGTAGGACCATAGGGGCAATGAACTCTGCAGGCATTGGTGGTAGAGAGGCTTCAGAGGGAAAGAACCATTTGAGCTTAGCCTTAAAGACTGAGGATGCTTTCATCACTCACCAGCCTTAGGTGGGGAAGGGAAAGCAATCCCTTCAAAGAGGAAGGAATCAACATCTAGTCCTATTTCATTCATCAAGAATGTGGAGGAGGAAGTAAAGAGTTTATTATTTATAGTCTCAAATGATGGTAATGTGTGGAAGATGGGCAAATGGAACAAGAGACTTTGGAAGAGTCCTGATCAGGAACTAATAAAATGAGAACCTGCTTTGAAACATGCAAGCAGGTTTTTCTGAGGGAAGAAGAACTCTAAGCTGCGTTTAATGAAAGGAAGCAACTGTCAAAGCAATCTGACTAAGTTCAGTACATTAGGTTTGCAGTTGGGGAAGAAATATGGGTTGCTGTTCATTTAGGACCTGTGGAAGAGGTTGGAGAAAAGGGGATAGGTATTCAAGCAATGATTCATTAGGTAGAAAGAAGAGAATGTTAGAAATCAGACACTACTGCCACTTACTGAATAAATTCATCATAAGCCATATACAGACACATTATAAAGTATCTAAAGGTACCAGAATGCTTGACAATTGAGGTAAGGTGCCCCAAAATACTGTGTCTTCAAGGAAAACACAAGGGTTCAGTACTCATGGGTTAGCAGCAGTTAACATAAGACACACTAGCTTTTGGGGAGTGGGGGAGAAAGAAGCAAGGATTATGCATGTATGTATTTATATCATAGATGATAACAACAGAAGCCATTTAATCAAATGCTTATTATTGGCCTAATAAAATGTCAGGTGTTTTACATAAATTACCTCATTTAATCCCAGCATGCCTCTAAGATCTAGATACATGTTCCTATCATTCCCTTTTTACAGATGAGGAAACTAAGTCTTACAGGAGTTAAAAAACGTACTCAAGGTCAAATAGCTTTTAGGTGGTGAAGCTGTACATTGAGATCGGACTTTAAATCCTATGCTCCCAACTGCTCAACTAGACACTAAGTTATATTCCCCCTGCTAAACCCTAGTCCCAGCCATCATCATATCACACCTGTATTGTCCCAACAGCCTGTCAGCCCTCTGGTCCTACACAGTTCACAACATCCAGTGAACTTTCTAAAACATACATCAGACGACATCACTTTCCTTTATCAAACCATCCAGTGGCCCTCCACTGCACGTAAGATAAAATCCAAGTTCTTACCCTGCAGGTCCCTATGTGACCACTTCTCTGCCAGCCTCTCCAGTCTCGGTCATCAATCTCCGCTCTGCCCCTCTCTGACTGCACTCCAGTCACTCACCCTTCTGCTCTTCCTCAACACACTCTTCTCGTTCTGGCCTCACGGCATTGCTACTTGCTAGTCTACCTAAAATGCTCTTCTTCAAAGTCTTCATACAGCTGACTCGACCTCATTATTCAGATCTTGATTCAAATATCAGCTCCTTAGAGAAGGTTCCCCACACCAACAACAAGAACGACCCCTTTGCCCATGAAAACAGAAGTTACTTGAGGACAGGAACTATTGATTTCATGTTCTTCACTCTAATTCCAGAACCAAGAGTAATATCTGACACCTACTAGGCACTCAGGACATATTTCTTTCCTGAAATACTGGTATCTTTTTAAAGTGTCATACTCATATGCCTATGAGTATATATACATATATATATATATATATATATATATATATATATATATATATATATATATATATATATATTTATGGATATGTGAACTTGTTGTCACCTCACAGAAGTGGAATGTACATCCCTCACCCAAAATTTGGTTTGAATGTCAAGACTAATGATGCCACACATATACCAAGAAGGTATGAAAAGGATTATTACTCACATAATGAGTTATGCATCAAAAATGCAGTTAGACCAAAAAAAGAAAAAAGAAAAAACTGGTAACTGTGAAGTGTTCGGTAATTAGATGGTTGTGATTCTTTCATTCTATAGATATAGGAATAGATATAGAAATAATCGAAACATCAAGTTCTACACCTTAAGTATATACAATTTTTATTTATCCATTATACCTCAATAAAACTGAAAAAATTGGATCAGTCTCAATGACAACTTACCCATGGTGTTTGTCTGATAACTAAAACATTGCGTGGTTTATTTAATTTAATTTGGACTTGTTTATGTAAGCCATTATGGCACCTGCAGCATGAGACCAATAAGAAAGGTGAACGTTCCATTGAATATCTAGTACTATCAAGAGCTAGTACTATATATTCTGAGAAGTGAAATGAGTGCCTTAGTCTCTCTATCAATGTGCAGAACTTCAAAGAAGGTAAAGAGTGCTATGGTGAGACATTGTATTGTGGCTTTAATATGTGCAGAAGATGTGTGACCTTGATTTATATTTTGGGTATCCGTGAGGCAAGAGATTCTATGAGTTCTTTACCCCAAATGAGGCAACCTTGGAGAAGGAATTGTTTGCATTGGCCAGAACAGATGGTCAGACCGCTGGCAGTGGCCCAAAGATCTATAAAAATGTGAAGATGAGGCCAATTGTTGGCTAAGACATGGCCAAGTGCTCAGATAACTGGCTAAAGTTTGGCCAACTGAGCTGATCCTGTGTCCTGTCCTTTATCAGGAACATTCTGATTAAGAGATGAAAAGCAGCAAGAGTCAAGCAAGCTCCATTAAGTGTGACAGTGGCAATGCCATTGGTTAAGTGAATGAACCCCCTTTGGTATTCACTGTGTTGAGCCTAAGGGGCTCCCCAGGTATCCAAGTGTTCTAAGAGATGACCTCCTCTAGCACTGTGGCATCCGGCAAGGGACCCAGCACAGGGGACGTTACCCTCTCCTGAAAGTAGGGTATGCAGAGAGCCCAGGTTCAGCTCCATCCTGTAGCAAGGAGGCCTCACTAGCTGTGCTGGGCTTGCAGGGTGCTGTTTCCATGATCAAAGGCCTAACGGGCAGCTGTATACTGAGGGTCACAGGTTCAGGACCTGAGATAGTCTATATTTCCAGGAAAGTCCAGTATGCACCCACCAATTGCTACACTAATGGCATACAGCATTGGGCCAAGGAAGGTAGTTCCTTGTATCAGAAGCCCATGCAACTAACGGCCATCACTGATGGTAGAGGGACTCCAAGATATATGAGAGAAGGTTGCTAAAGCTCCCACAGTGAAGGAATCCCGGGTGGCCGTAACAGGAATGCCTGTTCTATGGCCATTCAGGCAGATTCTAGTATCTTTTTACAGGGGGTCTCATTCAAGTGGGGCCTATTTGCAAGTTACAGAACAAAAAAAAAGCTTTGTAAATGAGGAGTGTTGCCTCCAGAATCTAAACATGTCAAAAACATGTTGGGCTTGTTTTAACAATGTGGGTCCTAAGAAGACTAAAATCTGTTTCTTGACACTGTCAGGACTGGAGCAGCCCTCAACTTACTAAATAATTTTCAGGAGCTTAACTGAAGTGGTGGGGCCCTGTACTATGTGTCTCATGTGAATCTCCTCAAAGGAGGATGTCATTAGTGTGATGTCATAACTGTGTACCCGAAAAAAGTTAGAGCTGGTTAAAATATTGCCTGTGAAGACTATGTGAGATGGCAGGCGTGGAGACTGAGCCCATTGAGTACCCAGGTGAAGGTGTATTGTGTCCCTTTAAAGGTGAAGGTTAACTGCAGCTGAGAGGTTGTTGAACTAGGCACTGAATAGAACATGCTAGCCAAATACTTTGCTCTAACTGCAAAGTATTTACCAGTTACTTATTTATTATTGGGTGGAATCAGTCATTTCAATAGGTGGGGCCATGACGCCAAGGGTACGAATTCACACTGAGGCACCGGTCCTGTTTTGCCGGGTTTAAGAACAAGTAAAACTTGGCTGTTAAATGCAGCAGAAGTGGGGATAACCACACCTTCTCTAAATAGGTCTTATATAATGGGTTTCAATCTGTGAAAACCGTGCTTTCATTTAGATTGAACCTTTTCTTAAACACTGAGGTGAAAGGTTTTATTTTACCTAGGGGGAAAGGTCCATAGGGTCCCATAGTTTTCAAGCTGATTATAAGGGCCAGAGACTTAACTTGATTACTTATTGGGTCAGGTTCTCCACGTGCACTAGAGGATATTTTAGGGTAATGGATGTCTTGGCTATGGAAAAGTTAGGCACGGAAATAATTTGGATGGTTCAGGTTAGGCATATCTGTTTCTATTTTATGTTCACCTACTCCCTGGCTGGGAGTGGATGAACATAAAGTGTGGCCAGATGTGGGCCAGAAGGGGAAGGGGAATTAATGAGGCTTCAAAACTGTCTATTGTCAAACATCAAAAGTGGAATCAGATTATGACACACACTGCCACCACCCATACAGCACCCCTCTCCCCATCTGGGACCTCCCAAACACACACGGAAACACCAAGTCCATTTCCTCCTCACCAGCAGGATAAAGTGTTCAGGAAGAAATCTGTCTTCAGAGCTCAGTCCTCACCCAGTCCTTATTCCCGGTGTCTGGCTAACTATGGACTGTCTGGTCTGGGCCCCAAACTGGCAGGATACTACCTCCCTCCCTTCTCACACGGCTGCCCCTTCCTGCCTTCCTTCAGTCCCCATCACCGAAGAACAGACAGAGATACACACACATCTTTCTACAACAGCTTGCACATCAATAGCTGAGGGCTTTTTTATTTGGCTCTACACAGGTGACCATGTCTCCAGTGCTTTCTCTGGAGAGACAACAGAGACAGCAAGGTCTCAGTCACCTGATAGACCCAGGGCAGCACTTTATGAACTGCTGGAAGAGCCCTCTGGGACGTTTTCATCCTCCTCTGGCTCTTTAGTCATTGTTGTACTCCGCCAGTAATAGAATGCTAGCATCTTTGACTTCTTCTGTGTAGAACCTCTTCCCGAATTCTGACGACGGACAGATTTTCTTAACTCGACCACCTCCTGAATCTGGTCGGAAAACAAAGTGATACAGAAAGATATTGATTTGGGGAAAGAGGATGGGAAGGAGAACTTTGAGAGAATGGGTGTGGATTGAGAAGGGGTTTGTGCCAGGGAAGGGCTGGGTAAGTCTTGGGTGGGGGATGAAGAGGAGGCACGTGAGTCGGGTAATCTGACCTCTTCCATCTTATAGCCCTGGAGTGGAGAATTCACCCTCTCCCTTCTGCGTTGGCCCCCCGGTGTTTGTTGCTCTGACCTCTCGGTGTTTGTCCGTGCATCAAGGTTAGGCTCCTGGGGGACTGTAGTTTCCTCTGCCATGTCAGTAGCAACAGTGTGCTCTACTCCAAGGCTCCTGGCCTCTCTATATATACCCTGCCAGGACAATGAAGAGCCACACCCATCAGCTTTGATTGGTCAGCCAATGGTAGCGCTGGGGTGGCTGTGACATCACAAAGCACTACCCTTGAAGATAAGTGGGGGGAGGGGAGGGGTGCAGAGGAGTCTACGTGCTCTGGTTAGAGAAAGGGAGTGCTTCCTCAACACCCAGTAAAGAGCCTTCCCAAATTGACCTTCCACTCTTCCTCATCTTCTCTGGTTCAATCCTTGTGGTGCACATGTTAGGGAGAAGGTGTTCCCTCCAAACCATTCCACATGGCCACCCCCATTCAGTGTTTAATTCTGTTGTCTCCCAGATCTCATCACCTGGTATTGTGTGGTTTTTAAAAACTTTTTATTTTAGAACAGTTTTAGGTTTACAGAGTAATTGTGAAGATCATATTCATACACTCCACAACAAATTTCCCTTCTTAACATTGTACATTAGTATGGTACAATTGTTCAACTTAGTGAACCAACACTGAAACAGTATTATTAACTAAAGTCTGTACTTCATCAGAATTCCTTTTTTTTAAATGTTGAGCCTTCTTTTAATTAATTTATTTTTATTTTTGGCTGTGTTGGGTCTTCGTTTCTGTGTGTGGGCTTTCCCTAGTTGTGGCAAGCAGGGGCCACTCTTCATCGTGATGGGCGGGCCTCTCACTGTCGCGGCCTCTCTTGTTGCGGAGCACAGGCTCCAGATGCGCAGGCTCAGCGGCTGTGGCTCACGGGCCTAGTTGCTCTGCGGCATATGGGATCTTCCCAGATCTGGGCTCGAACCCGTGTCCCCTGCATCATCAGGCAGATTCTCAACCTCTGTGCCACCGTGGAAGCCCCAGATTGCCTTATTTTTTACCTAATATTCTTCTTCTGGCCCAGGATCCCAACCAAGATTCTACATTCAATTTAGTCATTCCTTGTTATAACTTCTTAGGCTCCTCTTGGCTGTGACAGTTTTTTAGACTTCTTGTTTTTGAAGACTTTGACAGTTTGGGGTCTTGTGTTTTGTCTTTTACATTAGGTCTGCAGATGTTATTGCTCTTATAGGTAAAAGTTTTTATAAATTTCCTCTTCCAGAGAACCTCAAATCAACTCAGTACCATCAGTGTTATGGACTTCCCCGTGGCAATGGTTGAACTAATCTCTTGGCTTTGTCACAGAGGTGACACAAATGTTTTTCTCTTGAGGTCTGAGGATCAGGATCATTTTTATTTATGACAGAGGCACAGGGGCAGCAGCAGAAGCATTTTGTAAGGTACTAGTGAGTCATTTACTTTTAGAAGTATGACCTCAGCATCCCACATAGTTAACGGCTCTTCCTCCACACGAGTGACCATCCAATGGACCTGTATATTGAACAGACTGTCAGTCTTTCTCCTGAGCTCTATATAGAAAGGGGGCCAACATGTGGTTGAGACACAACCAGTGTTCACAAGGTAACAGTCATTTCTTTGAGGTTAGTATCAGTCGCACCTTAGTTTGGAATTGAAACACGTGATCCAACCTGAGAATCACAAATAGGTCCAGGTTGAGACACAGGATTCAGGACTGCTTTAAGGAAGGTCCCAATCCAAGAATCCGTTCACTATATGCCAAGTGGCTAAACTGACTTATGTTGGTCAAAGCTTTAGCAGACACTCAGTAGGACTAACAAATGCAGCACAAAGAAGCATGTTCAAAGCACAAGCTAGCCAGCAGGCCGTAGCCCAAGTGCCTGTTCACCAGCATAGAGCAGAGCCAGTTAGAAAGCCAAAGCAAGAGAAGAAAGACCCCTGGTGGTAAGGGATAGCACCTTGATGTCCTGCTCACAGGACCAGTTGTTGGAATCACACCACAGAGACAGGATGGACCCTTCAACCCAAATTCGGTTTGGATGTCGAGACTGATAACACATACACCTAGAGAGTATGAAAAACCTTACTACATAAGGAGGCTTTCTGGGGAGAGCAGGGCAGGCTCTCAAGCAGGTTCAAGAATGGCTTGAGAGAGCAGAAGAAGGAGACTGGCTTGGCTTTTATGGTGGTGAGGGGATGACGCTGGAGTGTTCCCACACACAGGTCAGGTTTTGCACAGCCTGAACTTCCTCCTGGCCCACAGAAGAGAGAGTACCTGAGCTTTCTTATCCGATCTAGGGAAGCAGGGGAAGAGGCAGTGGTAGGGCTCTTTTATAGAATAATGTTGTGTAAATGCAAGGTGTTTAGCACAGTTTAGAATTCTCATAACCATTATAACCACACTTATATTGTTTTCAGTTAAACTACGTTTCACTAGATTAGTATTTCCCAAATTATGGTCCTTTAAATATTATTTAAGGTGGCTTAGAATAATCTTGGTTCATCACAGAGAAACTGTGTAGAAAGAGAAAAGACTGCTAGCCTCAGGAGGTCTGACACACTGGTCACAAAAGAGCAGACTTCATTGTACTATCTGCTGAATTATGAGGGGTTTCTAACATGTTTCCCATCCTGGGTGACTACTGTAGCACCCAAAGACTGTAATAATAATTACAGAAACTAACATTTATTGACTACTAACTCTATGTAGGAATTATGGTAAATACCCATATACATATTTAATCCTCATCACAACCCTATTGAGATAAGTGGCAAAAGAGTGGTTTCTGTCATTTCTGCCAGGACATCTCCATTCCAATTGCAGAAGCAGAAAAGAGCATATAGGAGGGCACATGGGAATATTTATGGGCCAGGCTCAAAAGGGGTATGCATTACTCCTGCTCACATTTCCTTGGGAAAAACTCACATAGCCACATCTAACTACAAGAGAAAATGAGAAATGTAGTCTACCTGGTAGAAGAGGAGAACTTAAATGTTGGAGATAAGCTAGCAATCTCTGTCTCCACCATCTTGTTCTTCACTCTCCCCAGTATTTACAGTAGAGCCTGGCACATAGTAGGTGGCCATGAATATTTCTGTTGAATGAATGGGTTTCAACATTTTTGGTCAGTTATGGGGATCAAAAGCATATAGAACTTGGTTAAGCAATGGTGTCCTAGATATGACACAAAAAGCACAAGCAACAAAGAAAGAGTAAATTGGACTATATCAAAATTTTAAAATGTTTTCTTCTGCAAAAAAATACCATGAAGAAAGCAAAAAGGCACACCAAAGAGAGTTCCTGGCAAATCATATATTTAATAAATGTGTAGTATCCAGAATACAGAAAGAACTCTTACAACTCAACAACAAAAATACAAACAACCCAACTGAAAATCAGGTAAAGGACTTAAATAGACATTGTGCTAATGAAGATATACAAATAGCCAACAAACATATGAAAATATGCTCAATACCATTAGTCGTGAGGGAAATGCAAATCTAAACCACGATGAGATGCCACTTCAAACCCACTAGGAAGGCTATAACTTTTTTAAAAAGAAAATAACAAGTATTGACAAGGATGTAGAGAAAGTGAAACACTCATACACGTCTGGTGGGAACATAAAATGATACAGGTTCTGTGGAAAACATTTTGGCAGTTACTCAACAAGTTAAACATAGACTTGCCATATTACCCAGTAACTCTACTCCTAGGTATATAATGAAAAGAGTTGAAAAGGAGGGAACAACAGCAACAACAACAACAACAAAAAAAAACAGGTGAATTGAGCAACACAAAAGCAAAGGGCAGATAATGTTTCAAGAAGTAAAAAATGGTCAACTTTATTAAATACTTTTACAGGTAATATAGGGACAGACAAATGACGATTGAACTTGTTAGTAGAGAGGTCATTGGTACATTTGATAAGAAGGAAATTGAAAGAGTGGAAAATATTTTAATATAAACCTGGATGTGTATTAAGGAGAAAATGTGAGATCAGAAAGTGAGGGGCGGATAGACAATTTCTTTTGCGAGTTTTGGTGCTAAGGGGAGGAGAAATATGGGACTATAGCTGGAGGGGGATTTGGTATTAAGAGAGTGTATTTTTAAGAGGGTAGATTCTAGAATGCATCTAGCCAATATAAATGACTGAATGAAACTGACGACATAAAAATCCAAAGGGATAATTGCAGAAGAAAAAATATTGAGAAATCAAGAGGGGTATTCAGAGCACTAGTAGATGGGATCGGTAGCAAATGTGGAAATCTTGGCTTTCCATGAGAATGAGTAATATTTACAGATTCTACAGTGGAGAAGGAAATGATTATGGTATGATTACAAATGCAGGTAAGATGGTAGACTTGGTGGGGAAGATATAAAAGAATTTTCTCTTGACTCTTCAGGTTTCTCAGTGAAGGATGAGCTAGGGGCATAAAATAACAAGAGTGAGGGTAGGGTTTTGAGAAATTGAGGGGAAGATAAAGTATTGGATATTCATTTTGTATAATGGAAATGGGTGTATAATATGGAAGGATTGATCATTTAAGATATGTGGTCAAGAATTTAAGGTGAGATCAGTTAGCTTTGTCTTGTAAAGTTCTACAGCAACATCCATCACTTGTATATAGGAACAAAGCAGGTAGATAGCTAAATTTAACAGGGGTTGTGGTTTTGCCAGGGAAGTACTAGGGTGGGAAAGTGAGTAGGGAGATGAAGGTTGATGAAAGTAAGTGATACTGATGATAAATTGGTAAGCAATGAGGAAATGCGAAAAGAGAAATGTGGCTGATGCTGAAAAGTAGTAGAATTCACAGATTGGAGTTCAAAATTGAAGAATTTTTAGAGTTGGGTGTGTGAAGGTGTGTATACCTGCACGTGAGGGAGGTATTTTGCTAGGAAGGATAATCAGTTGTAGCCCAAGAGATGTATGTTATAAAATCAGGATTTCAGAGTTGCTGTAATTTTTGAGAATGTCAATGTCTAGTGCATGAGCATTAGAGTGAGTGGCTTAAGTATGATGGAAGAAAAATACCATTGGAATTGAGGGCATGAAAGGTTTGCAAAGCCAAAAATGCTGGATGAATATCCACATAGATGACAGATGTTGAAGTTGCCAAGATGGTGGCAGTACTAAAAGTGGAGAAGAAGACTCAGGAAAGTGTCTAATGAATGAAGGTAAAGAAATAGATGGCGTAGCACATGATATCATCTAATAGCAAGAACTACAAATGAGCTCTGAATTTTGAAAGAGAAAGGAGCAGAAATGGTTTGAAAGTGACAGTGAGTCGACTCCTTGGGGTATGTGAGGAAAACTAACGTTTGCTCAAGAGGACTGCAGGGGAAGTGATTTCCTCAAGGCACAGCCATATTCCAGTCATAAAACAGAGATTAAGGGAACACGGAGAGAACAACTTGAAGCTACTGGGGAGTTTCTTAATGATAGACTATGAGTTACAGAGGGCAGGAAAGAAGCGCTCATGAAGTTGGGGAGAGGGCTGGGTCCAATTCCGTCAAGTGCAGAGCAATACGTGAATAAGGGTCTAGTTAATGATGGATAATCTGCAGGGTGGTGACTTAAGTAAAAGTGATAAGACAAGATGGACCTTGTGACTGCACGGCAGATTGGGAGGTGAGTAAAGCCCTCCAGACTACAGATTGCTTAATCTAGGCTGACCTAGAACTAAGAAGAATCCAGAAACACCACTGAAACCTGTTTCCTCTAAATATCATGTATCCTGTATGATGATCCAGCATTTCAAAGATAGACTAGTAAGGACATCTAAGAGGGTAGGCTTGAAAGGAAACTAGTGTGTTTGCTCAAGAGTGTGAGTGTGTATGAAAAATATGAACAGCAAATTCTAATGTCAGAGGGTTGCTACTATAGGCTTATGGAGCCATGCACTATTCTTGGACAACCCAAGGTGCCTGCACAGATGTGGCCCAGATGCAAGCACCAACACTTACTGGGCACCTGCAAAGCCAAAGCTGGGGAAGATGGAAGGCCAAGTGGAAGTGGTATTTTCCCAAGACAGGAATGTATTTACTTAGGCTTCCTAAATGGCAGGTGGACAAAAAATGGAAGAAAGGAAATTAAGCTTCTTTTTGCCTAACATCTCTCCTCAGGAGGAAGTACTTGGAGTTGTATTTCCTATGTAAATTCCCCTGCTAAAACTCCAGGGAGCTCATCAGTGGGCAGATGTTCCCACCTAAGTATGGTTACCAGCAAACATTTATTCAAAATCATGGCTGCATCTGGCTCACATTAGAAGGGTTCTCTTTGTCATTGTCTTTTAAAAGAACAATTCCCCATGCTTATAAATCCAGACTCAGAACATCAATTCAACCAACCTCAGGAGCCCTGTGGCTACACCTTCCTGCTGGGAATCAGCATGGTCCCCAGACAATCAATTTCAGGAGTATTACCAAAGTGTTTTCATTTTCAGTGTTTATCCACTGGAATGTCTACGAGTGAAGAATAGACAGGGCAATACAATCCTAAGATTCAATTTCTTTCATCAAATACAAACTGTGTATATGAGCATCAAGGCAAGAGGATGGAGGACTTTAACTGAAATTCCAATAGATATCTAAGTGCAAATCCTAGAACCATCCCATGCTAGCATTGTGAGTTAGGATAGGTACTTAACCACTCTGAGCCTGTTTTCTGATCTCTAAAAAAAATAGAAGGATAATATCTCATACAGCTGTTGCAAAGATCAACTCAAATAATTCATGTACAGAATATAGAACAACAACCTACAGAATGGGAGAAAATATTTGTAAATCGTGTATCTGATAAGGGATTTTTATTCAGAATATATAAAGAACTCTTACATGCCTGTGATAAGAAGGTAAATAACCCAACTTTTAAAATGGGCAGAAGATCTAAATAGACATTTCTGCAAGGAAGATATACAAATGGCCAGCAAGCACATTAGAGACGCTTGACATCATTATTCATCAGGAAAACACAAATGAAAACCACAGAAAGATACCCTTTCATACCCATGCGGATGCCTAGAATCCAAAAGTCAGATAATCATAACTGTTGGTGGGGATTTAGAGAAATCAAAACCATCATACACTGTTAGTGAGAATGTAAAATGGTATACCTGCTTTGGAAAAGTTTGGTAGTTTCTCAGAGGGTGAAACAGTGTTACTGTATGACCCACTTGTAGGTATATTCCCAAGATAAATGCAAATATATGTCCATACAAAAACTTGTACATAAATATTCATAGCAGCAATATTCATAATACCCAAAGATGGAAACAACCCAAAGGCCCATCAACTGACCAGTGGACAAACAAAATGAGGCAAATCCATACAACAGAATACTATTCAGACATCAAAAGGAATGAAGAACTAATATATGCTACAATATGGCTGAACCTTAAAAACATTATGCTAAGTGAAAGAAGTCAGTCACAAAAGACCACATATTATGTGATTCTATTCATATGAAATGCTCAGAACAGGCAAATCTATAGATACAAAATAGATCAATAATTGCTTAAGGCTGAGGCAGAAGTTGTTGGGAGCATAGGGGATTCACAGCTACAAGATACGAGGGTTTCTTTTTGAGGTGTTGAAAACGTTCTAAAATAGACTGGAGGGAACTTCAAGACGTCGGAAGAGTAAGACGTGGAGATCACCTTCCTCCCCACAGAAACATCAGAAATATATCTACACATGGAAATGCTCCTATAGAACACCAACTGAACGCTGGCAGAAGACCTCAGACCTCCCAAAAGGCAAGAAACTCCCCACGTAGCTGGGTAGGGCAAAAGAAAAAAAGAAAAAGCAGAGACAAAAGAATAGGAACGGGACCTGCACCAGTGGGAGGGAGCCTGAAGGAGGAAAGCTTTCCACAACCTAGAAGCCCCTTCACTGGCGGAGACTACAGGTGGCGGACGGGGGCAGCTTCAGAGCCATGGAGGAGAGTGCAGCAACAGGTGTGCGGAGGGCAAAGTGGAGAGATTCCCGCATGGAGGATCGGTGCCGACCAGTACTCACCAGCCCCCAAGGCTTGTCTGCTCACCTGCCGGGACAGGTGGGGGCTGGGAGCTGAGGCTTGGGCTTCGGTCTGAGCGCAGGGAGAGGACTGGCAGTGTGAACACAGCCTGAAGGGGTTAGTACGCCACGTCTAGCCAGGAGGGAGTCCAGGAAAAGTCTGGAGCTGCCGCAAAGGCAAGAGACTTTTCCTTCCCTCTGTGTTTCCTGGTGCACGAGCAGAGGGGATTCAGAGCGCCGCCTAAAGGAGCTCCAGAGACGGGCGCGAGGCGCGGCTAGGAGCGCAGACCCCAGAGATGGGCATGAGATGCTAAGGCTGCTGTTGCCGCCACCAAGAACCCTGTGTGCGAGCACAGGTCACTATCCACACCTCCCTTCAGGGAGCCTGTGCAGCCCGCCACTGCCAGTGTCCCGTGATCCAGGGACGACTTCCCCGGGAGAACGCACGGTGTGCCTCGGGCTGGTGCAACGTCACGCCGGCCTCTGTCACTGCAGGCTCACCCTGCCTCCGTACCCCTCCCTCCCCCCGGCCTGAGTGAGCCAGAGCCCCCATAGCAGCGGCTCCTATAACCCCGTCCTGTCTGAGCGAAGAACAGACGCTCTCAGGAGACCTACACGCAGAGGCGGGGTCAAATCCAAAGCTGAACCCCGGGAGCTGTGCGAACAAAGAAGAGAAAGGGAAATCTCGCCCAGCAGCCTCAGGAGCAGCGGATTAAATCTCCACAATCAACTTGATGGACCCTGCATCGGTGGAACACCTGAATAGACAACGAATCATCCCAAATGGAGGAGGTGGACTTTGGGAGCAACGCTATTTATACATTTTTTCCCTTTTTCTCTTTTTGTGAGTGTGTATGCGTATGCTTCGGTGTGTGATTTTGTCTGTATAGTTTGGCACTTACCGTTTGTCCTAGGGTTCTGTCTGTCCGTTTTTTGTTTTTTTTTTAGTATAGTTTTCAGCGCTTGTTATCATTGGTGAATTTGTTTCTTCTTCTCGTTTTTCTCTTCTTTCTCGTTTTTTTTTTTGTTTGTTTTTTTTTTTTTTTTTGCGGTATGCGGGCCTCTCACTGTTGTGGCCTCTCCCGTTGCGGAGCACAGGCTCCGGATGTGCAGGCTCAGCGGCCATGGCTCACGGGCCCAGCCGCTCCGCGGCATATGGGATCCTCCCGGACCGGGGCACGAACCCGTATCCCCTGCATCGGCAGGCGGACTCTCAACCACTGCACCACCAGGGAGGCCCTCGTTTTTTTAATTACTTAAAAAATTTTAATAATAAATTTTTGTCTTTATTTTAATAACTCTTTAATAATTTAATTTAATTTAATTTTACATTTTTCTTTCTTTCTTTCTTTATTTCTTTATTTATTTATTTATTTCTCCCTTTTATTCTGAGCCTTGTGCGTGAAAGTCTCTTGGTGCTCCAGCCAAGCATCAGGGCTGTTCCTCTGACGTGGCAGAGGCAAGTTCAGGATATTGGTCCACCACAGACCTCCCAGCTCCACGTAATATCAAACGGTGAAAATCTCCCGGAGATCTCCATCTCAACACCAAGACCCAGCACCACTAAATGACCAGGAATCTACGGTGCTGGATACCTTATGCCAAACAACTACCAAGAAAGGAACACAACTCCATCCAATAGCAGAGAGGCTGCCTAAAATCATAGTAAGGTCACAGACACCCCAAAACACACCACCAGACTTGGACCTGCCTACCAAAAAGAAAAGATCCAGCCTCATTGACCAGAACACAGGCACTAGTCCCCTCCACCAGGAAGCCTACACAACCCACTGAACCAACCTTAGCCACTGGGGACAGACACCAAAAACAACGGGAACTACGAACTTGCAGCCTGTGAAAAGGAGACCCCAAACACAGTAATATAAGTAAAATGAAAAGACAGAAAAACACAGAGCAGATGAAGGAGCAAGGTAAAAACGCACCAGACCTAACAAATGAAGAGGAAATAGGCAGTCTACCTGAAAAATTATAATGATAGTAAAGATGATCCAAAATCTTGGAAATAGAATGGAGAAAATACAAGAAAAGTTTCACAAGGACCTAGAAGAACTAAAGAGCAAACAAACAATCATGAACAACACAATAAATGAAATTACATATCCTCTAGAAGGGATCAATAGCAGAATAAATGAGGCAGAAGAACGGATAAGTGACCTGGAAGATAAAATAGTGGGAATAACTACTGGAGAGCAGAATAAAGAAAAAAGAATGAAAAGAATTGAGGACAGTCTCAGAGACCTCTGGGACACGATTAAACGTACCAACATTCAAATTATAGGGGTTCCCAAAGAAAAAGAGAAAAAGAAAGGGACTGAGAAAATATTTGAAGAGATTATAGTTGAAAACTTCCCTAATATGGGAAAGGGAATAGTTAATCAAGTCCAGGAAGCACAGAGAGTCCCATACAGGATAAATCCAAGGAGAAACACGCCAAGACACATAGTAGTCAAACTATCAAAAAGTAAATACAAAGAAAAAATATTAAAAGCAGCAATGGAAAAACAACAAATAACATAGAAGGGAATCCCCATAAGGTTAACAACTGATCTTTGAGCAGAAATTCTGCAAACCAGAAGGGAGGGGCAGGACATATTTAACGTGATGAAAGGGAAAAACCTACAACCAAGATTACTCTACCCAGCAAGGATCTCATTCAGATTTGACAGAGAAATTAAAACCTTTACAGACAAGCAAAAGCTAAGAGAATTCAGCAGAACCAAACCAGCTTTACAGCAAAAGCTAAAGCAACTTCTCCAGGCAGGAAACACAAGAGAAGGAAAAGACTTACAATAACAAATGCAAAACAATTAAGAAAATGGTAATAGGAGCATACATATCGATAATTACCTTAAATGTAAATGGATTAAATGCTCCCACCAAAAGACACAGACTCGCTGAATGGATACAAAAACAAGACCCGTATATATGCTGTCAACAAGAGACCCACTTCAGACCTAGGGAAACATACAGACTGAAAGTGAGGGTATGGAAAAAGATATTCCATGCAAATGAAAATCAAAAGAAAGCTGGAGTAGCAATTCTCATATCAGACAAAATAGACTTTAAAATAATGACTTACAAGGGACAAAGCAGGACACTACATAATGATCAAGGGATCGATCCAAGAAGAAGATATAACACTTGTAAATATTTATGCACCCAACATAAGAGCACCTCAATACATAAGACAAATACTAACAGCCATAAAAGGGGAAATCGACAGTAACACAATCATAGTAGGCGACTTTAACACCCCACTTTCAACAATGGACAGATCATCCAAAATGAAAAAAAAATAAGGAAACACAAGCTTTAAATGATACATTAAACTAGATGGACTTAATTGATATTCATAGGACATTCCATCCAAAAACGTCCAGAGATAAACCCATGTACACATGGTCACCTTATCTTGATAAAGGAGGCTAGAGTATACAATGGAGGAAAGACAGCCTCTTCAATAAGTGGTGCTGGGAAAACTGGACAGCTACATGGAAAAGAATGAAATTAGAACACTCCCTAATGCCATACACAAAAATAAACTCAAAATGGATTAAAGACCTTAATGTAAGGCCAGACACACTAAAACTCTTAGAGGAAATAAAAGAAGAACACTCTTTTGAGATAAATCACAGTAAGATCTTGTTTGACCCACCTCCTAAAGAAATGGAAACAAAACTAAAAATACACAAATGGGACCGAGTGAAACTTAAAAGCTTTTGCACAGCAAAGGAAACCATAAACAAGATGAAAAGACAACCCTCAGAATGGGAGAAAATATTTGCAAACGAAGCAAATGACAAAGGATTAGTCTCCAAAATTTACAAGCAGCTCATGCAGCTCAATATCAAAAACACAAACCACCCAATCCAAAAATGGGCAGAAGACCTAAATAGACATTTTTCCAAAGAAGATACACAGATTGCCAAGAAACACATGAAAGAATGCTCAACGTCGTTAATCATTAGAGAAATGCAAATCAAAACTACAATGCGGTATCATCTCACACCGGTCAGAATGGCCATCATCAAAAAATCTACAAACAATAAATGGACAACCTGGAAGAAATGGACAAATTCTTAGAGAAGGTGTGGAGAAAAGGGAACCCTCATACACTGTTGATGGGAATGTAAATTGATACAGTCACTAAGGTGAATAGTATGGAGGTTCACTAAAAAACTAAAAATAGAACTACCATACGACCCAGCAATCCCACTATGGGGCATATATCCTGAGAAAACCATAATTCAAAAAGAGTCATGTACCACAATGTTCATTGCAGCTCTATTTACAGTAGCCAGGGCTTGGAAGGAACCTAAGTGTCCATCAACAGATGAATGGATAAAGAAGATGTGGCACATGTATACAATGGAATATTACTCAGCCATAAAAAGGAACGAAACTGAGTTATTTGTAGTGAGGTGGATGGACCCAGAGTCTGTCATACAGAGTGAAGTAAGTCAGAAAGAGAAAAACAAATACCGTATCCTAACACATATATATGGAATCTTTAAAAAAATATGGTCATGAGGAACCTAGGGGCAAGACGGGAAAAAAGACGCAGACCTGGGCTTCCCTGGTGGTGTACTGGTTGAGAATCCGCCTGCCGATGCAGGGGACACGGGTTCGTGCCCCGGTCTGGGAGGATCCCACATGCCACGGAGAGGCTGGGCCCGTGAGCCATGGCCACTGAGCCTGCGCGTCCGGAACCTGTGCTCCACAACTGGAGAGGCCACAACAGTGAGAGGCCCGCGTACCGAAAAAAAAAAAAGAAAGGTCGCAGACCTACTAGAGAATGGACTTGAGGACACGGGGAGGGGGAAGGGTAAGCTGGGACAAAGTGAGAGAGTGGCATGGACATATATACACTACCAAATGTAAAACAGATAGCTAGTGGGAAGCAGCCACATAGCACAGGGAGATCAGCTCAGTGCTTTTTGACCACCTAGAGGGGTGGGATAGGGAGGGTGGGAGGGAGGGAGATGCAAGAGGGAGGGGATATGGGTATATACGTATATGTATAGCTGATTCACTTTGTTATAGAGCAGAAACTAATACACCATTGTAAAGCAATCATACTCCAGTAAAGATGTTAAAAAAAAAGTGTGTTTGTTCAAAATAAATAAATAAATAACTTTCCTAACTGCTTAGGAAAGTTATTTCTCCTTCCTATGAAATGAAAAATGATGTATAAGGGCACTTAGTATTGACTATAAATTCCAGTTCTGTCAGTGATGGTATCTGGCGCATGAGGGGCACCCAAGTTAGGGAGCTTTTGGTTAATTTCCCTGGGCCATATAGAGCAAAGTGTTCTCTCAAATACTCTCTGGAAATTCGGAGCCTCAAATATGTTTGCCACCTTCCCACAAGTCATCATATTTATTAACATCCTTGTCTTATTTTTCTAGAAGCAGGAGTTTCTAGCAGATCTTTTCCCTTTGTGAAAGGATGTATTTCTCTGTGAGGTGGATCTAGGCCGCCTTAGTCTGTCCTCTAATGTTCACCTCACAGGCACTTTACCTGGTTGATAATATCTTTGAGGCCAACTTCCTGTAATGTTTTTCTTTTTCTTTTCTTTTTTTTACCTTAGGAGCACTGTATAATAAAAACTCCATTAAAGATGCAAAACCAAAGTGAGCCATGAAGCAAGACACGATGGGGCCTATCAGCATTCCTAAGCGTGTTCAAGGCGAAAGCATTTCAGAGGGAGTTAAACAACAGTCATTATAGCTATCTTTGTTGACCTCTGAATCTATATGCCAGTCACTGTGTTTGACATACATTAATTCTCATAAAACTTCTGTCATGTTGACATTATTATCTCCCTTTTACAAATGGGGAAAGAGGATCACATAAATTAAATGACTTTCTCAGGGCAACAGCTAGTAAGTTTCAGGGCTGGATTTGTATCCAAAATAAAGTGGGCTTTGTTTGGTTTTTTGACTCTCTTTTCTTCTTAGTAGTACTGCATACATTTATTATTTATATGTATTAAAAGGGATAAAATAAGTTTGGACTCCTCTCTCACACAACATGAAGTTCTGTATGATCTAAAGATAAAAATGTTGAAGTAAAATATATATATTATGGAAAACGTATGCATAATCTAGGAGTCAAGAAAAATTTCTGTGCAAGCTGGAAAACCTAGACACTCTAGAGAAATGACTGACATATTTGAGTGCTTAAAACTTAAAATGTAATCATATGGCAAACGTAAAGGTAAATAAAACCAGAAGACAAATAATAGAGGAACATATATTTGTAAGACACATGACAGATAAAGGGTTCAATATCCAACATATAAAAAATTTCCCACACATTAATAAGAAAAGACAAACACCCTAATTGAAAGTGGTTAAAAAGGGTAAAAAGGGCTGTTCAAGGAGGCAGAAAACCCCCTTGCCAATAAACAAGTGAAATTACTCAACTTTACTAGCAATCAGGCGTATTGAAATTAAATTAACAAGGAAATATCACTTTAAGACCATTAAACATGTTATCACACATTGCTGGAGTTTTGTGGAGGTTAATATGTTATCTCATACATTTGCCGAGGGAAATGTGCAGTATATTAAAGCCATTTGGAAGTCAATCTGGCAACCCCTATTAAAATTAAGAATTTACATAAACTTTAACTAAGCAATTCCATTTCCGGGGCCTTCTTCCATAGAAGATAAAAGCACGGGTATATAACAGTGAATATGAACAAGATAAATTTTACGTATATATTGAGATTAATTGCAACGTTTTTTCTAGTAGCCAAAAAACTGGAATCAACTTGAATGTCCTCAATAGAGGAATGGTTTAATAAGTTGTCTTTCACTCAAACCATTGCATTTTACATAACTAGTTTAAAAAGTGTGTTAAGTCTATACCATTCGATGTGGAAAACATTTCTCTGAAATGTTTCTACGTGAGAAAAACTACGTGCAGTAAAGAGTAAAATAGTGCCCCTATATGTTTTTATGCATACATATGTATGTTACCTTATTTATGAACATAGACAAAGATATGCAAAGATTCACACCAGGCTTTTAACACTGCTTATCCAGTGGAGGAGTGGCTAATGAAGTGTAAAAATCCTATAGATGTACAGGCTTTCTCAATATTTATGTATATGTATGAATATATATATATATAATTCTCAACATTTATATATAATTGCTTTATGTAAATGCACATGTAAATTACATATGTGTAAAGCCATGTACAAAGAGATAGTTGCTGAAAGTGTGCATATCATAGAGAGTGTTTTGAGTTTTTAGTGTTTAGGGTTCTTTTTTTTTAACTTTCTTTCTTGTACTTTGAGTTTTTCAAAATAAAAATTTTACATGATTTTAAGTTTAACATTTTCTAAAGCCAACATTATAGAGCAGGTTAAGGAAATGACCCAGTATCTACAGAATGATTTGATTGTTCAGTCCTCCAGCAGTTCATCAAACTACATTGAGCAGCAACCGTGACATTGTGTCAGGAGTGTTAAAGTGGTTGGGATTACAGAGATGAATGAAATATGCTCCTTCTTGTTGTATATTACAACAAGACAAACATATAAATGAACCATTCTAATACAATATGGCTATTGCTTTAATATAAGAATTTGTAGGACCATAGGGGCAATGAACTCTGCAGGCATTGGTGGTAGAGAGGCTTCAGAGGGAAAGAACCATTTGAGCTTAGCCTTAAAGACTGAGGATGCTTTCATCACTCACCAGCCTTAGGTGGGGAAGGGAAAGCAATCCCTTCAAAGAGGAAGGAATCAACATCTAGTCCTATTTCATTCATCAAGAATGTGGAGGAGGAAGTAAACAGTTTATTATTTATAGTCTCAAATGATGGTAATGTGTGGAAGATGGGCAAATGGAACAAGAGACTTTGGAAGAGTCCTGATCAGGAACTAATAAAATGAGAACCTGCTTTGAAACATGCAAGCAGGTTTTTCTGAGGGAAGAAGAACTCTAAGCTGCGTTTAATGAAAGGAAGCAACTGTCAAAGCAATCTGACTAAGTTCAGTACATTACGTTTGCAGTTGGGGAAGAAATATGGGTTGCTGTTCATTTAGGACCTGTGGAAGAGGTTGGAGAAAAGGGGATAGGTATTCAAGCAATGATTCATTAGGTAGAAAGAAGAGAATGTTAGAAATCAGACACTACTGCCACTTACTGAATAAATTCATCATAAGCCATATACAGACACATTATAAAGTATCTAAAGGTACCAGAATGCTTGACCATTGAGGTAAGGTGCCCCAAAATACTGTGTCTTCAAGGAAAATACAAGGGTTCAGTACTCATGGGTTAGCAGCAGTTAACATAAGACACACTAGCTTTTGGGGAGTGGGGGAGAAAGAAGCAAGGATTATGCATGTATGTATTTATATCATAGATGATAACAACAGAAGCCATTTAATCAAATGCTTATTATTGGCCTAATATAATGTCAGGTGTTTTACATAAATTACCTCATTTAATCCCAGCATGGCTCTAAGATCTAGATACATGTTCCTATCATTCCCTTTTTACAGATGAGGAAACTAAGTCTTACAGGAGTTAAAAAACGTACTCAAGGTCAAATAGCTTTTAGGTGGTGAAGCTGTACATTGAGATCGGACTTTAAATCCTATGCTCCCAACTGCTCAACTAGACACTAAGTTATATTCCCCCTGCTAAACCCTAGTCCCAGCCATCATCATATCACACCTGTATTGTCCCAACAGCCTGTCACCCCTCTGGTCCTACACAGTTCACAACATCCAGTGAACTTTCTAAAACATACATCAGACGACATCACTTTCCTTTATCAAACCATCCAGTGGCCCTCCACTGCACGTAAGATAAAATCCAAGTTCTTACCCTGCAGGTCCCTATGTGACCACTTCTCTGCCAGCCTCTCCAGTCTCGGTCATCAATCTCCGCTCTGCCCCTCTCTGACTGCACTCCAGTCACTCACCCTTCTGCTCTTCCTCAACACACTCTTCTCGTTCTGGCCTCACGGCATTGCTACTTGCTAGTCTACCTAAAATGCTCTTCTTCAAAGTCTTCACACAGCTGACTCGACCTCATTATTCAGATCTTGATTCAAATATCAGCTCCTTAGAGAAGGTTCCCCACACCAACAACAAGAACGACCCCTTTGCCCATGAAAACAGAAGTTACTTGAGGACAGGAACTATTGATTTCATGTTCTTCACTCTAATTCCAGAACCAAGAGTAATATCTGACACCTACTAGGCACTCAGGACATATTTCTTTCCTGAAATACTGGTATCTTTTTTAAAGTGTCATACTCATATGCCTATGAGTATATCTACATATATATATATATATATGTATATATATATATATATTTATGGATATGTGAGCTTGTTGTCACCTCACAGAAGTGGAATGTACATCCCTCACCCAAAATTTGGTTTGAATGTCAAGACTAATGATGCCACACATATACCAAGAAGGTATGAAAAGGATTATTACTCACATAATGAGTTATGCATCAAAAATGCAGTTAGACCAAAAAAAGAAAAAAGAAAAAACTGGTAACTGTGAAGTGTTGGGTAATTAGATGGTTGTGATTCTTTCATTCTATAGATATAGGAATAGATATAGAAATAATCTAAACTTCAAGTTCTACACCTTAAGTATATACAATTTTTATTTATCCATTATACCCCAATAAAACTGAAAAAATGGGATCAGTCTCAATGACAACTTACCCATGGTGTTTGTCTGATAACTAAAACATTGCGTGGTTTATTTAATTTAATTTGGACTTGTTTATGTAAGCCATTATGGCACCTGCAGCATGAGACCAATAAGAAAGGTGAACGTTCCATTGAATATCTAGTACTATCAAGAGCTAGTACTATATATTCTGAGAAGTGAAATGAGTGCCTTAGTCTCTCTATCAATGTGCAGAACTTCAAAGAAGGTAAAGAGTGCTATGGTGAGACATTGTATTGTGGCTTTAATATGTGCAGAAGATGTGTGCCCTTGATTTATATTTTGGGTATCCGTGAGGCAAGAGATTCTATGAGTTCTTTACCCCAAATGAGGCAACCTTGGAGAAGGAATTGTTTGCATTGGCCAGAACAGATGGTCAGACCGCTGGCAGTGGCCCAAAGATCTATAAAAATGTGAAGATGAGGCCAATTGTTGGCTAAGACATGGCCAAGTGCTCAGATAACTGGCTAAAGTTTGGCCAACTGAGCTGATCCTGTGTCCTGTCCTTTATCAGGAACATTCTGATGAAGAGATGAAAAGCAGCAAGAGTCAAGCAAGCTCCATTAAGTGTGACAGTGGCAATGCCATTGGTTAAGTGAATGAACCCCCTTTGGTATTCACTGTGTTGAGCCAAAGGGGCTCCCCAGGTATCCAAGTGTTCTAAGAGATGACCTCCTCTAGCACTGTGGCATCCGGCAAGGGACCCAGCACAGGGGACGTTACCCTCTCCTGAAAGTAGGGTATGCAGAGAGCCCAGGTTCAGCTCCATCCTGTAGCAAGGAGGCTTCACTAGCTGTGCTGGGCTTGCAGGGTGCTGTTTCCATGATCAAAGGCCTAACGGGCAGCTGTATACTGAGTGTCACAGGTTCAGGACCTGAGATAGTCTATATTTCCAGGAAAGTCCAGTATGTACCCACCAATTGCTACACTAATGGCATACAGCATTGGGCCAAGGAAGGTAGTTCCTTGTATCAGAAGCCCATGCAACTAACGGCCATCACTGATGGTAGAGGGACTCCAAGATATATGAGAGAAGGTTGCTAAAGCTCCCACAGTGAAGGAACCCCGGGGGTCCGTAACAGGAATGCCTGTTCTATGGCCATTCAGGCAGATTCTAGTATCTTTTTACAGGGGGTCTCATTCAAGTTGGGCCTATTTGCAAGTTACAGAACAAAAAAAAAGCTTTGTAAATGAGGAGTGTTGCCCCCAGAATCTAAACATGTCGAAAACATGTTGGGCTTGTTTTAACAATGTGGGTCCTAAGAAGACTAAAAGCTGTTTCTTGACACTGTCAGGACTGGAGCAGCCCTCAACTTACTAAATAATTTTCAGGAGCTTAACTGAAGTGGTGGGGCCCTGTACTATGGGTCTCATGTGAATCTCCTCAAAGGAGGATGTCATTAGTGTGATGTCATAACTGTGTACCCGAAAAAAGTTAGAGCTGGTTAAAATATTGCCTGTGAAGACTATGTGAGATGGCAGGCGTGGAGACTGAGCCCATTGAGTACCCAGGTGAAGGTGTATTGTGTCCCTTTAAAGGTGAAGGTTAACTGCAGCTGAGAGGTTGTTGAACTAGGCACTGAATAGAACATGCTAGCCAAATACTTTGCTCTAACTGCAAAGTATTTACTAGTTACTTATTTATTATTGGGTGGAATCAGTCATTTCTATAGGTGGGGCCATGACGCCAAGGGTACGAATTCACACTGAGGCACCGGTCCTGTTTTGCCGGGTTTAAGAACAAGTAAAACTTGGCTGTTAAATGCAGCAGAAGTGGGGATAACCACACCTTCTCTAACTAGGTCTTATATAATGGGTTTCAATCTGTGAAAACCGTGCTTTCATTTAGATTGAACCTTTTCTTAAACACTGAGGTGAAAGGTATTATTTTAACTAGGGGGAAAGGTCCATAGGGTCCCATAGTTTTCAAGCTGATTATAAGGGCCAGAGACTTAACTTGATTACTTATTGGGTCAGGTTCTCCACGTGCACTAGAGGATATTTTAGGGTAATGGATTTCTTGGCTATGGAAATGTTAGGCACGGAAATAATTTGGATGGTTCAGGTTAGGCATATCTGTTTCTATTTTATGTTCACCTACTCCCTGGCTGGGAGTGGATGAACATAAAGTGTGGCCAGATGTGGGCCAGAAGGGGAAGGGGAATTAATGAGGCTTCAAAACTGTCCATTGTCAAACATCAAAAGTGGAATCAGATTATGACACACACTGCCACCACACATACAGCACCCCTCTCCCCATCTGGGACCTCCCAAACACACACGGAAACACCAAGTCCATTTCCTCCTCACCAGCAGGATAAAGTGTTCAGGAAGAAATCTGTCTTCAGAGCTCAGTCCTCAACCAGTCCTTATTCCCGGTGTCTGGCTAAATATGGACTGTCTGGTCTGGGCCCCAAACTGGCAGGATACTACCTCCCTCCCTTCTCACACGGCTGCCCCTTCCTGCCTTCCTTCAGTCCCCATCACCGAAGAACAGACAGAGATACACACACATCTTTCTACAACAGCTTGTACATCAATAGCTGAGGGCTTTTTTATTTGGTCTCTACACAGGTGACCATGTCTCCAGTGCTTTCTCTGGAGAGACAACAGAGACAGCAAGGTCTCAGTCACCTGATAGACCCAGGGCAGCACTTTATGAACTGCTGGAAGAGCCCTCTGGGACGTTTTCATCCTCCTCTGGCTCTTTAGTCATTGTTGTACTCCGCCAGTAATAGAATGCTAGCATGTTTGGCTTCTTCTGTGTAGAACCTCTTCCCGAATTCTGACGACGGACTGATTTTCTTAAGTCGACCACCTCCTGAATCTGGTCGGAAAACAAAGTGATACAGAAAGATATTGATTTGGGGAAAGAGGATGGGAAGGAGAACTTTGAGAGAATGGGTGTGGATTGAGAAGGGGTTTGTGCCAGGGAAGGGCTGGGTAAGTCTTGGGTGGGGGATGAAGAGGAGGCACGTGAGTCGGGTAATCTGACCTCTTCCATCTTATAGCCCTGGAGTGGAGAATTCACCCTCTCCCTTCTGCGTTGGCCCCCCGGTGTTTGTTGCTCTGACCTCTCGGTGTTTCTCCGTGCATCACGGTTAGGCTCCTGGGGGACTGTAGTTTCCTCTGCCATGTCAGTAGCAACAGTGTGCTCTACTCCAAGGCTCCTGGCCTCTCTATATATACCCTGCCAGGACAATGAAGAGCCACACCCATCAGCTTTGATTGGTCAGCCAATGGTAGCGCTGGGGTGGCTGTGACATCACAAAGCACTACCCTTGAAGATACGTGGGGGGAGGGGAGGGGTGCAGAGGAGTCTAGGTGCTCTGGTTAGAGAAAGGGAGTGCTTCCTCAACACCCAGTAAAGAGCCTTCCCAAATTGACTTTCCACTCTTCCTCATCTTCTCTGGTTCAATCCTTGTGGTGCACATGTTAGGGAGAAGGTGTTCCCTCCAAACCATTCCACATGGCCTCCCCCATTCAGTGTTTAATTCTGTTGTCTCCCAGATCTCATCACCTGGTATTGTGTGGTTTTTAAAAACTTTTTATTTTAGAACAGTTTTAGGTTTACAGTGTAATTGTGAAGATCATATTCATACACTCCACAACAAATTTCCCTTCTTAACATTGTACATTAGTATGGTACAATTGTTCAACTTAGTGAACCAACACTGAAACAGTATTATTAACTAAAGTCTGTACTTCATCAGAATTCCTTTTTTTTTAAATGTTGAGCCTTCTTTTAATTAATTTATTTTTATTTTTAGGCTGTGTTGGGTCTTCGTTTCTGTGTGTGGGCTTTCCCTAGTTGTGGCAAGCAGGGGCCACTCGTCATCGTGATGGGCGGGCCTCTCACTGTCGCGGCCTCTCTTGTTGCGGAGCACAGGCTCCAGATGCGCAGGCTCAGCGGCTGTGGCTCACGGGCCTAGTTGCTGTGCGGCATGTGGGATCTTCCCACATCAGGGCTCGAACCCGTGTCCCCTGCATCATCAGGCAGATTCTCAACCTCTGTGCCACCGTGGAAGCCCCAGATTGCCTTATTTTTTACCTAATATTCTTCTTCTGTCCCAGGATCCCAACCAAGATTCTACATTCAATTTAGTCATTCCATGTTATAACTTCTTAGGCTCCTCTTGGCTGTGACAGTTTTTTAGACTTCTTGTTTTTGAAGACTTTGACAGTTTGGGGTCTTGTGTTTTGTCTTTTACATTAGGTCTGCAGATGTTATTGCTCTTATAGGTAAAAGTTTTTATAAGTTTCTTCTTCCAGAGAACCTCAAATCAAGTCAGTACCATCAGTGTTATGGACTTCCCCGTGGCAATGGTTGAACTAATCTCTTGGCTTTGTCACAGAGGTGACACAAATGTTTTTCTCTAGAGGTCTGAGGATCAGGATCATTTTTATTTATGACAGAGGCACAGGGGCAGCAGCAGAAGCATTTTGTAAGGTACTAGTGAGTCATTTACTTTTAGAAGTATGACCTCAGCATCCCACATAGTTAACGGCTCTTCCTCCACACGAGTGACCATCCAATGGACCTGTATATTGAACAGACTGTCAGTCTTTCTCCTGAGCTCTATATAGAAAGGGGGCCAACATGTGGTTGAGACACAACCAGTGTTCACATGGTAAGAGTCATTTCTTTGAGGTTAGTATCAGTCGCACCTTAGTTTGGAATTGAAACACGTGATTCAACCTGAGAATCACAAATAGGTCCAGGTTGAGACACAGGATTCAGGACTGCTTTAAGGAAGGTCCCAATCCAATAATCCTTTCACTATATGCCAAGTGGCTAAACTGACTTATGTTGGTCAAAGCTTTAGCAGACACTCAGTAGGACTAACAAATGCAGCACAAAGAAGCAAGTTCAAAGCACAAGCTAGCCAGCAGGCAGTAGCCCAAGTGCCTGTTCACCAGCATAGAGCAGAGCCAGTTAGAAAGCCAAAGCAAGAGAAGAAAGACCCCCGGTGGTAAGGGATAGCACCTTGATGTCCTGCTCACAGGACCAGTTGTTGGAATCACACCACAGAGACAGGATGGACCCTTCAACCCAAATTCGGTTTGGATGTCGAGACTGATAACACATACACCTAGAGAGTATGAAAAACCTTACTACATAAGGAGGCTTTCTGGGGAGAGCAGGGCAGGCTCTCAAGCAGGTTCAAGAATGGCTTGAGAGAGCAGAAGAAGGAGACTGGCTTGGCTTTTATGGTGGTGAGGGGATGACGCTGGAGTGTTCCCACACACAGGTCAGGTTTTGCACAGCCTGAACTTCCTCCTGGCCCACAGAAGAGAGAGTACCTGAGCTTTCTTATCCGATCTAGGGAAGCAGGGGAAGAGGCAGTGGTAGGGCTCTTTTATAGAATAATGTTGTGTAAATGCAAGGTGTTTAGCACAGTTTAGAATTCTCATAACCATTATAACCACACTTATATTGTTTTCAGTTAAACTACGTTTCACTAGATTAGTATTTCCCAAATTATGGTCCTTTAAATATTATTTAAGGTGGCTTAGAATAATCTTGGTTCATCACAGAGAAACTGTGTAGAAAGAGAAAAGACTGCTAGCCTCAGGAGGTCTGACACACTGGTCACAAAAGAGCAGACTTCATTGTACTATCTGCTGAATTATGAGGGGTTTCTAACATGTTTCCCATCCTGGGTGACTACTGTAGCACCCAAAGACTGTAATAATAATTACCGAAACTAACATTTATTGACTACTAACTCTATGTAGGAATTATGCTAAATACCCATATACATATTTAATCCTCATCACAACCCTATTGAGATAAGTGGCAAAAGAGTGGTTTCTGTCATTTCTGCCAGGACATCTCCATTCCAATTGCAGAAGCAGAAAAGAGCATATAGGAGGGCACATGGGAATATTTATGGGCCAGGCTCAAAAGGGGTATGCATTACTCCTGCTCACATTTCCTTGGGAAAAACTCACATGGCCACATCTAACTACAAGAGAAAATGAGAAATGTAGTCTACCTGGTAGAAGAGGAGAACTTAAATGTTGGAGATAAGCTAGCAATCTCTGTCTCCACCATCTTGTTCATCACTCTCCCCAGTATTTACAGTAGAGCCTGGCACATAGTAGGTGGCCATGAATATTTCTGTTGAATGAATGGGTTTCAACTTTTTTGGTCAGTTGTGGGGATCAACAGCATATAGAACTTGGTTAAGCAATGGTTTCCTAGATATGACACAAAAAGCACAAGCAACAAAGAAAGAGTAAATTGGACTATATCAAAATTTTAAAATGTTTTCTTCTGCAAAAAAATACCACGAAGAAAGCAAAAAGGCACACCAAAGAGAGATCCTGGCAAATCATATATTTAATAAAAGTGTAGTATCCAGAATACAGAAAGAACTCTTACAACTCAACAACAAAAATACAAACAACCCAACTGAAAATCAGGTAAAGGACTTAAATAGACATTGTGCTAATGAAGATATACAAATAGCCAACAAACATATGAAAATATGCTCAATACCATTAGTCGTGAGGGAAATGCAAATCAAAACCACGATGAGATGCCACTTCAAACCCACTAGGAAGGCTATAACTTTTTTAAAAAGAAAATAACAAGTTTTGACAAGGGTGTAGAGAAAGTGAAACACTCATACACGTCTGGTGGGAACATAAAATGATACAGCCTCTGTGGAAAACATTTTGGCAGTTACTCAACAAGTTAAACATAGACTTGCCATATTACCCAGTAACTCTACTCCTAGGTATATAATGAAAAGAGTTGAAAAGGAGGGAACAACAGCAACAACAACAACAAAAAAAAAAAACAGGTGAATTGAGCAACACAAAAGCAAAGGGCAGATAATGTTTCAAGAAGTAAAAAATGGTCAACTTTATTAAATACTTTTACAGGTAATATAGGGACAGACAAATGACGATTGAACTTGTTAGTAGAGAGGTCATTGGTACATTTGATAAGAAGGAAATTGAAAGAGTGGAAAATATTTTAATATAAACCTGGATGTGTATTAAGGAGAAAATGTGAGATCAGAAAGTGAGGGGCGGATAGACAATTTCTTTTGCGAGTTTTGGTGCTAAGGGGAGGAGAAATATGGGACTATAGCTGGAGGGGGATTTGGTATTAAGAGAGTGTATTTTTAAGAGGGTAGATTCTAGAATGCATCTAGCCAATATAAATGACTGAATGAAACAGACGACATAAAAATCCAAAGGGATAATTGCAGAAGAAAAAATATTGAGAAAGCAAGAGGGGTATTCAGAGCACTAGTAGATGGGATCGGTAGCAAATGTGGAAATCTTGGCTTTCCATGAGAATGAGTAATATTTATAGATTCTACAGTGGAGAAGGAAACGATTATGGTATGATTACAAATGCAGGTAAGATGGTAGATTTGGTGGGGAAATATAAAAGAATTTTCTCTTGACTCTTCAGTTTTCTCAGTGAAGGATGAGCTAAGGGCATAAAATAACAAGAGTGAGGGTAGGGTTTTGAGAAATTGAGGGGAAGATAAAGTATTGGATATTCATTTTGTGTAATGGAAATGGGTGTATAATATGGAAGGATTGATCATTTAAGATATGTGGTCAAGAATTTAAGGTGAGATCAGTTAGCTTTGTCTTGTAAATTTCTACAGCAACATCCATCACTGGTATATAGGAACAAAGCAGGTAGATAGCTAAATTTAACAAGGGTTGTGGTTTTGCCAGGGAAGTACTAGGGTGGGAAAGTGAGTAGGGAGATGAAGGTTGATGAAAGTAAGTGATACTCATGATAAATTGGTAAGCAATGAGGAAATGCGAAAAGAGAAATGTGGCTGATGCTGAAAAGTAGTAGAATTCACAGATTGGAGTTCAAAATTGAAGAATTTTTAGAGTTGGGTGTGTGAAGGTGTGTATACCTGCACGTGAGGGAGGTAGTTTGCTAGGAAAGATAATCAGTTGTAGCCCAAGAGATGTGTGTTATAAAATCAGGATTTCAGAGTTGCTGTAATTTTTGAGAATGTCAATGTCTAGGGCATGAGCATTAGAGTGAGTGGCTTAAGTATGATGGAAGAAAAATACCATTGGAATTGAGGGCATGAAAGTTCTGCAAAGCCAAAAATGCTGGATGAATATCCACATAGATGACAGATGTTGAAGTTGCCAAGATGGTGGCAGTACTAAAAGTGGAGAAGAAGACTCAGGAAAGTGTCTAATGAATGAAGGTAAAGAAATAGATGGCGTAGCACATGATATTATCTAATAGCAAGAACTACAAATGAGCTCTGAATTTTGAAAGGGAAAGGAGCAGAAATGGTTTGAAAGTGACAGTGAGTCGACTCCTTGGGGTATGTGAGGAAAACTAACGTTTGCTCAAGAGGACTGCAGGGGAAGTGATTTCCTCAAGGCACAGCCATATTCCAGTCATAAAACAGAGATTAAGGGAACACGGAGACAACAACTTGAAGCTACTGGGGAGTTTCTTAATGATAGACTATGAGTTACAGAGGGCAGGAAAGAAGCGCTCATGAAGTTGGGGAGAGGGTTGGGTCCAATTCCGTCAAGTGCAGTGCAATACGTGAATAAGGGTCTAGTTAATGATGGATAATCTGCAGGGTGGTGACTTAAGTAAAAGTGATAAGACAAGATGGACCTTGTGACTGCACGGCAGATTGGGAGGTGAGTAAAGCCCTCCAGACTACAGATTGCTTAATCTAGGCTGACCTAGAACTAAGAAGAATCCAGAAATCCCACTGAAACCTGTTTCCTCTAAATATCATGTATCCTGTATGATGATCCAGCATTTCAAAGATAGACTAGTAAGGACATCTAAGAGGGTAGGCTTGAAAGGAAACTAGTGTGTTTGCTCAAGAGTGTGAGTGTGTATGAAAAATATCAACAGCAAATTCTAATGTCAGAGGGTTGCTACTATAGGCTTATGGAGCCATGCACTATTCTTGGACAACCCAAGGTGCCTGCACAGATGTGGCCCAGATGCAAGCACCAACACTTACTGGGCACCTGCAAAGCCAAAGCTGGGGAAGATGGAAGGCCAAGTGGAAGTGGTATTTTCCCAAGACAGGAATCTATTTACTTAGGCTTCCTAAATGGCAGGTGGACAAAAAATGGAAGAAAGGAAATTAAGCTTCTTTTTGCCTAACATCTCTCCTCAGGAGGAAGTACTTGGAGTTGTATTTCCTACATAAATTCCCCTGCTAAAACTCCAGGGAGCTCATCAGTGGGCAGATGTTCCCACCTAAGTATGGTTACCAGCAAACATTTATTCAAAATCATGGCTGCATCTGGCTCACATTAGAAGGGTTCTCTTTGTCATTGTCTTTTAAAAGAACAATTCCCCATGCTTATAAATCCAGACTCAGAACATCAATTCAACCAACCTCAGGAGCCCTGTGGCTACACCTTCCTGCTGGGAATCAGCATGGTCCCCAGACAATCAATTTCAGGAGTATTACCAAAGTGTTTTCATTTTCAGTGTTTATCCACTGGAATGTCTACGAGTGAAGAATAGACAGGGCAATACAATCCTAAGATTCAATTTCTTTCATCAAATACAAACTGTGTATATGAGCATCAAGGCAAGAGGATGGAGGACTTTAACTGAAATTCCAATAGATATCTAAGTGCAAATCCTGGAACCATCCCATGCTAGCATTGTGAGTTAGGATAGGTACTTAACCACTCTGAGCCTGTTTTCTGATCTCTAAAAAAAAAATAGAAGGATAATATCTCATACAGCTGTTGCAAAGATCAACTCAAATAATTCATGTACAGAATATAGCACAACAACCTACAGAATGGGAGAAAATATTTGTAAATCGTGTATCTGATAAGGGATTTTTATTCAGAATATATAAAGAACTCTTACATGCCTGTGATAAGAAGGTAAATAACCCAACTTTTAAAATGGTCAGAAGATCTAAATAGACATTTCTGCAAGGAAGATATACAAATGGCCAGCAAGCACATTAGAGACGCTTGACATCATTATTCATCAGGAAAACACAAATGAAAACCACAGAAAGATACCATTTCATACCCATGCGGATGGCTAGAATCCAAAAGTCAGATAATCATAACTGTTGGTGGGGATTTAGAGAAATCAGAACCATCTTACACTGTTAGTGAGAATGTAAAATGGTATACCTGCTTTGGAAAAGTTTGGTAGTTTCTCAGAGGGTGAAACAGTGTTACTGTATGACCCACTTGTAGGTATATTCCCAAGATAAATGCAAATATATGTCCATACAAAAACTTGTACATAAATATTCATAGCAGCAATATTCATAATACCCAAAGATGGAAACAACCCAAATGCCCATCAACTGACCAGTGGACAAACAAAATGTGGCAAATCCATACAACAGAATACTATTCAGACATCAAAAAAATGAAGAACTAATATATGCTACAATATGGCTGAACCTTAAAAACATTATGCTAAGTGAAAGAAGTCAGTCACAAAAGACCACATATTATGTGATTCTATTCATATGAAATGCTCAGAACAGGCAAATCTATAGCTACAAAATAGATCAATAATTGCTTAAGGCTGAGGCAGAAGTTGTTGGGAGCATAGGGGATTCACAGCTACAAGATACGAGGGTTTCTTTTTGAGGTGTTGAAAACGTTCTAAAATAGACTGGAGGGAACTTCAAGACGTCGGAAGATTAAGACGTGGAGATCACCTTCCTCCCCACAGAAGCATCAGAAATACATCTACACATGGAACTGCTCCTATAGAACACCCACTGAACGCTGGCAGAAGACTTCAGACCTCCCAAAAGGCAAGAAACTCCCCAGGTAGCTGGGTAGGGCAAAAGAAATAAAGAAAATGTAGAGACAAAAGAATAGGAACGGGACCTGCACCAGTGGGAGGGAGCCTGAAGGAGGAAAGGTTTCCACACACTAGAAGCCCCTTCACTGGCGGAGACTACAGGTGGCGGACGGGGGCAGCTTCGGAGCCACGGAGGAGAGCGCAGCAACAGGGGTGCGGAGGGCAAAGCGGAGAGGTTCAAGCACGGAGCATCGGTGCCGACCAGTACTCACCAGCCCGCGAGGCTTGTCTGCTCACCTGCCGGGACGGGTGGGGGCTGGGAGCTGAGGCTTGGGCTTCGGTCTGAGCGCAGGCAGAGGACTGGCAGTGTGAACACAGCCTGAAGGGGTTAGTACGCCACGTCTAGCCAGGAGGGAGTCCAGGAAAAGTCTGGAGCTGCCGCAAAGGCAAGAGACTTTTTCTTCCCTCTGTGATTCCTGGTGCACGAGCAGAGGGGATTCAGAGCGCCGCCTAAAGGAGCTCCAGCGATGGACGCGAGGCGCAGCTAGGAGCGCAGACACCAGAGATGGGCATGAGATGCTAAGGCTGCTGCTGCCGCCACCAAGAACCCTGTGTGCGAGCACAGGTCACTATCCACACCTCCCTTCAGGGAGCCTGTGCAGCCCGCCACTGCCAGTGTCCCGTGATCCAGGGACGACTTCCCCGGGAGAACGCACGGCGTGCCTCGGGCTGGTGCAACGTCACGCCGGCCTCTGTCACTGCAGGCTCACCCTGCCTCCGTACCCCTCCCTCCTCCAGGCCTGAGCGAGCCAGAGCCCCCAAAGCAGCGGCTCCTATAACCCCATCCTGTCTGAGCGAAGAACAGACGCTCTCAGGAGACCTACACGCAGAGGCGGGGTCAAATCCAAAGCTGAACCCCGGGAGCTGTGCGAACAAAGAAGAGAAAGGGAAATCTCGCCCAGCAGCCTCAGGAGCAGCGGATTAAATCTCCACAATCAACTTGATGTACCCGGCATCGGTGGAACACCTGAATAGACAACGAATCATCCCAAATGGAGGAGGTGGACTTTGGGAGCAACGCTATTTATACATTTTTTCCCTTTTTCTCTTTTTGTGAGTGTGTATGCGTATGCTTCTGTGTGTGATTTTGTCTGTATATTTTGGCACTTACCGTTTGTCCTAGGGTTCTGTCTGTCCGTTTTTTGTTTTTTTTTAGTATACTTTTCAGCGCTTGATATCATTGGTGAATTGGTTTATTCGTCTGGTTTTTCTCTTCTTTTTCGTTTTTTTAATTACTTAAAAAATTTTAATAAAAAATTTTTGTTCTTTATTTTAATAACTCTTTAATAATTTAATTTAATTTAATTCTACATTTTTATTTATTTATTTATTTATTTATTTCTCCCTTTTATTCTGAGCCGTGTGTGTGACAGACTCTTGGTGCTCCAGCCAAGCATCAGGGCTGTTCCTCTGACGTGGCAGAGGCAAGTTCAGGATATTGGTCCACCACAGACCTCCCAGCTCCACGTAATATCAAACGGTGAAAATCTCCCAGAGATCTCCATCTCAACACCAAGACCCAGCTCCACTAAATGACCAGCAAGCTACGGTGCTGGATACCTTATGCCAAACAACTACCAAGAAAGGAACACAACTCCACCCAATAGAAGAGAGGCTGCCTAAAATCATAGTAAGGTCACAGACACCCCAAAACACACCACCAGACTTGGACCTGCCTACCAAAAAGAAAAGATCCAGCCTCAGTGACCAGAACACAGGCACTAGTCCCCTCCACTAGGAAGCCTACACAACCCACTGAACCAACCTTAGCCACTGGGGACAGACACCAAAAACAAAGGGAACTACGAACTTGCAGCCTGTGAAAAGGAGACCCCAAACACAGTAATATAAGCAAAATGAAAAGACAGAAAAACACATAGCAGATGAAGGAGCAAGGTAAAAACGCACCAGACCTAACAAATGAAGAGGAAATAGGCAGTCTACCTGAAAAAGTATTCAGAATAATGATAGTAAAGATGATCCAAAATCTTGGAAATAGAATGGAGAAAATACAAGAAAAATTTCACAAGGACCTAGAAGAACTAAAGAGCAAACAAACAATCATGAACAACACAATAAATGAAATTACATATCCTCTAGAAGTGATCAATAGCAGAATAAATGAGGCAGAAGAACGGATAAGTGACCTGGAAGATAAAATAGTGGGAATAACTACTGGAGAGCAGAATAAAGAAAAAAGAATGAAAAGAATTGAGGACAGTCTCAGAGACCTCTGGGACACGATTAAACGTACCAACATTCAAATTATAGGGGTTCCCAAAGAAAAAGAGAAAAAGAAAGGGACTGAGAAAATATTTGAAGAGATTATAGTTGAAAACTTCCCTAATATGGGAAAGGGAATAGTTAATCAAGTCCAGGAAGCACAGAGAGTCCCATACAGGATAAATCCAAGGAGAAACACGCCAAGACACATAGTAGTCAAACTATCAAAAAGTAAATACAAAGAAAAAATATTAAAAGCAGCAAGGGAAAAACAACAAATAACGTAGAAGGGAATCCCCATAAGGTTAACAGCTGATCTTTGAGCAGAAATTCTGCAAACCAGAAAGGAGGGGCAGGACATATTTAACGTGATGAAAGGGAAAGACCTACAACCAAGATTACTCTACCCAGCAAGGATCTCATTCAGATTTGACAGAGAAATTAAAACCTTTACAGACAAGCAAAAGCTAAGAGAATTCAGCAGAACCAAACCAGCTTTACAGCAAATGTTAAACCAACTTCTCCAGGCAGGAAACACAAGAGAAGGAAAAGACTTACAATAACAAATGCAAAACAATTAAGAAAATGGTAATAGGAGCATACATATCGATAATTACCTTAAATGTAAATGGATTAAATGCTCCCACCAAAAGACACAGACTGGCTGAATGGATACAAAAACAAGACCCGTATATATGCTGTCAACAAGAGACCCACTGCAGACCTAGGGAAACATACAGACTGAAAGTGAGAGGATGGAAAAAGATATTCCATGCAAATGAAAATCAAAAGAAAGCTGGAGTAGCAATTCTCATATCAGACAAAATAGACTTTAAAATAATGACTTACAAGGGACAAAGCAGGACACTACATAATGATCAAGGGATCGAACCAAGAAGAAGATATAACACTTGTAAATATTTATGCACCCAACATAGGAGCACCTCAATACATAAGACAAATGCTAACAGCCATAAAAGGGGAAATCGACAGTAACACAATCATAGTAGGCGACTTTAACACCCCACTTTCAACAATGGACAGATCATCCAAAATGAAAAAAAAAATAAGGAAACACAACTTTAAATGATACATTAAACAATATGGACTTAATTGATATTTATAGGACATTCCATCCAAAAACGTCCAGAGATAAACCCATGTACACATGGTCACCTTATCTTGATAAAGGAGGCTAGAGTATACAATGGAGGAAAGACAGCCTCTTCAATAAGTGGTGCTGGGAAAACTGGACAGCTACATGGAAAAGAATGAAATTAGAACACTCCCTAATGCCATACACAAAAATAAACTCAAAATGGATTAAAGACCTTAATGTAAGGCCAGACACACTAAAACTCTTAGAGGAAATAAAAGAAGAACACTCTTTTGAGATAAATCACAGTAAGATCTTGTTTGACCCACCTCCTAAAGAAATGGAAACAAAACTAAAAATAAACAAATGGGACCGAGTGAAACTTAAAAGCTTTTGCACAGCAAAGGAAACCATAAACAAGATGAAAAGACAACCCTCAGAATGGGAGAAAATATTTGCAAACGAAGCAACTGACAAAGGATTAGTCTCCAAAATTTACAAGCAGCTCATGCAGCTCAATATCAAAAACACAAACCACCCAATCCAAAAATGGGCAGAAGACCTAAATAGACATTTTTCCAAAGAAGATACACAGATTGCCAACAAACACATGAAAGAATGCTCAACGTCGTTAATCATTAGAGAAATGCAAATCAAAACTACAATGCGGTATCATCTCACACCGGTCAGAATGGCCATCATCAAAAAATCTACAAACAATAAATGGACAACCTGGAAGAAATGGACAAATTCTTAGAGAAGGTGTGGAGAAAAGGGAACCCTCATACACTGTTGATGGGAATGTAAATTGATACAGTCACTAAGGAGAACAGTATGGAGGTTCCCTAAAAAACTAAAAATAGAACTATCATACGACCCAGCAATCCCACTATGGGGCATATATCCTGAGAAAACCATAATTCAAAAAGAGTCATGTACCACAATGTTCATTGCAGCTCTATTTACAATAGCCTGGACTTGGAAGGAACCTAAGTGTCCATCAACAGATGAATGGATAAAGAAGATGTGACACATGTATACAATGGAATATTACTCAGCCATAAAAAGGAACGAAACTGAGTTATTTGTAGTGAGGTGGATGGACACAGAGTCTGTCATACAGAGTGAAGTAAGTCAGAAAGAGAAAAACAAATACCGTATCCTAACACATATATATGGAATCTTTAAAAAAATATGGTCATGAGGAACCTAGGGGCAAGACGGGAAAAAAGACGCAGACCTGGGCTTCCCTGGTGGTGTACTGGTTGAGAATCCGCCTGCCGATGCAGGGGACACGGGTTCGTGCCCCGGTCTGGGAGGATCCCACATGCCACGGAGAGGCTGGGCCCGTGAGCCATGGCCAGTGAGCCTGCGCTTCCGGAACCTGTGCTCCACAACTGGAGAGGTCACAACAGTGAGTGGCCCGCGTACCGAAAAAAAAAAAAAATGTCGCAGACCTACTAGAGAATGGACTTGAGGACACGGGGAGGGGGAAGGGTAAGCTGGGACAAAGTGAGAGAGTGGCATGGACATATATACACTACCAAATGTAAAACAGATAGCTAGTGGGAAGCAGCCACATAGCACAGGGAAATCAGCTCAGTGCTTTTTGACCACCTAGAGGGGTGGGATAGGGAGGGTGGGAGGGAGGGAGATGCAAGAGGGAGGGGATATGGGTATATACATATATGTATAGCTGATTCACTTTGTTATAGAGCAGAAACTATTACACCATTGTAAAGCAATCATACTCCAGTAAAGATGTTAAAAAAAAAGTGTGTTTGTTCAAAATAAATAAATAAATAACTTTCCTAACTGCTTAGGAAAGTTATTTCTCCTTCCTATGAAATGAAAAATGATGTATAAGGGCACTTAGTATTGACTATAAATTCCAGTTCTGTCAGTGATGGTATCTGGCGCATGAGGGGCACCCAAGTTAGGGAGCTTTTGGTTAATTTCCCTGGGCCATATAGAGCAAAGTGTTCTCTCAAATACTCTCTGGAAATTCGGAGCCTCAAATATGTTTGCCACCTTCCCCCAAGTCATCATAGTTATTAACATCCTTGTCTTATTTTTCTAGAAGCAGGAGCTTCTAGCAGATCTTTTCCCTTTGTGAAAGGATGTATTTCTGTGTGAGGTGGATCAAGGCCGCCTTAGTCTGTCCTCTAATGTTCACCTCAGTGGCACTTTACCTGGTTGATAATATCTTTGAGGCCAACTTCCTGTAATGTTTTTCTTTTTCTTTTCTTTTTTTTACCTTAGGAGCACTGCATAATAAAAACTCCATTAAAGATGCAAAACCAAAGTGAGCCATGAAGCAAGACACGATGGGGCCTATCAGCATTCCTAAGCGTGTTCAAGGCGAAAGCATTTCAGAGGGAGTTAAACAACAGTCATTATAGCTATCTTTGTTGACCTCTGAATCTATATGCCAGTCACTGTGTTTGACATATATTAATTCTCATAAAACTTCTGTCATGTTGACATTATTATCTCCCTTTTACAAATGGGGAAAGAGGTTCACATAAATTAAATGACTTTCTCAGGGCAACAGCTAGTAAGTTTCAGGGCTGGATTTGTATCCAAAATAAAGTGGGCTTTGTTTGGTTTTTTGACTCTATTTTCTTTTTAGTAGTACTGCATACATTTATTATTTATATGTATTAAAAAGGATAAAATAAGTTTGGACTCCTCTCTCACACAACATGAAGTTCTGTATGATCTAAAGATAAAAATGTTGAAGTAAAATATATATATTATGGAAAACGTATGCATAATCTAGGAGTCAAGAAAAATTTCTGTGCAAGCTGGAAAACCTAGACATTCTAGAGAAATGAGTGACATATTTGAGTGCTTAAAACTTAAAATGTAATCATATGGCAAACGTAAAGGCAAATAAAACCAGAAGACAAATAATACAGGAACATATATTTGTAAGACACATGACAGATAAAGGGTTCAATATCCAACATATAAAAAATTTCCCACACATTAATAAGAAAAGACAAACACCCTAATTGAAAGTGGTTAAAAAGGGTAAAAAGGGCTGTTCAAGGAGGCAGAAAACCCCCTTGCCAATAAACAAGTGAAATTACTCAACTTTACTAGCAATCAGGCGTATTGAAATTAAATTAACAAGGAAATATCACTTTAAGACCATTAAACATGTTATCACACATTGCTGGAGTTTTGTGGAGGTTAATATGTTATCTCATACATTTGCCGAGGGAAATGTGCAGTATATTAAAGCCATTTGGAAGTCAATCTGGCAACCCCTATTAAAATTAAGAATTTACATAAACTTTAACTTAGCAATTCCATTTCCAGGGCCCCCTTCCATAGAAGATAAAAGCACGGGTATATAACAGTGAATATGAACAAGATAAATTTTACGTATATATTGAGATTAATTGCAACGTTTTTTCTAGTAGCCAAAAAACTGGAATCAACTTGAATGTCCTCAATAGAGGAATGGTTTAATAAGTTGTCTTTCACTCAAACCATTGCATTTTACATAACTAGTTTAAAAAGTGTGTTAAGTCTATACCAGACGATGTGGAAAACATTTCTCTGAAATGTTTCTAAGTGAGAAAAACTACGTGCAGTAAAGAGTAAAATAGTGCCCCTATATGTTTTTATGCATACATATGTATGTTACCTTATTTATGAACATAGACAAAGATATGCAAAGATTCACACCAGGCTTTTAACACTGCTTATCCAGTGGAGGAGTGGCTAATGAAGAGTAAAAATCCTATTGATGTACAGGCTTTCTCAATATTTATGTATATGTATGAATATATATATATATAATTCTCAACATTTATATATAATTGCTTTATGTAAATGCACATGTAAATTACATATGTGTAAAGCCATGTACAAAGAGATAGTTGCTGAAAGTGTGCATATCATAGAGAGTGTTTTGAGTTTTTTGTGTTTAGGGTTCTTTTCTTTTAACTTTCTTTCTTGTACTTTGAGTTTTTCAAAATAAAAATTTTACATGATTTTAAGTTTAACATTTTCTATAGCAAACATTATAGAGCAGGTTAAGGAAATGACCCAGTATCTACAGAATGATTTGTTTGTTCAGTCCTCCAGCAGTTCATCAAACTACATTGAGCAGCAACCGTGACATTGTGTCAGGTGTGTTAAAGTGGTTGGGATTACAGAGATGAATGAAATATGCTCCTTCTTGTTGTATATTACAACAAGACAAACATATAAATGAACCATTCTAATACAATATGGCTATTGCTTTAATATAAGAATTTGTAGGACCATAGGGGCAATGAACTCTGCAGGCATTGGTGGTAGAGAGGCTTCAGAGGGAAAGAACCATTTGAGCTTAGCCTTAAAGACTGAGGATGCTTTCATCACTCACCAGCCTTAGGTGGGGAAGGGAAAGCAATCCCTTCAAAGAGGAAGGAATCAACATCTAGTCCTATTTCATTCATCAAGAATGTGGAGGAGGAAGTAAACAGTTTATTATTTATAGTCTCAAATGATGGTAATGTGTGGAAGATGGGCAAATGGAACAAGAGACTTTGGAAGAGTCCTGATCAGGAACTAATAAAATGAGAGCCTGCTTTGAAACATGCAAGCAGGTTTTTCTGTGGGAAGAAGAACTCTAAGCTGCATTTAATGAAAGGAAGCAACTGTCAAAGCAATCTGACTAAGTTCAGTACATTAGGTTTGCAGTTGGGGAAGAAATATGGGTTGCTGTTCATTTAGGACCTGTGGAAGAGGTTGGAGAAAACGGGATAGGTACTCAAGCAATGATTCATTAGGTAGAAAGAAGAGAATGTTAGAAATCAGACACTACTGCCACTTACTGAATAAATTCATCATAAGCCATATACAGACACATTATAAAGTATCTCAAGGTACCAGAATGCTTGACCATTGAGGTAAGGTGCCCCAAAATACTGTGTCTTCAAGGAAAACACAAGGGTTCAGTACTCATGGGTTAGCAGCAGTTAACATAAGACACACTAGCTTTTGGGGAGTGGGGGAGAAAGAAGCAAGGATTATGCATGTATGTATTTATATCATAGATGATAACAACAGAAGCCATTTAATCAAATGCTTATTATTGGCCTAATATAATGTCAGGTGTTTTACATAAATTACCTCATTTAATCCCAGCATGGCTCTAAGATCTAGATACATGTTCCTATCATTCCCTTTTTACAGATGAGGAAACTAAGTCTTACAGGAGTTAAAAAACGTACTCAAGGTCAAATAGCTTTTAGGTGGTGAAGCTGTACATTGAGATCGGACTTTAAATCCTATGCTCCCAACTGCTCAACTAGACACTAAGTTATATTTCCCCTGCTAAACCCTAGTCCCAGCCATCATCATATCACACCTGTATTGTCCCAACAGCCTGTCACCCCTCTGGTCCTACACAGTTCACAACATCCAGTGAACTTTCTAAAACATACATCAGAAGACATCACTTTCCTTTATCAAACCATCCAGTGGCCCTCCACTGCACGTAAGATAAAATCCAAGTTCTTACCCTGCAGGTCCCTATGTGACCACTTCTCTGCCAGCCTCTCCAGTCTCGGTCATCAATCTCCGCTCTGCCCCTCTCTGACTGCACTCCAGTCACTCACCCTTCTGCTCTTCCTCAACACACTGTTCTCGTTCTGGCCTCACGGCATTGCTACTTGCTAGTCTACCTAAAATGCTCTTCTTCAAAGTCTTCACACAGCTGTCTCGACCTCATTATTCAGATCTTGATTCAAATATCAGCTTCTTAGAGAAGGTTCCCCACACCAACAACAAGAACGACCCCTTTGCCCATGAAAACAGAAGATACTTGATTCAAATATCAGCTTCTTAGAGAAGGTTCCCCACACCAACAACAAGAACGACCCCTTTGCCCATGAAAACAGAAGTTACTTGAGGACAGGAACTATTGATTTCATGTTCTTCACTCTAATTCCAGAACCGAGAGTAATATCTGACACCTACTGGGCACTCAGGACATATTTCTTTCCTGAAATACTGGTATATTTTTTAAAGTGTCATACTCATATGCCTATGAGTATATCTACATATATATATATATTTATGGATATGTGAGCTTGTTGTCACCTCACAGAAGTGGAATGTACATCCCTCACCCAAAATTTGGTTTGAATGTCAAGACTAATGATGCCACACATATACCAAGAAGGTATGAAAAGGATTATTACTCACATAATGAGTTATGCATCAAAAATGCAGTTAGACCAAAAAAAGAAAAAAGAAAAAACTGGTAACTGTGAAGTGATGGGTAATTAGATGGTTGTGATTCTTTCATTCTATAGATATAGGTATAGATATAGAAATAATCGAAACATCAAGTTCTTCACCTTAAGAATATACAAGTTTTATTTATCCATTATACCTCAATAAAACTGAAAAAAATGGGTTCAGTGTCAATGACAACTTACCCATGGTGTTTGTCTGATAACTAAAACATTGCATGGTTTATTTAATTTAATTTGGACTTGTTTATGTAAGCCATTATGGCACCTGCAGCATGAGACCAATAAGAAAGATGAACGTTCCATTGAATATCTAGTACTATCAAGAGCTAGTACTATATATTCTGAGAAGTGAAATGAGTGCCTTAGTCTCTCTATCAATGTGCAGAACTTCAAAGAAGGTAAAGAGTGCTATGGTGAGACACTGTATTGTGGCTTTAATATGTGCAGGAGATGTGTGACCTTGATTTATATTTTGGGTATCCGTGAGGCAAGAGATTCTATGAGTTCTTTACCCCAAATGAGGCAACCTTGGAGAAGGAATTGTTTTCATTGGCCAGAACAGATGGTCAGACCGCTGGCAGTGGCCCAAAGATCTATAAAAATGTGAAGATGAGGCCAATTGTTGGCTAAGACATGGCCAAGTGCTAAGATAACTGGCTAAAGTTTGGCCAACTGAGCTGATCCTGTGTCCTGTCCTTTATCAGGAACATTCTGATTAAGAGATGAAAAGCAGCAAGAGTCAAGCAAGCTCCATTAAGTGTGACAGTGGCAATGCCATTGGTTAAGTGAATGAACCCCCTTTGGTATTCACTGTGTTGAGCCTAAGGGGCTCCCCAGGTATGCAAGTGTTCTAAGAGATGACCTCCTCTAGCACTGAGGCATCCGGCAATGGAACCAGCACAGGGGACGTTACCCTCTCCTGAAAGTAGGGTATGCAGAGAGCCCAGGTTCAGCTCCATCCTGTAGCAAGGAGGCCTCACTAGCTGTGCTGGGCTTGCAGGGTGCTGTTTCCATGATCAAAGGCCTAACGGGCAGCTGTATACTGAGGGTCACAGGTTCAGGACCTGAGATAGTCTATATTTCCAGGAAAGTCCAGTATGCACCCACCAATTGCTACACTAATGGCATACAGCATTGGGCCAAGGAAGGTAGTTCCTTGTATCAGAAGCCCATGCAACTAACGGCCATCACTGATGGTAGAGGGACTCCAAGATATATGAGAGAAGGTTGCTAAAGCTCCCACAGTGAAGGAATCCCGGGGGGCCGTAACAGGAATGCCTGTTCTATGGACATTCAGGCAGATTCTAGTATCTTTTTACAGGGGGTCTCATTCAAGTTGGGCCTATTTGCAAGTTACAGAACAAAAAAAAAGCTTTGTAAATGAGGAGTGTTGCCTCCAGAATCTAAACATTTCGAAAACATGTTGGGCTTGTTTTAACAATGTGGGTCCTAAGAAGACTAAAAGCTGTTTCTTGACACTGTCAGGACTGGAGCAGCCCTCAACTTACTAAATAATTTTCAGGAGCTTAACTGAAGTGGTGGGGCCCTGTACTATGGGTCTCATGTGAATCTCCTCAAAGGAGGATGTCATTAGTGTGATGTCATAACTGTGTACCTGAAAAAAGTTAGAGCTGGTTAAAATATTGCCTGTGAAGACTATGTGAGATGGCAGGCGTGGAGACTGAGCCCATTGAGTACCCAGGTGAAGGTGTATTGTGTCCCTTTAAAGGTGAAGGTTAACTGCAGCTGAGAGGTTGTTGAACTAGGCACTGAATAGAACATGCTAGCCAAATACTTTGCTCTAACTGCAAAGTATTTACCAGTTACTTATTTATTATTGGGTGGAATCAGTCATTTCAATAGGTGGGGCCATGACGCCAAGGGTACGAATTCACACTGAGGCACCGGTCCTGTTTTGCCGGGTTTAAGAACAAGTAAAACTTGGCTGTTAAATGCAGCAGAAGTGGGGATAACCACACTTTCTCTAAATAGGTCTTATATAATGGGTTTCAATCTGTGAAAACCGTGCTTTCATTTAGATTGAACCTTTTCTTAAACACTGAAGTGAAAGGTATTATTTTAACTAGGGGGAAAGGTCCATAGGGTCCCATAGTTTTCAAGCTGATTATAAGGGCCAGAGACTTAACTTGATTACTTATTGGGTCAGGTTCTCCACGTGCACTAGAGGATATTTTAGGGTAATGGATGTCTTGGCTATGGAAAAGTTAGGCACGGAAATAATTTGGATGGTTCAGGTTAGGCATATCTGTTTCTATTTTATGTTCACCTACTCCCTGGCTGGGAGTGGATGAACATAAAGTGTGGCCAGATGTGGGCCAGAAGGGGAAGGGGAATTAATGAGGCTTCAAAACTGTCCATTGTCAAACATCAAAAGTGGAATCAGATGATGACACACACTGCCACCACCCATACAGCACCCCTCTCCCCATCTGGGACCTCCCAAACACACACGGAAACACCAAGTCCATTTCCTCCTCACCAGCAGGATAAAGTGTTCAGGAAGAAATCTGTCTTCAGAGCTCAGTCCTCACCCAGTCCTTATTCCCGGTGTCTGGCTAACTATGGACTGGCTGGTCTGGGCCCCAAACTGGCAGGATACTACCTCCCTCCCTTCTCACACGCCTGCCCCTTCCTGCCTTCTTTCAGTCCCCATCACCGAAGAACAGACAGAGATACACACACATCTTTCTACAACAGCTTGTACATCAATAGCTGAGGGCTTTTTTATTTGGTCTCTACACAGGTGACCATGTCTCCAGTGCTTTCTCTGGAGAGACAACAGAGACAGCAAGGTCTCAGTCACCTGATAGACCCAGGGCAGCACTTTATGAACTGCTGGAAGAGCCCTCTGGGACGTTTTCATCCTCCTCTGGCTCTTTAGTCATTGTTGTACTCCGCCAGTAATAGAATGCTAGCATCTTTGACTTCTTCTGTGTAGAACCTCTTCCCGAATTCTGACGACGGACTGATTTTCTTAACTCGACCACCTCCTGAATCTGGTCGGAAAACAAAGTGATACAGAAAGATATTGATTTGGGGAAAGAGGATGGGAAGGAGAACTTTGAGAGAATGGGTGTGGATTGAGAAGGGGTTTGTGCCAGGGAAGGGCTGGGTAAGTCTTGGGTGGGGGATGAAGAGGTGGCACGTGAGTCGGGTAATCTGACCTCTTCCATCTTATAGCCCTGGAGTGGAGAATTCACCCTCTCCCTTCTGCGTTGGCCCCCCGGTGTTTGTTGCTCTGACCTCTCGGTGTTTGTCCGTGCATCACGGTTAGGCTCCTGGGGGACTGTAGTTTCCTCTGCCATGTCAGTAGCAACAGTGTGCTCTACTCCAAGGCTCCTGGCCTCTCGATATATACCCTGCCAGGACAATGAAGAGCCACACCCATCAGCTTTGATTGGTCAGCCAATGGTAGCGCTGGGGTGGCTGTGACATCACAAAGCACTACCCTTGAAGATACGTGGGCGGAGGGGAGTGGTGCAGAAGAGTCTACGTGCTCTGGTTAGAGAAAGGGAGTGCTTCCTCAACACCCAGTAAAGAGCCTTCCCAAATTGACCTTCCACTCTTCCTCATCTTCTCTGGTTCAGTCCTTGTGGTGCACATTTTAGGGAGAAGGTGTTCCCTCCAAACCATTCCACATGGCCACCCCCATTCAGTGTTTAATTCTGTTGTCTCCCAGATCTCATCACCTGGTATTGTGTGGTTTTTAAAAACTTTTTATTTTAGAACAGTTTTAGGTTTACAGAGTAATTGTGAAGATCATATTCATACACTCTACAACAAATTTCCCTTCTTAACATTGTACGTTAGTATGGTACAATTGTTCAACTTAGTGAACCAACACTGAAACAGTATTATTAACTAAAGTCTGTACTTCATCAGAATTCCTTTTTTTTTTTAAATGTTGATCCTTCTTTTAATTAATTTACTTTTATTTTTGGCTGTGTTGTGTCTTCGTTTCTGTGCGTGGCCTTTCCCTAGATGTGGCAAGCAGGGGCCACTCTTCATCGTGATGGGCGGGCCTCTCACTGTCGCGGCCTCTCTTGTTGCGGAGCACAGGCTCCAGATGCGCAGGCTCAGCGGCTGTGGCTCACGGGCCTAGTTGCTCTGCGGCATGTGGGATCTTCCCAGATCAGGGCTCGAACCCGTGTCCCCTGCATCATCAGGCAGATTCTCAACCACTGTGCCACCGTGGAAGCCCCAGATTGCCTTATTTTTTACCTAATATTCTTCTTCTGTCCCAGGATCCCAACCAAGATTCTACATTCAATTTAGTCATTCCATGTTATAACTTCTTAGGCTCCTCTTGGCTCTGACAGTTTTTTAGACTTCTTGTTTTTGAAGACTTTGACAGTTTGGGGTCTTGTGTTTTGTCTTTTACATTAGGTCTGCAGATGTTATTGCTCTTATAGGTAAAAGTTTTTATAAATTTCCTCTTCCAGAGAACCTCAAATCAAGTCAGTACCATCAGTGTTATGGACTTCCCCGTGGCAATGGTTGAACTAATCTCTTGGCTTTGTCACAGAGGTGACACAAATGTTTTTCTCTTGAGGTCTGAGGATCAGGATCATTTTTATTTATGACAGAGGCACAGGGGCAGCAGCAGAAGCATTTTGTATGGTACTAGTGAGTCATTTACTTTTAGAAGTATGACCTCAGCATCCCACATAGTTAACGGCTCTTCCTCCACACGAGTGACCATCCAATGGACCTGTATATTGAACAGACTGTCAGTCTTTCTCCTGAGCTCTATATAGAAAGGGGGCCAACATGAGGTTGAGACACAACCAGTGTCCACAAGGTAAGAGTCATTTCTTTGAGGTTAGTATCAGTCGCACCTTAGTTTGGAATTGAAACACGTGATTCAACCTGAGAATCACAAATAGGTCCAGGTTGAGACACAGGATTCAGAACTGCTTTAAAGAAGGTCCCAATCCAATAATCCTTTCACTATATGCCAAGTGGCTAAACTGACTTATGTTGGTCAAAGCTTTAGCAGACACTCAGTAGGACTAACAAATGCAGCACAAAGAAGCATGTTCAAAGCACAAGCTAGCCAGCAGGCCGTAGCCCAAGTGCCTGTTCACCAGCATAGAGCAGAGCCAGTTAGAAAGCCAAAGCAAGAGAAGAAAGACCCCCGGTGGTAAGGGATAGCACCTTGATGTCCTGCTCACAGGACCAGTTGTTGTAATCACACCACAGAGACAGGATGGACCCTTCAACCCAAATTCGGTTTGGATGTCGAGACTGATAACACATACACCTAGAGAGTATGAAAAACCTTACTACATAAGGAGGCTTTCTGGGGAGAGCAGGGCAGGCTCTCAAGCAGGTTCAAGAATGGCTTGAGAGAGCAGAAGAAGGAGACTGGCTTGGCTTTTATGGTGGTGAGGGGATGACGCTGGAGTGTTCCCACACACAGGTCAGGTTTTGCACAGCCTGAACTTCCTCCTGGCCCACAGAAGAGAGAGTACCTGAGCTTTCTTATCCGATCTAGGGAAGCAGGGGAAGAGGCAGTGGTAGGGCTCTTTTATAGAATAATGTTGTGTAAATGCAAGGTGTTTAGCACAGTTTAGAATTCTCATAACCATTATAACCACACTCATATTGTTTTCAGTTAAACTACGTTTCACTAGATTAGTATTTCCCAAATTATGGTCCTTTAAATATTATTTAAGGTGGCTTAGAATTATCTTGGTTCATCACAGAGAAACTGTGTAGAAAGAGAAAAGACTGCTAGCCTCAGGAGGTCTGACACACTGGTCACAAAAGAGCAGACTTCATTGTACTATCTGCTGAATTATGAGGGGTTTCTAACATGTTTCCCATCCTGGGTGACTACTGTAGCACCCAAAGACTGTAATAATAATTACCGAAACTAACATTTATTGACTACTAACACTATGTAGGAATTATGCTAAATACCCATATACATATTTAATCCTCGTCACAACCCTATTGAGATAAGTGGCAAAAGAGTGGTTTCTGTCATTTCTGCCAGGACATCTCCATTCCAATTGCAGAAGCAGAAAAGAGCATATAGGAGGGCACATGGGAATATTTATGGGGCAGGCTCAAAAGGGGTATGCATTACTCCTGCTCACATTTCCTTGGTAAAAACTCACATAGCCACATCTAACTACAAGAGAAAATGAGAAATGTAGTCTACCTGGTAGAAGAGGAGAACTTAAATGTTGGAGATAAGCTAGCAATCTCTGTCTCCACCATCTTGTTCATCACGCTCCCCAGTATTTACAGTAGAGCCTGGCACATAGTAGGTGGCCATGAATATTTCTGTTGAATGAATGGGTTTCAACTTTTTTGGTCAGTTATGGGGATCAAAAGCATATAGAACTTGGTTAAGCAATGGTTTCCTAGATATGACACAAAAAGCACAAGCAACAAAGAAAGAGTAAATTGGACTATATCAAAATTTTAAAATGTTTTCTTCTGCAAAAAAATACCATGAAGAAAGCAAAAGGCACACTAAAGAGAGATCCTGGCAAATCATATATTTAATAAAAGTGTAGTATCCAGAATACAGAAAGAACTCTTACAACTCAACAACAAAAATACAAACAACCCAACTGAAAATCAGGTAAAGGACTTAAATAGACATTGTGCTAATGAAGATATACAAATAGCCAACAAACATATGAAAATATGCTCAATACCATTAGTCGTTAGGGAAATGCAAATCAAAACCACGATGAGATGCCACTTCATACCCACTAGGAAGGCTATAACTTTTTTAAAAAGAAAATAACAAGTATTGACAAGGATGTAGAGAAATTGAAACACTCATACACGTCTGGTGGGAACATAAAATGATACAGCCTCTGTGGAAAACATTTTGGCAGTTACTCAACAAGTTAAACATAGACTTGCCATATTACCCAGTAACTCTACTCCTAGGTATATAATGAAAAGAGTTGAAAAGGAGGGAACAACAGCAACAACAACAACAACAAAAAAAAAACAGGTGAATTGAGCAACACAAAAGCAAAGGGCAGATAACGTTTCAAGAAGTAAAAAATGGACAACTTTATTAAATACTTTTACAGGTAATATAGGGACAGACAAATGACGATTGAACTTGTTAGTAGAGAGGTCATTGGTAAATTTGATAAGAAGGAAATTGAAAGAGTGGAAAATATTTTAATATAAACCTGGATGTGTATTAAGGAGAAAATGTGAGATTAGAAAGTGAGGGGCGGATAGACAATTTCTTTTGCGAGTTTTGGTGCTAAGGGGAGGAGAAATATGGGACTATAGCTGGAGGGGGATTTGGTATTAAGAGAGTGTATTTTTAAGAGGGTAGATTCTAGAATGCATCTAGCCAATATAAATGACTGAATGAAACTGACGACATAAAAATCCAAAGGGATAATTGCAGAAGAAAAAATATTGAGAAAGCAAGAGGGGTATTCAGAGCACTAGTAGATGGGATCGGTAGCAAATGTGGAAATCTTGGCTTTCCATGAGAATGAGTAATATTTATAGATTCTACAGTGGAGAAGGAAATGATTATGGTATGATTACAAATGCTGGTAAGATGGTAGATTTGGTGGGGAAGATATAAAAGAATTTTCTCTTGACTCTTCAGTTTTCTCAGTGAAGGATGAGCTAAGGGCATAAAATAACAAGAGTGAGGGTAGGGTTTTGAGAAATTGAGGGGATGATAAAGTATTGGATATTCATTTTGTATAATGGAAATGGGTGTATAATATGGAAGGATTGATCATTTAAGATATGTGGTCAAGAATTTAAGGTCAGATCAGTTAGCTTTGCCTTGTAAATTTCTACAGCAACATCCATCACTCTTATATAGGAACAAAGCAGGTAGATAGCTAAATTTAACAAGGGTTGTGGTTTTGCCAGGGAAATACTAGGGTGGGAAAGTGAGTAGGGAGATGAAGGTTGATGAAAGTAAGTGATACTAATGATAAATTGGTAAGCAATGAGGAAATGCGAAAAGAGAAATGTGGCTGATGCTGAAAAGTAGTAGAATTCACAGATTGGAGTTCAAAATTGAAGAATTTTTAGAGTTGGGTGTGTGTAGTTGTGTATACCTGCATGTGATGGAGGTACTTTGCTAGGAAGGATAATCAGTTGTAGCCCAAGAGAGGTATGTTATAAAATCAGGATTTCAGAGTTGCTGTAATTTTTTTTTAATTTTTTAATTAGTTTCTGCTTTATAACAAAGTGAATCAGTCATACATATACATCTGTTCCCACATCCCTTCCCTCATGCATCTCCCTCCCTCCCACCCTCCCCATCCCACCCCTCCAGGCGGTCACAAAGCACCGAGCTGATCTCCCTGTGCTCTGTGGCTGCTTCCCACTATCTATCTACCTTACGTTTGGTAGTGTATATATGTCCATGCCTCTCTTTCGCTTTGTCACAGCTTACCCTTCCCCCTCCCCATATCCTCAAGTCCATTCTCAAGTAGGTCTGTGTCTTTATTCCCGTTTTGCCCCTAGGTCCTTCATGACATTTTTTTTTTAAATTCCGTATATATGTGTTAGCATACGGTATTTGTCTTTCTCTTTCTGACTTACTTCACTCTGTATGACAGACTCTAGGTCTATCCACCTCATTACAAATAGCTCAGTTTCGTTTCTTTTTATGGCTGAGTAATATTCCATTGTATATATGTGCCACATCTTCTTTATCCATTCATCCGATGATGGACACTTAGGTTGTTTTCAGCTCCAGGCTATTGTGAATAGAGCTGCAATGAACATTTTGGTACATGTCTCTTTTGGAATTATGGTTTTCTCAGGGTATATGCCTAGTAGTGGGATTGCTGGGTCATATGGTAGTTCTATTTTTAGTTTTTTAAGGAACCTCCATACTGTTCTCCATAGTGGCTGTACCAATTCACATTCCCACCAGCAGTGCAAGAGTGTTCCCTTTTTTCCTCACCCTCTCCAGCATTTATTGTTTCTAGATTTCTTGATGATGGCCATTCTGACTGGTGTGAGATGATATCTCATTGTAGTTTTGATTTGCATTTCTCTAATGATTAATGATGTTGAGCATTCTTTCATTTGTTTGTTGGCAGTCTGTATATCTTCTTTGGAGAAATGCCTATTTAAGTCTTCTGCCCATTTTTGGATTGGGTTGTTTGTTTTTTTGCTATTGAGCTGCATGAGCTGTTTATAAATTTTGGAGATTAATCCTTTGTCAGTTGCTTCATTTGCAAATATTTTCTCCCATTCTGAGGGTTGTCTTTTGGTCTTGTTTATGGTTTCCTTTGCTGTGCAAAAGCTTTGAAGTTTCATTAGGTCCCATTTGTTTATCTTTGTTTTTATTTCCATTTCTCTAGGAGGTTGGTCCAAAAGGATCTTGCTGTGATTTATGTCATAGAGTGTTCTACCTATGTTTTCCTCTAAGAGTTTGATAGTTTCTGGCCTTACATTTAAGTCTTTAATCCATTTTGAGCTTATTTTTGTGTATGGTGCTAGGGAATGATCTAATCTCAAACTTTTACATGTCCCTGCCCAGTTTTCCCAGCACCACTTATTGAAGAGGCTGTCCTTTCTCCACTGTACATTCCTGCCTCCTTTATCAAAGATAAGTTGGCCATATGTGCGTGCGTTTATCTCTGGGCTTTCTATCCTGATCCACTGATCTATCTTTCTGTTTTTATGCCAGTACCACACTGTCTTGATTACTGTAGCTTTGTAGTATAGTCTGAAGTCAGGGAGCCTGATTCCTCCAGCTCCGTTTTTCGTTCTCAAGATTGCTTTGGCTATTCGGGGTCTTTTGTTTTTCCAAACAAATTTTGAAATTTTTTGTTCTAGTTCTGTGAAAAATGCCAGTGGTAGTTTGATAGGGATTGCATTGAATCTGTAGATTGCTTTGGGTAGTAGAGTCATTTTCACAATATTGATTCTTCCAATCCAGGAGCATGGTATATCTCTCCATCTATTTGTATCATCTTTAATTTCTTTCATCAGTGTCTTATAATTTTCTGCATACAGGTCTTTTGTCTCCTTAGGTAGGTTTATTCCTAGATATTTTATTCTTTTTGTTGCAATGGTAAATGGGAGTGTTTTCTTGATTTCATTTTCAGATTTTTCATCATTAGTGTACAGGAATGCCAGAGATTTCTGTACATTAATTTTGTATCCTGCTACTTTACCAAATTCATTGATTAGTTCTAGTAGTTTTTCGGTAGCATCTTTAGGATTCTCTATGTATAGTATCATGTCATCTGCAAACAGTGACAGCTTTACTTCTTCTTTTCCAATTTGGATTCCTTCTATTTCCTTTTCTTCTCTGATTGCTGTGGCTAAAACTTCCAAAACTAGGTTGAATAAGAGTGTTGAGAGTGGGCAGCCTTGTCTTGTTCCTGATCTTAGTGGAAATGGTTTCAGTTTTTCACCATTGAGGACAATGTTGGCTGTGGGTTTGTCATATATGGCCTTTATTATGTTGAGGAAAGTTCCCTCTATGCCTACTTTCTGCAGGGTTTTTATCATAAATGGGTGTTGAATTTTGTCGAAAGCTTTCTCTGCATCTATTGAGATGATCATATGGTTTTTCTCCTTCAACTTGTTAATATGGTGTATCACACTGATTGATTTGCGTATATTGAAGAATCCTTGCATTCCTGGAATAAACCCCACTTGATCATGGTGTATGATCCTTTTAATGTGCTGTTGGATTCTGTTTGCTAGTATTTTGTTGAGGATTTTTGCATCTATGTTCATCAGTGATATTGGCCTGTAGTTTTCTTTCTTTGTGACATCCTTGCCTGGTTTTGCTATCAAGGTGATGGTGGCCTCGTAGAATGAGTTTGGGAGTGTTCCTTCCTCTGATATTGTTTGGAAGAGTTTGAGAAGGATGGGTGTTAGCTCTTCTCTAAATGTTTGATAGAATTCGCCTGTGAAGCCATCTGGTCCTGGGCTTTTGTTTGATGGAAGATTTTTAATCACAGTTTCTATTTCAGTGCTTGTGATTGGTCTATTCATATTTTCTATTTCTTCCTGAGTCAGTCTTGGCAGGTTGTGCATTTCTAAGAATTTGTCCATCTCTTCCAGGTTGTCCATTTTATTGGCAAAGAGTTGCTCGTAGTAATCTCTCATGATCTTTTGTATTTCTGCAGTGTCAGTTGTTACTTCTCCTTTTTCATTTCTAATTCTATTGATTTGAGTCTTCTCCCTTCTTTTCTTGATGAGTCTGGCTAATGGTTTATCAATTTTGTTTATCTTCTCAAAGAACCAGCTTTTAGTTTTATTGATCTTTGCTATCGTTTCCTTCATTTCTTTTTCATTTATTTCCGATCTGATTTTTATGATTTCTTTCCTTCTGCTAACTTTGGGGTGTTTTTGTTCTTCTTTCTCTAATTGCTTTAGGTGCAAGGTTAGGTTGTTTATTCGAGATGTTTCCTGTTTCTTAAGGTGGGATTGTATTGCTATAAACTTCCCTCTTAGAACTGCTTTTGCTGCATCCCATAGGTTTTGGGTCGTCGTGTCTCCATTGTCATTTGTTTCTAGGTATTTTTTAATTTCCTCTTTGATTTCTTCAGTGATCACTTCGTTATTAAGTAGTGTATTGTTTAGCCTCCATGTGTTTGTATTTTTTACAGCTCTTTTCCTGTAATTGATATCTAGTCTCATAGCATTGTGGTGAGAAAAGACACTTGATACAATTTCAATTTTCTTAAATTTACCAAGGCTGGATTTCTGACCCAAGATATGATCTATCCTGGAGAATGTTCCATGAGCACTTGAGAAAAATGTGTATTCTGTTGTTTTTGGATGGAATGTCCTATAAATATCAATTAAGTCCATCTTGTTTAATGTATCATTTAAAGCTTGTGTTTCCTTATTTATTTTCATTTTGGAAGATCTGTCCATTGGTGAAAGTGGGGTGTTAAAGTCCCCTACTATGATTGTGTTATTGTCGATTTCTCCTTTTATGGCTGTTAGTATTTGCCTTATGTATTGAGGTGCTCCTATGTTGGGTGCATAAATATTTACAATTTTTATATCTTCTTCTTGGATCGATCCCTTGATCATTATGTAGTGTCCTTCTTTGTCTCTTCTAGTAGTCTTTATTTTAAAGTCTATTTTGTCTGATATGAGAATTGCTACTCCAGCTTTCTTTTGGTTTCCATTTGCATGGAATATCTTTTTCCATCCCCTTACTTTCAGTCTGTATGTGTCTCTAGGTCTGAAGTGGGTCTCTTGTAGACAGCATATATATGGGTCTTGTTTCTGTATCCATTCAGCCAATCTGTGTCTTTTGGTGGGAGCATTTAGTCCATTTACATTTAAGGTAATTATCGATATGTATGTTCCTATTCCCATTTTCTTAATTGTTTTGGGTTCGTTATTGTAGGTCTTTCCCTTCTGTTGTGTTTCTTGCCTAGAGAAGTTCCTTTAGCATTTGTTGTAAAGCTGGTTTGGTGGTGCTGAACTCTCTCAGCTTTTGCTTGTCTGTAAACGTTTTAATTTCTCCTTCAAATCTGAATGAGATCCTTGCTGGGTAGAGTAATCTTGGTTGCAGGTTTTTCTCCTTCATCACTTTAATTATGTCCTGCCACTCCCTTCTGGCTTGTAGAGTTTCTGCTGATAGATCAGCTGTTATCCTGATGGGGATTCCCTTGTGTGTTATTTGTTGTTTTCGCCTTGCTGCTTTTAATATGATTTCTTTGTGTTTAATTTTTGACAGTTTGATTAATATGTGTCTTGGCGTATTTCTCCTTGGATTTATTCTGTATGGGACTCTCTGTGCTTCCTGGACTTGATTAACTATTTCCTTTCCCATATTAGGGAAGGTTTCAACTATAATCTCTTCAAATATTTTCTCAGTCCCTTTCTTTTTCTCTTCTTCTTCTGGAACCCCTATAATTCGAATGTTGGTGCGTTTAATCGTGTCCCAGAGGTCTCTGAGACTGTCCTCTGTTCTTTTCATTCTTTTTTCTTTATTTTGCTCTGCAGCAGTTATTTCCACTATTTTATCTTCCACCTCACTTATCCGTTCTTCTACTTCAGTTTTTCTGCTATTGATCCCATCTAGAGTATTTTTTATTTCATGTATTGTGTTTTTAATCGATGCTTGATTCATCTTTAGTTCTTCTAGGTCCTTGTTAACTGTTTCTTGCATTTTGTCTATTCTATTTCCAAGATTTTGGATCTGGGAAATAGAATCTTGGATCATCTTTACCATCATTATTCTGAATTCTTTTTCAGGTAGACTGCCTATTACGTCTTCATTTGTTAGGTCTGGTGGGTTTTTAACTTGTTCCTTCTCCTGCTGTGTGTTTTTCTGTCTTCTCATTTTGCTTATGTTACTGTGTTTGGGGTCTCCTTTTTGCAGGCTGCAGGTTCGTAGTTCCCATTGTTTTTGGTGTCTGTCCCCAGTGGCTAAGGTTGGTTTAGTGGGTTGTGTAGGCTTCCTGGTGGAAGGTACTAGTGCCTGTGTTCTGGTGAATGAGGCTGGATCTTGTCTTTCTGGTGGGCAAGTCCACGTCTGGTGGTGTGTTTTGGGGTGTCTGCGGACTTTTTATGATTTTAGGCCACCTCTCTGCTAATGGGTGGCGTTGTGTTTCTGTCTTGCTAGTTGTTAGGCATAGGGTGTCCAGCACTGTAGCTTGCTGGTCATTGAGTGAAGCTGGGTGCTGGTGTTGAGATGGAGATCTGTGGAAGATTTTCGCCGTTTGATATTATGTGGAGCGGGGTGGTCTCTTGTGGACCAGTGTCCTGAAGTTGGCTCTCCCACCTCAGAGGCACAGCACTAACTCCTGGCTCCTCAATTTGGGATGATTTGTTGTCTATTCATGTATTCCACAGATGCAGGGTACATCAAGTTGATTGTGGAGATTTAATCCGCTGCTTCTGAGGCTGCTGGGAGAGGTTTCCCTTTCTCTTCTTTGTTCTCACAGCTCCTGGGTCTCAGCTTTGGATTTGGAGTAGCAATTCTCATATCAGACAAAATAGACTTTAAAATAATGACTTACAAGGGACAAAGCAGGACACCACATAATGATCAAGGGATCGATCCAAGAAGAAGATATAACACTTGTAAATATTTATACACCCAACATAGGAGCACCTCAATACATAAGACAAATACTAACAGCCATAAAAGGGGAAATCGACAGTAACACAATCATAGTAGGCGACTTTAACACCCCACTTTCAACAATGGACAGATCATCCAAAATGAAAAAAAATAAGGAAACACAAGCTTTAAATGATACATTAAACAAGATGGACTTAATTGATATTTATAGGACATTCCATCCAAAAACGTCCAGAGATAAACCCATGTACACATGGTCACCTTATCTTGATAAAGGAGGCTAGAGTATACAATGGAGGAAAGACAGCCTCTTCAATAAGTGGTGCTGGGAAAACTGGACAGCTACATGGAAAAGAATGAAATTAGAATACTCCCTAATGCCATACACAAAAATAAACTCAAAATGGATTAAAGACCTTAATGTAAGGCCAGACATACTAAAACTCTAAGAGGAAATAAAAGAAGAACACTCTTTTGAGATAAATCACAGTAAGATCTTGTTTGACCCACCTCCTAAAGAAATGGAAACAAAACTAAAAATAAACAAATGGGACCGAGTGAAACTTAAAAGCTTTTGCACAGCAAAGGAAACCATAAACAAGATGAAAAGACAACCCTCAGAATGGGAGAAAATATTTGCAAACGAAGCAACTGACAAAGGATTAGTCTCCAAAATTTACAAGCAGCTCATGCAGCTCAATATCAAAAACACAAACCACCCAATCCAAAAATGGGCAGAAGACCTAAATAGACATTTTTCCAAAGAAGATACACAGATTGCCAACAAACACATGAAAGAATGCTCAATGTCGTTAATCAGTAGAGAAATGCAAATCAAAACTACAATGCGGTATCATCTCACACCGGTCAGAATGGCCATCATCAAAAAATCTACAAACAATAAATGGACAACCTGGAAGAAATGGACAAATTCTTAGAGAAGGTGTGGAGAAAAGGGAACCCTCATACACTGTTGGTGGGAATGTAAATTGATACATTCACTAAGGAGAACAGTATGGAGGTTCCCTAAAAAACTAAAAATAGAACTACCATATGACCCAGCAATCCCACTATGGGGCATATATCCTGAGAAAACCATAATTCAAAAAGAGTCATGTACCACAATGTTCATTGCAGCTCTATTTACAATAGCCAGGACTTGGAAGGAACCTAAGTGTCCATCAACAGATGAATGGATAAAGAAGATGTGGCACATGTATACAATGGACTATTAGTGAGCCATAAAAAGGAACGAAACTGAGTTATTTGTAGTGAGGTGGATGGACCCAGAGTCTGTCATACAGAGTGAAGTAAGTCAGAAAGAGAAAAACAAATACCGTATGCTAACACATATATATGGAATTTCTAAAAAAAAATGGTCATGAGGAACCTAGGGGCAAGACGGGAAAAAAGACCCAGACCTGGGCTTCCCTGGTGGCATACTGGTTGAGAATCCGCCTGCCGATGCAGGGGACACGGGTTCGTGCCCCGGTCTGGGAGGATCCCACATGCCGCGGAGCGGCTGGGCCCGTGAGCCATGGCCACTGAGCCTGCACGTCCGGAACCTGTGCTCCACAACGGGAGAGACCACAACAGTGAGAGGCCCGCGTACCGAAAAAAAAAAAAAAAGTCGCAGACCTACTAGAGAATGGACTTGAGGACACGGGGAGGGGGAAGGGTAAGCTGGGACAAAGTGAGAGAGTGGCATGGACATATATACACTACCAAATGTAAAACAGATAGCTAGTGGGAAGCAGCCACATAGCACAGGGAGATCAGCTCAGTGCTTTTTGACCACCTAGAGGGGTGGGATAGGGAGGGTGGGAGCGAGGGAGACGCAAGGGGGAGGGGATGTGGGTATATACGTATATGTATAGCTGATTCACTTTGTTATAGAGCAGAAACTAATACACCATTGTAAAGCAATCATACTCCAGTAAAGATGTTAAAAAAAAAAAGTGTGTTTGTTCAAAATAAATAAATAAATAACTTTCCTAACTGCTTAGGAAAGTTATTTCTCCTTCCTATGAAATGAAAAATGATCTATAAGGGCACTTAGTATTGACTATAAATTCCAGTTCTGTCAGTGATGGTATATGGCGCACGAGGGACACCCAAGTTAGGGAGCTTTTGGTTAATTTCCCTGGGCCATATAGAGCAAAGTGTTCTCTCAAATACTCTCTGGAAATTCGGAGCCTCAAATATGTTTGCCACCTTCCCCCAAGTCATCACACTTATTAACATCCTTTTCTTATTTTTCTAGAAGCAGGAGCTTCTAGCAGATCTTTTCCCTTTGTGAAAGGATGTATTTCTGTGTGAGGTGAATCTGGGCCGCCTTAATCTGTCCTCTAATGTTCACCTCAGTAGCACTCTACCTGGTTGATAATATCTTTGAGGCCAACTTCCTGTAATGTTTTTCTTTTTCTTTTCTTTTTTTTTTACCTTAGGAGCACTGTATAACAAAAACTCCATTAAAGATGCAAAATCAAAGTGAGCCATGAAGCAAGACACGCTGGGGCCTATCAGCATTCCTAAGCGTGTTCAAGGTGAAAGCATTTCAGAGGGAGTTAAACAACAGTCATTATAGCTATCTTTGTTGACCTCTGACTCTATATGCCAGTCACTGTGTTTGACATACATTAATTCTCATAAAACTTCTGTCATGTTGACATTATTATCTCCCTTTTACAAATGGGGAAAGAGGTTCACATAAATTAAATGACTTTCTCAGGGCAACAGCTAGCAAGTTTCAGGGCTGGATTTGTATCCAAAATAAAGTGGGCTTTGTTTGGTTTTTTGACTCTATTTTCTGCTTAGTAGTACTGCATACATTTATTATTTATATGTATTAAAAAGGATAAAATAAGTTTGGACTCCTCTCTCACACAACATGAAGTTCTGTATGATCTAAAGATAAAAATGTTGAAGTAAAATATATATATTATGGAAAACGTATGTATAATCTAGGAGTCAAGAAAAATTTCTGTGCAAGCTGGAAAACCTAGACACTCTGGAGAAATGACTGACATATTTGAGTGCTTAAAACTTAAAATGTAATCATATGGCAAACGTAAAGGTAAATAAAACCAGAAGACAATTAATAGAGGAACATATATTTGTAAGACACACAACAGATAAAGGGTTCAATATCCAACATATAAAAATTTCCTACACATTAATAAGAAAAGACAAACACCCTAATTGAAAGTGGTTAAAAAGGGTAAAAAGGGCTGTTCAAGGAGGCAGAAAACCCCCTTGCCAATAAACAAGTGAAATTACTCAACTTTACTAGCAATCAGGCATATTGAAATTAAATTAACAAGGAAATATCACTTTAAGACCATTAAACATGTTATCACACATTGCTGGAGTGTTGTGGAGGTTAATATGTTATCTCATACATTTGCCGAGGGAAATGTGCAGTATATTAAAGCCATTTGGAAGTCAATCTGGCAACCCCTATTAAAATTAAGAATTTACATAAACTTTAACTTAGCAATTCCATTTCCGGGGCCTTCTTCCATAGAAGATAAAAGCACGGGTATATAACAGTGAATATGAACAAAATAAATTTTACGTATATATTCAGATTAATTGCAACGTTTTTCCTAGTAGCCAAAAAACTGGAATCAACTTGAATGTCCTCAATAGAGGAATGGTTTAATAAGTTGTCTTTCACTCAAACCATTGCATTTTACATAACTAGCTTAAAAAGGGTGTTAAGTCTATACCAGACGATGTGGAAAACATTTCTCTGAAATGTTTCTAAGTGAGAAAAACTACGTGCAGTAAAGAGTAAAATAGTACCCCTATATGTTTTTATGCATACATATGTATGTTACCTTATTTATGAACATAGACAAAGATATGCAAAGATTCACACCAGGCTTTTAACACTGCTTATCCAGTGGAGGAGTGGCTAATGAAGTGTAAAAATCCTATAGATGTACAGGCTTTCTCAATATTTATGTATATGTATGTATATATATATATATATATATATAATTCTCAACATTTATATATAATTGCTTTATGTAAATGCACATGTAAATTACATATGTGTAAAGCCATGTACAAAGAGATAGTTGCTGAAAGTGTGCATATCATAGAGAGTGTTTTGAGTTTTTAGTGTTTAGGGTTCTTTTTTTTTAACTTTCTTTCTTGTACTTTGAGTTTTTCAAAATAAAAATTTTACATGATTTTAAGTTTAACATTTTCTAAAGCCAACATTATAGAGCAGGTTAAGGAAATGATCCAGTATCTACAGAATGATTTGATTGTTCAGTCCTCCAGCAGTTCATCAAACTACATTGAGCAGCAACCGTGACATTGTGTCAGGTGTGTTAAAGTGGTTGGGATTACAGAGATGAATGAAATATGCTCCTTCTTGTTGTATATTACAACAAGACAAACATATAAATGAACCATTCTAATACAATATGGCTATTGCTTTAATATAAGAATTTGTAGGACCATAGGGGCAATGAACTCTGCAGGCATTGGTGGTAGAGAGGCTTCAGAGGGAAAGAACCATTTGAGCTTAGCCTTAAAGACTGAGGATGCTTTCATCACTCACCAGCCTTAGGTGGGGAAGGGAAAGCAATCCCTTCAAAGAGGAAGGAATCAACATCTAGTCCTATTTCATTCATCAAGAATGTGGAGGAGGAAGTAAACAGTTTATTATTTATAGTCTCAAATGATGGTAATGTGTGGAAGATGGGCAAATGGAACAAGAGACTTTGGAAGAGTCCTGATCAGGAACTAATAAAATGAGAACCTGCTTTGAAACATGCAAGCAGGTTTTTCTGAGGGAAGAACTCAAAGCTGCATTTAATGAAAGGAAGCAACTGTCAAAGCAATCTGACTAAGTTCAGTACATTAGGCTTGCAGTTGAGGAAGAAATATGGGTTGCTGTTCATTTAGGACCTGTGGAAGAGGTTGGAGAAAAGGGGATAGGTATTCAAGCAATGATTCATTAGGTAGAAAGAAGAGAATGTTAGAAATCAGACACTACTGCCACTTACTGAATAAATTCATCATAAGCCATATACAGACACATTATAAAGTATCTCAAGGTACCAGAATGCTTGACCATTGAGGTAAGGTGCCCCAAAATACTGTGTCTTCAAGGAAAACACAAGGGTTCAGTACTCATGCGTTAGCAGCAGTTAACATAAGACACACTAGCTTTTGGGGAGTGGGGGAGAAAGAAGCAAGGATTATGCATGTATGTATTTATATCATAGATGATAACAACAGAAGCCATTTAATCAAATGTTTATTATTGGCCTAATATAATGTCAGGTGTTTTACATAAATTACCTCATTTAATCCCAGCATGGCTCTAAGATCTAGATACATGTTACTATCATTCCCTTTTTACAGATGAGGAAACTAAGTCTTACAGGAGTTAAAAAACGTACTCAAGGTCAAATAGCTTTTAGGTGGTGAAGCTGTAAATTGAGATCGGACTTTAAATCCTATGCTCCCAACTGCTCAACTAGACACTAAGTTATATTCCCCCTGCTAAACCCTAGTCCCAGCCATCATCATATCACACCTGTATTGTCCCAACAGCCTGTCAGCCCTCTGGTCCTACACAGTTCACAACATCCAGTGAACTTTCTAAAACATACATCAGACGACATCACTTTCCTTTATCAAACCATCCAGTGGCCCTCCACTGCACGTAAGATAAAATCCAAGTTCTTACCCTGCAGGTCCCTATGTGACCACATCTCTGCCAGCCTCTCCAGTCTCGGTCATCAATCTCCGCTCTGCACCTCTCTGACTGCACTCCAGTCACTCACCCTTCTGCTCTTCCTCAACACACTCTTCTCGTTCTGGCCTCACGGCATTGCTACTTGCTAGTCTACCTAAAATGCTCTTCTTCAAAGTCTTCACACAGCTGACTCGACCTCATTATTCAGATCTTGATTCAAATATCATCTCCTTAGAGAAGGTTCCCCACACCAACAACAAGAACGACCCCTTTGCCCATGAAAACAGAAGTTACTTGAGGACAGGAACTATTGATTTCATGTTCTTCACTCTAATTCCAGAACCAAGAGTAATATCTGACACCTACTAGGCACTCAGGACATATTTCTTTCCTGAAATACTGGTATCTTTTTTAAAGTGTCATACTCATATGCCTATGAGTATATCTACATATATATATATATTTATGGATATGTGAGCTTGTTGTCACCTCACAGAAGTGGAATGTACATCCCTCACCCAAAATTTGGTTTGAATGTCAAGACTAATGATGCCACACATATACCAAGAAGGTATGAAAAGGATTATTACTCACATAATGAGTTATGCATCAAAAATGCAGTTAGACCAAAAAAAAGAAAAAAAGAAAAAACTGGTAACTGTGAAGTGATGGGTAATTAGATGGTTGTGATTCTTTCATTCTATAGATATAGGTATAGATATAGAAATAATCGAAACATCAAGTCCTTCTCCTTAAGAATATACAAGTTTTATTTATCCATTATACCTCAATAAAACTGAAAAAAATGGGTTCAGTGTCAATGACAACTTACCCATCGTGTTTGTCTGATAACTAAAACATTGCATGGTTTATTTAATTTAATTTGGACTTGTTTATGTAAGCCATTATGGCACCTGCAGCATGAGACCAATAAGAAAGATGAACGTTCCATTGAATATCTAGTACTATCAAGAGCTAGTACTATATATTCTGAGAAGTGAAATGAGTGCCTTAGTCTCTCTATCAATGTGCAGAACTTCAAAGAAGGTAAAGAGTGCTATGGTGAGACACTGTATTGTGGCTTTAATATGTGCAGGAGATGTGTGACCTTGATTTATATTTTGGGTATCCGTGAGGCAAGAGATTCTATGAGTTCTTTACCCCAAATGAGGCAACCTTGGAGAAGGAATTGTTTTCATTGGCCAGAACAGATGGTCAGACCGCTGGCAGTGGCCCAAAGATCTATAAAAATGTGAAGATGAGGCCAATTGTTGGCTAAGACATGGCCAAGTGCTAAGATAACTGGCTAAAGTTTGGCCAACTGAGCTGATCCTGTGTCCTGTCCTTTATCAGGAACATTCTGATTAAGAGATGAAAAGCAGCAAGAGTCAAGCAAGCTCCATTAAGTGTGACAGTGGCAATGCCATTGGTTAAGTGAATGAACCCCCTTTGGTATTCACTGTGTTGAGCCTAAGGGGCTCCCCAGGTATCCAAGTGTTCTAAGAGATGACCTCCACTAGCACTGAGGCATCCGGCAATGGACCCAGCACAGGGGACGTTACCCTCTCCTGAAAGTAGGGTATGCAGAGAGCCCAGGTTCAGCTCCATCCTGTAGCAAGGAGGCCTCACTAGCTGTGCTGGGCTTGCAGGGTGCTGTTTCCATGATCAAAGGCCTAACGGGCAGCTGTATACTGAGGGTCACAGGTTCAGGACCTGAGATAGTCTATATTTCCAGGAAAGTCCAGTATGCACCCACCAATTGCTACACTAATGGCATACAGCATTGGGCCAAGGAAGGTAGTTCCTTGTATCAGAAGCCCATGCAACTAACGGCCATCACTGATGGTAGAGGGACTCCAAGATATATGAGAGAAGGTTGCTAAAGCTCCCACAGTGAAGGAATCCCGGGGGGCCGTAACAGGAATGCCTGTTCTATGGACATTCAGGCAGATTCTAGTATCTTTTTACAGGGGGTCTCATTCAAGTTGGGCCTATTTGCAAGTTACAGAACAAAAAAAAAGCTTTGTAAATGAGGAGTGTTGCCTCCAGAATCTAAACATGTCGAAAACATGTTGGGCTTGTTTTAACAATGTGGGTCCTAAGAAGACTAAAAGCTGTTTCTTGACACTGTCAGGACTGGAGCAGCCCTCAACTTACTAAATAATTTTCAGGAGCTTAACTGAAGTGGTGGGGCCCTGTACTATGGGTCTCATGTGAATCTCCTCAAAGGAGGATGTCATTAGTGTGATGTCATAACTGTGTACCCGAAAAAAGTTAGAGCTGGTTAAAATATTGCCTGTGAAGACTATGTGAGATGGCAGGCGTGGAGACTGAGCCCATTGAGTACCCAGGTGAAGGTGTATTGTGTCCCTTTAAAGGTGAAGGTTAACTGCAGCTGAGAGGTTGTTGAACTAGGCACTGAATAGAACATGCTAGCCAAATACTTTGCTCTAACTGCAAAGTATTTACCAGTTACTTATTTATTATTGGGTGGAATCAGTCCTTTCAATAGGTGGGGCCATGACGCCAAGGGTACGAATTCACACTGAGGCACCGGTCCTGTTTTGCCGGGTTTAAGAACAAGTAAAACTTGGCTGTTAAATGCAGCAGAAGTGGGGATAACCACACTTTCTCTAAATAGGTCTTATATAATGGGTTTCAATCTGTGAAAACCGTGCTTTCATTTAGATTGAACCTTTTCTTAAACACTGAGGTGAAAGGTATTATTTTAACTAGGGGGAAAGGTCCATAGGGTCCCATAGTTTTCAAGCTGATTATAAGGGCCAGAGACTTAACTTGATTACTTATTGGGTCAGGTTCTCCACGTGCACTAGAGGATATTTTAGGGTAATGGATGTCTTGGCTATGGAAAAGTTAGGCACGGAAATAATTCGGATGGTTCAGGTTAGGCATATCTGTTTCTATTTTATGTTCACCTACTCCCTGGCTGGGAGTGGATGAACATAAAGTGTGGCCAGATGTGGGCCAGAAGGGGAAGGGGAATTAATGAGGCTTCAAAACTGTCCATTGTCAAACATCAAAAGTGGAATCAGATTATGACACACACTGCCACCACCCATACAGCACCCCTCTCCCCATCTGGGACCTCCCAAACACACACGGAAACACCAAGTCCATTTCCTCCTCACCAGCAGGATAAAGTGTTCAGGAAGAAATCTGTCTTCAGAGCTCAGTCCTCACCCAGTCCTTATTCCCGGTGTCTGGCTAACTATGGACTGGCTGGTTTGGGCCCCAAACTGGCAGGATACTACCTCCCTCCCTTCTCACACGCCTGCCCCTTCCTGCCTTCCTTCAGTCCCCATCACCGAAGAACAGACAGAGATACACACACATCTTTCTACAACAGCTTGTACATCAATAGCTGAGGGCTTTTTTATTTGGTCTCTACACAGGTGACCATGTCTCCAGTGCTTTCTCTGGAGAGACAACAGAGACAGCAAGGTCTCAGTCACCTGATAGACCCAGGGCAGCACTTTATGAACTGCTGGAAGAGCCCTCTGGGACGTTTTCATCCTCCTCTGGCTCTTTAGTCATTGTTGTACTCCGCCAGTAATAGAATGCTAGCATCTTTGACTTCTTCTGTGTAGAACCTCTTCCCGAATTCTGACGACGGACTGATTTTGTTAACTTGACCACCTCCTGAATCTGGACGGAAAACAAAGTGATACAGAGAGATATTGATTTGGGGAAAGAGGATGGGAAGGAGAACTTTGAGAGAATGGGTGTGGATTGAGAAGGGGTTTGTGCCAGGGAAGGGCTGGGTAAGTCTTGGGTGGGGGATGAAGTGGAGGCACGTGAGTCGGGTAATCTGACCTCTTCCATCTTATAGCCCTGGAGTGGAGAATTCACCCTCTCCCTTCTGCGTTGGCCCCCCGGTGTTTGTTGCTCTGACCTCTCGGTGTTTGTCCGTGCATCACGGTTAGGCTCCTGGGGGACTGTAGTTTCCTCTGCCATGTCAGTAGCAACAGTGTGCTCTACTCCAAGGCTCCTGGCCTCTCTATATATAACCTGCCAGGACAATGAAGAGCCACACCCATCAGCTTTGATTGGTCAGCCAATGGTAGCGCTGGGGTGGCTGTGACATCACAAAGCACTACCCTTGAAGATACGTGGGCGGAGGGGAGTGGTGCAGAAGAGTCTACGTGCTCTGGGTAGAGAAAGGGAGTGCTTCCTCAACACCCAGTAAAGAGCCTTCCCAAATTGACCTTCCACTCTTCCTCATCTTCTCTGGTTCAGTCCTTGTGGTGCACATTTTAGGGAGAAGGTGTTCCCTCCAAACCATTCCACATGGCCACCCCCATTCAGTGTTTAATTCTGTTGTCTCCCAGATCTCATCACCTGGTATTGTGTGGTTTTTAAAAACTTTTTATTTTAGAACAGTTTTAGGTTTACAGAGTAATTGTGAAGATCATATTCATACACTCCACAACAAATTTCCCTTCTTAACATTGTACGTTAGTATGGTACAATTGTTCAACTTAGTGAACCAACACTGAAACAGTATTATTAACTAAAGTCTGTACTTCATCAGAATTCCTTTTTTTTTTTAAATGTTGAGCCTTCTTTTAATTAATTTACTTTTATTTTTGGCTGTGTTGGGTCTTCGTTTCTGTGCGTGGGCTTTCCCTAGATGTGGCAAGCAGGGGCCACTCTTCATCGTGATGGGCGGGCCTCTCACTGTCGCGGCCTCTCTTGTTGCGGAGCACAGGCTCCAGATGCGCAGGCTCAGCGGCTGTGGCTCACGGGCCTAGTTGCTCTGCGGCATGTGGGATCTTCCCAGATCAGGGCTCGAACCCGTGTCCCCTGCATCATCAGGCAGATTCTCAACAACTGTGCCACCGTGGAAGCCCCAGATTGCCTTATTTTTTACCTAATATTCTTCTTCGGTCCCAGGATCCCAAACAAGATTCTACATTCAATTTAGTCATTCCTTGTTATAACTTCTTAGGCTCCTCTTGGCTGTGACAGTTTTTTAGACTTCTTGTTTTTGAAGACTTTGACAGTTTGGGGTCTTGTGTTTTGTCTTTTACATTAGGTCTGCAGATGTTATTGCTCTTATAGGTAAAAGTTTTTATAAATTTCCTCTTCCAGAGAACCTCAAATCAACTCAGTACCATCAGTGTTATGGACTTCCCCGTGGCAATGGTTGAACTAATCTCTTGGCTTTGTCACAGAGGTGACACAAATGTTTTTCTCTTGAGGTCTGAGGATCAGGATCATTTTTATTTATGACAGAGGCACAGGGGCAGCAGCAGAAGCATTTTGTAAGGTACTAGTGAGTCATTTACTTTTAGAAGTATGACCTCAGCATCCCACATAGTTAACGGCTCTTCCTCCACACGAGTGACCATCCAATGGACCTGTATATTGAACAGACTGTCAGTCTTTCTCCTGAGCTCTATATAGAAAGGGGGCCAACATGAGGTTGAGACACAACCAGTGTCCACAAGGTAAGAGTCATTTCTTTGAGGTTAGTATCAGTCGCACCTTAGTTTGGAATTGAAACACGTGATTCAACCTGAGAATCACAAATAGGTCCAGGTTGAGACACAGGATTCAGGACTGCTTTAAGGAAGGTCCCAATCCAATAATCCTTTCACTATATGCCAAGTGGCTAAACTGACTTATGTTGGTCAAAGCTTTAGCAGACACTCAGTAGGACTAACAAATGCAGCACAAAGAAGCATGTTCAAAGCACAAGCTAGCCAGCAGGCCGTAGCCCAAGTGCCTGTTCACCAGCATAGAGCAGAGCCAGTTAGAAAGCCAAAGCAAGAGAAGAAAGACCCCCGGTGGTAAGGGATAGCACCTTGATGTCCTGCTCACAGGACCAGTTGTTGTAATCACACCACAGAGACAGGATGGACCCTTCAACCCAAATTCGGTTTGGATGTCGAGACTGATAACACATACACCTAGAGAGTATGAAAAACCTTACTACATAAGGAGGCTTTCTGGGGAGAGCAGGGCAGGCTCTCAAGCAGGTTCAAGAATGGCTTGAGAGAGCAGAAGAAGGAGACTGGCTTGGCTTTTATGGTGGTGAGGGGATGACGCTGGAGTGTTCCCACACACAGGTCAGGTTTTGCACAGCCTGAACTTCCTCCTGGCCCACAGAAGAGAGAGTACCTGAGCTTTCTTATCCGATCTAGGGAAGCAGGGGAAGAGGCAGTGGTAGGGCTCTTTTATAGAATAATGTTGTGTAAATGCAAGGTGTTTAGCACAGTTTAGAATTCTCATAACCATTATAACCACACTCATATTGTTTTCAGTTAAACTACGTTTCACTAGATTAGTATTTCCCAAATTATGGTCCTTTAAATATTATTTAAGGTGGCTTAGAATTATCTTGGTTCATCACAGAGAAACTGTGTAGAAAGAGAAAAGACTGCTAGCCTCAGGAGGTCTGACACACTGGTCACAGAAGAGCAGACTTCATTGTACTATCTGCTGAATTATGAGGGGTTTCTAACATGTTTCCCATCCTGGGTGACTACTGTAGCACCCAAAGACTGTAATAATAATTACCGAAACTAACATTTATTGACTACTAACACTATGTAGGAATTATGCTAAATACCCATATACATATTTAATCCTCGTCACAACCCTATTGAGATAAGTGGCAAAAGAGTGGTTTCTGTCATTTCTGCCAGGACATCTCCATTCCAATTGCAGAAGCAGAAAAGAGCATATAGGAGGGCACATGGGAATATTTATGGGCCAGGCTCAAAAGGGGTATGCATTACTCCTGCTCACATTTCCTTGGTAAACACTCACATAGCCACATCTAACTACAAGAGAAAATGAGAAATGTAGTCTACCTGGTAGAAGAGGAGAACTTAAATGTTGGAGATAAGCTAGCAATCTCTGTCTCCACCATCTTGTTCATCACTCTACCCAGTATTTACAGTAGAGCCTGGCACATAGTAGGTGGCCATGAATATTTCTGTTGAATGAATGGGTTTCAACTTTTTTGGTCAGTTATGGGGATCAAAAACATATAGAACTTGGTTAAGCAATGGTTTCCTAGATATGACACAAAAAGCACAAGCAACAAAGAAAGAGTAAATTGGACTATATCAAAATTTTAAAATGTTTTCTTCTGCAAAAAAATACCATGAAGAAAGCAAAAGGCACACTAAAGAGAGATCCTGGCAAATCATATATTTAATAAAAGTGTAGTATCCAGAATACAGAAAGAACTCTTACAACTCAACAACAAAAATACAAACAACCCAACTGAAAATCAGGTAAAGGACTTAAATAGACATTGTGCTAATGAAGATATACAAATAGCCAACAAACATATGAAAATATGCTCAATACCATTAGTCGTTAGGGAAATGCAAATCAAAACCACGATGAGATGCCACTTCATACCCACTAGGAAGGCTATAACTTTTTTAAAAAGAAAATAACAAGTATTGACAAGGATGTAGAGAAATTGAAACACTCATACACGTCTGGTGGGAACATATAATGATACAGCCTCTGTGGAAAACATTTTGGCAGTTACTCAACAAGTTAAACATAGACTTGCCATATTACCCAGTAACTCTACTCCTAGGTATATAATGAAAAGAGTTGAAAAGGAGGGAACAACAGCAACAACAACAACAACAACAAAAAAAACAGGTGAATTGAGCAACACAAAAGCAAAGGGCAGATAACGTTTCAAGAAGTAAAAAATGGACAACTTTATTAAATACTTTTACAGGTAATATAGGGACAGACAAATGACGATTGAACTTGTTAGTAGAGAGGTCATTGGTAAATTTGATAAGAAGGAAATTGAAAGAGTGGAAAATATTTTAATATAAACCTGGATGTGTATTAAGGAGAAAATGTGAGATTAGAAAGTGAGGGGCGGATAGACAATTTCTTTTGCGAGTTTTGGTGCTAAGGGGAGGAGAAATATGGGACTATAGCTGGAGGGGGATTTGGTATTAAGAGAGTGTATTTTTAAGAGGGTAATTTCTAGAATGCATCTAGCCAATATAAATGACTGAATGAAACTGAAGACATAAAAATCCAAAGGGATAATTGCAGAAGAAAAATTATTGAGAAAGCAAGAGGGGTATTCAGAGCACTAGCAGATGGGATCGGTAGCAAATGTGGAAATCTTGGCTTTCCATGAGAATGAGTAATATTTATAGATTCTACAGTGGAGAAGGAAATGATTATGGTATGATTACAAATGCTGGTAAGATGGTAGATTTGGTGGGGAAGATATAAAAAATTTTCTCTTGACTCTTCAGTTTTCTCAGTGAAGGATGAGCTAAGGGCATAAAATAACAAGAGTGAGGGTAGGGTTTTGAGAAATTGAGGGGATGATAAAGTATTGGATATTCATTTTGTATAATGGAAATGGGTGTATAATATGGAAGGATTGATCATTTAAGATATGTGGTCAAGAATTTAAGGTGAAATCAGTTAGCTTTGCCTTGTAAATTTCTACAGCAACATCCATCACTCTTATATAGGAACAAAGCAGGTAGATAGCTAAATTTAACAAGGGTTGTGGTTTTGCCAGGGAAATACTAGGGTGGGAAAGTGAGTAGGGAGATGAAGGTTGATGAAAGTAAGTGATACTAATGATAAATTGGTAAGCAATGAGGAAATGCGAAAAGAGAAATGTGGCTGATGCTGAAAAGTAGTAGAATTCACAGATTGGAGTTCAAAATTGAAGAATTTTTAGAGTTGGGTGGGTGTAGGTGTGTATACCTGCATGTGATAGAGGTACTTTGCTAGGAAGGATAATCAGTTGTAGCCCAAGAGAGGTATGTTATAAAATCAGGATTTCAGAGTTGCTGTAATTTTTTTTTAATTTTTTAATTAGTTTCTGCTTTATAACAAAGTGAATCAGTCATACATATACATCTGTTCCCACATCCCTTCCCTCATGCATCTCCCTCCCTCCCACCCTCCCCATCCCACCCCTCCAGGCGGTGACAAAGCACCGAGCTGATCTCCCTGTGCTCTGTGGCTGCTTCCCTCTATCTATCTACCTTACGTTTGGTAGTGTATATATGTCCATGCCTCTCTTTCGCTTTGTCACAGCTTACCCTTCCCCCTCCCCATATCCTCAAGTCCATTCTCAAGTAGGTCTGTGTCTTTATTCCCGTTTTGCCCCTAGGTCCTTCATGACATTTTTTTTTTTTAAATTCCGTATATATGTGTTAGCATACGGTATTTGTCTTTCTCTTTCTGACTTACTTCACTCTGTATGACAGACTCTAGGTCTATCCACCTCATTACAAATAGCTCAGTTTCGTTTCTTTTTATGGCTGAGTAATATTCCATTGTATATATGTGCCACATCTTCTTTATCCATTCATCCGATGATGGACACTTAGGTTGTTTTCAGCTCCAGGCTATTGTGAATAGAGCTGCAATGAACATTTTGGTACATGTCTCTTTTGGAATTATGGTTTTCTCAGGGTATATGCCTAGTAGTGGGATTGCTGGGTCATATGGTAGTTCTATTTTTAGTTTTTTAAGGAACCTCCATACTGTTCTCCATAGTGGCTGTACCAATTCACATTCCCACCAGCAGTGCAAGAGTGTTCCCTTTTTTCCTCACCCTCTCCAGCATTTATTGTTTCTAGATTTCTTGATGATGGCCATTCTGACTGGTGTGAGATGATATCTCATTGTAGTTTTGATTTGCATTTCTCTAATGTTTAATGATGTTGAGCATTCTTTCATTTGTTTGTTGGCAGTCTGTATATCTTCTTTGGAGAAATGCCTATTTAAGTCTTCTGCCCATTTTTGGATTGGGTTGTTTGTTTTTTTGCTATTGAGCTGCATGAGCTGTTTATAAATTTTGGAGATTAATCCTTTGTCAGTTGCTTCATTTGCAAATATTTTCTCCCATTCTGAGGGTTGTCTTTTGGTCTTGTTTATGGTTTCCTTTGCTGTGCAAAAGCTTTGAAGTTTCATTAGGTCCCATTTGTTTATCTTTGTTTTTATTTCCATTTCTCTAGGAGGTTGGTCCAAAAGGATCTTGCTGTGATTTATGTCATAGAGTGTTCTACCTATGTTTTCCTCTAAGAGTTTGATAGTTTCTGGCCTTACATTTAAGTCTTTAATCCATTTTGAGCTTATTTTTGTGTATGGTGCTAGGGAATGATCTAATCTCAAACTTTTACATGTCCCTGCCCAGTTTTCCCAGCACCACTTATTGAAGAGGCTGTCCTTTCTCCACTGTACATTCCTGCCTCCTTTATCAAAGATAAGTTGGCCATATGTGCGTGCGTTTATCTCTGGGCTTTCTATCCTGATCCACTGATCTATCTTTCTGTTTTTATGCCAGTACCACACTGTCTTGATTACTGTAGCTTTGTAGTATAGTCTGAAGTCAGGGAGCCTGATTCCTCCAGCTCCGTTTTTCGTTCTCAAGATTGCTTTGGCTATTCGGGGTCTTTTGTTTTTCCAAACAAATTTTGAAATTTTTTGTTCTAGTTCTGTGAAAAATGCCAGTGGTAGTTTGATAGGGATTGCATTGAATCTGTAGATTGCTCTGGGTAGTAGAGTCATTTTCACAATATTGATTCTTCCAATCCAGGAGCATGGTATATCTCTCCATCTATTTGTATCATCTTTAATTTCTTTCATCAGTGTCTTATAATTTTCTGCATACAGGTCTTTTGTCTCCTTAGGTAGGTTTATTCCTAGATATTTTATTCTTTTTGTTGCAATGGTAAATGGGAGTGTTTTCTTGATTTCATTTTCAGATTTTTCATCATTAGTGTACAGGAATGCCAGAGATTTCTGTACATTAATTTTGTATCCTGCTACTTTACCAAATTCATTGATTAGTTCTAGTAGTTTTTCGGTAGCATCTTTAGGATTCTCTATGTATAGTATCATGTCATCTGCAAACAGTGACAGCTTTACTTCTTCTTTTCCAATTTGGATTCCTTCTATTTCCTTTTCTTCTCTGATTGCTGTGGCTAAAACTTCCAAAACTAGGTTGAATAAGAGTGTTGAGAGTGGGCAGCCTTGTCTTGTTCCTGATCTTAGTGGAAATGGTTTCAGTTTTTCACCATTGAGGACAATGTTGGCTGTGGGTTTGTCATATATGGCCTTTATTATGTTGAGGAAAGTTCCCTCTATGCCTACTTTCTGCAGGGTTTTTATCATAAATGGGTGTTGAATTTTGTCGAAAGCTTTCTCTGCATCTATTGAGATGATCATATGGTTTTTCTCCTTCAACTTGTTAATATGGTGTATCACATTGATTGATTTGCGTATATTGAAGAATCCTTGCATTCCTGGAATAAACCCCACTTGATCATGGTGTATGATCCTTTTAATGTGCTGTTGGATTCTGTTTGCTAGTATTTTGTTGAGGATTTTTGCATCTATGTTCATCAGTGATATTGGCCTGTAGTTTTCTTTCTTTGTGACATCCTTGCCTGGTTTTGCTATCAAGGTGATGGTGGCCTCGTAGAATGAGTTTGGGAGTGTTCCTTCCTCTGATATTGTTTGGAAGAGTTTGAGAAGGATGGGTGTTAGCTCTTCTCTAAATGTTTGATAGAATTTGCCTGTGAAGCCATCTGGTCCTGGGCTTTTGTTTGATGGAAGATTTTTAATCACAGTTTTTATTTCAGTGCTTGTGATTGGTCTATTCATATTTTCTATTTCTTCCTGAGTCAGTCTTGGCAGTTTGTGCATTTCTAAGAATTTGTCCATCTCTTCCAGGTTGTCCATTTTATTGGCAAAGAGTTGCTTGTAGTAATCTCTCATGATCTTTTGTATTTCTGCAGTGTCAGTTGTTACTTCTCCTTTTTCATTTCTAATTCTATTGATTTGAGTCTTCTCCCTTCTTTTCTTGATGAGTCTGGCTAATGGTTTATCAATTTTGTTTATCTTCTCAAAGAACCAGCTTTTAGTTTTATTGATCTTTGCTATCGTTTCCTTCATTTCTTTTTCATTTATTTCTGATCTGATTTTTATGATTTCTTTCCTTCTGCTAACTTTGGGGTGTTTTTGTTCTTCTTTCTCTAATTGCTTTAGGTGCAAGGTTAGGTTGTTTATTCGAGATGTTTCCTGTTTCTTAAGGTGGGATTGTATTGCTATAAACTTCCCTCTTAGAACTGCTTTTGCTGCATCCCATAGGTTTTGGGTCGTCGTGTCTCCATTGTCATTTGTTTCTAGGTATTTTTTAATTTCCTCTTTGATTTCTTCAGTGATCACTTCGTTATTAAGTAGTGTATTGTTTAGCCTCCATGTGTTTGTATTTTTTACAGCTCTTTTCCTGTAATTGATATCTAGTCTCATAGCATTGTGGTGAGAAAAGACACTTGATACAATTTCAATTTTCTTAAATTTACCAAGGCTGGATTTCTGACCCAAGATATGATCTATCCTGGAGAATGTTCCATGAGCACTTGAGAAAAATGTGTATTCTGTTGTTTTTGGATGGAATGTCCTATAAATATCAATTAAGTCCATCTTGTTTAATGTATCATTTAAAGCTTGTGTTTCCTTATTTATTTTCATTTTGGAAGATCTGTCCATTGGTGAAAGTGGGGTGTTAAAGTCCCCTACTATGATTGTGTTACTGTCGATTTCTCCTTTTATGGCTGTTAGTATTTGCCTTATGTATTGAGGTGCTCCTATGTTGGGTGCATAAATATTTACAATTGTTATATCTTCTTCTTGGATCGATCCCTTGATCATTATGTAGTGTCCTTCTTTGTCTCTTCTAGTAGTCTTTATTTTAAAGTCTATTTTGTCTGATATGAGAATTGCTACTCCAGCTTTCTTTTGGTTTCCATTTGCATGGAATATCTTTTTCCATCCCCTTACTTTCAGTCTGTATGTGTCTCTAGGTCTGAAGTGGGTCTCTTGTAGACAGCATATATATGGGTCTTGTGTCTGTATCCATTCAGCCAATCTGTGTCTTTTGGTGGGAGCATTTAGTCCATTTACATTTAAGGTAATTATCGATATGTATGTTCCTATTCCCATTTTCTTAATTGTTTTGGGTTCGTTATTGTAGGTCTTTCCCTTCTGTTGTGTTTCTTGCCTAGAGAAGTTCCTTTAGCATTTGTTGTAAAGCTGGTTTGGTGGTGCTGAACTCTCTCAGCTTTTGCTTGTCTGTAAAGGTTTTAATTTCTCCTTCAAATCTGAATGAGATCCTTGCTGGGTAGAGTAATCTTGGTTGCAGGTTTTTCTCCTTCATCACTTTAATTATGTCCTGCCACTCCCTTCTGGCTTGTAGAGTTTCTGCTGATAGATCAGCTGTTATCCTGATGGGGATTCCCTTGTGTGTTATTTGTTGTTTTCGCCTTGCAGCTTTTAATATGATTTCTTTGTGTTTAATTTTTGACAGTTTGATTAATATGTGTCTTGGCGTATTTCTCCTTGGATTTATTCTGTATGGGACTCTCTGTGCTTCCTGGACTTGATTAACTATTTCCTTTCCCATATTAGGGAAAGTTTCAACTATAATCTCTTCAAATATTTTCTCAGTCCCTTTCTTTTTCTCTTCTTCTTCTGGAACCCCTATAATTCGAATGTTGGTGCGTTTAATCGTGTCCCAGAGGTCTCTGAGACTGTCCTCTGTTCTTTTCATTCTTTTTTCTTTATTTTGCTCTGCAGCAGTTATTTCCACTATTTTATCTTCCACCTCACTTATCCGTTCTTCTACTTCAGTTTTTCTGCTATTGATCCCATCTAGAGTATTTTTTATTTCATGTATTGTGTTTTTAATCGATGCTTGATTCATCTTTAGTTCTTCTAGGTCCTTGTTAACTGTTTCTTGCATTTTGTCTATTCTATTTCCAAGATTTTGGATCTGGGAAATAGAATCTTGGATCATCTTTACCATCATTATTCTGAATTCTTTTTCAGGTAGACTGCCTATTACGTCTTCATTTGTTAGGTCTGGTTGGTTTCTAACTTGTTCCTTCTCCTGCTGTGTGTTTTTCTGTCTTCTCATTTTGCTTATGTTACTGTGTTTGGGGTCTCCTTTTTGCAGGCTGCAGGTTCGTAGTTCCCATTGTTTTTGGTGTCTGTCCCCAGTGGCTAAGGTTGGTTTAGTGGGTTGTGTAGGCTTCCTGGTGGAAGGTACTAGTGCCTGTGTTCTGGTGAATGAGGCTGGATCTTGTCTTTCTGGTGGGCAAGTCCACGTCTGGTGGTGTGTTTTGGGGTGTCTGCGGACTTTTTATGATTTTAGGCCACCTCTCTGCTAATGGGTGGCGTTGTGTTTCTGTCTTGCTAGTTGTTTGGCATAGGGTGTCCAGCACTGTAGCTTGCTGGTCGTTGAGTGAAGCTGGGTGCTGGTGTTGAGATGGAGATCTGTGGAAGATTTTCGCCGTTTGATATTATGTGGAGCTGGGAGGTCTCTTGTGGACCAGTGTCCTGAAGTTGGCTCTCCCACCTCAGAGGCACAGCACTAACTCCTGGCTCCTCAATTTGGGATGATTTGTTGTCTATTCATGTATTCCACAGATGCAGGGTACATCAAGTTGATTGTGGAGATTTAATCCGCTGCTTCTGAGGCTGCTGGGAGAGGTTTCCCTTTCTCTTCTTTGTTCTCACAGCTCCTGGGTCTCAGCTTTGGATTTGGCCCCGCCTCTGATTGTAGGTCGCTGGAGGGCGTCTGTTATTCGCTCAGACAGGACAGGGTTAAAGGAGCAGCCTCTTCGGGGACTCTGGCTCACTCAGGCCGGGCGGGAGGGAAGGGCACGGAGTGCGGAGCGAGCCTGCAGCGGCAGAGGTCGGCGTGACGTTGCACCAGCCCGTCGCGCGCCGTGCGTTCTCCCAGGGAAGGTGCCCCTGGATGCCGGGACCCCGGCAGTGGCGGGCTGCACAGGCTCCCGGAAGGGCGGTGTGGACAGTGACCTGCGCTCGCACACAGGCTTCTTGGCGGCGGCAGCAGCTGCCCCAGCATCCCACGCCCGTCTCTAGGCTCCACGCTTTCAGTCGTGACTCACGCCCGTCTGTGGAGCCCCTTTAAGCAGCGATCTTAATCCCCTCTCCTCGCGCACCAGGAAACCAAGAGGGAAGAAAATGTTTCTTGCCTCTTCAGCAGCTCCAGAGTTTTCCCGGACTCCCTGCCGGCTAGCTGTGGCACATTAGCCCCCTTCAGGCTGAGTTCTCGCCGCCAGCCCCAGTCCTTTCCCTGCGCTCTAACCGAAGCCCGAGCCTAAGCTTCCAGCACCGCCCGCCCTGGCGGTGAGCAGACAAGCCTCTCGGGCGGGTGAGTGCTGCTCGGCACCGATACTCTGTGCGGGAATCACTCCGCTTTGCCCTACCCAGGTATGTGGGGAGTTTCTTGCTTTTTGGGAGGTCTGGGGTCTTCTGCCAGCATTCAGTAGGAGTTCTGTAGGAGTTGTTCCACGTGTAGCTGTATTTCTGGTGTATCCGTGGGGAGGAAGGTGATCTCCGCGTCTTACTCTTCCGCCATCTTACCCGGAAGTCGAGTAGCTGTAATTTTTGAGAATGTCAATGTCTAGTGCATGAGCATTAGAGTGAGTGGCTTAAGTATGATGGAAGAAAAATACCATTGGAATTGAGGGCATGAAAGGTTTGCAAAGCCAAAAATGCTGGATGAATATCCACATAGATGACAGATGTTGAAGTTGCCAAGATGTTGGCAGTACTAAAAGTGGAGAAGAAGACTCAGGAAAGTGTCTAATGAATGAAGGTAAAGAAATAGATGGCATAGCACATGATATTATCTAATAGCAAGAACTACAAATGAGCTCTGAATTTTGAAAGAGAAAGGAGCAGAAATGGTTTGAAAGTGACAGTGAGTCTACTCCTTGGGGTATGTGAGGAAAACTAACGTTTGCTCAAGAGGACTGCAGGGGAAGTGATTTCCTCAAGGCACAGCCATATTCCAGTCATAAAACAGAGATTAAGGGAACACGGAGAGAACAACTTGAAGCTACTGGGGAGTTTCTTAATGATAGACTATGAGTTACAGAGGGCAGGAAAGAAGCGCTCATGAAGTTGGTGAGAGGGTTGGGTCCAATTCCGTCAAGTGCAGAGCAATACGTGAATAAGGGTCTAGTTAATGATGGATAATCTGCAGGGTGGTGACTTAAGGAAAAGTGATAAGACAAGATGGACCTTGTGACTGCACGGCAGATTGGGAGGTGAGTAAAGCCCTCCAGACTACAGATTGCTTAATCTAGGCTGACCTAGAACGAAGAAGAATCCAGAAACACCACTGAAACCTGTTTCCTCTAAATATCATGTATCCTGTATGATGATCCAGCATTTCAAAGATAGACTAGTAAGGACATCTAAGAGGGTAGGCTTGAAAGGAAACTAGTGTGTTTGCTCAAGAGTGTGAGTGTGTATGAAAAATATCAACAGCAAATTCTAATGTCAGAGGGTTGCTACTATAGTCTTGTGGAGCCATGCAGTATTCTTGGACAACCCAAGGTGCCTGCACAGATGTGGCCCAGATGCAAGCACCAACACTTACTGGGCACCTGCAAAGCCAAAGCTGGGGAAGATGGAAGGCCAAGTGGAAGTGGTATTTTCCCAAGACAGGAATGTATTTACTTAGGCTTCCTAAATGTCAGGTGGACAAAAAATAGAAGAAAGGAAATTAAGCTTCTTTTTGCCTAACATCTCTCCTCAGTAGGAAGTACTTGGAGTTGTATTTCCTACGTAAATTCACCTGCTAAAACTCCAGGGAGCTCATAGTGGGCAGATGTTCCCACCTAAGTATGGTTACCAGCAAACATTTATTCAAAATCATGGCTGCATCTGGCTCACATTAGAAGGGTTCTCTTTGTCATTGTCTTTTAAAAGAACAATTCCCCATGCTTATAAATCCAGACTCAGAACATCAATTCAACCAACCTCAGGAGCCCTGTGGCTACACCTTCCTGCTGGGAATCAGCATGGTCCCCAGACAATCAATTTCAGGAGTATTACCAAAGTGTTTTCATTTTCAGTGTTTATCCACTGGAATGTCTACGAGTGAAGAATAGACAGGGCAATACAATCCTAAGATTCAATTTCTTTCATCAAATACAAACTGTGTATATGAGCATCAAGGCAAGAGGATGGAGGACTTTAACTGAAATTCCAATAGATATCTAAGTGCAAATCCTGGAACCATCCCATGCTAGCATTGTGAGTTAGGATAGGTACTTAACCACTCTGAGCCTGTTTTCTGATCTCTAAAAAAAAAATAGAAGGATAATATCTCATACAGCTGTTGCAAAGATCAACTCAAATAATTCATGTACAGAATATAGCACAACAACCTACAGAATGGGAGAAAATATTTGTAAGTCGTGTATCTGATAAGGGATTTTTATTCAGAATATATAAAGAACTCTTACATGCCTGTGATAAGAAGGTAAATAACCCAACTTTTAAAATGGGCAGAAGATCTAAATAGACATTTCTGCAAGGAAGATATACAAATGGCCAGCAAGCACATTAGAGACGCTTGACATCATTATTCATCAGGAAAACACAAATGAAAACCACAGAAAGATACCATTTCATACCCATGCGGATGGCTAGAATCCAAAAGTCAGATAATCATAACTGTTGGTGGGGATTTAGAGAAATCAGAACCATCATACACTGTTAGTGAGAATGTAAAATGGTATACCTGCTTTGGAAAAGTTTGGTAGTTTCTCAGAGGGTGAAACAGTGTTACTGTATGACCCACTTGTAGGTATATTCCCAAGATAAATGCAAATATATGTCCATACAAAAACTTGTACATAAATATTCATAGCAGCAATATTCATAATACCCAAAGATGGAAACAACCCAAATGCCCATCAACTGACCAGTGGACAAACAAAATGTGGCAAATCCATACAACAGAATACTATTCAGACATCAAAAGGAATGAAGAACTAATATATGCTACAATATGGCTGAACCTTAAAAACATTATGCTAAGTGAAAGAAGTCAGTCACAAAAGACCACATATTATGTGATTCTATTCATATGAAATGCTCAGAACAGGCAAATCTATAGATACAAAATAGATCAATAATTGCTTAAGGCTGAGGCAGAAGTTGTTGGGAGCATAGGGGATTAACAGCTACAAGATACGAGGGTTTCATTTTGAGGTGTTGAAAACGTTCTAAAATAGACTGGAGGGAACTTCAAGACGTCGGAAGAGTAAGACGTGGAGATCACCTTCCTCCCCACAGAAGCATCAGAAATACATCTACACGTGGAACTGCTCCTATAGAACACCCACTGAACGCTGGCAGAAGACCTCAGACCTCCCAAAAGGCAAGAAACTCCCCACGTAGCTGGGTAGTGCCAAAGAAAAAAAGAAAAAGCAGAGACAAAAGAATAGGAACGGGACCTGCACCAGTGGGAGGGAGCCTGAAGGAGGAAAGCTTTCCACACACTAGAAGCCCCTTCACTGGCGGAGACTACAGGTGGCGCACGGGGGCAGCTTCGGAGCCACGGAGGAGAGTGCAGCAACAGGGGTGCGGAGGGCAAAGCGGTGAGATTCCCGCACGGAGGATCGGTGCCGACCAGTACTCACCAGCCCGAGAGGCTTGTCTGCTCACCTGCCTGGACGGGTGGGGGCTGGGAGCTGAGGCTTGGGCTTCGGTCTGAGCGCAGGGAGAGGACTGGCAGTGTGAACACAGCCTGAAGGGGTTAGTTCGCCACGTCTAGCCAGGAGGGAGTCCAGGAAAAGTCTGGAGCTGCCGCAAAGGCAAGAGACTTTTTCTTCCCTCTGTGTTTCCTGGTGCACGAGCAGAGGGGATTCAGAGCGCCGCCTAAAGGAGCTCCAGAGACGGGCGTGAGGCGTGGCTAGGAGCGCAAACCCCAGAGATGGGCATGAGATGCTAAGGCTGCTGCTGCCGCGACCAAGAAGCCTGTGTGCGAGCACAGGTCACTATCCACACCTCCCTTCAGGGAGCCTGTGCAGCCCGCCACTGCCAGTGTCCCGTGATCCAGGGACGACTTCCCCGGGAGAACGCACGGCGTGCCTCGGGCTGGTGCAACGTCACGCCGGCCTCTGTCACTGCAGGCTCACCCTGCCTCCATACCCCTCCCTCCCCCCGGCCTGAGTGAGCCAGAGCCCCCAAAGCAGCGGCTCCTATAACCCCGTCCTGTCTGAGCAAAGAACAGACGCGCTCAGGAGACCTACACGCAGAGGCGGGGTCAAATCCAAAGCTGAACCCCGGGAGCTGTGCGAACAAAGAAGAGAAAGGGAAATCTCGCCCAGCAGCCTCAGGAGCAGCGGATTAAATCTCCACAATCAACTTGATGTACCCTGCATCGGTGGAACACCTGAATAGACAACGAATCATCCCAAATGGAGGAGGTGGACTTTGGGAGCAACGCTATTTATACATTTTTTCCCTTTTTCTCTTTTTGTGATTGTGTATGCGTATGATTCTGTGTGTGATTTTGTCTGTATAGTTTGGCACTTACCGTTTGTCCTAGGGTTCTGTCTGTCCGTTTTTTGTTTTTTTTTTAGTATAGTTTTCAGCGCTTGTTATAATTGGTGAATTTGTTTCTTCGTCTGGTTTTTCTCTTCTTTCTCGTTTTTTTAATTACTTAAAAAATTTTAATAATAAATTTTTGTTCTTTATTTTAATAACTTTTTAATAATTTAGTTTAATTTAATTTTACATTTTTCTTTCTTTCTTTCTTTCTTTCTTTCTTTCTTTCTTTCTTTCTTTCCTTCTTTCTCCCTTTTATTCTGAGCCGTGTGCGTGACAGACTCTTGGTGCTCCAGCCAAGCGTCAGGGCTGTTCCTCTGATGTGGCAGAGGTAAGTTCAGGATATTGGTCCACCACAGACCTCCCAGCTCGACGTAATATCAAACGGTGAAAATCTCCCAGAGATCTCCATCTCAACACTAAGACCCAGCTCCACTAAATGACCAGCAAGCTACGGTCCTGGATACCTTATACCAAACATTTACCAAGAAAGGAACACAACACTACCCATTAGCAGAGAGGCTGCCTAAAATGATAGTAAGGTCACAGACACCCCAAAACACACCACCAGACTTGGACCTGCCTACCAAAAAGAAAAGATCCAGCCTCATTGACCAGAACACAGGCACTAGTCCCCTCCACCAGGAAGCCTACACAACCCACTGAACCAACCTTAGCCACTGGGGACAGACACCAAAAACAACGGGAACTACGAACCTGCAGCCTGTGAAAAGGAGACCCCAAACACAGTAAGATAAGCAAAATGAAAAGACAGAAAAACACACAGCAGATGAAGGAGCAAGGTAAAAACGCACCAGACCTAACAAATGAAGAGGAAATAGGCAGTCTACCTGAAAAAGAATTCAGAATAATGATAGTAAAGATGATCCAAAATCTTGGAAATAGAATGGAGAAAATACAAGAAAAGTTTTACAAGGACCTAGAAGAACTAAAGAGCAAACAAACAATCATGAACAACACAATAAATGAAATTACACATTCTCTAGAAGGGATCAATAGCAGAATAAATGAGGCAGAAGAACGGATAAGTGACCTGGAAGATAAAATATTGGAAATAACTACTGGAGAGCAGAATAAAGAAAAAAGAATGAAAAGAATTGAGGACAGTCTCAGAGACTTCTGGGACACGATTAAACGTACCAACATTCAAATTATAGGGTTTCCCAAAGAAAAAGAGAAAAAGAAAGGGACTGAGAAAATATTTGAAGAGATTATAGTTGAAAACTTCCCTAATATGGAAAAGGGAATAGTTAATCAAGTCCAGGAAGCACAGAGAGTCCCATACAGAATAAATCCAAGGAGAAACACGCCAAGACACATAGTAGTCAAACTATCAAAAAGTAAATACAAAGAAAAAATATTAAAAGCAGCAAGGGAAAAACAACAAATAACATAGAAGGGAATCCCCATAAGGTTAACAGCTGATCTTTGAGCAGAAATTCTGCAAACCAGAAGGGAGGGGCAGGACATATTTAACGTGATGAAAGGGAAAAACCTACAACCAAGATTACTCTACCCAGCAAGGATCTCATTCAGATTTGACAGAGAAATTAAAACCTTTACAGACAAGCAAAAGCTAAGAGAATTCTGCAGAACCAAACCAGCTTTACAGCAAATGCTAAACCAACTTCTCCAGGCAGGAAACACAAGAGAAGGAAAAGACTTACAATAACAAATGCAAAACAATCAAGAAAATGGTAATAGGAACATACATATCGATAATTACCTTAAATGTAAATGGATTAAATGCTCCCACCGAAAGACACAGACTGGCTGAATGGATACAAAAACAAGACCCGTATATATGCTGTCAACAAGAGACCCACTTCAGACCTAGGGAAACATACAGACTGAAAGTGAGGGGGTGGAAAAAGATATTCCATGCAAATGAAAATCAAAAGAAAGCTGGAGTAGCAATTCTCATATCAGACAAAATAGACTTTAAAATAATGACTTACAAGGGACAAAGCAGGACACTACATAATGATCAAGGGATCGATCCAAGAAGAAGATATAACACTTGTAAATATTTATGCCCCCAATATAGGAGCACCTCAATACATAAGACAAATACAAACAGCCATAAAAGGGGAAATTAACAGTAACAAAATCATAGTAGGCGACTTTAACACCCCACTTTCAACAATGGACAGATCATCCAAAATGAAAAATAATAAGGAAACACAAGCTTTAAATGATACATTAAACAAGATGGACTTAATTGATATTTATAGGACGTTCCATCCAAAAACGTCCAGAGATAAACCCATGTACACATGGTAACCTTATCTTGATAAAGGAGGCTAGAGTATACAATGGAAGAAAGAGCCTCTCTATAACTGGTGCTGGGAAAACTGGACAGCTACATGGAAAAGAATGAAATTAGAACACTCCCTAATGCCATACACAAAAATAAACCCAAAATGGATTAAAGACCTTAATGTAAGTCCAGACACACTAAAACACTTAGAGGAAATAAAAGAAGAACACTCTTTTGAGATAAATCACAGTAAGATCTTGTTTGACCCACCTCCTAAAGAAATGGAAACAAAACTAAAAATAAACAAATGGGACCAAGTGAAACTTAAAATCTTTTGCACAGCAAAGGAAACCATAAACAAGATGAAAAGACAACCCTCAGAATGGGAGAAAATGTTTGCAAACGAAGCAACTGACAAAGGATTAGTCTCCAAAATTTACAAGCAGCTCATGCAGCTCAATATCAAAAAAACAAACCACCCAATCCAATAATGGGCAGAAGACCTAAATAGACATTTTTCCAAAGAAGATAAACAGATTGCCAACAAACACATGAAAGAATGCTCAACGTCGTTAATCATTAGAGAAATGCAAATCAAAACTACAATGCGGTATCATCTCACACCGGTCAGAATGGCCATCATCAAAAAATCTACAAACAATAAATGGACAACCTGGAAGAAATGGACAAATTCTTAGAGAATTTGGGAACCCTCATACACTGTTGGTGGGAATGTAAATTGATAGAGTCACTAAGGAGAACAGTATGGAGGTTCCCTAAAAAACTAAAAATAGAACTACCATAGGACCCAGCAATCCCACTATGGGGCATATATCCTGAGAAAACCATAATTCAAAAAGAGTCATGTACCACAATGTTCATTGAAGCTCTATTTACAATAGCCAGGACTTGGAAGGAACCTAAGTGTCCATCAACAGATGAATGGATAAAGAAGATGTGGCACATGTTTACAATGGACTATTACTCAGCCATAAAAAGGAACGTAACTGAGTTATTTGTAGTGAGGTGGATGGACCCAGAGTCTGTCATACAGAGTGAAGTAAGTCAGAAAGAGAAAAACAAATACCGTATGCTAACACATATATAGGGAATCTTTAAAAAAAATGGTCATGAGGAACCTAGGGGCAAGACGGGAAAAAAGACGCAGACCTGGGCTTCCCTGGTGGCATACTGGTTGAGAATCCGCCTGCCGATGCCGGGGACACGGGTTCGTGCCCCGGTCTGGGAGGATCCCACATGCCGCGGAGCGGCTGGGCCCGTGAGCAATGGCCGCTGAGCCTGCGCGTCCGGAACCTGTGCTCCACAACGGGAGAGGCCACAACAGTGAGAGGCCCGCGTACCGAAAAAAAAAAAAAAAGTCGCAGACCTACTAGAGAATGGACTTGAGGACACGGGGAGGGGGAAGGGTAAGCTGGGACAAAGTGAGAGAGTGGCATGGACATATATACACTACCAAATGTAAAACAGATAGCTAGTGGGAAGCAGCCACATAGCACAGGGAGATCAGCTCAGTGCTTTTTGACCACCTAGAGGGGTGGGATAGGGAGGGTGGGAGGGAGGGAGACGCAAGAGGGAGGGGATATGGGTATATACGTATATGTATAGCTGATTCACTTTGTTATAGAGCAGAAACTAATACACCATTGTAAAGCAATCATACTCCAGTAAATATGTTAAAAAAAAAGTGTGTTTGTTCAAAATAAATAAATAAATAACTTTCCTATCTGCTTAGGAAAGTTATTTCTCCTTCCTATGAAATGAAAAATGATCTATAAGGGCACTTAGTATTGACTATAAATTCCAGTTCTGTCAGTGATGGTATCTGGCGCATGAGGGACACCCAAGTTAGGGAGCTTTTGGTTAATTTCCCTGGGCCATATAGAGCAAAGTGTTCTCTCAAATACTCTCTGGAAATTCGGAGCCTCAAATATGTTTGCCACCTTCCCCCAAGTCATCACATTTATTAACATCCTTGTCTTATTTTTCTAGAAGCAGGAGCTTCTAGCAGATCTTTTCCCTTTGTGAAAGGATGTATTTCTGTGTGAGGTGGATCTAGGCCGCCTTAGTCTGTCCTCTAATGTTCACCTCAGTAGCACTCTACCTGGTTGATAATATCTTTGAGGCCAACTTCCTGTAATGCTTTTCTTTTTCTTTTCTTTTTTTTTACCTTAGGAGCACTGTATAATAAAAACTCCATTAAAGATGCAAAATCAAAGTGAGCCATGAAGCAAGACACGATGGGGCCTATCAGCATTCCTAAGCGTGTTCAAGGTGAAAGCATTTCAGAGGGAGTTAAACAACAGTCATTATAGATATCTTTGTTGACCTCTGACTCTATATGCCAGTCACTGTGTTTGACATACATTAATTCTCATAAAACTTCTGTCATGTTGACATTATTATCTCCTTTTTACAAATGGGGAAAGAGGTTCACATAAATTAAATGACTTTCTCAGGGCAACAGCTAGTAAGTTTCAGGGCTGGATTTGTATCCAAAATAAAGTGGGCTTTGTTTGGTTTTTTGACTATATTTTCTTCTTAGTAGTACTGCATACATTTATTATTTATATGTATTAAAAAGGATAAAATAAGTTCGGACTCCTCTCTCACACAATATGAAGTTCTGTATGATCTAAAGATAAAAATGTTGAAGTAAAATATATATATTATGGAAAACGTATGTATAATCTAGGAGTCAAGAAAAATTTCTGTGCAAGCTGGAAAACCTAGACATTCTGGAGAAATGACTGACATATTTGAGTGCTTAAAACTTAAAATGTAATCATATGGCAAACGTAAAGGTAAATATAACCAGAAGACAAATAATAGAGGAACATATATTTGTAAGACACACAACAGATAAAGGGTTCAATATCCAACATATAAAAAATTTCCTACACATTAATAAGAAAAGACAAACACCCTAATTGAAAGTGGTTAAAAAGGGTAAAAAAGGGCTGTTCAAGGAGGCAGAAAACCCCCTTCCCAATAAACAAGTGAAATTACTCAACTTTACTAGCAATCAGGCATATTGATATTAAATTAACAAGGAAATATCACTTTAAGACCATTAAACATGTTATCACACATTGCTGGAGTTTTGTGGAGGTTAATATGTTATCTCATACATTTGCCGAGGGAAATGTGCAGTATATTAAAGCCATTTGGAAGTCAATCTTGCAACCCCTATTAAAATTAAAATTTATATAAACTTTAACTTAGCAATTCCATTTCCGGGGCCTTCTTCCATAGAAGATAAAAGCACGGGTATATAACAGTGAATATGAACAAGATAAATTTTACGTATATATTCAGATTAATTGCAACGTTTTTTCTAGTAGCCAAAAAACTGGAATCAACTTGAATGTCCTCAATAGAGGAATGGTTTAATAAGTTGTCTTTCACTCAAACCATTGCATTTTACATAACTAGTTTAAAAAGTGTGTTAAGTCTATACCAGACGATGTGGAAAACATTTCTCTGAAATGTTTCTAAGTGAGAAAAACTACGTGCAGTAAAGAGTAAAATAGTGCCCCTATATGTTTTTATGCATACATATGTATGTTACCTTATTTATGAACATAGACAAAGATATGCAAAGATTCACACCAGGCTTTTAACACTGCTTATCCAGTGGAGGAGTGGCTAATGAAGTGTAAAAATCCTATAGATGTACAGGCTTTCTCAATATTTATGTATATGTATGAATATATATATATATAATTCTCAACATTTATATATAATTGCTTTATGTAAGTGCACATGTAAATTACATATGTGTAAAGCCATGTACAAAGAGATAGTTGCTGAAAGTGTGCATATCATAGAGAGTGTTTTGAGTTTTTAGTGTTTAGGGTTCTTTTTTTTAACTTTCTTTCTTGTACTTTGAGTTTTTCAAAATAAAAATTTTACATGATTTTAAGTTTAACATTTTCTAAAGCCAACATTATAGAGCAGGTTAAGGAAATGATCCAGTATCTACAGAATGATTTGATTGTTCAGTCCTCCAGCAGTTCATCAAACTACATTGAGCAGCAACCGTGACATTGTGTCAGGTGTGTTAAAGTGGTTGGGATTACAGAGATGAATGAAATATGCTCCTTCTTGTTGTATATTACAACAAGACAAACATATAAATGAACCATTCTAATACAATATGGCTATTGCTTTAATATAAGAATTTGTAGGACCATAGGGGCAATGAACTCTGCAGGCATTGGTGGTAGAGAGGCTTCAGAGGGAAAGAACCATTTGAGCTTAGCCTTAAAGACTGAGGATGCTTTCATCACTCACCAGCCTTAGGTGGGGAAGGGAAAGCAATCCCTTCAAAGAGGAAGGAATCAACATCTAGTCCTATATCATTCATCAAGAATGTGGAGGAGGAAGTAAACAGTTTATTATTTATAGTCTCAAATGATGGTAATGTGTGGAAGATGGGCAAATGGAACAAGAGACTTTGGAAGAGTCCTGATCAGGAACTAATAAAATGAGAACCTGCTTTGAAACCTGCAAGCAGGTTTTTCTGAGGGAAGAAGAACTCTAAGCTGCGTTTAATGAAAGGAAGCAACTGTCAAAGCAATCTGACTAAGTTCAGTACATTAGGTTTGCAGTTGGGGAAGAAATATGGGTTGCTGTTCATTTAGGACCTGTGGAAGAGGTTGGAGAAAAGGGGATAGGTATTCAAGCAATGATTCATTAGGTAGAAAGAAGAGAATGTTAGAAATCAGACACTACTGCCACTTACTGAATAAATTCATCATAAGCCATATACAGACACATTATAAAGTATCTAAAGGAACCAGAATGCTTGACCACTGAGGTAAGGTGCCCCAAAATACTGTGTCTTCAAGGAAAACACAAGGGTTCAGTACTCATGGGTTAGCAGCAGTTAACATAAGACACACTAGCTTTTGGGGAGTGGGGGAGAAAGAAGCAAGGATTATGCATGTATGTATTTATATCATAGATGATAACAACAGAAGCCATTTAATCAAATGCTTATTATTGGCCTAATATAATGTCAGGTGTTTTACATAAATTACCTCATTTAATCCCAGCATGGCTCTAAGATCTAGATACATGTTACTATCATTCCCTTTTTACAGATGAGGAATCTAAGTCTTACAGGAGTTAAAAAACGTACTCAAGATCAAATAGCTTTTAGGTGGTGAAGCTGTAAATTGAGATCGGACTTTAAATCCTATGCTCCCAACTGCTCAACTAGACACTAAGTTATATTCCCCCTGCTAAACCCTAGTCCCAGCCATCATCATATCACACCTGTATTGTTCCAGCAGCCTGTCACCCCTCTGGTCCTACACAGTTCACAACATCCAGTGAACTTTCTAAAACATACATCAGACGACATCACTTTCCTTTATCAAACCATCCAGTGGCCCTCCAATGCACGTAAGATAAAATCCAAGTTCTTACCCTGCAACTCCCTATGTGACCACTTCTCTGCCAGCCTCTCCAGTCTCGGTCATCAATCTCCGCTCTGCCCCTCTCTGACTGCACTCCAGTCACTCACCCTTCTGCTCTTCCTCAACGCACTGTTCTCGTTCTGGCCTCACGGCATTGCTACTTGCTAGTCTACCTAAAATGCTCTTCTTCAAAGTCTTCACACAGCTGACTCGACCTTATTATTCAGATCTTGATTCAAATATCAGCTCCTTAGAGAAGGTTCCCCACACCAACAACAAGAATGACCCCTTTGCCCATGAATACAGAAGTTACTTGAGGACAGGAACTATTGATTTCATGTTCTTCACTCTAATTCCAGAACGAAGAGTAATATCTGACACCTACTAGGCACTCAGGATATATTTGTTTCCTGAAATACTGGTATCTTTTTTAAAGTGTCATACTCATATGCCTATGAGTATATCTACATATATATATATGTATTTATGGATATGTGAGCTTGTTGTCACCTCTCAGAAGTGGAATGTACATCCCTCACCCAAAATTTGGTTTGAATGTCAAGACTAATGATGCCACACATATACCAAGAAGGTATGAAAAGGATTATTAATAACATAATGAGTTATGCATCAAAAATGCAGTTAGACCAAAAAAAGAAAATAGAAAAAACTGGTAACTGTGAAGTGATGGGTAATTAGATGGATGTGGTTCTTTCATTCTATAGATATAGGTATAGATATAGAAATAATCGAAACATCAAGTTCTACACCTTAGGTATATACAATTTTTATTTATCCATTATACCTCAATAAAACTGAAAAAAATGGGATCAGTCTCAATGACAACTTACCCATGGTGTTTGTCTGATAACTAAAACATTGTGTGGTTTATTTAATTTAATTTGGACTTGTTTATGTAAGCCATTATGGCACCTGCAGCATGAGACCAATAAGAAAGGTGAACGTTCCATTGAATATCTAGTACTATCAAGAGCTAGTACTATATATTCTGAGAAGTGAAATGAGTGCCTTCGTCTCTCTATCGATGTGCAGAACTTCAAAGAAGGTAAAGAGTGCTATGGTGAGACATTGTATTGTGGCTTTAATATGTGCAGAAGATGTGTGACCTTGATTTATATTTTGGGTATCCGTGAGGCAAGAGATTCTATGAGTTCTTTACCCCAAATTAGGCAACCTTGGAGAAGGAATTGTTTTCATTGGCCAGAACAGATGGTCAGACCGCTGGCAGTGGCCCAAAGATCTATAAAAATGTGAAGATGAGGCCAATTGTTGGCTAAGACATGGCCAAGTGCTAAGATAACTGGCTAAAGTTTGGCCAACTGAGCTGATCCTGTGTCCTGTCCTTTATCAGGAACATTCTGATGAAGAGATGAAAAGCAGCAAGAGTCAAGCAAGCTCCATTAAGTGTGACAGTGGCAATGCCATTGGTTAAGTGAATGAACCCCCTTTGGTATTCACTGTGTTGAGCCTAAGGGGCTCCCCAGGTATCCAAGTGTTCTAAGAGATGACCTCCTCTAGCACTGTGGCATCCGGCAAGGGACCCAGCACAGGGGACGTTACCCTCTCCTGAAAGTAGGGTATGCAGAGAGCCCAGGTTCAGCTCCATCCTGTAGCAAGGAGGCCTCACTAGCTCTGCTGGGCTTGCAGGGTGCTGTTTCCATGATCAAAGGCCTAACGGGCAGCTGTATACTGAGGGTCACACGTTCAGGACCTGAGATAGTCTATATTTCCAGGAAAGTCCAGTATGTACCCACCAATTGCTACACTAATGGCATACAGCATTGGGCCAAGGAAGGTAGTTCCTTGTATCAGAAGCCCATGCAACTAACGGCCATCACTGATGGTAGAGGGACTCCAAGATATATGAGAGAAGGTTGCTAAAGCTCCCACAGTGAAGGAATCCCGGGGGGCCGTAACAGGAATGCCTGTTCTATGGCCATTCAGGCAGATTCTAGTATCTTTTTACAGGGGGTCTCATTCAAGTTGGGCCTATTTGCAAGTTACAGAACAAAAAAAAAGCTTTGTAAATGAGGAGTGTTGCCTCCAGAATCTAAACATGTCGAAAACATGTTGGGCTTGTTTTAACAATGTGGGTCCTAAGAAGACTAAAAGCTGTTTCTTGACACTGTCAGGACTGGAGCAGCCCTCAACTTACTAAATAATTTTCAGGAGCTTAACTGAAGTGGTGGGGCCCTGTACTATGGGTCTCATGTGAATCTCCTCAAAGGAGGATGTCATTAGTGTGATGTCATAACTGTGTACCCGAAAAAAGTTAGAGCTGGTTAAAATATTGCCTGTGAAGACTATGTGAGATGGCAGGCGTGGAGACTGAGCCCATTGAGTACCCAGGTGAAGGTGTATTGTGTCCCTTTAAAGGTGAAGGTTAACTGCAGCTGAGAGGTGGTTGAACTAGGCACTGAATAGAACATGCTAGCCAAATACTTTGCTCTAACTGCAAAGTATTTACAAGTTACTTATTTATTATTGGGTGGAATCAGTCATTTCAATAGGTGGGGCCATGACGCCAAGGGTACGAATTCACACTGAGGCACCGGTCCTGTTTTGCCGGGTTTAAGAACAAGTAAAACTTGGCTGTTAAATGCAGCAGAAGTGGGGATAACCACACCTTCTCTAACTAGGTCTTATATAATGGGTTTCAATCTGTGAAAACCGTGCTTTCATTTAGATTGAACCTTTTCTTAAACACTGAAGTGAAAGGTATTATTTTAACTAGGGGGAAAGGTCCATAGGGTCCCATAGATTTCAAGCTGATTATAAGGGCCAGAGACTTAACTTGATTACTTATTGGGTCAGGTTCTCCACGTGCAGTAGAGGATATTTTAGGGTAATGGATGTCTTGGCTATGGAAAAGTTAGGCACGGAAATAATTTGGATGGTTCGGGTTAGGCATATCTGTTTCTATTTTATGTTCACCTACTCCCTGGCTGGGAGTGGATGAACATAAAGTGTGGCCAGATGTGGGCCAGAAGGGGAAGGGGAATTAATGAGGCTTCAAAACTGTCCATTGTCAAACATCAAAAGTGGAATCAGATTATGACACACACTGCCACCACCCATACAGCACCCCTCTCCCCATCTGGGACCTCCCAAACACACACGGAAACACCAAGTCCATTTCCTCCTCACCAGCAGGATAAAGTGTTCAGGAAGAAATCTGTCTTCAGAGCTCAGTCCTCACCCAGACCTTATTCCCGGTGTCTGGCTAACTATGGACTGGCTGGTCTGGGCCCCAAACTGGCAGGATACTACCTCCCTCCCTTCTCACACGCCTGCCCCTTCCTGCCTTCCTTCAGTCCCCATCACCGAAGAACAGACAGAGATACACACACATCTTTCTACAACAGCTTGTACATCAATAGCTGAGGGCTTTTTTATTTGGTCTCTACACAGGTGACCATGTCTCCAGTGCTTTCTCTGGAGAGACAACAGAGACAGCAAGGTCTCAGTCACCTGATAGACCCAGGGCAGCACTTTATGAACTGCTGGAAGAGCCCTCTGGGACGTTTTCATCCTCCTCTGGCTCTTTAGTCATTGTTGTACTCCGCCAGTAATAGAATGCTAGCATCTTTGACTTCTTCTGTGTAGAACCTCTTCCCGAATTCTGACGACGGACTGATTTTGTTAACTCGACCACCTCCTGAATCTGGTCGGAAAACAAAGTGACACAGAAAGATATTGATTTGGGGAAAGAGGATATGAAGGAGAACTTTGAGAGAATGGGTGTGGATTGAGAAGGGGTTTGTGCCAGGGAAGGGCTGGGTAAGTCTTGGGTGGGGGATGAAGAGGAGGCACGTGAGTCGGGTAATCTGACCTCCTCCATCTTAGAGCCCTGGAGTGGAGAATTCATCCTCTCCCTTCTGCGTTGGCCCCCCGGTGTTTGTTGCTCTGACCTCTCGGTGTTTGTCCGTGCATCACGGTTAGGCTCCTGGGGGACTGTAGTTTCCTCTGCCATTTCAGTAGCAACAGTGTGCTCTACTCCAAGGCTCCTGGCCTCTCTATATATACCCTTCCAGGACAATGAAGAGCCACACCCATCAGCTTTGATTGGTCAGCCAATGGTAGCGCTGGGGTGGCTGTGACATCACAAAGCACTACCCTTGAAGATACGTGGGGGGAGGGGAGGGGTGCAGAGGAGTCTACGTGCTCTGGTTAGAGAAAGGGACTGCTTCCTCAACACCCAGTAAAGAGCCTTCCCAAATTGACCTTCCACTCTTCCTCATCTTCTCTGGTTCAATCCTTGTGGTGCACATGTTAGGGAGAAGGTGTTCCCTCCAAACCATTCCACATGGCCACCCCCTTTCAGTGTTTAATTCTGTTGTCTCCCAGATCTCATCACCTGGTATTGTGTGGTTTTTAAAAACTTTTTATTTTAGAACAGTTTTAGGTTTACAGAGTAATTGTGAAGATCATATTCATACACTCCACAACAAATTTCCCTTCTTAACATTGTACATTAGTATGGTACAATTGTTCAACTTAGTGAAGCAACACTGAAACAGTATTATTAACTAAAGTCTGTACTTCATCAGAATTCCTTTTTTTTTAAAATGTTGAGCCTTCTTTTAATTAATTTATTTTTATTTTTGGCTGTGTTGGGTCTGCGTTTCTGTGCGTGGGCTTTCCCTAGTTGTGGCAAGCAGGGGCCACTCTTCATCGTGATGGGCGGGCCTCTCACTGTCGTGGCCTCTCTTGTTGCGGAGCACAGGCTCCAGATGTGCAGGCTCAGCGGCTGTGGCTCACGGGCCTAGTTGCTCTGCGGCATGTGGGATCTTCCCAAATCAGGGCTCGAACCCATGTCCCCTGCATCAGCAGGTAGATTCTCAACCACTGTGCCACCGTGGAAGCCCCAGATTGCCTTATTTTTTACCTAATGTTCTTCTTCTGTCCCAGGATCCCAACCAAGATTCTACATTAAATTTAGTCATTCCATGTTATAACTTCTTAGGCTCCTCTTGGCTGTGACAGTTTTTTAGACTTCTTGTTTTTGAAGACTTTGACAGTTTGGGGTCTTGTGTTTTGTCTTTTACATTAGGTCTGCAGATGTTATTGCTCTTATAGGTAAAAGTTTTTATAAGTTTCTTCTTCCAGAGAACCTCAAATCAAGTCAGTACCATCAGTGTTATGGACTTCCCCGTGGCAATGGTTGAACTAATCTCTTGGCTTTGTCACAGAGGTGACACAAATGATTTTCTCTAGAGGTCTGAGGATCAGGATCATTTTTTTGTATGACAGAGGCACAGGGGCAGCAGCATAAGCATTTTGTAAGGTACTAGTGAGTCATTTACTTTTAGAAGTATGACCTCAGCATCCCACATAGTTAACGGCTCTTCCTCCACACGAGTGACCATCCAATGGACCTGTATATTGAACAGACTGTCAGTCTTTCTCCTGAGCTCTATATAGACAGGGGGCCAACATGTGGTTGAGGAACATCCAGTGTTCACAAGGTAAGAGTCATTTCTTTGAGGTTAGTATCAGTCGCACCTTATTTTGGAATTGAAACACGTGATTCAACCTGAGAATCTCAAATAGGTCCAGTTTGAGACACAGGATTCAGGACTGCTTTAAGGAAGGTCCCAATCCAAGAATCCTTTCACTATATGCCAACTGGCTCAACTGACTTATGTTGGTCAAAGCTTTAGCAGACACTCAGTAGGACTAACAAATGCAGCACAAAGAAGCAAGTTCAAAGCACAAGCTAGCCAGCAGGCCGTAGCCCAAGTGCCTGTTCACCAGCATAGAGCAGAGCCAGTTAGAAAGCCAAAGCAAGAGAAGAAAGACCCCCGGTGGTAAGGGATAGCACCTTGATGTCCTGCTCACAGGACCAGTTGTTGTAATCACACCACAGAGACAGGATGGACCCTTCAACCCAAATTCGGTTTGGATGTCGAGACTGATAACACATACACCTAGAGAGTATGAAAAACCTTACTACATAAGGAGGCTTTCTGGGGAGAGCAGGGCAGGCTCTCAAGCAGGTTCAAGAATGGCTTGAGAGAGCAGAAGAAGGAGACTGGCTTGGCTTCTATAGTGGTGAGGGGATGACGCTGGAGTGCTCCCACACACAGGTCAGGTTTTGCAAAGCCTGAACTTCCTCCTGGCCCACAGAAGAGAGAGTACCTGAGCTTTCTTATCCGATCTAGGGAAGCAGGGGAAGAGGCAGTGGTAGGGCTCTTTTATAGAATAATGTTGTGTAAATGCAAGGTGTTTAGCACAGTTTAGAATTCTCATAACCATTATAACCACACTTATATTGTTTTCAGTTAAACTACGTTTCACTAGATTAGTATTTCCCAAATTATGGTCCTTTAAATATTATTTAAGGAGGATTAGAATTATCTTGGTTCATTACAGAGAAACTGTGTAGAAAGAGAAAAGACTGCTAGCCTCAGGAGGTCTGACACACTGGTCACAAAAGAGCAGACTTCATTGTACTATCTGCTGAATTATGAGGGGTTTCTAACATGTTTCCCATGCTGGGTGACTACTGTAGCACCCAAAGACTGTAATAATAATTACAGAAACTAACATTTATTGACTACTAACTCTATGTAGGAATTATGCTAAATACCCATATACATATTTAATCCTCGTCACAACCCTATTGAGATAAGTGGCAAAAGAGTGGTTTCTGTCATTTCTGCCAGGACATCTCCATTCCAATTGCAGAAGCAGAAAAGAGCATATAGGAGGGCACATGGGAATATTTATGGGGCACGCTCGAAAGGGGTATGCATTACTCCTGCTCACATTTCCTTGGGAAAAACTCACATAGCCACATCTAACTACAAGAGAAAATGAGAAATGTAGTCTACCTGGTAGAAGAGGAGAACTTAGATGTTGGAGATAAGCTAGCAATCTCTGTCTCCACCATCTTGTTCATCACTCTCCCCAGTATTTACAGTAGAGCCTGGCACATAGTAGGTGGCCATGAATATATCTGTTGAATGAATGGGTTTCAACATTTTTGGTCAGTTATGGGGATCATAAGCATATAGAACTTGGTTAAGCAATGGTTTCCTAGATATGACACAAAAAGCACAAGCAAAAAAGAAAGAGTAAATTGGACTATATCAAAATTTTAAAATGTTTTCTTCTGCAAAAAAATACCATGAAGAAAGCAAAAAGGCACACCAAAGAGAGATCCTGGCAAATCATATATTTAATAAAAGTGTAGTATCCAGAATACTGAAAGAACTCTTACAACTCAACAACAAAAATACAAACAACCCAACGGAAAATCAGGTAAAGGACTTAAATAGACATTGTGCTAATGAAGATATACAAATAGCCAACAAACATATGAAAATATGCTCAATACCATTAGTCGTTAGGGAAATGCAAATCAAAACCACGATGAGATGCCACTTCATACCCACTAGGAAGGCTATAACTTTTTTAAAAAGAAAATAACAGCTATTGACAAGGATGTAGAGAAATTGAAACACTCATACACGTCTGGTGGGAACATAAAATGATACAGGTTCTGTGGAATACATTTTGGCAGTTACTCAACAAGTTAAACATAGACTTGCCATATTACCCAGTAACTCTACTCCTAGGTATATAATGAAAAGAGTTGAAAAGGAGGGAACAACAGCAACAACAACAACAAAAATAAACAGGTGAATTGAGCAACACAAAAGCAAAGGGCAGATAACGTTTCAAGAAGTAAAAAATGGACAACTTTATTAAATACTTTTACAGGTAATATAGGGACAGACAAATGACGATTGAACTTGTTAGTAGAGAGGTCATTGGTAAATTTGATAAGAAGGAAATTGAAAGAGAGGAAAATATTTTAATATAAACCTGGATGTGTATTAAGGAGAAAATGTGAGATCAGAAAGTGAGGGGCGGATAGACAATTTCTTTTGCGAGTTTTGGTGCTAAGGGGAGGAGAAATATGGGACTATAGCTGGAGGGGGATTTGGTATTAAGAGAGTGTATTTTTAAGAGGGTAGATTCTAGAATGCATCTAGCCAATACAAATGACTGAATGAAACTGATGACATAAAAATCCAAAGGGATAATTGCAGAAGAAAAAATATTGAGAAAGCAAGAGGGGTATACAGAGCACTAGTAGATGGGATCGGTAGCAAATGTGGAAATCTTGGCTTTCCATGAGAATGAGTAATATTTACAGATTCTACAGTGGAGAAGGAAATGATTATGGTATGATTACAAATGCAGGTAAGATGGTAGATTTGGTGGGGAAGATATAAAAGAATTTTCTCTTGACTCTTCAGTTTTCTCAGTGAAGGATGAGATAAGGGCATAAAATAACAAGAGTGAGGGTAGGGTTTTGAGAAATTGAGGGGAAGATAAAGTATTGGATATTCATTTTGTGTAATGGAAATGGGTGTATAATATGGAAGGATTGATCATTTAAGATATGTGGTCAAGAATTTAAGGTGAGATCAGTTAGCTTTGTCTTGTAAATTTCTACAGCAATATCCATCACTTGTATATAGGAACAAAGCAGGTAGATAGCTAAATTTAACAAGGGTTGTGGTTTTGCCAGGGAAGTACTAGGGTGGGAAAGTGAGTAGGGAGATGAAGGTTGATGAAAGTAAGTGATACTTAAGATAAATTGGTAAGCAATGAGGAAATGCGAAAAGAGAAATGTGGCTGATGCTGAAAAGTAGTAGAATTCACAGATTGGAGTTCAAAATTGAAGAATTTTTAGAGTTGGGTGTGTGTAGGTGTGTATACCTGCACGTGAGGGAGGTATTTTGCTAGGAAGGATAATCAGTTGTAGCCCAAGAGATGTATGTTATAAAATCAGGATTTCAGAGTTGCTGTAATTTTTGAGAATGTCAATGTCTAGTTCATGAGCATTAGAGTGAGTGGCTTAAGTATGATGGAAGAAAAATACCATTGGAATTGAGGGCATGAAAGGTTTGCAAAGCCAAAAATGCTGGATGAATATCCACATAGATGACAGATGTTGAAGTTGCCAAGATGGTGGCAGTACTAAAAGTGGAGAAGAAGACTCAGGAAAGTGTCTAATGAATGAAGGTAAAGAAATAGATGGCGTAGCACATGATATTATCTAATAGCAAGAACTACAAATGAGCTCTGAATTTTGAAAGAGAAAGGAGCAGAAATGGTTTGAATGTGACAGTGAGTCGACTCCTTGGGGTATGTGAGGAAAACTAACGTTTGCTCAAGAGGACTGCAGGGGAAGTGATTTCCTCAAGGCACAGCCATATTCCAGTCATAAAACAGAGATTAAGGGAACACGGAGCGAACAACTTGAAGCTACTGGGGAGTTTCTTAATGATAGACTATGAGTTACAGAGGGCAGGAAAGAAGCGCTCATGAAGTTGGGGAGAGGGTTGGGTCCAATTCCGTCAAGTGCAGAGCAATACGTGAATAAGGGTCTAGTTAATGATGGATAATCTGCAGGGTGGTGACTTAAGTAAAAGTGATAAGACAAGATGGACCTTGTGACTGCACGGCAGATTGGGAGGTGAGTAAAGCCCTCCAGACTACAGATTGCTTAATCTAGGCTGACCTAGAACTAAGAAGAATCCAGAAACACCACTGAAACCTGTTTCCTCTAAATATCATGTATCCTGTATGATGATCCAGCATTTCAAAGATAGACTAGTAAGGACATCTAAGAGGGTAGGCTTGAAAGGAAACTAGTGTGTTTGCTCAAGAGTGTGAGTGTGTATGAAAAATATCAACAGCAAATTCTAATGTCAGAGGGTTGCTACTATAGGCTTATGGAGCCATGCACTATTCTTGGACAACCCAAGGTGCCTGCACAGATGTGGCCCAGATGCAAGCACCAACACTTACTGGGCACCTGCAAAGCCAAAGCTGGGGAAGATGGAAGGCCAAGTGGAAGTGGTATTTTCCCAAGACAGGAATGTATTTCCATAGGCTTCCTAAATGGCAGGTGGACAAAAAATGGAAGAAAGGAAATTAAGCTTCTTTTTGCCTAACATCTCTCCTCAGGAGGAAGTACTTGGAGTTGTATTTCCTACGTAAATTCCCCTGCTAAAACTCCAGGGAGCTCATCAGAGGGCAGATGTTCCCACCTAAGTATGTTTACCAGCAAACATTTATTCAAAATCATGGCTGCATCTGGCTCACATTAGAAGGGTTCTCTTTGTCATTGTCTTTTAAAAGAACAATTCCCCATGCTTATAAATCCAGACTCAGAACATCAATTCAACCAACCTCAGGAGCCCTGTGGCTACACCTTCCTGCTGGGAATGAGCATGGTCCCCAGACAATCAATTTCAGGAGTATTACCAAAGTGTTTTCATTTTCAGTGTTTATCCACTGGAATGTCTACGAGTGAAGAATAGACAGGGCAATACAATCCTAAGATTCAATTTCTTTCATCAAATACAAACTGTGTATATGAGCATCAAGGCAAGAGGATGGAGGACTTTAACTGAAATTCCAATAGATATCTAAGTGCAAATCCTGGAACCATCCCATGCTAGCATTGTGAGTTAGGATAGGTACTTAACCACTCTGAGCCTGTTTTCTGATCTCTAAAAAAAAATAGAAGGATAATATCTCATACAGCTGTTGCAAAGATCAACGCAAATAATTCATGTACAGAATATAGCACAACAACCTACAGAATGGGAGAAAATATTTGTAAATCGTGTATCTGATAAGGGATTTTTATTCAGAATATATAAAGAACTCTTACATGCCTGTGATAAGAAGGTAAATAACCCAACTTTTAAAATGGGCAGAAGATCTAAATAGACATTTCTGCAAGGAAGATATACAAATGGCCAGCAAGCACATTAGAGACGCTTGACATCATTATTCATCAGGAAAACACAAATGAAAACCACAGAAAGATACCATTTCATACCCATTCGGATGGCTAGAATCCAAAAGTCAGATAATCATAACTGTTGGTGGGGATTTAGAGAAATCAAAACCATCATACACTGTTAGTGAGAATGTAAAATGGTATACCTGCTTTGGAAAAGTTTGGTAGTTTCTCAGAGGGTGAAACAGTGTTACTGTATGACCCACTTGTAGGTATATTCCCAAGATAAATGCAAATATATGTCCATACAAAAACTTGTACATAAATATTCATAGCAGCAATATTCATAATACCCAAAGATGGAAACAACACAAAGGCCCATCAACTGACCAGTGGACAAACAAAATGAGGCAAATCCATACAACAGAATACTATTCAGACATCAAAAGGAATGAAGAACTAATATATGCTACAATATGGCTGAACCTTAAAAACATTATGCTAAGTGAAAGAAGTCAGTCACAAAAGACCACATATTATGTGATTCTATTCATATGAAATGCTCAGAACAGGCAAATCTATAGATACAAAATAGATCAATAATTGCTTAAGGCTGAGGCAGAAGTTGTTGGGAGCATAGGGGATTAACAGCTACAAGATACGAGGGTTTCTTTTTGAGGTGTTGAAAACGTTCTAAAATAGACTGGAGGGAACTTCAAGACGTCGGAAGAGTAAGACGTGGAGATCACCTTCCTCCCCACAGAAGCATCAGAAATACATCTACACGTGGAACTGCTCCTATAGAACACCCACTGAACGCTGGCAGAAGACCTCAGACCTCCCAAAAGGCAAGAAACTCCCCACGTAGCTGGGTAGGGCAAAAGAAAAAAAGAAAAAGCAGAGACAAAAGAATAGGAACGGGACCTGCACCAGTGGGAGGGAGCCTGAAGGAGGAAAGCTTTCCACACATTAGAAGCCCCTTCACTGGCGGAGACTACAGGTGGCGGACGGAGGCAGCTTCGGAGCCACGGAGGTGAGTGCAGCAACAGGGGTGCGGAGGGCAAAGTGGAGAGATTCCCGCACGGAGGATCGGTGCCGACCAGTACTCACCAGCCCGCGAGGCTTGTCTGCTCACCTGCCGGGACGGGTGGGGGCTGGGAGCTGAGGCTTGGGCTTCGGTCTGAGCGCAGGGAGAGGACTGGCAGTGTGAACACAGCCTGAAGGGGTTAGTACGCCACGTCTAGCCAGGAGGGAGTCCAGGAAAAGTCTGGAGCTGCCGCAAAGGCAAGAGACTTTTCCTTCCCTCTGTGTTTCCTGGTGCACGAGCAGAGGGGATTCAGAGCGCCGCCTAAGGGAGCTCCAGAGACGGGCGCGAGGCGCGGCTAGGAGCGCAGACCCCAGAGATGGGCATGAGATGCTAAGGCTGCTGCTGCCGCCACCAAGAAGCCTGTGTGTGAGCACAGGTCACTATCCACACCTCCCTTCAGTGAGCCTGTGCAGCCCGCCACTGCCAGTGTCCCGTGATCCAGGGACGACTTCCCCGGGAGAACGCACGGTGTGCCTCGGGCTGGTGCAACGTCACGCCGGCCTCTGTCACTGCAGGCTCACCCTGCCTCTGTACCCCTCCCTCCCCCCGGCCTGTGTGAGCCAGAGACCCCAAAGCAGCGGCTCCTATAACCCCGTCCTGTCTGAGCGAAGTACAGACGCTCTCAGGAGACCTACACGCAGAGGCGGGTTCAAATCCAAAGCTGAACCCCGGGAGCTGTGCGAACAAAGAAGAGAAAGGGAAATCTCGCCCAGCAGCCTCAGGAGCAGCGGATTAAATCTCCACAATCAACTTGATGTACCCTGCATCGGTGGAACACCTGAATAGACAACGAATCATCCCAAATGGAGGAGGTGGACTTTGGGAGCAACGCTATTTATACATTTTTTCCCTTTTTCACTTTTTGTGAGTATGTATGCGTATGCTTCGGTGTGTGATTTTGTCTGTATAGTTTGGCAATTACCGTTTGTCCTAGGGTTCTGTCTGTCCGTTTTTTGTTTTTTTTTTTAGTATAGTTTTCAGCGCTTGTTATCATTGGTGAATTTGTTTCTTCTTCTCGTTTTTCTCTTCTTTCTCGTTTTTTTAATTACTTAAAAAATTTTAATAATAAATTTTTGTCTTTATTTTAATAACTCTTTAATAATTTAATTTAATTTAATTTAACATTTTTCTTTCTTTCTTTCTTTCTTTCTTTCTTCATTTCTTTATTTCTCCCTTTTATTCTGAGCCGTGTGCGTGACAGTCTCTTAGTGCTCCAGCCAAGCATCAGGGCTGTTCCTCTGACGTGGCAGAGGCAAGTTCAGGATATTGGTCCACCACAGACCTCCCAGCTCCACGTAATATCAAACGGTGAAAATCTCCCAGAGATCTCCATCTCAACACCAAGACCCAGCTCCACTAAATGACCAGCAAGCTACGGTGCTGGATACCTTATGCCAAACAACTACCAAGAAAGGAACACAACTCCACCAATTAGCAGAGAGGCTGCCTAAAGTCATAGTAAGGTCACAGACACCCCAAAACACACCACCAGACTTGGACCTGCCTACCAAAAAGAAAAGATCCAGCCTCATTGACCAGAACACAGGCACTAGTCCCCTCCACCAGGAAGCCTACACAACCCACTGAACCAACCTTAGCCACTGGGGACAGACACCAAAAACAACGGGAACTACGAACCTGCAGCCTGTGAAAAGGAGACCCCAAACACAGTAAGATAAGCAAAATGAAAAGACAGAAAAACACACAGCAGATGAAGGAGCAAGGTAAAAACGCACCAGACCTAACAAATGAAGAGGAAATAGGCAGTCTACCTGAAAAAGTATTCAGAATAATGATAGTAAAGATGATCCAAAATCTTGGAAATAGAATGGAGAAAATACAAGAAAAGTTTCACAAGGACCTAGAAGAACTAAAGAGCAAACAAACAATCATGAACAACACAATAAATGAAATTACATATCCTCTAGAAGGGATCAAAAGCAGAATAAATGAGGCAGAAGAACGGATAAGTGACCTGGAAGATAAAATAGTGGGAATAACTACTGGAGAGCAGAATAAAGAAAAAAGAATGAAAAGAATTGAGGACAGTCTCAGAGACCTCTGGGACACGATTAAACGTACCAACATTCAAATTATAGGGGTTCCCAAAGAAAAAGAGAAAAAGAAAGGGACTGAGAAAATATTTGAAGAGATTATAGTTGAAAACTTCCCTAATATGGGAAAGGGAATAGTTAATCAAGTCCAGGAAGCACAGAGAGTCCCATACAGGATAAATCCAAGGAGAAACACGCCAAGAGAGATAATAATCAAACTATCAAAAAGTAAATACAAAGAAAAAATATTAAAAGCAGCAATGGAAAAACAACAAATAACATAGAAGGGAATCCCCATAAGGTTAACAACTGATCTTTGAGCAGAAATTCTGCAAACCAGAAGGGAGGGGCAGGACATATTTAACGTGATGAAAGGGAAGAACCTACAACCAAGATTACTCTACCCAGCAAGGATCTCATTCAGATTTGACAGAGAAATTAAAACCTTTACAGACAAGCAAAAGGTAAGAGAATTCAGCAGAACCAAACCAGCTTTACAGCAAATGCTAAACCAACTTCTCCAGGCAGGAAACACAAGAGAAGGAAAAGACTTACAATAACAAATGCAAAACAATTAAGAAAATGGTAATAGGAGCATACATATCGATAATTACCTTAAATGTAAATGGATTAAATGCTCCCACCAAAAGACACAGATTGGCTGAATGGATACAAAAACAAGACCCGTATATATGCTGTCAACAAGAGACCCACTTCAGACCTAGGGAAACATACAGACTGAAAGTGAGGGTATGGAAAAAGATATTCCATGCAAATGAAAATCAAAAGAAAGCTGGAGTAGCAATTCTCATATCAGACAAAATAGACTTTAAAATAATGACTTACAAGGGACAAAGCAGGACACTACATAATGATCAAGGGATCGATCCAAGAAGAAGATATAACACTTGTAAATATTTATGCACCCAACATAGGAGCACCTCAATACATAAGACAAATACTAACAGCCATAAAAGGGGAAATCGACAGTAACACAATCATAGTAGGCGACTTTAACACCCCACTTTCAACAATGGACAGATCATCCAAAATGAAAAAAAAAATAAGGAAACACAAGCTTAAAATGATACATTATACAAGATGGACTTAATTGATATTTATAGGACATTCCATCCAAAAACGTCCAGAGATAAACCCATGTACACATGGTCACCTTATCTTGATAAAGGAGGCTAGAGTATACAATGGAGGAAAGACAGCCTCTTCAATAAGTGGTGCTGGGAAAACTGGACAGCTACATGGAAAAGAATGAAATTAGAACACTCCCTAATGCCATACACAAAAATAAACTCAAAATGGATTTAAGACCTTAATGTAAGGCCAGACACACTAAAACTCTTAGAGGAAATAAAAGAAGAACACTCTTTTGAGATAAATCACAGTAAGATCTTGTTTGACCCACCTCCTAAAGAAATGGAAACAAAACTAAAAATAAACAAATGGGACCGAGTGAAACTTAAAAGCTTTTGCACAGCAAAGGAAACCATAAACAAGATGAAAAGACAACCCTCAGAATGGGAGACAATATTTGCAAACGAAGCAACTGACAAAGGATTAGTCTCCAAAATTTACAAGCAGCTCATGCAGCTCAATATCAAAAACACAAACCACCCAATCCAAAAATGGGCAGAAGACCTAAATAGACATTTTTCCAAAGAAGATACAAAGATTGCCAACAAACACATGAAAGAATGCTCAACGTCGTTAATCATTAGAGAAATGCAAATCAAAACTACAATGCGGTATCATCTCACACCGGTCAGAATGGCCATCATCAAAAAATCTACAAACAATAAATGGACAACCTGGAAGAAATGGACAAATTCTTAGAGAAGGTGTGGAGAAAAGGGAACCCTCATACACTGTTGATGGGAATGTAAATTGATACAGTCACTAAGGAGAACAGTATGGAGGTTCACTAAAAAACAAAAAATAGAACTACCATACGACCCAGCAATCCCACTATGGGGCATATATCCTGAGAAAACCATAATTCAAAAAGAGTCATGTACCACAATGTTCATTGCAGCTCTATTTACAATAGCCAGGGCTTGGAAGGCACCTAAGTGTCCATCAACAGATGAATGGATAAAGAAGATGTGGCACATGTATACAATGGAATATTACTGAGCCATAAAAAGGAACGAAACTGAGTTATTTGTAGTGAGGTGGATGGACCCAGAGTCTGTCATACAGAGTGAAGTAAGTCAGAAAGAGAAAAACAAATACCGTATCCTAACACATATATATGGAATCTTTAAAAAAATATGGTCATGAGGAACCTAGGGGCAAGACGGGAAAAAAGACGCAGACCTGGGCTTCCCTGGTGGTGTACTGGTTGAGAATCCGCCTGCCGATGCAGGGGACACGGGTTCGTGCCCCGGTCTGGGAGGATCCCACATGCCACGGAGAGGCTGGGCCCGTGAGCCATGGCCACTGAGCCTGCGCGTCCGGAACCTGTGCTCCACAACTGGAGAGGCCACAACAGTGAGAGGCCCGCGTACCGAAAAAAAAAAAAAATGTCGCAGACCTACTAGAGAATGGACTTGAGGACACGGGGAGGGGGAAGGGTAAGCTGGGACAAAGTGAGAGAGTGGCATGGACATATATACACTACCAAATGTAAAACAGATAGCTAGTGGGAAGCAGCCACATAGCACAGGGAGATCAGCTCAGTGCTTTTTGACCACCTAGAGGGGTGGGATAGGGAGGGTGGGAGGGAGGGAGACACAAGAGGGAGGGGATATGGGTATATACGTATATGTATAGCTGATTCACTTTGTTATAGAGCAGAAACTAATACACCATTGTAAAGCAATCATACTCCAGTAAAGATGTTTAAAAAAAAAGTGTGTTTGTTCAAAATAAATAAATAAATAACTTTCCTAACTGCTTAGGAAAGTTATTTCGCCTTCCTATGAAATGAAGAATTATCTATAAGGGCACTTTGTATTGACTATAAATTCCAGTTCTGTCAGTGATGGTATCTGGCGCATGAGGGGCACCTAAGTTAGGGAGCTTTTGGTTAATTTCCCTGGGCCATATAGAGCAAAGTGTTCTCTCAAATAGTCTCTGGAAATTCGGAGCCTCAAATATGTTTGCCACCTTCCCCCAAGTCATCACATTTATTAACATCCTTGTCTTATTTTTCTAGAAGCAGGAGCTTCTAGCAGATCTTTTCCCTTTGTGAAAGGATGTATTTCTGTGTGAGGTGGATCTAGGCCACCTTAGTCTGTCCTCTAATGTTCACCTCAGTAGCACTCTACCTGGTTGATAATATCTTTGAGGCCAACTTCCTGTAATGTTTTTCTTTTTCTTTTCTTTTTTTTTACCTTAGGAGCACTGTATAATAAAAACTCCATTAAAGATGCAAAACCAAAGTGAGCCATGAAGCAAGACACGATGGGGCCTATGAGCATTCCTAAGCGTGTTCAAGGCGAAAGCATTTCAGAGGGAGTTAAACAACAGTCATTATAGCTATCTTTGTTGACCTCTGACTCTATATGCCAGTCACTGTGTTTGACATACATTAATTCTCATAAAACTTCTGTCATGTTGACATTACTATCTCCCTTTTACAAATGGGGAAAGAGGTTCACATAAATTAAATGACTTTCTCAGGGCAACAGCTAGTAAGTTTCAGGGCTGGATTTGTATCCAAAATAAAGTGGGCTTTGTTTGGTTTTTTGACTCTATTTTCTTCTTAGTAGTACTGCATACATTTATTATTTATATGTATTAAAAAGGATAAAATAAGTTTGGACTCCTCTCTCACACAACATGAAGTTCTGTATGATCTAAAGATAAAAATGTTGAAGTAAAATATATATATTATGGAAAACGTATGTATAATCTAGGAGTCAAGAAAAATTTCTGTGCAAGCTGGAAAACCTAGTCACTTTGGAGAAATGACTGACATATTTGAGTGCTTAAAACTTAAAATGTAATCATATGGCAAACGTAAAGGTAAATAAAACCAGAAGACAAATAATAGAGGAACATATATTTGTAAGACACACGACAGATAAAGGGTTCAATATCCAACATATAAAAAATTTCCTACACATTAATAAGAAAAGACAAACACCCTAATTGAAAGTGGTTTAAAAGGGTAAAAAGGGCTGTTCAAGGAGGCAGAAAACCCCCTTGCCAATAAACAAGTGAAATTACTCAACTTTACTAGCAATCAGGCATATTGAAATTAAATTAACAAGGAAATATCACTTTAAGACCATTAAACATGTTATCACACATTGCTGGAGTGTTGTGGAGGTTAATATGTTATCTCATACATTTGCCGAGGGAAATGTGAAGTATATTAAAGCAATTTGGAAGTCAATCTGGCAACCCCTATTAAAATTAAGAATTTACATAAATTTTAACTTAGCAATTCCATTTCCGGGGCCTTCTTCCGTAGAAGATAAAAGCACGGGTATATAACAGTGAATATGAAAAAGATAAATTTTACGTATATATTCAGATTAATTGCAACGTTTTTCCTAGTAGCCAAAAAACTGGAATCAACTTGAATGTCCTCAATAGAGGAATGGTTTAATAAGTTGTCTTTCACTCAAACCATTGCATTTTACATAACTAGTTTAAAAAGTGTGTTAAGTCTATACCAGACGATGTGGAAAACATTTCTCTGAAATGTTTCTAAGTGAGAAAAACTACGTGCAGTAAAGAGTAATATAGTGCCCCTATATGTTTTTATGCATACATATGTATGTTACCTTATTTATGAACATAGACAAAGATATGCAAAGATTCACACCAGGCTTTTAACACTGCTTATCCAGTGGAGGAGTGGCTAATGAAGTGTAAAAATCCTATAGATGTACAGGCTTTCTCAATATTTATGTATATGTATGAATATATATATATATATATATATATATATATAATTCTCAACATTTATATATAATTGCTTTATGTAAATGCACATGTAAATTACATATATGTAAAGCCATGTACAAAGAGATAGTTGCTGAAAGTGTGCATATCATAGAGAGTGTTTTGAGTTTTTAGTGTTTAGGGTTCTTTTTTTTTAACTTTCTTTCTTGTACTTTGAGTTTTTCAAAATAAAAATTTTACATGATTTTAAGTTTAACATTTTCTAAAGCAAACATTATAGAGCAGGTTAAAGAAATGATCCAGTATCTACAGAATGATTTGATTTTTCAGTCCTCCAGCAGTTCATCAAACTACATTGAGCAGCAACCGTGACATTGTGTCAGGTGTGTTAAAGTGGTTGGGATTACAGAGATGAATGAAATATGCTCCTTCTTGTTGTATATTACAACAAGACAAACATATAAATGAACCATTCTAATACAGTATGGCTATTGCTTTAATATAAGAATTTGTAGGACCATAGGGGCAATGAACTCTGCAGGCATTGGTGGTAGAGAGGCTTCAGAGGGAAAGAACCATTTGAGCTTAGCCTTAAAGACTGAGGATGCTTTCATCACTCACCAGCCTTAGGTGGGGAAGGGAAAGCAATCCCTTCAAAGAGGAAGGAATCAACATCTAGTCCTATTTCATTCATCAAGAATGTGGAGGAGGAAGTAAACAGTTTATTATTTATAGTCTCAAATGATGGTAATGTGTGGAAGATGGGCAAATGGAACAAGAGACTTTGGAAGAGTCCTGATCAGGAACTAATAAAATGAGAACCTGCTTTGAAACTTGCAAGCAGGTTTTTCTGAGGGAAGAAGAACTCTAAGCTGCGTTTAATGAAAGGAAGCAGCTGTCAAAGCAATCTGACTAAGTTCAGTACATTAGGTTTGCAGTTGGGGAAGAAATAAGGGTTGCTGTTCATTTAGGACCTGTGGAAGAGGTTGGAGAAAAGGGGATAGGTATTCAAGCAATGATTCATTAGGTAGAAAGAAGAGAATGTTAGAAATCAGGCACTACTGCCACTTACTGAATAAATTCATCATAAGCCATATACAGACACATTATAAAGTATCTAAAGGTACCAGAATGCTTGACCATTGAGGTAAGGTGCCCCAAAATACTGTGTCTTCAAGGAAAACACAAGGGTTCAGTACTCATGGGTTAGCAGCAGTTAACAAAAGACACACTAGCTTTTGGGGAGTGGGGGAGAAAGAAGCAAGGATTATGCATGTATGTATTTATATCATAGATGATAACAACAGAAGCCATTTAATCAAATGCTTATTATTGGCCTAATATAATGTCAGGTGTTTTACATAAATTACCTCATTTAATCCCAGCATGGCTCTAAGATCTAGATACATGTTCCTATCATTCCCTTTTTACAGATGAGGAAACTAAGTCTTACAGGAGTTAAAAAAGGTACTCAAGGTCAAATAGCTTTTAGGTGGTGAAGCTGTAAATTGAGATCGGACTTTAAATCCTATGCTCCCAACTGCTCAACTAGACACTAAGTTATATTCCCCCTGCTAAACCCTAGTCCCAGCCATCATCATATCACACCTGTATTGTCCCAACAGCCTGTCAGCCCTCTGGTCCTACACAGTTCACAACATCCAGTGAACTTTCTAAAACATACATCAGATGACATCACTTTCCTTTATCAAACCATCCAGTGGCCCTCCACTGCACGTAAGATAAAATCCAAGTTCTTACCCTGCAAGTCCCTATGTGACCACTTCTCTGCCAGCCTCTCCAGTCTCGGTCATCAATCTCCGCTCTGCCCCTCTCTGACTGCACTCCAGTCACTCACCCTTCTGCTCTTCCTCAACACACTGTTCTCGTTCTGGCCTCACGGCATTGCTACTTGCTAGTCTACCTAAAATGCTCTTCTTCAAAGTCTTCACACAGCTGACTCGACCTCATTATTCAGATCTTGATTCAAATATCAGCTGTTTAGAGAAGGTTCCGCACACCAACAACAAGAACGACCCCTTTGCCCATGAAAACAGAAGTTACTTGAGGACAGGAACTATTGATTTCATGTTCTTCACTCTAATTCCAGAACCAAGAGTAATATCTGACACCTACTGGGCACTCAGGACATATTTGTTTCCTGAAATACTGGTATCTTTTTTAAGGTGTCATACTCATATGCCTATGAGTATATCTACATATATATATATATTTATGGATATGTGAGCTTGTTGTCACCTCACAGAAGTGGAATGTACATCCCTCACCCAAAATTTGGTTTGAATGTCAAGACTAATGATGCCACACATATACCAAGAATGTATGAAAAGGATTATTACTCACATAATGAGTTATGCATCAAAAATGCAGTTAGACCAAAAAAAGAAAAAAGAAAAAACTGGTAACTGTGAAGTGATGGGTAATTAGATGGTTGTGATTCTTTCATTCTATAGATATAGGTATAGATATAGAAATAATTGAAACATCAAGTTCTACACCTTAAGTATATACATTTTTTATTTATCCATTATACCTCAATAAAACTGAAAAAATGGGATCAGTCTCAATGACAACTTACCCATGGTGTTTGTCTGATAACTGAAACATTGCGTGGTTTATTTAATTTAATTTGGACTTGTTTATGTAAGCCATTATGGCACCTGCAGCATGAGACCAATAAGAAAGGTGAACGTTCCATTGAATATCTAGTACTATCAAGAGCTAGTACTATATATTCTGAGAAGTGAAATGAGTGCCTTAGTCTCTCTATCAATGTGCAGAACTTCAAAGAAGGTAAAGAGTGCTATGGTGAGACATTGTATTGTGGCTTTAATATGTGCAGAAGATGTGTGCCCTTGATTTATATTTTGGGTATCCGTGAGGCAAGAGATTCTATGAGTTCTTTACCCCAAATGAGGCAACCTTGGAGAAGGAATTGTTTGCATTGGCCAGAAGAGATGATCAGACCGCTGGCAGTGGCCCAAAGATCTATAAAAATGCGAAGATGAGGCCAATTGTTGGCTAAGACATGGCCAAGTGCTAAGATAACTGGCTAAAGTTTGGCCAACTGAGCTGATCCTGTGTCCTGTCCTTTATCAGGAACATTCTGATTAAGAGATGAAAAGCAGCAAGAGTCAAGCAAGCTCCATTAAGTGTGACAGTGGCAATGCCATTGGTTAAGTGAATGAACCCCCTTTGGTATTCACTGTGTTGAGCCTAAGGGGCTCCCCAGGTATCCAAGTGTTCTAAGAGATGACCTCCTCTAGCACTGTGGCATCCGGCAAGGGACCCAGCACAGGGGACGTTACCCTCTCCTGAAAGTAGGGTATGCAGAGAGCCCAGGTTCAGCTCCATCCTGTAGCAAGGAGGCCTCACTAGCTGTGCTGGGCTTGCAGGGTGCTGTTTCCATGATCAAAGGCCTAACGGGCAGCTGTATACTGAGGGTCACAGGTTCAGGACCTGAGATAGTCTATATTTCCAGGAAAGTCCAGTGTGTACCCACCAATTGCTACACTAATGGCATACAGCATTGGGCCAAGGAAGGTAGTTCCTTGTATCAGAAGCCCATGCAACTAACGGCCATCACTGATGGTAGAGGGACTCCAAGATATATGAGAGAAGGTTGCTAAAGCTCCCACAGTGAAGGAATCCCGGGGGGCCGTAACAGGAATGCCTGTTCTATGGCCATTCAGGCAGATTCTAGTATCTTTTTACAGGGGGTCTCATTCAAGTTGGGCCTATTTGCAAGTTACAGAACAAAAAAAAAAGCTTTGTGAATGAGGAGTGTTGCCTCCAGAGTCTAAACATGTCGAAAACATAATGGGCTTGTTTTAACAATGTGGGTCCTAAGAAGACTAAAAGCTGTTTCTTGACACTGTCAGGACTGGAGCAGCCCTCAACTTACTAAATAATTTTCAGGAGCTTAACTGAATTGGTGGGGCCCTGTACTATGGGTCTCATGTGAATCTCCTCAAAGGAGGATGTCATTAGTGCGATGTCATAACTGTGTACCTGAAAAAAGTTAGAGCTGGTTAAAATATTGCCTGTGAAGACTATGTGAGATGGCAGGCGTGGAGACTGAGCCCATTGAGTACCCAGGTGAAGGTGTATTGTGTCCCTTTAAAGGTGAAGGTTAACTGCAGCTGAGAGGTTGTTGAACTAGGCACTGAATAGAACATGCTAGCCAAATACTTTGCTCTAACTGCAAAGTATTTACCAGTTACTTATTTATTATTGGGTGGAATCAGTCCTTTCAATAGGTGGGGCCATGACGCCAAGGGTACGAATTCACACTGAGGCACCGGTCCTGTTTTGCCGGGTTTAAGAACAAGTAAAACTTGGCTGTTAAATGCAGCAGAAGTGGGGATAACCACACCTTCTCTAAATAGGTCTTATATAATGGGTTTCAATCTGTGAAAACCGTGCTTTCATTTAGATTGAACCTTTTCTTAAACACTGAGGTGAAAGGTATTATTTTAACTAGGGGGAAAGGTCCATAGGGTCCCATAGTTTTCAAGCTGATTATAAGGGCCAGAGACTTAACTTGATTACTTATTGGGTCAGGTTCTCCACGTGCACTAGAGGATATTTTAGGGTAATGGATGTCTTGGCTATGGAAAAGTTAGGCACGGAAATAATTCGGATGGTTCAGGTTAGGCATATCTGTTTCTATTTTATGTTCACCTACTCCCTGGCTGGGAGTGGATGAACATAAAGTGTGGCCAGATGTGGGCCAGAAGGGGAAGTGGAATTAGTGAGGCTTCAAAACTGTCCATTGTCAAACATCAAAAGTGGAATCAGATGATGACACACACTGCCACCACCCATACAGCACCCCTCTCCCCATCTGGGACCTCCCAAACACACATGGAAACACCAAGTCCATTTCCTCCTCACCAGCAGGATAAAGTGTTCAGGAAGAAATCTGTCTTCAGAGCTCAGTCCTCACCCAGTCCTTATTCCCGGTGTCTGGCTAACTATGGACTGGCTGGTCTGGGCCCCAAACTGGCAGGATACTACCTCCCTCCCTTCTCACACGCCTGCCCCTTCCTGCCTTCCTTCAGTCCCCATCACCGAAGAACAGACAGAGATACACACACATCTTTCTACAACAGCTTGTACATCAATAGCTGAGGGCTTTTTTATTTGGTCTCTACACAGGTGACCATGTCTCCAGTGCTTTCTCTGGAGAGACAACAGAGACAGCAAGGACTCAGTCACCTGATAGACCCAGGGCAGCACTTTATGAACTGCTGGAAGAGCCCTCTGGGACGTTTTCATCCTCCTCTGGCTCTTTTGTCATTGTTGTACTCCGCCAGTAATAGAATGCTAGCATCTTTGACTTCTTCTGTGTAGAACCTCTTCCCGAATTCTGATGACGGACTGATTTTCTTAACTCGACCACCTCCTGAATCTGGTCGGAAAACACAGTGATACAGAAAGAGATTGATTTGGGGAAAGAGGATGGGAAGGAGAACTTTGAGAGAATGGGTGTGGATTGAGAAGGGGTTTGTGCCAGGGAAGGGCTGGGTAAGTCTTGGTTGGGGGATGAAGAGGAGGCACGTGAGTCGGGTAATCTGACCTCTTCCATCTTATAGCCCTGGAGTGGAGAATTCACCCTCTCCCTTCTGCGTTGGCCCCCCGGTGTTTGTTGCTCTGACTTCTCGGTGTTTGTCCGTGAATCACGGTTAGGCTCCTGGGGGACTGTAGTTTCCTCTGCCATGTGAGTAGCAACAGTGTGCTCTACTCCAAGGCTCCTGGCCTCTCTATATATACCCTGCCAGGACAATGAAGAGCCACACCCATCAGCTTTGATTGGTCAGCCAATGGTAGCGCTGGGGTGGCTGTGACATCACAAAGCACTACCCTTGAAGATACGTGGGGTGAGGGGAGGGGTGCAGAGGAGTCTAGGTGCTCTGGTTAGAGAAAGGGAGTGCTTCCTCAACACCCGGTAAAGAGCCTTCCCAAATTGACCTTCCACTCTTCCTCATCTTCTCTGGTTCAATCCTTGTGGTGCACATGTTAGGGAGAAGGTTTTCCCTCCAAACCATTCCACATGGCCACCCTCATTCAGTGTTTAATTTTGTTGTCTCCCAGATCTCATCACCTGGTATTGTGTGGTTTTTAAAAACTTTTTATTTTAGAACAGTTTTAGGTTTACAGAGTAATTGTGAAGATCATATTCATACACTCAACAACAAATTTCCCTTCTTAACATTGTACATTAGTATGGTACAATTGTTCAACTTAGTGAACCAACACTGAAACAGTATTATTAACTAAAGTCTGTACTTCATCAGAATTCCTTTTTTTTTAAATGTTGAGCCTTCTTTTAATTAATTTATTTTTATTTTTGGCTGTGTTGGGTCTTCGTTTCTGTGTGTGGGCTTTCCCTAGCTGTGGCAAGCAGGGGCCACTCTTCATCGGGATGCGCGGGCCTCTCACTGTCGCGGCCTCTCTTGTTGCGGAGCACAGGCTCCAGATGCGCAGGCTCAGCGGCTGTGGCTCACGGGCCTAGTTGCTCTGCGGCATATGGGATCTTCCCAGATCAGGGCTCGAACCCGTGTCCCCTGCATCAGCAGGTAGATTCTCAACCACTGTGCCACCGTGGAAGCCCCAGATTGCCTTATTTTTTACCTAATATTCTTCTTCTGTCCCAGGATCCCAACCAAGATTCTACATTCAATTTAGTCATTCCATGTTACAACTTCTTAGGCTCCTCTTGGCTGTGACAGTTTTTTAGACTTCTTGTTTTTGAAGACTTTGACAGTTTGGGGTCTTGTGTTTTGTCTTTTACATTAGGTCTGCAGATGTTATTGCTCTTATAGGTAAAAGTTTTTATAAGTTTCTTCTTCCAGAGAACCTCAAATCAAGTGAGTACCATCAGTGTTATGGACTTCCCCGTGGCAATGGTTGAACTAATCTCTTGGCTTTGTCACAGAGGTGACACAAATGTTTTTCTCTAGAGGTCTGGGGATCAGGATCATTTTTATTTATGACAGAGGCACAGGGGCAGCAGCAGAAGCATTTTGTAAGGTACTAGTGAGTCATTTACTTTTAGAAGTATGACCTCAGCATCCCACATAGTTAACGGCTCTTCCTCCACACGAGTGACCATCCAATGGACCTGTATATTGAACAGGCTGTCAGTCTTTCTCCTGAGCTCTATATAGAAAGCGGGCCAACATGTGGTTGAGACACAACCAGTGTTCACAAGGTAAGAGTCATTTCTTTGAGGTTAGTATCAGTCGCACCTTAGTTTGGAATTGAAACACGTGATTCAACCTGAGAATCACAAATAGGTCCAGGTTGAGACACAGGATTCAGGACTGCTTTAAGGAAGGTCCCAATCCAAGAATCCTTTCACTATATGCCAAGTGGCTCAACTGACTTATGTTGGTCAAAGCTTTAGCAGAAACTCAGTAGGACTAACAAATGCAGCACAAAGAAGCAAGTTCAAAGCACAAGCTAGCCAGCAGGCAGTAGCCCAAGTGCCTGTTCACCAGCATAGAGCAGAGCCAGTTAGAAAGCCAAAGCAAGAGAAGAAAGACCCCCGGTGGTAAGGGAGAGCACCTTGATGTCCTGCTCACAGGACCAGTTGTTGTAATCACACCACAGAGACAGGATGGACCCTTCAACCCAAATTCGGTTTGGATGTCGAGACTGATAACACATACACCTAGAGAGTATGAAAAACCTTACTACATAAGGAGGCTTTCTGGGGAGAACAGGGCAGGCTCTCAAGCAGGTTCAAGAATGGCTTGAGAGAGCAGAAGAAGGAGACTGGCTTGGCTTTTATGGTGGTGAGGGGATGACGCTGGAGTGTTCCCACACACAGGTCAGGTTTTGCACAGCCTGAACTTCCTCCTGGCCCACAGAAGAGAGAGTACCTGAGCTTTCTTATCCGATCTAGGGAAGCAGGGGAAGAGGCAGTGGTAGGGCTCTTTTATAGAATAATGTTGTGTAAATGCAAGGTGTTTAGCACAGTTTAGAATTCTCATAACCATTATAACCACACTTATATTGTTTTCCGTTAAACTACGTTTCACTAGATTAGTATTTCCCAAATTATGGTCCTTTAAATATTATTTAAGGTGGCTTAGAATTATCTTGGTTCATCACAGAGAAACTGTGTAGAAAGAGAAAAGACTGCTAGCCTCAGGAGGTCTGACACACTGGTCACAAAAGAGCAGACTTCATTGTACTATCTGCTGAATTATGAGGGGTTTCTAACATGTTTCCCATCCTGGGTGACTACTGTAGCACCCAAAGACTGTAATAATAATTACCGAAACTAACATTTATTGACTACTAACTCTATGTAGGAATTATGCTAAATACCCATATACATATTTAATCCTCGTCACAACCCTATTGAGATAAGTGGCAAAAGAGTGGTTTCTGTGATTTCTGCCAGGACATCTCCATTCCAATTGCAGAAGCAGAAAAGAGCATATAGGAGGGCACATGGGAATATTTATGGGCCAGGCTCAAAAGGGGTATGCATTACTCCTGCTCACATTTCCTTTGGAAAAACTCACATAGCCACATCTAACTACAAGAGAAAATGAGAAATTTAGTCTACCTGGTAGAAGAGGAGAACTTAAATGTTGGAGATAAGCTAGCAATCTCTGTCTCCACCATCTTGTTCATCACTCTCCCCAGTATTTACAGTAGAGCCTGGCACATAGTAGGTGGCCATGAATATTTCTGTTGAATGAATGGGTTTCAACGTTTTTGGTCAGTTATGGGGATCAAAAACATATAGAACTTGGTTAAGCAATGGTTTCCTAGATATGACACAAAAAGCACAAGCAACAAAGAAAGAGTAAATTGGACTATATCAAAATTTTAAAATGTTTTCTTCTGCAAAAAAATACCATGAAGAAAGCAAAAAGGCACACCAAAGAGAGATCCTGGCAAATCATATATTTAATAAAAGTGTAGTATCCAGAATACAGAAAGAACTCTTACAACTCAACAACAAAAATACAAACAACCCAACTGAAAATCAGGTAAAGGACTTAAATAGACATTGTGCTAATGAAGATATACAAATAGCCAACAAACATATGAAAATATGCTCAATACCATTAGTCGTTAGGGAAATGCAAATCAAAACCACGATGAGATGCCACTTCATACCCACTAGGAAGGCTATAACTATTTTAAAAAGAAAATAACAGGTATGGACAAGGATGTAGAGAAATTGAAACACTCATACACGTCTGGTGGGAACATAAAATGATACAGCCTCTGTGGAAAACATTTTGGCAGTTACTCAACAAGTTAAACATAGACTTGCCATATTACCCAGTAACTCTACTCCTAGGTATATAATGAAAAGAGTTGAAAAGGAGGGAACAACAGCAACAACAACAACAAAAAAAAAAAAAACAGGTGAATTGAGCAACACAAAAGCAAAGGGTAGATAATTTTTCAAGAAGTAAAAAATGGTCCACTTTATTAAATACTTTTACAGGTAATATAGGGACAGACAAATGACGATTGACCTTGTTAGTAGAGAGGTCATTGGTACATTTGATAAGAAGGAAATTGAAAGAGTGGAAAATATTTTAATATAAACCTGGATGTGTATTAAGGAGAAAATGTGAGATCAGAAATTGAGGGGTGGATAGACAATTTATTTTGCGAGTTTTGGTGCTAAGGGGAGGAGAAATGTGGGACTATACCCGGAGGGGGATTTGGTATTAAGAGAGTGTATTTTTAAGAGGGTAGATTCTAGAATGCATCTAGCCAATATAAATGACTGAATGAAACTGACGACATAAAAATCCAAAGGGATAATTGCAGAAGAAAAAATATTGAGAAAGCAAGAGGGGTATTCAGAGCACTAGTAGATGGGATCGTTAGCAAATGTGGAAATCTTGGCTTTCCATGAGAACGAGTAATATTTACAGATTCTACAGTGGAGAAGGAAACGATTATGGTATGATTACAAATGCAATTAAGATGGTAGATTTGGTGGGGAAGATATAAAAGAATTTTCTCTTGACTCTTCAGTTTTCTCAGTGAAGGATGAGCTAAGGGCATAAAATAACAAGAGTGAGGGTAGGGATTTGAGAAATTGAGGGGAAGATAAAGTATTGGATATTCATTTTGTATAATGGAAATGGGTGTATAATATGGAAGGATTGATCATTTAAGATATGTGGTCAAGAATTTAAGGTGAGATCAGTTAGCTTTGTCTTGTAAATTTCTACAGCAACATCCATCACTTGTATATAGGAACAAAGCAGGTAGATAGCTAAATTTAACAAGGGTTGTGGTTTTGCCAGGGAAGTACTAGGGTGGGAAAGTGGGTAGGGAGATGAAGGTTGATGAAAGTAAGTGATACTAATGATAAATTGGTAAGCAATGAGGAAATGCGAAAAGAGAAATGTGGCTGATGCTGAAAAGTAGTAGAATTCACAGATTGGAGTTCAAAATTGAAGAATTTTTAGAGTTGGGTGTGTGAAGGTGTGTATACATGCACGTGAGGGAGGTATTTTGCTAGGAAGGATAATCAGTTGTAGCCCAAGAGATGTATGTTATAAAATCAGGATTTCAGAGTTGCTGTAATTTTTGAGAATGTCAATGTCTAGTGCATGAGCATTAGAGTGAGTGGCTTAAGTATGATGGAAGAAAAATACCATTGGAATTGAGGGCATGAAAGGTTTGCAAAGCCAAAAATGCTGGAAGAATATCCACAAAGTTGACAGATGTTGAAGTTGCCAAGATGGTGGCAGTACTAAAAGTGGAGAAGAAGACTCTGGAAAGTGTCTAATGAATGAAGGTAAAGAAATAGATGGCGTAGCACATGATATTATCTAATAGCAAGAACTACAAATGAGCTCTGAATTTTGAAAGAGAAAGGAGCAGAAATGGTTTGAAAGTGACAGTGAGTCGACTCCTTGGGGTATGTGAGGAAAACTAACGTTTGCTCAAGAGGACTGCAGGGGAAGTGATTTCCTCAAGGCACAGCCATATTCCAGTCATAAAACAGAGATTAAGGGAACACGGAGAGAACAACTTGAAGCTACTGGGGAGTTTCTTAATGATAGACTATGAGTTACAGAGGGCAGGAAAGAAGCGCTCATGAAGTTGGGGAGAGGGTTGGGTCCAATTCCGTCAAGTGCAGAGCAATACGTGAATAAGGGTCTAGTTAATGATGGATAATCTGCAGGGTGGTGACTTAAGTAAAAGTGATAAGACAAGATGGACCTTGTGACTGCACGGCAGATTGGGAGGTGAGTAAAGCCCTCCAGACTACAGATTGCTTAATCTAGGCTGACCTAGAACTAAGAAGAATCCAGAAACACCACTGAAACCTGTTTCCTCTAAATATCATGTATCCTGTATGATGATCCAGCATTTCAAAGATAGACTAGTAAGGACATCTAAGAGGGTAGGCTTGAAAGGAAACTAGTGTGTTTGCTCAAGAGTGTGAGTGTGTATGAAAAATATCAACAGCAAATTCTAATGTCAGAGGGTTGCTACTATAGGCTTATGGAGCCATGCACTATTCTTGGACAACCCAAGGTGCCTGCACAGATGTGGCCCAGATGCAAGCACCAACACTTACTGGGCACCTGCAAAGCCAAAGCTGGGGAAGATGGAAGGCCAAGTGGAAGTGGTATTTTCCCAAGACAGGAATGTATTTACTTAGGCTTCCTAAATGGCAGGTGGACAAAAAATGGAAGAAAGGAAATTAAGCTTCTTTTTGCCTAACATCTCTCCTCAGGAGGAAGTACTTGGAGTTGTATTTCCTACGTAAATTCACCTGCTAAAACTCCAGGGAGCTCATCAGTGGGCAGATGTTCCCACCTAAGTATGGTTACCAGCAAACCTTTATTCAAAATCATGGCTGCATCTGGCTCACATTAGAAGGGTTCTCTTTGTCATTGTCTTTTAAAAGAACAATTCCCCATGCTTATAAATCCAGACTCAGAACATCAATTCAACCAACCTCAGGAGCCCTGTGGCTACACCTTCCTGCTGGGAATCAGCATGGTCCCCAGACAATCAATTTCAGGAGTATTACCAAAGTGTTTTCATTTTCAGTGTTTATCCACTGGAATGTCTACGAGTGAAGAATAGACAGGGCAATACAATCCTAAGATTCAATTTCTTTCATCAAATACAAACTGTGTATATGAGCATCAAGGCAAGAGGATGGAGGACTTTAACTGAAATTCCAATAGATATCTAAGTGCAAATCCTGGAACCATCCCATGCTACCATTGTGAGTTAGGATAGGTACTTAACCACTCTGAGCCTGTTTCCTGATCTGTAAAAATAAAATAGAAGGATAATATCTCATAGAGCTGTTGCAAAGATCAACTCAAATAATTCATGTACAGAATATAGCACAACAACCTACAGAATGGGAGAAAATATTTGTAAATCGTGTATCTGATAAGGGATTTTTATTCAGAATATATAAAGAACTCTTACATGCCTGTGATAAGAAGGTAAATAACCCAACTTTTAAAATGGGCAGAAGATCTAAATAGACATTTCTGCAAGGAAGATATACAAATGGCCAGCAAGCACATTAGAGACGCTTGACATCATTATTCATCAGGAAAACACAAATGAAAACCACAGAAAGATACCATTTCATACCCATGCGGATGGCTAGAATCCAAAAGTCAGATAATCATAACTGTTGGTGGGGATTTAGAGAAATCAGAACCATCATACACTGTTAGTGAGAATATAAAATGGTATACCTGCTTTGGAAAAGTTTGGTAGTTTCTCAGAGGGTGAAACAGTGTTACTGTATGACCCACTTGTAGGTATATTCCCAAGATAAATGCAAATATATGTCCATACAAAAAGTTGTACATAAATATTCATAGCAGCAATATTCATAATCCCCAAAGATGGAAACAACCCAAATGCCCATCAACTGACCAGTGGACAAACAAAATGTGGCAAATCCATACAACAGAATACTATTCAGACATCAAAAGGAATGAAGAACTAATATATGCTACAATATGGCTGAACCTTAAAAACATTATGCTAAGTGAAAGAAGTCAGTCACAAAAGACCACATATTATGTGATTCTATTCATATGAAATGCTCAGAACAGGCAAATCTATAGATACAAAATAGATCAATAATTGCTTAAGGCTGAGGCAGAAGTTGTTGGGAGCATAGGGGATTCACAGCTACAAGATACGAGGGTTTCTTTTTGAGGTGCTGAAAACGTTCTAAAATAGACTGGAGTGAACTTCAAGACGTCGGAAGAGTAAGACGTGGAGATCACCTTCCTCCCCACAGAAGCATCAGAAATACATCTACACGTGGAACTGCTCCTATAGAACACCCACTGAACGCTGGCAGAAGACCTCAGACCTCCCAAAAGGCAAGAAACTCCCCACGTAGCTGGGTAGGGCAAAAGAAAAAAAGAAAAAGCAGAGACAAAAGAATAGGAACGGGACCTGAACCAGTGGGAGGGAGCCTGAAGGAGGAAAGGTTTCCACACACTAGAAGCCCCTTCACTGGCGGAGACTACAGGTGGCGGACGGGGGCAGCTTCGGAGCCACGGAGGAGAGCGCAGCAACAGGGGTGCGGAGGGCAAAGCGGAGAGATTCCCGCACGGAGGATCGGTGCCGACCAGTACTCACCAGCCCGAGAGGCTTGTCTGCTCACCTGCCGGGATGGGTGGGGGCTGGGAGCTGAGGCTTGGGCTTCGGTCTGAGCACAAGGAGAGGACTGGCAGTGTGAACACAGCCTGAAGGGGTTAGTACGCCACGTCTAGCCAGGAGGGAGTCCAGGAAAAGTCTGGAGCTCCCGCAAAGGCAAGAGACTTTTTCTTCCCTCTGTGTTTCCTGGTGCACGAGCAGAGGGGATTCAGAGCGCCGCCTAAAGGAGCTCCAGAGACGGGCGCGAGGCACGGCTAGGAGCGCAGACCCCAGAGATGGGCATGAGATGCTAAGGCTGCTGCTGCCGCAACCAAGAAGCCTGTGTGTGAGCACAGGTCACTATCCACACCTCCTTTCAGAGAGCCTGTGCAGCCCGCCACTGCCAGTGTCCCGTGATCCAGGGACGACTTCCCCGGGAGAACGCACGGCGTGCCTCGGGCTGGTGCAACGTCACGCCGGCCTCTGTCACTGCAGGCTCACCCTGCCTCCGTACCCCACCCTCCCCCCGGCCTGAGCGAGCCAGAGCCCCCAAAGCAGCGGCTCCTATAAACCCATCCTGTCTGAGCGAAGAACAGATGCTCTCAGGAGACCTACACGCAGAGGCGGGTTCAAATCCAAAGCTGAACCACGGGAGCTGTGCAAACAAAGAAGAGAAAGGGAAATCTCGCCCAGCAGCCTCAGGAGCAGCGGATTAAATCTCCACAATCAACTTGATGTACCCTGCATCGGTGGAACACCTGAATAGACAACGAATCATCCCAATTGGAGGAGGTAGACTTTGGGAGCAACGCTATTTATACCTTTTTTCCCTTTTTCTCTTTTTGTGAGTGTGTATGCGTGTGCTTCGGTGTGTGATTTTGTCTGTATAGTTTGGCACTTACCGTTTGTCCTAGGGTTCTGTCTATCCATTTTTTGTTTTTTTTTAGTATAGTTTTCAGCGCTTGTTATCATTGGTGAATTTGTTTCTTCGTCTGGTTTTGCTCTTCTTTCTCGTGTTTTTAATTACTTAAAAAATTTTAATAATAAATTTTTGTTCTTTATTTTAATAACTCTTTAATAATTTAATTTAATTTAATTTTACATTTTTCTTTCTTTCTTTCTTTCTTTCTTTCTTTCTTTCTTTCTCCCTTTTATTCTGAGCCGTGTGCGTGACAGACTCTTGGTGCTCCAGCCAAGCGTCAGGGCTCTTCCTCTGATGTGGCAGAGGCAAGTTCAGGATATTGGTCCACCACAGACCTCCCAGCTCCACGTAATATCAAACGGTGAAAATCTCCCAGAGATCTCCATCTCAACACCAAGACCCAGCTCCACTAAATGACCAGCAAGCTACAGTGCTGGATACCTTATGCCAAACAACTACCAAGAAAGGAACACAACTCCACCCATTAGCAGAGAGGCTGCCTAAAATCATAGTAAGGTCACAGACACCCCAAAACACACCACCAGTCATGGACCTGCCTACCAAAAAGATAAGATCCAGGCTCATTGACCAGAACACAGGCACTGGTCCCCTCCACCAGGAAGCCTACACAACCCACTGAACCAACCTTAGCCACTGGGGACAGACAGCAAAAACAACGGGAACTACGAACCTGCAGCCTGTGAAAAGGAGACACCAAACACAGTAAGATAAGCAAAATGAAAAGACAGAAAAACACACAGCAGATGAAGGAGCAAGGTAAAAACGCACCAGACCTAACAAATGAAGAGGAAATAGGCAGTCTACCTGAAAAAGTATTCAGAATAATGATAGTAAAGATGATCCAAAATCTTGGAAATAGAATGGAGAAAATACAAGAAAAGTTTCACAAGGACCTAGGAGAACTAAAGAGCAAACAAACAATCATGAACAACACAATAAATGAAATTACACATTCTCTAGAAGGGATCAATAGCAGAATAAATGAGGCAGAAGAACGGATAAGTGACCTGGAAGATAAAATAGTGGGAATAACTACTGGAGAGCAGAATAAAGAAAAAAGAATGAAAAGAATTGAGGACAGTCTCAGAGACCTCTGGGACACGATTAAACGTACCAACATTCAAATTATAGGGGTTCCCAAAGAAAAAGAGAAAAAGAAAGGGACTGAGAAAATATTTGAAGAGATTATAGTTGAAAACTTCCCTAATATGGGAAAGGGAATAGTTAATCAAGTCCAGGAAGCACAGAGAGTCCCATACAGGATAAATCCAAGGAGAAACACGCCAGGACACATAGTAGTCAAGCTATCAAAAAGTAAATACAAAGAAAAAATATTAAAAGCAGCAAGGGAAAAACAACAAATAACATAGAAGGGAATCCCCATAAGGTTAACAGCTGATCTTTGAGCAGAAATTCTGCAAACCAGAAGGGAGGGGCAGGACATATTTAACGTGATGAAAGGGAAAGACCTACAACCAAGATTACTCTACCCAGCAAGGATCTCATTCAGATTTGACAGAGAAATTAAAACCTTTACAGACAAGCAAAAGCTAAGAGAATTCAGCAGAACCAAACCAGCTGTACAGCAAATGCTAAACCAACTTCTCCAGGCAGGAAACACAAGAGAAGGAAAAGACTTACAATAACAAATGCAAAACAATTAAGAAAATGGTAATAGGAGCATACATATCGATAATTACCTTAAATGTAAATGGATTAAATGCTCCCACCAAAAGACACAGACTGGCTGAATGGATACAAAAACAAGACCCGTATATATGCTGTCAACAAGAGACCCACTTCAGACCTAGGGAAACATACAGACTGAAAGTGAGGGTATGGAAAAAGATATTCCATGCAAATGAAAATCAAAAGAAAGCTGGAGTAGCAATTCTCATATCAGCCAAAATAGACTTTAAAATAATGACTTACCAGGGACAAAGCAGGACACTACATAATGATCAAGGGATCGATCCAAGAAGAAGATATAACACTTGTAAATATTTATGCACCCAACATAGGAGCACCTCAATACATAAGACAAATACTAACAGCCATAAAAGGGGAAATCGACAGTAACACAATCATAGTAGGCGCCTTTAACACCCCACTATCAACAATGGAGAGATCATCCAAAATGAAAAATAATAAGGAAACACAAGCTTTAAATGATACATTAAACAAGATGGACTTAATTGATATTTATAGGACGTTCCATCCAAAAACGTCCAGAGATAAACCCATGTACACATGGTCACCTTATCTTGATAAAGAAGGCTAGAGTATACAATGGAGGAAAGATAGCCTCTTCAATAAGTGGTGCTGGGAAAACTGGACAGCTACATGGAAAAGAATGAAATTAGAACACTCCCTAATGCCATACACAAAAATAAACTCAAAATGGATTAAAGACCTTAATGTAAGGCCAGACACACTAAAACTCTTAGAGGAAATAAAAGAAGAACACTCTTTTGAGATAAATCACAGTAAGATCTTTTTGGACCCACCTCCTAAAGAAATGGAAACAAAACTAAAAATAAACAAATGGGACAGAATGAAACTTAAAAGCTTTTGCACAGCAAAGGAAACCATAAACAAGATGAAAAGACAACCCTCAGAATGGGAGAAAATATTTGCAAACGAAGCAACTGTCAAAGGATTAGTCTCCAAAATTTACAAGCAGCTCATGCAGCTCAATATCAAAAAAAACAAACCACCCAATCCAAAAATGGGCAGAAGACCTAAATAGACATTTTTCCAAAGAAGATACACAGATTGCCAAGAAACACATGAAAGAATGCTCAACGTCGTTAATCATTAGAGAAATGCAAATCAAAACTACAATGCAGTATCATCTCACACCGGTCAGAATGGCCATCATCAAAAAATCTACAAACAATAAATGGACAACCTGGATGAAATGGACAAATTCTTATAGAAGGTGTGGAGAAAAGGGAACCCTCATACACTGTTGGTGGGAATGTAAATTGATACATTCACTAAGGAGAACAGTATGGAGGTTCCCTAAAAAACTAAAAATAGAACTACCATATGACCCAGCAATCCCACTATGGGGCATATATCCTGAGAAAACCATAATTCAAAAAGAGTCATGTACCACAATGTTCATTGCAGCTCTATTTACAATAGCCAGGACTTGGAAGGAACCTAAGTGTCCATCAACAGATGAATGGATAAAGAAGATGTGGCACATGTATACAATGGACTATTAGTGAGCCATAAAAAGGAACGAAACTGAGTTATTTGTAGTGAGGTGGATGGACCCAGAGTCTGTCATACAGAGTGAAGTAAGTCAGAAAGAGAAAAACAAATACCGTATGCTAACACATATATATGGAATCTTTAAAAAAAAATGGTCATGAGGAACCTAGGGGCAAGACGGGAAAAAAGACGCAGACCTGGGCTTCCCTGGTGGCATACTGGTTGAGAATCCGCCTGCCGATGCAGGGGACACGGGTTCATGCCCCGGTGTGGGAGGATCCCACATGCCGCGGAGCGGCTGGGCCCGTGAGCCATGGCCAATGAGCCTGCGCGTCCGGAACCTGTGCTCCACAACGGGAGAGGCCAAAACAGTGAGAGGCCCGCGTACCGAAAAAAAAAAAAAAAGTCGCAGACCTACTAGAGAATGGACTTGAGGACACGGGGAGGGGGAAGGGTAAGCTGGGACAAAGTGAGAGAGTGGCATGGACATATATACAACACCAAATGTAAAACAGATAGCTAGTGGGAAGCAGCCACATAGCACAGGGAGATCAGCTCAGTGCTTTTTGACCACCTAGAGGGGTGGGATAGGTAGGGTGGGAGGGAGGGAGACGCAAGAGGGAGGGGATATTGGTATATATGTATATGTATAGCTGATTCACTTTGTTATAGAGCAGAAACTAATACACCATTGTAAAGCAATCATACTCCAGTAAAGATGTTAAAAAAAAAAGGGTGTTTGTTCAAAATAAATAAATAAATAACTTTCCTAACTGCTTAGGAAAGTTATTTCTCCTTCCTATGAAATGAAAAATGATCTATAAGGGCACTTAGTATTGACTATAGGTTCCAGTTCTGTCAGTGATTGTATCTGGCGCATGAGGGGCACCCAAGTTAGGGAGCTTTTGGTTAATTTCCCTGGGCCATATAGAGCAAAGTGTTCTCTCAAAAGCTCTCTGGAAATTCGGAGCCTCAAATATGTTTGCCACCTTCCCCCAAGTCATCACATTTATTAACATCCTTGTCTTATTTTTCTAGAAGCAGGAGCTTCTAGCAGATCTTGTCCCTTTGTGAAAGGATGTATTTCTGTGTGAGGTGGATCTAGGCCACCTTAGTCTGTCCTCTAATGTTCACCTCAGTAGCACTCTACCTGGTTGATAATATCTTTGAGGCCAACTTCCTGTAATGTTTTTCTTTTTCTTTTCTTTTTTTTTACCTTAGGAGCACTGTATAATAAAAACTCCATTAAAGATGCAAAACCAAAGTGAGCCATGAAGCAAGACACGATGGGGCCTATCAGCATTCCTAAGCGTGTTCAAGGCGAAAGCATTTCAGAGGGAGTTAAACAACAGTCATTATAGCTATCTTTGTTGACCTCTGACTCTATATGCCAGTCACTGTGTTTGATATACATTAATTCTCATAAAACTTCTGTCATGTTGACATTATTATCTCCCGTTTACAAATGGGGAAAGAGGTTCACATAAATTAAATGACTTTCTCAGGGCAACAGCTAGTAAGTTTCAGGGCTGGATTTGTATCCAAAATAAAGTGGGTTTGTTTGGTTTTTTGACTCTATTTTCTTCTTAGTAGTACTGCATACATTTATTATTTATATGTATTAAAAAGGATAAAATAAGTTTGGACACCTCTCTCACACAACATGAAGTTCTGTATGATCTAAAGATAAAAATGTTGAAGTAAAATATATATATTATGGAAAACGTATGTATAATCTAGGAGTCAAGAAAAATTTCTCTGCAAGCTGGAAAACCTAGACACTCTGGAGAAATGACTGACATATTTGAGTGCTTAAAACTTAAAATGTAATCATATGGCAAACATAAAGGTAAATAAAACCAGAAGACAAATAATAGAGGAACATATATTTGTAAGACACACGACAGATAAAGGGTTCAATATCCAACATATAAAAAATTTCCTACACATTAATAAGAAAAGACAAACACCCTATTTGAAAGTGGTTAAAAAGGGTAAAAAGGGCTGTTCAAGGAGGCAGAAAACCCCCTTGCCAATAAACAAGTGAAATTACTCAACTTTACTAGCAATCAGGCATATTGAAATTAAATTAACAAGGAAATATCACTTTAAGACCATTAAACATGTTATCACACATTGCTGGAGTGTTGTGGAGGTTAATATGTTATCTCATACATTTGCCGAGGGAAATGTGCAGTATATTAAAGCCATTTGGAAGTCAATCTGGCAACCCCTATTAAAATTAAGAATTTACATAAACTTTAACTTAGCAATTCCATTTCCGGGGCCTTCTTCCGTAGAAGATAAAAGCACGGGTATATAACAGTGAATATGAACAAGATACATTTTCCGTATATATTCAGATAAATTGCAACGTTTTTTCTAGTAGCCAAAAAACTGGAATCAACTTGAATGTCCTCAATAGAGGAATGGTTTAATAAGTTGTCTTTCACTCAAACCATTGCATTTTACATAACTAGTTTAAAATGTGTGTTAAGTCTATACCAGACGATGTGGAAAACATTTCTCTGAAATGTTTCTAAGTGAGAAAAACTACGCGCAGTAAAGAGTAAAATAGTGCCCCTATATGTTTTTATGCATACATATGTATGTTACCTTATTTATGAACATAGACAAAAATATGCAAAGATTCACACCAGGCTTTTAACACTGCTTATCCAGTGGAGGAGTGGCTAATGAAGTGTAAAAATCCTATAGATGTACAGGCTTTCTCAATATTTATGTATATGTATGAATATATATATATATATATATATATATATAATTCTCAACATTTATATATAATTGCTTTATGTAAATGCACATGTAAATTACATATGTGTAAAGCCATGTACAAAGAGATAGTTGCTGAAAGTGTGCATATCATAGAGAGTGTTTTGAGTTTTTAGTGTTTAGGGTTCTTTTTTTTTAACTTTCTTTCTTGTACTTTGAGTTTTTCAAAATAAAAATTTTACATGATTTTAAGTTTAACATTTTCTAAAGCCAACATTATAGAGCAGGTTAAGGAAATGATCCAGTATCTACAGAATGATTTGATTGTTCAGTCCTCCAGCAGTTCATCAAACTACATTGAGCAGCAACCGTGACATTGTGTCAGGTGTGTTAAAGTGGTTGGGATTACAGAGATGAATGAAATATGCTCCTTCTTGTTGTATATTACAACAAGACAAACATATAAATGAACCATTCTAATACAATATGGCTATTGCTTTAATATAAGAATTTGTAGGACCATAGGGGCAATGAACTCTGCAGACATTGGTGGTAGAGAGGCTTCAGAGGAAAAGAACCATTAGAGCTTAGCCTTAAAGCCTGAGGATGCTTTCATCACTCACCAGCCTTAGGTGGGGAAGGGAAAGCAATCCCTTCAAAGAGGAAGGAATCAACATCTAGTCCTATTTCATTCATCAAGAATGTGGAGGAGGAAGTAAACAGTTTATTATTTATAGTCTCAAATGATGGTAATGCGTGGAAGATGGGCAAATGGAACAAGAGACTTTGGAAGAGTCCTGATCAGGAACTAATAAAATGAGAACCTGCTTTGAAACATGCAAGCAGGTTTTTCTGAGGGAAGAAGAACTCTAAGCTGCGTTTAATGAAAGGAAGCAACTGTCAAAGCAATCTGACTAAGTTCAGTTCATTAGGTTTGCAGTTGGGGAAGAAATATGGGTTGCTGTTCATTTAGGACCTGTGGAAGAGGTTGGAGAAAAGGGGATAGGTATTCAAGCAATGATTCATTAGGTAGAAAGAAGAGAATGTTAGAAATCAGACACTACTGCCACTTACTGAATAAATTCATCATAAGCCATATACAGACACATTATAAAGTATCTCAAGGTACCAGAATGCTTGACCATTGAGGTAAGGTGCCCCAAAATACTGTGTCTTCAAGGAAAACACAAGGGTTCAGTACTCATGGGTTAGCAGCAGTTAACATAAGACACACTAGCTTTTGGGGAGTGGGGGAGAAAGAAGCAAGGATTATGCATGTATGTATTTATATCATAGATGATAACAACAGAAGCCATTTAATCAAATGCTTATTATTGGCCTAATATAATGTCAGGTGTTTTACATAAATTACCTCATTTAATCCCAGCATGGCTCTAAGATCTAGAAACATGTTACTATCATTCCCTTTTTACAGCTGAGGAAACTAAGTCTTACAGGAGTTAAAAAACGTACTCAAGGTCAAATAGCTTTTAGGGGGTGAAGCTGTAAATTGAGATCGGACTTTAAATCCTATGCTCCCAACTGCTCAACTAGACACTAAGTTATATTCCCCCTGCTAAACCCTAGTCCCAGCCATCATCATATCACACCTGTATTGTCCCAACAGCCTGTCACCCCTCTGGTCCTACACAGTTCACAACATCCAGTGAACTTTCTAAAACATACATCAGACGACATCACTTTCCTTTATCAAACCATCCGGTGGCCCTTCACTGCACGTAAGATAAAATCCAAGTTCTTACCCTGCAGGTCCCTATGTGACCACTTCTCTGCCAGCCTCTCCAGTCTCGGTCATCAATCTCCGCTCTGCCCCTCTCTGACTGCTCTCCAGTCACTCACCCTTCTGGTCTTCCTCAACACACTCTTCTCGTTCTGGCCTCACGACATTGCTACTTGCTAGTCTACCTAAAATGCTCTTCTTCAAAGTCTTCACAGAGCTGACTCGACCTCATTATTCAGATCTTGATTCAAATATCAGCTCCTTAGAGAAGGTTCCCCACACCAACAGCAAGAACGACCCCTTTGCCCATGAAAACAGAAGTTACTTGAGGACAGGAACTATTGATTTCATGTTCTTCACTCTAATTCCAGAACCAAGAGTAATATCTGACACCTACTAGGCACTCAGGACATATTTGTTTCCTGAAATACTGGTATCTTTTTTAAAGTGTCATACTCATATGCCTATGAGTATATCTACATATATATATATATATATATATATATATATATATATGTATGGATATGTGAGCTTGTTGTCACCTCACAGAAGTGGAATGTACATCCCTCACCCAAAATTTGGTTTGAATGTCAAGACTAATGATGCCACACATATACCAAGAAGGTATGAAAAGGATTATTACTCACATAATGAGTTATGCATCAAAAATGCAGTTAGACCAAAAAAAAGAAAAAAAGAAAAAACTGGTAACTGTGAAGTGATGGGTAATTAGATGGTTGTGATTCTTTCATTCTATAGATATAGGTATAGATATAGAAATAATCGAAACATCAAGTTCTTCACCTTAAGAATATACAAGTTTTATTTATCCATTATACCTCAATAAAACTGAAAAAAATGGGTTCAGTGTCAATGACAACTTACCCATGGTGTTTGTCTGATAACTAAAACATTGCATGGTTTATTTAATTTAATTTGGACTTGTTTATGTAAGCCATTATGGCACCTGCAGCATGAGACCAATAAGAAAGGTGAACGTTCCATTGAATATCTAGTACTATCAAGAGCTAGTACTATATATTCTGAGAAGTGAAATGAGTGCCTTAGTCTCTCTATCAATGTGCAGAACTTCAAAGAAGGTAAAGAGTGCTATGGTGAGACATTGTATTGTGGCTTTAATATGTGCAGGAGATGTGTGACCTTGATTTATATTTTGGGTATCCGTGAGGCAAGAGATTCTATGAGTTCTTTACCCCAAATGAGGCAACCTTGGAGAAGGAATTGTTTTCATTGGCCAGAACAGATGGTCAGACCGCTGGCAGTGGCCCAAAGATCTATAAAAATGTGAAGATGAGGCCAATTGTTGGCTAAGACATGGCCAAGTGCTAAGATAACTGGCTAAAGTTTGGCCAACTGAGCTGATCCTGTGTCCTGTCCTTTATCAGGAACATTCTGATTAAGAGATGAAAAGCAGCAAGAGTCAAGCAAGCTCCATTAAGTGTGACAGTGGCAATGCCATTGGTTAAGTGAATGAACCCCCTTTGGTATTCACTGTGTTGAGCCTAAGGGGCTCCCCAGGTATCCAAGTGTTCTAAGAGATGACCTCCTCTAGCACTGTGGCATCCGGCAAGGGACCCAGCACAGGGGACGTTACCCTCTCCTGAAAGTAGGGTATGCAGAGAGCCCAGGTTCAGCTCCATCCTGTAGCAAGGAGGCCTCACTAGCTGTGCTGGCCTTGCAGGGTGCTGTTTCCATGATCAAAGGCCTAACGGGCAGCTGTATACTGAGGGTCACAGGTTCAGGACCTGAGATAGTCTATATTTCCAGGAAAGTCCAGTATGCACCCACCAATTGCTACACTAATGGCATACAGCATTGGGCCAAGGAAGGTAGTTCCTTGTATCAGAAGCCCATGCAACTAACGGCCATCACTGATGGTAGAGGGACTCCAAGATATATGAGAGAAGGTTGCTAAAGCTCCCACAGTGAAGGAATCCCGGGGTCCGTAACAGGAATGCCTGTTCTATGGCCATTCAGGCAGATTCTAGTATCTTTTTACAGGGGGTCTCATTCAAGTTGGGCCTATTTGCAAGTTACAGAACAAAAAAAAAGCTTTGTAAATGAGGAGTGTTGCCTCCAGAATCTAAACATGTCGAAAACAGGTTGGGCTTGTTTTAACAATGTGGGTCCTAAGAAGACTAAAAGCTGTTTCTTGACACTGTCAGGACTGGAGCAGCCCTAAACTTACTAAATAATTTTCAGGAGCTTAACTGAAGTGGTGGGGCCCTGTACTATGGGTCTCATGTGAATCTCCTCAAAGGAGGATGTCATTAGTGTGATGTCATAACTGTGTACCTGAAAAAAGTTAGAGCTGGTTAAAATATTGCCTGTGAAGACTATGTGAGATGGCAGGCGTGGAGACTGAGCCCATTGAGTACCCAGGTGAAGGTGTATTGTGTCCCTTTAAAGGTGAAGGTTAACTGCAGCTGAGAGGTTGTTGAACTAGGCACTGAATAGAACATGCTAGCCAAATACTTTGCTCTAACTGCAAAGTATTTACCAGTTACTTATTTATTATTGGGTGGAATCAGTCCTTTCAATAGGTGGGGCCATGACGCCAAGGGTACGAATTCCCACTGAGGCACCGGTCCTGTTTTGCCGGGTTTAAGAACAAGTAAAACTTGGCTGTTAAATGCAGCAGAAGTGGGGATAACCACACCTTCTCTAAATAGGTCTTATATAATGGGTTTCAATCTGTGAAAACCGTGCTTTCATTTAGATTGAACCTTTTCTTAAACACTGAGGTGAAAGGTATTATTTTAACTAGGGGGAAAGGTCCATAGGGTCCCATAGTTTTCAAGCTGATTATAAGGGCCAGAGACTTAACTTGATTACTTATTGGGTCAGGTTCTCCACGTGCACTAGAGGATATTTTAGGGTAATGGATGTCTTGGCTATGGAAAAGTTAGGCACGGAAAGAATTCGGATGGTTCAGGTTAGGCATATCTGTTTCTATTTTATGTTCACCTACTCCCTGGCTGGGAGTGGATGAACATAAAGTGTGGCCAGATGTGGGCCAGAAGGGGAAGGGGAATTAATGAGGCTTCAAAACTGTCCATTGTCAAACATCAAAAGTGGAATCAGATTATGACACACACTGCCACCACCCATACAGCACCCCTCTCCCCATCTGGGACCTCCCAAACACACACGGAAACACCAAGTCCATTTCCTCCTCACCAGCAGGATAAAGTGTTCAGGAAGAAATCTGTCTTCAGAGCTCAGTCCTCACCCAGTCCTTATTCCCGGTGTCTGGCTAACTATGGACTGGCTGGTTTGGGCCCCAAACTGGCAGGATACTACCGCCCTCCATTCTCACACGCCTGCCCCTTCCTGCCTTCCTTCAGTCCCCATCACCGAAGAACAGACAGAGATACACACACATCTTTCTACAACAGCTTGTACATCAATAGCTGAGGGCTTTTTTATTTGGTCTCTACACAGGTGACCATGTCTCCAGTGCTTTCTCTGGAGAGACAACAGAGACAGCAAGGTCTCAGTCACCTGATAGACCCAGGGCAGCACTTTATGAACTGCTGGAAGAGCCCTCTGGGACGTTTTCATCCTCCTCTGGCTCTTTAGTCATTGTTGTACTCCGCCAGTAATAGAATGCTAGCATCTTTGACTTCTTCTGTGTAGAACCTCTTCCCGAATTCTGACGACGGACTGATTTTGTTAACTTGACCACCTCCTGAATCTGGACGGAAAACAAAGTGATACAGAAAGATATTGATTTGGGGAAAGAGGATGGGAAGGAGAACTTTGAGAGAATGGGTGTGGATTGAGAAGGGGTTTGTGCCAGGGAAGGGCTGGGTAAGTCTTGGGTGGGGGATGAAGTGGAGGCACGTGAGTCGGGTAATCTGACCTCTTCGATCTTATAGCCCTGGAGTGGAGAATTCACCCTCTCCCTTCTGCGTTGGCCCCCCGGTGTTTGTTGCTCTGACCTCTCGGTGTTTGTCCGTGCATCACGGTTAGGCTCCTGGGGGACTGTAGTTTCCTCTGCCATGTCAGTAGCAACAGTGTGCTCTACTCCAAGGCTCCTGGCCTCTCTATATATACCCTGCCAGGACAATGAAGAGCCACACCCATCAGCTTTGATTGGTCAGCCAATGGTAGCGCTGGGGTGGCTGTGACATCACAAAGCACTACCCTTGAAGATACGTGGGCGGAGGGGAGTGGTGCAGAAGAGTCTACGTGCTCTGGGTAGAGAAAGGGAGTGCTTCCTCAACACCCAGTAAAGAGCCTTCCCAAATTGACCTTCCACTCTTCCTCATCTTCTCTGGTTCAATCCTTGTGGTGCACATGTTAGGGAGAAGGTGTTCCCTCCAAACCATTCCACATGGCCACCCCCATTCAGTGTTTAATTCTGTTGTCTCCCAGATCTCATCACCTGGTATTGTGTGGTTTTTAAAAACTTTTTATTTTAGAACAGTTTTAGGTTTACAGAGTAATTGTGAAGATCATATTCATACACTCCACAACAAATTTCCCTTCTTAACATTGTACGTTAGTATGGTACAATTGTTCAACTTAGTGAACCAACACTGAAACAGTATTATTAACTAAAGTCTGTACTTCATCAGAATTCCTTTTTTTTTTAAATGTTGAGCCTTCTTTTAATTAATTTACTTTTATTTTTGGCTGTGTTGGGACTTCGTTTCTGTGCGTGGGCTTTCCCTAGATGTGGCAAGCAGGGGCCACTCTTCATCGTGATGGGCGGGCCTCTCACTGTCGCAGCCTCTCTTGTTGCGGAGCACAGGCTCCAGATGCGCAGGCTCAGCGGCTGTGGCTCACGGGCCTAGTTGCTCTGCGGCATGTGGGATCTTCCCAGATCAGGGCTCGAACCCGTGTCCCCTGCATCATCAGGCAGATTCTCAACCACTGTGCCACCGTGGAAGCCCCAGATTGCCTTATTTTTTACCTAATATTCTTCTTCGGTCCCAGGATCCCAAACAAGATTCTACATTCAATTTAGTCATTCCATGTTATAACTTCTTAGGCTCCTCTTGGCTCTGACAGTTTTTTAGACTTCTTGTTTTTGAAGACTTTGACAGTTTGGGGTCTTGTGTTTTGTCTTTTACATTAGGTCTGCAGATGTTATTGCTCTTATAGGTAAAAGTTTTTATAAATTTCCTCTTCCAGAGAACCTCAAATCAACTCAGTACCATCAGTGTTATGGACTTCCCCGTGGCAATGTTTGAACTAATCACTTGGCTTTGTCACAGAGGTGACGCAAATGTTTTTCTCTTGAGGTCTGAGGATCAGGATCATTTTTATTTATGACAGAGGCACAGGGGCAGCAGCAGAAGCATTTTGTAAGGTACTAGTGAGTCATTTACTTTTAGAAGTATGACCTCAGCATCCCACATAGTTAACGGCTCTTCCTCCACACGAGTGACCATCCAATGGACCTGTATATTGAACAGACTGTCAGTCTTTCTCCTGAGCTCTATATAGAAAGGGGGCCAACATGAGGTTGAGACACAACCAGTGTCCACAAGGTAAGAGTCATTTCTTTGAGGTTAGTATCAGTCGCACCTTAGTTTGGAATTGAAACACGTGATTCAACCTGAGAATCAAAAATAGGTCCAGGTTGAGACACAGGATTCAGGACTGCTTTAAGGAAGGTCCCAATCCAATAATCCTTTCACTATATGCCAAGTGGCTCAACTGACTTATGTTGGTCAAAGCTTTAGCAGACACTCAGTAGGACTAACAAATGCAGCACAAAGAAGCAAGTTCAAAGCACAAGCTAGCCAGCAGGCCGTAGCCCAAGTGCCTGTTCACCAGCATAGAGCAGAGCCAGTTAGAAAGCCAAAGCAAGAGAAGAAAGACCCCCGGTGGTAAGGGATAGCACCTTGATGTCCTGCTCACAGGACCAGTTGTTGTAATCACACCACAGAGACAGGATGGACCCTTCAACCCAAATTCGGTTTGGATGTCGAAACTGATAACACATACACCTAGAGAGTATGAAAAACCTTACTACATAAGGAGGCTTTCTGGGGAGAGCAGGGCAGGCTCTCAAGCAGGTTCAAGAATGGCTTGAGAGAGCAGAAGAAGGAGACTGGCTTGGCTTTTATGGTGGTGAGGGGATGACGCTGGAGTGTTCCCACACACAGGTCAGGTTTTGCACAGCCTGAACTTCCTCCTGGCCCACAGAAGAGAGAGTACCTGAGCTTTCTTATCCGATCTAGGGAAGCAGGGGAAGAGGCAGTGGTAGGGCTCTTTTATAGAATAATGTTGTGTAAATGCAAGGTGTTTAGCACAGTTTAGAATTCTCATAACCATTATAACCACACTCATATTGTTTTCAGTTAAACTACGTTTCACTAGATTAGTATTTCCCAAATTATGGTCCTTTAAATATTATTTAAGGTGGCTTAGAATTATCTTGGTTCATCACAGAGAAACTGTGTAGAAAGAGAAAAGACTGCTAGCCTCAGGAGGTCTGACACACTGGTCACAAAAGAGCAGACTTCATTGTACTATCTGCTGAATTATGAGGGGTTTCTAACATGTTTCCCATCCTGGGTGACTACTGTAGCACCCAAAGACTGTAATAATAATTACCGAAACTAACATTTATTGACTACTAACACTATGTAGGAATTATGCTAAATACCCATATACATATTTAATCCTCGTCACAACCCTATTGAGATAAGTGGCAAAAGAGTGGTTTCTGTCATTTCTGCCAGGACATCTCCATTCCAATTGCAGAAGCAGAAAAGAGCATATAGGAGGGCACATGGGAATATTTATGGGGCAGGCTCAAAAGGGGTATGCATTACTCCTGCTCACATTTCCTTGGTAAAAACTCACATAGCCACATCTAACTACAAGAGAAAATGAGAAATGTAGTCTAGCTGGTAGAAGAGGAGAACTTAAATGTTGGAGATAAGCTAGCAATCTCTGTCTCCACCATCTTGTTCATCACTCTCCCCAGTATTTACAGTAGAGCCTGGCACATAGTAGGTGGCCATGAATATTTCTGTTGAATGAATGGGTTTCAACTTTTTTGGTCAGTTATGGGGATCAAAAGCATATAGAACTTGGTTAAGCAATGGTTTCCTAGATATGACACAAAAAGCACAAGCAACAAAGAAAGAGTAAATTGGACTATATCAAAATTTTAAAATGTTTTCTTCTGCAAAAAAATACCATGAAGAAAGCAAAAGGCACACTAAAGAGAGATCCTGGCAAATCATATATTTAATAAAAGTGTAGTATCCAGAATACAGAAAGAACTCTTACAACTCAACAACAAAAATACAAACAACCCAACTGAAAATCAGGTAAAGGACTTAAATAGACATTGTGCTAATGAAGATATACAAATAGCCAACAAACATATGAAAATATGCTCAATACCATTAGTCGTTAGGGAAATGCAAATCAAAACCACGATGAGATGCCACTTCATACCCACTAGGAAGGCTATAACTTTTTTAAAAAGAAAATAACAAGTATTGACAAGGATGTAGAGAAAGTGAAACACTCATACACGTCTGGTGGGAACATAAAATGATACAGCCTCTGTGGAAAACATTTTGGCAGTTACTCAACAAGTTAAACATAGACTTGCCATATTACCCAGTAACTCTACTCCTAGGTATATAATGAAAAGAGTTGAAAAGGAGGGAACAACAGCAACAACCACAACAAAAAAAAAAACAGGTGAATTGAGCAACACAAAAGCAAAGGGCAGATAACGTTTCAAGAAGTAAAAAATGGACAACTTTATTAAATACTTTTACAGGTAATATAGGGACAGACAAATGACGATTGAACTTGTTAGTAGAGAGGTCATTGGTAAATTTGATAAGAAGGAAATTGAAAGAGTGGAAAATATTTTAATATAAACCTGGATGTGTATTAAGGAGAAAATGTGAGATTAGAAAGTGAGGGGCGGATAGACAATTTCTTTTGCGAGTTTTGGTGCTAAGGGGAGGAGAAATATGGGACTATAGCTGGAGGGGGATTTGGTATTAAGAGAGTGTATTTTTAAGAGGGTAGATTCTAGAATGCATCTAGCCAATATAAATGACTGAATGAAACTGACGACATAAAAATCCAAAGGGATAATTGCAGAAGAAAAAATATTGAGAAAGCAAGAGGGGTATTCAGAGCACTAGTAGATGGGATCGGTAGCAAATGTGGAAATCTTGGCTTTCCATGAGAATGAGTAATATTTATAGATTCTACAGTGGAGAAGGAAATGATTATGGTATGATTACAAATGCTGGTAAGATGGTAGATTTGGTGGGGAAGATATAAAAGAATTTTCTCTTGACTCTTCAGTTTTCTCAGTGAAGGATGAGCTAAGGGCATAAAATAACAAGAGTGAGGGTAGGGTTTTGAGAAATTGAGGGGATGATAAAGTATTGGATATTCATTTTGTATAATGGAAATGGGTGTATAATATGGAAGGATTGATCATTTTAGATATGTGGTCAAGAATTTAAGGTGAGATCAGTTAGCTTTGCCTTGTAAATTTCTACAGCAACATCCATCACTCTTATATAGGAACAAAGCAGGTAGATAGCTAAATTTAACAAGGGTTGTGGTTTTGCCAGGGAAATACTAGGGTGGGAAAGTGAGTAGGGAGATGAAGGTTGATGAAAGTAAGTGATACTAATGATAAATTGGTAAGCAATGAGGAAATGCGAAAAGAGAAATGTGGCTGATGCTGAAAAGTAGTAGAATTCACAGATTGGAGTTCAAAATTGAGGAATTTTTAGAGTTGGGTGTGTGTAGTTGTGTATACCTGCATGTGATGGAGGTACTTTGCTAGGAAGGATAATCAGTTGTAGCCCAAGAGAGGTATGTTATAAAATCAGGATTTCAGAGTTGCTGTAATTTTTTTTTTAATTTTTTAATTAGTTTCTGCTTTATAACAAAGTGAATCAGTCATACATATACATCTGTTCCCACATCCCTTCCCTCATGCATCTCCCTCCCTCCCACCCTCCCCATCCCACCCCTCCAGGCGGTCACAAAGCACCGAGCTGATCTCCCTGTGCTCTGTGGCTGCTTCCCACTATCTATCTACCTTACGTTTGGTAGTGTATATATGTCCATGCCTCTCTTTCGCTTTGTCACAGCTTACCCTTCCCCCTCCCCATATCCTCAAGTCCATTCTCAAGTAGGTCTGTGTCTTTATTCCCGTTTTGCCCCTAGGTCCTTCATGACATTTTTTTTTTAAATTCCGTATATATGTGTTAGCATACGGTATTTGTCTTTCTCTTTCTGACTTACTTCACTCTGTATGACAGACTCTAGGTCTATCCACCTCATTACAAATAGCTCAGTTTCGTTTCTTTTTATGGCTGAGTAATATTCCATTGTATATATGTGCCACATCTTCTTTATCCATTCATCCGATGATGGACACTTAGGTTGTTTTCAGCTCCAGGCTATTGTGAATAGAGCTGCAATGAACATTTTGGTACATGTCTCTTTTGGAATTATGGTTTTCTCAGGGTATATGCCTAGTAGTGGGATTGCTGGGTCATATGGTAGTTCTATTTTTAGTTTTTTAAGGAACCTCCATACTGTTCTCCATAGTGGCTGTACCAATTCACATTCCCACCAGCAGTGCAAGAGTGTTCCCTTTTTTCCTCACCCTCTCCAGCATTTATTGTTTCTAGATTTCTTGATGATGGCCATTCTGACTGGTGTGAGATGATATCTCATTGTAGTTTTGATTTGCATTTCTCTAATGATTAATGATGTTGAGCATTCTTTCATTTGTTTGTTGGCAGTCTGTATATCTTCTTTGGAGAAATGCCTATTTAAGTCTTCTGCCCATTTTTGGATTGGGTTGTTTGTTTTTTTGCTATTGAGCTGCATGAGCTGTTTATAAATTTTGGAGATTAATCCTTTGTCAGTTGCTTCATTTGCAAATATTTTCTCCCATTCTGAGGGTTGTCTTTTGGTCTTGTTTATGGTTTCCTTTGCTGTGCAAAAGCTTTGAAGTTTCATTAGGTCCCATTTGTTTATCTTTGTTTTTATTTCCATTTCTCTAGGAGGTTGGTCCAAAAGGATCTTGCTGTGATTTATGTCATAGAGTGTTCTACCTATGTTTTCCTCTAAGAGTTTGATAGTTTCTGGCCTTACATTTAAGTCTTTAATCCATTTTGAGCTTATTTTTGTGTATGGTGCTAGGGAATGATCTAATCTCAAACTTTTACATGTCCCTGCCCAGTTTTCCCAGCACCACTTATTGAAGAGGCTGTCCTTTCTCCACTGTACATTCCTGCCTCCTTTATCAAAGATAAGTTGGCCATATGTGCGTGCGTTTATCTCTGGGCTTTCTATCCTGATCCACTGATCTATCTTTCTGTTTTTATGCCAGTACCACACTGTCTTGATTACTGTAGCTTTGTAGTATAGTCTGAAGTCAGGGAGCCTGATTCCTCCAGCTCCGTTTTTCGTTCTCAAGATTGCTTTGGCTATTCGGGGTCTTTTGTTTTTCCAAACAAATTTTGAAATTTTTTGTTCTAGTTCTGTGAAAAATGCCAGTGGTAGTTTGATAGGGATTGCATTGAATCTGTAGATTGCTTTGGGTAGTAGAGTCATTTTCACAATATTGATTCTTCCAATCCAGGAGCATGGTATATCTCTCCATCTATTTGTATCATCTTTAATTTCTTTCATCAGTGTCTTATAATTTTCTGCATACAGGTCTTTTGTCTCCTTAGGTAGGTTTATTCCTAGATATTTTATTCTTTTTGTTGCAATGGTAAATGGGAGTGTTTTCTTGATTTCATTTTCAGATTTTTCATCATTAGTGTACAGGAATGCCAGAGATTTCTGTACATTAATTTTGTATCCTGCTACTTTACCAAATTCATTGATTAGTTCTAGTAGTTTTTCGGTAGCATCTTTAGGATTCTCTATGTATAGTATCATGTCATCTGCAAACAGTGACAGCTTTACTTCTTCTTTTCCAATTTGGATTCCTTCTATTTCCTTTTCTTCTCTGATTGCTGTGGCTAAAACTTCCAAAACTAGGTTGAATAAGAGTGTTGAGAGTGGGCAGCCTTGTCTTGTTCCTGATCTTAGTGGAAATGGTTTCAGTTTTTCACCATTGAGGACAATGTTGGCTGTGGGTTTGTCATATATGGCCTTTATTATGTTGAGGAAAGTTCCCTCTATGCCTACTTTCTGCAGGGTTTTTATCATAAATGGGTGTTGAATTTTGTCGAAAGCTTTCTCTGCATCTATTGAGATGATCATATGGTTTTTCTCCTTCAACTTGTTAATATGGTGTATCACACTGATTGATTTGCGTATATTGAAGAATCCTTGCATTCCTGGAATAAACCCCACTTGATCATGGTGTATGATCCTTTTAATGTGCTGTTGGATTCTGTTTGCTAGTATTTTGTTGAGGATTTTTGCATCTATGTTCATCAGTGATATTGGCCTGTAGTTTTCTTTCTTTGTGACATCCTTGCCTGGTTTTGCTATCAAGGTGATGGTGGCCTCGTAGAATGAGTTTGGGAGTGTTCCTTCCTCTGATATTGTTTGGAAGAGTTTGAGAAGGATGGGTGTTAGCTCTTCTCTAAATGTTTGATAGAATTCGCCTGTGAAGCCATCTGGTCCTGGGCTTTTGTTTGATGGAAGATTTTTAATCACAGTTTCTATTTCAGTGCTTGTGATTGGTCTATTCATATTTTCTATTTCTTCCTGAGTCAGTCTTGGCAGGTTGTGCATTTCTAAGAATTTGTCCATCTCTTCCAGGTTGTCCATTTTATTGGCAAAGAGTTGCTCGTAGTAATCTCTCATGATCTTTTGTATTTCTGCAGTGTCAGTTGTTACTTCTCCTTTTTCATTTCTAATTCTATTGATTTGAGTCTTCTCCCTTCTTTTCTTGATGAGTCTGGCTAATGGTTTATCAATTTTGTTTATCTTCTCAAAGAACCAGCTTTTAGTTTTATTGATCTTTGCTATCGTTTCCTTCATTTCTTTTTCATTTATTTCCGATCTGATTTTTATGATTTCTTTCCTTCTGCTAACTTTGGGGTGTTTTTGTTCTTCTTTCTCTAATTGCTTTAGGTGCAAGGTTAGGTTGTTTATTCGAGATGTTTCCTGTTTCTTAAGGTGGGATTGTATTGCTATAAACTTCCCTCTTAGAACTGCTTTTGCTGCATCCCATAGGTTTTGGGTCGTCGTGTCTCCATTGTCATTTGTTTCTAGGTATTTTTTAATTTCCTCTTTGATTTCTTCAGTGATCACTTCGTTATTAAGTAGTGTATTGTTTAGCCTCCATGTGTTTGTATTTTTTACAGCTCTTTTCCTGTAATTGATATCTAGTCTCATAGCATTGTGGTGAGAAAAGACACTTGATACAATTTCAATTTTCTTAAATTTACCAAGGCTGGATTTCTGACCCAAGATATGATCTATCCTGGAGAATGTTCCATGAGCACTTGAGAAAAATGTGTATTCTGTTGTTTTTGGATGGAATGTCCTATAAATATCAATTAAGTCCATCTTGTTTAATGTATCATTTAAAGCTTGTGTTTCCTTATTTATTTTCATTTTGGAAGATCTGTCCATTGGTGAAAGTGGGGTGTTAAAGTCCCCTACTATGATTGTGTTACTGTCGATTTCTCCTTTTATGGCTGTTAGTATTTGCCTTATGTATTGAGGTGCTCCTATGTTGGGTGCATAAATATTTACAATTGTTATATCTTCTTCTTGGATCGATCCCTTGATCATTATGTAGTGTCCTTCTTTGTCTCTTCTAGTAGTCTTTATTTTAAAGTCTATTTTGTCTGATATGAGAATTGCTACTCCAGCTTTCTTTTGGTTTCCATTTGCATGGAATATCTTTTTCCATCCCCTTACTTTCAGTCTGTATGTGTCTCTAGGTCTGAAGTGGGTCTCTTGTAGACAGCATATATATGGGTCTTGTTTCTGTATCCATTCAGCCAATCTGTGTCTTTTGGTGGGAGCATTTAGTCCATTTACATTTAAGGTAATTATCGATATGTATGTTCCTATTCCCATTTTCTTAATTGTTTTGGGTTCGTTATTGTAGGTCTTTCCCTTCTGTTGTGTTTCTTGCCTAGAGAAGTTCCTTTAGCATTTGTTGTAAAGCTGGTTTGGTGGTGCTGAACTCTCTCAGCTTTTGCTTGTCTGTAAACGTTTTAATTTCTCCTTCAAATCTGAATGAGATCCTTGCTGGGTAGAGTAATCTTGGTTGCAGGTTTTTCTCCTTCATCACTTTAATTATGTCCTGCCACTCCCTTCTGGCTTGTAGAGTTTCTGCTGATAGATCAGCTGTTATCCTGATGGGGATTCCCTTGTGTGTTATTTGTTGTTTTCGCCTTGCTGCTTTTAATATGATTTCTTTGTGTTTAATTTTTGACAGTTTGATTAATATGTGTCTTGGCGTATTTCTCCTTGGATTTATTCTGTATGGGACTCTCTGTGCTTCCTGGACTTGATTAACTATTTCCTTTCCCATATTAGGGAAGGTTTCAACTATAATCTCTTCAAATATTTTCTCAGTCCCTTTCTTTTTCTCTTCTTCTTCTGGAACCCCTATAATTCGAATGTTGGTGCGTTTAATCGTGTCCCAGAGGTCTCTGAGACTGTCCTCTGTTCTTTTCATTCTTTTTTCTTTATTTTGCTCTGCAGCAGTTATTTCCACTATTTTATCTTCCACCTCACTTATCCGTTCTTCTACTTCAGTTTTTCTGCTATTGATCCCATCTAGAGTATTTTTTATTTCATGTATTGTGTTTTTAATCGATGCTTGATTCATCTTTAGTTCTTCTAGGTCCTTGTTAACTGTTTCTTGCATTTTGTCTATTCTATTTCCAAGATTTTGGATCTGGGAAATAGAATCTTGGATCATCTTTACCATCATTATTCTGAATTCTTTTTCAGGTAGACTGCCTATTACGTCTTCATTTGTTAGGTCTGGTGGGTTTTTAACTTGTTCCTTCTCCTGCTGTGTGTTTTTCTGTCTTCTCATTTTGCTTATGTTACTGTGTTTGGGGTCTCCTTTTTGCAGGCTGCAGGTTCGTAGTTCCCATTGTTTTTGGTGTCTGTCCCCAGTGGCTAAGGTTGGTTTAGTGGGTTGTGTAGGCTTCCTGGTGGAAGGTACTAGTGCCTGTGTTCTGGTGAATGAGGCTGGATCTTGTCTTTCTGGTGGGCAAGTCCACGTCTGGTGGTGTGTTTTGGGGTGTCTGCGGACTTTTTATGATTTTAGGCCACCTCTCTGCTAATGGGTGGCGTTGTGTTTCTGTCTTGCTAGTTGTTAGGCATAGGGTGTCCAGCACTGTAGCTTGCTGGTCATTGAGTGAAGCTGGGTGCTGGTGTTGAGATGGAGATCTGTGGAAGATTTTCGCCGTTTGATATTATGTGGAGCGTGGGGGTCTCTTGTGGACCAGTGTCCTGAAGTTGGCTCTCCCACCTCAGAGGCACAGCACTAACTCCTGGCTCCTCAATTTGGGATGATTTGTTGTCTATTCATGTATTCCACAGATGCAGGGTACATCAAGTTGATTGTGGAGATTTAATCCGCTGCTTCTGAGGCTGCTGGGAGAGGTTTCCCTTTCTCTTCTTTGTTCTCACAGCTCCTGGGTCTCAGCTTTGGATTTGGAGTAGCAATTCTCATATCAGACAAAATAGACTTTAAAATAATGACTTACAAGGGACAAAGCAGGACACCACATAATGATCAAGGGATCGATCCAAGAAGAAGATATAACACTTGTAAATGTTTATACACCCAACATAGGAGCACCTCAATACATAAGACAAATACTAACAGCCATAAAAGGGGAAATCGACAGTAACACAATCATAGTAGGCGACTTTAACACCCCACTTTCAACAATGGACAGATCATCCAAAATGAAAAAAAATAAGGAAACACATGCTTTAAATGATACATTAAACAAGATGGACTTAATTGATATTTATAGGACATTCCATCCAAAAACGTCCAGAGATAAACCCATGTACACATGGTCACCTTATCTTGATAAAGGAGGCTAGAGTATACAATGGAGGAAAGACAGCCTCTTCAATAAGTGGTGCTGGGAAAACTGGACAGCTACATGGAAAAGAATGAAATTAGAATACTCCCTAATGCCATACACAAAAATAAACTCAAAATGGATTAAAGACCTTAATGTAAGGCCAGACATACTAAAACTCTAAGAGGAAATAAAAGAAGAACACTCTTTTGAGATAAATCACAGTAAGATCTTGTTTGACCCACCTCCTAAAGAAATGGAAACAAAACTAAAAATAAACAAATGGGACCGAGTGAAACTTAAAAGCTTTTGCACAGCAAAGGAAACCATAAACAAGATGAAAAGACAACCCTCAGAATGGGAGAAAATATTTGCAAACGAAGCAACTGACAAAGGATTAGTCTCCAAAATTTACAAGCAGCTCATGCAGCTCAATATCAAAAACACAAACCACCCAATCCAAAAATGGGCAGAAGACCTAAATAGACATTTTTCCAAAGAAGATACACAGATTGCCAACAAACACATGAAAGAATGCTCAATGTCGTTAATCAGTAGAGAAATGCAAATCAAAACTACAATGCGGTATCATCTCACACCGGTCAGAATGGCCATCATCAAAAAATCTACAAACAATAAATGGACAACCTGGAAGAAATGGACAAATTCTTAGAGAAGGTGTGGAGAAAAGGGAACCCTCATACACTGTTGGTGGGAATGTAAATTGATACATTCACTAAGGAGAACAGTATGGAGGTTCCCTAAAAAACTAAAAATAGAACTACCATATGACCCAGCAATCCCACTATGGGGCATATATCCTGAGAAAACCATAATTCAAAAAGAGTCATGTACCACAATGTTCATTGCAGCTCTATTTACAATAGCCAGGACTTGGAAGGAACCTAAGTGTCCATCAACAGATGAATGGATAAAGAAGATGTGGCACATGTATACAATGGACTATTAGTGAGCCATAAAAAGGAACGAAACTGAGTTATTTGTAGTGAGGTGGATGGACCCAGAGTCTGTCATACAGAGTGAAGTAAGTCAGAAAGAGAAAAACAAATACCGTATGCTAACACATATATATGGAATTTCTAAAAAAAAATGGTCATGAGGAACCTAGGGGCAAGACGGGAAAAAAGACCCAGACCTGGGCTTCCCTGGTGGCATACTGGTTGAGAATCCGCCTGCCGATGCAGGGGACACGGGTTCGTGCCCCGGTCTGGGAGGATCCCACATGCCGCGGAGCGGCTGGGCCCGTGAGCCATGGCCACTGAGCCTGCACGTCCGGAACCTGTGCTCCACAACGGGAGAGACCACAACAGTGAGAGGCCCGCGTACCGAAAAAAAAAAAAAAAAGTCGCAGACCTACTAGAGAATGGACTTGAGGACACGGGGAGGGGGAAGGGTAAGCTGGGACAAAGTGAGAGAGTGGCATGGACATATATACACTACCAAATGTAAAACAGATAGCTAGTGGGAAGCAGCCACATAGCACAGGGAGATCAGCTCAGTGCTTTTTGACCACCTAGAGGGGTGGGATAGGGAGGGTGGGAGCGAGGGAGACGCAAGGGGGAGGGGATGTGGGTATATACGTATATGTATAGCTGATTCACTTTGTTATAGAGCAGAAACTAATACACCATTGTAAAGCAATCATACTCCAGTAAAGATGTTAAAAAAAAAAAGTGTGTTTGTTCAAAATAAATAAATAAATAACTTTCCTAACTGCTTAGGAAAGTTATTTCTCCTTCCTATGAAATGAAAAATGATCTATAAGGGCACTTAGTATTGACTATAAATTCCAGTTCTGTCAGTGATGGTATCTGGCGCACGAGGGACACCCAAGTTAGGGAGCTTTTGGTTAATTTCCCTGGGCCATATAGAGCAAAGTGTTCTCTCAAATACTCTCTGGAAATTCGGAGCCTCAGATATGTTTGCCACCTTCCCCCAAGTCATCACACTTATTAACATCCTTTTCTTATTTTTCTAGAAGCAGGAGCTTCTAGCAGATCTTTTCCCTTTGTGAAAGGATGTATTTCTGTGTGAGGTGAATCTGGGCCGCCTTAATCTGTCCTCTAATGTTCACCTCAGTAGCACTCTACCTGGTTGATAATATCTTTGAGGCCAACTTCCTGTAATGTTTTTCTTTTTCTTTTCTTTTTTTTTTTACCTTAGGAGCACTGTATAACAAAAACTCCATTAAAGATGCAAAATCAAAGTGAGCCATGAAGCAAGAGACGCTGGGGCCTATCAGCATTCCTAAGCGTGTTCAAGATGAAAGCATTTCAGAGGGAGTTAAACAACAGTCATTATAGCTATCTTTGTTGACCTCTGACTCTATATGCCAGTCACTGTGTTTGACATACATTAATTCTCATAAAACTTCTGTCATGTTGACATTATTATCTCCCTTTTACAAATGGGGAAAGAGGTTCACATAAATTAAATGACTTTCTCAGGGCAACAGCTAGCAAGTTTCAGGGCTGGATTTGTATCCAAAATAAAGTGGGCTTTGTTTGGTTTTTTGACTCTATTTTCTGCTTAGTAGTACTGCATACATTTATTATTTATATGTATTAAAAAGGATAAAATAAGTTTGGACTCCTCTCTCACACAACATGAAGTTCTGTATGATCTAAAGATAAAAATGTTGAAGTAAAATATATATATTATGGAAAACGTATGTATAATCTAGGAGTCAAGAAAAATTTCTGTGCAAGCTGGAAAACCTAGACACTCTGGAGAAATGACTGACATATTTGAGTGCTTAAAACTTAAAATGTAATCATATGGCAAACGTAAAGGTAAATAAAACCAGAAGACAATTAATAGAGGAACATATATTTGTAAGACACACAACAGATAAAGGGTTCAATATCCAACATATAAAAAATTTCCTACACATTAATAAGAAAAGACAAACACCCTTATTGAAAGTGGTTAAAAAGTGTAAAAAGGGCTGTTCAAGGAGGCAGAAAACCCCCTTGCCAATAAACAAGTGAAATTACTCAACTTTACTAGCAATCAGGCATATTGAAATTAAATTAACAAGGAAATATCACTTTAAGACCATTAAACATGTTATCACACATTGCTGGAGTGTTGTGGAGGTTAATATGTTATCTCATACATTTGCCGAGGGAAATGTGCAGTATATTAAAGCCATTTGGAACTCAATCTGGCAACCCCTATTAAAATTAAGAATTTACATAAACTTTAACTTAGCAATTCCATTTCCGGGGCCTTCTTCCATAGAAGATAAAAGCACGGGTATATAACAGTGAATATGAACAAAATAAATTTTACGTATATATTCAGATTAATTGCAACGTTTTTCCTAGTAGCCAAAAAACTGGAATCAACTTGAATGTCCTCAATAGAGGAATGGTTTAATAAGTTGTCTTTCACTCAAACCATTGCATTTTACATAACTAGTTTAAAAAGGGTGTTAAGTCTATACCAGACGATGTGGAAAACATTTCTCTGAAATGTTTCTAAGTGAGAAAAACTACGTGCAGTAAAGAGTAAAATAGTACCCCTATATGTTTTTATGCATACATATGTATGTTACCTTATTTATGAACATAGACAAAGATATGCAAAGATTCACACCAGGCTTTTAACACTGCTTATCCAGTGGAGGAGTGGCTAATGAAGTGTAAAAATCCTATAGATGTACAGGCTTTCTCAATATTTATGTATATGTATGTATATATATATATATATATAATTCTCAACATTTATATATAATTGCTTTATGTAAATGCACATGTAAATTACATATGTGTAAAGCCATGTACAAAGAGATAGTTGCTGAAAGTGTGCATATCATAGAGAGTGTTTTGAGTTTTTAGTGTTTAGGGTTCTTTTTTTTAACTTTCTTTCTTGTACTTTGAGTTTTTCAAAATAAAAATTTTACATGATTTTAAGTTTAACATTTTCTAAAGCCAACATTATAGAGCAGGTTAAGGAAATGATCCAGTATCTACAGAATGATTTGATTGTTCAGTCCTCCAGCAGTTCATCAAACTACATTGAGCAGCAACCGTGACATTGTGTCAGGTGTGTTAAAGTGGTTGGGATTACAGAGATGAATGAATTATGCTCCTTCTTGTTGTATATTACAACAAGACAAACATATAAATGAACCATTCTAATACAATATGGCTATTGCTTTAATATAAGAATTTGTAGGACCATAGGGGCAATGAACTCTGCAGGCATTGGTGGTAGAGAGGCTTCAGAGGGAAAGAACCATTTGAGCTTAGCCTTAAAGACTGAGGATGCTTTCATCACTCACCAGCCTTAGGTGGGGAAGGGAAAGCAATCCCTTCAAAGAGGAAGGAATCAACATCTAGTCCTATTTCATTCATCAAGAATGTGGAGGAGGAAGTAAACAGTTTATTATTTATAGTCTCAAATGATGGTAATGTGTGGAAGATGGGCAAATGGAACAAGAGACTTTGCAAGAGTCCTGATCAGGAACTAATAAAATGAGAACCTGCTTTGAAACATGCAAGCAGGTTTTTCTGAGGGAAGAACTCAAAGCTGCATTTAATGAAAGGAAGCAACTGTCAAAGCAATCTGACTAAGTTCAGTACATTAGGCTTGCAGTTGAGGAAGAAATATGGGTTGCTGTTCAGTTAGGACCTGTGGAAGAGGTTGGAGAAAAGGGGATAGGTATTCAAGCAATGATTCATTAGGTAGAAAGAAGAGAATGTTAGAAATCAGACACTACTGCCACTTACTGAATAAATTCATCATAAGCCATATACAGACACATTATAAAGTATCTCAAGGTACCAGAATGCTTGACCATTGAGGTAAGGTGCCCCAAAATACTGTGTCTTCAAGGAAAACACAAGGGTTCAGTACTCATGCGTTAGCAGCAGTTAACATAAGACACACTAGCTTTTGGGGAGTGGGGGAGAAAGAAGCAAGGATTATGCATGTATGTATTTATATCATAGATGATAACAACAGAAGCCATTTAATCAAATGCTTATTATTGGCCTAATATAATGTCAGGTGTTTTACATAAATTACCTCATTTAATCCCAGCATGGCTCTAAGATCTAGATACATGTTTCTATCATTCCCTTTTTACAGATGAGGAAACTAAGTCTTACAGGAGTTAAAAAACGTACTCAAGGTCAAATAGCTTTTAGGTGGTGAAGCTGTAAATTGAGATCGGACTTTAAATCCTATGCTCCCAACTGCTCAACTAGACACTAAGTTATATTCCCCCTGCTAAACCCTAGTCCCAGCCATCATCATATCACACCTGTATTGTCCCAACAGCCTGTCAGCCCTCTGGTCCTACACAGTTCACAACATCCAGTGAACTTTCTAAAACATACATCAGACGACATCACTATCCTTTATCAAACCATCCAGTGGCCCTCCACTGCACGTAAGATAAAATCCAAGTTCTTACCCTGCAGGTCCCTATGTGACCACTTCTCTGCCAGCCTCTCCAGTCTCGGTCATCAATCACCGCTCTGCCCCTCTCTGACTGCACTCCAGTCACTCACCCTTCTGCTCTTCCTCAACACACTGTTCTCGTTCTGGCCTCACGGCATTGCTACTTGCAAGTCTACCTAAAATGCTCTTCTTCAAAGTCTTCACACAGCTGACTCGACCTCATTATTCAGATCTTGATTCAAATATCAGTTGTTTAGAGAAGGTTCCCCACACCAGCAACAAGAACGACCCCATTGCCCATGAAAACAGAAGTTACTTGAGGACAGGAACTATTGATTTCATGTTCTTCACTCTAATTCCAGAACCAAGAGTAATATCTGACACCTACTAGGCACTCAGGACATATCTGTTTCCTGAAATACTGGTATCTTTTTAAAGTGTCATACTCATATGCCTATGAGTATATCTACATATATATATATTTATGGATACGTGAGCTTGTTGTCACCTCACAGAAGTGGAATGTACATCCCTCACCCAAAATTTGGTTTGAATGTCAAGACTAATGATGCCACACATATACCAAGAAGGTATGAAAAGGATTATTACTCACATAATGAGTTATGCATCAAAAATGCAGTTAGACCAAAAAAAGAAAAAAGAAAAAACTGGTAACTGTGAAGTGATGGGTAATTAGATGGTTGTGATTCTTTCATTCTATAGATATAGGTATAGATATAGAAATAATCGAAACATCAAGTTCTACACCTTAAGTATATACAATTTTTATTTATCCATTATACATCAATAAAACTGAAAAAATGGGATCAGTCTCAATGACAACTTACCCATGGTGTTTGTCTGATAACTAAAACATTGCGTGGTTTATTTAATTTAACTTGCACTTGTTTATTTAAGCCATTATGTCACCTGCAGCATGAGACCAATAAGAAAGGTGAACGTTCCATTGAATATCTAGTACTATCAAGAGCTCGTACTATATATTCTGAGAAGTGAAATGAGTGCCTTAGTCTCAATATCAATGTGCAGAACTTTAAAGAAGGTAAAGAGTGCTATGGTGAGACATTGTATTGTGGCTTTAATATGTGCAGAAGATGTGTGACCTTGATTTATATTTTGGGTATCCGTGAGGCAAGAGATTCTATGAGTTCTTTACCCCAAATGAGGCAACCTTGGAGAAGGAATTGTTTTCATTGGCCAGAACAGATGGTCAGACCGCTCCAGTGGCCCAAAGATCTATAAAAATGTGAAGATGTGGCCAATTGTTGGCTAAGACATGGCCAAGTGCTAAGATAACTGGCTAAAGTTTGGCCAACTGAGCTGATCCTGTGTCCTGTCCTTTATCAGGAACATTCTGATTAAGAGATGAAAAGCAGCAAGAGTCAAGCAAGCTCCATTAAGTGTGACAGTGGCAATGCCATTGGTTAAGTGAATGAACCCCCTTTGGTATTCACTGTGTTGAGCCTAAGGGGCTCCCCAGGTATCCAAGTGTTCTAAGAGATGACCTCCTCTAGCACTGTGGCATCCGGCAAGGGACACAGCACAGGGGACGTTACCCTCTCCTGAAAGTAGGGTATGCAGAGAGCCCAGGTTCAGCTCCATCCTGTAGCAAGGAGGCCTCACTAGCTGTGCTGGGCTTGCAGGGTGCAGTTTCCATGATCAAAGGCCTAACGGGCAGCTGTATACTGAGGGTCACAGGTTCAGGACCTGAGATAGTCTATATTTCCAGGAAAGTCCAGTATGCACCCACCAATTGCTACACTAATGGCATACAGCATTGGGCCAAGGAAGGTAGTTCCTTGTATCAGAAGCCCATGCAACTAACGGCCATCACTGATGGTAGAGGGACTCCAAGATATATGAGAGAAGGTTGCTCAAGCTCCCACAGTGAAGGAATCCTGGGGGGCCGTAACAGGAATGCCTGTTCTATGGCCATTCAGGCAGATTCTAGTATCTTTTTACAGGGGGTCTCATTCAAGTTGGGCCGATTTGCAAGTTACAGAACAAAAAAAAAGCTTTGTAAATGAGGAGTGTTGCCTCCAGAATCTAAACATGTCGAAAACATGTTGGGCTTGTTTTAACAATGTGGGTCCTAAGAAGACTAAAAGCTGTTTCTTGACACTGTCAGGACTGGAGCAGCCCTCAACTTACTAAATAATTTTCAGGAGCTTAACTGAAGTGGTGGGGCCCTGTACTATGGGTCTCATGTGAATCTCCTCAAAGGAGGATGTCATTAGTGTGATGTCATATCTGTGTACCTGAAAAAAGTTAGAGCTGGTTAAAATATTGCCTGTGAAGACTATGTGAGATGGCAGGCGTGGAGACTGAGCCCATTGAGTACCCAGGTGAAGGTGTATTGTGTCCCTTTAAAGGTGAAGGTTAACTGCAGCTGAGAGGTTGTTGAACTAGGCACTGAATAGAACATGCTAGCCAAATACTTTGCTCTAACTGCCAAGTATTTACTAGTTACTTATTTATTATTGGGTGGAATCAGTCATTTCAATAGGTGGGGCCATGACGCCAAGGGTACGAATTCACACTGAGGCACCGGTCCTGTTTTCCCGGGTTTACGAACAAGTAAAACTTGGCTGTTAAATGCAGCAGAAGTGGCGATAACCACACCTTCTCTAAATAGGTCTTATATAATGGGTTTCAATCTGTGAAAACCGTGCTTTCATTTAGATTGAACCTTTTCTTAAACACTGAGGTGAAAGGTATTATTTTAACTAGGGGGAAAGGTCCATAGGGTCCCATAGTTTTCAAGCTGATTATAAGGGCCAGAGACTTAACTTGATTACTTATTGGGTCAGGTTCTCCACGTGCACTAGAGGATATTTTAGGGTAATGGATGTCTTGGCTATGGAAAAGTTAGGCACGGAAATAATTCGGATGGTTCAGGTTAGGCATATCTGTTTCTATTTTATGTTCACCTACTCCCTGGCTGGGAGTGGATGAACATAAAGTGTGGCCAGATGTGGGCCAGAAGGGGAAGGGGAATTAATGAGGCTTCAAAACTGTCCATTGTCAAACATCAAAAGTGGAATCAGATTATGACACACACTGCCACCACCCATACAACACCCCTCTCCCCATCTGGGACCTCCCAAACACACACGGAAACACCAAGTCCATTTCCTCCTCACCAGCAGGATAAAGTGTTCAGGAAGAAATCTGTCTTCAGAGCTCAGTCCTCACCCAGTCCTTATTCCCGGTGTCTGGCTAACTATGGACTGGCTGGTCTGGGCCCCAAACTGGCAGGATACTACCTCCCTCCCTTCTCACACGCCTGCCCCTTCCTGCCTTCCTTCAGTCCCCATCACCGAAGAACAGACAGAGATACACACACATCTTTCTACAACAGCTTGTACATCAATAGCTGAGGGCTTTTTTATTTGGTCTCTACACAGGTGACCATGTCACAAGTGCTTTCTCTGGAGAGACAACAGAGACAGGAAGGTCTCAGTCACCTGATAGACCCAGGGCAGCACTTTATGAACTGCTGGAAGAGCCCTCTGGGACGTTTTCATCCTCCTCTGGCTCTTTAGTCATTGTTGTACTCCGCCAGTTATAGAATGCTAGCATCTTTGACTTCTTCTGTGTAGAACCTCTTCCCGAATTCTGACGACGGACTGATTTTGTTAACTCGACCACCTCCTGAATCTGGTCGGAAAACAAAGTGATACAGAAAGATATTGATTTGGGGAAAGAGGATGGGAAGGAGAACTTTGAGAGAATGGGTGTGGATTGAGAAGGGGTTTGTGCCAGGGAAGGGCTGGGTAAGTCTTGGGTGGGGGATGAAGAGGAGGCACGTGAGTCGGGTAATCTGACCTCCTCCATCTTAGAGCCCTGGAGTGGAGAATTCATCCTCTCCCTTCTGCGTTGGCCCCCCGGTGTTTGTTGCTCTGACCTCTCGGTGTTTATCCGTGCATCACGGTTAGGCTCCTGGGGGACTGTAGTTTCCTCTGCCATGTCAGTAGCAACAGTGTGCTCTACTCCAAGGCTCCTGGCTTCTCTATATATACCCTGCCAGGACAATGAATAGCCAAAATCATCAGCTTTGATTGGTCAGCCAATGGTGGCGCTGGGGTGGCTGTGACATCACAAAGCACTACCCTTGAAGATACGTGGGGGGAGGGGAGGGGTGCAGAGGAGTCTAGGTGCTCTGGTTAGAGAAAGGGAGTGCTTCCTCAACACCCAGTAAAGAGCCTTCCCAAATTGACCTTCCACTCTTCCTCATCTTCTCTGGTTCAATCCTTGTGGTGCACATGTTAGGGAGAAGGTGTTCCCTCCAAACCATTCCACATGGCCACCCCCATTCAGTGTTAAATTCTGTTGTCTCCCAGATCTCATCACCTGGTATTGTGTGGTTTTTAAAACTTTTTATTTTAGAACAGTTTTAGGTTTACAGAGTAATTGTGAAGATCATATTCATACACTCCACAACAAATTTCCCTTCTTAACATTGTACATTAGTATGGTACAATTGTTCAACTTAGTGAACCAACACTGAAACAGTATTATTAACTAAAGTCTGTACTTCATCAGAATTCCTTTTTTTTTTAAATGTTGAGCCTTCTTTTAATTAATTTATTTATATTTTTGGCTGTGTTGGGTCTTCGTTTCTGTGTGTGGGCTTTCCCTAGTTGTGGCAAGCAGGGGCCACTCGTCATCGTGATGGGCGGGCCTCTCACTGTCGCAGCCTCTCTTGTTGTGGAGCACAGGCTCCAGATGCGCAGGCTCAGCGGCTGTGGCTCACGGGCCTAGTTGCTCTGCGGCATGTGGATCTTCCCAGATCAGAGCTCGAACCCATGTCCCCTGCATCAGCAGGTAGATTCTCAACCACTGTGCCACCGTGGATGCCCCAGATTGCCTTATTTTTTACAGAATATTCTTCTTCTGTCCCAGGATCCCAACGAAGATTCTACATTAAATTTAGTCATTCCATGTTATAACTTCTTAGGCTCCTCTTGGCTCTGACAGTTTTTTAGACTTCTTGTTTTTGAAGACTTTGACAGTTTGGGGTCTTGTGTTTTGTCTTTTACATTAGGTCTGCAGATGTTATTGCTCTTATAGGTAAAAGTTTTTATGAGTTTCTTCTTCCAGAGAACCACAAATCAAGTCAGTACCATCAGTGTTATGGACTTCCCCGTGGCAATGGTTGAACTAATCTCTTGGCATTGTCACAGAGGTGACACAAATGTTTTTCTCTATAGGTCTGAGGATCAGGATCATTTTTATTTATGACAGAGGCACAGGGGCAGCAGCAGAAGCATTTTGTAAGGTACTAGTGAGTCATTTACTTTTAGAAGTATGACCTCAGCCTCCCACATAGTTAACGGCTCTTCCTCCACACGAGTGACCATCCAATGGACCTGTATATTGAACAGACTGTCAGTCTTTCTCCTGAGCTCTATATAGAAAGGGGGCCAACATGTGGTTGAGACACAACCAGTGTTCACAAGGTACGAGTCATTTATTTGAGGTTTGTATTAGTCGCACCTTAGTTTGGAATTGAAACACGTGATTCAACCTTAGAATCACAAATAGGTCCAGGTTGAGACACAGGATTCAGGACTGCTTTAAGGAAGGTCCCAATCCAATAATCCTTTCACTATATGCCAAGTGGCTAAACTGACTTATGTTGGTCAAAGCTTTAGCAGACACTCAGTAGGACTAACAAAGGTAGCACAAAGAAGCAAGTTCAAAGCACAAGCTAGCCAGCAGGCAGTAGCCCAAGTGCCTGTTCACCAGCATAGAGCAGAGCCAGTTAGAAAGCCAAAGCAAGAGAAGGAAGACCCCCGGTGGTCAGGGATAGCACCTTGATGTCCTGCTCACAGGACCAGTTGTTGTAATCACACCACAGAGACAGGATGGACCCTTCAACCCAAATTCGGTTTGGATGTCGAGACTGATAACACATACACCTAGAGAGTATGAAAAACCTTACTACATAAGGAGGCTTTCTGGGGAGAGCAGGGCAGGCTCTCAAGCAGGTTCAAGAATGGCTTGAGAGAGCAGAAGAAGGAGACTGGCTTGGCTTTTATGGTGGTGAGGGGATGACGCTGGAGTGTTCCCACACACAGGTCAGGTTTTGCACAGGCTGAACTTCCTCCTGGCCCACAGAAGAGAGAGTACCTGAGCTTTCTTATCCGATCTAGGGAAGCAGGGGAAGAGGCAGTGGTAGGGCTCTTTTATAGAATAATGTTGTGTAAATGCAAGGTGTTTAGCACAGTTTAGAATTCTCATAACCATTATAACCACACTTATATTGTTTTCAGTTAAACTACGTTTCACTAGGTTAGTATTTCCCAAATTATGGTCCTTTAAATATTATTTAAGGTGGCTTAGAATTATCTTGGTTCATCACAGAGAAACTGTGTAGAAAGAGAAAAGACTGCTAGCCTCAGGAGGTCTGACACACTGGTCACAAAAGAGCAGACTTCATTGTACTATCTGCTGAATTATGAGGGGTTTCTAACATGTTTCCCATCCTGGGTGACTACTGTAGCACCCAAAGACTGTAATAATAATTACCAAAACTAACATTTATTGACTACTAACTCTATGTAGGAATTATGCTAAATACCCATATACATATTTAATCCTCGTCACAACCCTATTGAGATAAGTGGCAAAAGAGTGGTTTCTGTCATTTCTGCCAGGACATCTCCATTCCAATTGCAGAAGCAGAAAAGAGCATATAGGAGGGCACATGGGAATATTTATGGGCCAGGCTCAAAAGGGGTATGCATTACTCCTGCTCACATTTCCTTGGGAAAAACTCACATAGCCACATCTAACTACAAGAGAAAATGAGAAATGTAGTCTACCTGGTAGAAGAGGAGAACTTAAATGTTGGAGATAAGCTAGCAATCTCGGTCTCCACCATCTTGTTCATCACTCTCCCCAGTATTTACAGTAGAGCCTGGCACATAGTAGGTGGCCATGAATGTTTCTGTTGAATGAATGGGTTTCAACATTTTGGGTCAGTTATGGGGATCAAAAGCATATAGAACTTGGTTAAGCAATGGTTTCCTAGATATGACACAAAAAGCACAAGCAACAAAGAAAGAGTAAATTGGACTATATCACAATTTTAAAATGTTTTCTTCTGCAAAAGAATACCATGAAGAAAGCAAAAAGGCACACCAAAGAGAGATCCTGGCAAATCATATATTTAGTAAAACTGTAGTATCCAGAATACAGAAAGAACTCTTACAAATCAACAACAAAAATACAAACAACCCAACTGAAAATCAGGTAAAGGACTTAAATAGACATTGTGCTAATGAAGATATACAAATAGCCAACAAACATATGAAAATATGCTCAATACAATTAGTCGTTAGGGAAATGCAAATCAAAACCACGATGAGATGCCACTTCATACCCACTAGGAAGGCTATAACTTATTTAAAAAAAAATAACAAGTATTGACAAGGATGTAGAGAAATTGAAACACTCATACACGTCTGGTGGGAACATAAAATGATACAGCCTCTGTGGAAAACATTTCGGCAGTTACTCAACAAGTTAAACATAGACTTGCCATATTACCCAGTAACTCTACTCCTAGGTATATAATGAAAAGAGTTGAAAAGGAGGGAACAACAGCAACAACAACAAAAAAAATACAGGTGAATTGAGCAACACAAAAGCAAAGGGCAGATAACGTTTCAAGAAGTAAAAAATGGACAACTTTATTAAATGCTTTTACAGGTAAAGTAGGGACAGACAAATGACGATTGAACTTGTTAGTAGAGAGGTCATTGGTAAATTTGATAAGAAGGAAATTGAAAGAGTGGAAAATATTTTAATATAAACCTGGATGTGTATTAAGGAGAAAATGTGAGATCAGAAAGTGAGGGGCGGATAGACAATTTCTTTTGCGAGTTTTGGTGCTAAGGGGAGGAGAAATATGGGACTATAGCTGGAGGGCGATTTGGTATTAAGAGAGTGTATATTTAAGAGGGTAGATTCTAGAATGCATCTAGCCAATATAAATGACTGAATGAAACTGACGACATAAAAATCCTAAGGGATAATTGCAGAAGAAAAAATATTGAGAAAGCAAGTGGGGTATTCAGAGCACTAGTAGATGGAATCGGTAGCAAATGTGGAAATCTTGGCTTTCCATGAGAATGAGTAATATTTATAGATTCTACAGTGGAGAAGGAAACGATTATGGTATGATTACAAATGCAGGTAAGATGGTCGATTTGGTGGGGAAGATATAAAAGAATTTTCTCTTGACTCTTCAGTTTTCTCAGTGAAGGATGAGATAAGGGCATAAAATAACAAGAGTGAGGGTAGGGTTTTGAGAAATTGAGGGGAAGATAAAGTATTGGATATTCATTTTGTATAATGGAAATGGGTGTATAATATGGAAGGATTGATCATTTAAGATATGTGGTCAAGAATTTAAGGTGTGATCAGTTAGCTTTGCCTTGTAAATTTCTACAGCAACATCCATCACTCGTATATAGGAACAAAGCAGGTAGATAGCTAAATTTAACAAGGGTTGTGGTTTTGCCAGGGAAATACTAGGGTGGGAAAGTGAGTAGGGAGATGAAGGTTGATGAAAGTAAGTGATACTCATGATAAATTGGTAAGCAATGAGGAAATGCGAAAAGAGAAATGTGGCTGATGCTGAAAAGTAGTAGAATTCACAGATTGGAGTTCAAAATTGAAGAATTTTTAGAGTTGGGTGTGTGTAGGTGTGTATACCTGCACGTGAGGGAGGTATTTTGCTAGGAAGGATAATCAGTTGTAGCCCAAGAGATGTATGTTATAAAATCAGGATTTCAGATTTGCTGTAATTTTTGAGAATGTCAATGTCTAGTGCATGAGCATTAGAGTGAGTGGCTTAAGTATGATGGAAGAAAAATACCATTGGAATTGAGGGCATGAAAGGTTTGCAAAGCCAAAAGTGCTGGATGAATATCCACATAGATGACAGATGTTGAAGTTGCCAAGATGGTGGCAGTACTAAAAGTGGAGAAGAAGACTCAGGACAGTGTCTAATGAATGAAGGTAAAGAAATAGATGGCGTAGCACATGATATTATCTAATAGCAAGAACTACAAATGAGCTCTGAATTTTGAAAGAGAAAGGAGCAGAAATGGTTTGAAAGTGACAGTGAGTCGACTCCTTGGGGTATGTGAGGAAAACTAACGTTTGCTCAAGAGGACTGCAGGGGAAGTGATTTCCTCAAGGCACAGCCATATTCCAGTCATAAAACAGAGATTAAGGGAACACGGAGAGAACAACTTGAAGCTACTGGGGAGTTTCTTAATGATAGACTATGAGTTACAGAGGGCAGGAAAGAAGCGCTCATGAAGTTGCGGAGAGGGTTGGGTCCAATTCCGTCAAGTGCAGAGCAATACGTGAATGAGGGTCTAGTTAATGATGGATAATCTGCAGGGTGGTGACTTAAGTAAAAGTGATAAGACAAGATGGACCTTGTGACTGCACGGCAGATTGGGAGGTGAGTAAAGCCCTCCAGACTACAGATTGCTTAATCTAGGCTGACCTAGAACTAAGAAGAATCCAGAAACACCACTGAAACCTGTTTCCTCTAAATATCATGTATCCTGTATGATGATCCAGCATTGAAAAGATAGACTAGTAAGGACATCTAAGAGGGTAGGCTTGAAAGGAAACTAGTGTGTTTGCTCAAGAGTATGAGTGTGTATGAAAAATATCAACAGCAAATTCTAATGTCAGAGGGTTGGTACTATAGGCTTATGGAGCCATGCACTATTCTTGGACAACACAAGGTGCCTGCACAGATGTGGCCCAGATGCAAGCACCAGCACTTACTGGGCACCTGCAAAGCCAAAGCTGGGGAAGATGGAAGGCCAAGTGGAAGTGGTATTTTCCCAAGACAGGAATGTATTTACTTAGGCTTCCTAAATGGCAGGTGGACAAAAAATGGAAGAAAGGAAATTAAGCTTCTTTTTGCCTAACATCTCTCCTCAGGAGGAAGTACTTGGAGTTGTATTTCCTACGTAAATTCCACTGCTAAAACTCCAGGGAGCTCATCAGTGGGCAGATGTTCCCACCTAAGTATGGTTACCAGCAAACATTTATTCAAAATCATGGCTGCATCTGGCTCACATTAGAAGGGTTCTCTTTGTCATTGTCTTTTAAAAGAACAATTCCCCATGCTTATAAATCCAGACTCAGAACATCAATTCAACCAACCTCAGGAGCCCTGTGGCTACACCTTCCTGCTGGGAATCAGCATGGTCCCCAGACAATCAATTTCAGGAGTATTACCAAAGTGTTTTCATTTTCAGTGTTTATCCACTGGAATGTCTACGAGTGAAGAATAGACAGGGCAATACAATCCTAAGATTCAATTTCTTTCATCAAATACAAACTGTGTATATGAGCATCAAGGCAAGAGGATGGAGGACTTTAACTGAAATTCCAATAGATATCTAAGTGCAAATCCTGGAACCATCCCATGCTAGCATTGTGAGTTAGGATAGGTACTTAACCACTCTGAGCCTGTTTTCTGATCTCTAAAAAAAATAGAAGGATAATATCTCATACAGCTGTTGCAAAGATCAACTCAAATAATTCATGTACAGAATATAGCACAACAACCTACAGAATGGGAGAAAATATTTGTAAATCGTGTATCTGATAAGGGATTTTTATTCAGAATATATAAAGAACTCTTACATGCCTGTGATAAGAAGGTAAATAACCCAACTTTTAAAATGGGCAGAAGATCTAAATAGACATTTCTGCATGGAAGATATACAAATGGCCAGCAAGCACATTAGAGACGCTTGACATCATTATTCATCAGGAAAACACAAATGAAAACCACAGAATGATACCCTTTCATACCCATGCGGATGGCTAGAATCCAAAAGTCAGATAATCATAACTGTTGGTGGGGATTTAGAGAAATCAGAACCAACATACACTGTTAGTGAGAATGTAAAATGGTATACCTGCTTTGGAAAAGTTTGGTAGTTTCTCAGAGGGTGAAACAGTGTTACTGTATGACCCACTTGTAGGTATATTCCCAAGATAAATGCAAATATATGTCCATACAAAAACTTGTACATAAATATTCATAGCAGCAATATTCATAATACCCAAAGATGGAAACAACCCAAATGCCCATCAACTGACCAGTGGACAAACAAAATGTGGCAAATCCATACAACAGAATACTATTCAGACATCAAAAAGAATGAAGAACTAATATATGCTACAATATGGCTGAACCTTAAAAACATTATGCTAAGTGAAAGAAGTCAGTCACAAAAGACCACATATTATGTGATTCTATTCATATGAAATGCTCAGAACAGGCAAATCTATAGATACAAAATAGATCAATAATTGCTTAAGGCTGAGGCAGAAGTTGTTGGGAGCATAGGGGATTCACAGCTGCAAGATACGAGGGTTTCTTTTTGAGGTGTTGAAAACGTTCTATAATAGACTGGAGGGAACTTCAAGACGTCGGAAGAGTAAGACGTGGAGATCACCTTCCTCCCCACAGAAGCATCAGAAATATATCTACACGTGGAACTGCTCCTATAGAACACCCACTGAACGATGGCAGAAGACCTCAGACCTCCCAAAAGGCAAGAAACTCCCCACGTAGCTGGGTAGGGCCAAAGAAAAAAAGAAAAAGCAGAGACAAAAGAATAGGAACGGGACCTGCACCAGTGGGAGGGAGCCTGAAGGAGGAAAGGTTTCCACACACTAGAAGCCCCTTCACTGGCGGAGACTACAGGTGGCAGACGGGGGCAGCTTCGGAGCCACGGAGGAGAGCGCAGCAACAGGGGTGCGGAGGTCAAAGCGGAGAGATTCCCGCACGGAGGATCGGTGCCAACCAGTACTCACCAGCCCGAGAGGCTTGTCTGCTTACATGCCGGGACGGGTGGGGGCTGGGAGCTGAGGCTTGGGCTTCGGTCTGAGCGCAGGGAGAGGACTGGCAGTGTGAACACAGCCTGAAGGGGTTAGTACGCCACGTCTAGCCAGGAGGGAGTCCAGGAAAAGTCTGGAGCTGCCGCAAAGGCAAGAGACTTTTTCTTCCCTCTGTGTTTCCTGGTGCACGAGCAGAGGGTATTCAGAGCGCCGCCTAAAGGAGCTCCAGAGACGGGCGCGAGGCGTGGCTAGGAATGCAGACACCAGAGATGGGCATGAGATGCTAAGGCTGCTGCTGCCGCCACCAAGAAGCCTGTGTGCGAGCACAGGTCACTATCCACACCTCCCTTCAGGGAGCCTGTGCAGCCCGCCACTGCCAGTGTCCCGTGATCCAGGGACGACTTCCCCGGGAGAACGCACGGCGTGCCTCGGGCTGGTGCAACGTCACGCCGGCCTCTGTCACTGCAGGCTCACCCTCCCTCCGTACCCCTCTCTCCCCCCGGCCTGTGTGAGCCAGAGCCCCCAAAGCAGCGGCTCCTATAACCCCGTCCTGTCTGAGCGAAGAACAGACGCTCTCAGGAGACCTACATTCAGAGGCGGGGTCAAATCCAAAGCTGAACCCGGGAGCTGTGCGAAAAAAGAAGAGAAAGGGAAATCTCGCCCAGCAGCCTTAGGAGCAGCGGATTAAATCTCCACAATCAACTTGATGTACCCTGCATCGGTGGAACACCTGAATAGACAACGAATCATCCCAAATGGAGGAGGTGGACTTTGGGAGCAACGCTATTTATATATTTTTTCCCTTTTTCTCTTTTTGTGAGTGTGTATGCGTATGCTTCTGTTTGTGATTTTGTCTGTATAGTTCGGCACTTACCGTTTGTCCTAGGGTTCTGTCTGTCCGTTTTTTTTTTTTTTTAGTATAGTTTTCAGTGCTTGTTATCATTGGTGAATTTGTTTCTTCGTCTGGTTTTTCTCTTCTTTCTCGTTTTTTTATTACTTAAAAAATTTTAATAATAAATTTTTGTTCTTTATTTTAATAACTTTTTAATTATTTAATTTAATTTAATTTTACATGTTTCTCTCTTTCTCTCTTTCTTTCTTTCTTTCTTTCTTTCTTTCTTTCTTTCTTTCTTTCTCCCTTTTACTCTGAGCCGTGTGCGTGACAGACTCTTGGTGTTCCAGCCAAGCGTCAGGGCTGTTCCTCTGATGTGGCAGAGGCAAGTTCAGGGTATTGGTCCACCACAGACCTCCCAGCTCCACGTAATATCAAACGGTGAAAATCTCCCAGAGATCTCCATCTCAACACCAAGACCCAGCTCCACTAAATGACCAGCAAGCTACGGTACTGGATGCCTTATGCCAAACAACTACCAAGAAAGGAACACAACTCCACCCATTAGCAGAGAGGCTGCCTAAAATCATAGTAAGGTCACAGACACCCCAAAACACACCACCAGACATGGACCTGCCTACCAAAAAGAAAAGCTCCAGCCTCATTGACCAGAACACAGGCACTAGTCCCCTCCACCAGGAAGCCTAAACAACACACTGAACCAACCTTAGCCACTGGGGACAGACACCAAAAACAACGGGAACTACAAACTTGCAGCCTGTGAAAAGGAGACCCCAAACACAGTAAGATAAGCAAAATGAAAAGACAGAAAACCACACAGCAGATGAAGGAGCAAGGTAAAAACCCAGCAGACCTAACAAATGAAGAGGAAATAGGCAGTCTACCTGAAAAAGAATTCAGAATAATGATAGTAAAGATGATCCAAAATCTTGCAAATAGAATGGAGAAAATACAAGAAAAGTTTCACAAGGACCTAGGAGAACTAAAGAGCAAACAAACAATCATGAACAACACAATAAATGAAATTACGCATTCTCTAGAAGGGATCAATAGCAGAATAAATGAGGCAGAAGAACGGATAAGTGACCTGGAAGATAAAATAGTGGGAATAACTAGTGGAGAGCAGAATAAAGAAAAAAGAATGAAAAGAATTGAGGACAGTCTCAGAGACCTCTGGGACACGATTAAACGTACCAACATTCAAATTATAGGGGTTCCCAAAGAAAAAGAGAAAAAGAAAGGGACTGAGAAAATATTTGAAGAGATTATAGTTGAAAACTTCCCTAATATGGGAAAGGGAATAGTTAATCAAGTCCAGGAAGCACAGAGAGTCCCATACAGGATAAATCCAAGGAGAAACACGCCAAGACACATAGTAGTCAAACTATCAAAAAGTAAATACAAAGAAAAAATATTAAAAGCAGCAAGGGAAAAACAACAAATAACATAGAAAGGAATCCCCATAAGGTTAACAGCTGATCTTTGAGCAGAAATTCTGCAAACCAGAAGGGAGGGGCAGGACATATTTAACGTGATGAAAGGGAAAAACCTACAACCAAGATTACTCTACCCAGCAAGGATCTCATTCAGATTTGACAGAGAAATTAAAACCTTTACAGACAAGCAAAAGCTAAGAGAATTCAGCAGAACCAAACCAGCTTTACAGCAAATGCTAAACCAACTTCTCCAGGCAGGAAACACAAGAGAAGGAAAAGACTTACAATAACAAATGCAAAACAATTAAGAAAATGGTAATAGGAGCATACATATCAATAATTACCTTAAATGTAAATGGATTAAATGCTCCCACCAAAAGACACAGACTGGCTGAATGGATACAAAAACAAGACCCGTATATATGCTGTCAACAAGAGACCCACTTCAGACCTAGGGAAACATACAGACTGAAAGTGAGGGGGTGGGAAAAGATATTCCATGCAAATGAAAATCAAATGAAAGCTGGAGTAGCAATTCTCATATCAGACAAAATAGACTTTAAAATAATGACTTACAAGGGACAAAGCAGGACACTACATAATGATCAAGGGATCGATCCAAGAAGAAGATATAACACTTGTAAATATTTATGCACCCAACATAGGAGCACCTCAATACATAAGACAAATACTAACAGCCATAAAAGGGGAAATCGACAGTAACACAATCATAGTAGGCGACTTTAACACCCCACTTTCAACAATGGACAGATCATCCAAAATGAAAAATAATAAGGAAACACAAGCTTTAAATGATACATTAAACAAGATGGACTTAATTGATATTTATAGGACGTTCCATCCAAAAACGTCCAGAGATAAACCCATGTACACATGGTCACCTTATCTTGATAAAGGAGGCTAGAGTATACAATGGAGGAAAGACAGCCTCTTCAATAAGTGGTGCTGGGAAAACTGGACAGCTACATGGAAAAGAATGAAATTAGAACACTCCCTAATGCCATACACAAAAATAAACTCAAAATGGATTAAAGACCTTAATGTAAGGCCAGACACACTAAAACTCTTAGAGGAAATAAAAGAAGAACACTCTTTTGAGATAAATCACAGTAAGATCTTGTTTGACCCACCTCCTAAAGAAATGGAAACAAAACTAAAAATAAAAAAATGGGACCGAGTGAAACTTAAAAGCTTTTGCACAGCAAAGGAAACCATAAACAAGATGAAAAGACAACCCTCAGAATGGGAGAAAATATTTGCAAACGAAGCAACTGACAAAGGATTAGTCTCCAAAATTTACAAGCAGCTCATGCAGCTCAATATCAAAAACACAAACCACCCAATCCAAAAATGGGCAGAAGACCTAAATAGACATTTTTCCAAAGAAGATACAAAGATTGCCAAGAAACACATGAAAGAATGTTCAACGTCGTTAATCATTAGAGAAATGCAAGTCAAAACTACAATGCGGTATCATCTCACACCGGTCAGAATGGCCATCATCAAAAAATCTACAAACAATAAATGGACAACCTGGAAGAAATGGACAAATTCTTAGAGAAGGTGTGGAGAAAAGGGAACCCTCATACACTGTTTGTGGGAATGTAAATTGATACATTCACTAAGGCGAACAGTATGGAGGTTCCCTAAAAAACTAAAAATAGAACGACCATATGACCCAGCAATCCCACTATGGGGCATATATCCTGAGAAAACCATAATTCAAAAAGAGTCATGTACCACAATGTTCATTGCAGCTCTATTTACAATAGCCAGGACTTGGAAGGAACCTAAGTGTCCATCAACAGATGAATGGATAAAGAAGATGTGGCACATGTATACAATGGACTATTACTCAGCCATAAAAAGGAACGAAACTGAGTTATTTGTAGTGAGGTGGATGGACCCAGAGTCTGTCATACAGAGTGAAGTAAGTCAGAAAGAGAAAAACAAATACTGTATGCTAACACATATATATGGAATCTTTAAAAAAAAAATGGTCATGAGGAACCTAGGGGCAAGACGGGAAAAAAGACGCAGACCTGGGCTTCCCTGGTGGCATACTGGTTGAGAATCAGCCTGCCGATGCAGGGGACACGGGTTCGTGCCCCGGTCTGGGAGGATCCCACATGCCGCGGAGCGGCTGGGCCCGTGAGCCATGGCCACTGAGCCTGCACGTCCGGAACCTGTGCTCCACAACGGGAGAGGCCACAACAGTGAGAGGCCCGCGTACCGAAAAAAAAAAGAAAGTCGCAGACTTACTAGAGAATGGACTTGAGGACACGGGGAGGGGGAAGGGTAAGCTGGGACAAAGTGAGAGAGTGGCATGGACATATATACACTACGAAATTTAAAACAGATAGCTAGTGGGAAGCAGCCACATAGCACAGGGAGATCAGCTCAGTGCTTTTTGACCACCTAGAGGGGTGGGATTGGGAGGGTGGGAGGGAGGGAGATGCAAGAGGGAGGGGATATGGGTATATACGTATATGTATAGCTGATTCAATTTGTTATAGAGCAGAAACTAATACACCATTGTAAAGCAATCATACTCCAGTAAAGATGTTAAAAAAAAAAGTGTGTTTGTTTAAAATAAATAAATAAATAACTTTCCTAACTGCTTAGGAAAGATATTTCTCCTTCCTATGAAATGAAAAATGATCTATAAGGGCACTTAGTATTGACTATAAATTCCAGTTCTGTCAGTGATGGTATCTGGCGCATGAGGGGCACCCAAGTTAGGGAGCTTTTGGTTAATTTCCCTGGGCCATATAGAGCAAAGTGTTCTCTCAAATACTCTCTGGAAATTCGGAGCCTCAAATATGTTTGCCACCTTCCCCCAAGTCATCACATTTATTAATATCCTTGTGTTATATTTCTAGAAGCAGGAGCTTCTAGCAGATCTTTTCCCTTTGTGAAAGGATGTATTTCTGTGTGAGGTGGATCTAGGCCACCTTAGTCTGTCCTCTAATGTTCACCTCAGTAGCACTCTACCTTGTTGATAATATCTTTGAGGCCAACTTCCTGTAATGTTTTTCTTTTTCTATTCTTTTTTTTACCTTAGGAGCACTGTATAATAAAAACTCCATTAAAGATGCAAAACCAAAGTGAGCCATGAAGCAAGACACGATGGGGCCTATCAGCATTCCTAAGCGTGTTCAAGGCGAAAGCATTTCAGAGTGAGTTAAACAACAGTCATTATAGCTATCTTTGTTGACCTCTGAATCTATATGCCAGTCACTGTGTTTGACATACATTAATTCTCATAAAACTTCTGTCATGTTGACATTATTATCTCCCTTTTACAAATGGGGAAAGAGGTTCACATAAATTAAATGACTTTCTCAGGGCAACAGCTAGTAAGTTTCAGGGCTGGATTTGTATCCAAAATAAAGTGGGCTTTGTTTGGTTTTTTGACTCTATTTTCTTCTTAGTAGTACTGCATACATTTATTATTTATATGTATTAAAAAGGATAAAATAAGTTTGGACTCCTCTCTCACACAACATGAAGTTCTGTATGATCTAAAGATAAAAATGTTGAAGTAAAATATATATATTATGGAAAACGTATGCATAATCTAGGAGTCAAGAAAAATTTCTGTGCAAGCTGGAAATCCTAGACACTCTAGAGAAATGACTGACATATTTGAGTGCTTAAAACTTAAAATGTAATCATATGGCAAACGTAAAGGCAAATAAAACCAGAAGACAAATAATACAGGAACATATATTTGTAAGACACATGACAGATAAAGGGTTCAATATCCAACATATAAAAAATTTCCCACACATTAATAAGAAAAGACAAACACCCTAATTGAAAGTGGTTAAAAAGGGTAAAAAGGGCTGTTCAAGGAGGCAGAAAACCCCCTTGCCAATAAACAAGTGAAATTACTCAACTTTACTAGCAATCAGGCGTATTGAAATTAAATTAACAAGGAAATATCACTTTAAGACCATTAAACATGTTATCACACATTGCTGGAGTTTTGTGGAGGTTAATATGTTATCTCATACATTTGCCGAGGGAAATGTGCAGTATATTAAAGCCATTTGGAAGTCAATCTGGCAACCCCTATTAAAATTAAGAATTTACATAAACTTTAACTTAGCAATTCCATTTCCGGGGCCTCCTTCCATTGAAGATAAAAGCACGGGTATATAACAGTGAATATGAACAAGATAAAATTTACGTATATATTGAGATTAATTGCAACGTTTTTTCTAGTAGCCAAAAAACTGGAATCAACTTGAATGTCCTCAATAGAGGAATGGTTTAATAAGTTGTCTTTCACTCAAACCATTGCATTTTACATAACTAGTTTAAAAAGTGTGTTAAGTCTATACCAGACGATGTGGAAAACATTTCTCTGAAATGTTTCTAAGTGAGAAAAACTACGTGCAGTAAAGAGTAAAATAGTGCCCCTATATGTTTTTATGCATACATATGTATGTTACCTTATTTATGAACATAGACAAAGATATGCAAAGATTCACACCAGGCTTTTAACACTGCTTATCCAGTGGAGGAGTGGCTAATGAAGTGTAAAAATCCTATAGATGTACAGGCTTTCTCAATATTTATGTATATGTATGAATATATATATATATAATTCTCAACATTTATATATAATTGCTTTATGTAAATGCACATGTAAATTACATATGTGTAAAGCCATGTACAAAGAGATAGTTGCTGAAAGTGTGCATATCATAGAGAGTGTTTTGAGTTTTTAGTGTTTAGGGTTCTTTTTTTTTTAACTTTCTTTCTTGTACTTTGAGTTTTTTCAAAATAAAAATTTTACATGATTTTAAGTTTAACATTTTCTAAAGCCAACATTATAGAGCAGGTTAAGGAAATGACCCAGTATCTACAGAATGATTTGATTGTTCAGTCCTCCAGCAGTTCATCAAACTACATTGAGCAGCAACCGTGACATTGTGTCAGGTGTGTTAAAGTGGTTGGGATTACAGAGATGAATGAAATATGCTCCTTCTTGTTGTATATTACAACAAGACAAACATATAAATGAACCATTCTAATACAATATGGCTATTGCTTTAATATAAGAATTTGTAGGACCATAGGGGCAATGAACTCTGCAGGCATTGGTGGTAGAGAGGCTTCAGAGGGAAAGAACCATTTGAGCTTAGCCTTAAAGACTGAGGATGCTTTCATCACTCACCAGCCTTAGGTGGGGAAGGGAAAGCAATCCCTTCAAAGAGGAAGGAATCAACATCTAGTCCTATTTCATTCATCAAGAATGTGGAGGAGGAAGTAAACAGTTTATTATTTATAGTCTCAAATGATGGTAATGTGTGGAAGATGGGCAAATGGAACAAGAGACTTTGGAAGAGTCCTGATCAGGAACTAATAAAATGAGAACCTGCTTTGAAACATGCAAGCAGGTTTTTCTGAGGGAAGAAGAACTCTAAGCTGCGTTTAATGAAAGGAAGCAACTGTCAAAGCAATCTGACTAAGTTCAGTACATTAGGTTTGCAGTTGGGGAAGAAATATGGGTTGCTGTTCATTTAGGACCTGTGGAAGAGGTTGGAGAAAAGGGGATAGGTATTCAAGCAATGATTCATTAGGTAGAAAGAAGAGAATGTTAGAAATCAGACACTACTGCCACTTACTGAATAAATTCATCATAAGCCATATACAGACACATTATAAAGTATCTAAAGGTACCAGAATGCTTGACCATTGAGGTAAGGTGCCCCAAAATACTGTGTCTTCAAGGAAAACACAAGGGTTCAGTACTCATGGGTTAGCAGCAGTTAACATAAGACACACTAGCTTTTGGGGAGTGGGGGAGAAAGAAGCAAGGATTATGCATGTATGTATTTATATCATAGATGATAACAACAGAAGCCATTTAATCAAATGCTTATTATTGGCCTAATATAATGTCAGGTGTTTTACATAAATTACCTCATTTAATCCCAGCATGGCTCTAAGATCTAGATACATGTTCCTATCATTCCCTTTTTACAGATGAGGAAACTAAGTCTTACAGGAGTTAAACAACGTACTCAAGGTCAAATAGCTTTTAGGTGGTGAAGCTGTAAATTGAGATCGGACTTTAAATCCTATGCTCCCAACTGCTCAACTAGACACTAAGTTATATTCCCCCTGCTAAACCCTAGTCCCAGCCATCATCATATCACACCTGTATTGTCCCAACAGCCTGTCACCCCTCTGGTCCTACACAGTTCACAACATCCAGTGAACTTTCTAAAACATACATCAGACGACATCACTTTCCTTTATCAAACCATCCAGTGGCCCTCCACTGCACGTAAGATAAAATCCAAGTTCTTACCCTGCAGGTCCCTATGTGACCACTTCTCTGCCAGCCTCTCCAGTCTCGGTCATCAATCTCCGCTCTGCCCCTCTCTGACTGCACTCCAGTCACTCACCCTTCTGCTCTTCCTCAACACACTGTTCTCGTTCTGGCCTCACGGCATTGCTACTTGCTAGTCTACCTAAAATGCTCTTCTTCAAAGTCTTCACACAGCTGACTCGACCTCATTATTCAGATCTTGATTCAAATATCAGTTGTTTAGAGAAGGTTCCCCACACCAGCAACAAGAACGACCCCATTGCTCATGAAAACAGAAGTTACTTGAGGACAGGAACTATTGATTTCATGTTCTTCACTCTAATTCCAGAACCAAGAGTAATATCTGACACCTACTAGGCACTCAGGACATATTTGTTTCCTGAAATACTGGTATCTTTTTAAAGTGTCATACTCATATGCCTATGAGTATATCTACATATATATATATTTATGGATACGTGAGCTGGTTGTCACCTCACAGAAGTGGAATGTACATCCCTCACCCAAAATTTGGTTTGAATGTCAAGACTAATGATGCCACACATATACCAAGAAGGTATGAAAAGGATTATTACTCACATAATGAGTTATGCATCAAAAATGCAGTTAGACCAAAAAAAGAAGAAAGAAAAAACTGGTAACTGTGAAGTGTTGGGTAATTAGATGGTTGTGATTCTTTCATTCTATAAATATAGGAATAGATATAGAAATAATCGAAACATCAAGTTCTACACCTTAAGTATATACAATTTTTATTTATCCATTATACCTCAATAAAACTGAAAAAATGGGATCAGTCTCAGTGACAACTTACCCATGGTGTTTGTCTGATAACTAAAACATTGCGTGGTTTATTTAATTTAATATGGACTTGTTTATGTAAGCCATTATGGCACCTGCAGCATGAGACCAATAAGAAAGGTGAACGTTCCATTGAATATCTAGTACTATCAAGAGCTAGTACTATATATTCTGAGAAGTGAAATGAGTGCCTTAGTCTCTCTATCAATGTGCAGAACTTCAAAGAAGGTAAAGAGTGCTATGGTGAGACATTGTATTGTGGCTTTAATATGTGCAGAAGATGTGTGACCTTGATTTATATTTTGGGTATCCTTGAGGCAAGAGATTCTATGAGTTCTTTACCCCAAATGAGGCAACCTTGGAGAAGGAATTGTTTTCATTGGCCAGAACAGATGGTCAGACCGCTGGCAGTGGCCCAAAGATCTATAAAAATGTGAAGATGAGGCCAATTGTTGGCTAAGACATGGCCAAGTGCTCAGATAACTGGCTAAAGTTTGGCCAACTGAGCTGATCCTGTGTCCTGTCCTTTATCAGGAACATTCTGATTAAGAGATGAAAAGCAGCAAGAGTCAAGCAAGCTCCATTAAGTGTGACAGTGGCAATGCCATTGGTTAAGTGAATGAACCCCCTTTGGTATTCACTGTGTTGAGCCTAAGGGGCTCCCCAGGTATCCAAGTATTCTAAGAGATGACCTCCTCTAGCACTGTGGCATCCGGCAAGGGACACAGCACAGGGGACGTTACCCTCTCCTGAAAGTAGGGTATGCAGAGAGCCCAGGTTCAGCTCCATCCTGTAGCAAGGAGGCCTCACTATCTCTGCTGGGCTTGCAGGGTGCTGTTTCCATGATCAAAGGCCTAACGGGCAGCTGTATACTGAGGGTCACAGGTTCAGGACCTGAGATAGTCTATATTTCCAGGAAAGTCCAGTATGCACCCACCAATTGCTACACTAATGGCATACAGCATTGGGCCAAGGAAGGTAGTTCCTTGTATCAGAAGCCCATGCAACTAACGGCCATCACTGATGGGAGAGGGACTCCAAGATATATGAGAGAAGGTTGCTAAAGCTCCCACAGTGAAGGAATCCCGGGGAGCCGTAACAGGAATGCCTGTTCTATGGCCATTCAGGCAGATTCTAGTATCTTTTTACAGGGGGTCTCATTCAAGTTGGGTCTCTTTGCAAGTTACAGAACAAAAAAAAAGCTTTGTAAATGAGGAGTGTTGCCTCCAGAATCTAAACATGTCGAAAACATGTTGCGCTTGTTTTAACAATGTGGGTCCTAAGAAGACTAAAAGCTGTTTCTTGACACTGTCAGGACTGGAGCAGCCCTCAACTTACTAAATAATTTTCAGGAGCTTAACTGAAGTGGTGGGGCCCTGTACTATGTGTCTCATGTGAATCTCCTCAAAGGAGGATGTCATTAGTGTGATGTCATAACTGTGTACCCGAAAAAAGTTAGAGCTGGTTAAAATATTGCCTGTGAAGACTATGTGAGATGGCAGGCGTGGAGACTGAGCCCATTGAGTACCCAGGTGAAGGTGTATTGTGTCCCTTTAAAGGTGAAGGTTAACTGCAGCTGAGAGGTTGTTGAACTAGGCACTGAATAGAACATGCTAGCCAAATACTTTGCTCTAACTGCAAAGTATTTACCAGTTACTTATTTATTATTGGGTGGAATCAGTCATTTCTATAGGTGGGGCCATGACGCCAAGGGTACGAATTCACACTGAGGCACCGGTCCTGTTTTGCAGGTTTAAGAACAAGTAAAACTTGGCTGTTAAATGCAGCAGAAGTGGGGATAACCACACCTTCTCTAACTAGGTCTTATATAATGGGTTTCAATCTGTGAAAACCGTGCTTTCATTTAGATTGAACCTTTTCTTAAACACTGAGGTGAAAGGTTTTATTTTAACTAGGGGGAAAGGTCCATAGGGTCCCATAGTTTTCAAGCTGATCATAAGGGCCAGAGACTTAACTTTATTACTTATTGGGTCAGGTTCTCCACGTGCACTAGAGGATATTTTAGGGTAATGGATGTCTTGGCTATGGAAAAGTTAGGCACGGAAATAATTCGGATGGTTCAGGTTAGGCATATCTGTTTCTATTTTATGTTCACCTACTCCCTGGCTGGGAGTGGATGAACATAAAGTGTGGCCAGATGTGGACCAGAAGGGGAAGGGGAATTAATGAGGCTTCAAAACTGTCTATTGTCAAACATCAAAAGTGGAATCAGATTATGACACACACTGCCACCACCCATACAGCACCCCTCTCCCCATCTGGGACCTCCCAAACACACACGGAAACACCAAGTCCATTTCCTCCTCAACAGCAGGATAAAGTGTTCAGGAAGAAATCTGTCTTCAGAGCTCAGTGTTCACCCAGTCCTTATTCCCGGTGTCTGGCTAACTATGGACTGTCTGGTCTGTGCCCCAAACTGGCAGGATACTACCTCCCTCCCTTCTCACACGGCTGCCCCTTCCTGCCTTCCTTCAGTCCCCATCACCGAAGAACAGACAGAGATACACACACATCTTTCTACAACAGCTTGCACATCAATAGCTGAGGGCTTTTTTATTTGGCTCTACACAGGTGACCATGTCTCCAGTGCTTTCTCTGGAGAGACAACAGAGACAGCAAGGTCTCAGTCACCTGATAGACCCAGGGCAGCACTTTATGAACTGCTGGAAGAGCCCTCTGGGACGTTTTCATCCTCCTCTGGCTCTTTAGTCATTGTTGTACTCCGCCAGTAATAGAATGCTAGCATCTTTGACTTCTTCTGTGTAGAACCTCTTCCCGAATTCTGACGACGGACTGATTTTCTTAACTCGACCACCTCCTGAATCTGGTCGGAAAACAAAGTGATACAGAAAGATATTGATTTGGGGAAAGAGGATGGGAAGGAGAACTTTGAGAGAATGGGTGTGGATTGAGAAGGGGTTTGTGCCAGGGAAGGGCTGGGTAAGTCTTGGGTGGGGGATGAAGAGGAGGCACGTGAGTCGGGTAATCTGACCTCTTCCATCTTATAGCCCTGGAGTGGAGAATTCACCCTCTCCCTTCTGCGTTGGCCCCCCGGTGTTTGTTGCTCTGACCTCTCGGTGTTTGTCCGTGCATCACGGTTAGGCTCCTGGGGGACTGTAGTTTCCTCTGCCATGTCAGTAGCAACAGTGTGCTCTACTCCAAGGCTCCTGGCCTCTCTATATATACCCTGCCAGGACAATGAAGAGCCACACCCATCAGCTTTGATTGGTCAGCCAATGGTAGCGCTGGGGTGGCTGTGACATCACAAAGCACTACCCTTGAAGATACGTGGGGGGAGGGGAGGGGTGCAGAGGAGTCTACGTGCTCTGGTTAGAGAAAGGGAGTGCTTCCTCAACACCCAGTAAAGAGCCTTCCCAAATTGACCTTCCACTCTTCCTCATCTTCTCTGGTTCAATCCTTGTGGTGCACATGTTAGGGAGAAGGTGTTCCCTCCAAACCATTCCACATGGCCACCCCCATTCATTGTTAAATTCTGTTGTCTCCCAGATCTCATCACCTGGTATTGTGTGGTTTTTAAAAACTTTTTATTTTAGAACAGTTTTAGGTTTACAGAGTAATTGTGAATATCATATTCATACACTCCACAACAAATTTCCCTTCTTAACATTGTACATTAGTATGGTACAATTGTTCAACTTAGTGAACCAACACTGAAACAGTATTATTAACTAAAGTCTGTACTTCATCAGAATTCCTTTTTTTTTTAAATGTTGAGCCTTCTTTTAATTAATTTATTTATATTTTTGGCTGTGTTGGGTCTTCGTTTCTGTGTGTGGGCTTTCCCTAGTTGTGGCAAGCAGGGGCCACTCGTCATCGTGATGGGCGGGCCTCTCACTGTCGCAGCCTCTCTTGTTGTGGAGCACAGGCTCCAGATATGCAGGCTCAGCGGCTGTGGCTCACGGGCCTAGTTGCTCTGCGGCATGTGGATCTTCCAAGATCAGGGCTCGAACCCATGTCCCCTGCATCATCAGGCAGATTCTCAACCTCTGTGCCACCGTGGAAGCCCCAGATTGCCTTATTTTTTACCTAATATTCTTCTTCTGTCCCAGGATCCCAACCAAGATTCTACATTCAATTTAGTCATTCCTTGTTATAACTTCTTAGGCTCCTCTTGGCTCTGACAGTTTTTTAGACTTCTTGTTTTTGAAGACTTTGACAGTTTGGGGTCTTGTGTTTTGTCTTTTACATTAGGTCTGCAGATGTTATTGCTCTTATAGGTAAAAGTTTTTATAAGTTTCTTCTTCCAGAGAACCTCAAATCAAGTCAGTACCATCAGTGTTATGGACTTCCCCGTGGCAATGCTTGAACTAATCTCTTGGCTTTGTCACAGAGGTGACACAAATGTTTTTCTCTAGAGGTCTGAGGATCAGGATCATTTTTATTTATGACAGAGGCACAGGGGCAGCAGCAGAAGCATTTTGTAAGGTACTAGTGAGTCATTTACTTTTAGAAGTATGACCTCAGCATCCCACATAGTTAACGGCTCTTCCTCCACACGAGTGACCATCCAATGGACCTGTATATTGAACAGACTGTCAGTCTTTCTCCTGAGCTCTATATAGAAAGGGGGCCAACATGTGGTTGAGACACAACCAGTGTTCACATGGTAAGAGTCATTTCTTTGAGGTTAGTATCAGTCGCACGTTAGTTTGGAATTGAAACACGTGATTCAACCTGAGAATCACAAATAGGTCCAGGTTGAGACACAGGATTCAGGACTGCTTTAAGGAAGGTCCCAATCCAAGAATCCTTTCACTATATGCCAAGTGGCTAAACTGACTTATGTTGGTCAAAGCTTTAGCAGACACTCAGTAGGACTAACAAATGCAGCACAAAGAAGCAAGTTCAAAGCACAAGCTAGCCAGCAGGCAGTAGCCCAAGTGCCTGTTCACCAGCATAGAGCAGAGCCAGTTAGAAAGCCAAAGCAAGAGAAGAAAGACCCCCGGTGGTAAGGGATAGCACCTTGATGTCCTGCTCACAGGACCAGTTGTTGTAATCACACCACAGAGACAGGATGGACCCTTCAACCCAAATTCGGTTTGGATGTCGAGACTGATAACACATACACCTAGAGAGTATGAAAATCCTTACTACATAAGGAGGCTTTCTGGGGAGAGCAGGGCAGGCTCTCAAGCAGGTTCAAGAATGGCTTGAGAGAGCAGAAGAAGGAGACTGGCTTGGCTTTTATGGTGGTGTGGGGATGACGCTGGAGTGTTCCCACACACAGGTCAGGTTTTGCACAGCCTGAACTTCCTCCTGGCCCACAGAAGAGAGAGTACCTGAGCTTTCTTATCCGATCTAGGGAAGCAGGGGAAGAGGCAGTGGTAGGGCTCTTTTATAAAATAATGTTGTGTAAATGCAAGGTGTTTAGCACAGTTTAGAATTCTCATAACCATTATAACCACACTTATATTGTTTTCAGTTAAACTACGTTTCACTAGATTAGTATTTCCCAAATTATGGTCCTTTAAATATTATTTAAGGTGGCTTAGAATTATCTTGGTTCATCACAGAGAAACTGTGTAGAAAGAGAAAAGACTGCTAGCCTCAGGAGGTCTGACACACTGGTCACAAAAGAGCAGACTTCATTGTACTATCTGCTGAATTATGAGGGGTTTCTAACATGTTTCCCATCCTGGGTGACTACTGTAGCACCCAAAGACTGTAATAATAATTACCGAAACTAACATTTATTGACAACTAACTCTATGTAGGAATTATGCTAAATACCCATATACATATTTAATCCTCATCACAACCCTATTGAGATAAGTGGCAAAAGAGTGGTTTCTGTCATTTCTGCCAGGACATCTCCATTCCAATTGCAGAAGCAGAAAAGAGCATATAGGAGGGCACATGGGAATATTTATGGGCCAGGCTCAAAAGGGGTATGCATTACTCCTGCTCACATTTCCTTGGGAAAAACTCACATAGCCACATCTAACTACAAGAGAAAATGAGAAATGTAGTCTACCTGGTAGAAGAGGAGAACTTAAATGTTGGAGATAAGCTAGCAATCTCTGTCTCCACCATCTTGTTCATCACTCTCCCCAGTATTTACAGTAGAGCCTGGCACATAGTAGGTGGCCATGAATATTTCTGTTGAATGAATGGGTTTCAACTTTTTTGGTCAGTTATGGGGATCAAAAGCATATAGAACTTGGTTAAGCAATGGTGTCCTAGATATGACACAAAAAGCACAAGCAACAAAGAAAGAGTAAATTGGACTATATCAAAATTTTAAAATGTTTTCTTCTGCAAAAAAATACCATGAAGAAAGCAAAAAGGCACACCAAAGAGAGATCCTGGCAAATCATATATTTAATAAAAGTGTAGTATCCAGAATACAGAAAGAACTCTTACAACTCAACAACAAAAATACAAACAACCCAACTGAAAATCAGGTAAAGGACTTAAATAGACATTGTGCTAATGAAGATATACAAATAGCCAACAAACATATGAAAATATGCTCAATACCATTAGTCGTTAGGGAAATGCAAATCAAAACCACGATGAGATGCCACTTCAAACCCACTAGGAAGGCTATAACTTTTTTAAAAAGAAAATAACAAGTATTGACAAGGATGTAGAGAAAGTGAAACACTCATACACGTCTGGTGGGAACATAAAATGATACAGGTTCTGTGGAAAACATTTTGGCAGTTACTCAACAAGTTAAACATACACTTGCCATATTACCCAGTAACTCTACTCCTAGGTATATAATGAAAATAGTTGAAAAGGAGGGAACAACAGCAACAACAACAACAAAAAAAAACAGGTGAATTGAGCAACACAAAAGCAAAGGGCAGATAATGTTTCAAGAAGTAAAAAATGGACAACTTTATTAAATACTTTTACAGGTAATATAGGGACAGACAAATTACGGTTGAACTTGTTAGTAGAGAGGTCATTGGTACATTTGATAAGAAGGAAATTGAAAGAGTGGAAAATATTTTAATATAAACCTGGATGTGTATTAAGGAGAAAATTTGAGATCAGAAAGTGAGGGGCGGATAGACAATTTCTTTTGCGAGTTTTGGTGCTAAGGGGAGGAGAAATATGGGACTATAGCTGGAGGGGGATTTGGTATTAAGAGAGTGTATTTTTAAGAGGGTAGATTCTAGAATGCATCTAGCCAATATAAATGACTGAATGAACCTGACGACATAAAAATCCAAAGGGATAATTGCAGAAGAAAAAATATTGAGAAAGCAAGAGGGGTATTCAGAGCACTAGTAGATGGGATCGGTAGCAAATGTGGAAATCTTGGCTTTCCATGAGAATGAGTAATATTTACAGATTCTACAGTGGAGAAGGAAATGATTATGGTATGATTACAAATGCAGGTAAGATGGTAGACTTGGTGGGGAAGATATAAAAGAATTTTCTCTTGACTCTTCAGTTTTCTCAGTGAAGGATGAGCTAAGGGCATAAAATAAAAAGAGTGAGGGTAGGGTTTTGAGAAATTGAGGGGAAGAAAAAGTATTGGATATTCATTTTGTATAATGGAAATGGGTGTATAATATGGAAGGATTGATCATTTAAGATATGTGGTCAAGAATTTAAGGTGAGATCAGTTAGCTTTGTCTTGTAAATTTCTACAGCAACATCCATCACTTGTATATAGGAACAAAGCAGGTAGATAGCTAAATTTAACAGGGGTTGTGGTTTTGCCAGGGAAGTACTAGGGTGGGAAAGTGAGTAGGGAGATGAAGGTTGATGAAAGTAAGTGATACTGATGATAAATTGGTAAGCAATGAAGAAATGCGAAAAGAGAAATGTGGCTGATGCTGAAAAGTAGTAGAATTCACAGATTGGAGTTCAAAATTGAAGAATTTTTAGAGTTGGGTGTGTGAAGGTGTGTATACCTGCACGTGAGCGAGGTATTTTGCTAGGAAGGATAATCAGTTGTAGCCCAAGAGATGTATGTTATAAATTCAGGATTTCAGAGTTGCTGTAATTTTTGAGAATGTCAATGTCTAGTGCATGAGCATTAGAGTGAGTGGCTTAAGTATGATGGAAGAAAAATACCATTGGAATTGAGGGCATGAAAGGTTTGCAAAGCCAAAAATGCTGGATGAATATCCACATAGATGACAGATGTTGAAGTTGCCAAGATGGTGGCAGTACTAAAAGTGGAGAAGAAGACTCAGGAAAGTGTCTAATGAATGAAGGTAAAGAAATAGATGGCGTAGCACATGATATCATCTAATAGCAAGAACTACAAATGAGCTCTGAATTTTGAAAGAGAAAGGAGCAGAAATGGTTTGAATGTGACAGTGAGTCGACTCCTTGGGGTATGTGAGGAAAACTAACGTTTGCTCAAGAGGACTGCAGGGGAAGTGATTTCCTCAAGGCACAGCAATATTCCAGTCATAAAACAGAGATTAAGGGAACACGGAGAGAACAACTTGAAGCTACTGGGGAGTTTCTTAATGATAGACTATGAGTTACAGAGGGCAGGAAAGAAGCGCTCATGAAGTTGGGGAGAGGGTTGGGTCCAATTCCGTCAAGTGCAGAGCAATACGTGAATAAGGGTCTAGTTAATGATGGATAATCTGCAGGGTGGTGACTTAAGTAAAAGTGATAAGACAAGATGGACCTTGTGACTGCACGGCAGATTGGGAGGTGAGTAAAGCCCTCCAGACTACAGATTGCTTAATCTAGGCTGACCTAGAACTAAGAAGAATCCAGAAACACCACTGAAACCTGTTTCCTCTAAATATCATGTATCCTGTATGATGATCCAGCATTTCAAAGATAGACTAGTAAGGACATCTAAGAGGGTAGGCTTGAAAGGAAACTAGTGTGTTTGCTCAAGAGTGTGAGTGTGTATGAAAAATATCAACAGCAAATTCTAATGTCAGAGGGTTGCTACTATAGGCTTATGGAGCCATGCACTATTCTTGGACAACCCAAGGTGCCTGCACAGATGTGGCCCAGATGCAAGCACCAACACTTACTGGGCACCTGCAAAGCCAAAGCTGGGGAAGATGGAAGGCCAAGTGGAAGTGGTATTTTCCCAAGACAGGAATGTATTTACTTAGGCTTCCTAAATGGCAGGTGGACAAAAAATGGAAGAAAGGAAATTAAGCTTCTTTTTGCCTAACATCTCTCCTCAGGAGGAAGTACTTGGAGTTGTATTTCCTACGTAAATTCCCCTGCTAAAACTCCAGGGAGCTCATCAGTGGGCAGATGTTCCCACCTAAGTATGGTTACAAGCAAACATTTATTCAAAATCACGGCTGCATCTGGCTCACATTAGAAGGGTTCTCTTTGTCATTGTCTTTTAAAAGAACAATTCCCCATGCTTATAAATCCAGACTCAGAACATCAATTCAACCAACCTCAGGAGCCCTGTGGCTACACCTTCCTGCTGGGAATCAGCATGGTCCCCAGACAATCAATTTCAGGAGTATTACCAAAGTGTTTTCATTTTCAGTGTTTATCCACTGGAATGTCTACGAGTGAAGAATAGACAGGGCAATACAATCCTAAGATTCAATTTCTTTCATCAAATACAAACTGTGTATATGAGCATCAAGGCAAGAGGATGGAGGACTTTAACTGAAATTCCAATAGATATCTAAGTGCAAATCCTGGAACCATCCCATGCTAGCATTGTGAGTTAGGATAGGTACTTAACCACTCTGAGCCTGTTTTCTGATCTCTAAAAAAAAAATAGAAGGATAATATCTCATACAGCTGTTGCAAAGATCAACTCAAATAATTCATGTACAGACTATAGCACAACAACCTACAGAATGGGAGAAAATATTTGTAAATCGTGTATCTGATAAGGGATTTTTATTCAGAATATATAAAGAACTCTTACATGCCTGTGATAAGAAGGTAAATAACCCAACTTTTAAAATGGGCAGAAGATCTAAATAGACATTTCTGCAAGGAATATATACAAATGGCCAGCAAGCACATTAGAGACGCTTGACATCATTATTCATCAGGAAAACACAAATGAAAATGACAGAAAGATACCATTTCATACCCATGCGGATGGCTAGAATCCAAAAGTCCGATAATCATAACTGTTGGTGGGGATTTAGAGAAATCAGAACCATCATACACTGTTAGTGAGAATGTAAAATGGTATACCTGCTTTGGAAAAGTTTGGTAGTTTCTCAGAGGGTGAAACAGTGTTACTGTATGACCCACTTGTAGGTATATTCCCAAGATACATGCAAATATATGTCCATACAAAAAACTTGTACATAAATATTCATAGCAGCAATATTCATAATACCCAAAGATGGAAACAACCCAAATGCCCATCAACTGACCAGTGGACAAACAAAATGTGGCAAATCCATACAACAGAATACTATTCAGACATCAAAAGGAATGAAGAACTAATATATGCTACAATATGGCTGAACCTTAAAAACATTATGCTAAGTGAAAGAAGTCAGTCACAAAAGACCACATATTATGTGATTCTATTCATATGAAATGCTCAGAACAGGCAAATCTATAGCTACAAAATAGATCAATAATTGCTTAAGGCTGAGGCAGAAGTTGTTGGGAGCATAGGGGATTAACAGCTACAAGATACGAGGGTTTCTTTTTGAGGTGTTGAAAACGTTCTAAAATAGACTGGAGGGAACTTCAAGACGTCGGAAGAGTAAGACGTGGAGATCACCTTCCTCCCCACAGAAGCATCAGAAATACATCTACACGTGGAACTGCTCCTATAGAACACCCACTGAACGCTGGCAGAAGACCTCAGACCTCCCAAAAGGCAAGAAACTCCCCAAGTAGCTGGGTAGGGCAAAAGAAAAAAAGAAAAAGCAGAGACAAAAGAATAGGAACGGGACCTGCACCAGTGGGAGGGAGCCTGAAGGAGGAAAGCTTTCCACACACTAGAAGCCCCTTCACTGGCGGAGACTACAGGTGGCGGACGGGGGCAGCTTCGGAGCCACGGAGGAGAGTGCAGCAACAGGGGTGCGGAGGGCAAAGTGGAGAGATTCCCGCACGGAGGATCGGTGCCGACCAGTACTCACCAGCCCGCGAGGCTTGTCTGCTCACCTGCCGGGACGGGTGGGGGCTGGGAGCTGAGGCTTGGGCTTCGGTCTGAGCGCAGGGAGAGGACTGGCAGTGTGAACACAGCCTGAAGGGGTTAGTACGCCACGTCTAGCCAGGAGGGAGTCCAGGAAAAGTCTGGAGCTGCCGCAAAGGCAAGGGACTTTTCCTTCCCTCTGTGTTTCCGGGTGCACGAGCAGAGGGGATTCAGAGCGCCGCCTAAGGGAGCTCCAGAGAGGGGCGCGAGGCGCGGCTAGGAGCGCAGACCCCAGAGATGGGCATGAGATGCTAAGGCTGCTGCTGCCGCCACCAAGAAGCCTGTGTGCGAGCACAGGTCACTATCCACACCTCCCTTCAGTGAGCCTGTGCAGCCCGCCACTGCCAGTGTCCCGTGATCCAGGGACGACTTCCCCGGGAGAACGCACGGTGTGCCTCGGGCTGGTGCCACGTCACGCCGGCCTCTGTCACTGCAGGCTCACCCTGCCTCTGTACCCCTCCCTCCCCCCGGCCTGAGTGAGCCAGAGCCCCCAAAGCAGCGGCTCCTATAACCCCGTCCTGTCTGAGCGAAGAACAGACGCTCTCAGGAGACCTACACGCAGAGGCGGGGTCAAATCCAAAGCTGAACCCCGGGAGCTGTGCGAACAAAGAAGAGAAAGGGAAATCTCGCCCAGCAGCCTCAGGAGCAGCGGATTAAATCTCCACAATCAACTTGATGTACCCTGCATCGGTGGAACACCTGAATAGACAACGAATCATCCCAAATGGAGGAGGTGGACTTTGGGAGCAACGCTATTTATACATTTTTTCCCTTTTTCTCTTTTTGTGAGTGTGTATGCGTATGCTTCTGTGTGTGATTTTGTCTGTATAGTTTGGCAATTACCGTTTGTCCTAGGGTTCTGTCTGTCCGTTTTTTGTTTTTTTTTTTAGTATAGTTTTCAGCGCTTGTTATCATTGGTGAATTTGTTTCTTCTTCTCGTTTTTCTCTTCTTTCTCGTTTTTTAAATAATTAAAAAATTTTAATAATAAATTTTTGTCTTTATTTTAATAACTCTTTAATAATTTAATTTAATTTAATTTTACATTTTTCTTTCTTTCTTTCTTTCTTTCTTTCTTTATTTATTTATTTCTCCCTTTTATTCTGAGCCGTGTGCGTGAAAGTCTCTTGGTGCTCCAGCCAAGCATCAGGGCTGTTCCTCTGACGTGGCAGAGGCAAGTTCAGGATATTGGTCCACCACAGACCTCCCAGCTCCACGTAATATCAAACGGTGAAAATCTCCCGGAGATCTCCATCTCAACACCAAGACCAGCACCACTAAATGACCAGCAAGCTACGGTGCTGGATACCTTATGCCAAACAACTACCAAGAAAGGAACACAACTCCACCCAATAGCAGAGAGGCTGCCTAAAATCATAGTAAGGTCACAGACACCCCAAAACACACCACCAGACTTGGACCTGCCTACCAAAAAGAAAAGATCCAGCCTCATTGACCAGAACACAGGCACTAGTCCCCTCCACCAGGAAGCCTACACAACCCACTGAACCAACCTTAGCCACTGGGGACAGACACCAAAAACAACGGGAACTACGAACCTGCAGCCTGTGAAAAGGAGACCCCAAACACAGTAATATAAGCAAAATGAAAAGACAGAAAAACACAGAGCAGATGAAGGAGCAAGGTAAAAACGCACCAGACCTAACAAATGAAGAGGAAATAGGCAGTCTACCTGAAAAATTATAATGATAGTAAAGATGATCCAAAATCTTGGAAATAGAATGGAGAAAATACAAGAAAAGTTTAACAAGGACCTAGAAGAACTAAAGAGCAAACAAACAATCATGAACAACACAATAAATGAAATTACATATCCTCTAGAAGGGATCAATAGCAGAATAAATGAGGCAGAAGAACGGATAAGTGACCTGGAAGATAAAATAGTGGGAATAACTACTGTAGAGCAGAATAAAGAAAAAAGAATGAAAAGAATTGAGGACAGTCTCAGAGACCTCTGGGACACGATTAAACGTACCAACATTCAAATTATAGGGGTTCCCAAAGAAAAAGAGAAAAAGAAATGGACTGAGAAAATATTTGAAGAGATTATAGTTGAAAACTTCCCTAATATGGGAAAGGGAATAGTTAATCAAGTCCAGGAAGCACAGAGAGTCCCATACAGGATAAATCCAAGGAGAAACACGCCAAGACACATAGTAGTCAAACTATCAAAAAGTAAATACAAAGAAAAAATATTAAAAGCAGCAATGGAAAAACAACAAATAACATAGAAGGGAATCCCCATAAGGTTAACAACTGATCTTTGAGCAGAAATTCTGCAAACAGGAAGGGAGGGGCAGGACATATTTAACGTGATGAAAGGGAAAAACCTACAACCAAGATTACTCTACCCAGCAAGGATCTCATTCAGATTTGACAGAGAAATTAAAACCTTTACAGACAAGCAAAAGCTAAGAGAATTCAGCAGAACCAAACCAGCTTTACAGCAAATGCTAAACCAACTTCTCCAGGCAGGAAACACAAGAGAAGGAAAAGACTTACAATAACAAATGCAAAACAATTAAGAAAATGGTAATAGGAGCATACATATCGATAATAACCTTAAATGTAAATGGATTAAATGCTCCCAACAAAAGACACAGACTGGCTGAATGGATACAAAAACAAGACCCGTATATATGCTGTCAACAAGAGACCCACTTCAGACCTAGGGAAACATACAGACTGAAAGTGAGGGGATGGAAAAAGATATTCCATGCAAATGAAAATCAAAAGAAAGCTGGAGTAGCAATTCTCATATCAGACAAAATAGACTTTAAAATAATGACTTACAAGGGACAAAGCAGGACACTACATAATGATCAAGGGATCGATCCAAGAAGAAGATATAACACTTGTAAATATTTATGCACCCAACATAAGAGCACCTCAATACATAAGACAAATACTAACAGCCATAAAAGGGGAAATCGACAGTAACACAATCATAGTAGGCGACTTTAACACCCCACTTTCAACAATGGACAGATCATCCAAAATGAAAAAAAAATAAGGAAACACAAGCTTTAAATGATACATTAAACAAGATGGACTTAATTGATATTCATAGGACATTCCATCCAAAAACGTCCAGAGATAAACCCATGTACACATGGTCACCTTATCTTGATAAAGGAGGCTAGAGTATACAATGGAGGAAAGACAGCCTCTTCAATAAGTGGTGCTGGGAAAACTGGACAGCTACATGGAAAAGAATGAAATTAGAACACTCCCTAATGCCATACACAAAAATAAACTCAAAATGGATTAAAGACCTTAATGTAAGGCCAGACACACTAAAACTCTTAGAGGAAATGAAAGAAGAACACTCTTTTGAGATAAATCACAGTAAGATCTTGTTTGACCCACCTCCTTAAGAAATGGAAACAAAACTAAAAATAAAAAAATGGGACCGAGTGAAACTTAAAAGCTTTTGCACAGCAAAGGAAACCATAAACAAGATGAAAAGACAACCCTCAGAATGGGAGAAAATATTTGCAAACGAAGCAACTGACAAAGGATTAGTCTCCAAAATTTACAAGCAGCTCATGCAGCTCAATATCAAAAACACAAACCACCCAATCCAAAAATGGGCAGAAGACCTAAATAGACATTTTTCCAAAGAAGATACACAGATTGCCAACAAACACATGAAAGAATGCTCAACGTCGTTAATCATTAGAGAAATGCAAATCAAAACTACAATGCGGTATCATCTCACACCGGTCAGAATGGCCATCATCAAAAAATCTACAAACAATAAATGGACAACCTGGAAGAAATGGACAAATTCTTAGAGAAGGTGTGGAGAAAAGGGAACCCTCATACACTGTTGATGGGAATGTAAATTGATACAGTCACTAAGGAGAACAGTATGGAGGTTCACTAAAAAACTAAAAATAGAACTACCATACGACCCAGCAATCCCACTATGGGGCATATATCCTGAGAAAACCATAATTCAAAAAGAGTCATGTACCACAATGTTCATTGCAGCTCTATTTACAATAGCCAGGACTTCGAAGGAACCTAAGTGTCCATCAACAGATGAATGGATAAAGAAGATGTGACACATGTATGCAATGGAATATTACTCAGTCATAAAAAGGAACGAAACTGAGTTATTTGTAGTGAGGTGGATGGACCCAGAGTCTGTCATACAGAGTGAAGTAAGTCAGAAAGAGAAAAACAAATACCGTATCCTAACACATATATATGGAATCTTTAAAAAAATATGGTCATGAGGAACCTAGGGGCAAGACGGGAAAAATGACGCAGACCTGGGCTTCCGTGGTGGTGTACTGGTTGAGAATCCGCCTGCCGATGCAGGGGACACGGGTTCGTGCCCCGGTCTGGGAGGATCCCACATGCCACGGAGAGGATGGGCCTGTGAGCCATGGCCACTGAGCCTGCGCGTCCGGAACCTGTGCTCCACAACGGGTGGGGCCACAACAGTGAGTGGCCCGCGTACCGAAAAAAAAAAAAAATGTCGCAGACCTACTAGAGAATGGACTTGAGGACACGGGGAGGGGGAATGGTAAGCTGGGACAAAGTGAGAGAGGGGCATGGACATATATACACTACCAAATGTAAAACAGATAGCTAGTGGGAAGCAGCCACATAGCACAGGGAGATCAGCTCAGTGCTTTTTGACCACCTAGAGGGGTGGGATACGGAGGGTGGGAGGGAGGGAGATGCAAGAGGGAGGGGATATGGGTATATACGTTTATGTATAGCTGATTCACTTTGTTATAGAGCAGAAACTAATACACCATTGTAAAGCAATCATACTCCAGTAAAGATGTTAAAAAAAAAAGTGTGTTTGTTCAAAATAAATAAATAAATAACTTTCCTAACTGCTTAGGAAAGTTATTCCTCCTTCCTATGAAATGAAAAATGATGTATAAGGGCACTTAGTGTTGACTATAAATTCCAGTTCTGTCAGTGATGGTATCTGGCGCATGAGGGGCACCCAAGTTAGGGAGCTTTTGGTTAATTTCCCTGGGCCATATAGAGCAAAGTGTTCTCTCAAATACTCTCTGGAAATTCGGAGCCTCAAATATGTTTGCCACCTTCCCCAAGTCATCATATTTATTAACATCCTTGTCTTATTTTTCTAGAAGCAGGAGTTTCTAGCAGATCTTTTCCCTTTGTGAAAGGATGTATTTCTGTGTGAGGTGGATCTAGGCCGCCTTAGTCTGTCCTCTAATGTTCACCTCAGTAGCACTTTACCTGGTTGATAATATCTTTGAGGCCAACTTCCTGTAATGTTTTTCTTTTTCTTTTCTTTTTTTTACCTTAGGAGCACTGTATAATAAAAACTCCATTAAAGATGCAAAACCAAAGTGAGCCATGAAGCAAGACACGATGGGGCCTATCAGCATTCCTAAGCGTGTTCAAGGCGAAAGCATTTCAGAGGGAGTTAAACAACAGTCATTTTAGCTATCTTTGTTGACCTCTGACTCTATATGCCAGTCACTGTGTTTGACATACATTAATTCTCATAAAACTTCTGTCATGTTGACATTATTATCTCCCTTTTACAAATGGGGAAAGAGGTTCACATAAATTAAATGACTTTCTCAGGGCAACAGCTAGTAAGTTTCAGGGCTGGATTTGTATCCAAAATAAAGTGGGCTTTGCTTGGTTTTTTGACTCTATTTTCTTCTTAGTAGTACTGCATACATTTATTATTTATATGTATTAAAAAGGATAAAATAAGTTTGGACTCCTCTCTCACACAACATGAAGTTCTGTATGATCTAAAGATAAAAATGTTGAAGTAAAATATATATATTATGGAAAACGTATGCATAATCTAGGAGTCAAGAAAAATTTCTGTGCAAGCTGGAAAACCTAGACACTCTGGAGAAATGACTGACATATTTGAGTGCTTAAAACTTAAAATGTAATCATATGGCAAACGTAAAGGTAAATAAAACCAGAAGACAAATAATACAGGAACATATATTTGTAAGACACATGACAGATAAAGGGTTCAATATCCAACATATAAAAAATTTCCCACACATTAATAAGAAAAGACAAACACCCTAATTGAAAGTGGTTAAAAAGGGTAAAAAGGGCTGTTCAAGGAGGCAGAAAACCCCCTTGCCAATAAACAAGTGAAATTACTCAACTTTAATAGCAATCAGGCGTATTGAAATTAAATTAACAAGGAAATATGACTTTAAGACCCTTAAACATGTTATCACACATTGCTGGAGTTTTGTGGAGGTTAATATGTTATCTCATACATTTGCCGAGGGAAATGTGCAGTATATTAAAGCCATTTGGAAGTCAATCTGGCAACCCCTATTAAAATTAAGAATTTACATATACTTTAACTTAGCAATTCCATTTCCGGGGCCTTCTTCCATAGAAGATAAAAGCACGGGTATATAACAGTGAATATGAACAAGATAAATTTTACATATATATTGAGATTAATTGCATCGTTTTTTCTAGTAGCCAAAAAACTGGAATCAACTTGAATGTCCTCAATAGAAGAATGGTTTAATAAATTGTCTTTCACTCAAACCATTGCATTTTACATAACTAGTTTAAAAAGTGTGTTAAGTCTATACCAGACGATGTGGAAAACATTTCTCTGAAATGTTTCTAAGTGAGAAAAAGTACGTGCAGTAAAGAGTAAAATAGTGCCCCTATATGTTTTTATGCATACATATGTATGTTACCTTATTTATGAACATAGACAAAGCTATGCAATGATTCACACCAGGCTTTTAACACTGCTTATCCAGTGGAGGAGTGGCTAATGAAGTGTAAAAATCCTATAGATGTACAGGCTTTCTCAATATTTATGTATATGTATGAATATATATATATATAATTCTCAACATTTATATATAATTGCTTTATGTAAATGCACATGTAAATTACATATGTGTAAAGCCATGTACAAAGAGATAGTTGCTGAAAGTGTGCATATCATAGAGAGTGTTTTGAGTTTTTAGTGTTTAGGGTTCTTTTTTTTTAACTTTCTTTCTTGTACTTTGAGTTTTTCAAAATAAAAATTTTACATGATTTTAAGTTTAACATTTTCTAAAGCCAACATTATAGAGCAGGTTAAGGAAATGACCCAGTATCTACAGAATGATTTGATTGTTCAGTCCTCCAGCAGTTCATCAAACTACATTGAGCAGCAACCGTGACTTTGTGTCAGGTGTGTTAAAGTGGTTGGGATTACAGAGATGAATGAAATATGCTCCTTCTTGTTGTATATTACAACAAGACAAACATATAAATGAACTATTCTAATACAATATGGCTATTGCTTTAATATAAGAATTTGTAGGACCATAGGGGCAATGAACTCTGCAGGCATTGGTGGTAGAGAGGCTTCAGAGGGAAAGAACCATTTGAGCTTAGCCTTAAAGACTGAGGATGCTTTCATCACTCACCAGCCTTAGGTGGGGAAGGGAAAGCAAGCCCTTCAAAGAGGAAGGAATCAACATCTAGTCCTATTTCATTCATCAAGAATGTGGAGGAGGAAGTAAACAGTTTATTATTTATAGTCTCAAATGATGTTAATGTGTGGAAGATGGGCAAATGGAACAAGAGACTTTGGAAGAGTCCTGATCAGGAACTAATAAAATGAGAACCTGCTTTGAAACATGCAAGCAGGTTTTTCTGAGGGAAGAAGAACTCTAAGCTGTGTTTAATGAAAGGAAGCAACTGTCAAAGCAATCTGACTAAGTTCAGTACATTAGGTTTGCAGTTGGGGAAGAAATATGGGTTGCTGTTCATTTAGGACCTGTGGAAGAGGTTGGAGAAAAGGGGATAGGTATTCAAGCAATGATTCATTAGGTAGAAAGAAGAGAATGTTAGAAATCAGACACTACTGCCACTTACTGAATAAATTCATCATAAGCCATATACAGACACATTATAAAGTATCTAAAGGTACCAGAATGCTTGACCATTGAGGTAAGGTGCCCCAAAATACTGTGTCTTCAAGGAAAACACAAGGGTTCAGTACTCATGGGTTAGCAGCAGTTAACATAAGACACACTAGCTTTTGGGGAGTGGGGGAGAAAGAAGCAAGGATTATGCATGTATGTATTTATATCATAGATGATAACAACAGAAGCCATTTAATCAAATGCTTATTATTGGCCTAATATAATGTCAGGTGTTTTACATAAATTACCTCATTTAATCCCAGCATGGCTCTAAGATCTAGATACATGTTCCTATCATTCCCTTTTTACAGATGAGGAAACTAAGTCTTACAGGAGTTAAAAAACGTACTCAAGGTCAAATAGCTTTTAGGTGGTGAAGCTGTAAATTGAGATCGGACTTTAAATCCTATGCTCCCAACTGCTCAACTAGACACTAAGTTATATTCCCCCTGCTAAACCCTAGTCCCAGCCATCATCATATCACACCTGTATTGTCCCAACAGCCTGTCACCCCTCTGGTCCTACACAGTTCACAACATCCAGTGAACTTTCTAAAACATACATCAGACGACATCACTTTCCTTTATCAAACCATCCAGTGGCCCTCCACTGCACGTAAGATAAAATCCAAGTTCTTACCCTGCAGGTCCCTATGTGACCACTTCTCTGCCAGCCTCTCCAGTCTCGGTCATCAATCTCTGCCCTGCCCCTCTCTGACTGCACTCCAGTCACTCACCCTTCTGCTCTTCCTCAACACACTCTTCTCGTTCTGGCCTCACGGCATTGCTACTTGCTAGTCTACCTAAAATGCTCTTCTTCAAAGTCTTCACACAGCTGACTCGACCTCATTATTCAGATCTTGATTCAAATATCAGCTCCTTAGAGAAGGTTCCCCACACCAACAACAAGAACGACCCCTTTGCCCATGAAAACAGAAGTTACTTGAGGACAGGAACTATTGATTTCATGTTCTTCACTCTAATTCCAGAACCAAGAGTAATATCTGACACCTACTAGGCACTCAGGACATATTTCTTTCCTGAAATACTGGTATCTTTTTTAAAGTGTCATACTCATATGCCTATGAGTATATATACATATATATATATATATATATATATATATATATATATATATATATATATATATTTATGGATATGTGAACTTGTTGTCACCTCACAGAAGTGGAATGTACATCCCTCACCCAAAATTTGGTTTGAATGTCAAGACTAATGATGCCACACATATACCAAGAAGGTATGAAAAGGATTATTACTCACATAATGAGTTATGCATCAAAAATGCAGTTAGACCAAAAAAAGAAAAAAGAAAAAACTGGTAACTGTGAAGTGTTCGGTAATTAGATGGTTGTGATTCTTTCATTCTATAGATATAGGAATAGATATAGAAATAATCGAAACATCAAGTTCTACACCTTAAGTATATACAATTTTTATTTATCCATTATACCTCAATAAAACTGAAAAAATGGGATCAGTCTCAATGACAACTTACCCATGGTGTTTGTCTGATAACTAAAACATTGCGTGGTTTATTTAATTTAATTTGGACTTGTTTATGTAAGCCATTATGGCACCTGCAGCATGAGACCAATAAGAAAGGTGAACGTTCCATTGAATATCTAGTACTATCAAGAGCTAGTACTATATATTCTGAGAAGTGAAATGAGTGCCTTAGTCTCTCTATCAATGTGCAGAACTTCAAAGAAGGTAAAGAGTGCTATGGTGAGACATTGTATTGTGGCTTTAATATGTGCAGAAGATGTGTGACCTTGATTTATATTTTGGGTATCCGTGAGGCAAGAGATTCTATGAGTTCTTTACCCCAAATGAGGCAACCTTGGAGAAGGAATTGTTTGCATTGGCCAGAACAGATGGTCAGACCGCTGGCAGTGGCCCAAAGATCTATAAAAATGTGAAGATGAGGCCAATTGTTGGCTAAGACATGGCCAAGTGCTAAGATAACTGGCTAAAGTTTGGCCAACTGAGCTGATCCTGTGTCCTGTCCTTTATCAGGAACATTCTGATGAAGAGATGAAAAGCAGCAAGAGTCAAGCAAGCTCCATTAAGTGTGACAGTGGCAATGCCATTGGTTAAGTGAATGAACCCCCTTTGGTATTCACTGTGTTGAGCCTAAGGGGCTCCCCAGGTATCCAAGTGTTCTAAGAGATGACCCCCTCTAGCACTGTGGCATCCGGCAAGGGACCCAGCACAGGGGACGTTACCCTCTCCTGAAAGTAGGGTATGCAGAGAGCCCAGGTTCAGCTCCATCCTGTAGCAAGGAGGCCTCACTAGCTGTGCTGGCCTTGCAGGGTGCTGTTTCCATGATCAAAGGCCTAACGGGCAGCTGTATACTGAGGGTCACAGGTTCAGGACCTGAGATAGTCTATATTTCCAGGAAAGTCCAGTATGCACCCACCAATTGCTACACTAATGGCATACAGCATTGGGCCAAGGAAGGTAGTTCCTTGTATCAGAAGCCCATGCAACTAACGGCCATCACTGATGGTAGAGGGACTCCAAGATATATGAGAGAAGGTTGCTAAAGCTCCCACAGTGAAGGAATCCCGGGGGGCCGTAACAGGAATGCCTGTTCTATGGCCATTCAGGCAGATTCTAGTATCTTTTTACAGGGGGTCTCATTCAAGTGGGGCCTATTTGCAAGTTACAGAACAAAAAAAAAGCTTTGTAAATGAGGAGTGTTGCCTCCAGAATCTAAACATGTCAAAAACATGTTGGGCTTGTTTTAACAATGTGGGTCCTAAGAAGACTAAAAGCTGTTTCTTGACACTGTCAGGACTGGAGCAGCCCTCAACTTACTAAATAATTTTCAGGAGCTTAACTGAAGTGGTGGGGCCCTGTACTATGTGTCTCATGTGAATCTCCTCAAAGGAGGATGTCATTAGTGTGATGTCATAACTGTGTACACGAAAATAGTTAGAGCTGGTTAAAATATTGCCTGTGAAGACTATGTGAGATGGCAGGCGTGGAGACTGAGCCCATTGAGTACCCAGGTGAAGGTGTATTGTGTCCCTTTAAAGGTGAAGGTTAACTGCAGCTGAGAGGTTGTTGAACTAGGCACTGAATAGAACATGCTAGCCAAATACTTTGCTCTAACTGCAAAGTATTTACCAGTTACTTATTTATTATTGGGTGGAATCAGTCATTTCAATAGGTGGGGCCATGACGCCAAGGGTATGAATTCACACTGAGGCACCGGTCCTGTTTTGCCGGGTTTAAGAACAAGTAAAACTTGGCTGTTAAATGCAGCAGAAGTGGGGATAACCACACCTTCTCTAAATAGGTCTTATATAATGGGTTTCAATCTGTGAAAACCGTGCTTTCATTTAGATTGAACCTTTTCTTAAACACTGAGGTGAAAGGTTTTATTTTAACTAGGGGGAAAGGTCCATAGGGTCCCATAGTTTTCAAGCTGATTATAAGGGCCAGAGACTTAACTTGATTACTTATTGGGTCAGGTTCTCCACGTGCACTAGAGGATATTTTAGGGTAATGGATGTCTTGGCTATGGAAAAGTTCGGCACGGAAATAATTTGGATGGTTCAGGTTAGGCATATCTGTTTCTATTTTATGTTCACCTACTCCCTGGCTGGGAGTGGATGAACATAAAGTGTGGCCAGATGTGGGCCAGAAGGGGAAGGGGAATTAATGAGGCTTCAAAACTGTCTATTGTCAAACATCAAAAGTGGAATCAGATTATGACACACACTGCCACCACCCATACAGCACCCCTCTCCCCATCTGGGACCTCCCAAACACACACGGAAACACCAAGTCCATTTCCTCCTCAACAGCAGGATAAAGTGTTCAGGAAGAAATCTGTCTTCAGAGCTCAGTCCTCACCCAGTCCTTATTCCCGGTGTCTGGCTAACTATGGACTGTCTGGTCTGGGCCCCAAACTGGCAGGATACTACCTCCCTCCCTTCTCACACGGCTGCCCCTTCCTGCCTTCCTTCAGTCCCCATCACCGAAGAACAGACAGAGATACACACACATCTTTCTACAACAGCTTGCACATCAATAGCTGAGGGCTTTTTTATTTGGCTCTACACAGGTGACCATGTCTCCAGTGCTTTCTCTGGAGAGACAACAGAGACAGCAAGGTCTCAGTCACCTGATAGACCCAGGGCAGCACTTTATGAACTGCTGGAAGAGCCCTCTGGGACGTTTTCATCCTCCTCTGGCTCTTTAGTCATTGTTGTACTCCGCCAGTAATAGAATGCTAGCATCTTTGACTTCTTCTGTGTAGAACCTCTTCCCGAATTCTGACGACGGACTGATTTTCTTAACTCGACCACCTCCTGAATCTGGTCGGAAAACAAAGTGATACAGAAAGATATTGATTTGGGGAAAGAGGATGGGAAGGAGAACTTTGAGAGAATGGGTGTGGATTGAGAAGGGGTTTGTGCCAGGGAAGGGCTGGGTAAGTCTTGGGTGGGGGATGAAGAGGAGGCACGTGAGTCGGGTAATCTGACATCTTCCATCTTATAGCCCTGGAGTGGAGAATTCACCCTCTCCCTTCTGCGTTGGACCCCGGTGTTTGTTGCTCTGACCTCTCGGTGTTTGTCCGTGCATCACGGTTAGGCTCCTGGGGGACTGTAGTTTCCTCTGCCATGTCAGTAGCAACAGTGTGCTCTACTCCAAGGCTCCTGGCCTCTCTATATATACCCTGCCAGGACAATGAAGAGCCACACCCATCAGCTTTGATTGGTCAGCCAATGGTAGCGCTGGGGTGGCTGTGACATCACAAAGCACTACCCTTGAAGATACGTGGGGGGAGGGGAGGGGTGCAGAGGAGTCTACGTGCTCTGGTTAGAGAAAGGGAGTGCTTCCTCAACACCCAGTAAAGAGCCTTCCCAAATTGACCTTCCACTCTTCCTCATCTTCTCTGGTTCAATCCTTGTGGTGCACATGTTAGGGAGAAGGTGTTCCCTCCAAACCATTCCACATGGCCACCCCCATTCAGTGTTTAATTCTGTTGTCTCCCAGATCTCATCACCTGGTATTGTGTGGTTTTTAAAAACTTTTTATTTTAGAACAGTTTTAGGTTTACAGAGTAATTGTGAATATCATATTCATACACTCCACAACAAATTTCCCTTCTTAACATTGTACATTAGTATGATACAATTGTTCAACTTAGTGAACCAACACTGAAACAGTATTATTAACTAAAGTCTGTACTTCATCAGAATTCCTTTTTTTTTTAAATGTTCAGCCTTCTTTTAATTAATTTACTTTTATTTTTGGCTGTGTTGGGTCTTCGTTTCTGTGCGTGGGCTTTCTCTAGATGTGGCAGGCAGGGGCCACTCTTCATCGTGATGGGCGGGCCTCTCACTGTCGCGGCCTCTCTTGTTGCGGAGCACAGGCTCCAGATGCGCAGGCTCAGCGGCTGTGGCTCACGGGCCTAGTTGCTCTGCGGCATATGGGATCTACCCAGATCAGGGCTCGAACCCGTGTCCCCTGCATCATCAGGCAGATTCTCAACCTCTGTGCCACCGTGGAAGCCCCAGATTGCCTTATTTTTTACCTAATATTCTTCTTCTGGCCCAGGATCCCAACCAAGATTCTACATTCAATTTAGTCATTCCATGTTATAACTTCTTAGGCTCCTCTTGGCTGTGACAGTTTTTTAGACTTCTTGTTTTTGAAGACTTTGACAGTTTGGGGTCTTGTGTTTTGTCTTTTACATTAGGTCTGCAGATGTTATTGCTCTTATAGGTAAAAGTTTTTATAAGTTTCTTCTTCCAGAGAACCTCAAATCAAGTCAGTACCATCAGTGTTATGGACTTCCCCGTGGCAATGGTTGAACTAATCTCTTGGCTTTGTCACAGAGGTGACACAAATGTTTTTCTCTAGAGGTCTGAGGATCAGGATCATTTTTATTTATGACAGAGGCACAGGGGCAGCAGCAGAAGCATTTTGTAAGGTACTAGTGAGTCATTTACTTTTAGAAGTATGACCTCAGCATCCCACATAGTTAACGGCTCTTCCTCCACACGAGTGACCATCCAATGGACCTGTATATTGAACAGACTGTCAGTCTTTCTCCTGAGCTCTATATAGAAAGGGGGCCAACATGTGGTTGAGACACAACCAGTGTTCACAAGGTAAGAGTCATTTCTTTGAGGTTAGTATCAGTCGCAACTTAGTTTGGAATTGAAACACGTGATTCAACCTGAGAATCACAAATAGGTCCAGGTTGAGACACAGGATTCAGGACTGCTTTAAGGAAGGTCCCAATCGAAGAATCCTTTCACTATATGCCAAGTGTTTAAACTGACTTATGTTGGTCAAAGCTTTAGCAGACACTCAGTAGGACTAACAAATGCAGCACAAAGAAGCAAGTTCAAAGCACAAGCTAGCCAGCAGGCAGTAGCCCAAGTGCCTGTTCACCAGCATAGAGCAGAGCCAGTTAGAAAGCCAAAGCAAGAGAAGAAAGACCCCCGGTGGTAAGGGATAGCACCTTGATGTCCTGCTCACAGGACCAGTTGTTGTAATCACACCACAGAGACAGGATGGACCCTTCAACCCAAATTCGGTTTGGATGTCGAGACTGATAACACATACACCTAGAGAGTATGAAAAACCTTACTACATAAGGAGGCTTTCTGGGGAGAGCAGGGCAGGCTCTCAAGCAGGTTCAAGAATAGCTTGAGAGAGCAGAAGAAGGAGACTGGCTTGGCTTTTATGGTGGTGAGGGGATGATGCTGGAGTGTTCCCACACACAGGTCAGGTTTTGCACAGCCTGAACTTCCTCCTGGCCCACAGAAGAGAGAGTACCTGAGCTTTCTTATCCGATCTAGGGAAGCAGGGGAAGAGGCAGTGGTAGGGCTCTTTTATAGAATAATGTTGTGTAAATGCAAGGTGTTTAGCACAGTTTAGAATTCTCATAACCATTATAACCACACTTATATTGTTTTCAGTTAAACTACGTTTCACTAGAATAGTATTTCCCAAATTATGGTCCTTTAAATATTATTTAAGGTGGCTTAGAATTATCTTGGTTCATCACAGAGAAACTGTGTAGAAAGAGAAAAGACTGCTAGCCTCAGGAGGTCTGACACACTGGTCACAAAAGAGCAGACTTCATTGTACTATCTGCTGAATTATGAGGGGTTTCTAACATGTTTCCCATCCTGGGTGACTACTGTAGCACCCAAAGACTGTAATAATAATTACCGAAACTAACATTTATTGACTACTAACTCTATGTAGGAATTATGCTAAATACCCATATACATATTTAATCCTCGTCACAACCCTATTGAGATATGTGGCAAAAGAGTGGTTTCTGTCATTTCTGCCAGGACATCTCCATTCCAATTGCAGAAGCAGAAAAGAGCATATAGGAGGGCACATGGGAATATTTATGGGCCAGGCTCAAAAGGGGTATGCATTACTCCTGCTCACATTTCCTTGGGAAAAACTCACATAGCCACATCTAACTACAAGAGAAAATGAGAAATGTAGTCTACCTGGTAGAAGAGGAGAACTTAAATGTTGGAGATAAGCTAGCAATCTCTGTCTCCACCATCTTGTTCATCACTCTCCCCAGTATTTACAGTAGAGCCTGGCACATAGTAGGTGGCCATGAATATTTCTGTTGAATGAATGGGTTTCAACGTTTTTGGTCAGTTATGGGGATCAAAAGCATATAGAACTTGGTTAAGCAATGGTTTCCTAGATATGACACAAAAAGCACAAGCAACAAAGAAAGAGTAAATTGGACTATATCAAAATTTTAAAATGTTTTCTTCTGCAAAAAAATACCATGAAGAAAGCAAAAAGGCACACCAAAGAGAGATCCTGGCAAATCATATATTTAATAAAAGTGTAGTATCCAGAATACAGAAAGAACTCTTACAACTCAACAACAAAAATACAAACAACCCAACTGAAAATCAGGTAAAGGACTTAAATAGACATTGTGCTAATGAAGATATACAAATAGCCAACAAACATATGAAAATATGCTCAATACCATTAGTCGTTAGGGAAATGCAAATCAAAACCACGATGAGATGCCACTTCAAACCCACTAGGAAGGCTATAACTTTTTTAAAAAGAAAATAACAAGTATTGACAAGGATGTAGAGAAAGTGAAACACTCATACACGTCTGGTGGGAACATAAAATGATACAGGTTCTGTGGAAAACATTTTGGCAGTTACTCAACAAGTTAAACATACACTTGCCATATTACCCAGTAACTCTACTCCTAGGTATATAATGAAAAGAGTTGAAAAGGAGGGAACAACAGCAACAACAACAACAAAAAAAAAACAGGTGAATTGAGCAACACAAAAGCAAAGGGCAGATAATGTTTCAAGAAGTAAAAAATGGTCAACTTTATTAAATAATTTTACAGGTAATATAGGGACAGACAAATGACGATTGAACTTGTTAGTAGAGAGGTCATTGGTACATTTGATAAGAAGGAAATTGAAAGAGTGGAAAATATTTTAATATAAACCTGGATGTGTATTAAGGAGAAAATGTGAGATCAGAAAGTGAGGGGCGGATAGACAATTTCTTTTGCGAGTTTTGGTGCTAAGGGGAGGAGAAATATGGGACTATAGCTGGAGGGGGATTTGGTATTAAGAGAGTGTATTTTTAAGAGGGTAGATTCTAGAATGCATCTAGCCAATATAAATGACTGAATGAACCTGAGGACATAAAAATCCAAAGGGATAATTGCAGAAGAAAAAATATTGAGAAAGCAAGAGGGGTATTCAGAGCACTAGTAGATGGGATCGGTAGCAAATGTGGAAATCTTGGCTTTCCATGAGAATGAGTAATATTTATAGATTCTACAGTGGAGAAGGAAATGATTATGGTATGATTACAAATGCAGGTAAGATGGTAGACTTGGTGGGGAAGATATAAAAGAATTTTCTCTTGAATCTTCAGTTTTCTCAGTGAAGGATGAGCTAAGGGCATAAAATAACAAGAGTGAGGGTAGGGTTTTGAGAAATTGAGGGGAAGATAAAGTATTGGATATTCATTTTGTATAATGGAAATGGGTGTATAATATGGAAGGATTGATCATTTAAGATATGTGGTCAAGAATTTAAGGTGAGATCAGTTAGCTTTGTCTTGTAAAGTTCTACAGCAACATCCATCACTTGTATATAGGAACAAAGCAGGTAGATAGCTAAATTTAACAGGGGTTGTGGTTTTGCCAGGGAAGTACTAGGGTGGGAAAGTGAGTAGGGAGATGAAGGTTGATGAAAGTAAGTGATACTGATGATAAATTGGTAAGCAATGAAGAAATGCGAAAAGAGAAATGTGGCTGATGCTGAAAAGTAGTAGAATTCACAGATTGGAGTTCAAAATTGAAGAATTTTTAGAGTTGGGTGTGTGAAGGTGTGTATATCTGCACGTGAGCGAGGTATTTTGCTAGGAAGGATAATCAGTTGTAGCCCAAGAGATGTATGTTATAAAATCAGGATTTCAGAGTTGCTGTAATTTTTGAGAATGTCAATGTCTAGTGCATGAGCATTAGAGTGAGTGGCTTAAGTATGATGGAAGAAAAATACCATTGGAATTGAGGGCATGAAAGGTTTGCAAAGCCAAAAATGCTGGATGAATATCCACATAGATGACAGATGTTGAAGTTGCCAAGATGGTGGCAGTACTAAAAGTGGAGAAGAAGACTCAGGAAAGTGTCTAATGAATGAAGGTAAAGAAATAGATGGCGTAGCACATGATATCATCTAATAGCAAGAACTACAAATGAGCTCTGAATTTTGAAAGAGAAAGGAGCAGAAATGGTTTGAATGTGACAGTGAGTCGACTCCTTGGGGTATGTGAGGAAAACTAACGTTTGCTCAAGAGGACTGCAGGGGAAGTGATTTCCTCAAGGCACAGCCATATTCCAGTCATAAAACAGAGATTAAGGGAACACGGAGAGAACAACTTGAAGCTACTGGGGAGTTTCTTAATGATAGACTATGAGTTACAGAGGGCAGGAAAGAAGCGCTCATGAAGTTGGGGAGAGGGTTGGGTCCAATTCCGTCAAGGGCAGAGCAATACGTGAATAAGGGTCTAGTTAATGATGGATAATCTGCAGGGTGGTGACTTAAGTAAAAGTGATAAGACAAGATGGACCTTGTGACTGCACGGCAGATTGGGAGGTGAGTAAAGCCCTCCAGACTACAGATTGCTTAATCTAGGCTGACCTAGAACTAAGAAGAATCCAGAAACACCACTGAAACCTGTTTCCTCTAAATATCATGTATCCTGTATGATGATCCAGCATTTCAAAGATAGACTAGTAAGGACATCTAAGAGGGTAGGCTTGAAAGGAAACTAGTGTGTTTGCTCAAGAGTGTGAGTGTGTATGAAAAATATCAACAGCAAATTCTAATGTCAGAGGGTTGCTACTATAGGCTTATGGAGCCATGCACTATTCTTGGACAACCCAAGGTGCCTGCACAGATGTGGCCCAGATGCAAGCACCAACACTTACTGGGCACCTGCAAAGCCAAAGCTGGGGAAGATGGAAGGCCAAGTGGAAGTGGTATTTTCCCAAGACAGGAATGTATTTACTTAGGCTTCCTAAATGGCAGGTGGACAAAAAATGGAAGAAAGGAAATTAAGCTTCTTTTTGCCTAACATCTCTCCTCAGGAGGAAGTACTTGGAGTTGTATTTCCTACGTAAATTCCCCTGCTAAAACTCCAGGGAGCTCATCAGTGGGCAGATGTTCCCACCTAAGTATGGTTACCAGCAAACATTTATTCAAAATCATGGCTGCATCTGGCTCACATTAGAAGGGTTCTCTTTGTCATTGTCTTTTAAAAGAACAATTCCCCATGCTTATAAATCCAGACTCAGAACATCAATTCAACCAACCTCAGGAGCCCTGTGGCTACACCTTCCTGCTGGGAATCAGCATGGTCCCCAGACAATCAATTTCAGGCGTATTACCAAAGTGTTTTCATTTTCAGTGTTTATCCACTGGAATGTCTACGAGTGAAGAATAGACAGGGCAATACAATCCTAAGATTCAATTTCTTTCATCAAATACAAACTGTGTATATGAGCATCAGGGCAAGAGGATGGAGGACTTTAACTGAAATTCCAATAGATATCTAAGTGCAAATCCTGGAACCATCCCATGCTAGCATTGTGAGTTAGGATAGGTACTTAACCACTCTGAGCCTGTTTTCTGATCTCTAAAAAAAAATAGAAGGATAATATCTCATACAGCTGTTGCAAAGATCAACTCAAATAATTCATGTACAGACTATAGCACAACAACCTACAGAATGGGAGAAAATATTTGTAAATCGTGTATCTGATAAGGGATTTTTATTCAGAATATATAAAGAACTCTTACATGCCTGTGATAAGAAGGTAAATAACCCAACTTTTAAAATGGGCAGAAGATCTAAATAGACATTTCTGCAAGGAAGATATACAAATGGCCAGCAAGCACATTAGAGACGCTTGACATCATTATTCATCAGGAAAACACAAATGAAAACCACAGAAAGATACCATTTCATACCGATTCGGATGGCTAGAATCCAAAAGTGAGATAATCATAACTGTTGGTGGGGATTTAGAGAAATCAAAACCATCATACACTGTTAGTGAGAATGTAAAATGGTATACCTGCTTTGGAAAAGTTTGGTAGTTTCTCAGAGGGTGAAACAGTGTTACTGTATGACCCACTTGTAGGTATATTCCCAAGATAAATGCAAGTATATGTCCATACAAAAACTTGTACATAAATATTCATAGCAGCAATATTCATAATACCCAAAGATGGAAACATCCCAAAGGCCCATCAAATGACCAGTGGACAAACAAAATGTGGCAAATCCATAGAACAGAATACTATTCAGACATCAAAAGGAATGAAGAACTAATATATGCTACAATATGGCTGAACCTTAAAAACATTATGCTAAGTGAAAGAAGTCAGTCACAAAAGACCACATATTATGTGATTCTATTCATATGAAATGCTCAGAACAGGCAAATCTATTGATACAAAATAGATCAATAATAGCTTAAGGCTGAGGCAGAAGTTGTTGGGAGCATAGGGGATTCACAGCTACAAGATACGAGGGTTTCTTTTTGAGGTGTTGAAAACGTTCTAAAATAGACTGGAGGGAACTTCAAGACGTCGGAAGAGTAAGACGTGGAGATCACCTTCCTCCCCACAGAAGCATCAGAAATACATCTACACGTGGAACTGCTCCTATAGAACACCCACTGAACGCTGGCAGAAGACCTCAGACCTCCCAAAAGGCAAGAAACTCCCCACGTAGCTGGGTAGGGCAAAAGAAAAAAAGAAAAAGCAGAGACAAAAGAATAGGAACGGGACCTGCACCAGTGGGAGGGAGCCTGAAGGAGGAAAGGTTTCCACACACTAGAAGCCCCTTCACTGGCGGAGACTACAGGTGGCGGACGGGGGCAGCTTCGGAGCCACGGAGGAGAGTGCAGCCACAGGGGTGTGGAGGGCAAAGTGGAGAGATTCCAGAACGGAGGATCGATGCCGACCAGTACTCACCAGCCCGCGAGGCTTGTCTGCTCACCTGCCGGGACGGATGGGGGCTGGGAGCTGAGGCTTGGGCTTCGGTCTGAGCGCAGGGAGAGGACTGGCAGTGTGAACACAGCCTGAAGGGGTTAGTACGCCACGTCTAGCCAGGAGGGAGTCCAGGAAAAGTCTGGAGCTGCCGCAAAGGCAAGAGACTTTTCCTTCCCTCTGTGTTTCCTGGTGCACGAGCAGAGAAGATTCAGAGCGCCGCCTAAGGGAGCTCCAGAGAGGGGCGCGAGGCACGGCTAGGAGCGCAGACCCCAGAGATGGGCATGAGATGCTAAGGCTGCTGCTGCCGCCACCAAGAAGCCTGTGTGCGAGCACAGGTCACTATCCACACCTCCCTTCAGTGAGCCTGTGCAGCCCGCCACTGCCAGTGTCCCGTGATCCAGGGACGACTTCCCCGGGAGAACGCACGGTGTGCCTCGGGCTGGTGCAACGTCACGCCGGCCTCTGTCACTGCAGGCTCACCCTGCCTCTGTACCCCTCCCTCCCCCCGGCCTGAGTGAGCCAGAGCCCCCAAAGCAGCGGCTCCTATAACCCCGTCCTGTCTGAGCGAAGAACAGACGCTCTCAGGAGACCTACACGCAGAGGCGGGGTCAAATCCAAAGCTGAACCCCGGGAGCTGTGCGAACAAAGAAGAGAAAGGGAAATCTCGCCCAGCAGCCTCAGGAGCAGCGGATTAAATCTCCACAATCAACTTGATGTACCCTGCATCGGTGGAACACCTGAATAGACAACGAATCATCCCAAATGGAGGAGGTGGACTTTGGGAGCAACGTTATTTATACATTTTTTCCCTTTTTCTCTTTTTGTGAGTGTGTATGCGTATGCTTCGGTGTGTGATTTTGTCTGTATAGTTTGGCAATTACCGTTTGTCCTAGGGTTCTGTCTGTCCGTTTTTTGTTTTTTGTTTTAGTATAGTTTTCAGCGCTTGTTATCATTGGTGAATTTGTTTCTTCTTCTCGTTTTTCTCTTCTTTCTCGTTTTTTTAATTACTTAAAAAATTTTAATAATAAATTTTTGTCTTTATTTTAATAACTCTTTAATAATTTAATTTAATTTAATTTTACATTTTTCTTTCTTTCTTTCTTTCTTTATTTATTTATTTATTTATTTATTTATTTATTTCTCCCTTTTATTCTGAGCCGTGTGCGTGACAGTCTCTTGGTGCTCCAGCCAAGCATCAGGGCTGTTCCTCTGACGTGGCAGAGGCAAGTTCAGGATATTGGTCCACCACAGACCTCCCAGCTCCACGTAATATCAAACGGTGAAAATCTCCCAGAGATCTCCATCTCAACACCAAGACCCAGCTCCACTAAATGACCAGCAAGCTACGGTGCTGGATACCTTATGCCAAACAACTACCAAGAAAGGAACACAACTCCACCCATTAGCAGAGAGGCTGCCTAAAGTCATAGTAAGGTCACAGACACCCCAAAACACACCACCAGACTTGGACCTGCCTACCAAAAAGAAAAGATCCAGCCTCATTGACCAGAACACAGGCACTAGTCCCCTCCACCAGGAAGCCTACACAACCCACTGAACCAACCTTAGCCACTGGGGACAGACACCAAAAACAACGGGAACTACGAACCTGCAGCCTGTGAAAAGGAGACCCCAAACACAGTAAGATAAGCAAAATGAAAAGACAGAAAAACACACAGCAGATGAAGGAGCAAGGTAAAAACGCACCAGACCTAACAAATGAAGAGGAAATAGGCAGTCTACCTGAAAAAGTATTCAGAATAATGATAGTAAAGATGATCCAAAATCTTGGAAATAGAATGGAGAATATACAAGAAAAGTTTCACAAGGACCTAGAAGAACTAAAGAGCAAACAAACAATCATGAACAACACAATAAATGAAATTACATATCCTCTAGAAGGGATCAATAGCAGAATAAATGAGGCAGAAGAACGGATAAGTGACCTGGAAGATAAAATAGTGGGAATAACTACTGGAGAGCAGAATAAAGAAAAAAGAATGAAAAGAATTGAGGACAGTCTCAGAGACCTCTGGGACACGATTAAACGTACCAATATTCAAATTATAGGGGTTCCCAAAGAAAAAGAGAAAAAGAAAGGGACTGAGAAAATATTTGAAGAGATTATAGTTGAAAACTTCCCTAATATGGGAAAGGGAATAGTTAATCAAGTCCAGGAAGCACAGAGAGTCCCATACAGGATAAATCCAAGGAGAAACACGCCAAGACACATAATAGTCAAACTATCAAAAAGTAAATACAAAGAAAAAATATTAAAAGCAGCAATGGAAAAACAACAAATAACATAGAAGGGAATCCCCATAAGGTTAACAACTGATCTTTGAGCAGAAATTCTGCAAACCAGAAGGGAGGGGCAGGACATATTTAACGTGATGAAAGGGAAAAACCTACAACCAAGATTACTCTACCCAGCAAGGATCTCATTCAGATTTGACAGAGAAATTAAAACCTTTACAGACAAGCAAAAGCTAAGAGAATTCAGCAGAACCAAACCAGCTTTACAGCAAATGCTAAACCAACTTCTCCAGGCAGGAAACACAAGAGAAGGAAAAGACTTACAATAACAAATGCAAAACAATTAAGAAAATGGTAATAGGAGCATACATATCGATAATTACCTTAAATGTAAATGGATTAAATGCTCCCACCAAAAGACACAGACTGGCTGAATGGATACAAAAACAAGACCCGTATATATGCTGTCAACAAGAGACCCACTTCAGACCTAGGGAAACATACAGACTGAAAGTGAGGGGATGGAAAAAGATATTCCATGCAAATGAAAATCAAAAGAAAGCTGGAGTAGCAATTCTCATATCAGACAAAATAGACTTTAAAATAATGACTTACAAGGGACAAAGCAGGACACTACATAATGATCAAGGGATCGATCCAAGAAGAAGATATAACACTTGTAAATATTTATGCACCCAACATAGGAGCACCTCAATACATAAGACAAATACTAACAGCCATAAAAGGGGAAATCGACAGTAACACAATCATAGTAGGCGACTTTAACACCCCACTTTCAACAATGGACAGATCATCCAAAATGAAAAATAATAAGGAAACACAAGCTTTAAATGATACATTAAACAAGATGGACTTAATTGATATTTATAGGACATTCCATCCAAAAACGTCCAGAGATAAACCCATGTACACATGGTCACCTTATCTTGATAAAGGAGGCTAGAGTATACAATGGAGGAAAGACAGCCTCTTCAATAAGTGGTGCTGGGAAAACTGGACAGCTACATGGAAAAGAATGAAATTAGAACACTCCCTAATGCCATACACAAAAATAAACTCAAAATGGATTAAAGACCTTAATGTAAGGCCAGACACACTAAAACTCTTAGAGGAAATAAAAGAAGAACACTCTTTTGAGATAAATCACAGTAAGATCTTGTTTGACCCACCTCCTAAAGAAATGGAAACAAAACTAAAAATAAACAAATGGGACCGAGTGAAACTTAAAAGCTTTTGCACAGCAAAGGAAACCATAAACAAGATGAAAAGACAACCCTCAGAATGGGAGAAAATATTTGCAAACGAAGCAACTGACAAAGGATTAGTCTCCAAAATTTACAAGCAGCTCATGCAGCTCAATATCAAAAACACAAACCACCCAATCCAAAAATGGGCAGAAGACCTAAATAGACATTTTTCCAAAGAAGATACACAGATTGCCAACAAACACATGAAAGAATGCTCAACGTCGTTAATCATTAGAGAAATGCAAATCTAAACTACAATGCGGTATCATCTCACACCGGTCAGAATGGCCATCATCAAAAAATCTACAAACAATAAATGGACAACCTGGGAGAAATGGACAAATTCTTAGAGAAGGTGTGGAGAAAAGGGAACCCTCATACACTGTTGATGGGAATGTAAATTGATACAGTCACTAAGGAGAACAGTATGGAGGTTCACTAAAAAACTAAAAATAGAACTACCATACGACCCAGCAATCCCACTATGGGGCATATATCCTGAGAAAACCATAATTCAAAAAGAGTCATGTACCACAATGTTCATTGCAGCTCTATTTACAATATCCAGGGCTTGGAAGGAACCTAAGTGTCCATCAACAGATGAATGGATAAAGAAGATGTGGCACATGTATACAATGGAATATTACTCAGCCATAAAAAGGAACGAAACTGAGTTATTTGTAGTGAGGTGGATGGACACAGAGTCTGTCATACAGAGTGAAGTAAGTCAGAAAGAGAAAAACAAATACCGTATCCTAACACATATATATGGAATCTTTAAAAAAATATGGTCATGAGGAACCTAGGGGCAAGACGGGAAAAAAGACGCAGACCTGGGCTTCCCTGGTGGTGTACTGGTTGAGAATCCGCCTGCCGATGCAGGGGACACGGGTTCGTGCCCCGGTCTCGGAGGATCCCACATGCCACAGAGAGGCTGGGACCGTGAGCCATGGCCACTGAGCCTGCGCGTCCGGAACCTGTGCTCCACAACTGGAGAGGCCACAACAGCGAGAGGCCCGCGTACCGAAAAAAAAAAAAGAAATGTCGCAGACTTACTAGAGAATGGACTTGAGGACACGGGGAGGGGGAAGGGTAAGCTGGGACAAAGTGAGAGAGTGGCATGGACATATATACACTACCAAATGTAAAACAGATAGCTAGTGGGAAGCAGCCACATAGCACAGGGAGATCAGCTCAGTGCTTTTTGACCACCAAGAGGGGAGGGATAGGGAGGGTGGGTGGGAGGGAGATGCAAGAGGGAGGGGATATGGGTATATACGTATATGTATAGCTGATTCACTTTGTTATAGAGCAGAAACTATTACACCATTGTAAAGCAATCATACTCCAGTAAAGATGTTAAAAAAAAAGTGTGTTTGTTCAAAATAAATAAATAAATAACTTTCCTAACCGCTTAGGAAAGTTATTTCTCCTTCCTATGAAATGAAAAATGATGTATAAGGGCACTTAGTACTGACTATAAATTCCAGTTCTGTCAGTGTTGGTATCTGGCGCATGAGGGGCACCCATGTTAGGGAGCTTTTGGTTAATTTCCCTGGGCCATATAGAGCAAAGTGTTCTCTCAAATACTCTCTGGAAATTCGGAGCCTCAAATATGTTTGCCACCTTCCCCCAAGTCATCATATTTATTAACATCCTTGTCTTATTTTTCTAGAAGCAGGAGTTTCTAGCAGATCTTTTCCCTTTGTGAAAGGATGTATTTCTGTGTGAGGTGGATCTAGGCCGCCTTAATCTGTCCTCTAATGTTCACCTCAGTAGCACTTTACCTGGTTGATAATATCTTTGAGGCCAACTTCCTGTAATGTTTTTCTTTTTCTTTTCTTTTTTTTACCTTAGGAGCACTGTATAATAAAAACTCCATTAAAGATGCAAAACCAAAGTGAGCCATGAAGCAAGACACGATGGGGCCTATCAGCATTCCTAAGTGTGTTCAAGGCGAAAGCATTTCAGAGGGAGTTAAACAACAGTCATTATAGCTATCTTTGTTGACCTCTGAATCTATATGCCAGTCACTGTGTTTGACATACATTAATTCTCATAAAACTTCTGTCATGTTGACATTATTATCTCCCTTTTACAAATGGGGAAAGAGGTTCACATAAATTAAATGACTTTCTCAGGGCAACAGCTAGTAAGTTTCAGGGCTGGATTTGTATCCAAAATAAAGTGGGCTTTGTTTGGTTTTTTGACTCTATTTTCTTCTTAGTAGTACTGCATACATTTATTATTTATATGTATTAAAAAGGATAAAATAAGTTTGGACTCTTCTCTCACACAACATGAAGTTCTGTATGATCTAAAGATAAAAATGTTGAAGTAAAATATATATATTATGGAAAACGTATGCATAATCTAGGAGTCAAGAAAAATTTCTGTGCAAGCTGGAAAACCTAGACACTCTAGAGAAATGACTGACATATTTGAGTGCTTAAAACTTAAAATGTAATCATATGGCAAACGTAAAGGTAAATAAAACCAGAAGACAAATAATACAGGAACATATATTTGTAAGACACATGACAGATAAAGGGTTCAATATCCAACATATAAAAAATTTCCCACACATTAATAAGAAAAGACAAACACCCTAATTGAAAGTGGTTAAAAAGGGTAAAAAGGGCTGTTCAAGGAGGCAGAAAACCCCCTTGCCAATAAACAAGTGAAATTACTCAACTTTACCAGCAATCAGGCGTATTGAAATTAAATTAACAAGGAAATATCACTTTAAAACCATTAAACATGTTATCACACATTGCTGGAGTTTTGTGGAGGTTAATATGTTATCTCATACATTTGCCGAGGGTAATGTGCAGTATATTAAAGCCATTTGGAAGTCAATCTGGCAACCCCTATTAAAATTAAGAATTTACATAAACTTTAACTTAGCAATTCCATTTCCGGGGCCTTCTTCCATAGAAGATAAAAGCACGGGTATATAACAGTGAATATGAACAAAATAAATTTTACGTATATATTCAGATTAATTGCAACGTTTTTTCTAGTAGCCAAAAAACTGGAATCAACTTGAATGTCCTCAATAGAGGAATGGTTTAATAAGTTGTCTTTCACTCAAACCATTGCATTTTACATAACTAGTTTAAAAAGTGTGTTAAGTCTATACCAGACGATGAGGAAAACATTTCTCTGAAATGTTTCTAAGTGAGAAAAACTACGTGCAGTAAAGACTAAAATAGTGCCCCTATATGTTTTTATGCATACATATGTATGTTACCTTATTTATGAACATAGACAAAGATATGCAAAGATTCACACCAGGCTTTTAACACTGCTTATCCAGTGGAGGAGTGGCTAATGAAGTGTAAAAATCCTATAGATGTACAGGCTTTCTCAATATTTATGTATATGTATGAATATATATATATATAATTCTCAACATTTATATATAATTGCTTTATGTAAGTGCACATGTAAATTACATATGTGTAAAGCCATGTACAAAGAGATAGTTGCTGAAAGTGTGCATATCATAGAGAGTGTTTTGAGTTTTTAGTGTTTAGGGTTCTTTTTTTTAACTTTCTTTCTTGTACTTTGAGTTTTTCAAAATAAAAATTTTACATGATTTTAAGTTTAACATTTTCTAAAGCCAACATTATAGAGCAGGTTAAGGAAATGATCCAGTATCTACAGAATGATTTGATTGTTCAGTCCTCCAGCAGTTCATCAAACTACATTGAGCAGCAACCGTGACATTGTGTCAGGTGTGTTAAAGTGGTTGGGATTACAGAGATGAATGAAATATGCTCCTTCTTGTTGTATATTACAACAAGACAAACATATAAATGAACCATTCTAATACAATATGGCTATTGCTTTAATATAAGAATTTGTAGGACCATAGGGGCAATGAACTCTGCAGGCATTGGTGGTAGAGAGGCTTCAGAGGGAAAGAACCATTTGAGCTTAGCCTTAAAGACTGAGGATGCTTTCATCACTCACCAGCCTTAGGTGGGGAAGGGAAAGCAATCCCTTCAAAGAGGAAGGAATCAACATCTAGTCCTATTTCATTCATCAAGAATGTGGAGGAGGAAGTAAACAGTTTATTATTTATAGTCTCAAATGATGGTAATGTGTGGAAGATGGGCAAATGGAACAAGAGACTTTGGAAGAGTCCTGATCAGGAACTAATAAAATGAGAACCTGCTTTGAAACATGCAAGCAGGTTTTTCTGAGGGAAGAAGAACTCTAAGCTGCGTTTAATGAAAGGAAGCAACTGTCAAAGCAATCTGACTAAGTTCAGTACATTAGGTTTGCAGTTGGGGAAGAAATATGGGTTGCTGTTCATTTAGGACCTGTGGAAGAGGTTGGAGAAAAGGGGATAGGTATTCAAGCAATGATTCATTAGGTAGAAAGAAGAGAATGTTAGAAATCAGACACTACTGCCACTTACTGAATAAATTCATCATAAGCCATATACAGACACATTATAAAGTATCTCAAGGTACCAGAATGCTTGACCATTGAGGTAAGGTGCCCCAAAATACTGTGTCTTCAAGGAAAACACAAGGGTTCAGTACTCATGGGTTAGCAGCAGTTAACATAAGACACACTAGCTTTTGGGGAGTGGGGGAGAAAGAAGCAAGGATTATGCATGTATGTATTTATATCATAGATGATAACAACAGAAGCCATTTAATCAAATGCTTATTATTGGCCTAATATAATGTCAGGTGTTTTACATAAATTACCTCATTTAATCCCAGCATGGCTCTAAGATCTAGATACATGTTACTATCATTCCCTTTTTACAGATGAGGAAACTAAGTCTTACAGGAGTTAAAAAACGTACTCAAGTTCAAATAGCTTTTAGGTGGTGAAGCTGTAAATTGAGATCGGACTTTAAATCCTATGCTCCCAACTGCTCAACTAGACACTAAGTTATATTCCCCCTGCTAAACCCTAGTCCCAGCCATCATCATATCACACCTGTATTGTCCCAACAGCCTGTCAGCCCTCTGGTCCTACACAGTTCACAACATCCAGTGAACTTTCTAAAACATACATCAGACGACATCACTTTCCTTTATCAAACCATCCAGTGGCCCTCCACTGCACGTAAGATAAAATCCAAGTTCTTACCCTGCAGGTCCCTATGTGACCACTTCTCTGCCAGCCTCTCCAGTCTCGGTCATCAATCTCCGCTCTGCCCCTCTCTGACTGCACTCCAGTCACTCACCCTTCTGCTCTTCCTCAACACACTGTTCTCGTTCTGGCCTCACGGCATTGCTACTTGCTAGTCTACCTAAAATGCTCTTCTTCAAAGTCTTCACACAGCTGACTCGACCTCATTATTCAGATCTTGATTCAAATATCAGCTCCTTAGAGAAGGTTCCCCACACCAACAACAAGAACGACCCCTTTGCCCATGAAAACAGAAGTTACTTGAGGACAGGAACTATTGATTTCATGTTCTTCACGCTAATTCCAGAACCAAGAGTAATATCTGACACCTACTAGGCACTCAGGACATATTTCTTTCCTGAAATACTGGTATCTTTTTTAAAGTGTCATACTTATATGCCTATGAGTATATCTATATATATATATATATATATATATATATATATATATATTTATGGATATGTGAGCTTGTTGTCACCTCACAGAAGTGGAATGTTCATCCCTCACCCAAAATTTGGTTTGAATGTCAAGACTAATGATGCCACACATATACCAAGAAGGTATGAAAAGGATTATTACTCACATAATGAGTTATGCATCAAAAATGCAGTTAGACCAAAAAAAGAAAAAAGAAAAAACTGCTAACTGTGAAGTGTTGGGTAATTAGATGGTTGTGATTCTTTCATTCTATAGATATAGGAACAGATATAGAAATAATCTAAACTTCAAGTTCTACACCTTAAGAATATACAATTTTTATTTATCCATTATACCTCAATAAAACTGAAAAAATGGGATCAGTCTCAATGACAACTTACCCATGGTGTTTGTCTGATAACTAAAACATTGTGTGGTTTATTTAATTTAATTTGGACTTGTTTATGTAAGCCATTATGGCACCTGCAGCATGAGACCAATAAGAAAGGTGAACGTTCCATTGAATATCTAGTACTATCAAGAGCTAGTACTATATATTCTGAGAAGTGAAATGAGTGCCTTAGTCTCTCTATCAATGTGCAGAACTTCAAAGAAGGTAAAGAGTGCTATGGTGAGACATTGTATTGTGGCTTTAATATGTGCAGAAGATGTGTGACCTTGATTTATATTTTGGGTATCCGTGAGGCAAGAGATTCTATGAGTTCTTTACCCCAAATGAGGCAATCTTGGAGAAGGAATTGTTTGCATTGGCCAGAACAGATGGTCAGACCGCTGGCAGTGGCCCAAAGATCTATAAAAATGTGAAGATGAGGGCAATTGTTGGCTAAGACATGGCCAAGTGCTCAGATAACTGGCTAAAGTTTGGCCAACTGAGCTGATCCTGTGTCCTGTCCTTTATCAGGAACATTCTGATTAAGAGATGAAAAGCAGCAAGAGTCAAGCAAGCTCCATTAAGTGTGACAGTGGCAATGCCATTGGTTAAGTGAATGAACCCCCTTTGGTATTCACTGTGTTGAGCCTAAGGGGCTCCCCAGGTATCCAAGTGTTCTAAGAGATGACCTCCTCTAGCACTGTGGCATCCGGCAAGGGACCCAGCACAGGGGACGTTACCCTCTCCTGATAGTAGGGTATGCAGAGAGCCCAGGTTCAGCTCCATCCTTTAGCAAGGAGGCCTCACTAGCTGTGCTGGGCTTGCAGGGTGCTGTTTCCATGATCAAAGTCCTAACGGGCAGCTGTATACTGAGGGTCCCATGTTCAGGACCTGAGACAGTCTATATTTCCAGGAAAGTCCAGTATGTACCCACCAATTGCTACACTAATGGCATACAGCAATGGGCCAAGGAAGATAGTTCCTTGTATCAGAAGCCCATGCAACTAACGGCCATCACTGATGGTAGAGGGACTCCAAGATATATGAGAGAAGGTTGCTAAAGCTCCCACAGTGAAGGAATCCCGGGGGGCCGTAACAGGAATGCCTGTTCTATGGCCATTCAGGCAGATTCTAGTATCTTTTTACAGGGGGTCTCATTCAAGTTGGGCCTATTTGCAAGTTACAGAACAAAAAAAAAAGCTTTGTAAATGAGGAGTGTTGCCTCCAGAATCTAAACATGTCGAAAACATGTTGGGCTTGTTTTAACAATGTGGGTCCTAAGAAGACTAAAAGCTGTTTCTTGACACTGTCAGGACTGGAGCAGCCCTCAACTTACTAAATAATTTTCATGAGCTTAACTGAAGTGGTGGGGCCCTGTACTATGTGTCTCATGTGAATCTCCTCAAAGGAGGATGTCATTAGTGTGATGTCATAACTGTGTACCCGAAAAAAGTTAGAGCTGGTTAAAATATTGCCTGTGAAGACTATGTGAGATGGCAGGCGTGGAGACTGAGCCCATTGAGTACCCAGGTGAAGGTGTATTGTGTCCCTTTAAAGGTGAAGGTTAACTGCAGCTGAGAGGTTGTTGAACTAGGCACTGAATAGAACATGCTAGGCAAATACTTTGCTCTAACTGCAAAGTATTTACCAGTTACTTATTTATTATTGGGTGGAATCAGTCATTTCAATAGGTGGGGCCATGACGCCAAGGGTACGAATTCACACTGAGGCACCGGTCCTGTTTTGCCGGGTTTAAGAACAAGTAAAACTTGGCTGTTAAATGCAGCAGAACTGGGGATAACCACACCTTCTCTAACTAGGTCTTATATAATGGGTTTCAATCTGTGAAAACCGTGCTTTCATTTAGATTGAACCTTTTCTTAAACACTGAAGTGAAAGGTATTATTTTAACTAGGGGGAAAGGTCCATAGGGTCCCATAGTTTTCAAGCTGATTATAAGGGCCAGAGACTTAACTTGATTACTTATTGGGTCAGGTTCTCCACGTGCACTAGAGGATATTTTAGGGTAATGGATGTCTTGGCTATGGAAAAGTTAGGCACGGAAAGAATTCGGATGGTTCAGGTTAGGCATATCTGTTTCTATTTTATGTTCACCTACTCCCTGGCTGGGAGTGGATGAACATAAAGTGTGGCCAGATGTGGGCCAGAAGGGGAAGGGGAATTAATGAGGCTTCAAAACTGTCCATTGTCAAACATCAAAAGTGGAATCAGATTATGACACACACTGCCACCACCCATACAGCACCCCTCTCCCCATCTGGGACCTCCCAAACACACACGGAAACACCAAGTCCATTTCCTCCTCAGCAGCAGGATAAAGTGTTCAGGAAGAAATCTGTCTTCAGAGCTCAGTCCTCACCCAGTCCTTATTCCCGGTGTCTGGCTAACTATGGACTGGCTGGTCTGGGCCCCAAACTGGCAGGATACTACCTCCCTCCCTTCTCACACGCCTGCCCCTTCCTGCCTTCCTTCAGTCCCCATCACCGAAGAACAGACAGAGATACACACACATCTTTCTACAACAGCTTGTACATCAATAGCTGAGGGCTTTTTTATTTGGTCTCTACACAGGTGACCATGTCTCCAGTGCTTTCTCTGGAGAGACAACAGAGACAGCAAGGTCTCAGTCACCTGATAGACCCAGGGCAGCACTTTATGAACTGCTGGAAGAGCCCTCTGGGACGTTTTCATCCTCCTCTGGCTCTTTAGTCATTGTTGTACTCCGCCAGTAATAGAATGCTAGCATCTTTGACTTCTTCTGTGTAGAACCTCTTCCCGAATTCTGACGACGGACTGATTTTCTTAACTCGACCACCTCCTGAATCTGGTCGGAAAACAAAGTGATACAGAAAGATATTGATTTGGGGAAAGAGGATGGGAAGGAGAACTTTGAGAGAATGGGTGTGGATTGAGAAGGGGTTTGTGCCAGGGAAGGGCTGGGTAAGTCTTGGGTGGGGGCTGAAGAGGAGGCACGTGAGTCGGGTAATCTGACCTCTTCCATCTTATAGCCCTGGAGTGGAGAATTCACCCTCTCCCTTCTGCGTTGGCCCCCCGGTGTTTGTTGCTCTGACCTCTCGGTGTTTGTCCGTGCATCACGGTTAGGCTCCTGGGGGACTGTACTTTCCTCTGCCATGTCAGTAGCAACAGTGTGCTCTACTCCAAGGCTCCTGGCCTCCCTATATATACCCTGCCAGGACAATGAAGAGCCACACCCATCAGCTTTGATTGGTCAGCCAATGGTAGCGCTGGGGTGGCTGTGACATCACAAAGCACTACCCTTGAAGATACGTGGGGGGAGGGGAGGGGTGCAGAGGAGTCTACGTGCTCTGGGTAGAGAAAGGGAGTGCTTCCTCAACACCCAGTAAAGAGCCTTCCCAAATTGACCTTCCACTCTTCCTCATCTTCTCTGGTTCAATCCTTGTGGTGCATATGTTAGGGAGAAGGTGTTCCCTCCAAACCATTCCACATGGCCAACCCCATTCAGTGTTAAATTCTGTTGTCTCCCAGATCTCATCACCTGGTATTGTGTGGTTTTTAAAAACTTTTTATTTTAGAACAGTTTTATGTTTACAGAGTAATTGTGAAGATCATATTCATACACTCCACAACAAATTTCCCTTCTTAACATTGTACATTAGTATGGTACAATTGTTCAACTTAGTGAACCAACACTGAAACAGTATTATTAACTAAAGTCTGTACTTCATCAGAATTCCTTTTTTTTTAAATGTTGAGCCTTCTTTTAATTAATTTATTTTTATTTTTGGCTGTGTTGGGTCTTCGTTTCTGTGTGTGGGCTTTCCCTAGATGTGGCAATCAGGGGCCACTCTTCATCGTGATGGGCGGGCCTCTCACTGTCGCGGCCTCTCTTGTTGCGGAGCACAGGCTCCAGATGCGCAGGCTTAGCGGCTGTGGCTCTCGGGACTAGTTGCTCTGCGGCATATGGGATCTTCCCAGATCAGGGCTCGAACCCGTGTCCCCTGCATCATCAGGCAGATTCTCAACCTCTGTGCCACCGTGGAAGCCCCAGATTGCCTTATTTTTTACCTAATATTCTTCTTCTGTCCCAGGATCCCAACCAAGATTCTACATTCAATTTAGTCATTCCTTGTTATAACTTCTTAGTCTCCTCTTGGCTGTGACAGTTTTTTAGACTTCTTGTTTTTGAAGACTTTGACAGTTTGGGATCTTGTGTTTTCTCTTTTACATTAGGTCTGCAGATGTTATTGCTCTTATAGGTAAAAGTTTTTATAAGTTTCTTCTTCCAGAGAACCTCAAATCAAGTCAGTACCATCAGTGTTATGGACTTCCCCGTGGCAATGGTTGAACTAATCCCTTGGCTTTGTCACAGAGGTGACACAAATGTTTTTCTCTAGAGGTCTGAGGATCAGGATCATTTTTATTTATGACAGAGGCACAGGGGCAGCAGCAGAAGCATTTTGTAAGGTACTAGTGAGTCATTTACTTTTAGAAGTATGACCTCAGCATCCCACATAGTTAACGGCTCTTCCTCCACACGAGTGACCATCCAATGGACCTGTATATTGAACAGACTGTCAGTCTTTCTCCTGAGCTCTATATAGAAAGGGGGCCAACATGTGGTTGAGACACAACCAGTGTTCACAAGGTAACAGTCATTTCTTTGAGGTTAGTATCAGTCGCAACTTAATTTGGAATTGAAACACGTGATTCAACCTGAGAATCACAAATAGGTCCAGGTTGAGACACAGGATTCAGGACTGCTTTAAGGAAGGTCCCAATCCAAGAATCCTTTCACTATATGCCAAGTGGCTAAACTGACTTATGTTGGTCAAAGCTTTAGCAGAAACTCAGTAGGACTAACAAATGCAGCACAAAGAAGCATGTTCAAAGCACAAGCTAGCCAGCAGGCAGTAGCCCAAGTGCCTGTTCACCAGCATAGAGCAGAGCCAGTTAGAAAGCCAAAGCAAGAGAAGAAAGACCCCCGGTGGTAAGGGATAGCACTTGATGTCCTGCTCACAGGACCAGTTGTTGTAATCACACCACAGAGACAGGATGGACCCTTCAACCCAAATTCGGTTTGGATGTCGAGACTGATAACACATACACCTAGAGAGTATGAAAAACCTTACTACATAAGGAGGCTTTCTGGGGAGAGAAGGGCAGGCTCTCAAGCAGGTTCAAGAATGGCTTGAGAGAGCAGAAGAAGGAGACTGGCTTGGCTTTTATGGTGGTGAGGGGATGACGCTGGAGTGTTCCCACACACAGGTCTGGTTTTGCAAAGCCTGAACTTCCTCCTGGCCCACAGAAGAGAGAGTACCTGAGCTTTCTTATCCGATCTAGGGAAGCAGGGGAAGAGGCAGTGGTAGGGCTCTTTTATAGAATAATGTTGTGTAAATGCAAAGTGTTTAGCACAGTTTAGAATTCTCATAACCATTATAACCACACTTATATTGTTTTCAGTTAAACTACGTTTCACTAGATTAGTATTTCCCAAATTATGGTCCTTTAAATATTATTTAAGGTGGCTTAGAATTATCTTGGTTCATCACAGAGAAACTGTGTAGAAAGAGAAAAGACTGCTAGCATCAGGAGTTCTGACACACTGGTCACAAAAGAGCAGACTTCATTGTACTATCTGCTGAATTATGAGGGGTTTCTAACATGTTTCCCATCCTGGGTGACTACTGTAGCACCCAAAGACTGTAATAATAATTACCGAAACTAACATTTATTGACTACTTACTCTATGTAGGAATTATGCTAAATACCCATATACATATTTAATCCTCATCACAACCCTATTGAGATAAGTGGCAAAAGAGTGGTTTCTGTGATTTCTGCCAGGACATCTCCATTCCAATTGCAGAAGCAGAAAAGAGCATATAGGAGGGCACATGGGAATATTTATGGGCCAGGCTCAAAAGGGGTATGCATTACTCCTGCTCACATTTCCTTGGGAAAAACTCACATAGCCACATCTAACTACAAGAGAAAATGAGAAATGTAGTCTACCTGGTAGAAGAGGAGAACTTAAATGTTGGAGATAAGCTAGCAATCTCTGTCTCCACCATCTTGTTCTTCACTCTCCCCAGTATTTACAGTAGAGCCTGGCACATAGTAGGTGGCCATGAATATTTCTGTTGAATGAATGGGTTTCAACATTTTTGGTCAGTTATGGGGATCAAAAGCATATAGAACTTGGTTAAGCAATGGTTTCCGAGATATGACACAAAAAGCACAAGCAAGAAAGAAAGAGTAAATTGGACTATATCAAAATTTTAAAATGTTTTCTTCTGCAAAAAAATACCATGAAGAAAGCAAAAAGGCACACCAAAGAGAGATCCTGGCAAATCATATATTTAATAAAAGTGTAGTATCCAGAATACAGAAAGAACTCTTACAACTCAACAACAAAAATACAAACAACCCAACTGAAAATCAGGTAAAGGACTTAAATAGACATTGTGCTAATGAAGATATACAAATAGCCAACAAACATATGAAAATATGCTCAATACCATTAGTCGTTAGGGAAATGCAAATCAAAACCACGATGAGATGCCACTTCAAACCCACTAGGAAGGCTATAACTTTTTTAAAAAGAAAATAACAAGCATTGACAAGGATGTAGAGAAAGTGAAACACTCATACACGTCTGGTGGGAACATAAAATGATACAGGTTCTGTGGAAAACATTTTGGCAGTTACTCAACAAGTTAAACATACACTTGCCATATTACCCAGTAACTCTACTCCTAGGTATATAATGAAAATAGTTGAAAAGGAGGGAACAACAGCAACAACAACAACAAAAAAAAACAGGTGAATTGAGCAACACAAAAGCAAAGGGCAGATAATGTTTCAAGAAGTAAAAAATGGACAACTTTATTAAATACTTTTACAGGTAATATAGGGACAGACAAATTACGGTTGAACTTGTTAGTAGAGAGGTCATTGGTACATTTGATAAGAAGGAAATTGAAAGAGTGGAAAATATTTTAATATAAACCTGGATGTGTATTAAGGAGAAAATTTGAGATCAGAAAGTGAGGGGCGGATAGACAATTTCTTTTGCGAGTTTTGGTGCTAAGGGGAGGAGAAATATGGGACTATAGCTGGAGGGGGATTTGGTATTAAGAGAGTGTATTTTTAAGAGGGTAGATTCTAGAATGCATCTAGCCAATATAAATGACTGAATGAACCTGACGACATAAAAATCCAAAGGGATAATTGCAGAAGAAAAAATATTGAGAAAGCAAGAGGGGTATTCAGAGCACTAGTAGATGGGATCGGTAGCAAATGTGGAAATCTTGGCTTTCCATGAGAATGAGTAATATTTATAGATTCTACAGTGGAGAAGGAAACGATTATGGTATGATTACAAATGCAGGTAAGATGGTAGATTTGGTGGGGAAATATAAAAGAATTTTCTCTTGACTCTTCAGTTTTCTCAGTGAAGGATGAGATAAGGGCATAAAATAACAAGAGTGAGGGTAGGGTTTTGAGAAATTGAAGGGAAGATAAAGTATTGGATATTCATTTTGTGTAATGGAAATGGGTGTATAATATGGAAGGATTGATCATTTAAGATATGTGGTCAAGAATTTAAGGTGTGATCAGTTAGCTTTGTCTTGTAAATTTCTACAGCAACATCCATCACTTGTATATAGGAACAAAGCAGGTAGATAGCTAAATTTAACAAGGGTTGTGGTTTTGCCAGGGAAGTACTAGGGTGGGAAAGTGAGTAGGGAGATGAAGGTTGATGAAAGTAAGTGATACTGATGATAAATTGGTAAGCAATGAGGAAATGCGAAAAGAGAAATGTGGCTGATGCTGAAAAGTAGTAGAATTCACAGATTGGAGTTCAAAATTGAAGAATATTTAGAGTTGGGTGTGTGAAGGTGTGTATACCTGCACGTGAGGGAGGTATTTTGCTAGGAAGGATAATCAGTTGTAGCCCAAGAGATGTATGTTATAAAATCAGGATTTCAGAGTTGCTGTAATTTTTGAGAATGTCAATTTCTAGTGCATGAGCATTAGAGTGAGTGGCTTAAGTATGATGGAAGAAAAATACCATTGGAATTGAGGGCATGAAAGGTTTGCAAAGCCAAAAATGCTGGATGAATATCCACATAGATGACAGATGTTGAAGTTGCCAAGATGGTGGCAGTACTAAAAGTGGAGAAGAAGACTCAGGAAAGTGTCTAATGAATGAAGGTAAAGAAATAGATGGCGTAGCACATGATATTATCTAATAGCAAGAACTACAAATGAGCTCTGAATTTTGAAAGAGAAAGGAGCAGAAATGGTTTGAAAGTGACAGTGAGTCGACTCCTTGGGGTATGTGAGGAAAACTAACGTTTGCTCAAGAGGACTGCAGGGGAAGTGATTTCCTCAAGGCACAGCCATATTCCAGTCATAAAACAGAGATTAAGGGAACACGGAGAGAACAACTTGAAGCTACTGGGGAGTTTCTTAATGATAGACTATGAGTTACAGAGGGCAGGAAAGAAGCGCTCATGAAGTTGGGGAGAGGGTTGGGTCCAATTCCGTCAAGTGCAGAGCAATACGTGAATAAGGGTCTAGTTAATGATGGATAATCTGCAGGGTGGTGACTTAAGTAAAAGTGATAAGACAAGATGGACCTTGTGACTGCACGGCAGATTGGGAGGTGAGTAAAGCCCTCCAGACTACAGATTGCTTAATCTAGGCTGACCTAGAACTAAGAAGAATCCAGAAACACCACTGAAACCTGTTTCCTCTAAATATCATGTATCCTGTATGATGATCCAGCATTGCAAAGATAGACTAGTAAGGACATCTAAGAGGGTAGGCTTGAAAGGAAACTAGTGTGTTTGCTCAAGAGTGTGAGTGTGTATGAAAAATATCAACAGCAAATTCTAATGTCAGAGGGTTGCTACTATAGGCTTATGGAGCCATGCACTATTCTTGGACAACCCAAGGTGCCTGCACAGATGTGGCCCAGATGCAAGCACCAACACTTACTGGGCACCTGCAAAGCCAAAGCTGGGGAAGATGGAAGGCCAAGTGGAAGTGGTATTTTCCCAAGACAGGAATGTATTTACTTAGGCTTCCTAAATGGCAGGTGGACAAAAAATGGAAGAAAGGAAATTAAGCTTCTTTGTGCCTAACATCTCTCCTCAGGAGGAAGTACTTGGAGTTGTATTTCCTACGTAAATTCCCCTGCTAAAACTCCAGGGAGCTCATCAGTGGGCAGATGTTCCCACCTAAGTATGGTTACCAGCAAACATTTATTCAAAATCATGGCTGCATCTGGCTCACTTTAGAAGGGTTCTCTTTGTCATTGTCTTTTAAAAGAACAATTCCCCATGCTTATAAATCCAGACTCAGAACATCAATTCAACCAACCTCAGGAGCCCTGTGGCTACACCTTCCTGCTGGGAATCAGCATGGTCCCCAGACAATCAATTTCAGGAGTATTACCAAAGTGTTTTCATTTTCAGTGTTTATCCACTGGAATGTCTACGAGTGAAGAATAGACAGGGCAATACAATCCTAAGATTCAATTTCTTTCATCAAATACAAACTGTGTATATGAGCATCAAGGCAAGAGGATGGAGGACTTTAACTGAAATTCCAATAGATATCTAAGTGCAAATCCTGGAACCATCCCATGCTAGCATTGTGAGTTAGGATAGGTACTTAACCACTCTGAGCCTGTTTTCTGATCTCTAAAAAAAAAATAGAAGGATAATATCTCATACAGCTTTTGCAAAGATCAACTCAAATAATTCATGTACAGAATATAGCACAACAACCTACAGAATGGGAGAAAATATTTGTAAATCGTGTATCAGATAAGGGATTTTTATTCAGAATATATAAAGAACTCTTACATGCCTGTGATAAGAAGGTAAATAACCCAACTTTTAAAATGGGCAGAAGATCTAAATAGACATTTCTGCAAGGAAGATATACAAATGGCCAGCAAGCACATTAGAGACGCTTGACATCATTATTCATCAGGAAAACACAAATGAAAAACACAGAAAGATACCCTTTCATACCCATGCGGATGCCTAGAATCCAAAAGTCAGATAATCATAACTGTTGGTGGGGATTTAGAGAAATCAGAACCATCATACACTGTTAGTGAGAATGTAAAATGGTATACCTGCTTTGGAAAAGTTTGGTAGTTTCTCAGAGGGTGAAACAGTGTTACTGTATGACCCACTTGTAGGTATATTCCCAAGATAAATGCAAATATATGTCCATACAAAAACTTGTACATAAATATTCATAGCAGCAATATTCATAATACCCAAAGATGGAAACAACCCAAATGCCCATCAACTGACCAGTGGACAAACAAAATGTGGCAAATCCATACAACAGAATACTATTCAGACATCAAAAGGAATGAAGAACTAATATATGCTACAATATGGCTGAACCTTAAAAACATTATGCTAAGTGAAAGAAGTCAGTCACAAAAGAACACATATTATGTGATTCTATTCATATGAAATGCTCAGAACAGGCAAATCTATAGATACAAAATAGATCAATAGTTGCTTAAGGCTGAGGCAGAAGTTGTTGGGACCATAGGGTATACACAGCTACAAGATACGAGGGTTTCATTTTGAGGTGTTGAAAACGTTCTAAAATAGACTGGAGGGAACTTCAAGACGTCGGAAGAGTAAGACGTGGAGATCACCATCCTCCCCACAGAAGCATCAGAAATACATCTACACGTGGAACTGCTCCTGTAGAACACCCACTGAACGCTGGCAGAAGACCTCAGACCCCCCAAAAGGCAAGAAACTCCCCACGTAGCTGGGTAGGGCAAAAGAAAAAAAGAAAAAGCAGAGACAAAAGAATAGGAACGGGACCTGCACCAGTGGGAGGGAGCCTGAAGGAGGAAAGCTTTCCACACACTAGAAGCCCCTTCACTGGCGGAGACTACAGGTGGCGGACGGGGGCAGCTTCGGAGCCACGGAGGAGAGCGCAGCAACAGGGGTGCGGAGGGCAAAGCGGAGAGATTCCCGCATGGAGGATCGGTGCCGACCAGTACTCACCAGCCCGAGAGGCTTTTCTGCTCACCTGACGGGACGGGTGGGGGCTGGGAGCTGAGGCTTGGGCTTCGGTCTGAGCGCAGGGAGAGGCCTGGCAGTGTGAACACAGCCTGAAGGGGTTAGTACGCCACGTCTAGCCAGGAGGGAATCCAGGAAAAGTCTGGAGCTGCCGCAAAGGCAAGAGACTTTTTCTTCCCTCTGTGTTTCCTGGTGCACGAGGAGAGGGGATTCAGAGCGCCGCCTAAAGGAGCTCCAGAGACGGGCGCGAGGCGCGGCTAGGAGCGCAGACCCCAGAGATGGGCATGAGATGCTAAGGCTGCTGCTGCCGCCACCAAGAAGCCTGTGTGCGAGCACAGGTCACTATCCACACCTCCCTTCAGGGAGCCTGTGCAGCCCGCCACTGCCAGTGTCCCGTGATCCAGGGACGACTTCCCCGGGAGAACGCACGGCGTGCCTCGGGCTGGTGCAACGTCACGCCGGCCTCTGTCACTGCAGGCTCACCCTGCCTCCGTACCCCTCCCTCCCCCCGGCCTGAGTGAGCCAGAGCCCCCAAAGCAGCGGCTCCTATAACCCCGTCCTTTCTGAGCGAAGAACAGACGCTCTCAGGAGACCTACACGCAGAGGCGTGGTCAAATCCAAAGCTGAACCCCGGGAGCTGTGCGAACAAAGAAGAGAAAGGGAAATCTCGCCCAGCAGCCTTAGGAGCAGCGGATTAAATCTCCACAATCAACTTGATGTACCCTACATCGGTGGAACACCTGAATAGACAACGAATCATCCCAAATGGAGGAGGTGGACTTTGGGAGCAACGCTATTTATATATTTTTTCCCTTTTTCTCTTTTTGTGAGTGTGTATGCATATGTTTCTGTGTGTGATTTTGTCTGTATAGTTTGGCACTTACCATTTGTCCTAGGGTTCTGTCTGTCCGTTTTTTGTTTTTTTTTTTAGTATAGTTTTCAGCGCTTGTTATCATTGGTGAATGTGTTTCTTCGTCTGGTTTTTTTCTACTTTCTCGTCTTTTTTAATTACTTAAAAAATTTTAATAATAAATTTTTGTTCTTTATTTTAATAACTCTTAAATAATTTAATTTAATTTAATTTTACATTTTTCTTTCTTTCTTTCTTTCTTTCTTTCTTTCTTTCTTTCTTTCTTTCTTTCTTTCTTTATTTCTTTCTTTCTTTCTCCCTTTTACTGTGAGCCGTGTGCTTGACAGACTCTTGGTGCTCCAGCCAAGCGTCAGGGCTGTTCCTCTGATGTGTCAGAGGCAAGTTCAGGATATTGGTCCACCACAGACCTCCCAGCTCCACGTAATATCAAACGGTGAAAATCTCCCAGAGATCTCCATCTCAACACCAAGACCAAGCTCCACTAAATGACAAGCAAGCTACGGTGCTGGATACCTTATGCCAAACAACAACCAAGAAAGGAACACAACTCCACCCTTTAGCAGAGAGGCTGCCTAAAATCATAGTAAGGTCACAGACACCCCAAAACACAACACCAGACATGGACCTGCCTACCAATAAGAAAACATCCAGCCTCATTGACCAGAACACAGGCACTAGTCCCCTCCACCAGGAAGCCTACACAACCCACTGAACCAACCTTAGCCACTGGGGACAGACAGCAAAAACAACGGGAACTACGAACCTGCAGCCTGTGAAAAGGAGACCCCAAACACAGTAAGATAAGCAAAATGGAAAGACAGAAAATCACACAGCAGATGAAGGAGCAAGGTAAAAACGCACCAGACCTAACAAATGAAGAGGAAATAGGCAGTCTACCTGAAAAAGAATTCAGAATAATGATAGTAAAGATGATCCAAAATCTTGGAAATAGAATGGAGAAAATACAAGAAAAGTTTCACAAGGACCTAGGAGAACTGAAGAGCAAACAAACAATCATGAACAACACAATAAATGAAATTACACATTCTCTAGAAGGGATCAATAGCAGAATAAATGAGGCAGAAGAACGGATAAGTGACCTGGAAGATAAAATAGTGGGAATAACTACTGGAGAGCAGAATAAAGAAAAAAGAATGAAAAGAATTGAGGACAGTCTCAGAGACCTCTGGGACACGATTAAACGTACCAACATTCAAATTATAGGGGTTCCCAAAGAAAAAGAGAAAAAGAAAGGGACTGAGAAAATATTTGAAGAGATTATAGTTGAAAACTTCCCTAATATGGGAAAGGGAATAGTTAATCAAGTCCAGGAAGCACAGAGAGTCCCATACAGGATAAATCCAAGGAGAAACACGCCAAGACACATAGTAGTCAAACTATCAAAAAGTAAATACAAAGAAAAAATATTAAAAGCAGCAAGGGAAAAACAACAAATAACATAGAAGGGAATCCCCATAAGGTTAACAACTGATCTTTGAGCAGAAATTCTGCAAACCAGAAGGGAGGGGCAGGACATATTTAACGTGATGAAAGGGAAAAACCTACAACCAAGATTACTCTACCCAGCAAGGATCTCATTCAGATTTGACAGAGAAATTAAAACCTTTACAGACAAGCAAAAGCTAAGAGAATTCAGCAGAACCAAACCAGCTTTACAGCAAAAGCTAAAGCAACTTCTCCAGGCAGGAAACACAAGAGAAGGAAAAGACTTACAATAACAAATGCAAAACAATTAAGAAAATGTTAATAGGAGCATACATATCGATAATTACCTTAAATGTAAATGGATTAAATGCTCCCACCAAAAGACACAGACAGGCTGAATGGATACAAAAACAAGACCCGTATATATGCTGTCAACAAGAGACCCACTTCAGACCTAGGGAAACATACAGACTGAAAGTGAGGGGATGGAAAAAGATATTCCATGCAAATGAAAATCAAAAGAAAGCTGGAGTAGCAATTCTCATATCAGACAAAATAGACTTTAAAATAATGACTTACAAGGGACAAAGCAGGACACTACATAATGATCAAGGGATCGATCCAAGAAGAAGATATAACACTTGTAAATATTTATGCACCCAACATAGGAGCACCTCAATACATAAGACAAATACTAACAGCCATAAAAGGGGAAATCGACAGTAACACAATCATAGTAGGAGACTTTAACACCCCACTTTCAACAATGGACAGATCATCCAAAATGAAAAATAATAAGGAAACACAAGCTTTAAATGATACATTAAACAAGATGGACTTAATTGATATTTATAGGACGTTCCATCCAAAAACGTCCAGAGATAAACCCATGTACACATGGTCACCTTATCTTGATAAAGGAGGCTAGAGTATACAATGGAGGAAAGACAGCCTCTTCAATAAGTGGTGCTGGGAAAACTGGAGAGCTACATGGAAAAGAATGAAATTAGAACACTCCCTAATGCCATACACAAAAATAAACTCAAAATGGATTAAAGACCTTAATGTAAGGACAGACACACTAAAACTCTTAGAGGAAATAAAAGAAGAACACTCTTTTGAGATAAATCACAGTAAGATCTTGTTTGACCCACCTCCTAAAGAAATGGAAACAAAACTAAAAATACACAAATGGGACTGAGTGAAACTTAAAAGCTTTTGCACAGCAAAGGAAACCATAAACAAGATGAAAAGACAACCCTCAGAATGGGAGAAAATATTTGCAAACGAAGCAACTGACAAAGGATTAGTCTCCAAAATGTACAAGCAGCTCATGCAGCTCAATATCAAAAAAACAAACCACCCAATCCAAAAATGGGCAGAAGACCTAAATAGACATTTTTCCAAAGAAGATACACAGATTGCCAACAAACACATGAAAGAATGCTCAACGTCATTAATCATTAGAGAAATGCAAATCAAAACTACAATGCGGTATCATCTCACACCGGTCAGAATGGCCATCATCAAAAAATCTACAAACAATAAATGGACAACCTGGAAGAAATGGACAAATTCTTAGAGAAGGTGTGGAGAAAAGGGAACCCTCATACACTGTTGGTGGGAATGTAAATTGATACATTCACTAAGGAGAACAGTATGGAGGTTCCCTAAAAAACTAAAAATAGAACTACCATATGACCCAGCAATCCCACTATGGGGCATATATCCTGAGAAAACCATAATTCCAAAAGAGTCATGTACCACAATGTTCATTGCAGCTCTATTTACAATAGCCAGGACTTGGAAGGAACCTAAGTGTCCATCAACAGATGAATGGATAAAGAAGATGTGGCACATGTATACAATGGACTATTACTCCACTATAAAAAGGAAGGAAACTGAGTTATTTGTAGTGAGGTGGATGGACCCAGAGTCTGTCATACAGAGTGAAGTAAGTCAGAAAGAGAAAAACAAATACCGTATGCTAACACATATATATGGAATCTTTAAAAAAAAATGGTCATGAGGAACCTAGGGGCAAGACGGGAAAAAAGACGCAGACCTGGGCTTCCCTGGTGGCATACTGGTTGAGAATCCGCCTGCCGATGCAGGGGACACGGGTTCGTGCCCCGGTTTGGGAGGATCACACATGCCGCGGAGCGGCTGGGCCCGTGAGCCATGGCCACTGAGCCTGCGCGTCCAGAACCTGTGCTCCACAACGGGAGAGGCCACAAGAGTGAGAGGCCCGCGTACCGAAAAAAAAAAAAAAAAGTCGCAGACCTACTAGAGAATGGACTTGAGGACACGGGAAGGGGGAAGGGTAAGCTGGGACAAAGTGAGAGAGTGGCATGGACATATATACACTACCAAATGTAAAACAGATAGCTAGTGGGAAGCAGCCACATAGAACAGGGAGATCAGCTCAGTGCTTTTTGAGCACCTAGAGGGGTGGGATAGGGAGGGTGGGAGGGAGGGAGGCACAAGAGGGAGGGGATATGGGTATATACGTATATGTATAGCTGATTCACTTTGTTATAGTGCAGAAACTAATACACCATTGAAAAGCAATCATACTCCAGTAAAGATGTTAAAAAAAAAAGTGTGTTTGTTCAAAATAAATAAATAAATAACTTTCCTAACTGCTTAGGAAAGTTATTTCGCCTTCCTATGAAATGAAAAATGATCTATAAGGGCACTTAGTATTGACTATAAATTCCAGTTCTGACAGTGATGGTATCTGGCGCATGAGGGGCACCCAAGTTAGGGAGCTTTTGGTTAATTTCCCTGGGCCATATTGAGCAAAGTGTTCTCTCAAATACTCTCTGGAAATTCGGAGCCTCAAATATGTTTGCCACCTTCCCCCAAGTCATCATATTTATTAACATCCTTGTCTTATTTTTCTAGAAGCAGGAGTTTCTAGCAGATCTTTTCCCTTTGTGAAAGGATGTATTTCTGTGTGAGGTGGATCTAGGCCGCCTTAGTCTGTCCTCTAATGTTCACCTCGGTAGCACTTTACCTGGTTGATAATATCTTTGAGGCCAACTTCCTGTAATGTTTTTCTTTTTCTTTTCTTTTTTTTACCTTAGGAGCACTGTATAATAAAAACTCCATTAAAGATGCAAAACCAAAGTGAGCCATGAAGCAAGACACGATGGGGCCTATCAGCATTCCTAAGCGTGTTCAAGGCGAAAGCATTTCAGAGGGAGTTAAACAACAGTCATTATAGCTATCTTTGTTGACCTCTGAATCTATATGCCAGTCACTGTGTTTGACATACATTAATTCTCATAAAACTTCTGTCATGTTGACATTATTATCTCCCTTTTACAAATGGGGAAAGAGGTTCACATAAATTAAATGACTTTCTCAGGGCAACAGCTAGTAAGTTTCAGGGCTGGATTTGTATCCAAAATAAAGTGGGCTTTGTTTGGTAATTTGACTCTATTTTCTTCTTAGTAGTACGGCATACATTTATTATTTATATGTATTAAAAAGGATAAAATAAGTTTGGACTCTTCTCTCACACAAAATGAAGTTCTGTATGATCTAAAGATAAAAATGTTGAAGTAAAATATATATATTATGGAAAACGTAGGCATAATCTAGGAGTCAAGAAAAATTTCTGTGCAAGCTGGAAAACCTAGACACTCTAGAGAAATGACTGACATATTTGAGTGCTTAAAACTTAAAATGTAATCATATGGCAAACGTAAAGGTAAATAAAACCAGAAGACAAATAATACAGGAACATATATTTGTAAGACACATGACAGATAAAGGGTTCAATATCCAACATATAAAAAATTTCCCACACATTAATAAGAAAAGACAAACACCCTAATTGAAAGTGGTTAAAAAGGGTAAAAAGGGCTGTTCAAGGAGGCAGAAAACCCCCTTGCCAATAAACAAGTGAAATTACTCAACTTTACTAGCAATCAGGCGTATTGAAATTAAATTAACAAGGAAATATCACTTTAAAACCATTAAACATGTTATCACACATTGCTGGAGTTTTGTGGAGGTTAATATGTTATCTCATACATTTGCCGAGGGTAATGTGCAGTATATTAAAGCCATTTGGAAGTCAATCTGGCAACCCCTATTAAAATTAAGAATTTACATAAACTTTAACTTAGCAATTCCATTTCCGGGGCCTTCTTCCATAGAAGATAAAAGCACGGGTATATAACAGTGAATATGAACAAAATAAATTTTACGTATATATTCAGATTAATTGCAACGTTTTTTCTAGTAGCCAAAAAACTGGAATCAACTTGAATGTCCTCAATAGAGGAATGGTTTAATAAGTTGTCTTTCACTCAAACCATTGCATTTTACATAACTAGTTTAAAAAGTGTGTTAAGTCTATACCAGACGATGTGGAAAACATTTCTCTGAAATGTTTCTAAGTGAGAAAAACTACGTGCAGTAACGAGTAAAATAGTGCCCCTATATGTTTTTATGCATACATATGTATGTTACCTTATTTATGAACATAGACAAAGATATGCAAAGATTCACACCAGGCTTTTAACACTGCTTATCCAGTGGAGGAGTGGCTAATGAAGTGTAGAAATCCTATAGATGTACAGGCTTTCTCAATATTTATGTATATGTATGTATATATATATATATAATTCTCAACATTTATATATAATTGCTTTATGTAAATGCACATGTAAATTACATATGTGTAAAGCCATGTACAAAGAGATAGTTGCTGAAAGTGTGCATATCATAGAGAGTGTTTTGAGTTTTTAGTGTTTAGGGTTCTTTTTTTTTAACTTTCTTTCTTGTACTTTGAGTTTTTCAAAATAAAAATTTTACATGATTTTAAGTTTAACATTTTCTAAAGCAAACATTATAGAGCAGGTTAAGGAAATGATCCAGTATCTACAGAATGATTTGATTGTTTAGTCCTCCAGCAGTTCATCAAACTACATTGAGCAGCAACCGTGACATTGTGTCAGGTGTGTTAAAGTGGTTGGGATTACAGAGATGAATGAAATATGCTCCTTCTTGTTGTATATTACAACAAGACAAACATATAAATGAACTATTCTAATACAATATGGCTATTGCTTTAATATAAGAATTTGTAGGACCATAGGGGCAATGAACTCTGCAGGCATTGGTGGTAGAGAGGCTTCAGAGGGAAAGAACCATTTGAGCTTAGCCTTAAAGACTGAGGACGCTTTCATCACTCACCAGCCTTAGGTGGGGAAGGGAAAGCAATCCCTTCAAAGAGGAAGGAATCAACATCTAGTCCTATTTCATTCATCAAGAATGTGGAGGAGGAAGTAAACAGTTTATTATTTATAGTCTCAAATGATGGTAATGTGTGGAAGATGGGCAAATGGAACAAGAGACTTTGGAAGAGTCCTGATCAGGAACTAATAAAATGAGAACCTGCTTTGAAACATGCAAGCAGGTTTTTCTGAGGGAAGAAGAACTCTAAGCTGCGTTTAATGAAAGGAAGCAACTGTCAAAGCAATCTGACTAAGTTCAGTACATTAGGTTTGCAGTTGGGGAAGAAATATGGGTTGCTGTTCATTTAGGACCTGTGGAAGAGGTTGGAGAAAAGGGGATAGGTATTCAAGCAATGATTCATTAGGTAGAAAGAAGAGAATGTTAGAAATCAGACACTACTGCCACTTACTGAATAAATTCATCATAAGCCATATACAGACACATTATAAAGTATCTAAAGGAACCAGAATGCTTGACCATTGAGGTAAGGTGCCCCAAAATACTGTGTCTTCAAGGAAAACACAAGGGTTCAGTACTCATGGGTTAGCAGCAGTTAACATAAGACACACTAGCTTTTGGGGAGTGGGGGAGAAAGAAGCAAGGATTATGCATGTATGTATTTATATCATAGATGATAACAACAGAAGCCATTTAATCAAATGCTTATTATTGGCCTAATATAATGTCAGGTGTTTTACATAAATTACCTCATTTAATCCCAGCATGGCTCTAAGATCTAGATACATGTTACTATCATTCCCTTTTTACAGATGAGGAATCTAAGTCTTACAGGAGTTAAAAAACGTACTCAAGGTCAAATAGCTTTTAGGTGGTGAAGCTGTAAATTGAGATCGGAGTTTAAATCCTATGCTCCCAACTGCTCAACTAGACACTAAGTTATATTCCCCCTGCTAAACCCTAGTCCCAGCCATCATCATATCACACCTGTATTGTCCCAGCAGCCTGTCACCCCTCTGGTCCTACACAGTTCACAACATCCAGTGAACTTTCTAAAACATACATCAGACGACATCACTTTCCTTTATCAAACCATCCAGTGGCCCTCCACTGCACGTAAGATAAAATCCAAGTTCTTACCCTGCAACTCCCTATGTGACCACTTCTCTGCCAGCCTCTCCAGTCTCGGTCATCAATCTCCGCTCTGCCCCTCTCTGACTGCACTCCAGTCACTCACCCTTCTGCTCTTCCTCAACGCACTGTTCTCGTTCTGGCCTCACGGCATTGCTACTTGCTAGTCTACCTAAAATGCTCTTCTTCAAAGTCTTCACACAGCTGACTCGACCTCATTATTCAGATCTTGATTCAAATATCAGCTCCTTAGAGAAGGTTCCCCACACCAACAACAAGAACGACCCCTTTGCCCATGAAAACAGAAGTTACTTGAGGACAGGAACTACTGATTTCATGTTCTTCACTCTAATTCCAGAACCAAGAGTAATATCTGACACCTACTAAGCACTCAGGATATATTTGTTTCCTGAAATACTGGTATCTTTTTTAAAGTGTCATACTCATATGCCTATGAGTATATCTACATATATATATATATATTTATGGATATGTGAGCTTGTTGTCTCCTCTCAGAAGTGGAATGTACATCCCTCACCCAAAATTTGGTTTGAATGTCAAGACTAATGATGCCACACATATACCAAGAAGGTATGAAAAGGATTATTAATCACATAATGAGTTATGCATCAAAATTGCAGTTAGGCCAAAAAAAGAAAAAAGAAAAAACTGGTAACTGTGAAGTGATGGGTAATTAGATGGTTGTGATTCTTTCATTCTATAGATATAGGAATAGATATAGAAATAATCGAAACATCAAGTTCTACACCTTAAGTATATACAATTTTTATTTATCCATTATACCTCAATAAAACTGAAAAAATGGGATCAGTCTCAATGACAACTTACCCATGGTGTTTGTCTGATAACTAAAACATTGCGTGGTTTATTTAATTTAATTTGGACTTGTTTATGTAAGCCATTATGGCACCTGCAGCATGAGACCAATAAGAAAGTTGAACGTTCCATTGAATATCTAGTACTATCAAGAGCTAGTACTATATATTCTGAGAAGTGAAATGAGTGCCTTAGTCTCTCTATCAATGTGCAGAACTTCAAAGAAGGTAAAGAGTGCTATGGTGAGACACTGTATTGTGGCTTTAATATGTGCAGGAGATGTGTGACCTTGATTTATATTTTGGGTATCCGTGAGGCAAGAGATTCTATGAGTTCTTTACCCCAAATGAGGCAACCTTGGAGAAGGAATTGTTTTCATTGGCCAGAACAGATGGTCAGACCGCTGGCAGTGGCCCAAAGATCTATAAAAATGTGAAGATGAGGCCAATTGTTGGCTAAGACATGGCCAAGTGCTAAGATAACTGGCTAAAGTTTGGCCAACCTAGCTGATCCTGTGTCCTGTCTTTTATCAGGAACATTCTGATTAAGAGATGAAAAGCAGCAAGAGTCAAGCAAGCTCCATCAAGTGTGACAGTGGCAATGCCATTGGTTAAGTGAATGAACCCCCTTTGGTATTCACTGTGTTGAGCCTAAGGGGCTCCCCAGGTATCCAAGTGTTCTAAGAGATGACCTCCTCTAGCACTGTGGCATCCGGCAAGGGACCCAGCACAGGGGACGTTACCCTCTCCTGAAAGTAGGGTATGCAGAGAGCCCAGGTTCAGCTCCATCCTGTAGCAAGGAGGCCTCACTAGCTGTGCTGGGCTTGCAGGGTGCTGTTTCCATGATCAAAGGCCTAACGGGCAGCTGTATACTGAGGGTCACAGGTTCAGGACCTGAGATAGTCTATATTTCCAGGAAAGTCCAGTATGTACCCACCAATTGCTACACTAATGGCATACAGCATTGGGCCAAGGAAGGTAGTTCCTTGTATCAGAAGCCCATGCAACTAACGGCCATCACTGATGGTAGAGGGACTCCAAGATATATGAGAGAAGGTTGCTAAAGCTCCCACAGTGAAGGAATCCCGGAGGGCCGTAACAGGAATGCCTGTTCTTTGGCCATTCAGGCAGATTCTAGTATCTTTTTACAGGGGGTCTCATTCAAGTTGGGCGTATTTGCAAGTTACAGAACAAAAAAAAAAGCTTTGTAAATGAGGAGTGTTGCCTCCAGAATCTAAACATGTCGAAAACATGTTGGGCTTGTTTTAACAATGTGGGTCCTAAGAAGACTAAAAGCTGTTTCTTGACACTGTCAGGACTGGAGCAGCCCTCAACTTACTAAATAATTTTCAGGAGCTTAACTGAAGTGGTGGGGCCCTGTACTATGTGTCTCATGTGAATCTCCTCAAAGGAGGATGTCATTAGTGTGATGTCATAACTGTGTACCCGAAAAAAGTTAGAGCTGGTTAAAATATTGCCTGTGAAGACTATGTGAGATGGCAGGCGTGGAGACTGAGCCCATTGAGTACCCAGGTGAAGGTGTATTGTGTCCCTTTAAAGGTGAAGGTTAACTGCAGCTGAGAGGTTGTTGAACTAGGCACTGAATAGAACATGCTAGCCAAATACTTTGCTCTAACTGCAAAGTATTTACTAGTTACTTATTTATTATTGGGTGGAATCAGTCATTTCAATAGGTGGGGCCATGACGCCAAGGGTACGAATTCACACTGAGGCACCGGTCCTGTTTTCCCGGGTTTAAGAACAAGTAAAACTTGGCTGTTAAATGCAGCAGAAGTGGGGATAACCACACCTTCTCTAAATAGGTCTTATATAATGGGTTTCAATCTGTGAAAACCGTGCTTTCATTTAGATTGAACCTTTTCTTAAACATTGAGGTGAAAGGTATTATTTTAACTAGGGGGAAAGGTCCATGGGGTCCCATAGTTTTCAAGCTGATTATAAGGGCCAGAGACTTAACTTGATTACTTATTGGGTCAGGTTCTCCACGTGCACTAGAGGATATTTTAGGGTAATGGATGTCTTGGCTATGGAAAAGTTAGGCACGGAAATAATTTGGATGGTTCAGGTTAGGCATATCTGTTTCTATTTTATGTTCACCTACTCCCTGGCTGGGAGTGGATGAACATAAAGTGTGGCCAGATGTGGGCCAGAAGGGGAAGGGGAATTAATGAGGCTTCAAAACTGTCCATTGTCAAACATCAAAAGTGGAATCAGATTATGACACACACTGCCACCACCCATACAGCACCCCTCTCCCCATCTGGGACCTCCCAAACACACACGGAAACACCAAGTCCATTTCCTCCTCAGCAGCAGGATAAAGTGTTCAGGAAGAAATCTGTCTTCAGAGCTCAGTCCTCACCCAGTCCTTATTCCCGGTGTCTGGCTAACTATGGACTGGCTGGTCTGGGCCCCAAACTGGCAGGATACTACCTCCCTCCCTTCTCACACGCCTGCCCCTTCCTGCCTTCCTTCAGTCCCCATCACCGAAGAACAGACAGAGATACACACACATCTTTCTACAACAGCTTGTACATCAATAGCTGAGGGCTTTTTTATTTGGTCTCTACACAGGTGACCATGTCTCCAGTGCTTTCTCTGGAGAGACAACAGAGACAGCAAGGTCTCAGTCACCTGATAGACCCAGGGCAGCACTTTATGAACTGCTGGAAGAGCCCTCTGGGACGTTTTCATCCTCCTCTGGCTCTTTAGTCATTGTTGTACTCCGCCAGTAATAGAATGCTAGCATCTTTGACTTCTTCTGTGTAGAACCTCTTCCCGAATTCTGACGACGGACTGATTTTGTTAACTCGACCACCTCCTGAAACTGGTCGGAAAACAAAGTGATACAGAAAGATATTGATTTGGGGAAAGAGGATGGGAAGGAGAACTTTTAGAGAATGGGTGTGGATTGAGAAGGGGTTTGTGCCAGGGAAGGGCTGGGTAAGTCTTGGGTGGGGGATGAAGAGGAGGCACGTGAGTCGGGTAATCTGACCTCTTCCATCTTATAGCCCTGGAGTGGAGAATTCACCCTCTCCCTTCTGCGTTGGCCCCCCGGTGTTTGTTGCTCTGACCTCTCGGTGTTTGTCCGTGCATCACGGTTAGGCTCCTGGGGGACTGTACTTTCCTCTGCCATGTCAGTAGCAACAGTGTGCTCTACTCCAAGGCTCCTGGCCTCTCTATATATACCCTGCCAGGACAATGAAGAGCCACACCCATCAGCTTTGATTGGTCAGCCAATGGTAGCGCTGGGGTGGCTGTGACATCACAAAGCACTACCCTTGAAGATACGTGGGGGGAGGGGAGGGGTGCAGAGGAGTCTACGTGCTCTGGTTAGAGAAAGGGAGTGCTTCCTCAACACCCAGTAAAGAGCCTTCCCAAATTGACCTTCCACTCTTCCTCATCTTCTCTGGTTCAATCCTTGTGGTGCACATGTTAGGGAGAAGGTGTTCCCTCCAAACCATTCCACATGGCCACCCCCATTCAGTGTTAAATTCTGTTGTCTCCCAGATCTCATCACCTGGTATTGTGTGGTTTTTAAAAACTTTTTATTTTAGAACAGTTTTATGTTTACAGAGTAATTGTGAAGATCATATTCATACACTCCACAACAAATTTCCCTTCTTAACATTGTACATTAGTATGGTACAATTGTTCAACTTAGTGAACCAACACTGAAACAGTATTATTAACTAAAGTCTGTACTTCATCAGAATTCCTTTTTTTTTAAATGTTGAGCCTTCTTTTAATTAATTTATTTTTATTTTTGGCTGTGTTGGGTCTTCGTTTCTGTGTGTGGGCTTTCCCTAGATGTGGCAAGCAGGGGCCACTCTTCATCGTGATGGGCGGGCCTCTCACTGTGAAGCCTCTCTTGTTGCGGAGCACAGGCTCCAGATGCGCAGGCTCAGCGGCTGTGGCTCACGGGCCTAGTTGCTCTGCGGCATATGGGATCTTCCCAGATCAGGGCTCGAACCCGTGTCCCCTGCATCATCAGGCAGATTCTCAACCTCTGTGCCACCGTGGAAGCCCCAGATTGCCTTATTTTTTACCTAATATTCTTCTTCTGTCCCAGGATCCCAACCAAGATTCTACATTCAATTTAGTCATTCCTTGTTATAACTTCTTAGGCTCCTCTTGGCTGTGACAGTTTTTTAGACTTCTTGTTCTTGAAGACTTTGACAGTTTGGGGTCTTGTGTTTTGTCTTTTACATTAGGTCTGCAGATGTTATTGCTCTTATAGGTAAAAGTTTTTATAAGTTTCTTCTTCCAGAGAACCTCAAGTCAAGTCAGAACCATCAGTGTTATGGACTTCCCCGTGGCAATGGTTGAACTAATCGCTTGGCTTTGTCACAGAGGTGACACAAATGTTTTTCTCTAGAGGTCTGAGGATCAGGATCATTTTTATTTATGACAGAGGCACAGGGGCAGCAGCAGAAGCATTTTGTAAGGTACTAGTGAGTCATTTACTTTTAGAAGTATGACCTCAGCATCCCACATAGTTAACGGCTCTTCCTCCACACGAGTGACCATCCAATGGACCTGTATATTGAACAGACTGTCAGTCTTTCTCCTGAGCTCTATATAGAAAGGGGGCCAACATGTGGTTGAGACACAACCAGTGTTCACAAGGTAAGAGTCATTTCTTTGAGGTTAGTATCAGTCGCACCTTAGTTTGGAATTGAAACACGTGATTCAACCTGGGAATCACAAATAAGTCCAGGTTGAGACACAGGATTCAGGACTGCTTTAAGGAAGGTCCCAATCCAAGAATCCTTTCACTATATGCCAAGTGGCTCAACTGACTTATGTTGGTCAAAGCTTTAGCAGACACTCAGTAGGACTAACAAATGCAGCACAAAGAAGCAAGTTCAAAGCACAAGCTAGCCAGCAGGCAGTAGCCCAAGTGTCTATTCACCAGCATAGAGCAGAGCCAGTTAGAAAGCCAAAGCAAGAGAAGAAAGACCCCCGGTGGTAAGGGATAGCACCTTGATGTCCTGCTCACAGGACCAGTTGTTGGAATCACACCACAGAGACAGGATGGACCCTTCAACCCAAATTCGGTTTGGATGTCGAGACTGATAACACATACACCTAGAGAGTATGAAAAACCTTACTACATAAGGAGGCTTTCTGGGGAGAGCAGGGCAGGCTCTCAAGCAGGTTCAAGAATGGCTTGAGAGAGCAGAAGAAGGAGACTGGCTTGGCTTTTATGGTGGTGAGGGGATGACGCTGGAGTGTTCCCACACACAGGTCAGGTTTTGCACAGCCTGAACTTCCTCCTGGCCCACAGAAGAGAGAGTACCTGAGCTTTCTTATCCGATCTAGGGAAGCAGGGGAAGAGGCAGTGGTAGGGCTCTTTTATAGAATAATGTTGTGTAAATGCAAGGTGTTTAGCACAGTTTAGAATTCTCATAACCATTATAACCACACTTATATTGTTTTCAGTTAAACTACGTTTCACTAGGTTAGTATTTCCCAAATTATGGTCCTTTAAATATTATTTAAGGTGGCTTAGAATTATCTTGGTTCATCACAGAGAAACTGTGTAGAAAGAGAAAAGACTGCTAGCCTCAGGAGGTCTGACACACTGGTCACAAAAGAGCAGACTTCATTGTACTATCTGCTGAATTATGAGGGGTTTCTAACATGTTTCCCATCCTGGGTGACTACTGTAGCACCCAAAGACTGTAATAATAAATACCGAAACTAACATTTATTGACTACTAACTCTATGTAGGAATTATGCTAAATACCCATATACATATTTAATCCTCATCACAACCCTATTGAGATAAGTGGCAAAAGAGTGGTTTCTGTCATTTCTGCCAGGACATCTCCATTCCAATTGCAGAAGCAGAAAAGAGCATATAGGAGGGCACATGGGAATATTTATGGGCCAGGCTCAAAAGGGGTATGCATTACTCCTGCTCACATTTCCTTGGGAAAAACTCACATAGCCACATCTAACTACAAGAGAAAATGAGAAATGTAGTCTACCTGGTAGAAGAGGAGAACTTAAATGTTGGAGATAAGCTAGCAATCTCTGTCTCCACGATCTTGTTCATCACTCTCCCCAGTATTTACAGTAGAGCCTGGCACATAGTAGGTGGCCATGAATATTTCTGTTGAATGAATGGGTTTCAACGTTTTTGGTCAGTTATGGGGATCAAAAGCATATAGAACTTGGTTAAGCAATGGTGTCCTAGATATGACACAAAAAGCACAAGCAACAAAGAAAGAGTAAATTGGACTATATCAAAATTTTAAAATGTTTTCTTCTGCAAAAAAATACCATGAAGAAAGCAAAAAGGCACACCAAAGAGAGATCCTGGCAAATCATATATTTAATAAAAGTGTAGTATCCAGAATACAGAAAGAACTCTTACAACTCAACAACAAAAATACAAACAACCCAACTGAAAATCAGGTAAAGGACTTAAATAGACATTGTGCTAATGAAGATATACAAATAGCCAACAAACATATGAAAATATGCTCAATACCATTAGTCGTTAGGGAAATGCAAATCAAAACCACGATGTGATGCCACTTCAAACCCACTAGGAAGGCTATAACTTTTTTAAAAAGAAAATAACAGGTATTGACAAGGATGTAGAGAAAGTGAAACACTCATACACGTCTGGTGGGAACATAAAATGATACAGGTTCTGTGGAAAACATTTTGGCAGTTACTCAACAAGTTAAACATAGACTTGCCATATTACCCAGTAACTCTACTCCTAGGTATATAATGAAAAGAGTTGAAAAGGAGGGAACAACAGCAACAACAACAACAACAAAAAAAAACAGGTGAATTGAGCAACACTAAAGCAAAGGGCAGATAATATTTCAAGAAGTAAAAAATGGTCAACTTTATTATATACTTTTACAGGTAATATAGGGACAGACAAATGACGATTGAACTTGTTAGTAGAGAGGTCATTGGTAAATTTGATAAGAAGGAAATTGAAAGAGTGGAAAATATTTTAATATAAACCTGGAGGTGTATTAAGGAGAAAATGTGAGATCAGAAAGTGAGGGGCGGATAGACAATTTCTTTTGCGAGTTTTGGTGCTAAGGGGAGGAGAAATATGGGACTATAGCTGGAGGGGGATTTGGTATTAAGAGAGTGTATTTTTAAGAGGGTAGATTCTAGAATGCATCTAGCCAATATAAATGACTGAATGAAACTGACGACATAAAAATCCAAAGGGATAATTTCAGAAGAAAAAATATTGAGAAAGCAAGAGGGGTATTCAGAGCACTAGTAGATGGGATCGGTAGCAAATGTGGAAATCATGGCTTTCCATGAGAATGAGTAATATTTAGAGATTCTACAGTGGAGAAGGAAACGATTATGGTATGATTACAAATGCAGTTAAGATGGTAGATTTGGTGGGGAAGATATAAAAGAATTTTCTCTTGACTCTTCAGTTTTCTCAGTGAAGGATGAGATAAGGGCATAAAATAACAAGAGTGAGGGTAGGGTTTTGAGAAATTGAGGGGAAGATAAAGTATTGGATATTCATTTTGTATAATGGAAATGGGTGTATAATATGGAAGGATTGATCATTTAAGATATGTGGTCAAGAATTTAAGGTGAGATCAGTTAGCTTTGTCTTGTAAAGTTCTACAGCAACATCCATCACTTGTATATAGGAACAAAGCAGGTAGATAGCTAAATTTAACAAGGGTTGTGGTTTTGCCAGGGAAGTACTAGGGTGGGAAAGTGAGTAGAGAGATGAAGGTTGATGAAAGTAAGTGATACTCATGATAAATTGGTAAGCAATGAGGAAATGCGAAAAGAGAAATGTGGCTGATGCTGAAAAGTAGTAGAATTCACAGATTGGAGTTCAAAATTGAAGAATTTTTAGAGTTGGGTGTGTGTAGGTGTGTATACCTGCACGTGAGGGAGGTATTTTGCTAGGAAGGATAATCAGTTGTAGCCCAAGTGATGTATGTTATAAAATCAGGATTTCAGAGTTGCTGTAATTTTTGAGAATGTCAATGTCTAGTGCATGAGCATTAGAGTGAGTGGCTTAAGTATGATGGAAGAAAAATACCATTGGAATTGAGGGCATGAAAGGTTTGCAAAGCCAAAAATGCTGGATGAATATCCACATAGATGACAGATGTTGAAGTTGCCAAGATGGTGGCAGTACTAAAAGTGGAGAAGAAGACTCAGGAAAGTGTCTAATGAATGAAGGTAAAGAAATAGATGGCGTAGCACATGATATTATCTAATAGCAAGAACTACAAATGAGCTCTGAATTTTGAAAGAGAAAGGAGCAGAAATGGTTTGAAAGTGACAGTGAGTCGACTCCTTGGGGTATGTGAGGAAAACTAACGTTTTCTCAAGAGGACTGCAGGGGAAGTGATTTCCTCAAGGCACAGCCATATTCCAGTCATAAAACAGAGATTAAGGGAACACGGAGAGAACAACTTGAAGCTACTGGGGAGTTTCTTAATGATAGACTATGAGTTACAGAGGGCAGGAAAGAAGCGCTCATGAAGTTGGGGAGAGGGTTGGGTCCAATTCCGTCAAGTGCAGAGCAATACGTGAATAAGGGTCTAGTTAATGATGGATAATCTGCAGGGTGGTGACTTAAGTAAAAGTGATAAGACAAGATGGACCTTGTGACTGCACGGCAGATTGGAAGGTGAGTAAAGCCCTCCAGACTACAGATTGCTTAATCTAGGCTGACCTAGAACTAAGAAGAATCCAGAAACACCACTGAAACCTGTTTCCTCTAAATATCATGTATCCTGTATGATGATCCAGCATTTCAAAGATAGACTAGTAAGGACATCTAAGAGGGTAGGCTTGAAAGGAAACTAGTGTGTTTGCTCAAGAGTGTGAGTGTGTATGAAAAATATCAACAGCAAATTCTAATGTCAGAGGGTTGCTACTATAGGCTTATGGAGCCATGCACTATTCTTGGACAACCCAAGGTGCCTGCACAGATGTGGCCCAGATGCAAGCACCAACACTTACTGGGCACCTGCAAAGCCAAAGCTGGGGAAGATGGAAGGCCAAGTGGAAGTGGTATTTTCCCAAGCCAGGAATGTATTTACTTAGGCTTCCTAAATGGCAGGTGGACAAAAAATGGAAGAAAGGAAATTAAGCTTCTTTTTGCCTAACATCTCTCCTCAGGAGGAAGTACTTGGAGTTGTATTTCCTACGTAAATTCACCTGCTAAAACTCCAGGGAGCTCATCAGTGGGCAGATGTTCCCACCTAAGTATTGTTACCAGCAAACATTTATTCAAAATCATGGCTGCATCTGGCTCACATTAGAAGGGTTCTCTTTGTCATTGTCTTTTAAAAGAACAATTCCCCATGCTTATAAATCCAGACTCAGAACATCAATTCAACCAACCTCAGGAGCCCTGTGGCTACACCTTCCTGCTGGGAATCAGCATGGTCCCCAGACAATCAATTTCAGGAGTATTACCAAAGTGTTTTCATTTTCAGTGTTTATCCACTGGAATGTCTACGAGTGAAGAATAGACAGGGCAATACAATCCTAAGATTCAATTTCTTTCATCAAATACAAACTGTGTATATGAGCATCAAGGCAAGAGGATGGAGGACTTTAACTGAAATTCCAATAGATATCTAAGTGCAAATCCTGGAACCATCCCATGCTAGCATTGTGAGTTAGGATAGGTACTTAACCACTCTGAGCCTGTTTTCTGATCTCTAAAAAAAAAATAGAAGGATAATATCTCATACAGCTGTTGCAAAGATCAACTCAAATAATTCATGTACAGAATATAGCACAACAACCTACAGAATGGGAGAAAATATTTGTAAATCGTGTATCTGATAAGGGATTTTTATTCAGAATATATAAAGAACTCTTACATGCCTGTGATAAGAAGGTAAATAACCCAACTTTTAAAATGGGCAGAAGATCTAAATAGACATTTCTGCAAGGAAGATATACAAATGGCCAGCAAGCACATTAGAGACGCTTGACATCATTATTCATCAGGACAACACAAATGAATACCACAGAAAGATACCATTTCATACCCATGCGGATGGCTAGAATCCAAAAGTCAGATAATCATAACTGTTGGTGGGGATTTAGAGAAATCAGAACCATCATACACTGTTAGTGAGAATGTAAAATGGTATACCTGCTTTGGAAAAGTTTGGTAGTTTCTCAGAGGGTGAAACAGTGTTACTGTATGACCCACTTGTAGGTATATTCCCAAGATAAATGCAAATATATGTCCATACAAAAACTTGTACATAAATATTCATAGCAGCAATATTCATAATACCCAAAGATGGAAACAACCCAAATGCCCAACAACTGACCAGTGGACAAACAAAATGTGGCAAATCCATACAACAGAATACTATTCAGACATCAAAAGGAATGAAGAACTAATATATGCTACAATATGGCTGAACCTTAAAAACATTATGCTAAGTGAAAGAAGTCAGTCACAAAAGACCACATATTATGTGATTCTATTCATATGAAATGCTCAGAACAGGCAAATCTATAGATACAAAATAGATCAATAATTGCTTAAGGCTGAGGCAGAAGTTGTTGGGAGCATACGGGATTCACAGCTACAAGATACGAGGGTTTCTTTTTGAGGTGTTGAAAACGTTCTAAAATAGACTGGAGGGAACTTCAAGACGTCGGAAGAGTAAGACGTGGAGATCACCTTCCTCCCCACAGAAGCATCAGAAATACATCTACACGTGGAACTGCTCCTATAGAACACCCACTGAACGCTGGCAGAAGACCTCAGACCTCCCAAAAGGCAAGAAACTCCCCACGTAGCTGGGTAGGGCAAAAGAAAAAAAGAAAAAGCAGAGACAAAAGAATAGGAACGGGACCTGCACCAGTGGGAGGAAGCCTAAAGGAGGAAAGGTTTCCACACACTAGAAGCCCCTTCACTGGCGGAGACAACAGGTGGCGGACGGGGGCAGCTTCGGAGCGATGGAGGAGAGCGCAGCAACAGGGGTGCGGAGGGCAAAGCGGAGAGATTCCCGCACGGAGGATCGGTGCCGACCAGTACTCACCAGCCCGAGAGGCTTGTCTGCTCACCTGCCGGGATGGGTGGGGGCTACGAGCTGAGGCTTGGGCTTCGGTCTGAGCACAGGGAGAGGACTGGCAGTGTGAACACAGCCTGAAGGGGTTAGTACGCCACGTCTAGCCAGGAGGGAGTCCAGGAAAAGTCTGGAGCTGCCGCAAAGGCAAGAGACTTTTTCTTCCCTCTGTGTTTCCTGGTGCACGAGCAGAGGGGATTCAGAGCACCGCCTAAAGGAGCTCCAGAGACGGGCGCGAGGCGCGGCTAGGAGCGCAGACCCCAGAGATGGGCATGAGATGCTAAGGCTGCTGCTGCCGCCACCAAGAAGCCTGAGTGCGAGAACAGGTCACTATCCACACCTCCCTTCAGGGAGCCTGTGCAGCCCGCCACTGCCAGTGTCCCGTGATCCAGGGACGACTTCCCCGGGAGAACGCACGGCGTGCCTCGGGCTGGTGCAACGTCACGACGGCCTCTGTCACTGCAGGCTCACCCTGCCTCCGTACCCCACCCTCCCCACGGCCTGAGCGAGCCAGAGCCCCCAAAGCAGCGGCTCCTATAACCCCATCCTGTCTGAGCGAAGAACAGACGCTCTCAGGAGACCTACACGCTGAGGCGGGTTCAAATCCAAAGCTGAACCCCGGGAGCTGTGCAAACAAAGAAGAGAAAGGGAAATCTCGCCCAGCAGCCTCAGGAGCAGAGGATTAAATCTCCACAATCAACTTGATGTACCCTGCATTGGTGGAACACCAGAATAGACAACGAATCATCCCAAATGGAGGAGGTGGACTTTGGGAGCAACGCTATTTATACATTTTTTCCCTTTTTCTCTTTTTGTGAGTGTGTATGCGTATGCTTCGGTGTGTGATTTTGTCTGTATAGTTAGTTTGGCACTTACCGTTTGTCCTAGGGTTCTGTCTGTCCATTTTTTGTCTTTTTTTAGTATAGTTTTCAGCGCTTGTTATCATTGGTGAATTTGTTTCTTCGTCTGGTTTTTCTCTTCTTTCTCGTTTTTTTAATTACTTAAAAAATTTTAATAATAAATTTTTGTTCTTTATTTTAATAACTCTTTAATAATTTAATTTAATTTAATTTTACATTTTTCTTTCTTTCTTTCTTTCTTTCTTTCTTTCTTTCTTTCTTTCTTTCTTTCTTTCTCCCTTTTATTCTGAGCCGTGTGCGTGACAGACTCTTGGTGTTCCAGCCAAGCGTCAGGGCTGTTCCTCTGATGTGGCAGAGGCAAGTTCAGGATATTGGTCCACCACAGACCTCCCAGCTCCACGTAATATCAAACAGTGAAAATCTCCCAGAGATCTCCATCTCAACACCAAGACCCAGCTCCACTAAATGACCAGCAAGCTACGGTGCTGGATACCTTATGCCAAACAACTACCAAGAAAGGAACACAACTCCACCCATTAGCAGAGAGGCTGCCTAAAATCATAGTAAGGTCACAGACACCCCAAAACACACCACCAGACTTGGACCTGCCTACCAAAAAGATAAGATCCAGCCTCATTGACCAGAACACAGGCACTGGTCCCCTCCACCAGGAAGCCTACACAACCCACTGAACCAACCTTAGCCACTGGGGACAGACACCAAAAACAACGGGAACTACGAACCTGCAGCCTGTGAAAAGGAGACACCAAACACAGTAATATAAGCAAAATGAAAAGACAGAAAAACACACAGCAGATGAAGGAGCAAGGTAAAAACGCACCAGACCTAACAAATGAAGAGGAAATAGGCAGTCTACCTGAAAAAGTATTCAGAATAATGATAGTAAAGATGATCCAAAATCTTGGAAATAGAATGGAGAAAATACAAGAAAAGTTTAACAAGGACCTAGAAGAACTAAAGAGCAAACAAACAATCATGAACAACACAATAAATGAAATTACATATCCTCTAGAAGGGATCAATAGCAGAATAAATGAGGCAGAAGAACAGATAAGTGACCTGGAAGATAAAATAGTGGGAATAACTACTGGAGAGCAGAATAAAGAAAAAAGAATGAAAAGAATTGAGGACAGTCTCAGAGACCTCTGGGACACGATTAAACGTACCAACATTCAAATTATAGGGGTTCCCAAAGAAAAAGAGAAAAAGAAAGGGACTGAGAAAATATTTGAAGAGATTATAGTTGAAAACTTCCCTAATATGGGAAAGGGAATAGTTAATCAAGTCCAGGAAGCACAGAGAGTCCCATACAGGATAAATCCAAGGAGAAACACGCCAAGACACATAGTAGTCAAACTATCAAAAAGTAAATACAAAGAAAAAATATTAAAAGCAGCAAGGGAAAAACAACAAATAACATAGAAGGGAATCCCCATAAGGTTAACAACTGATCTTTGAGCAGAAATTCTGCAAACCAGAAGGGAGGGGCAGGACATATTTAACGTGATGAAAGGGAAAAACCTACAACCAAGATTACTCTACCCAGCAAGGATCTCATTCAGATTTGACAGAGAAATTAAAACCTTTACAGACAAGCAAAAGCTAAGAGAATTCAGCAGAACCAAACCAGCTTTACAGCAAATGCTAAACCAACTTCTCCAGGCAGGAAACACAAGAGAAGGAAAAGACTTACAATAACAAATGCAAAACAATTAAGAAAATGGTAATAGGAGCATACATATCGATAATTACCTTAAATGTAAATGCATTAAATGCTCCCACCAAAAGACACAGACTGGCTGAATGGATACAAAAACAAGACCCGTATATATGCTGTCAACAAGAGACCCACTTCAGACCTAGGGAAACATACAGACTGAAAGTGAGGGGATGGAAAAAGATATTCCATGCAAATGAAAATCAAAAGAAAGCTGGAGTAGCAATTCTCATATCAGACAAAATAGACTTTAAAATAATGACTTACAAGGAACAAAGCAGGACACTACATAATGATCAAGGGATCGATCCAAGAAGAAGATATAACACTTGTAAATATTTATGCACCCAACATAGGAGCACCTCAATACATAAGACAAATACTAACAGCCATAAAAGGGGAAATCGACAGTAACACAATCATAGTAGGCGACTTTAACACCCCACTTTCAACAATGGACAGATCATCCAAAATGAAAAAAAAATAAGGAAACACAAGCTTTAAATGATACATTAAACAAGATGGACTTAATTGATATTTATAGGACGTTCCATCCAAAAACGTCCAGAGATAAACCCATGTACACATGGTCACCTTATCTTGATAAAGTAGGCTAGAGTATACAATGGAGGAAAGACAGCCTCTTTAATAAGTGGTGCTGGGAAAACTGTACAGCTACATGGAAAAGAATGAAATTAGAACACTCCCTAATGCCATACAAAAAAATAAACTCAAAATGGATTAAAGACCTTAATGTAAGGCCAGACACACTAAAACTCTTAGAGGAAATAAAAGAAGAACACTCTTTTGAGATAAATCACAGTAAGATCTTGTTTGACCCACCTCCTAAAGAAATGGAAACAAAACTAAAAATAAACAAATGGGACCGAGTGAAACTTAAAAGCTTTTGCACAGCAAAGGAAACCATACACAAGATGAAAAGACACCCCTCAGAATGGGAGAAAATATTTGCAAACGAAGCAACTGACAAAGGATTAGTCTCCAAAATTTACAAGGAGCTCATGCAGCTCAATATCAAAAAAACAAACCACCCAATCCAAAAATGGGCAGAAGACCTAAATAGACATTTTTCCAAAGAGATACACAAACTGCCAACAAACACATGAAAGAATGCTCAACGTCGTTAATCATTAGAGAAATGCAAATCAAAACTACAATGCGGTATCATCTCACACCGGTCAGAATGGCCATCATCAAAAAATCTACAAACAATAAATGGACAAACTGGAAGAAATGGACAAATTCTTAGAGAAGGTGTGGAGAAAAGGGTACCCTCATACACTGTTGGTGGGAATGTAAATTGATACAGTCACTAAGGAGAACAGTATGGAGGTTCCCTAAAAAACTAAAAATAGAACTACCATATGACCCAGCAATCCCACTATGGGGCATATATCCTGAGAAAACCATAATTCAAAAAGAGTCATGTACCACAATGTTCATTGCAGCTCTATTTACAATAGCCAGGACTTGGAAGGAACCTAAGTGTCCATCAACAGATGAATGGATAAAGAAGATGTGGCACATGTATACAATGGACTATTACTCAGCCATAAAAAGGAACGAAACTGAGTTATTAGTAGTGAGGTGGATGGACCCAGAGTCTGTCATACAGAGTGAAGTAAGTCAGAAAGAGAAAAACTAATACCGTATGCTAACACATATATATGGAATCTTTAAAAAAAATGGTCATGAGGAACCTAGGGGCAAGACGGGAAAAAAGACGCAGACCTGGGCTTCCCTGGTGGTGTACTGCTTGAGAATCCGACTGTCGATGCAGGGGACACGGGTTCGTGCCCCGGTCTGGGAGGATCCCACATGCCACGGAGAGGCTGGGCCCGTGAGCCATGGCCACTGAGCCTGCGCGTCTCGAACCTGTGCTCCACAACGGGAGAGGCCACAACAGTGAGAAGCCCGTGTACCGAAAAAAAATAAAAAATGTCGCAGACCTACTAGAGAATGGACTTGAGGACATGGGGAGGGGGAAGGGTAAGCTGGGACAAAGTGAGAGAGTGGCATGGACATATATACACTACCAAATGTAAAACAGATAGCTAGTGGGAAGCAGCCCCATAGCACAGGGAGATCAGCTCAGTGCTTTTTGACCACCTAGAGGGGTGGGATAGGGAGGGTGGGAGGGAGGGAGACGCAAGAGGGTGGGGATATGGGTATATACGTATATGTATAGCTGATTCACTTTGTTATAGAGCAGAAACTAATACACCATTGTAAAGCAATCATACTCCAGTAAAGATGTTAAAAAAAATGTGTGTTTGTTCAAAATAAATAAATAAATAACTTTCCTAACTCCTTAGGAAAGTTATTTCCCCTTCCTATGAAATGAAAAATGATGTATAAGGGCACTTAGTATTGACTATAAATTCCAGTTCTGTCAGTGATGGTATCTGGCGCATGAGGGGCACCCAAGTTAGGGAGCTTTTGGTTAATTTCCCTGGGCCATATTGAGCAAAGTGTTCTCTCAAATACTCTCTGGAAATTCGGAGCCTCAAATATGTTTGCCACCTTCCCCCAAGTCATCACATTTATTAACATCCTTGTCTTATTTTTCTAGAAGCAGGAGCTTCTAGCAGATCTTTTCCCTTTGTGAAAGGATGTATTTCTGTGTGAGGTGGATCTAGGCCACCTTAGTCTGTCCTCTAATGTTCACTCAGTAGCACTCTACCTCGTTGATAATATGTTTGAGGCCAACTTCCTGCAATGTTTTTCTTTTTCTTTTCTTTTTTTTTACCTTAGGAGCACTGTATAATAAAAACTCCATTAAAGATGCAAAACCAAAGTGAGCCATGAAGCAAGACACGATGGGGCCTATCAGCATTCCTAAGCGTGTTCAAGGTGAAAGCATTTCAGAGGGAGTTAAACAACAGTCATTATAGCTATCTTTGTTGACCTCTGACTCTATATGCCAGTCACTGTGTTTGACATACATTAATTCTCATAAAACTTCTGTCATGTTGACTTTACTATCTCCCTTTTACAAATGGGGAAAGAGGTTCACATAAATTAAATGACTTTCTCAGGGCAACAGCTAGTAAGTTTCAGGGCTGGATTTGTATCCAAAATAAAGTGGGATTTTTTTGGTTTTTTGACTCTATTTTCTTCTTAGTAGTACTGCATACATTTATTATTTATATGTATTAAAAAGGATAAAATAAGTTTGGACTCCTCTCTCACACAACATGAAGTTCTGTATGATCTAAAGATAAAAATGTTGAAGTAAAATATATATATTATGGAAAACGTATGTATAATCTAGGAGTCAAGAAAAATTTCTGTGCAAGCTGGAAAACCTAGACACTCTGGAGAAATGACTGACATATTTGAGTGCTTAAAACTTAAAATGTAATCATATGGCAAACGTAAAGGTAAATAAAACCAGAAGACAAATAATAGAGGAACATATATTTGTAAGACACACGACAGATAAAGGGTTCAATATCCAACATATAAAAAATTTCCTACACATTAATAAGAAAAGACAAACACACTAATTGAAAGTGGTTAAAAAGGGTAAAAAGGGCTGTTCAAGGAGGCAGAAAACCCTCTTGCCAATAAACAAGTGAAATTACTCAACTTTACTAGCAATCAGGCATATTGAAATTAAATTAACAAAGAAATATCACTTTAAGACCATTAAACATGTTATCACACATTGCTGGAGTGTTGTGGAGGTTAATATGTTATCTCATACATTTGCCGAGGGAAATGTGCAGTATATTAAAGCCATTTGGAAGTCAATCTGGCAACCCCTATTAAAATTAAGAATTTACAAAAACTTTAACTTAGCAATTCCATTTCCGGGGCCTTCTTCCATAGAAGATAAAAGCACGGGTATATAACAGTGAATATGAACAAAATAAATTATACGTATATACTCAGATTAATTGCAACGTTTTTTCTAGTAGCCAAAAAACTGGAATCAACTTGAATGTCCTCAATAGAGGAATGGTTTAATAAGTTGTCTTTCACTCAAACCATTTCATTTTACATAACTAGTTTAAAAAGTGTGTTAAGTCTATACCAGACGATGTGGAAAACATTTCTCTGAAATGTTTCTAAGTGAGAAAAACTACGTGCAGTAAAGAGTAAAATAGTGCCCCTATATGTTTTTATGCATACATATGTATGTTACCTTATTTATGAACATAGACAAAGATATGCAAAGATTCACACCAGGCTTTTAACACTGCTTATCCAGTGGAGGAGTGGCTAATGAAGTGTAAAAATCCTATAGATGTACAGGCTTTCTCAATATTTATGTATATGTATGAATATATATATACATATATAATTCTCAACATTTATATATAATTGCTTTATGTAAATGCACATGTAAATTACATATGTGTAAAGCCATGTACAAAGAGATAGTTGCTGAAAGTGTGCATATCATAGAGAGTGTTTTGAGTTTTTAGTGTTTAGGGTTCTTTTTTTTTAACTTTCTTTCTTGTACTTTGAGTTTTTCAAAATAAAAATTTTACATGATTTTAAGTTTAACATTTTCTAAAGCAAACATTATAGAGCAGGTTAAGGAAATGACCAAGTATCTACAGAATGATTTGATTGTTCAGTCCTCCAGCAGTTCATCAAACTACATTGAGCAGCAACCGTGACATTGTGTCAGGTGTGTTAAAGTGGTTGGGATTACAGAGATGAATGAAATATGCTTCTTCTTGTTGTATATTACAACAAGACAAACATATAAATGAACGATTCTAATACAATATGGCTATTGCTTTAATATAAGAATTTGTAGGACCATAGGGGCAATGAACTCTGCAGGCATTGGTGGTAGAGAGGCTTCAGAGGGAAAGAACCATTTGAGCTTAGCCTTAAAGACTGAGGATGCTTTCATCACTCACCAGCCTTAGGTGGGGAAGGGAAAGCAATCCCTTCAAAGAGGAAGGAATCAACATCTAGTCCTATTTCATTCATCAAGAATGTGGAGGAGGAAGTAAAGAGTTTATTATTTATAGTCTCAAATGATGGTAATGTGTGGAAGATGGGCAAATGGAACAAGAGACTTTGGAAGAGTCCTGATCAGGAACTAATAAAATGAGAACCTGCTTTGAAACATGCAAGCAGGTTTTTCTGAGGGAAGAAGAACTCTAAGCTGCGTTTAATGAAAGGAAGCAACTGTCAAAGCAATCTGACTAAGTTCAGTACATTAGGTTTGCAGTTGGGGAAGAAATATGGGTTGCTGTTCATTTAGGACCTGTGGAAGAGGTTGGAGAAAAGGGGATAGGTATTCAAGCAATGATTCATTAGGTAGAAAGAAGAGAATGTTAGAAATCAGACACTACTGCCACTTACTGAATAAATTCATCATAAGCCATATACAGACACATTATAAAGTATCTAAAGGTACCAGAATGCTCGACAATTGAGGTAAGGTGCCCCAAAATACTGTGTCTTCAAGGAAAACACAAGGGTTCAGTACTCATGGGTTAGCAGCAGTTAACATAAGACATACTAGCTTTTGGGGAGTGGGGGAGAAAGAAGCAAGGATTATGCATGTATGTATTTATATCATAGATGATAACAACAGAAGCCATTTAATCAAATGCTTATTATTGGCCTAATATAATGTCAGGTGTTTTACATAAATTACCTCATTTAATCCCAGCATGGCTCTAAGATCTAGATACATGTTACTATCATTCCCTTTTTACAGATGAGGAAACTAAGTCTTACAGGAGTTAAAAAACGTACTCAAGGTCAAATAGCTTTTAGGTGGTGAAGCTGTAAATTGAGATCGGACTTTAAATCCTATGCTCCCAACTGCTCAACTAGACACTAAGTTATATTCCCCCTGCTAAACCCTAGTCCCAGCCATCATCATATCACACCTGTATTGTCCCAACAGCCTGTCAGCCCTCTGGTCCTACACAGTTCACAACATCCAGTGAACTTTCTAAAACATACATCAGACGACATCACTTTCCTTTATCAAACCATCCAGTGGCCCTCCACTGCACGTAAGATAAAATCCAAGTTCTTACCCTGCAGGTCCCTATGTGACCACATCTCTGCCAGCCTCTCCAGTCTCGGTCATCAATCTCCGCTCTGCCCCTCTCTGACTGCACTCCAGTCACTCACCCTTCTGCTCTTCCTCAACACACTCTTCTCGTTCTGGCCTCACGGCATTGCTACTTGCTAGTCTACCTAAAATGCTCTTCTTCAAAGTCTTCACACAGCTGACTCGACCTCATTATTCAGATCTTGATTCAAATATCAGCTCCTTAGAGAAGGTTCCCCACACCAACAACAAGAACGACCCCTTTGCCCATGAAAACAGAAGTTACTTGAGGACAGGAACTATTGATTTCATGTTCTTCACTCTAATTCCAGAACCAAGAGTAATATCTGACACCTACTAGGCACTCAGGACATATTTCTTTCCTGAAATTCTGGTATCTTTTTTAAAGTGTCATACTCATATGCCTATGAGTATATATACATATATATATATATATATATATATATATATATATATATATATATATATATATATATATATATATATATATATATATATATATTTATGGATATGTGAACTTGTTGTCACCTCACAGAAGTGGAATGTACATCCCTCACCCAAAATTTTGTTTGAATGTCAAGACTAATGATGCCACACATATACCAAGAAGGTATGAAAAGGATTATTACTCACATAATGAGTTATGCATCAAAAATGCAGTTAGACCAAAAAAAGAAAAAAGAAAAAACTGGTAACTGTGAAGTGTTCGGTAATTAGATGGTTGTGATTCTTTCATTCTATAGATATAGGAATAGATATAGAAATAATCGAAACATCAAGTTCTACACCTTAAGTATATACAATTTTTATTTATCCATTATACCTCAATAAAACTGAAAAAATTGGATCAGTCTCAATGACAACTTACCCATGGTGTTTGTCTGATAACTAAAACATTGCGTGGTTTATTTAATTTAATTTGGACTTGTTTATGTAAGCCATTATGGCACCTGCAGCATGAGACCAATAAGAAAGGTGAACGTTCCATTGAATATCTAGTACTATCAAGAGCTAGTACTATATATTCTGAGAAGTGAAATGAGTGCCTTAGTCTCTCTATCAATGTGCAGAACTTCAAAGAAGATAAAGTGCTATGGTGAGACATTGTATTGTGGCTTTAATATGTGCAGAAGATGTGTGACCTTGATTTATATTTTGGGTATCCGTGAGGCAAGAGATTCTATGAGTTCTTTACCCCAAATGAGGCAACCTTGGAGAAGGAATTGTTTGCATTGGCCAGAACAGATGGTCAGACCGCTGGCAGTGGCCCAAAGATCTATAAAAATGTGAAGATGAGGCCAATTGTTGGCTAAGACATGGCCAAGTGCTCAGATAACTGGCTAAAGTTTGGCCAACTGAGCTGATCCTGTGTCCTGTCCTTTATCAGGAACATTCTGATTAAGAGATGAAAAGCAGCAAGAGTCAAGCAAGCTCCATTAAGTGTGACAGTGGCAATGCCATTGGTTAAGTGAATGAACCCCCTTTGGTATTCACTGTGTTGAGCCTAAGGGGCTCCCCAGGTATCCAAGTGTTCTAAGAGATGACCTCCTCTAGCACTGTGGCATCCGGCAAGGGACCCAGCACAGGGGACGTTACCCTCTCCTGAAAGTAGGGTATGCAGAGAGCCCAGGTTCAGCTCCATCCTGTAGCAAGGAGGCCTCACTAGCTGTGCTGGGCTTGCAGGGTGCTGTTTCCATGATCAAAGGCCTAACGGGCAGCTGTATACTGAGGGTCACAGGTTCAGGACCTGAGATAGTCTATATTTCCAGGAAAGTCCAGTATGCACCCACCAATTGCTACACTAATGGCATACAGCATTGGGCCAAGGAAGGTAGTTCCTTGTATCAGAAGCCCATGCAACTAACGGCCATCACTGATGGTAGAGGGACTCCAAGATATATGAGAGAAGGTTGCTAAAGCTCCCACAGTGAAGGAATCCCGGGGGGCCGTAACAGGAATGCCTGTTCTATGGCCATTCAGGCAGATTCTAGTATCTTTTTACAGGGGGTCTCATTCAAGTGGGGCCTATTTGCAAGTTACAGAACAAAAAAAAAGCTTTGTAAATGAGGAGTGTTGCCTCCAGAATCTAAACATGTCAAAAACATGTTGGGCTTGTTTTAACAATGTGGGTCCTAAGAAGACTAAAATCTGTTTCTTGACACTGTCAGGACTGGAGCAGCCCTCAACTTACTAAATAATTTTCAGGAGCTTAACTGAAGTGGTGGGGCCCTGTACTATGTGTCTCATGTGAATCTCCTCAAAGGAGGATGTCATTAGTGTGATGTCATAACTGTGTACCCGAAAAAAGTTAGAGCTGGTTAAAATATTGCCTGTGAAGACTATGTGAGATGGCAGGCGTGGAGACTGAGCCCATTGAGTACCCAGGTGAAGGTGTATTGTGTCCCTTTAAAGGTGAAGTTTAACTGCAGCTGAGAGGTTGTTGAACTAGGCACTGAATAGAACATGCTAGCCAAATACTTTGCTCTAACTGCAAAGTATTTACCAGTTACTTATTTATTATTGGGTGGAATCAGTCATTTCAATAGGTGGGGCCATGACGCCAAGGGTACGAATTCACACTGAGGCACCGGTCCTGTTTTGCCGGGTTTAAGAACAAGTAAAACTTGGCTGTTAAATGCAGCAGAAGTGGGGATAACCACACCTTCTCTAAATAGGTCTTATATAATGGGTTTCAATCTGTGAAAACCGTGCTTTCATTTAGATTGAACCTTTTCTTAAACACTGAGGTGAAAGGTTTTATTTTAACTAGGGGGAAAGGTCCATAGGGTCCCATAGTTTTCAAGCTGATTATAAGGGCCAGAGACTTAACTTGATTACTTATTGGGTCAGGTTCTCCACGTGCACTAGAGGATATTTTAGGGTAATGGATGTCTTGGCTATGGAAAAGTTAGGCACGGAAATAATTTGGATGGTTCAGGTTAGGCATATCTGTTTCTATTTTATGTTCACCTACTCCCTGGCTGGGAGTGGATGAACATAAAGTGTGGCCAGATGTGGGCCAGAAGGGGAAGGGGAATTAATGAGGCTTCAAAACTGTCTATTGTCAAACATCAAAAGTGGAATCAGATTATGACACACACTGCCACCACCCATACAGCACCCCTCTCCCCATCTGGGACCTCCCAAACACACACGGAAACACCAAGTCCATTTCCTCCTCACCAGCAGGATAAAGTGTTCAGGAAGAAATCTGTCTTCAGAGCTCAGTCCTCACCCAGTCCTTATTCCCGGTGTCTGGCTAACTATGGACTGTCTGGTCTGGGCCCCAAACTGGCAGGATACTACCTCCCTCCCTTCTCACACGCCTGCCCCTTCCTGCCTTCCTTCAGTCCCCATCACCGAAGAACAGACAGAGATACACACACATCTTTCTACAACAGCTTGCACATCAATAGCTGAGGGCTTTTTTATTTGGCTCTACACAGGTGACCATGTCTCCAGTGCTTTCTCTGGAGAGACAACAGAGACAGCAAGGTCTCAGTCACCTGATAGACCCAGGGCAGCACTTTATGAACTGCTGGAAGAGCCCTCTGGGACGTTTTCATCCTCCTCTGGCTCTTTAGTCATTGTTGTACTCCGCCAGTAATAGAATGCTAGCATCTTTGACTTCTTCTGTGTAGAACCTCTTCCCGAATTCTGACGACGGACAGATTTTCTTAACTCGACCACCTCCTGAATCTGGTCGGAAAACAAAGTGATACAGAAAGATATTGATTTGGGGAAAGAGGATGGGAAGGAGAACTTTGAGAGAATGGGTGTGGATTGAGAAGGGGTTTGTGCCAGGGAAGGGCTGGGTAAGTCTTGGGTGGGGGATGAAGAGGAGGCACGTGAGTCGGGTAATCTGACCTCTTCCATCTTATAGCCCTGGAGTGGAGAATTCACCCTCTCCCTTCTGCGTTGGCCCCCCGGTGTTTGTTGCTCTGACCTCTCGGTGTTTGTCCGTGCATCACGGTTAGGCTCCTGGGGGACTGTAGTTTCCTCTGCCATGTGAGTAGCAACAGTGTGCTCTACTCCAAGGCTCCTGGCCTCTCTATATATACCCTGCCAGGACAATGAAGAGCCACACCCATCAGCTTTGATTGGTCAGCCAATGGTAGCGCTGGGGTGGCTGTGACATCACAAAGCACTACCCTTGAAGATACGTGGGGGGAGGGGAGGGGTGCAGAGGAGTCTACGTGCTCTGGTTAGAGAAAGGGAGTGCTTCCTCAACACCCAGTAAAGAGCCTTCCCAAATTGACCTTCCACTCTTCCTCATCTTCCCTGGTTCAATCCTTGTGGTGCACCTGTTAGGGAGAAGGTGTTCCCTCCAAACCATTCCACATGGCCACCACCATTCAGTGTTTAATTCTGTTGTCTCCCAGATCTCATCACCTGGTATTGTGTGGTTTTTAAAAACTTTTTATTTTAGAACAGTTTTAGGTTTACAGAGTAATTGTGAAGATCATATTCATACACTCCACAACAAATTTCCCTTCTTAACATTGTACATTAGTATGGTACAATTGTTCAACTTAGTGAACCAACACTGAAACAGTATTATTAACTAAAGTCTGTACTTCATCAGAATTCCTTTTTTTTTAAATGTTGAGCCTTCTTTTAATTAATTTATTTTTATTTTTGGCTGTGTTGGGTCTTCGTTTCTGTGTGTGGGCTTTCCCTAGTTGTGGCAAGCAGGGGCCACTCTTCATCGTGATGGGCGGGCCTCTCACTGTCGCGGCCTCTCTTGTTGCGGAGCACAGGCTCCAGATGCGCAGGCTCAGCGGCTGTGGCTCACGGGCCTAGTTGCTCTGCGGCATATGGGATCTTCCCAGATCTGGGCTCGAACCCGTGTCCCCTGCATCATCAGGCAGATTCTCAACCTCTGTGCCACCGTGGAAGCCCCAGATTGCCTTATTTTTTACCTAATATTCTTCTTCTGGCACAGGATCCCAACCAAGATTCTACATTCAATTTAGTCTTTCCTTGTTATAACTTCTTAGGCTCTTCTTGGCTGTGACAGTTTTATAGACTTCTTGTTTTTGAAGACTTTGACAGTTTGGGGTCTTGTGTTTTGTCTTTTACATTAGGTCTGCAGATGTTATTGCTCTTATAGGTAAAAGTTTTTATAAATTTCCTCTTCCAGAGAACCTCAAATCAACTCAGTACCATCAGTGTTATGGACTTCCCCGTGGCAATGGTTGAACTAATCTCTTGGCTTTGTCACAGAGGTGACACAAATGTTTTTCTCTTGAGGTCTGAGGATCAGGATCATTTTTATTTATGACAGAGTCACAGGGGCAGCAGCAGAAGCATTTTGTAAGGTACTAGTGAGTCATTTACTTTTAGAAGTATGACCTCAGCATCCCACATAGTTAACGGCTCTTCCTCCACACGAGTGACCATCCAATGGACCTGTATATTGAACAGACTGTCAGTCTTTCTCCTGAGCTCTATATAGAAAGGGGGCCAACATGAGGTTGAGACACAACCAGTGTCCACAAGGTAAGAGTCATTTTTTGAGGTTAGTATCAGTCGCAACTTAGTTTGGAATTGAAACACGTGATTCAACCTGAGAATCACAAATAGGTCCAGGTTGAGACACAGGATTCAGGACTGCTTTAAGGAAGGTCCCAATCCAAGAATCCGTTCTCTATATGCCAAGTGGCTAAACTGACTTATGTTGGTCAAAGCTTTAGCAGACACTCAGTAGGACTAACAAATGCAGCACAAAGAAGCATGTTCAAAGCACAAGCTAGCCAGCAGGCCGTAGCCCAAGTGCCTGTTCACCAGCATAGAGCAGAGCCAGTTAGAAAGCCAAAGCAAGAGAAGAAAGACCCCCGGTGGTAAGGGATAGCACCTTGATGTCCTGCTCACAGGACCAGTTGTTGTAATCACACCACAGAGACAGGATGGACCCTTCAACCCAAATTCGGTTTGGATGTCGAGACTGATAACACATACACCTAGAGAGTATGAAAAACCTTACTACATAAGGAGGCTTTCTGGGGAGAGCAGGGCAGGCTCTCAAGCAGGTTCAAGAATGGCTTGAGAGAGCAGAAGAAGGAGACTGGCTTGGCTTTTATGGTGGTGAGGGGATGACGCTGGAGTGTTCCCACACACAGGTCAGGTTTTGCACAGCCTGAACTTCCTCCTGTCCCACAGAAGAGAGAGTACCTGAGCTTTCTTATCCGATCTAGGGATGCAGGGGAAGAGGCAGTGGTAGGGCTCTTTTATAGAATAATGTTGTGTAAATGCAAGGTGTTTAGCACAGTTTAGAATTCTCATAACCATTATAACCACACTTATATTGTTTTCAGTTAAACTACGTTTCACTAGATTAGTATTTCCCAAATTATGGTCCTTTAAATATTATTTAAGGTGGCTTAGAATTATCTTGGTTCATCACAGAGAAACTGTGTAGAAAGAGAAAAGACTGCTAGCCTCAGGAGGTCTGACACACTGGTCACAAAAGAGCAGACTTCATTGTACTATCTGCTGAATTATGAGGGGTTTCTAACATGTTTCCCATCCTGGGTGACTACTGTAGCACCCAAAGACTGTAATAATAATTACAGAAACTAACATTTATTGACTACTAACTCTATGTAGGAATTATGGTAAATACCCATATACATATTTAATCCTCATCACAACCCTATTGAGATAAGTGGCAAAAGAGTGGTTTCTGTCATTTCTGCCAGGACATCTCCATTCCAATTGCAGAAGCAGAAAAGAGCATATATGAGGGCACATGGGAATATTTATGGGCCAGGCTCAAAAGGGGTATGCATTACTCCTGCTCACATTTCCTTGGGAAAAACTCACATAGCCACATCTAACTACAAGAGAAAATGAGAAATGTAGTCTACCTGGTAGAAGAGGAGAACTTAAATGTTGGAGATAAGCTAGCAATCTCTGTCTCCACCATCTTGTTCTTCACTCTCCCCAGTATTTACAGTAGAGCCTGGCACATAGTAGGTGGCCATGAATATTTCTGTTGAATGAATGGGTTTCAACGTTTTTGGTCAGTTATGGGGATCAAAAGCATATAGAACTTGGTTAAGCAATGGTGTCCTAGATATGACACAAAAAGCACAAGCAACAAAGAAAGAGTAAATTGGACTATATCAAAATTTTAAAATGTTTTCTTCTGCAAAAAAATACCATGAAGAAAGCAAAAAGGCACACCAAAGAGAGATCCTGGCAAATCATATATTTAATAAAAGTGTAGTATCCAGAATACAGAAAGAACTCTTACAACTCAACAACAAAAATACAAACAACCCAACTGAAAATCAGGTAAAGGACTTAAATAGACATTGTGCTAATGAAGATATACAAATAGCCAACAAACATATGAAAATATGCTCAATACCATTAGTCGTGAGGGAAATGCAAATCAAAACCACGATGAGATGCCACTTCAAACCCACTAGGAAGGCTATAACTTTTTTAAAAAGAAAATAACAAGTATTGACAAGGATGTAGAGAAAGTGAAACACTCATACACGTCTGGTGGGAACATAAAATGATACAGGTTCTGTGGAAAACATTTTGGCAGTTACTCAACAAGTTAAACATAGACTTGCCATATTACCCAGTAACTCTACTCCTAGGTATATAATGAAAAGAGTTGAAAAGGAGGGAACAACAGCAACAACAACAACAACAAAAAAAAAACAGGTGAATTGAGCAACACAAAAGCAAAGGGCAGATAATGTTTCAAGAAGTAAAAAATGGTCAACTTTATTAAATACTTTTACAGGTAATATAGGGACAGACAAATGACGATTGAACTTGTTAGTAGAGAGGTCATTGGTACATTTGATAAGAAGGAAATTGAAAGAGTGGAAAATATTTTAATATAAACCTGGATGTGTATTAAGGAGAAAATGTGAGATCAGAAAGTGAGGGGCGGATAGACAATTTCTTTTGCGAGTTTTGGTGCTAAGGGGAGGAGAAATATGGGACTATAGCTGGAGGGGGATTTGGTATTAAGAGAGTGTATTTTTAAGAGGGTAGATTCTAGAATGCATCTAGCCAATATAAATGACTGAATGAAACTGACGACATAAAAATCCAAATGGATAATTGCAGAAGAAAAAATATTGAGAAAGCAAGAGGGGTATTCAGAGCACTAGTAGATGGGATCGGTAGCAAATGTGGAAATCTTGGCTTTCCATGAGAATGAGTAATATTTACAGATTCTACAGTGGAGAAGGAAATGATTATGGTATGATTACAAATGCAGGTAAGATGGTAGACTTGGTGGGGAACATATAAAAGAATTTTCTCTTGACTCTTCAGTTTTCTCAGTGAAGGATGAGCTAAGGGCATAAAATAACAAGAGTGAGGGTAGGGTTTTGAGAAATTGAGGGGAAGATAAAGTATTGGATATTCATTTTGTATAATGGAAATGGGTGTATAATATGGAAGGATTGATCATTTAAGATATGTGGTCAAGAATTTAAGGTGAGATCAGTTAGCTTTGTCTTGTAAATTTCTACAGCAACATCCATCACTTGTATATAGGAACAAAGCAGGTAGATAGCTAAATTTAACAGGGGTTGTGGTTTTGCCAGGGAAGTACTAGGGTGGGAAAGTGAGTAGGGAGATGAAGGTTGATGAAAGTAAGTGATACTGATGATAAATTGGTAAGCAATGAGGAAATGCGAAAAGAGAAATGTGGCTGATGCTGAAAAGTAGTAGAATTCACAGATTGGAGTTCAAAATTGAAGAATTTTTAGAGTTGGGTGTGTGAAGGTGTGTATACCTGCACGTGAGGGAGGTATTTTGCTAGGAAGGATAATCAGTTGTAGCCCAAGAGATGTATGTTATAAAATCAGGATTTCAGAGTTGCTGTAATTTTTGAGAATGTCAATGTCTAGTGCATGAGCATTAGAGTGAGTGGCTTAAGTATGATGGAAGAAAAATACCATTGGAATTGAGGGCATGAAAGGTTTGCAAAGCCAAAAATGCTGGAAGAATATCCACAAAGTTGACAGATGTTGAAGTTGCCAAGATGGTGGCAGTACTAAAAGTGGAGAAGAAGACTCTGGAAAGTGTCTAATGAATGAAGGTAAAGAAATAGATGGCGTAGCACATGATATTATCTAATAGCAAGAACTACAAATGAGCTCTGAATTTTGAAAGAGAAAGGAGCAGAAATGGTTTGAAAGTGACAGTGAGTCGACTCCTTGGGGTATGTGAGGAAAACTAACGTTTGCTCAAGAGGACTGCAGGGGAAGTGATTTCCTCAAGGCACAGCCATATTCCAGTCATAAAACAGAGATTAAGGGAACACGGAGAGAACAACTTGAAGCTACTGGGGAGTTTCTTAATGATAGACTATGAGTTACAGAGGGCAGGAAAGAAGCGCTCATGAAGTTGGGGAGAGGGTTGGGTCCAATTCCGTCAAGTGCAGAGCAATACGTGAATAAGGGTCTAGTTAATGATGGATAATCTGCAGGGTGGTGACTTAAGTAAAAGTGATAAGACAAGATGGACCTTGTGACTGCAAGGCAGATTGGGAGGTGAGTAAAGCTCTCCAGACTACAGATTGCTTAATCTAGGCTGACCTAGAACTAAGAAGAATCCAGAAATCCCACTGAAATCTGTTTCCTCTAAATATCATGTATCCTGTATGATGATCCAGCATTTCAAAGATAGACTAGTAAGGACATCTAAGAGGGTAGGCTTGAAAGGAAACTAGTGTGTTTGCTCAAGAGTGTGAGTGTGTATGAAAAATATCAACAGCAAATTCAAATGTCAGAGGGTTGCTACTATAGGCTTATGGAGCCATGCACTATTCTTGGACAACACAAGGTGCCTGCACAGATGTGGCCCAGATGCAAGCACCAACACTTACTGGGCACCTGCAAAGCCAAAGCTGGGGAAGATGGAAGGCCAAGTGGAAGTGGTATTTTCCCAAGACAGGAATGTATTTACTTAGGCTTCCTAAATGGCAGGTGGACAAAAAATGGAAGAAAGGAAATTAAGCTTCTTTTTGCCTAACATCTCTCCTCAGGAGGAAGTACTTGGAGTTGTATTTCCTACATAAATTCCCCTGCTAAAACTCCAGGGAGCTCATCAGTGGGCAGATGTTCCCACCTAAGTATGGTTACCAGCAAACATTTATTCAAAATCATGGCTGCATCTGGCTCACATTAGAAGGGTTCTCTTTGTCATTGTCTTTTAAAAGAACAATTCCCCATGCTTATAAATCCAGACTCAGAACATCAATTCAACCAACCTCAGGAGCCCTGTGGCTACACCTTCCTGCTGGGAATCAGCATGGTCCCCAGACAATCAATTTCAGGAGTATTACCAAAGTGTTTTCATTTTCAGTGTTTATCCACTGGAATGTCTACGAGTGAAGAATAGACAGGGCAATACAATCCTAAGATTCAATTTCTTTCATCAAATACAAACTGTGTATATGAGCATCAAGGCAAGAGGATGGAGGACTTTAACTGAAATTCCAATAGATATCTAAGTGCAAATCCTGGAACCATCCCATGCTAGCATTGTGAGTTAGGATAGGTACTTAACCACTCTGAGCCTGTTTTCTGATCTCTAAAAAAAAAATAGAAGGATAATATCTCATACAGCTGTTGCAAAGATCAACTCAAATAATTCATGTACAGAATATAGCACAACAACCTACAGAATGGGAGAAAATATTTGTAAATCATGTATCTGATAAGGGATTTTTATTCAGAATATATAAAGAACTCTTACATGCCTGTGATAAGAAGGTAAATAACCCAACTTTTAAAATGGTCAGAAGATCTAAATAGACATTTCTGCAAGGAAGATATACAAATGGCCAGCAAGCCCATTAGAGACGCTTGACATCATTATTCATCAGGAAAACACAAATGAAAACCACAGAAAGATACCATTTCATACCCATGCGGATGGCTAGAATCCAAAAGTCAGATAATCATAACTGTTGGTGGGGATTTAGAGAAATCAGAACCATCTTACACTGTTAGTGAGAATGTAAAATGGTATACCTGCTTTGGAAAAGTTTGGTAGTTTCTCAGAGGGTGAAACAGTGTTACTGTATGACCCACTTGTAGGTATATTCCCAAGATAAATGCAAATATATGTCCATACAAAAACTTGTACATAAATATTCATAGCAGCAATATTCATAATACCCAAAGATGGAAACATCCCAAAGGCCCATCAAATGACCAGTGGACAAACAAAATGTGGCAAATCCATACAACAGAATACTATTCAGACATCAAAAGGAATGAAGAACTAATATATGCTACAATATGGCTGAACCTTAAAAACATTATGCTAAGTGAAAGAAGTCAGTCACAAAAGACCACATATTATGTGATTCTATTCATATGAAATGCTCAGAACAGGCAAATCTATAGCTACAAAATAGATCAATAATTGCTTAAGGCTGAGGCAGAAGTTGTTGGGAGCATAGGGGATTCACAGCTACAAGATACGAGGGTTTCTTTTTGAAGTGTTGAAAATGTTCTAAAATAGACTGGAGGGAACTTCAAGACGTCGGAAGAGTAAGACGTGGAGATCACCTTCCTCCCCACAGAAGCATCAGAAATACATCTACACATGGAACTGCTCCTATAGAACACCCACTGAACGCTGGCAGAAGACCTCAGACCTCCCAAAAGGCAAGAAAATCCCCAGGTAGCTGGGTAGGGCAAAAGAAATAAAGAAAATGTAGAGACAAAAGAATAGGAACGGGACCTGCACCAGTGGGAGGGAGCCTGAAGGAGGAAAGGTTTCCACACACTAGAAGCCCCTTCACTGGCGGAGACTACAGGTGGCGGACGGGGGCAGCTTCGGAGCCACGGAGGAGAGCGCAGCAACAGGGGTGCGGAGGGCAAAGCGGAGAGGTTCAAGCACGGAGCATCGGTGCCGACCAGTACTCACCAGCCCGCGAGGCTTGTCTGCTCACCTGCCGGGACGGGTGGGGGCTGGGAGATGAGGCTTGGGCTTCGGTCTGAGCGCAGGCAGAGGACTGGCAGTGTGAACACAGCCTGAAGGGGTTAGTACGCCACGTCTAGCCAGGAGGGAGTCCAGGAAAAGTCTGGAGCTGCCGCAAAGGCAAGAGACTTTTTCTTCCCTCTGTGATTCCTGGTGCACGAGCAGAGGGGATTCAGAGCGCCGCCTAAAGGAGCTCCAGCGATGGACGCGAGGCGCAGCTAGGAGCGCAGACACCAGAGATGGGCATGAGATGCTAAGGCTGCTGCTGCCGCCACCAAGAACCCTGTGTGCGAGCACAGGTCACTATCCACACCTCCCTTCAGGGAGCCTGTGCAGCCCGCCACTGCCAGTGTCCCGTGATCCAGGGACGACTTCCCCGGGAGAACGCACGGCGTGCCTCGGGCTGGTGCAACGTCACGCCGGCCTCTGTCACTGCAGGCTCACCCTGCCTCCGTACCCCTCCCTCCTCCAGGCCTGAGCGAGCCAGAGCCCCCAAAGCAGCGGCTCCTATAACCCCATCCTGTCTGTGCGAAGAACAGACGCTCTCAGGAGACCTACACGCAGAGGCGGGGTCAAATCCAAAGCTGAACCCCGGGAGCTGTGCGAACAAAGAAGAGAAAGGGAAATCTCGCCCAGCAGCCTCAGGAGCAGCGGATTAAATCTCCACAATCAACTTGATGTACCCGGCATCGGTGGAACACCTGAATAGACAACGAATCATCCCAAATGGAGGAGGTGGACTTTGGGAGCAACGCTATTTATACATTTTTTCCCTTTTTCTCTTTTTGTGAGTGTGTATGCGTATGCTTCTGTGTGTGATTTTGTCTGTATATTTTGGCACTTACCGTTTGTCCTAGGGTTCTGTCTGTCCGTTTTTTGTTTTTTTTTAGTATACTTTTCAGCGCTTGATATCATTGGTGAATTGGTTTCTTCGTCTGGTTTTTCTCTTCTTTTTCGTTTTTTTAATTACTTAAAAAATTTTAATAAAAAATTTTTGTTCTTTATTTTAATAACTCTTTAATAATTTAATTTAATTTAATTCTACATTTTTATTTATTTATTTATTTATTTATTTCTCCCTTTTATTCTGAGCCGTGTGTGTGACAGACTCTTGGTGCTCCAGCCAAGCATCAGGGCTGTTCCTCTGACGTGGCAGAGGCAAGTTCAGGATATTGGTCCACCACAGACCTCCCAGCTCCACGTAATATCAAACGGTGAAAATCTCCCAGAGATCTCCATCTCAACACCAAGACCCAGCTCCACTAAATGACCAGCAAGCTACGGTGCTGGATACCTTATGCCAAACAACTACCAAGAAAGGAACACAACTCCACCCAATAGAAGAGAGGCTGCCTAAAATCATAGTAAGGTCACAGACACCCCAAAACACACCACCAGACTTGGACCTGCCTACCAAAAAGAAAAGATCCAGCCTCAGTGACCAGAACACAGGCACTAGTCCCCTCCACTAGGAAGCCTACACAACCCACTGAACCAACCTTAGCCACTGGGGACAGACACCAAAAACAAAGGGAACTACGAACTTGCAGCCTGTGAAAAGGAGACCCCAAACACAGTAATATAAGCAAAATGAAAAGACAGAAAAACACATAGCAGATGAAGGAGCAAGGTAAAAACGCACCAGACCTAACAAATGAAGAGGAAATAGGCAGTCTACCTGAAAAAGTATTCAGAATAATGATAGTAAAGATGATCCAAAATCTTGGAAATAGAATGGAGAAAATACAAGAAAAGTTTCACAAGGACCTAGAAGAACTAAAGAGCAAACAAACAATCATGAACAACACAATAAATGAAATTACATATCCTCTAGAAGGGATCAATAGCAGAATAAATGAGGCAGAAGAACGGATAAGTGACCTGGAAGATAAAATAGTGGGAATAACTACTGGAGAGCAGAATAAAGAAAAAAGAATGAAAAGAATTGAGGACAGTCTCAGAGACCTCTGGGACACGATTAAACGTACCAACATTCAAATTATAGGGGTTCCCAAAGAAAAAGAGAAAAAGAAAGGGACTGAGAAAATATTTGAAGAGATTATAGTTGAAAACTTCCCTAATATGGGAAAGGGAATAGTTAATCAAGTCCAGGAAGCACAGAGAGTCCCATACAGGATAAATCCAAGGAGAAACACGCCAAGACACATAGTAGTCAAACTATCAAAAAGTAAATACAAAGAAAAAATATTAAAAGCAGCAAGGGAAAAACAACAAATAACGTAGAAGGGAATCCCCATAAGGTTAACAGCTGATCTTTGAGCAGAAATTCTGCAAACCAGAAGGGAGGGGCAGGACATATTTAACGTGATGAAAGGGAAAGACCTACAACCAAGATTACTCTACCCAGCAAGGATCTCATTCAGATTTGACAGAGAAATTAAAACCTTTACAGACAAGCAAAAGCTAAGAGAATTCAGCAGAACCAAACCAGCTTTACAGCAAATGCTAAACCAACTTCTCCAGGCAGGAAACACAAGAGAAGGAAAAGACTTACAATAACAAATGCAAAACAATTAAGAAAATGGTAATAGGAGCATACATATCGATAATTACCTTAAATGTAAATGGATTAAATGCTCCCACCAAAAGACACAGACTGGCTGAATGGATACAAAAACAAGACCCGTATATATGCTGTCAACAAGAGACCCACTTCAGACCTAGGGAAACATACAGACTGAAAGTGAGGGGATGGAAAAAGATATTCCATGCAAATGAAAATCAAAAGAAAGCTGGAGTAGCAATTCTCATATCAGACAAAATAGACTTTAAAATAATGACTTACAAGGGACAAAGCAGGACACTACATAATGATCAAGGGATCGATCCAAGAAGAAGATATAACACTTGTAAATATTTATGCACCCAACATAGGAGCACCTCAATACATAAGACAAATGCTAACAGCCATAAAAGGGGAAATCGACAGTAACACAATCATAGTAGGCGACTTTAACACCCCACTTTCAACAATGGACAGATCATCCAAAATGAAAAAAAAAATAAGGAAACACAACTTTAAATGATACATTAAACAATATGGACTTAATTGATATTTATAGGACATTCCATCCAAAAACGTCCAGAGATAAACCCATGTACACATGGTCACCTTATCTTGATAAAGGAGGCTAGAGTATACAATGGAGGAAAGACAGCCTCTTCAATAAGTGGTGCTGGGAAAACTGGACAGCTACATGGAAAAGAATGAAATTAGAATACTCCCTAATGCCATACACAAAAATAAACTCAAAATGGATTAAAGACCTTAAAGTAAGGCCAGACACACTAAAACTCTTAGAGGAAATAAAAGAAGAACACTCTTTTGAGATAAATCACAGTAAGATCTTGTTTGACCCACCTCCTAAAGAAATGGAAACAAAACTAAAAATAAACAAATGGGACCGAGTGAAACTTAAAAGCTTTTGCACAGCAAAGGAAACCATAAACAAGATGAAAAGACAACCCTCAGAATGGGAGAAAATATTTGCAAACGAAGCAACTGACAAAGGATTAGTCTCCAAAATTTACAAGCAGCTCATGCAGCTCAATATCAAAAACACAAACCACCCAATCCAAAAATGGGCAGAAGACCTAAATAGACATTTTTCCAAAGAAGATACACAGATTGCCAACAAACACATGAAAGAATGCTCAACGTCGTTAATCATTAGAGAAATGCAAATCAAAACTACAATGCGGTATCATCTCACACCGGTCAGAATGGCCATCATCAAAAAATCTACAAACAATAAATGGACAACCTGGAAGAAATGGACAAATTCTTAGAGAAGGTGTGGAGAAAAGGGAACCCTCATACACTGTTGATGGGAATGTAAATTGATACAGTCACTAAGGAGAACAGTATGGAGGTTCCCTAAAAAACTAAAAATAGAACTACCATACGACCCAGCAATCCCACTATGGGGCATATATCCTGAGAAAACCATAATTCAAAAAGAGTCATGTACCACAATGTTCATTGCAGCTCTATTTACAATAGCCAGGACTTGGAAGGAACCTAAGTGTCCATCAACAGATGAATGGATAAAGAAGATGTGACACATGTATACAATGGACTATTACTCAGCCATAAAAAGGAACGAAACTGAGTTATTTGTAGTGAGGTGGATGGACACAGAGTCTGTCAAACAGAGTGAAGTAAGTCAGAAAGAGAAAAACAAATACCGTATCCTAACACATATATATGGAATCTTTAAAAAAATATGGTCATGAGGAACCTAGGGGCAAGACGGGAAAAAAGACGCAGACCTGGGCTTCCCTGGTGGTGTACTGGTTGAGAATCCGCCTGCCGATGCAGGGGACACGGGTTCGTGCCCCGGTCTGGGAGGATCCCACATGCCACGGAGAGGCTGGGCCCGTGAGCCATGGCCAGTGAGCCTGCGCTTCCGGAACCTGTGCTCCACAACTGGAGAGGTCACAACAGTGAGTGGCCCGCGTACCGAAAAAAAAAAAAATGTCGCAGACCTACTAGAGAATGGACTTGAGGACACGGGGAGGGGGAAGGGTAAGCTGGGACAAAGTGAGAGAGTGGCATGGACATATATACACTACCAAATGTAAAACAGATAGCTAGTGGGAAGCAGCCACATAGCACAGGGAAATCAGCTCAGTGCTTTTTGACCACCTAGAGGGGTGGGATAGGGAGGGTGGGAGGGAGGGAGATGCAAGAGGGAGGGGATATGGGTATATACATATATGTATAGCTGATTCACTTTGTTATAGAGCAGAAACTATTACACCATTGTAAAGCAATCATACTCCAGTAAAGATGTTAAAAAAAAAGTGTGTTTGTTCAAAATAAATAAATAAATAACTTTCCTAACTGCTTAGGAAAGTTATTTCTCCTTCCTATGAAATGAAAAATGATGTATAAGGGCACTTAGTATTGACTATAAATTCCAGTTCTGTCAGTGATGGTATCTGGCGCATGAGGGGCACCCAAGTTAGGGAGCTTTTGGTTAATTTCCCTGGGCCATATAGAGCAAAGTGTTCTCTCAAATACTCTCTGGAAATTCGGAGCCTCAAATATGTTTGCCACCTTCCCCCAAGTCATCATATTTATTAACATCCTTGTCTTATTTTTCTAGAAGCAGGAGCTTCTAGCAGATCTTTTCCCTTTGTGAAAGGATGTATTTCTGTGTGAGGTGGATCAAGGCCGCCTTAGTCTGTCCTCTAATGTTCACCTCAGTAGCACTTTACCTGGTTGATAATATCTTTGAGGCCAACTTCCTGTAATGTTTTTCTTTTTCTTTTCTTTTTTTTACCTTAGGAGCACTGTATAATAAAAACTCCATTAAAGATGCAAAACCAAAGTGAGCCATGAAGCAAGACACGATGGGGCCTATCAGCATTCCTAAGCGTGTTCAAGGCGAAAGCATTTCAGAGGGAGTTAAACAACAGTCATTATAGCTATCTTTGTTGACCTCTGAATCTATATGCCAGTCACTGTGTTTGACATACATTAATTCTCATAAAACTTCTGTCATGTTGACATTATTATCTCCCTTTTACAAATGGGGAAAGAGGTTCACATAAATTAAATGACTTTCTCAGGGCAACAGCTAGTAAGTTTCAGGGCTGGATTTGTATCCAAAATAAAGTGGGCTTTGTTTGGTTTTTTGACTCTATTTTCTTTTTAGTACTACTGCATACATTTATTATTTATATGTATTAAAAAGGATAAAATAAGTTTGGACTCCTCTCTCACACAACATGAAGTTCTGTATGATCTAAAGATAAAAATGTTGAAGTAAAATATATATATTATGGAAAACGTATGCATAATCTAGGAGTCAAGAAAAATTTCTGTGCAAGCTGGAAAACCTAGACATTCTAGAGAAATGACTGACATATTTGAGTGCTTAAAACTTAAAATGTAATCATATGGCAAACGTAAAGGCAAATAAAACCAGAAGACAAATAATACAGGAACATATATTTGTAAGACACATGACAGATAAAGGGTTCAATATCCAACATATAAAAAATTTCCCACACATTAATAAGAAAAGACAAACACCCTAATTGAAAGTGGTTAAAAAGGGTAAAAAGGGCTGTTCAAGGAGGCAGAAAACCCCCTTGCCAATAAACAAGTGAAATTACTCAACTTTACTAGCAATCAGGCGTATTGAAATTAAATTAACAAGGAAATATCACTTTAAGACCATTAAACATGTTATCACACATTGCTGGAGTTTTGTGGAGGTTAATATGTTATCTCATACATTTGCCGAGGGAAATGTGCAGTATATTAAAGCCATTTGGAAGTCAATCTGGCAACCCCTATTAAAATTAAGAATTTACATAAACTTTAACTTAGCATTTCCATTTCCGGGGCCCCCTTCCATAGAAGATAAAAGCACGGGTATATAACAGTGAATATGAACAAGATAAATTTTACGTATATATTGAGATTAATTGCAACGTTTTTTCTAGTAGCCAAAAAACTGGAATCAACTTGAATGTCCTCAATAGAGGAATGGTTTAATAAGTTGTCTTTCACTCAAACCATTGCATTTTACATAACTAGTTTAAAAAGTGTGTTAAGTCTATACCAGACGATGTGGAAAACATTTCTCTGAAATGTTTCTAAGTGAGAAAAACTACGTGCAGTAAAGAGTAAAATAGTGCCCCTATATGTTTTTATGCATACATATGTATGTTACCTTATTTATGAACATAGACAAAGATATGCAAAGATTCACACCAGGCTTTTAACACTGCTTATCCAGTGGAGGAGTGGCTAATGAAGTGTAAAAATCCTATTGATGTACAGGCTTTCTCAATATTTATGTATATGTATGAATATATATATATATAATTCTCAACATTTATATATAATTGCTTTATGTAAATGCACATGTAAATTACATATGTGTAAAGCCATGTACAAAGAGATAGTTGCTGAAAGTGTGCATATCATAGAGAGTGTTTTGAGTTTTTAGTGTTTAGGGTTCTTTTCTTTTAACTTTCTTTCTTGTACTTTGAGTTTTTCAAAATAAATATTTTACATGATTTTAAGTTTAACATTTTCTAAAGCAAACATTATAGAGCAGGTTAAGGAAATGACCCAGTATCTACAGAATGATTTGTTTGTTCAGTCCTCCAGCAGTTCATCAAACTACATTGAGCAGCAACCGTGACATTGTGTCAGGTGTGTTAAAGTGGTTGGGATTACAGAGATGAATGAAATATGCTCCTTCTTGTTGTATATTACAACAAGACAAACATATAAATGAACCATTCTAATACAATATGGCTATTGCTTTAATATAAGAATTTGTAGGACCATAGGGGCAATGAACTCTGCAGGCATTGGTGGTAGAGAGGCTTCAGAGGGAAAGAACCATTTGAGCTTAGCCTTAAAGACTGAGGATGCTTTCATCACTCACCAGCCTTATGTGGGGAAGGGAAAGCAATCCCTTCAAAGAGGAAGGAATCAACATCTAGTCCTATTTCATTCATCAAGAATGTGGAGGAGGAAGTAAACAGTTTATTATTTATAGTCTCAAATGATGGTAATGTGTGGAAGATGGGCAAATGGAACAAGAGACTTTGGAAGAGTCCTGATCTGGAACTAATAAAATGAGAGCCTGCTTTGAAACATGCAAGCTGGTTTTTCTGAGGGAAGAAGAACTCTAAGCTGCATTTAATGAAAGGAAGCAACTGTCAAAGCAATCTGACTAAGTTCAGTACATTAGGTTTGCAGTTGGGGAAGAAATATGGGTTGCTGTTCATTTAGGACCTGTGGAAGAGGTTGGAGAAAAGGGGATAGGTATTCAAGCAATGATTCATTAGGTAGAAAGAAGAGAATGTTAGAAATCAGACACTACTGCCACTTACTGAATAAATTCATCATAAGCCATATACAGACACATTATAAAGTATCTCAAGGTACCAGAATGCTTGACCATTGAGGTAAGGTGCCCCAAAATACTGTGTCTTCAAGGAAAACACAAGGGTTCAGTACTCATGGGTTAGCAGCAGTTAACATAAGACACACTAGCTTTTGGGGAGTGGGGGAGAAAGAAGCAAGGATTATGCATGTATGTATTTATATCATAGATGATAACAACAGAAGCCATTTAATCAAATGCTTATTATTGGCCTAATAAAATGTCAGGTGTTTTACATAAATTACCTCATTTAATCCCAGCATGCCTCTAAGATCTAGATACATGTTCCTATCATTCCCTTTTTACAGATGAGGAAACTAAGTCTTACAGGAGTTAAAAAACGTACTCAAGGTCAAATAGCTTTTAGGTGGTGAAGCTGCACATTGAGATCGGACTTTAAATCCTATGCTCCCAACTGCTCAACTAGACACTAAGTTATATTTCCCCTGCTAAACCCTAGTCCCAGCCATCATCATATCACACCTGTATTGTCCCAACAGCCTGTCACCCCTCTGGGCCTACACAGTTCACAACATCCAGTGAACTTTCTAAAACATACATCAGACGACATCACTTTCCTTTATCAAACCATCCAGTGGCCCTCCACTGCACGTAAGATAAAATCCAAGTTCTTACCCTGCAGGTCCCTATGTGACCACTTCTCTGCCAGCCTCTCCAGTCTCGGTCATCAATCTCCGCTCTGCCCCTCTCTGACTGCACTCCAGTCATTCACCCTTCTGCTCTTCCTCAAAACACTGTTCTCGTTCTGGCCTCACGGCATTGCTACTTGCTAGTCTACCTAAAATGCTCTTCTTCAAAGTCTTCACACAGCTGTCTCGACCTCATTATTCAGATCTTGATTCAAATATCAGCTTCTTAGAGAAGGTTCCCCACACCAACAACAAGAACGACCCCTTTGCCCATGAAAACAGAAGATACTTGATTCAAATATCAGCTTCTTAGAGAAGGTTCCCCACACCAACAACAAGAACGACCCCTTTACCCATGAAAACAGAAGTTACTTGAGGACAGGAGCTATTGATTTCATGTTCTTCACTCTAATTCCAGAACCGAGAGTAATATCTGACACCTACTGGGCACTCAGGACATATTTCTTTCCTGAAATACTGGTATATTTTTTAAAGTGTCATACTCATATGCCTATGAGTATATCTACATATATATATATATATATATATATATATATATATATATATATATATATATATATATATATATATATATATATATATGGATATGTGAGCTTGTTGTCACCTCACAGAAGTGGAATGTACATCCCTCACCCAAAATTTGGTTTGAATGTCAAGACTAATGATGCCAAACATATACCAAGATGGTATGAAAAGGATTATTACTCACATAATGAGTTATGCATCAAAAATGCAGTTAGACCAAAAAAAGAAAAAAGAAAAAAACTGGTAACTGTGAAGTGTTGGGTAATTAGATGGTTGTGATTCTTTCATTCTATAGATATAGGAATAGATATAGAAATAATCAAAACATCAAGTTCTACACCTTAAGTATATACAATTTTTATTTATCCATTATACCTCAATAAAACTGAAAAAATGGGATCAGTCTCAATGACAACTTACCCATGGTGTTTGTCTGAGAACTAAAACATTGCGTGGTTTATTTAATTTAATTTGGACTTGTTTATGTAAGCCATTATGGCACCTGCAGCATGAGACCAATAAGAAAGGTGAACGTTCCATTGAATATCTAGTACTATCAAGAGCTAGTACTATATATTCTGAGAAGTGAAATGAGTGCCTTAGTCTCTCTATCAATGTGCAGAACTTCAAAGAAGGTAAAGAGTGCTATGGTGAGACATTGTATTGTGGCTTTAATATGTGCAGAAGATGTGTGACCTTGATTTATATTTTGGGTATCCGTGAGGCAAGAGATTCTATGAGTTCTTTACCCCAAATGAGGCAACCTTGGAGAAGGAATTGTTTGCATTGGCCAGAACAGATGGTCAGACCGCTGGCAGTGGCCCAAAGATCTATAAAAATGCGAAGATGAGGCCAATTGTTGGCTAAGACATGGCCAAGTGCTCAGATAACTGGCTAAAGTTTGGCCAACTGAGCTGATCCTGTGTCCTGTCCTTTATCAGGAACATTCTGATTAAGAGATGAAAAGCAGCAAGAGTCAAGCAAGCTCCATTAAGTGTGACAGTGGCAATGCCATTGGTTAAGTGAATGAACCCCCTTTGGTATTCACTGTGTTGAGCCTAAGGGGCTCCCCAGGTATCCAAGTGTTCTAAGAGATGACCTCCTCTAGCACTGTGGCATCCGGCAAGGGACCCAGCACAGGGGACGTTACCCTCTCCTGAAAGTAGGGTATGCAGAGAGCCCAGGTTCAGCTCCATCCTGTAGCAAGGAGGCCTCACTAGCTGTGCTGGGCTTGCAGGGTGCTGTTTCCATGATCAAAGGCCTAACGGGCAGCTGTATACTGAGGGTCACAGGTTCAGGACCTGAGATAGTCTATATTTCCAGGAAAGTCCAGTGTGTACCCACCAATTGCTACACTAATGGCATACAGCATTGGGCCAAGGAAGGTAGTTCCTTGTATCAGAAGCCCATGCAACTAACGGCCATCACTGATGGTAGAGGGACTGCAAGATATATGAGAGAAGGTTGCTAAAGCTCCCACAGTGAAGGAATCCCGGGGGGCCGTAACAGGAATGCCTGTTCTATGGCCATTCAGGCAGATTCTAGTATCTTTTTACAGGGGGTCTCATTCAAGTTGGGCCTATTTGCAAGTTACAGAACAAAAAAAAAGCTTTGTAAATGAGGAGTGTTGCCTTGAGAATCTAAACATGTCGAAAACATGTTGGGCTTGTTTTAACAATGTGGGTCCTAAGAAGACTAAAAGCTGTTTCTTGACACTGTCAGGACTGGAGCAGCCCTCAACTTACTAAATAATTTTCAGGAGCTTAACTGAAGTGGTGGGGCCCTGTACTATGTGTCTCATGTGAATCTCCTCAAAGGAGGATGTCATTAGTGTGATGTCATAACTGTGTACCCGAAAAAAGTTAGAGCTGGTTAAAATATTGCCTGTGAAGACTATGTGAGATGGCAGGCGTGGAGACTGAGCCCATTGAGTACCCAGGTGAAGGTGTATTGTGTCCCTTTAAAGGTGAAGGTTAACTGCAGCTGAGAGGTTGTTGAACTAGGCACTGAATAGAACATGCTAGCCAAATACTTTGCTCTAACTGCAAAGTATTTACCAGTTACTTATTTATTATTGGGTGGAATCAGTCATTTCAATAGGTGGGGCCATGACGCCAAGGGTACGAATTCACACTGAGGCACCGGTCCTGTTTTGCCGGGTTTAAGAACAAGTAAAACTTGGCTGTTAAATGCAGCAGAAGTGGGGATAACCACACCTTCTCTAAATAGGTCTTATATAATGGGTTTCAATCTGTGAAAACCGTGCTTTCATTTAGATTGAACCTTTTCTTAAACACTGAGATGAAAGGTATTATTTTAACTAGGGGGAAAGGTCCATAGGGTCCCATAGTTTTCAAGCTGATTATAAGGGCCAGAGACTTAACTTGATTACTTATTGGGTCAGGTTCTCCACGTGCACTAGAGGATATTTTAGGGTAATGGATGTCTTGGCTATGGAAAAGTTAGGCACGGAAATAATTTGGATGGTTCAGGTTAGGCATATCTGTTTCTATTTTATGTTCACCTACTCCCTGGCTGGGAGTGGATGAACATAAAGTGTGGCCAGATGTGGGCCAGAAGGGGAAGGGGAATTAATGAGGCTTCAAAACTGTCCATTGTCAAACATCAAAAGTGGAATCAGATTATGACACACACTGCCACCACCCATACAGCACCCCTCTCCCCATCTGGGACCTCCCGAACACACACGGAAACACCAAGTCCATTTCCTCCTCACCAGCAGGATAAAGTGTTCAGGAAGAAATCTGTCTTCAGAGCTCAGTCCTCACCCAGTCCTTATTCCCGGTGTCTGGCTAACTATGGACTGGCTGGTCTGGGCCCCAAACTAGCAGGATACTACCTCCCTCCCTTCTCACACGCCTGCCCCTTCCTGCCTTCCTTCAGTCCCCATCACCGAAGAACAGACAGAGATACACACACATCTTTCTACAACAGCTTGTACATCAATAGCTGAGGGCTTTTTTATTTGGTCTCTACACAGGTGACCATGTCTCCAGTGCTTTCTCTGGAGAGACAACACAGACAGCAAGGTCTCAGTCTCCTGATAGACCCAGGGCAGCACTTTATGAACTGCTGGAAGAGCCCTCTGGGACGTTTTCATCCTCCTCTGGCTTTTTAGTCATTGTTGTACTCCGCCAGTAATAGAATGCTAGCATCTTTGACTTCTTCTGTGTAGAACCTCTTCCCGAATTCTGACGACGGACTGATTTTCTTAACTCGACCACCTCCTGAATCTGGTCGGAAAACAAAGTGATACAGAAAGATATTGATTTGGGGAAAGAGGATGGGAAGGAGAACTTTGAGAGAATGGGTATGGATTGAGAATGGGTTTGTGCCAGGGAAGGGCTGGGTAAGTCTTGGGTGGGGGATGAAGAGGAGGCACGTGAGTCGGGTAATCTGACCTCTTCCATCTTATAGCCCTGGAGTGGAGAATTCATCCTCTCCCTTCTGCGTTGGCCCCCCAGTGTTTGTTGCTCTGACCTCTCGGTGTTTGTCCGTGCATCACGGTTAGGCTCCTGGGGGACTGTAGTTTCCTCTGCCATGTCAGTAGCAACAGTGTGCTCTACTCCAAGGCTCCTGGCCTCTCTATATATACCCTGCCAGGACAATGAAGAGCCACACCCATCAGCTTTGATTGGTCAGCCAATGGTAGCGCTGGGGTGGCTGTGACATCACAAAGCACTACCCTTGAAGATACGTGGGGGGAGGGGAGGGGTGCAGAGGAGTCTACGTGCTCTGGTTAGAGAAAGGGAGTGCTTCCTCAACACCCCGTAAAGAGCCTTCCCAAATTGACCTTCCACTCTTCCTCATCTTCTCTGGTTCAATCTTTGTGGTGCACATGTTAGGGAGAAGGTGTTCCCTCCAAACCATTCCACATGGCCACCCCCATTCAGTGTTTAATTCTGTTGTCTCCCAGATCTCATCACCTGGTATTGTGTGGTTTTTAAAAACTTTTTATTTTAGAACAGTTTTAGGTTTACAGAGTAATTGTGAAGATCATATTCATACACTCCACAACAAATTTCCCTTCTTAACATTGTATATTAATATGGTACAATTGTTCAACTTAGTGAACCAACACTGAAACAGTATTATTATCTAAAGTCTGTACTTCATCAGAATTCCTTTTTTTTTAAATGTTGAGCCTTCTTTTAATTAATTTATTTTTATTTTTGGCTGTGTTGGGTCTTCGTTTCTGTGCGTGGGCTTTCCCTAGATGTGGCAAGCAGGGGCCACTCTTCATCGTGATGGGCGGGCCTCTCACTGTCGCGGCCTCTCTTGTTGCGGAGCACAGGCTCCAGATGCGCAGGCTCAGCGGCTGTGGCTCACGGGCCTAGTTGCTCTGCGGCATGTGGGATCTTCCCAGATCAGGGCTCGAACCCGTGTCCCCTGCATCATCAGGCAGATTCTCAACCACTGTGCCACCGTGGAAGCCCCAGATTGCCTTATTTTTTACCTAATATTCTTCTTCGGTCCCAGGATCCCAAACAAGATTCTACATTCAATTTAGTCATTCCATGTTATAACTTCTTAGGCTCCTCTTGGCTCTGACAGTTTTTTAGACTTCTTGTTTTTGAAGACTTTGACAGTTTGGGGTCTTGTGTTTTGTCTTTTACATTAGGTCTGCAGATGTTATTGCTCTTATAGGTAAAAGTTTTTATAAATTTCCTCTTCCAGAGAACCTCAAATCAACTCAGTACCATCAGTGTTATGGACTTCCCCGTGGCAATGGTTGAACTAATCTCTTGGCTTTGTCACAGAGGTGACGCAAATGTTTTTCTCTTGAGGTCTGAGGATCAGGATCATTTTTATTTATGACAGAGGCACAGGGGCAGCAGCAGAAGCATTTTGTAAGGTACTAGTGAGTCATTTACTTTTAGAAGTATGACCTCAGCATCCCACATAGTTAACGGCTCTTCCTCCACACGAGTGACCATCCAATGGACCTGTATATTGAACAGACTGTCAGTCTTTCTCCTGAGCTGTATATAGAAAGGGGGCCAACATGAGGTTGAGACACAACCAGTGTCCACAAGGTAAGAGTCATTTCTTTGAGGTTAGTATCAGTCGCACCTTAGTTTGGAATTGAAACACGTGATTCAACCTGAGAATCACAAATAGGTCCAGGTTGAGACACAGGATTCAGGACTGCTTTAAGGAAGGTCCCAATCCAATAATCCTTTCACTATATGCCAAGTGGCTAAACTGACTTATGTTGGTCAAAGCTTTAGCAGACACTCAGTAGGACTAACAAATGCAGCACAAAGAAGCATGTTCAAAGCACAAGCTAGCCAGCAGGCCGTAGCCCAAGTGCCTGTTCACCAGCATAGAGCAGAGCCAGTTAGAAAGCCAAAGCAAGAGAAGAAAGACCCCCGGTGGTAAGGGATAGCACCTTGATGTCCTGCTCACAGGACCAGTTGTTGTAATCACACCACAGAGACAGGATGGACCCTTCAACCCAAATTCGGTTTGGATGTCGAAACTGATAACACATACACCTAGAGAGTATGAAAAACCTTACTACATAAGGAGGCTTTCTGGGGAGAGCAGGGCAGGCTCTCAAGCAGGTTCAAGAATGGCTTGAGAGAGCAGAAGAAGGAGACTGGCTTGGCTTTTATGGTGGTGAGGGGATGACGCTGGAGTGTTCCCACACACAGGTCAGGTTTTGCACAGCCTGAACTTCCTCCTGGCCCACAGAAGAGAGAGTACCTGAGCTTTCTTATCCGATCTAGGGAAGCAGGGGAAGAGGCAGTGGTAGGGCTCTTTTATAGAATAATGTTGTGTAAATGCAAGGTGTTTAGCACAGTTTAGAATTCTCATAACCATTATAACCACACTCATATTGTTTTCAGTTAAACTACGTTTCACTAGATTAGTATTTCCCAAATTATGGTCCTTTAAATATTATTTAAGGTGGCTTAGAATTATCTTGGTTCATCACAGAGAAACTGTGTAGAAAGAGAAAAGACTGCTAGCCTCAGGAGGTCTGACACACTGGTCACAAAAGAGCAGACTTCATTGTACTATCTGCTGAATTATGAGGGGTTTCTAACATGTTTCCCATCCTGGGTGACTACTGTAGCACCCAAAGACTGTAATAATAATTACCGAAACTAACATTTATTGACTACTAACACTATGTATGAATTATGCTAAATACCCATATACATATTTAATCCTCGTCACAACCCTATTGAGATAAGTGGCAAAAGAGTGGTTTCTGTCATTTCTGCCAGGACATCTCCATTCCAATTGCAGAAGCAGAAAAGAGCATATAGGAGGGCACATGGGAATATTTATGGGGCAGGCTCAAAAGGGGTATGCATTACTCCTGCTCACATTTCCTTGGTAAAAACTCACATAGCCACATCTAACTACAAGAGAAAATGAGAAATGTAGTCTACCTGGTAGAAGAGGAGAACTTAAATGTTGGAGATAAGCTAGCAATCTCTGTCTCCACCATCTTGTTCATCACTCTCCCCAGTATTTACAGTAGAGCCTGGCACATAGTAGGTGGCCATGAATATTTCTGTTGAATGAATGGGTTTCAACTTTTTTGGTCAGTTATGGGGATCAAAAGCATATAGAACTTGGTTAAGCAATGGTTTCCTAGATATGACACAAAAAGCACAAGCAACAAAGAAAGAGTAAATTGGACTATATCAAAATTTTAAAATGTTTTCTTCTGCAAAAAAATACCATGAAGAAAGCAAAAGGCACACTAAAGAGAGATCCTGGCAAATCATATATTTAATAAAAGTGTAGTATCCAGAATACAGAAAGAACTCTTACAACTCAACAACAAAAATACAAACAACCCAACTGAAAATCAGGTAAAGGACTTAAATAGACATTGTGCTAATGAAGATATACAAATAGCCAACAAACATATGAAAATATGCTCAATACCATTAGTCGTTAGGGAAATGCAAATCAAAACCACGATGAGATGCCACTTCATACCCACTAGGAAGGCTATAACTTTTTTAAAAAGAAAATAACAAGTATTGACAAGGATGTAGAGAAATTGAAACACTCATACACGTCTGGTGAGAACATAAAATGATACAGCCTCTGTGGAAAACATTTTGGCAGTTACTCAACAAGTTAAACATAGACTTGCCATATTACCCAGTAACTCTACTCCTAGGTATATAATGAAAAGAGTTGAAAAGGAGGGAACAACAGCAACAACAACAACAACAAAAAAAAAAACAGGTGAATTGAGCAACACAAAAGCAAAGGGCAGATAACGTTTCAAGAAGTAAAAAATGGACAACTTTATTAAATACTTTTACAGGTAATATAGGGACAGACAAATGACGATTGAACTTGTTAGTAGAGAGGTCATTGGTAAATTTGATAAGAAGGAAATTGAAAGAGTGGAAAATATTTTAATATAAACCTGGATGTGTATTAAGGAGAAAATGTGAGATTAGAAAGTGAGGGGCGGATAGACAATTTCTTTTGCGAGTTTTGGTGCTAAGGGGAGGAGAAATATGGGACTATAGCTGGAGGGGGATTTGGTATTAAGAGAGTGTATTTTTAAGAGGGTAGATTCTAGAATGCATCTAGCCAATATAAATGACTGAATGAAACTGACGACATAAAAATCCAAAGGGATAATTGCAGAAGAAAAAATATTGAGAAAGCAAGAGGGGTATTCAGAGCACTAGTAGATGGGATCGGTAGCAAATGTGGAAATCTTGGCTTTCCATGAGAATGAGTAATATTTATAGATTCTACAGTGGAGAAGGAAATGATTATGGTATGATTACAAATGCTGGTAAGATGGTAGATTTGGTGGGGAAGATATAAAAGAATTTTCTCTTGACTCTTCAGTTTTCTCAGTGAAGGATGAGCTAAGGGCATAAAATAACAAGAGTGAGGGTAGGGTTTTGAGAAATTGAGGGGATGATAAAGTATTGGATATTCATTTTGTATAATGGAAATGGGTGTATAATATGGAAGGATTGATCATTTAAGATATGTGGTCAAGAATTTAAGGTGAGATCAGTTAGCTTTGCCTTGTAAATTTCTACAGCAACATCCATCACTCTTATATAGGAACAAAGCAGGTAGATAGCTAAATTTAACAAGGGTTGTGGTTTTGCCAGGGAAATACTAGGGTGGGAAAGTGAGTAGGGAGATGAAGGTTGATGAAAGTAAGTGATACTAATGATAAATTGGTAAGCAATGAGGAAATGCGAAAAGAGAAATGTGGCTGATGCTGAAAAGTAGTAGAATTCACAGATTGGAGTTCAAAATTGAAGAATTTTTAGAGTTGGGTGTGTGTAGTTGTGTATACCTGCATGTGATGGATGTACTTTGCTAGGAAGGATAATCAGTTGTAGCCCAAGAGAGGTATGTTATAAAATCAGGATTTCAGAGTTGCTGTAATTTTTTTTTAATTTTTTAATTAGTTTCTGCTTTATAACAAAGTGAATCAGTCATACATATACATCTGTTCCCACATCCCTTCCCTCATGCATCTCCCTCCCTCCCACCCTCCCCATCCCACCCCTCCAGGCGGTCACAAAGCACCGAGCTGATCTCCCTGTGCTCTGTGGCTGCTTCCCACTATCTATCTACCTTACGTTTGGTAGTGTATATATGTCCATGCCTCTCTTTCGCTTTGTCACAGCTTACCCTTCCCCCTCCCCATATCCTCAAGTCCATTCTCAAGTAGGTCTGTGTCTTTATTCCCGTTTTGCCCCTAGGTCCTTCATGACATTTTTTTTTTAAATTCCGTATATATGTGTTAGCATACGGTATTTGTCTTTCTCTTTCTGACTTACTTCACTCTGTATGACAGACTCTAGGTCTATCCACCTCATTACAAATAGCTCAGTTTCGTTTCTTTTTATGGCTGAGTAATATTCCATTGTATATATGTGCCACATCTTCTTTATCCATTCATCCGATGATGGACACTTAGGTTGTTTTCAGCTCCAGGCTATTGTGAATAGAGCTGCAATGAACATTTTGGTACATGTCTCTTTTGGAATTATGGTTTTCTCAGGGTATATGCCTAGTAGTGGGATTGCTGGGTCATATGGTAGTTCTATTTTTAGTTTTTTAAGGAACCTCCATACTGTTCTCCATAGTGGCTGTACCAATTCACATTCCCACCAGCAGTGCAAGAGTGTTCCCTTTTTTCCTCACCCTCTCCAGCATTTATTGTTTCTAGATTTCTTGATGATGGCCATTCTGACTGGTGTGAGATGATATCTCATTGTAGTTTTGATTTGCATTTCTCTAATGATTAATGATGTTGAGCATTCTTTCATTTGTTTGTTGGCAGTCTGTATATCTTCTTTGGAGAAATGCCTATTTAAGTCTTCTGCCCATTTTTGGATTGGGTTGTTTGTTTTTTTGCTATTGAGCTGCATGAGCTGTTTATAAATTTTGGAGATTAATCCTTTGTCAGTTGCTTCATTTGCAAATATTTTCTCCCATTCTGAGGGTTGTCTTTTGGTCTTGTTTATGGTTTCCTTTGCTGTGCAAAAGCTTTGAAGTTTCATTAGGTCCCATTTGTTTATCTTTGTTTTTATTTCCATTTCTCTAGGAGGTTGGTCCAAAAGGATCTTGCTGTGATTTATGTCATAGAGTGTTCTACCTATGTTTTCCTCTAAGAGTTTGATAGTTTCTGGCCTTACATTTAAGTCTTTAATCCATTTTGAGCTTATTTTTGTGTATGGTGCTAGGGAATGATCTAATCTCAAACTTTTACATGTCCCTGCCCAGTTTTCCCAGCACCACTTATTGAAGAGGCTGTCCTTTCTCCACTGTACATTCCTGCCTCCTTTATCAAAGATAAGTTGGCCATATGTGCGTGCGTTTATCTCTGGGCTTTCTATCCTGATCCACTGATCTATCTTTCTGTTTTTATGCCAGTACCACACTGTCTTGATTACTGTAGCTTTGTAGTATAGTCTGAAGTCAGGGAGCCTGATTCCTCCAGCTCCGTTTTTCGTTCTCAAGATTGCTTTGGCTATTCGGGGTCTTTTGTTTTTCCAAACAAATTTTGAAATTTTTTGTTCTAGTTCTGTGAAAAATGCCAGTGGTAGTTTGATAGGGATTGCATTGAATCTGTAGATTGCTTTGGGTAGTAGAGTCATTTTCACAATATTGATTCTTCCAATCCAGGAGCATGGTATATCTCTCCATCTATTTGTATCATCTTTAATTTCTTTCATCAGTGTCTTATAATTTTCTGCATACAGGTCTTTTGTCTCCTTAGGTAGGTTTATTCCTAGATATTTTATTCTTTTTGTTGCAATGGTAAATGGGAGTGTTTTCTTGATTTCATTTTCAGATTTTTCATCATTAGTGTACAGGAATGCCAGAGATTTCTGTACATTAATTTTGTATCCTGCTACTTTACCAAATTCATTGATTAGTTCTAGTAGTTTTTCGGTAGCATCTTTAGGATTCTCTATGTATAGTATCATGTCATCTGCAAACAGTGACAGCTTTACTTCTTCTTTTCCAATTTGGATTCCTTCTATTTCCTTTTCTTCTCTGATTGCTGTGGCTAAAACTTCCAAAACTAGGTTGAATAAGAGTGTTGAGAGTGGGCAGCCTTGTCTTGTTCCTGATCTTAGTGGAAATGGTTTCAGTTTTTCACCATTGAGGACAATGTTGGCTGTGGGTTTGTCATATATGGCCTTTATTATGTTGAGGAAAGTTCCCTCTATGCCTACTTTCTGCAGGGTTTTTATCATAAATGGGTGTTGAATTTTGTCGAAAGCTTTCTCTGCATCTATTGAGATGATCATATGGTTTTTCTCCTTCAACTTGTTAATATGGTGTATCACACTGATTGATTTGCGTATATTGAAGAATCCTTGCATTCCTGGAATAAACCCCACTTGATCATGGTGTATGATCCTTTTAATGTGCTGTTGGATTCTGTTTGCTAGTATTTTGTTGAGGATTTTTGCATCTATGTTCATCAGTGATATTGGCCTGTAGTTTTCTTTCTTTGTGACATCCTTGCCTGGTTTTGCTATCAAGGTGATGGTGGCCTCGTAGAATGAGTTTGGGAGTGTTCCTTCCTCTGATATTGTTTGGAAGAGTTTGAGAAGGATGGGTGTTAGCTCTTCTCTAAATGTTTGATAGAATTCGCCTGTGAAGCCATCTGGTCCTGGGCTTTTGTTTGATGGAAGATTTTTAATCACAGTTTCTATTTCAGTGCTTGTGATTGGTCTATTCATATTTTCTATTTCTTCCTGAGTCAGTCTTGGCAGGTTGTGCATTTCTAAGAATTTGTCCATCTCTTCCAGGTTGTCCATTTTATTGGCAAAGAGTTGCTTGTAGTAATCTCTCATGATCTTTTGTATTTCTGCAGTGTCAGTTGTTACTTCTCCTTTTTCATTTCTAATTCTATTGATTTGAGTCTTCTCCCTTCTTTTCTTGATGAGTCTGGCTAATGGTTTATCAATTTTGTTTATCTTCTCAAAGAACCAGCTTTTAGTTTTATTGATCTTTGCTATCGTTTCCTTCATTTCTTTTTCATTTATTTCCGATCTGATTTTTATGATTTCTTTCCTTCTGCTAACTTTGGGGTGTTTTTGTTCTTCTTTCTCTAATTGCTTTAGGTGCAAGGTTAGGTTGTTTATTCGAGATGTTTCCTGTTTCTTAAGGTGGGATTGTATTGCTATAAACTTCCCTCTTAGAACTGCTTTTGCTGCATCCCATAGGTTTTGGGTCGTCGTGTCTCCATTGTCATTTGTTTCTAGGTATTTTTTAATTTCCTCTTTGATTTCTTCAGTGATCACTTCGTTATTAAGTAGTGTATTGTTTAGCCTCCATGTGTTTGTATTTTTTACAGCTCTTTTCCTGTAATTGATATCTAGTCTCATAGCATTGTGGTGAGAAAAGACACTTGATACAATTTCAATTTTCTTAAATTTACCAAGGCTGGATTTCTGACCCAAGATATGATCTATCCTGGAGAATGTTCCATGAGCACTTGAGAAAAATGTGTATTCTGTTGTTTTTGGATGGAATGTCCTATAAATATCAATTAAGTCCATCTTGTTTAATGTATCATTTAAAGCTTGTGTTTCCTTATTTATTTTCATTTTGGAAGATCTGTCCATTGGTGAAAGTGGGGTGTTAAAGTCCCCTACTATGATTGTGTTACTGTCGATTTCTCCTTTTATGGCTGTTAGTATTTGCCTTATGTATTGAGGTGCTCCTATGTTGGGTGCATAAATATTTACAATTGTTATATCTTCTTCTTGGATCGATCCCTTGATCATTATGTAGTGTCCTTCTTTGTCTCTTCTAGTAGTCTTTATTTTAAAGTCTATTTTGTCTGATATGAGAATTGCTACTCCAGCTTTCTTTTGGTTTCCATTTGCATGGAATATCTTTTTCCATCCCCTTACTTTCAGTCTGTATGTGTCTCTAGGTCTGAAGTGGGTCTCTTGTAGACAGCATATATATGGGTCTTGTTTCTGTATCCATTCAGCCAATCTGTGTCTTTTGGTGGGAGCATTTAGTCCATTTACATTTAAGGTAATTATCGATATGTATGTTCCTATTCCCATTTTCTTAATTGTTTTGGGTTCGTTATTGTAGGTCTTTCCCTTCTGTTGTGTTTCTTGCCTAGAGAAGTTCCTTTAGCATTTGTTGTAAAGCTGGTTTGGTGGTGCTGAACTCTCTCAGCTTTTGCTTGTCTGTAAACGTTTTAATTTCTCCTTCAAATCTGAATGAGATCCTTGCTGGGTAGAGTAATCTTGGTTGCAGGTTTTTCTCCTTCATCACTTTAATTATGTCCTGCCACTCCCTTCTGGCTTGTAGAGTTTCTGCTGATAGATCAGCTGTTATCCTGATGGGGATTCCCTTGTGTGTTATTTGTTGTTTTCGCCTTGCTGCTTTTAATATGATTTCTTTGTGTTTAATTTTTGACAGTTTGATTAATATGTGTCTTGGCGTATTTCTCCTTGGATTTATTCTGTATGGGACTCTCTGTGCTTCCTGGACTTGATTACCTATTTCCTTTCCCATATTAGGGAAGGTTTCAACTATAATCTCTTCAAATATTTTCTCAGTCCCTTTCTTTTTCTCTTCTTCTTCTGGAACCCCTATAATTCGAATGTTGGTGCGTTTAATCGTGTCCCAGAGGTCTCTGAGACTGTCCTCTGTTCTTTTCATTCTTTTTTCTTTATTTTGCTCTGCAGCAGTTATTTCCACTATTTTATCTTCCACCTCACTTATCCGTTCTTCTACTTCAGTTTTTCTGCTATTGATCCCATCTAGAGTATTTTTTATTTCATGTATTGTGTTTTTAATCGATGCTTGATTCATCTTTAGTTCTTCTAGGTCCTTGTTAACTGTTTCTTGCATTTTGTCTATTCTATTTCCAAGATTTTGGATCTGGGAAATAGAATCTTGGATCATCTTTACCATCATTATTCTGAATTCTTTTTCAGGTAGACTGCCTATTACGTCTTCATTTGTTAGGTCTGGTGGGTTTTTAACTTGTTCTTTCTCCTGCTGTGTGTTTTTCTGTCTTCTCATTTTGCTTATGTTACTGTGTTTGGGGTCTCCTTTTTGCAGGCTGCAGGTTCGTAGTTCCCATTGTTTTTGGTGTCTGTCCCCAGTGGCTAAGGTTGGTTTAGTGGGTTGTGTAGGCTTCCTGGTGGAAGGTACTAGTGCCTGTGTTCTGGTGAATGAGGCTGGATCTTGTCTTTCTGGTGGGCAAGTCCACGTCTGGTGGTGTGTTTTGGGGTGTCTGCGGACTTTTTATGATTTTAGGCCACCTCTCTGCTAATGGGTGGCGTTGTGTTTCTGTCTTGCTAGTTGTTAGGCATAGGGTGTCCAGCACTGTAGCTTGCTGGTCATTGAGTGAAGCTGGGTGCTGGTGTTGAGATGGAGATCTGTGGAAGATTTTCGCCGTTTGATATTATGTGGAGCGGGGGGGTCTCTTGTGGACCAGTGTCCTGAAGTTGGCTCTCCCACCTCAGAGGCACAGCACTAACTCCTGGCTCCTCAATTTGGGATGATTTGTTGTCTATTCATGTATTCCACAGATGCAGGGTACATCAAGTTGATTGTGGAGATTTAATCCGCTGCTTCTGAGGCTGCTGGGAGAGGTTTCCCTTTCTCTTCTTTGTTCTCACAGCTCCTGGGTCTCAGCTTTGGATTTGGAGTAGCAATTCTCATATCAGACAAAATAGACTTTAAAATAATGACTTACAAGGGACAAAGCAGGACACCACATAATGATCAAGGGATCGATCCAAGAAGAAGATATAACACTTGTAAATATTTATACACCCAACATAGGAGCACCCCAATACATAAGACAAATACTAACAGCCATAAAAGGGGAAATCGACAGTAACACAATCATAGTAGGCGACTTTAACACCCCACTTTCAACAATGGACAGATCATCCAAAATGAAAAAAAAATAAGGAAACACAAGCTTTAAATGATACATTAAACAAGATGGACTTAATTGATATTTATAGGACATTCCATCCAAAAACGTCCAGAGATAAACCCATGTACACATGGTCACCTTATCTTGATAAAGGAGGCTAGAGTATACAATGGAGGAAAGACAGCCTCTTCAATAAGTGGTGCTGGGAAAACTGGACAGCTACATGGAAAAGAATGAAATTAGAATACTCCCTAATGCCATACACAAAAATAAACTCAAAATGGATTAAAGACCTTAATGTAAGGCCAGACATACTAAAACTCTAAGAGGAAATAAAAGAAGAACACTCTTTTGAGATAAATCACAGTAAGATCTTGTTTGACCCACCTCCTAAAGAAATGGAAACAAAACTAAAAATAAACAAATGGGACCGAGTGAAACTTAAAAGCTTTTGCACAGCAAAGGAAACCATAAACAAGATGAAAAGACAACCCTCAGAATGGGAGAAAATATTTGCAAACGAAGCAACTGACAAAGGATTAGTCTCCAAAATTTACAAGCAGCTCATGCAGCTCAATATCAAAAACACAAACCACCCAATCCAAAAATGGGCAGAAGACCTAAATAGACATTTTTCCAAAGAAGATACACAGATTGCCAACAAACACATGAAAGAATGCTCAATGTCGTTAATCATTAGAGAAATGCAAATCAAAACTACAATGCGGTATCATCTCACACCGGTCAGAATGGCCATCATCAAAAAATCTACAAACAATAAATGGACAACCTGGAAGAAATGGACAAATTCTTAGAGAAGGTGTGGAGAAAAGGGAACCCTCATACACTGTTGATGGGAATGTAAATTGATACAGTCACTAAGGAGAACAGTATGGAGGTTCCCTAAAAAACTAAAAATAGAACTACCATACGACCCAGCAATCCCACTATGGGGCATATATCCTGAGAAAACCATAATTCAAAAAGAGTCATGTACCACAATGTTCATTGCAGCTCTATTTACAATAGCCAGGACTTGGAAGGAACCTAAGTGTCCATCAACAGATGAATGGATAAAGAAGATGTGACACATGTATACAATGGAATATTACTCAGCCATAAAAAGGAACGAAACTGAGTTATTTGTAGTGAGGTGGATGGACCCAGAGTCTGTCATACAGAGTGAAGTAAGTCAGAAAGAGAAAAACAAATACCGTATCCTAACACATATATATGGAATCTTTAAAAAAATATGGTCATGAGGAACCTAGGGGCAAGACGGGAAAAAAGACGCAGACCTGGGCTTCCCTGGTGCTCTACTGGTTGAGAATCCACCTGCCGATGCAGGGGACACGGGTTCGTGCCCCGGTCTGGGAGGATCCCACATGCCACGGAGAGGCTGGGCCCGTGAGCCATGGCCACTGAGCCTGCGCGTCCGGAACCTGTGCTCCACAACTGGAGAGGCCACAACGGTGAGTGGCCCGCGTACCGAAAAAAAAAAAAAATGTCGCAGACCTACTAGAGAATGGACTTGAGGACACGGGGAGGGGGAAGGGTAAGCTGGGACAAAGTGAGAGAGTGGCATGGACATATATACACTACCAAATGTAAAACAGATAGCTAGTGGGAAGCAGCCCCATAGCACAGGGAGATCAGCTCAGTGCTTTTTGACCACCTAGAGGGGTGGGATAGGGAGGGTGGGAGGGAGGGAGATGCAAGAGGGAGGGGATATGGGTATATACGTATATGTATAGCTGATTCACTTTGTTATAGAGCAGAAACTAATACACCATTGTAAAGCAATCATACTCCAGTAAAGATGTTAAAAAAAAAAGTGTGTTTGTTCAAAATAAATAAATAAATAACTTTCCTAACTGCTTAGGAAAGTTATTTCTCCTTCCTATGAAATGAAAAATGATCTATAAGGGCACTTAGTATTGACTATAAATTCCAGTTCCGTCAGTGATGGTATCTGGCGCATGAGGGGCACCCAAGTTAGGGAGCTTTTGGTTAATTTCCCTGGGCCATATAGAGCAAAGTGTTCTCTCAAATACTCTCTGGAAATTCGGAGCCTCAAATATGTTTGCCACCTTCCCCCAAGTCATCATATTTATTAACATCCTTGTCTTATTTTTCTAGAAGCAGGAGTTTCTAGCAGATCTTTTCCCTTTGTGAAAGGATGTATTTCTGTGTGAGGTGGATCTAGGCCGCCTTAGTCTGTCCTCTAATGTTCACCTCAGTAGCACTTTACCTGGTTGATAATATCTTTGTGGCCAACTTCCTGTAATGTTTTTCTTTTTCTTTTCTTTTTTTTACCTTAGGAGCACTGTATAATAAAAACTCCATTAAAGATGCAAAACCAAAGTGAGCCATGAAGCAAGACACGATGGGGCCTATCAGCATTCCTAAGCGTGTTCAAGGCGAAAGCATTTCAGAGGGAGTTAAACAACAGTCATTATAGCTATCTTTGTTGACCTCTGACTCTATATGCCAGTCACTGTGTTTGACATACATTAATTCTCATAAAACTTCTGTCATGTTGACATTATTATCTCCCTTTTACAAATGGGGAAAGAGGTTCACATAAATTAAATGACTTTCTCAGGGCAACAGCTAGTAAGTTTCAGGGCTGGATTTGTATCCAAAATAAAGTGGGCTTTGTTTGGTTTTTTGACTCTCTTTTCTTCTTAGTAGTACTGCATACATTTATTATTTATATGTATTAAAAAGGATAAAATAAGTTTGGACTCCTCTCTCACACAACATGAAGTTCTGTATGATCTAAAGATAAAAATGTTGAAGTAAAATATATATATTATGGAAAACGTATGCATAATCTAGGAGTCAAGAAAAATTTCTGTGCAAGCTGGAAAACCTAGACACTCTGGAGAAATGACTGACATATTTGAGTGCTTAAAACTTAAAATGTAATCATATGGCAAACGTAAAGGTAAATAAAACCAGAAGACAAATAATACAGGAACATATATTTGTAAGACACATGACAGATAAAGGGTTCAATATCCAACATATAAAAATTTTCCCACACATTAATAAGAAAAGACAAACACCCTAATTGAAAGTGGTTAAAAAGGGTAAAAAGGGCTGTTCAAGGAGGCAGAAAACCCCCTTGCCAATAAACAAGTGAAATTACTCAACTTTACTAGCAATCAGGCGTATTGAAATTAAATTAACAAGGAAATATCACTTTAAGACCATTAAACATGTTATCACACATTGCTGGAGTTTTGTGGAGGTTAATATGTTATCTCATACATTTGCCGAGGGAAATGTGCAGTATATTAAAGCCATTTGGAAGTCAATCTGGCAACCCCTATTAAAATTAAGAATTTACATAAACTTTAACTTAGCAATTCCATTTCCGGGGCCCCCTTCCATAGAAGATAAAAGCACGGGTATATAACAGTGAATATGAACAAGATAAATTTTACGTATATATTGAGATTAATTGCAACGTTTTTTCTAGTAGCCAAAAAACTGGAATCAACTTGAATGTCCTCAATAGAGGAATGGTTTAATAAGTTGTCTTTCACTCAAACCATTGCATTTTACATAACTAGTTTAAAAAGTGTGTTAAGTCTATACCAGACGATGTGGAAAACATTTCTCTGAAATGTTTCTAAGTGAGAAAAACTACGTGCAGTAAAGAGTAAAATAGTGCCCCTATATGTTTTTATGCATACATATGTATGTTACCTTATTTATGAACATAGACAAAGATATGCAAAGATTCACACCAGGCTTTTAACACTGCTTATCCAGTGGAGGAGTGGCTAATGAAGTGTAAAAATCCTATAGATGTACAGTCTTTCTCAATATTTATGTATATGTATGAATATATATATATATATAATTCTCAACATTTATATATAATTGCTTTATGTAAATGCACATGTAAATTACATATGTGTAAAGCCATGTACAAAGAGATAGTTGCTGAAAGTGTGCATATCATAGAGAGTGTTTTGAGTTTTTAGTGTTTAGGGTTCTTTTTTTTAACTCTCTTTCTTGTACTTTGAGTTTTTCAAAATAAAAATTTTACATGATTTTAAGTTTAACATTTTCTAAAGCAAACATTATAGAGCAGGTTAAGGAAATGACCCAGTATCTACAGAATGATTTGATTGTTCAGTCCTCCAGCAGTTCATCAAACTACATTGAGCAGCAACCGTGACATTGTGTCAGGTGTGTTAAAGTGGTTGGGATTACAGAGATGAATGAAATATGCACCTTCTCGTTGTATATTACAACAAGACAAACATATAAATGAACCATTCTAATACAATATGGCTATTGCTTTAATATAAGAATTTGTAGGACCATAGGGGCAATGAACTCTGCAGGCATTGGTGGTAGAGAGGCTTCAGAGGGAAAGAACCATTTGAGCTTAGCCTTAAAGACTGAGGATGCTTTCATCACTCACCAGCCTTAGGTGGGGAAGGGAAAGCAATCCCTTCAAAGAGGAAGGAATCAACATCTAGTCCTATTTCATTCATCAAGAATGTGGAGGAGGAAGTAAACAGTTTATTATTTATAGTCTCAAATGATGGTAATGTGTGGAAGATGGGCAAATGGAACAAGAGACTTTGGAAGAGTCCTGATCAGGAACTAATAAAATGAGAGCCTGCTTTGAAACATGCAAGCAGGTTTTTCTGAGGGAAGAAGAACTCTAAGCTGCGTTTAATGAAAGGAAGCAACTGTCAAAGCAATCTGACTAAGTTCAGTACATTAGGTTTGCAGTTGGGGAAGAAATATGGGTTGCTGTTCATTTAGGACCTGTGGAAGAGGTTGGAGAAAAGGGGATAGGTATTCAAGCAATGATTCATTAGGTAGAAAGAAGAGAATGTTAGAAATCAGACACTACTGCCACTTACTGAATAAATTCATCATAAGCCATATACAGACACATTATAAAGTATCTCAAGGTACCAGAATGCTTGACCATTGAGGTAAGGTGCCCCAAAATACTGTGTCTTCAAGGAAAACACAAGGGTTCAGTACTCATGGGTTAGCAGCAGTTAACATAAGACACACTAGCTTTTGGGGAGTGGGGGAGAAAGAAGCAAGGATTATGCATGTATGTATTTATATCATAGATGATAACAACAGAAGCCATTTAATCAAATGCTTATTATTGCCCTAATATAATGTCAGGTGTTTTACATAAATTACCTCATTTAATCCCAGCATGGCTCTAAGATCTAGATACATGTTCCTATCATTCCCTTTTTACAGATGAGGAAACTAAGTCTTACAGGAGTTAAAAAACGTACTCAAGGTCAAATAGCTTTTAGGTGGTGAAGCTGTACATTGAGATCGGACTTTAAATCCTATGCTCCCAACTGCTCAACTAGACACTAAGTTATATTTCCCCTGCTAAACCCTAGTCCCAGCCATCATCATATCACACCTGTATTGTCCCAACAGCCTGTCACCCCTCTGGTCCTACACAGTTCACAACATCCAGTGAACTTTCTAAAACATACATCAGACGACATCACTTTCCTTTATCAAACCATCCAGTGGCCCTCCACTGCACGTAAGATAAAATCCAAGTTCTTACCCTGCAGGTCCCTATGTGACCACTTCTCTGCCAGCCTCTCCAGTCTCGGTCATCAATCTCCGCTCTTCCCCTCTCTGACTGCACTCCAGTCACTCACCCTTCTGCTCTTCCTCAACACACTGTTCTCGTTCTGGCCTCACGGCATTGCTACTTGCTAGTCTACCTAAAATGCTCTTCTTCAAAGTCTTCACACAGCTGTCTCGACCTCATTATTCAGATCTTGATTCAAATATCAGCTTCTTAGAGAAGGTTCCCCACACCAACAACAAGAACGACCCCTTTGCCCATGAAAACAGAAGATACTTGATTCAAATATCAGCTTCTCAGAGAAGGTTCCCCACACCAACAACAAGAACGACCCCTTTGCCCATGAAAACAGAAGTTACTTGAGGACAGGAGCTATTGATTTCATGTTCTTCACTCTAATTCCAGAACCGAGAGTAATATCTGACACCTACTGGGCACTCAGGACATATTTCTTTCCTGAAATACTGGTATATTTTTTAAAGTGTCATACTCATATGCCTATGAGTATATCTACATATATATATATATATATATATATATATATATATATATATATATATATGGATATGTGAGCTTGTTGTCACCTCACAGAAGTGGAATGTACATCCCTCACCCAAAATTTGGTTTGAATGTCAAGACTAATGATGCCAAACATATACCAAGATGGTATGAAAAGGATTATTACTCACATAATGAGTTATGCATCAAAAATGCAGTTAGACCAAAAAAAGAAAAAAGAAAAAAACTGGTAACTGTGAAGTGTTGGGTAATTAGATGGTTGTGATTCTTTCATTCTATAGATATAGGAATAGATATAGAAATAATCAAAACATCAAGTTCTACACCTTAAGTATATACAATTTTTATTTATCCATTATACCTCAATAAAACTGAAAAAATGGGATCAGTCTCAATGACAACTTACCCATGGTGTTTGTCTGAGAACTAAAACATTGCGTGGTTTATTTAATTTAATTTGGACTTGTTTATGTAAGCCATTATGGCACCTGCAGCATGAGACCAATAAGAAAGGTGAACGTTCCATTGAATATCTAGTACTATCAAGAGCTAGTACTATATATTCTGAGAAGTGAAATGAGTGCCTTAGTCTCTCTATCAATGTGCAGAACTTCAAAGAAGGTAAAGAGTGCTATGGTGAGACATTGTATTGTGGCTTTAATATGTGCAGAAGATGTGTGACCTTGATTTATATTTTGGGTATCCGTGAGGCAAGAGATTCTATGAGTTATTTACCCCAAATGAGGCAACCTTGGAGAAGGAATTGTTTGCATTGGCCAGAACAGATGGTCAGACCGCTGGCAGTGGCCCAAAGATCTATAAAAATGTGAAGATGAGGCCAATTGTTGGTTAAGACATGGCCAGGTGCTCAGATAACTGGCTAAAGTTTGGCCAACTGAGCTGATCCTGTGTCCTGTCCTTTATCAGGAACATTCTGATTAAGAGATGAAAAGCAGCAAGAGTCAAGCAAGCTCCATTAAGTGTGACAGTGGCAATGCCATTGGTTAAGTGAATGAACCCCCTTTGGTATTCACTGTGTTGAGCCTAAGGGGCTCCCCAGGTATCCAAGTGTTCTAAGAGATGACCTCCTCTAGCACTGTGGCATCCGGCAAGGGACCCAGCAGAGGGGACGTTACCCTCTCCTGAAAGTAGGGTATGCAGAGAGACCAGGTTCAGCTCCATCCTGTAGCAAGGAGGCCTCACTAGCTGTGCTGGGCTTGCAGGGTGCTGTTTCCATGATCAAAGGCCTAACAGGCAGCTGTATACTGAGGGTCACAGGTTCAGGACCTGAGATAGTCTATATTTCCAGGAAAGTCCAGTATGCACCCACCAATTGCTACACTAATGGCATACAGCATTGGGCCAAGGAAGGTAGTTCCTTGTATCAGAAGCCCATGCAACTAACGGCCATCACTGATGGTAGAGGGACTCCAAGATATATGAGAGAAGGTTGCTAAAGCTCCCACAGTGAAGGAATCCCGGGGGGCCGTAACAGGAATGCCTGTTCTATGGCCATTCAGGCAGATTCTAGTATCTTTTTACAGGGGGTCTCATTCAAGTTGGGCCTATTTGCAAGTTACAGAACAAAAAAAAAGCTTTGTAAATGAGGAGTGTTGCCTCCAGAATCTAAACATGTCGAAAACATGTTGGGCTTGTTTTAACAATGTGGGTCCTAAGAAGACTAAAAGCTGTTTCTTGACACTGTCAGGACTGGAGCAGCCCTCAACTTACTAAATAATTTTCAGGAGCTTAACTGAAGTGATGGGGCCCTGTACTATGTGTCTCATGTGAATCTCCTCAAAGGAGGATGTCATTAGTGTGATGTCATAACTGTGTACCCGAAAAAAGTTAGAGCTGGTTAAAATATTGCCTGTGAAGACTATGTGAGATGGCAGGCGTGGAGACTGAGCCCATTGAGTACCCAGGTGAAGGTGTATTGTGTCCCGTTAAAGGTGAAGGTTAACTGCAGCTGAGAGGTTGTTGAACTAGGCACTGAATAGAACATGCTAGCCAAATACTTTCCTCTAACTGCAAAGTATTTACCAGTTACTTATTTATTATTGGGTGGAATCAGTCATTTCAATAGGTGGGGCCATGACGCCAAGGGTACGAATTCACACTGAGGCACCGGTCCTGTTTTGCCGGGTTTAAGAACAAGTAAAACTTGGCTGTTAAATGCAGCGGAAGTGGGGATAACCACACCTTCTCTAAATAGGTCTTATATACTGGGTTGCAATCTGTGAAAACCGTGCTTTCATTTAGATTGAACCTTTTCTTAAACACTGAGGTGAAAGGTATTATTTTAACTAGGGGGAAAGGTCCATAGGGTCCCATAGTTTTCAAGATGATTATAAGGGCCAGAGACTTAACTTGATTACTTATTGGGTCAGGTTCTCCACGTGCACTAGAGGATATTTTAGGGTAATGGATGTCTTGGCTATGGAAAAGTTAGGCACGGAAATAATTTGGATGGTTCAGGTTAGGCATATCTGTTTCTATTTTATGTTCACCTACTCCCTGGCTGGGAGTGGATGAACATAAAGTGTGGCCAGATGTGGGCCAGAAGGGGAAGGGGAATTAATGAGGCTTCAAAACTGTCCATTGTCAAACATCAAAAGTGGAATCAGATGATGACACACACTGCCACCACCCATACAGCACCCCTCTCCCCATCTGGGACCTCCCAAACACACACGGAAACACCAAGTCCATTTCCTCCTCACCAGCAGGATAAAGTGTTCAGGAAGAAATCTGTCTTCAGAGCTCAGTCCTCAACCAGTCCTTACTCCCGGTGTCTGGCTAACTATGGACTGGCTGGTCTGGGCCCCAAACTGGCAGGATACTACCTCCCTCCCTTCTCACACGCCTGCCCCTTCCTGCCTTCCTTCAGTCCCCATCACCGAAGAACAGACAGAGATACACACACATCTTTCTACAACAGCTTGTACATCAATAGCTGAGGGCTTTTTTATTTGGTCTCTACACAGGTGACCATGTCTCCAGTGCTTTCTCTGGAGAGACAACACAGACAGCAAGGTCTCAGTCACCTGATAGACCCAGGGCAGCACTTTATGAACTGCTGGAAGAGCCCTCTGGGACGTTTTCATCCTCCTCTGGCTTTTTAGTCATTGTTGTACTCCGCCAGTAATAGAATGCTAGCATCTTTGACTTCTTCTGTGTAGAACCTCTTCCCGAATTCTGACGACGGACTGATTTTGTTAACTCGACCACCTCCTGAATCTGGTAGGAAAACAAAGTGATACTGAAAGATATTGATTTGGGGAAAGAGGATGGGAAGGAGAACTTTGAGAGAATGGGTGTGGATTGAGAAGGGGTTTGTGCCAGGGAAGGGCTGGGTAAGTCTTGGGTGGGGGATGAAGAGGAGGCACGTGAGTCGGGTAATCTGACCTCTTCCATCTTATAGCCCTGGAGTGGAGAATTCATCCTCTCCCTTCTGCGTTGGCCCCCCAGTGTTTGTTGCTCTGACCTCTCGGTGTTTGTCCGTGCATCACGGTTAGGCTCCTGGGGGACTGTAGTTTCCTCTGCCATGTCAGTAGCAACAGTGTGCTCTACTCCAAGGCTCCTGGCCTCTCTATATATACCCTGCCAGGACAATGAAGAGCCACACCCATCAGCTTTGATTGGTCAGCCAATGGTAGCGCTGGGGTGGCTGTGACATCACAAAGCACTACCCTTGAAGATACGTGGGGGGAGGGGAGGGGTGCAGAGGAGTCTACGTGCTCTGGTTAGAGAAAGGGAGTGCTTCCTCAACACCCAGTAAAGAGCCTTCCCAAATTGACCTTCCACTCTTCCTCATCTTCTCTGGTTCAATCTTTGTGGTGCACATGTTAGGGAGAAGGTGTTCCCTCCAAACCATTCCACATGGCCACCCCCATTCAGTGTTTAATTCTGTTGTCTCCCAGATCTCATCACCTGGTATTGTGTGGTTTTTAAAAACTTTTTATTTTAGAACAGTTTTAGGTTTACAGAGTAATTGTGAAGATCATATTCATACACTCCACAACAAATTTCCCTTCTTAACATTGTATATTAATATGGTACAATTGTTCAACTTAGTGAACCAACACTGAAACAGTATTATTATCTAAAGTCTGTACTTCATCAGAATTCCTTTTTTTTTAAATGTTGAGCCTTCTTTTAATTAATTTATTTTTATTTTTGGCTGTGTTGGGTCTTCGTTTCTGTGTGTGGGCTTTCCCTAGTTGTGGCAAGCAGGGGCCACTCTTCATCGTGATGGGCGGGCCTCTCACTGTCGCGGCCTCTCTTGTTGCGGAGCACAGGCTCCAGATGCGCAGGCTCAGCGGCTGTGGCTCACGGGCCTAGTTGCTCTGCGGCATATGGGATCTTCCCAGATCAGGGCTCGAACCCGTGTCCCCTGCATCATCAGGCAGATTCTCAACCTCTGTGCCACCGTGGAAGCCCCAGATTGCCTTATTTTTTACCTAATATTCTTCTTCTGTCCCAGGATCCCAACCAAGATTCTACATTCTATTTAGTCATTCCTTGTTATAACTTCTTAGGCTCCTCTTGGCTCTGACAGTTTTTTAGACTCCTTGTTTTTGAAGACTTTGACAGTTTGGGGTCTTGTGTTTTGTCTTTTACATTAGGTCTGCAGATGTTATTGCTCTTATAGGTAAAAGTTTTTATAAATTTCCTCTTCCAGAGAACCTCAAATCAACTCAGTACCATCAGTGTTATGGACTTCCCCGTGGCAATGGTTGAACTAATCTCTTGGCTTTGTCACAGAGGTGACGCAAATGTTTTTCTCTTGAGGTCTGAGGATCAGGATCATTTTTATTTATGACAGAGGCACAGGGGCAGCAGCAGAAGCATTTTGTAAGGTACTAGTGAGTCATTTACTTTTAGAAGTATGACCTCAGCATCCCACATAGTTAACGGCTCTTCCTCCACACGAGTGACCATCCAATGGACCTGTATATTGAACAGACTGTCAGTCTTTCTCCTGAGCTCTATATAGAAAGGGGGCCAACATGAGGTTGAGACACAACCAGTGTCCACAAGGTAAGAGTCATTTCTTTGAGGTTAGTATCAGTCGCACCTTAGTTTGGAATTGAAACACGTGATTCAACCTGAGAATCACAAATAGGTCCAGGTTGAGACACAGGATTCAGGACTGCTTTAAGGAAGGTCCCAATCCAATAATCCTTTCACTATATGCCAAGTGGCTAAACTGACTTATGTTGGTCAAAGCTTTAGCAGACACTCAGTAGGACTAACAAATGCAGCACAAAGAAGCATGTTCAAAGCACAAGCTAGCCAGCAGGCCGTAGCCCAAGTGCCTGTTCACCAGCATAGAGCAGAGCCAGTTAGAAAGCCAAAGCAAGAGAAGAAAGACCCCCGGTGGTAAGGGATAGCACCTTGATGTCCTGCTCACAGGACCAGTTGTTGTAATCACACCACAGAGACAGGATGGACCCTTCAACCCAAATTCGGTTTGGATGTCGAAACTGATAACACATACACCTAGAGAGTATGAAAAACCTTACTACATAAGGAGGCTTTCTGGGGAGAGCAGGGCAGGCTCTCAAGCAGGTTCAAGAATGGCTTGAGAGAGCAGAAGAAGGAGACTGGCTTGGCTTTTATGGTGGTGAGGGGATGACGCTGGAGTGTTCCCACACACAGGTCAGGTTTTGCACAGCCTGAACTTCCTCCTGGCCCACAGAAGAGAGAGTACCTGAGCTTTCTTATCCGATCTAGGGAAGCAGGGGAAGAGGCAGTGGTAGGGCTCTTTTATAGAATAATGTTGTGTAAATGCAAGGTGTTTAGCACAGTTTAGAATTCTCATAACCATTATAACCACACTCATATTGTTTTCAGTTAAACTACGTTTCACTAGATTAGTATTTCCCAAATTATGGTCCTTTAAATATTATTTAAGGTGGCTTAGAATTATCTTGGTTCATCACAGAGAAACTGTGTAGAAAGAGAAAAGACTGCTAGCCTCAGGAGGTCTGACACACTGGTCACAAAAGAGCAGACTTCATTGTACTATCTGCTGAATTATGAGGGGTTTCTAACATGTTTCCCATCCTGGGTGACTACTGTAGCACCCAAAGACTGTAATAATAATTACCGAAACTAACATTTATTGACTACTAACACTATGTATGAATTATGCTAAATACCCATATACATATTTAATCCTCGTCACAACCCTATTGAGATAAGTGGCAAAAGAGTGGTTTCTGTCATTTCTGCCAGGACATCTCCATTCCAATTGCAGAAGCAGAAAAGAGCATATAGGAGGGCACATGGGAATATTTATGGGCCAGGCTCAAAAGGGGTATGCATTACTCCTGCTCACATTTCCTTGGTAAAAACTCACATAGCCACATCTAACTACAAGAGAAAATGAGAAATGTAGTCTACCTGGTAGAAGAGGAGAACTTAAATGTTGGAGATACGCTAGCAATCTCTGTCTCCACCATCTTGTTCATCACTCTCCCCAGTATTTACAGTAGAGCCTGGCACATAGTAGGTGGCCATGAATATTTCTGTTGAATGAATGGGTTTCAACTTTTTTGGTCAGTTATGGGGATCAAAAGCATATAGAACTTGGTTAAGCAATGGTTTCCTAGATATGACACAAAAAGCACAAGCAACAAAGAAAGAGTAAATTGGACTATATCAAAATTTTAAAATGTTTTCTTCTGCAAAAAAATACCATGAAGAAAGCAAAAGGCACACTGAAGAGAGATCCTGGCAAATCATATATTTAATAAAAGTGTAGTATCCAGAATACAGAAAGAACTCTTACAACTCAACAACAAAAATACAAACAACCCAACTGAAAATCAGGTAAAGGACTTAAATAGACATTGTGCTAATGAAGATATACAAATAGCCAACAAACATATGAAAATATGCTCAATACCATTAGTCGTTAGGGAAATGCAAATCAAAACCACGATGAGATGCCACTTCATACCCACTAGGAAGGCTATAACTTTTTTAAAAAGAAAATAACAAGTATTGACAAGGATGTAGAGAAATTGAAACACTCATACACGTCTGGTGGGAACATAAAATGATACAGCCTCTGTGGAAAACATTTTGGCAGTTACTCAACAAGTTAAACATAGACTTGCCATATTACCCAGTAACTCTACTCCTAGGTATATAATGAAAAGAGTTGAAAAGGAGGGAACAACAGCAACAACAACAACAAAAAAAAAAAAACAGGTGAATTGAGCATCACAAAAGCAAAGGGCAGATAACGTTTCAAGAAGTAAAAAATGGACAACTTTATTAAATACTTTTACAGGTAATATAGGGACAGACAAATGACGATTGAACTTGTTAGTAGAGAGGTCATTGGTAAATTTGATAAGAAGGAAATTGAAAGAGTGGAAAATATTTTAATATAAACCTGGATGTGTATTAAGGAGAAAATGTGAGATTAGAAAGTGAGGGGCGGATAGACAATTTCTTTTGCGAGTTTTGGTGCTAAGGGGAGGAGAAATATGGGACTATAGCTGGAGGGGGATTTGGTATTAAGAGAGTGTATTTTTAAGAGGGTAGATTCTAGAATGCATCTAGCCAATATAAATGACTGAATGAAACTGACGACATAAAAATCCAAAGGGATAATTGCAGAAGAAAAAATATTGAGAAAGCAAGAGGGGTATTCAGAGCACTAGTAGATGGGATCGGTAGCAAATGTGGAAATCTTGGCTTTCCATGAGAATGAGTAATATTTATAGATTCTACAGTGGAGAAGGAAATGATTATGGTATGATTACAAATGCTGGTAAGATGGTAGATTTGGTGGGGAAGATATAAAAGAATTTTCTCTTGACTCTTCAGTTTTCTCAGTGAAGGATGAGCTAAGGGCATAAAATAACAAGAGTGAGGGTAGGGTTTTGAGAAATTGAGGGGATGATAAAGTATTGGATATTCATTTTGTATAATGGAAATGGGTGTATAATATGGAAGGATTGATCATTTAAGATATGTGGTCAAGAATTTAAGGTGAGATCAGTTAGCTTTGCCTTGTAAATTTCTACAGCAACATCCATCACTCTTATATAGGAACAAAGCAGGTAGATAGCTAAATTTAACAAGGGTTGTGGTTTTGCCAGGGAAATACTAGGGTGGGAAAGTGAGTAGGGAGATGAAGGTTGATGAAAGTAAGTGATACTAATGATAAATTGGTAAGCAATGAGGAAATGCGAAAAGAGAAATGTGGCTGATGCTGAAAAGTAGTAGAATTCACAGATTGGAGTTCAAAATTGAAGAATTTTTAGAGTTGGGTGTGTGTAGTTGTGTATACTTGCATGTGATGGAGGTACTTTGCTAGGAAGGATAATCAGTTGTAGCCCAAGAGAGGTATGTTATAAAATCAGGATTTCAGAGTTGCTGTAATTTTTTTTAATTTTTTAATTAGTTTCTGCTTTATAACAAAGTGAATCAGTCATACATATACATCTGTTCCCACATCCCTTCCCTCATGCATCTCCCTCCCTCCCACCCTCCCCATCCCACCCCTCCAGGCGGTCACAAAGCACCGAGCTGATCTCCCTGTGCTCTGTGGCTGCTTCCCACTATCTATCTACCTTACGTTTGGTAGTGTATATATGTCCATGCCTCTCTTTCGCTTTGTCACAGCTTACCCTTCCCCCTCCCCATATCCTCAAGTCCATTCTCAAGTAGGTCTGTGTCTTTATTCCCGTTTTGCCCCTAGGTCCTTCATGACATTTTTTTTTTAAATTCCGTATATATGTGTTAGCATACGGTATTTGTCTTTCTCTTTCTGACTTACTTCACTCTGTATGACAGACTCTAGGTCTATCCACCTCATTACAAATAGCTCAGTTTCGTTTCTTTTTATGGCTGAGTAATATTCCATTGTATATATGTGCCACATCTTCTTTATCCATTCATCCGATGATGGACACTTAGGTTGTTTTCAGCTCCAGGCTATTGTGAATAGAGCTGCAATGAACATTTTGGTACATGTCTCTTTTGGAATTATGGTTTTCTCAGGGTATATGCCTAGTAGTGGGATTGCTGGGTCATATGGTAGTTCTATTTTTAGTTTTTTAAGGAACCTCCATACTGTTCTCCATAGTGGCTGTACCAATTCACATTCCCACCAGCAGTGCAAGAGTGTTCCCTTTTTTCCTCACCCTCTCCAGCATTTATTGTTTCTAGATTTCTTGATGATGGCCATTCTGACTGGTGTGAGATGATATCTCATTGTAGTTTTGATTTGCATTTCTCTAATGATTAATGATGTTGAGCATTCTTTCATTTGTTTGTTGGCAGTCTGTATATCTTCTTTGGAGAAATGCCTATTTAAGTCTTCTGCCCATTTTTGGATTGGGTTGTTTGTTTTTTTGCTATTGAGCTGCATGAGCTGTTTATAAATTTTGGAGATTAATCCTTTGTCAGTTGCTTCATTTGCAAATATTTTCTCCCATTCTGAGGGTTGTCTTTTGGTCTTGTTTATGGTTTCCTTTGCTGTGCAAAAGCTTTGAAGTTTCATTAGGTCCCATTTGTTTATCTTTGTTTTTATTTCCATTTCTCTAGGAGGTTGGTCCAAAAGGATCTTGCTGTGATTTATGTCATAGAGTGTTCTACCTATGTTTTCCTCTAAGAGTTTGATAGTTTCTGGCCTTACATTTAAGTCTTTAATCCATTTTGAGCTTATTTTTGTGTATGGTGCTAGGGAATGATCTAATCTCAAACTTTTACATGTCCCTGCCCAGTTTTCCCAGCACCACTTATTGAAGAGGCTGTCCTTTCTCCACTGTACATTCCTGCCTCCTTTATCAAAGATAAGTTGGCCATATGTGCGTGCGTTTATCTCTGGGCTTTCTATCCTGATCCACTGATCTATCTTTCTGTTTTTATGCCAGTACCACACTGTCTTGATTACTGTAGCTTTGTAGTATAGTCTGAAGTCAGGGAGCCTGATTCCTCCAGCTCCGTTTTTCGTTCTCAAGATTGCTTTGGCTATTCGGGGTCTTTTGTTTTTCCAAACAAATTTTGAAATTTTTTGTTCTAGTTCTGTGAAAAATGCCAGTGGTAGTTTGATAGGGATTGCATTGAATCTGTAGATTGCTTTGGGTAGTAGAGTCATTTTCACAATATTGATTCTTCCAATCCAGGAGCATGGTATATCTCTCCATCTATTTGTATCATCTTTAATTTCTTTCATCAGTGTCTTATAATTTTCTGCATACAGGTCTTTTGTCTCCTTAGGTAGGTTTATTCCTAGATATTTTATTCTTTTTGTTGCAATGGTAAATGGGAGTGTTTTCTTGATTTCATTTTCAGATTTTTCATCATTAGTGTACAGGAATGCCAGAGATTTCTGTACATTAATTTTGTATCCTGCTACTTTACCAAATTCATTGATTAGTTCTAGTAGTTTTTCGGTAGCATCTTTAGGATTCTCTATGTATAGTATCATGTCATCTGCAAACAGTGACAGCTTTACTTCTTCTTTTCCAATTTGGATTCCTTCTATTTCCTTTTCTTCTCTGAATGCTGTGGCTAAAACTTCCAAAACTAGGTTGAATAAGAGTGTTGAGAGTGGGCAGCCTTGTCTTGTTCCTGATCTTAGTGGAAATGGTTTCAGTTTTTCACCATTGAGGACAATGTTGGCTGTGGGTTTGTCATATATGGCCTTTATTATGTTGAGGAAAGTTCCCTCTATGCCTACTTTCTGCAGGGTTTTTATCATAAATGGGTGTTGAATTTTGTCGAAAGCTTTCTCTGCATCTATTGAGATGATCATATGGTTTTTCTCCTTCAACTTGTTAATATGGTGTATCACATTGATTGATTTGCGTATATTGAAGAATCCTTGCATTCCTGGAATAAACCCCACTTGATCATGGTGTATGATCCTTTTAATGTGCTGTTGGATTCTGTTTGCTAGTATTTTGTTGAGGATTTTTGCATCTATGTTCATCAGTGATATTGGCCTGTAGTTTTCTTTCTTTGTGACATCCTTGCCTGGTTTTGCTATCAAGGTGATGGTGGCCTCATAGAATGAGTTTGGGAGTGTTCCTTCCTCTGATATTGTTTGGAAGAGTTTGAGAAGGATGGGTGTTAGCTCTTCTCTAAATGTTTGATAGAATTCGCCTGTGAAGCCATCTGGTCCTGGGCTTTTGTTTGATGGAAGATTTTTAATCACAGTTTCTATTTCAGTGCTTGTGATTGGTCTATTCATATTTTCTATTTCTTCCTGAGTCAGTCTTGGCAGGTTGTGCATTTCTAAGAATTTGTCCATCTCTTCCAGGTTGTCCATTTTATTGGCAAAGAGTTGCTTGTAGTAATCTCTCATGATCTTTTGTATTTCTGCAGTGTCAGTTGTTACTTCTCCTTTTTCATTTCTAATTCTATTGATTTGAGTCTTCTCCCTTCTTTTCTTGATGAGTCTGGCTAATGGTTTATCAATTTTGTTTATCTTCTCAAAGAACCAGCTTTTAGTTTTATTGATCTTTGCTATCGTTTCCTTCATTTCTTTTTCATTTATTTCTGATCTGATTTTTATGATTTCTTTCCTTCTGCTAACTTTGGGGTGTTTTTGTTCTTCTTTCTCTAATTGCTTTAGGTGCAAGGTTAGGTTGTTTATTCGAGATGTTTCCTGTTTCTTAAGGTGGGATTGTATTGCTATAAACTTCCCTCTTAGAACTGCTTTTGCTGCATCCCATAGGTTTTGGGTCGTCGTGTCTCCATTGTCATTTGTTTCTAGGTATTTTTTAATTTCCTCTTTGATTTCTTCAGTGATCACTTCGTTATTAAGTAGTGTATTGTTTAGCCTCCATGTGTTTGTATTTTTTACAGCTCTTTTCCTGTAATTGATATCTAGTCTCATAGCATTGTGGTGAGAAAAGACACTTGATACAATTTCAATTTTCTTAAATTTACCAAGGCTGGATTTCTGACCCAAGATATGATCTATCCTGGAGAATGTTCCATGAGCACTTGAGAAAAATGTGTATTCTGTTGTTTTTGGATGGAATGTCCTATAAATATCAATTAAGTCCATCTTGTTTAATGTATCATTTAAAGCTTGTGTTTCCTTATTTATTTTCATTTTGGAAGATCTGTCCATTGGTGAAAGTGGGGTGTTAAAGTCCCCTACTATGATTGTGTTACTGTCGATTTCTCCTTTTATGGCTGTTAGTATTTGCCTTATGTATTGAGGTGCTCCTATGTTGGGTGCATAAATATTTACAATTGTTATATCTTCTTCTTGGATCGATCCCTTGATCATTATGTAGTGTCCTTCTTTGTCTCTTCTAGTAGTCTTTATTTTAAAGTCTATTTTGTCTGATATGAGAATTGCTACTCCAGCTTTCTTTTGGTTTCCATTTGCATGGAATATCTTTTTCCATCCCCTTACTTTCAGTCTGTATGTGTCTCTAGGTCTGAAGTGGGTCTCTTGTAGACAGCATATATATGGGTCTTGTTTCTGTATCCATTCAGCCAATCTGTGTCTTTTGGTGGGAGCATTTAGTCCATTTACATTTAAGGTAATTATCGATATGTATGTTCCTATTCCCATTTTCTTAATTGTTTTGGGTTCGTTATTGTAGGTCTTTCCCTTCTGTTGTGTTTCTTGCCTAGAGAAGTTCCTTTAGCATTTGTTGTAAAGCTGGTTTGGTGGTGCTGAACTCTCTCAGCTTTTGCTTGTCTGTAAACGTTTTAATTTCTCCTTCAAATCTGAATGAGATCCTTGCTGGGTAGAGTAATCTTGGTTGCAGGTTTTTCTCCTTCATCACTTTAATTATGTCCTGCCACTCCCTTCTGGCTTGTAGAGTTTCTGCTGATAGATCAGCTGTTATCCTGATGGGGATTCCCTTGTGTGTTATTTGTTGTTTTCGCCTTGCTGCTTTTAATATGATTTCTTTGTGTTTAATTTTTGACAGTTTGATTAATATGTGTCTTGGCGTATTTCTCCTTGGATTTATTCTGTATGGGACTCTCTGTGCTTCCTGGACTTGATTAACTATTTCCTTTCCCATATTAGGGAAGGTTTCAACTATAATCTCTTCAAATATTTTCTCAGTCCCTTTCTTTTTCTCTTCTTCTTCTGGAACCCCTATAATTCGAATGTTGGTGCGTTTAATCGTGTCCCAGAGGTCTCTGAGACTGTCCTCTGTTCTTTTCATTCTTTTTTCTTTATTTTGCTCTGCAGCAGTTATTTCCACTATTTTATCTTCCACCTCACTTATCCGTTCTTCTACTTCAGTTTTTCTGCTATTGATCCCATCTAGAGTATTTTTTATTTCATGTATTGTGTTTTTAATCGATGCTTGATTCATCTTTAGTTCTTCTAGGTCCTTGTTAACTGTTTCTTGCATTTTGTCTATTCTATTTCCAAGATTTTGGATCTGGGAAATAGAATCTTGGATCATCTTTACCATCATTATTCTGAATTCTTTTTCAGGTAGACTGCCTATTACGTCTTCATTTGTTAGGTCTGGTGGGTTTTTAACTTGTTCCTTCTCCTGCTGTGTGTTTTTCTGTCTTCTCATTTTGCTTATGTTACTGTGTTTGGGGTCTCCTTTTTGCAGGCTGCAGGTTCGTAGTTCCCATTGTTTTTGGTGTCTGTCCCCAGTGGCTAAGGTTGGTTTAGTGGGTTGTGTAGGCTTCCTGGTGGAAGGTACTAGTGCCTGTGTTCTGGTGAATGAGGCTGGATCTTGTCTTTCTGGTGGGCAAGTCCACGTCTGGTGGTGTGTTTTGTGGTGTCTGCGGACTTTTTATGATTTTAGGCCACCTCCTGCTAATGGGTGGCGTTGTGTTTCTGTCTTGCTAGTTGTTAGGCATAGGGTGTCCAGCACTGTAGCTTGCTGGTCATTGAGTGAAGCTGGGTGCTGGTGTTGAGATGGAGATCTGTGGAAGATTTTCGCCGTTTGATATTATGTGGAGCGGGGGGGTCTCTTGTGGACCAGTGTCCTGAAGTTGGCTCTCCCACCTCAGAGGCACAGCACTAACTCCTGGCTCCTCAATTTGGGATGATTTGTTGTCTATTCATGTATTCCACAGATGCAGGGTACATCAAGTTGATTGTGGAGATTTAATCCGCTGCTTCTGAGGCTGCTGGGAGAGGTTTCCCTTTCTCTTCTTTGTTCTCACAGCTCCTGGGTCTCAGCTTTGGATTTGGAGTAGCAATTCTCATATCAGACAAAATAGACTTTAAAATAATGACTTACAAGGGACAAAGCAGGACACCACATAATGATCAAGGGATCGATCCAAGAAGAAGATATAACACTTGTAAATATTTATACACCCAACATAGGAGCACCTCAATACATAAGACAAATACTAACAGCCATAAAAGGGGAAATCGACAGTAACACAATCATAGTAGGCGACTTTAACACCCCACTTTCAACAATGGACAGATCATCCAAAATGAAAAAAAATAAGGAAACACAAGCTTTAAATGATACATTAAACAAGATGGACTTAATTGATATTTATAGGACATTCCATCCAAAAACGTCCAGAGATAAACCCATGTACACATGGTCACCTTATCTTGATAAAGGAGGCTAGAGTATACAATGGAGGAAAGACAGCCTCTTCAATAAGTGGTGCTGGGAAAACTGGACAGCTACATGGAAAAGAATGAAATTAGAATACTCCCTAATGCCATACACAAAAATAAACTCAAAATGGATTAAAGACCTTAATGTAAGGCCAGACACACTAAAACTCTTAGAGGAAATAAAAGAAGAACACTCTTTTGAGATAAATCACAGTAAGATCTTGTTTGACCCACCTCCTAAAGAAATGGAAACAAAACTAAAAATAAACAAATGGGACCGAGTGAAACTTAAAAGCTTTTGCACAGCAAAGGAAACCATAAACAAGATGAAAAGACAACCCTCAGAATGGGAGAAAATATTTGCAAACGAAGCAACTGACAAAGGATTAGTCTCCAAAATTTACAAGCAGCTCATGCAGCTCAATATCAAAAACACAAACCACCCAATCCAAAAATGGGCAGAAGACCTAAATAGACATTTTTCCAAAGAAGATACACAGATTGCCAACAAACACATGAAAGAATGCTCAATGTCGTTAATCATTAGAGAAATGCAAATCAAAACTACAATGCGGTATCATCTCACACCGGTCAGAATGGCCATCATCAAAAAATCTACAAACAATAAATGGACAACCTGGAAGAAATGGACAAATTCTTAGAGAAGGTGTGGAGAAAAGGGAACCCTCATACACTGTTGATGGGAATGTAAATTGATACATTCACTAAGGAGAACAGTATGGAGGTTGCCTAAAAAACTAAAAATAGAACTACCATACGACCCAGCAATCCCACTATGGGGCATATATCCTGAGAAAACCATAATTCAAAAAGAGTCATGTACCACAATGTTCATTGCAGCTCTATTTACAATAGCCAGGACTTGGAAGGAACCTAAGTGTCCATCAACAGATGAATGGATAAAGAAGATGTGACACATGTATACAATGGAATATTACTCAGCCATAAAAAGGAACGAAACTGAGTTATTTGTAGTGAGGTGGATGGACTCAGAGTCTGTCATACAGAGTGAAGTAAGTCAGAAAGAGAAAAACAAATACCGTATCCTAACACATATATATGGAATCTTTAAAAAAATATGGTCATGAGGAACCTAGGGGCAAGACGGGAAAAAAGACGCAGACCTGGGCTTCCCTGGTGCTCTACTGGTTGAGAATCCACCTGCCGATGCAGGGGACACGGGTTCGTGCCCCGGTCTGGGAGGATCCCACATGCCACGGAGAGGCTGGGCCCGTGAGCCATGGCCACTGAGCCTGCGCGTCCGGAACCTGTGCTCCACAACTGGAGAGGCCACAACGGTGAGTGGCCCGCGTACCGAAAAAAAAAAAAAATGTCGCAGACCTACTAGAGAATGGACTTGAGGACACGGGGAGGGGGAAGGGTAAGCTGGGACAAAGTGAGAGAGTGGCATGGACATATATACACTACCAAATGTAAAACAGATAGCTAGTGGGAAGCAGCCCCATAGCACAGGGAGATCAGCTCAGTGCTTTTTGACCACCTAGAGGGGTGGGATAGGGAGGGTGGGAGGGAGGGAGATGCAAGAGGGAGGGGATATGGGTATATACGTATATGTATAGCTGATTCACTTTGTTATAGAGCAGAAACTAATACACCATTGTAAAGCAATCATACTCCAGTAAAGATGTTAAAAAAAAAGTGTGTTTGTTCAAAATAAATAAATAAATAACTTTCCTAACTGCTTAGGAAAGTTATTTCTCCTTCCTATGAAATGAAAAATGATCTATAAGGGCACTTAGTATTGACTATAAATTCCAGGTCCGTCAGTGATGGTATCTGGCGCATGAGGGGCACCCAAGTTAGGGAGCTTTTGGTTAATTTCCCTGGGCCATATAGAGCAAAGTGTTCTCTCAAATACTCTCTGGAAATTCGGAGCCTCAAATATGTTTGCCACCTTCCCCCAAGTCATCATATTTATTAACATCCTTGTCTTATTTTTCTAGAAGCAGGAGTTTCTAGCAGATCTTTTCCCTTTGTGAAAGGATGTATTTCTGTGTGAGGTGGATCTAGGCCGCCTTAGTCTGTCCTCTAATGTTCACCTCAGTAGCACTTTACCTGGTTGATAATATCTTTGTGGCCAACTTCCTGTAATGTTTTTCTTTTTCTTTTCTTTTTTTTACCTTAGGAGCACTGTATAATAAAAACTCCATTAAAGATGCAAAACCAAAGTGAGCCATGAAGCAAGACACGATGGGGCCTATCAGCATTCCTAAGCGTGTTCAAGGCGAAAGCATTTCAGAGGGAGTTAAACAACAGTCATTATAGCTATCTTTGTTGACCTCTGACTCTATATGCCAGTCACTGTGTTTGACATACATTAATTCTCATAAAACTTCTGTCATGTTGACATTATTATCTCCCTTTTACAAATGGGGAAAGAGGTTCACATAAATTAAATGACTTTCTCAGGGCAACAGCTAGTAAGTTTCAGGGCTGGATTTGTATCCAAAATAAAGTGGGCTTTGTTTGGTTTTTTGACTCTCTTTTCTTCTTAGTAGTACTGCATACATTTATTATTTATATGTATTAAAAAGGATAAAATAAGTTTGGACTCCTCTCTCACACAACATGAAGTTCTGTATGATCTAAAGATAAAAATGTTGAAGTAAAATATATATATTATGGAAAACGTATGCATAATCTAGGAGTCAAGAAAAATTTCTGTGCAAGCTGGAAAACCTAGACACTCTGGAGAAATGACTGACATATTTGAGTGCTTAAAACTTAAAATGTAATCATATGGCAAACGTAAAGGTAAATAAAACCAGAAGACAAATAATACAGGAACATATATTTGTAAGACACATGACAGATAAAGGGTTCAATATCCAACATATAAAAATTTTCCCACACATTAATAAGAAAAGACAAACACCCTAATTGAAAGTGGTTAAAAAGTGTAAAAAGGGCTGTTCAAGGAGGCAGAAAACCCCCTTGCCAATAAACAAGTGAAATTACTCAACTTTACTAGCAATCAGGCGTATTGAAATTAAATTAACAAGGAAATATCACTTTAAGACCATTAAACATGTTATCACACATTGCTGGAGTTTTGTGGAGGTTAATATGTTATCTCATACATTTGCCGAGGGAAATGTGCAGTATATTAAAGCCATTTGGAAGTCAATCTGGCAACCCTTATTAAAATTAAGAATTTACATAAACTTTAACTTAGCAATTCCATTTCCGGGGCCTTCTTCCATAGAAGATAAAAGCACGGGTATATAACAGTGAATATGAACAAGATAAATTTTACGTATATATTGAGATTAATTGCAACGTTTTTTCTAGTAGCCAAAAAACTGGAATCAACTTGAATGTCCTCAATAGAGGAATGGTTTAATAAGTTGTCTTTCACTCAAACCATTGCATTTTACATAACTAGTTTAAAAAGTGTGTTAAGTCTATACCAGACGATGTGGAAAACATTTCCCTGAAATGTTTCTAAGTGAGAAAAACTACGTGCAGTAAAGAGTAAAATAGTGCCCCTATATGTTTTTATGCATACATATGTATGTTACCTTATTTATGAACATAGACAAAGATATGCAAAGATTCACACCAGGCTTTTAACACTGCTTATCCAGTGGAGGAGTGGCTAATGAAGTGTAAAAATCCTATAGATGTACAGTCTTTCTCAATATTTATGTATATGTATGAATATATATATATATATAATTCTCAACATTTATATATAATTGCTTTATGTAAATGCACATGTAAATTACATATGTGTAAAGCCATGTACAAAGAGATAGTTGCTGAAAGTGTGCATATCATAGAGAGTGTTTTGAGTTTTTAGTGTTTAGGGTTCTTTTTTTTAACTCTCTTTCTTGTACTTTGAGTTTTTCAAAATAAAAATTTTACATGATTTTAAGTTTAACATTTTCTAAAGCAAACATTATAGAGCAGGTTAAGGAAATGACCCAGTATCTACAGAATGATTTGATTGTTCAGTCCTCCAGCAGTTCATCAAACTACATTGAGCAGCAACCGTGACATTGTGTCAGGTGTGTTAAAGTGGTTGGGATTACAGAGATGAATGAAATATGCACCTTCTCGTTGTATATTACAACAAGACAAACATATAAATGAAACATTCTAATACAATATGGCTATTGCTTTAATATAAGAATTTGTAGGACCATAGGGGCAATGAACTCTGCAGGCATTGGTGGTAGAGAGGCTTCAGAGGGAAAGAACCATTTGAGCTTAGCCTTAAAGACTGAGGATGCTTTCATCACTCACCAGCCTTAGGTGGGGAAGGGAAAGCAATCCCTTCAAAGAGGAAGGAATCAACATCTAGTCCTATTTCATTCATCAAGAATGTGGAGGAGGAAGTAAACAGTTTATTATTTATAGTCTCAAATGATGGTAATGTATGGAAGATGGGCAAATGGAACAAGAGACTTTGGAAGAGTCCTGATCAGGAACTAATAAAATGAGAACCTGCTTTGAAACATGCAAGCAGGTTTTTCTGAGGGAAGAAGAACTCTAAGCTGCGTTTAATGAAAGGAAGCAACTGTCAAAGCAATCTGACTAAGTTCAGTACATTAGGTTTGCAGTTGGGGAAGAAATATGGGTTGCTGTTCATTTAGGACCTGTGGAAGAGGTTGGAGAAAAGGGGATAGGTATTCAAGCAATGATTCATTAGGTAGAAAGAAGAGAATGTTAGAAATCAGACACTACTGCCACTTACTGAATAAATTCATCATAAGCCATATACAGACACATTATAAAGTATCTCAAGGTACCAGAATGCTTGACCATTGAGGTAAGGTGCCCCAAAATACTGTGTCTTCAAGGAAAACACAAGGGTTCAGTACTCATGGGTTAGCAGCAGTTAACATAAGACACACTAGCTTTTGGGGAGTGGGGGAGAAAGAAGCAAGGATTATGCATGTATGTATTTATATCATAGATGATAACAACAGAAGCCATTTAATCAAATGCTTATTATTGGCCTAATATAATGTCAGGTGTTTTACATAAATTACCTCATTTAATCCCAGCATGGCTCTAAGATCTAGATACATGTTACAATCATTCCCTTTTTACAGATGAGGAAACTAAGTCTTACAGGAGTTAAAAAACGTACTCAAGGTCAAATAGCTTTTAGGTGGTGAAGCTGTAAATTGAGATCGGACTTTAAATCCTATGCTCCCAACTGCTCAACTAGACACTAAGTTATATTCCCCCTGCTAAACCCTAGTCCCAGCCATCATCATATCACACCTGTATTGTCCCAACAGCCTGTCACCCCTCTGGTCCTACACAGTTCACAACATCCAGTGAACTTTCTAAAACATACATCAGACGACATCACTTTCCTTTATCAAACCATCCAGTGGCCCTCCACTGCACGTAAGATAAAATCCAAGTTCTTACCCTGCAGGTCCCTATGTGACCACTTCTCTGCCAGCCTCTCCAGTCTCGGTCATCAATCTCCGCTCTGCCCCTCTCTGACTGCACTCCAGTCACTCACCCTTCTGCTCTTCCTCAACACACTGTTCTCGTTCTGGCCTCACGGCATTGCTACTTGCTAGTCTACCTAAAATGCTCTTCTTCAAAGTCTTCACACAGCTGACTCGACCTCATTATTCAGATCTTGATTCAAATATCAGCTCCTTAGAGAAGGTTCCCCACACCAACAACAAGAACGACCCCTTTGCCCATGAAAACAGAAGTTACTTGAGGACAGGAACTATTGATTTCATGTTCTTCACTCTAATTCCAGAACCAAGAGTAATATCTGACACCTACTAGGCACTCAGGACATATTTCTTTCCTGAAATACTGGTATCTTTTTTAAAGTGTCATACTCATATGCCTATGAGTATATCTACATATATATATATATATATATATATATATATATATATATATATATATATATATATATATATATATATATATATTTATGGATATGTGAGCTTGTTGTCACCTCACAGAAGTGGAATGTACATCCCTCACCCAAAATTTGGTTTGAATGTCAAGACTAATGATGCCACACATATACCAAGAAGGTATGAAAAGGATTATTACTCACATAATGAGTTATGCATCAAAAATTCAGTTAGACCAAAAAAAGAAAAAAGAAAAAAACTGGTAACTGTGAAGTGTTGGGTAATTAGATGGTTGTGATTCTTTCATTCTATAGATATAGGAATAGATATAGAAATAATCTAAACTTCAACTTCTACACCTTAAGTATATAAAATTTTTATTTATCCATTATACCTCAATAAAACTGAAAAAATGGGATCAGTCTCAATGACAACTTACCCATGGTGTTTGTCTGATAACTAAAACATTGCGTGGTTTATTTAATTTAATTTGGACTTGTTTATGTAAGCCATTATGGCACCTGCAGCATGAGACCAATAAGAAAGGTGAACGTTCCATTGAATATCTAGTACTATCAAGAGCTAGTACTATATATTCTGAGAAGTGAAATGAGTGCCTTAGTCTCTCTATCAATGTGCAGAACTTCAAAGAAGGTAAAGAGTGCTATGGTGAGACATTGTATTGTGGCTTTAATATGTGCAGAAGATGTGTGACCTTGATTTATATTTTGGGTATCCATGAGGCAAGAGATTCTATGAGTTCTTTACCCCAAATGAGGCAACCTTGGAGAAGGAATTGTTTGCATTGGCCAGAACAGATGGTCAGACCGCTGGCAGTGGCCCAAAGATCTATAAAAATGTGAAGATGAGGCCAATTGTTGGCTAAGACATGGCCAAGTGCTCAGATAACTGGCTAAAGTTTGGCCAACTGAGCTGATCCTGTGTCCTGTCCTTTATCAGGAACATTCTGATTAAGAGATGAAAAGCAGCAAGAGTCAAGCAAGCTCCATTAAGTGTGACAGTGGCAATGCCATTGGTTAAGTGAATGAACCCCCTTTGGTATTCACTGTGTTGAGCCAAAGGGGCTCCCCAGGTATCCAAGTGTTCTAAAAGATGACCTCCTCTAGCACTGTGGCATCCGGCAAGGGACCCAGCACAGGGGACGTTACCCTCTCCTGAAAGTAGGGTATGCAGAGAGCCCAGGTTCAGCTCCATCCTGTAGCAAGGAGGCCTCACTAGCTGTGCTGGGCTTGCAGGGTGCTGTTTCCATGATCAAAGGCCTAACGGGCAGCTGTATACTGAGGGTCACAGGTTCAGGACCTGAGATAGTCTATATTTCCAGGAAAGTCCAGTATGTACCCACCAATTGCTACACTAATGGCATACAGCATTGGGCCAAGGAAGATAGTTCCTTGTATCAGAAGCCCATGCAACTAACGGCCATCACTGATGGTAGACGGACTCCAAGATATATGAGAGAAGGTTGCTAAAGCTCCCACAGTGAAGGAATCCCGGGGGGCCGTAATAGGAATGCCTGTTCTATGGCCATTCAGGCAGATTCTAGTATCTTTTTACAGGGGGTCTCATTCAAGTTGGGCCTATTTGCAAGTTACAGAACAAAAAAAAAGCTTTGTAAATGAGGAGTGTTGCCTCCAGAATCTAAACATGTCGAAAACATGTAGGGCTTGTTTTAACAATGTGGGTCCTAAGAAGACTAAAAGCTGTTTCTTGACACTGTCAGGACTGGAGAAAGCCCTCAACTTACTAAATTATTTTCAGGAGCTTAACTGAAGTGGTGGGGCCCTGTACTATGGGTCTCATGTGAATCTCCTCAAAGGAGGATGTCATTAGTGTGATGTCATAACTGTGTACCCGAAAAAAGTTAGAGCTGGTTAAAATATTGCCTGTGAAGACTATGTGAGATGGCAGGCGTGGAGACTGAGCCCATTGAGTACCCAGGTGAAGGTGTATTGTGTCCCTTTAAAGGTGAAGGTTAACTGCAGCTGAGAGGTTGTTGAACTAGGCACTGAATAGAACATGCTAGCCAAATACTTTGCTCTAACTGCAAAGTATTTACCAGTTACTTATTTATTATTGGGTGGAATCAGTCATTTCAATAGGTGGGGCCATGACGCCAAGGGTACGAATTCACACTGAGGCACCGGTCCTGTTTTGCCGGGTTTAAGAACAAGTAAAACTTGGCTGTTAAATGCAGCGGAAGTGGGGATAACCACACCTTCTCTAAATAGGTCTTATATACTGGGTTTCAATCTGTGAAAACCGTGCTTTCATTTAGATTGAACCTTTTCTTAAACACTGAGGTGAAAGGTATTATTTTAACTAGGGGGAAAGGTCCATAGGGTCCCATAGTTTTCAAGCTGATTATAAGGGCCAGAGACTTAACTTGATTACTTATTGGGTCAGGTTCTCCACGTGCACTAGAGGATATTTTAGGGTAATGGATGTCTTGGCTATGGAAAAGTTAGGCACGGAAATAATTTGGATGGTTCAGGTTAGGCATATCTGTTTCTATTTTATGTTCACCTACTCCCTGGCTGGGAGTGGATGAACATAAAGTGTGGCCAGATGTGGGCCAGAAGGGGAAGGGGAATTAATGAGGCTTCAAAACTGTCCATTGTCAAACATCAAAAGTGGAATCAGATTATGACACACACTGCCACCACCCATACAGCACCCCTCTCCCCATCTGGGACCTCCCAAACACACACGGAAACACCAAGTCCATTTCCTCCTCACCAGCAGGATAAAGTGTTCAGGAAGAAATCTGTCTTCAGAGCTCAGTCCTCAACCAGTCCTTACTCCCGGTGTCTGGCTAACTATGGACTGGCTGGTCTGGGCCCCAAACTGGCAGGATACTACCTCCCTCCCTTCTCACACGCCTGCCCCTTCCTGCCTTCCTTCAGTCCCCATCACCGAAGAACAGACAGAGATACACACACATCTTTCTACAACAGCTTGTACATCAATAGCTGAGGGCTTTTTTATTTGGTCTCTACACAGGTGACCATGTCTCCAGTGCTTTCTCTGGAGAGACAACACAGACAGCAAGGTCTCAGTCACCTGATAGACCCAGGGCAGCACTTTATGAACTGCTGGAAGAGCCCTCTGGGACGTTTTCATCCTCCTCTGGCTCTTTAGTCATTGTTGTACTCCGCCAGTAATAGAATGCTAGCATCTTTGACTTTTTCTGTGTAGAACCTCTTACCGAATTCTGACGATGGACTGATTTTCTTAACTCGACCACCTCCTGAATCTGGTCGGAAAACAAAGTGATACAGAAAGATATTGATTTGGGGAAAGAGGATGGGAAGGAGAACTTTGAGAGAATGGGTGTGGATTGAGAAGGGGTTTGTGCCAGGGAAGGGCTGGGTAAGTCTTGGGTGGGGGATGAAGAGGAGGCACGTGAGTCGGGTAATCTGACCTCTTCCATCTTATAGCCCTGGAGTGGAGAATTCACCCTCTCCCTTCTGCGTTGGCCCCCCGGTGTTTGTTGCTCTGACCTCTCGGTGTTTCTCCGTGCATCACGGTTAGGCTCCTGGGGGACTGTAGTTTCCTCTGCCATGTCAGTAGCAACAGTGTGCTCTACTCCAAGGCTCCTGGCCTCTCTATATATACCCTGCCAGGACAATGAAGAGCCACACCCATCAGCTTTGATTGGTCAGCCAATGGTAGCGCTGGGGTGGCTGTGACATCACAAAGCACTACCCTTGAAGATACGTGGGGGGAGGGGAGGGGTGCAGAGGAGTCTAGGTGCTCTGGTTAGAGAAAGGGAGTGCTTCCTCAACACCCAGTAAAGAGCCTTCCCAAATTGACCTTCCACTCTTCCTCATCTTCTCTGGTTCAATCCTTGTGGTGCACATGTTAGGGAGAAGGTGTTCCCTCCAAACCATTCCACATGGCCACGCCCATTCAGTGTTTAATTCTGTTGTCTCCCAGATCTCATCACCTGGTATTGTGTGGTTTTTAAAAACTTTTTATTTTAGAACAGTTTTAGGTTTACAGAGTAATTGTGAAGATCATATTCATACACTCCACAACAAATTTCCCTTCTTAACATTGTACATTAGTATGGTACAATTGTTCAACTTAGTGAACCAACACTGAAACAGTATTATTAACTAAAGTCTGTACTTCATCAGAATTCCTTTTTTTTTAAATGTTGAGCCTTCTTTTAATTAATTTATTTTTATTTTTAGGCTGTGTTGGGTCTTCGTTTCTGTGTGTGGGCTTTCCCTAGTTGTGGCAAGCAGGGGCCACTCGTCATCGTGATGGGCGGGCCTCTCACTGTCGCGGCCTCTCTTGTTGCGGAGCACAGGCTCCAGATGCGCAGGCTCAGCGGCTGTGGCTCACGGGCCTAGTTGCTGTGCGGCATGTGGGATCTTCCCAGATCAGGGCTCGAACCCGTGTCCCCTGCATCATCAGGCAGATTGTCAACCTCTGTGCCACCGTGGAAGCCCCAGATTGCCTTATTTTTTACCTAATATTCTTCTTCTGTCCCAGGATCCCAACCAAGATTCTACATTCTATTTAGTCATTCCTTGTTATAACTTCTTAGGCTCCTCTTGGCTGTGACAGTTTTTTAGACTTCTTGTTTTTGAAGACTTTGACAGTTTGGGGTCTTGTGTTTTGTCTTTTACATTAGGTCTGCAGATGTTATTGCTCTTATAGGTAAAAGTTTTTATAAGTTTCTTCTTCCAGAGAACCTCAAATCAAGTCAGTACCATCAGTGTTATGGACTTCCCCGTGGCAATGGTTGAACTAATCTCTTGGCTTTGTCACAGAGGTGACACAAATGTTTTTCTCTAGAGGTCTGAGGATCAGGATCATTTTTATTTATGACAGAGGCACAGGGGCAGCAGCAGAAGCATTTTGTAAGGTACTAGTGAGTCATTTACTTTTAGAAGTATGACCTCAGCATCCCACATAGTTAACGGCTCTTCCTCCACACGAGTGACCATCCAATGGACCTGTATATTGAACAGACTGTCAGTCTTTCTCCTGAGCTCTATATAGAAAGGGGGCCAACATGTGGTTGAGACACAACCAGTGTTCACATGGTAAGAGTCATTTCTTTGAGGTTAGTATCAGTCGCACCTTAGTTTGGAATTGAAACACGTGATTCAACCTGAGAATCACAAATAGATCCAGGTTGAGACACAGGATTCAGGACTGCTTTAAGGAAGGTCCCAATCCAATAATCCTTTCACTATATGCCAAGTGGCTAAACTGACTTATGTTGGTCAAAGCTTTAGCAGACACTCAGTAGGACTAACAAATGCAGCACAAAGAAGCAAGTTCAAAGCACAAGCTAGCCAGCAGGCAGTAGCCCAAGTGCCTGTTCACCAGCATAGAGCAGAGCCAGTTAGAAAGCCAAAGCAAGAGAAGAAAGACCCCCGGTGGTAAGGGATAGCACCTTGATGTCCTGCTCACAGGACCAGTTGTTGTAATCACACCACAGAGACAGGATGGACCCTTCAACCCAAATTCGGTTTGGATGTCGAAACTGATAACACATACACCTAGAGAGTATGAAAAACCTTACTACATAAGGAGGCTTTCTGGGGAGAGCAGGGCAGGCTCTCAAGCAGGTTCAAGAATGGCTTGAGAGAGCAGAAGAAGGAGACTGGCTTGGCTTTTATGGTGGTGAGGGGATGACGCTGGAGTGTTCCCACACACAGGTCAGGTTTTGCACAGCCTGAACTTCCTCCTGGCCCACAGAAGAGAGAGTACCTGAGCTTTCTTATCCGATCTAGGGAAGCAGGGGAAGAGGCAGTGGTAGGGCTCTTTTATAGAATAATGTTGTGTAAATGCAAGGTGTTTAGCACAGTTTAGAATTCTCATAACCATTATAACCACACTCATATTGTTTTCAGTTAAACTACGTTTCACTAGATTAGTATTTCCCAAATTATGGTCCTTTAAATATTATTTAAGGTGGCTTAGAATTATCTTGGTTCATCACAGAGAAACTGTGTAGAAAGAGAAAAGACTGCTAGCCTCAGGAGGTCTGACACACTGGTCACAAAAGAGCAGACTTCATTGTACTATCTGCTGAATTATGAGGGGTTTCTAACATGTTTCCCATCCTGGGTGACTACTGTAGCACCCAAAGACTGTAATAATAATTACCGAAACTAACATTTATTGACTACTAACACTATGTATGAATTATGCTAAATACCCATATACATATTTAATCCTCGTCACAACCCTATTGAGATAAGTGGCAAAAGAGTGGTTTCTGTCATTTCTGCCAGGACATCTCCATTCCAATTGCAGAAGCAGAAAAGAGCATATAGGAGGGCACATGGGAATATTTATGGGGCAGGCTCAAAAGGGGTATGCATTACTCCTGCTCACATTTCCTTGGGAAAAACTCACATAGCCACATCTAACTACAAGAGAAAATGAGAAATGTAGTCTACCTGGTAGAAGAGGAGAACTTAAATGTTGGAGATAAGCTAGCAATCTCTGTCTCCACCATCTTGTTCATCACTCTCCCCAGTATTTACAGTAGAGCCTGGCACATAGTAGGTGGCCATGAATATTTCTGTTGAATGAATGGGTTTCAACTTTTTTGGTCAGTTATGGGGATCAAAAGCATATAGAACTTGGTTAAGCAATGGTTTCCTAGATATGACACAAAAAGCACAAGCAACAAAGAAAGAGTAAATTGGACTATATCAAAATTTTAAAATGTTTTCTTCTGCAAAAAAATACCATGAAGAAAGCAAAAGGCACACTAAAGAGAGATCCTGGCAAATCATATATTTAATAAAAGTGTAGTATCCAGAATACAGAAAGAACTCTTACAACTCAACAACAAAAATACAAACAACCCAACTGAAAATCAGGTAAAGGACTTAAATAGACATTGTGCTAATGAAGATATACAAATAGCCAACAAACATATGAAAATATGCTCAATACCATTAGTCGTTAGGGAAATGCAAATCAAAACCACGATGAGATGCCACTTCATACCCACTAGGAAGGCTATAACTTTTTTAAAAAGAAAATAACAAGTATTGACAAGGATGTAGAGAAATTGAAACACTCATACACGTCTGGTGGGAACATAAAATGATACAGCCTCTGTGGAAAACATTTTGGCAGTTACTCAACAAGTTAAACATAGACTTGCCATATTACCCAGTAACTCTACTCCTAGGTATATAATGAAAAGAGTTGAAAAGGAGGGAACAACAGCAACGACAACAACAACAAAAAAAAACAGGTGAATTGAGCATCACAAAAGCAAAGGGCAGATAACGTTTCAAGAAGTAAAAAATGGACAACTTTATTAAATACTTTTACAGGTAATATAGGGACAGACAAATGACGATTGAACTTGTTAGTAGAGAGGTCATTGGTAAATTTGATAAGAAGGAAATTGAAAGAGTGGAAAATATTTTAATATAAACCTGGATGTGTATTAAGGAGAAAATGTGAGATTAGAAAGTGAGGGGCGGATAGACAATTTCTTTTGCGAGTTTTGGTGCTAAGGGGAGGAGAAATATGGGACTATAGCTGGAGGGGGATTTGGTATTAAGAGAGTGTATTTTTAAGAGGGTAGATTCTAGAATGCATCTAGCCAATATAAATGACTGAATGAAACTGACGACATAAAAATCCAAAGGGATAATTGCAGAAGAAAAAATATTGAGAAAGCAAGAGGGGTATTCAGAGCACTAGTAGATGGGATCGGTAGCAAATGTGGAAATCTTGGCTTTCCATGAGAATGAGTAATATTTATAGATTCTACAGTGGAGAAGGAAATGATTATGGTATGATTACAAATGCTGGTAAGATGGTAGATTTGGTGGGGAAGATATAAAAGAATTTTCTCTTGACTCTTCAGTTTTCTCAGTGAAGGATGAGCTAAGGGCATAAAATAACAAGAGTGAGGGTAGGGTTTTGAGAAATTGAGGGGATGATAAAGTATTGGATATTCATTTTGTATAATGGAAATGGGTGTATAATATGGAAGGATTGATCATTTAAGATATGTGGTCAAGAATTTAAGGTGAGATCAGTTAGCTTTGCCTTGTAAATTTCTACAGCAACATCCATCACTCTTATATAGGAACAAAGCAGGTAGATAGCTAAATTTAACAAGGGTTGTGGTTTTGCCAGGGAAATACTAGGGTGGGAAAGTGAGTAGGGAGATGAAGGTTGATGAAAGTAAGTGATACTAATGATAAATTGGTAAGCAATGAGGAAATGCGAAAAGAGAAATGTGGCTGATGCTGAAAAGTAGTAGAATTCACAGATTGGAGTTCAAAATTGAAGAATTTTTAGAGTTGGGTGTGTGTAGTTGTGTATACCTGCATGTGATGGAGGTACTTTGCTAGGAAGGATAATCAGTTGTAGCCCAAGAGAGGTATGTTATAAAATCAGGATTTCAGAGTTGCTGTAATTTTTTTTTAATTTTTTAATTAGTTTCTGCTTTATAACAAAGTGAATCAGTCATACATATACATCTGTTCCCACATCCCTTCCCTCATGCATCTCCCTCCCTCCCACCCTCCCCATCCCACCCCTCCAGGCGGTCACAAAGCACCGAGCTGATCTCCCTGTGCTCTGTGGCTGCTTCCCACTATCTATCTACCTTACGTTTGGTAGTGTATATATGTCCATGCCTCTCTTTCGCTTTGTCACAGCTTACCCTTCCCCCTCCCCATATCCTCAATTCCATTCTCAAGTAGGTCTGTGTCTTTATTCCCGTTTTGCCCCTAGGTCCTTCATGACATTTTTTTTTAAATTCCGTATATATGTGTTAGCATACGGTATTTGTCTTTCTCTTTCTGACTTACTTCACTCTGTATGACAGACTCTAGGTCTATCCACCTCATTACAAATAGCTCAGTTTCGTTTCTTTTTATGGCTGAGTAATATTCCATTGTATATATGTGCCACATCTTCTTTATCCATTCATCCGATGATGGACACTTAGGTTGTTTTCAGCTCCAGGCTATTGTGAATAGAGCTGCAATGAACATTTTGGTACATGTCTCTTTTGGAATTATGGTTTTCTCAGGGTATATGCCTAGTAGTGGGATTGCTGGGTCATATGGTAGTTCTATTTTTAGTTTTTTAAGGAACCTCCATACTGTTCTCCATAGTGGCTGTACCAATTCACATTCCCACCAGCAGTGCAAGAGTGTTCCCTTTTTTCCTCACCCTCTCCAGCATTTATTGTTTCTAGATTTCTTGATGATGGCCATTCTGACTGGTGTGAGATGATATCTCATTGTAGTTTTGATTTGCATTTCTCTAATGATTAATGATGTTGAGCATTCTTTCATTTGTTTGTTGGCAGTCTGTATATCTTCTTTGGAGAAATGCCTATTTAAGTCTTCTGCCCATTTTTGGATTGGGTTGTTTGTTTTTTTGCTATTGAGCTGCATGAGCTGTTTATAAATTTTGGAGATTAATCCTTTGTCAGTTGCTTCATTTGCAAATATTTTCTCCCATTCTGAGGGTTGTCTTTTGGTCTTGTTTATGGTTTCCTTTGCTGTGCAAAAGCTTTGAAGTTTCATTAGGTCCCATTTGTTTATCTTTGTTTTTATTTCCATTTCTCTAGGAGGTTGGTCCAAAAGGATCTTGCTGTGATTTATGTCATAGAGTGTTCTACCTATGTTTTCCTCTAAGAGTTTGATAGTTTCTGGCCTTACATTTAAGTCTTTAATCCATTTTGAGCTTATTTTTGTGTATGGTGCTAGGGAATGATCTAATCTCAAACTTTTACATGTCCCTGCCCAGTTTTCCCAGCACCACTTATTGAAGAGGCTGTCCTTTCTCCACTGTACATTCCTGCCTCCTTTATCAAAGATAAGTTGGCCATATGTGCGTGCGTTTATCTCTGGGCTTTCTATCCTGATCCACTGATCTATCTTTCTGTTTTTATGCCAGTACCACACTGTCTTGATTACTGTAGCTTTGTAGTATAGTCTGAAGTCAGGGAGCCTGATTCCTCCAGCTCCGTTTTTCGTTCTCAAGATTGCTTTGGCTATTCGGGGTCTTTTGTTTTTCCAAACAAATTTTGAAATTTTTTGTTCTAGTTCTGTGAAAAATGCCAGTGGTAGTTTGATAGGGATTGCATTGAATCTGTAGATTGCTTTGGGTAGTAGAGTCATTTTCACAATATTGATTCTTCCAATCCAGGAGCATGGTATATCTCTCCATCTATTTGTATCATCTTTAATTTCTTTCATCAGTGTCTTATAATTTTCTGCATACAGGTCTTTTGTCTCCTTAGGTAGGTTTATTCCTAGATATTTTATTCTTTTTGTTGCAATGGTAAATGGGAGTGTTTTCTTGATTTCATTTTCAGATTTTTCATCATTAGTGTACAGGAATGCCAGAGATTTCTGTACATTAATTTTGTATCCTGCTACTTTACCAAATTCATTGATTAGTTCTAGTAGTTTTTCGGTAGCATCTTTAGGATTCTCTATGTATAGTATCATGTCATCTGCAAACAGTGACAGCTTTACTTCTTCTTTTCCAATTTGGATTCCTTCTATTTCCTTTTCTTCTCTGATTGCTGTGGCTAAAACTTCCAAAACTAGGTTGAATAAGAGTGTTGAGAGTGGGCAGCCTTGTCTTGTTCCTGATCTTAGTGGAAATGGTTTCAGTTTTTCACCATTGAGGACAATGTTGGCTGTGGGTTTGTCATATATGGCCTTTATTATGTTGAGGAAAGTTCCCTCTATGCCTACTTTCTGCAGGGTTTTTATCATAAATGGGTGTTGAATTTTGTCGAAAGCTTTCTCTGCATCTATTGAGATGATCATATGGTTTTTCTCCTTCAACTTGTTAATATGGTGTATCACACTGATTGATTTGCGTATATTGAAGAATCCTTGCATTCCTGGAATAAACCCCACTTGATCATGGTGTATGATCCTTTTAATGTGCTGTTGGATTCTGTTTGCTAGTATTTTGTTGAGGATTTTTGCATCTATGTTCATCAGTGATATTGGCCTGTAGTTTTCTTTCTTTGTGACATCCTTGCCTGGTTTTGCTATCAAGGTGATGGTGGCCTCGTAGAATGAGTTTGGGAGTGTTCCTTCCTCTGATATTGTTTGGAAGAGTTTGAGAAGGATGGGTGTTAGCTCTTCTCTAAATGTTTGATAGAATTCGCCTGTGAAGCCATCTGGTCCTGGGCTTTTGTTTGATGGAAGATTTTTAATCACAGTTTCTATTTCAGTGCTTGTGATTGGTCTATTCATATTTTCTATTTCTTCCTGAGTCAGTCTTGGCAGGTTGTGCATTTCTAAGAATTTGTCCATCTCTTCCAGGTTGTCCATTTTATTGGCAAAGAGTTGCTTGTAGTAATCTCTCATGATCTTTTGTATTTCTGCAGTGTCAGTTGTTACTTCTCCTTTTTCATTTCTAATTCTATTGATTTGAGTCTTCTCCCTTCTTTTCTTGATGAGTCTGGCTAATGGTTTATCAATTTTGTTTATCTTCTCAAAGAACCAGCTTTTAGTTTTATTGATCTTTGCTATCGTTTCCTTCATTTCTTTTTCATTTATTTCCGATCTGATTTTTATGATTTCTTTCCTTCTGCTAACTTTGGGGTGTTTTTGTTCTTCTTTCTCTAATTGCTTTAGGTGCAAGGTTAGGTTGTTTATTCGAGATGTTTCCTGTTTCTTAAGGTGGGATTGTATTGCTATAAACTTCCCTCTTAGAACTGCTTTTGCTGCATCCCATAGGTTTTGGGTCGTCGTGTCTCCATTGTCATTTGTTTCTAGGTATTTTTTAATTTCCTCTTTGATTTCTTCAGTGATCACTTCGTTATTAAGTAGTGTATTGTTTAGCCTCCATGTGTTTGTATTTTTTACAGCTCTTTTCCTGTAATTGATATCTAGTCTCATAGCATTGTGGTGAGAAAAGACACTTGATACAATTTCAATTTTCTTAAATTTACCAAGGCTGGATTTCTGACCCAAGATATGATCTATCCTGGAGAATGTTCCATGAGCACTTGAGAAAAATGTGTATTCTGTTGTTTTTGGATGGAATGTCCTATAAATATCAATTAAGTCCATCTTGTTTAATGTATCATTTAAAGCTTGTGTTTCCTTATTTATTTTCATTTTGGAAGATCTGTCCATTGGTGAAAGTGGGGTGTTAAAGTCCCCTACTATGATTGTGTTACTGTCGATTTCTCCTTTTATGGCTGTTAGTATTTGCCTTATGTATTGAGGTGCTCCTATGTTGGGTGCATAAATATTTACAATTGTTATATCTTCTTCTTGGATCGATCCCTTGATCATTATGTAGTGTCCTTCTTTGTCTCTTCTAGTAGTCTTTATTTTAAAGTCTATTTTGTCTGATATGAGAATTGCTACTCCAGCTTTCTTTTGGTTTCCATTTGCATGGAATATCTTTTTCCATCCCCTTACTTTCAGTCTGTATGTGTCTCTAGGTCTGAAGTGGGTCTCTTGTAGACAGCATATATATGGGTCTTGTTTCTGTATCCATTCAGCCAATCTGTGTCTTTTGGTGGGAGCATTTAGTCCATTTACATTTAAGGTAATTATCGATATGTATGTTCCTATTCCCATTTTCTTAATTGTTTTGGGTTCGTTATTGTAGGTCTTTCCCTTCTGTTGTGTTTCTTGCCTAGAGAAGTTCCTTTAGCATTTGTTGTAAAGCTGGTTTGGTGGTGCTGAACTCTCTCAGCTTTTGCTTGTCTGTAAACGTTTTAATTTCTCCTTCAAATCTGAATGAGATCCTTGCTGGGTAGAGTAATCTTGGTTGCAGGTTTTTCTCCTTCATCACTTTAATTATGTCCTGCCACTCCCTTCTGGCTTGTAGAGTTTCTGCTGATAGATCAGCTGTTATCCTGATGGGGATTCCCTTGTGTGTTATTTGTTGTTTTCGCCTTGCTGCTTTTAATATGATTTCTTTGTGTTTAATTTTTGACAGTTTGATTAATATGTGTCTTGGCGTATTTCTCCTTGGATTTATTCTGTATGGGACTCTCTGTGCTTCCTGGACTTGATTAACTATTTCCTTTCCCATATTAGGGAAGGTTTCAACTATAATCTCTTCAAATATTTTCTCAGTCCCTTTCTTTTTCTCTTCTTCTTCTGGAACCCCTATAATTCGAATGTTGGTGCGTTTAATCGTGTCCCAGAGGTCTCTGAGACTGTCCTCTGTTCTTTTCATTCTTTTTTCTTTATTTTGCTCTGCAGCAGTTATTTCCACTATTTTATCTTCCACCTCACTTATCCGTTCTTCTACTTCAGTTTTTCTGCTATTGATCCCATCTAGAGTATTTTTTATTTCATGTATTGTGTTTTTAATCGATGCTTGATTCATCTTTAGTTCTTCTAGGTCCTTGTTAACTGTTTCTTGCATTTTGTCTATTCTATTTCCAAGATTTTGGATCTGGGAAATAGAATCTTGGATCATCTTTACCATCATTATTCTGAATTCTTTTTCAGGTAGACTGCCTATTACGTCTTCATTTGTTAGGTCTGGTGGGTTTTTAACTTGTTCTTTCTCCTGCTGTGTGTTTTTCTGTCTTCTCATTTTGCTTATGTTACTGTGTTTGGGGTCTCCTTTTTGCAGGCTGCAGGTTCGTAGTTCCCATTGTTTTTGGTGTCTGTCCCCAGTGGCTAAGGTTGGTTTAGTGGGTTGTGTAGGCTTCCTGGTGGAAGGTACTAGTGCCTGTGTTCTGGTGAATGAGGCTGGATCTTGTCTTTCTGGTGGGCAAGTCCACGTCTGGTGGTGTGTTTTGGGGTGTCTGCGGACTTTTTATGATTTTAGGCCACCTCTCTGCTAATGGGTGGCGTTGTGTTTCTGTCTTGCTAGTTGTTAGGCATAGGGTGTCCAGCACTGTAGCTTGCTGGTCATTGAGTGAAGCTGGGTGCTGGTGTTGAGATGGAGATCTGTGGAAGATTTTCACCGTTTGATATTATGTGGAGCGGGGGGGTCTCTTGTGGACCAGTGTCCTGAAGTTGGCTCTCCCACCTCAGAGGCACAGCACTAACTCCTGGCTCCTCAATTTGGGATGATTTGTTGTCTATTCATGTATTCCACAGATGCAGGGTACATCAAGTTGATTGTGGAGATTTAATCCGCTGCTTCTGAGGCTGCTGGGAGAGGTTTCCCTTTCTCTTCTTTGTTCTCACAGCTCCTGGGTCTCAGCTTTGGATTTGGAGTAGCAATTCTCATATCAGACAAAATAGACTTTAAAATAATGACTTACAAGGGACAAAGCAGGACACCACATAATGATCAAGGGATCGATCCAAGAAGAAGATATAACACTTGTAAATATTTATACACCCAACATAGGAGCACCCCAATACATAAGACAAATACTAACAGCCATAAAAGGGGAAATCGACAGTAACACAATCATAGTAGGCGACTTTAACACCCCACTTTCAACAATGGACAGATCATCCAAAATGAAAAAAAAATAAGGAAACACAAGCTTTAAATGATACATTAAACAAGATGGACTTAATTGATATTTATAGGACATTCCTTCCAAAAACGTCCAGAGATAAACCCATGTACACATGGTCACCTTATCTTGATAAAGGAGGCTAGAGTATACAATGGAGGAAAGACAGCCTCTTCAATAAGTGGTGCTGGGAAAACTGGACAGCTACATGGAAAAGAATGAAATTAGAATACTCCCTAATGCCATACACAAAAATAAACTCAAAATGGATTAAAGACCTTAATGTAAGGCCAGACATACTAAAACTCTAAGAGGAAATAAAAGAAGAACACTCTTTTGAGATAAATCACAGTAAGATCTTGTTTGACCCACCTCCTAAAGAAATGGAAACAAAACTAAAAATAAACAAATGGGACCGAGTGAAACTTAAAAGCTTTTGCACAGCAAAGGAAACCATAAACAAGATGAAAAGACAACCCTCAGAATGGGAGAAAATATTTGCAAACGAAGCAACTGACAAAGGATTAGTCTCCAAAATTTACAAGCAGCTCATGCAGCTCAATATCAAAAACACAAACCACCCAATCCAAAAATGGGCAGAAGACCTAAATAGACATTTTTCCAAAGAAGATACACAGATTGCCAACAAACACATGAAAGAATGCTCAATGTCGTTAATCATTAGAGAAATGCAAATCAAAACTACAATGCGGTATCATCTCACACCGGTCAGAATGGCCATCATCAAAAAATCTACAAACAATAAATGGACAACCTGGAAGAAATGGACAAATTCTTAGAGAAGGTGTGGAGAAAAGGGAACCCTCATACACTGTTGATGGGAATGTAAATTGATACAGTCACTAAGGAGAACAGTATGGAGGTTCCCTAAAAAACTAAAAATAGAACTACCATACGACCCAGCAATCCCACTATGGGGCATATATCCTGAGAAAACCATAATTCAAAAAGAGTCATGTACCACAATGTTCATTGCAGCTCTATTTACAATAGCCAGGACTTGGAAGGAACCTAAGTGTCCATCAACAGATGAATGGATAAAGAAGATGTGACACATGTATACAATGGAATATTACTCAGCCATAAAAAGGAACGAAACTGAGTTATTTGTAGTGAGGTGGATGGACCCAGAGTCTGTCATACAGAGTGAAGTAAGTCAGAAAGAGAAAAACAAATACCGTATCCTAACACATATATATGGAATCTTTAAAAAAATATGGTCATGAGGAACCTAGGGGCAAGACGGGAAAAAAGACGCAGACCTGGGCTTCCCTGGTGCTCTACTGGTTGAGAATCCACCTGCCGATGCAGGGGACACGGGTTCGTGCCCCGGTCTGGGAGGATCCCAAATGCCACGGAGAGGCTGGGCCCGTGAGCCATGGCCACTGAGCCTGCGCGTCCGGAACCTGTGCTCCACAACTGGAGAGGACACAACGGTGAGTGGCCCGCGTACCGAAAAAAAAAAAAAATGTCGCAGACCTACTAGAGAATGGACTTGAGGACACGGGGAGGGGGAAGGGTAAGCTGGGACAAAGTGAGAGAGTGGCATGGACATATATACACTACCAAATGTAAAACAGATAGCTAGTGGGAAGCAGCCCCATAGCACAGGGAGATCAGCTCAGTGCTTTTTGACCACCTAGAGGGGTGGGATAGGGAGGGTGGGAGGGAGGGAGATGCAAGAGGGAGGGGATATGGGTATATACGTATATGTATAGCTGATTCACTTTGTTATAGAGCAGAAACTAATACACCATTGTAAAGCAATCATACTCCAGTAAAGATGTTAAAAAAAAAAGTGTGTTTGTTCAAAATAAATAAATAAATAACTTTCCTAACTGCTTAGGAAAGTTATTTCTCCTTCCTATGAAATGAAAAATGATCTATAAGGGCACTTAGTATTGACTATAAATTCCAGTTCTGTCAGTGATGGTATCTGGCGCATGAGGGGCACCCAAGTTAGGGAGCTTTTGGTTAATTTCCCTGGGCCATATAGAGCAAAGTGTTCTCTCAAATACTCTCTGGAAATTCGGAGCCTCAAATATGTTTGCCACCTTCCCCCAAGTCATCATATTTATTAACATCCTTGTCTTATTTTTCTAGAAGCAGGAGTTTCTAGCAGATCTTTTCCCTTTGTGAAAGGATGTATTTCTGTGTGAGGTGGATCTAGGCCGCCTTAGTCTGTCCTCTAATGTTCACCTCAGTAGCACTTTACCTGGTTGATAATATCTTTGTGGCCAACTTCCTGTAATGTTTTTCTTTTTCTTTTCTTTTTTTTACCTTAGGAGCACTGTATAATAAAAACTCCATTAAAGATGCAAAACCAAAGTGAGCCATGAAGCAAGACACGATGGGGCCTATCAGCATTCCTAAGCGTGTTCAAGGCGAAAGCATTTCAGAGGGAGTTAAACAACAGTCATTATAGCTATCTTTGTTGACCTCTGACTCTATATGCCAGTCACTGTGTTTGACATACATTAATTCTCATAAAACTTCTGTCATGTTGACATTATTATCTCCCTTTTACAAATGGGGAAAGAGGTTCACATAAATTAAATGACTTTCTCAGGGCAACAGCTAGTAAGTTTCAGGGCTGGATTTGTATCCAAAATAAAGTGGGCTTTGTTTGGTTTTTTGACTCTCTTTTCTTCTTAGTAGTACTGCATACATTTATTATTTATATGTATTAAAAAGGATAAAATAAGTTTGGACTCCTCTCTCACACAACATGAAGTTCTGTATGATCTAAAGATAAAAATGTTGAAGTAAAATATATATATTATGGAAAACGTATGCATAATCTAGGAGTCAAGAAAAATTTCTGTGCAAGCTGGAAAACCTAGACACTCTGGAGAAATGACTGACATATTTGAGTGCTTAAAACTTAAAATGTAATCATATGGCAAACGTAAAGGTAAATAAAACCAGAAGACAAATAATACAGGAACATATATTTGTAAGACACATGACAGATAAAGGGTTCAATATCCAACATATAAAAATTTTCCCACACATTAATAAGAAAAGACAAACACCCTAATTGAAAGTGGTTAAAAAGGGTAAAAAGGGCTGTTCAAGGAGGCAGAAAACCCCCTTGCCAATAAACAAGTGAAATTACTCAACTTTACTAGCAATCAGGCGTATTGAAATTAAATTAACAAGGAAATATCACTTTAAGACCATTAAACATGTTATCACACATTGCTGGAGTTTTGTGGAGGTTAATATGTTATCTCATACATTTGCCGAGGGAAATGTGCAGTATATTAAAGCCATTTGGAAGTCAATCTGGCAACCCCTATTAAAATTAAGAATTTACATAAACTTTAACTTAGCAATTCCATTTCCGGGGCCTTCTTCCATAGAAGATAAAAGCACGGGTATATAACAGTGAATATGAACAAGATAAATTTTACGTATATATTGAGATTAATTGCAACGTTTTTTCTAGTAGCCAAAAAACTGGAATCAACTTGAATGTCCTCAATAGAGGAATGGTTTAATAAGTTGTCTTTCACTCAAACCATTGCATTTTACATAACTAGTTTAAAAAGTGTGTTAAGTCTATACCAGACGATGTGGAAAACATTTCTCTGAAATGTTTCTAAGTGAGAAAAACTACGTGCAGTAAAGAGTAAAATAGTGCCCCTATATGTTTTTATGCATACATATGTATGTTACCTTATTTATGAACATAGACAAAGATATGCAAAGATTCACACCAGGCTTTTAACACTGCTTATCCAGTGGAGGAGTGGCTAATGAAGTGTAAAAATCCTATAGATGTACAGTCTTTCTCAATATTTATGTATATGTATGAATATATATATATATATAATTCTCAACATTTATATATAATTGCTTTATGTAAATGCACATGTAAATTACATATGTGTAAAGCCATGTACAAAGAGATAGTTGCTGAAAGTGTGCATATCATAGAGAGTGTTTTGAGTTTTTAGTGTTTAGGGTTCTTTTTTTTAACTCTCTTTCTTGTACTTTGAGTTTTTCAAAATAAAAATTTTACATGATTTTAAGTTTAACATTTTCTAAAGCAAACATTATAGAGCAGGTTAAGGAAATGACCCAGTATCTACAGAATGATTTGATTGTTCAGTCCTCCAGCAGTTCATCAAACTACATTGAGCAGCAACCGTGACATTGTGTCAGGTGTGTTAAAGTGGTTGGGATTACAGAGATGAATGAAATATGCACCTTCTCGTTGTATATTACAACAAGACAAACATATAAATGAACCATTCTAATACAATATGGCTATTGCTTTAATATAAGAATTTGTAGGACCATAGGGGCAATGAACTCTGCAGGCATTGGTGGTAGAGAGGCTTCAGAGGGAAAGAACCATTTGAGCTTAGCCTTAAAGACTGAGGATGCTTTCATCACTCACCAGCCTTAGGTGGGGAAGGGAAAGCAATCCCTTCAAAGAGGAAGGAATCAACATCTAGTCCTATTTCATTCATCAAGAATGTGGAGGAGGAAGTAAACAGTTTATTATTTATAGTCTCAAATGATGGTAATGTATGGAAGATGGGCAAATGGAACAAGAGACTTTGGAAGAGTCCTGATCAGGAACTAATAAAATGAGAACCTGCTTTGAAACATGCAAGCAGTTTTTTCTGAGGGAAGAAGAACTCTAAGCTGCGTTTAATGAAAGGAAGCAACTGTCAAAGCAATCTGACTAAGTTCAGTACATTAGGTTTGCAGTTGGGGAAGAAATATGGGTTGCTGTTCATTTAGGACCTGTGGAAGAGGTTGGAGAAAAGGGGATAGGTATTCAAGCAATGATTCATTAGGTAGAAAGAAGAGAATGTTAGAAATCAGACACTACTGCCACTTACTGAATAAATTCATCATAAGCCATATACAGACACATTATAAAGTATCTAAAGGTACCAGAATGCTTGACCATTGAGGTAAGGTGCCCCAAAATACTGTGTCTTCAAGGAAAACACAAGGGTTCAGTACTCATGGGTTAGCAGCAGTTAACATAAGACACACTAGCTTTTGGGGAGTGGGGGAGAAAGAAGCAAGGATTATGCATGTATGTATTTATATCATAGATGATAACAACAGAAGCCATTTAATCAAATGCTTATTATTGGCCTAATATAATGTCAGGTGTTTTACATAAATTACCTCATTTAATCCCAGCATGGCTCTAAGATCTAGATACATGTTACAATCATTCCCTTTTTACAGATGAGGAAACTAAGTCTTACAGGAGTTAAAAAACGTACTCAAGGTCAAATAGCTTTTAGGTGGTGAAGCTGTAAATTGAGATCGGACTTTAAATCCTATGCTCCCAACTGCTCAACTAGACACTAAGTTATATTCCCCCTGCTAAACCCTAGTCCCAGCCATCATCATATCACACCTGTATTGTCCCAACAGCCTGTCACCCCTCTGGTCCTACACAGTTCACAACATCCAGTGAACTTTCTAAAACATACATCAGACGACATCACTTTCCTTTATCAAACCATCCAGTGGCCCTCCACTGCACGTAAGATAAAATCCAAGTTCTTACCCTGCAGGTCCCTATGTGACCACTTCTCTGCCAGCCTCTCCAGTCTCGGTCATCAATCTCCGCTCTGCCCCTCTCTGACTGCACTCCAGTCACTCACCCTTCTGCTCTTCCTCAACACACTCTTCTCGTTCTGGCCTCACGGCATTGCTACTTGCTAGTCTACCTAAAATGCTCTTCTTCAAAGTCTTCACACAGCTGACTCGACCTCATTATTCAGATCTTGATTCAAATATCAGCTCCTTAGAGAAGGTTCCCCACACCAACAACAAGAACGACCCCTTTGCCCATGAAAACAGAAGTTACTTGAGGACAGGAACTATTGATTTCATGTTCTTCACTCTAATTCCAGAACCAAGAGTAATATCTGACACCTACTAGGCACTCAGGACATATTTCTTTCCTGAAATACTGGTATCTTTTTTAAAGTGTCATACTCATATGCCTATGAGTATATATACATATATATATATATATATATATATATATATATATATATATATATATATATATATTTATGGATATGTGAACTTGTTGTCACCTCACAGAAGTGGAATGTACATCCCTCACCCAAAATTTGGTTTGAATGTCAAGACTAATGATGCCACACATATACCAAGAAGGTATGAAAAGGATTATTACTCACATAATGAGTTATGCATCAAAAATGCAGTTAGACCAAGAAAAGAAAAAAGAAAAAACTGGTAACTGTGAAGTGATGGGTAATTAGATGGTTGTGATTCTTTCATTCTATAGATATAGGTATAGATATAGAAATAATCGAAACATCAAGTTCTACACCTTAAGTATATACAATTATTATTTATCCATTATACATCAATAAAACTGAAAAAATGGGATCAGTCTCAATGACAACTTACCCATGGTGTTTGTCTGATAACTAAAACATTGCGTGGTTTATTTAATTTAACTTGCACTTGTTTATTTAAGCCATTATGTCACCTGCAGCATGAGACCAATAAGAAAGGTGAACGTTCCATTGAATATCTAGTACTATCAAGAGCTCGTACTATATATTCTGAGAAGTGAAATGAGTGCCTTAGTCTCAATATCAATGTGCAGAACTTCAAAGAAGATAAAGAGTGCTATGGTGAGACATTGTATTGTGGCTTTAATATGTGCAGAAGATGTGTGACCTTGATTTATATTTTGGGTATCCGTGAGGCAAGAGATTCTATGAGTTCTTTACCCCAAATGAGGCAACCTTGGAGAAGGAATTGTTTTCATTGGCCAGAACAGATGGTCAGACCGCTCCAGTGGCCCAAAGATCTATAAAAATGTGAAGATGTGGCCAATTGTTGGCTAAGACATGGCCAAGTGCTAAGATAACTGGCTAAAGTTTGGCCAACTGAGCTGATCCTGTGTCCTGTCCTTTATCAGGAACATTCTGATTAAGAGATGAAAAGCAGCAAGAGTCAAGCAAGCTCCATTAAGTGTGACAGTGGCAATGCCATTGGTTAAGTGAATGAACCCCCTTTGGTATTCACTGTGTTGAGCCTAAGGGGCTCCCCAGGTATCCAAGTATTCTAAGAGATGACCTCCTCTAGCACTGTGGCATCCGGCAAGGGACACAGCACAGGGGACGTTACCCTCTCCTGAAAGTAGGGTATGCAGAGAGCCCAGGTTCAGCTCCATCCTGTAGCAAGGAGGCCTCACTAGCTGTGCTGGGCTTGCAGGGTGCTGTTTCCATGATCAAAGGCCTAACGGGCAGCTGTATACTGAGGGTCACAGGTTCAGGACCTGAGATAGTCTATATTTCCAGGAAAGTCCAGTATGCACCCACCAATTGCTACACTAATGGCATACAGCATTGGGCCAAGGAAGGTAGTTCCTTGTATCAGAAGCCCATGCAACTAACGGCCATCACTGATGGGAGAGGGACTCCAAGATATATGAGAGAAGGTTGCTAAAGCTCCCACAGTGAAGGAATCCCGGGGGGCCGTAACAGGAATGCCTGTTCTATGGCCATTCAGGCAGATTCTAGTATCTTTTTACAGGGGGTCTCATTCAAGTTGGGTCTCTTTGCAAGTTACAGAACAAAAAAAAAGCTTTGTAAATGAGGAGTGTTGCCTCCAGAATCTAAACATGTCGAAAACATGTTGGGCTTGTTTTAACAATGTGGGTCCTAAGAAGACTAAAAGCTGTTTCTTGACACTGTCAGGACTGGAGCAGCCCTCAACTTACTAAATAATTTTCAGGAGCTTAACTGAAGTGGTGGGGCCCTGTACTATGGGTCTCATGTGAATCTCCTCAAAGGAGGATGTCATTAGTGTGATGTCATAACTGTGTACCCGAAAAAAGTTAGAGCTGGTTAAAATATTGCCTGTGAAGACTATGTGAGATGGCAGGCGTGGAGACTGAGCCCATTGAGTACCCAGGTGAAGGTGTATTGTGTCCCTTTAAAGGTGAAGGTTAACTGCAGCTGAGAGGTTGTTGAACTAGGCACTGAATAGAACATGCTAGCCAAATACTTTGCTCTAACTGCAAAGTATTTACCAGTTACTTATTTATTATTGGGTGGAATCAGTCATTTCTATAGGTGGGGCCATGACGCCAAGGGTACGAATTCACACTGAGGCACCGGTCCTGTTTTGCAGGGTTTAAGAACAAGTAAAACTTGGCTGTTAAATGCAGCAGAAGTGGGGATAACCACACCTTCTCTAACTAGGTCTTATATAATGGGTTTCAATCTGTGAAAACCGTGCTTTCATTTAGATTGAACCTTTTCTTAAACACTGAGGTGAAAGGTTTTATTTTAACTAGGGGGAAAGGTCCATAGGGTCCCATAGTTTTCAAGCTGATTATAAGGGCCAGAGACTTAACTTTATTACTTATTGGGTCAGGTTCTCCACGTGCACTAGAGGATATTTTAGGGTAATGGATGTCTTGGCTATGGAAAAGTTAGGCACGGAAATAATTTGGATGGTTCAGGTTAGGCATATCTGTTTCTATTTTATGTTCACCTACTCCCTGGCTGGGAGTGGATGAACATAAAGTGTGGCCAGATGTGGGCCAGAAGGGGAAGGGGAATTAATGAGGCTTCAAATCTGTCTATTGTCAAACATCAAAAGTGGAATCAGATTATGACACACACTGCCACCACCCATACAGCACCCCTCTCCCCATCTGGGACCTCCCAAACACACACGGAAACACCAAGTCCATTTCCTCCTCAACAGCAGGATAAAGTGTTCAGGAAGAAATCTGTCTTCAGAGCTCAGTCCTCACCCAGTCCTTATTCCCGGTGTCTGGCTAACTATGGACTGTCTGGTCTGTGCCCCAAACTGGCAGGATACTACCTCCCTCCCTTCTCACACGGCTGCCCCTTCCTGCCTTCCTTCAGTCCCCATCACCGAAGAACAGACAGAGATACACACACATCTTTCTACAACAGCTTGCACATCAATAGCTGAGGGCTTTTTTATTTGGCTCTACACAGGTGACCATGTCTCCAGTGCATTCTCTGGAGAGACAACAGAGACAGCAAGGTCTCAGTCACCTGATAGACCCAGGGCAGCACTTTATGAACTGCTGGAAGAGCCCTCTGGGACGTTTTCATCCTCCTCTGGCTCTTTAGTCATTGTTGTACTCCGCCAGTAATAGAATGCTAGCATCTTTGACTTCTTCTGTGTAGAACCTCTTCCCGAATTCTGACGACGGACTGATTTTCTTAACTCGACCACCTCCTGAATCTGGTCGGAAAACAAAGTGATACAGAAAGAAATTGATTTGGGGAAAGAGGATGGGAAGGAGAACTTTGAGAGAATGGGTGTGGATTGAGAAGGGGTTTGTGCCAGGGAAGGGCTGGGTAAGTCTTGGGTGGGGGAAGAAGAGGAGGCACGTGAGTCGGGTAATCTGACCTCTTCCATCTTATAGCCCTGGAGTGGAGAATTCACCCTCTCCCTTCTGCGTTGGCCCCCCGGTGTTTGTTGCTCTGACCTCTCGGTGTTTCTCCGTGCATCACGGTTAGGCTCCTGGGGGACTGTAGTTTCCTCTGCCATGTGAGTAGCAACAGTGTGCTCTACTCCAAGGCTCCTGGCCTCTCTATATATACCCTGCCAGGACAATGAAGAGCCACACCCATCAGCTTTGATTGGTCAGCCAATGGTAGCGCTGGGGTGGCTGTGACATCACAAAGCACTACCCTTGAAGATACGTGGGGGGAGGGGAGGGGTGCAGAGGAGTCTACGTGCTCTGGTTAGAGAAAGGGAGTGCTTCCTCAACACCCAGTAAAGAGCCTTCCCAAATTGACCTTCCACTCTTCCTCATCTTCTCTGGTTCAATCCTTGTGGTGCACATGTTAGGGAGAAGGTGTTCCCTCCAAACCATTCCACATGGCCACCCCCATTCAGTGTTTAATTCTGTTGTCTCCCAGATCTCATCACCTGGTATTGTGTGGTTTTTAAAAACTTTTTATTTTAGAACAGTTTTAGGTTTACAGAGTAATTGTGAAGATCATATTCATACACTCCACAACAAATTTCCCTTCTTAACATTGTACGTTAGTATGGTACAATTGTTCAACTTAGTGAACCAACACTGAAACAGTATTATTAACTAAAGTCTGTACTTCATCAGAATTCCGTTTTTTTTTAAATGTTGAGCCTTCTTTTAATTAATTTATTTATATTTTTGACTGTGTTGGGTCTTCGTTTCTGTGTGTGGGCTTTCCCTAGTTGTGGCAAGCAGGGGCCACTCGTCATCGTGATGGGCGGGCCTCTCACTGTCGCAGCCTCTCTTGTTGTGGAGCACAGGCTCCAGATGCGCAGGCTCAGCGGCTGTGGCTCACGGGCCTAGTTGCTCTGCGGCATGTGGATCTTCCCAGATCAGGGCTCGAACCCGTGTCCCCTGCATCATCAGGCAGATTCTCAACCTCTGTGCCACCGTGGAAGCCCCAGATTGCCTTATTTTTTACCTAATATTCTTCTCCTGTCCCAGGATCCCAACCAAGATTCTACATTCAATTTAGTCATTCCTTGTTATAACTTCTTAGGCTCCTCTTGGCTGTGACAGTTTTTTAGACTTCTTGTTTTTGAAGACTTTGACAGTTTGGGGTCTTGTGTTTTGTCTTTTACATTAGGTCTGCAGATGTTATTGCTCTTATAGGTAAAAGTTTTTATAAGTTTCTTCTTCCAGAGAAACTCAAATCAAGTCAGTACCATCAGTGTTATGGACTTCCCCGTGGCAATGGTTGAACTAATCTCTTGGCTTTGTCACAGAGGTGACACAAATGTTTTTCTCTAGAGGTCTGAGGATCAGGATCATTTTTATTTATGACAGAGGCACAGGGGCAGCAGCAGAAGCATTTTGTAAGGTACTAGTGAGTCATTTACTTTTAGAAGTATGACCTCAGCATCCCACATAGTTAACGGCTCTTCCTCCACACGAGTGACCATCCAATGGACCTGTATATTGAACAGACTGTCAGTCTTTCTCCTGAGCTCTATATAGAAAGGGGGCCAACATGTGTTTGAGACACAACCAGTGTTCACAAGGTAAGAGTCATTTCTTTTAGGTTAGTATCAGTCGCACCTTAGTTTGGAATTGAAACACGTGATACAACCTGAGAATCACAAATAGGTCCAGGTTGAGACACAGGATTCAGGACTGCTTTAAGGAAGGTCCCAATCCAAGAATCCTTTCACTATATGCCAAGTGGCTAAACTGACTTATGTTGGTCAAAGCTTTAGCAGACACTCAGTAGGACTAACAAATGCAGCACAAAGAAGCAAGTTCAAAGCACAAGCTAGCCAGCAGGCAGTAGCCCAAGTGCCTGTTCACCAGCATAGAGCAGAGCCAGTTAGAAAGCCAAAGCAAGAGAAGAAAGACCCCCGGTGGTAAGGGATAGCACCTTGATGTCCTGCTCACAGGACCAGTTGTTGGAATCACACCACAGAGACAGGATGGACCCTTCAACGCAAATTCGGTTTGGATGTCGAGACTGATAACACATACACCTAGAGAGTATGAAAAACCTTACTACATAAGGAGGCTTTCTGGGGAGAGCAGGGCAGGCTCTCAAGCAGGTTCAAGAATGGCTTGAGAGAGCAGAAGAAGGAGACTGGCTTGGCTTTTATGGTGGTGAGGGGATGACGCTGGAGTGTTCCCACACACAGGTCAGGTTTTGCACAGCCTGAACTTCCTCCTGGCCCACAGAAGAGAGAGTACCTGAGCTTTCTTATCCGATCTAGGGAAGCAGGGGAAGAGGCAGTGGTAGGGCTCATTTATAGAATAATGTTGTGTAAATGCAAGGTGTTTAGCACAGTTTAGAATTCTCATAACCATTATAACCACACTCATATTGTTTTCAGTTAAACTACGTTTCAGTAGGTTAGTATTTCCCAAATTATGGTCCTTTAAATATTATTTAAGGTGGCTTAGAATTATCTTGGTTCATCACAGAGAAACTGTGTAGAAAGAGAAAAGACTGCTAGCCTCAGGAGGTCTGACACACTGGTCACAAAAGAGCAGACTTCATTGTACTATCTGCTGAATTATGAGGGGTTTCTAACATGTTTCCCATCCTGGGTGACTACTGTAGCACCCAAAGACTGTAATAATAATTACCGAAACTAACAATTATTGACTACTAACTCTATGTAGGAATTATGCTAAATACCCATATACATATTTAATCCTCATCACAACCCTATTGAGATAAGTGGCAAAAGAGTGGTTTCTGTCATTTCTGCCAGGACATCTCCATTCCAATTGCAGAAGCAGAAAAGAGCATATAGGAGGGCACATGGGAATATTTATGGGCCAGGCTCAAAAGGGGTATGCATTACTCCTGCTCACATTTCCTTGGGAAAAACTCACATAGCCACATCTAACTACAAGAGAAAATGAGAAATGTAGTCTACCTGGTAGAAGAGGAGAACTTAAATGTTGGAGATAAGCTAGCAATCTCTGTCTCCACCATCTTGTTCATCACTCTCCCCAGTATTTACAGTAGAGCCTGGCACATAGTAGGTGGCCATGAATATTTCTGTTGAATGAATAGGTTTCAACTTTTTTGGTCAGTTATGGGGATCAAAAGCATATAGAACTTGGTTAAGCAATGGTTTCCTAGATATGACACAAAAAGCACAAGCAACAAAGAAAGAGTAAATTGGACTATATCAAAATTTTAAAATGTTTTCTTCTGCAAAAAAATACCATGAAGAAAGCAAAAAGGCACACCAAAGAGAGATGCTGGCAAATCATATATGTAATAAAAGTGTAGTATCCAGAATACAGAAAGAACACTTACAACTCAACAACAAAAATACAAACAACCCAACTGAAAATCAGGTAAAGGACTTAAATAGACATTGTGCTAATGAAGATATACAAATAGCCAACAAACATATGAAAATATGCTCAATACCATTAGTCGTTAGGGAAATGCAAATCAAAACCACGATGAGATGCCACTTCAAACCCACTAGGAAGGCTATAACTTTTTTAAAAAGAAAATAACAAGTATTGACAAGGATGTAGAGAAAGTGAAACACTCATACACGTCTGGTGGGAACATAAAATGATACAGGTTCTGTGGAAAACATTTTGGCAGTTACTCAACAAGTTAAACATACACTTGCCATAATACCCAGTAACTCTACTCCTAGGTATATAATGAAAAGAGTTGAAACGGAGGGAACAACAGCAACAACAACAACAAAAAAAAAACAGGTGAATTGAGCAACACAAAAGCAAAGGGCAGATAATGTTTCAAGAAGTAAAAAATGGTCAACTTTATTAAATAATTTTACAGGTAATATAGGGACAGACAAATGACGATTGAACTTGTTAGTAGAGAGGTCATTGGTACATTTGATAAGAAGGAAATTGAAAGAGTGGAAAATATTTTAATATAAACCTGGATGTGTATTAAGGAGAAAATGTGAGATCAGAAAGTGAGGGGCGGATAGACAATTTCTTTTGCGAGTTTTGGTGCTAAGGGGAGGAGAAATATGGGCTATAGCTGGAGGGGGATTTGGTATTAAGAGAGTGTATTTTTAAGAGGGTAGATTCTAGAATGCATCTAGCCAATATAAATGACTGAATGAAACTGACGACATAAAAATCCAAAGGGATAATTGCAGAAGAGAAAATATTGAGAAAGCAAGAGGGGTATTCAGAGCACTAGTAGATGGGATCGGTAGCAAATGTGGAAATCTTGGCTTTCCATGAGAATGAGTAATATTTATAGATTCTACAGTGGAGAAGGAAACGATTATGGTATGATTACAAATGCAGGTAAGATGGTAGATTTGGTGGGGAAATATAAAAGAATTTTCTCTTGACTCTTCAGTTTTCTCAGTGAAGGATGAGATAAGGGCATAAAATAACAAGAGTGAGGGTAGGGTTTTGAGAAATTGAGGGGAAGATAAAGTATTGGATATTCATTTTGTGTAATGGAAATGGGTGTATAATATGGAAGGATTGATCATTTAAGATATGTGGTCAAGAATTTAAGGTGTGATCAGTTAGCTTTGTCTTGTAATTTTCTACAGCAACATCCATCACTTGTATATAGGAACAAAGCAGGTAGATAGCTAAATTTAACAAGGGTTGTGGTTTTGCCAGGGAAGTACTAGGGTGGGAAAGTGAGTAGGGAGATGAAGGTTGATGAAAGTAAGTGATACTCATGATAAATTTGTAAGCAATGAGGAAATGCGAAAAGAGAAATGTGGCTGATGCTGAAAAGTAGTAAAATTCACAGATTGGAGTTCAAAATTGAAGAATTTTTAGAGTTGGGTGTGTGAAGGTGTGTATACCTGCACGTGAGGGAGGTATTTTGCTAGGAAGGATAATCAGTTGTAGCCCAAGAGATGTATGTTATAAAATCAGGATTTCAGAGTTGCTGTAATTTTTGAGAATGTCAATGTCTAGTGCATGAGCATTAGAGTGAGTGGCTTAAGTATGATGGAAGAAAAATACCATTGGAATTGAGGGCATGAAAGTTTTGCAAAGCCAAAAATGCTGGAAGAATATCCACATAGATGACAGATGTTGAAGTTGCCAAGATGGTGGCAGTACTAAAAGTGGAGAAGAAGACTCAGGAAAGTGTCTAATGAATGAAGGTAAAGAAATAGATGGCGTAGCACATGATATTATCTAATAGCAAGAACTACAAATGAGCTCTGAATTTTGAAAGAGAAAGGAGCAGAAATAGTTTGAAAGTGACAGTGAGTCGACTCCTTGGGGTATGTGAGGAAAACTAACGTTTGCTCAAGAGGACTGCAGGGGAAGTGATTTCCTCAAGGCACAGCCATATTCCAGTCATAAAACAGAGATTAATGGAACACGGAGAGAACAACTTGAAGCTACTGGGGAGTTTCTTAATGATAGACTATGAGTTACAGAGGGCAGGAAAGAAGCGCTCATGAAGTTGGGGAGAGGGTTGGGTCCAATTCCGTCAAGTGCAGAGCAATACGTGAATAAGGGTCTAGTTAATGATGGATAATCTGCAGGGTGGTGACTTAAGTAAAAGTGATAAGACAAGATGGACCTTGTGACTGCACGGCAGATTGGGAGGTGAGTAAAGCCCTCCAGACTACAGATTGCTTAATCTAGGCTGACCTAGAACTAAGAAGAATCCAGAAACACCACTGAAACCTGTTTCCTCTAAATATCATGTATCCTGTATGATGATCCAGCATTTCAAAGATAGACTAGTAAGGACATCTAAGAGGGTAGGCTTGAAAGGAAACTAGTGTGTTTGCTCAAGAGTGTGAGTGTGTATGAAAAATATCAACAGCAAATTCTAATGTCAGAGGGTTGCTACTATAGGCTTATGGAGCCATGCACTATTCTTGGACAACCCAAGGTGCCTGCACAGATGTGGCCCAGATGCAAGCACCAACACTTACTGGGCACCTGCAAAGCCAAAGCTGGGGAAGATGGAAGGCCAAGTGGAAGTGGTATTTTCCCAAGACAGGAATGTATTTACTTAGGCTTCCTAAATGGCAGGTGGACAAAAAATGGAAGAAAGGAAATTAAGCTTCTTTTTGCCTAACATCTCTCCTCAGGAGGAAGTACTTGGAGTTGTATTTCCTACGTAAATTCCCCTGCTAAAACTCCAGGGAGCTCATCAGTGGGCAGATGTTCCCACCTAAGTATGGTTACCAGCAAACATTTATTCAAAATCATGGCTGCATCTGGCTCACATTAGAAGGGTTCTCTTTGTCATTGTCTTTTAAAAGAACAATTCCCCATGCTTATAAATCCAGACTCAGAACATCAATTCAACCAACCTCAGGAGCCCTGTGGCTACACCTTCCTGCTGGGAATCAGCATGGTCCCCAGACAATCAATTTCAGGAGTATTACCAAAGTGTTTTCATTTTCAGTGTTTATCCACTGGAATGTCTACGAGTGAAGAATAGACAGGGCAATACAATCCTAAGATTCAATTTCTTTCATCAAATACAAACTGTGTATAAGAGCATCAAGGCAAGAGGATGGAGGACTTTAACTGAAATTCCAATAGATATCTAAGTGCAAATCCTGGAACCATCCCATGCTAGCATTGTGAGTTAGGATAGGTACTTAACCACTCTGAGCCTGTTTTCTGATCTCTAAAAAAAAAATAGAAGGATAATATCTCATACAGCTGTTGCAAAGATCAACTCAAATAATTCATGTACAGAATATAGCACAACAACCTACAGAATGGGAGAAAATATTTGTAAATCGTGTATCTGATAAGGGATTTTTATTCAGAATATATAAAGAACTATTACATGCCAGTGATAAGAAGGTAAATAACCCAACTTTTAAAATGGTCAGAAGATCTAAATAGACATTTCTGCAAGGAAGATATACAAATGGCCAGCAAGCACATTAGAGACGCTTGACATCATTATTCATCAGGAAAACACAAATGAAAACCACAGAAAGATACCATTTCATACCCATGCGGATGGCTAGAATCCAAAAGTCAGATAATCATAACTGTTGGTGGGGATTTAGAGAAATCAGAACCATCATACACTGTTAGTGAGAATGTAAAATGGTATACCTGCTTTGGAAAAGTTTGGTAGTTTCTCAGAGGGTGAAACAGTGTTACTGTATGACCCATTTGTAGGTATATTCCCAAGATAAATGCAAATATATGTCCATACAAAAACTTGTACATAAATATTCATAGCAGCAATATTCATAATACCCAAAGATGGAAACAACCCAAATGCCCATCAACTGACCAGTGGACAAACAAAATGTGGCAAATCCATACAACAGAATACTATTCAGACATCAAAAGGAATGAAGAACTAATATATGCTACAATATGGCTGAACCTTAAAAACATTATGCTAAGTGAAAGAAGTCAGTCACAAAAGACCACATATTATGTGATTCTATTCATATGAAATGCTCAGAACAGGCAAATCTATAGCTACAAAATAGATCAATAATTGCTTAAGGCTGAGGCAGAAGTTGTTGGGAGCATAGGGGATTCACAGCTACAAGATACGAGGGTTTCTTTTTGAGGTGTTGAAAACGTTCTAAAATAGACTGGAGGGAACTTCAAGACATCAGAAGAGTAAGACGTGGAGATCACCTTCCTCCCCACAGAAGCATCAGAAATACATCTACACGTGGAACTGCTCCTATAGAACACCCACTGAACGCTGGCAGAAGACCTCAGACCTCCCAAAAGGCAAGAAACTCCCCACGTAGCTGGGTAGGGCAAAAGAAAAAAAGAAAAAGTAGAGACAAAAGAATAGGAACGGGACCTGCACCAGTGGGAGGGAGCCTGAAGGAGGAAAGGTTTCCACACACTAGAAGCCCCTTCACTGGCGGAGACTACAGGTGGCGGACGGGGGCAGCTTCGGAGCCACGGAGGAGAGTGCAGCAACAGGGGTGCGGAGGGCAAAGCGGAGAGGTTCAAGCACGGAGGATCGGTGCCGACCAGTACTCACCAGCCCGCGAGGCTTGTCTGCTCACTTGCCGGGACGGGTGGGGGCTGGGAGCTGAGGCTAGGGCTTCGGTCTGAGCGCAGGCAGAGGACTGGCAGTGTGAACACAGCCTGAAGGGGTTAGTACGCCACGTCTAGCCAGGAGGGAGTCCAGGAAAAGTCTGGAGCTGCCGCAAAGGCAAGAGACTTTTTCTTCCTTCTGTGATTCCTGGTGCACGAGCAGAGGGGATTCAGAGCGCCGCCTAAAGGAGCTCCAGAGATGGACGCAAGGCGCAGCTAGGAGCGCAGACCCCAGAGATGGGCATGAGATGCTAAGGCTGCTGCTGCCGCCACCAAGAACCCTGTGTGCGAGCACAGGTCACTATCCACACCTCCCTTCAGGGAGCCTGTGCAGCCCGCCACTGCCAGTGTCCCGTGATCCAGGGACGACTTCCCCGGGAGAACGCACGGCGTGCCTCGGGCTGGTGCAACGTCACGCCGGCCTCTGTCACTGCAGGCTCACCCTGCCTCCGTACCCCTCCCTCCCCCCGGCCTGAGCGAGCCAGAGCCCCCAAAGCAGCGGCTCCTATAACCCCATCCTGTCTGAGCGAAGAACAGACGCTCTCAGGAGACCAACATGCAGAGGCGGGGTCAAATCCAAAGCTGAACCCCGGGAGCTGTGCGAACAAAGAAGAGAAAGGGAAATCTCGCCCAGCAGCCTCAGGAGCAGCGGATTAAATCTCCACAATCAACTTGATGTACCCGGCATCGGTGGAACACCTGAATAGACAACGAATCATCCCAAATGGAGGAGGTGGACTTTGGGAGCAACGCTATTTATACATTTTTTCCCTTTTTCTCTTTTTGTGAGTGTGTATGCGTATGCTTCTGTGTGTGATTTTGTCTGTATAGTTTGGCACTTACCGTTTGTTCTAGGGTTCTGTCTGTCCGTTTTTTGTTTTTTTTTAGTATAGTTTTCAGCGCTTGATATCACTGGTGTATTGGTTTCTTCGTCTGGTTTTCCTCTTCTTTCTCGTTTTTTTAATTACTTAAAAAATTTAATAAAAAATTTTTGTTCTTTATTTTAATAACTCTTTAATAATTTAATTTAATTTAATTTTACATTTTTATTTATTTATTTATTTATTTATTTCTCCTTTTTATTCTGAGCCGTGTGCGTGACACACTCTTGGTGCTCCAGCCAAGCATCAGGCCTGTTCCTCTGACGTGGCAGAGGCAAGTTCAGGATATTGGTCCACCACAGACCTCCCAGCTCCACGTAATATCAAACGGTGAAAATCTCCCAGAGATCTCCATCTCAACACCAAGACCCAGCTCCACTAAATGACCAGCAAGCTACGGTGCTGGATACCTTATGCCAAACAACTACCAAGAAAGGAACACAACTCCACCCATTAGCAGAGAGGCTGCCTAAAGTCATAGTAAGGTCACAGACACCCCAAAACACACCACCAGACTTGGACCTGCCTACCAAAAAGAAAAGATCCAGCCTCATTGACCAGAACACAGGCACTAGTCCCCTCCACCAGGAAGCCTACACAACCCTCTGAACCAACCTTAGCCACTGGGGACAGACACCAAAAACAACGGGAACTACGAACCTGCAGCCTGTGAAAAGGAGACCCCAAACACAGTAAGATAAGCAAAATGAAAAGACAGAAAAACACACAGCAGATGAAGGAGCAAGGTAAAAACGCACCAGATCTAACAAATGAAGAGGAAATAGGCAGTCTACCTGAAAAAGTATTCAGAATAATGATAGTAAAGATGATCCAAAATCTTTGAAATAGAATGGAGAAAATACAAGAAAAGTTTCACAAGGACCTAGAAGAACTAAAGAGCAAACAAACAATCATGAACAACACAATAAATGAAATTACATATCCTCTAGAAGGGATCAATAGCAGAATAAATGAGGCAGAAGAACGGATAAGTGACCTGGAAGATAAAATAGTGGGAATAACTACTGGAGAGCAGAATAAAGAAAAAAGAATGAAAAGAATTGAGGACAGTCTCAGAGACCTCTGGGACACGATTAAACGTACCAACATTCAAATTATAGGGGTTCCCAAAGAAAAAGAGAAAAAGAAAGGGACTGAGAAAATATTTGAAGAGATTATAGTTGAAAACTTCCCTAATATGGGAAAGGGAATAGTTAATCAAGTCCAGGAAGCACAGAGAGTCCCATACAGGATAAATCCAAGGAGAAACACGCCAAGACACATAGTAGTCAAACTATCAAAAAGTAAATACAAAGAAAAAATATTAAAAGCAGCAATGGAAAAACAACAAATAACATAGAAGGGAATCCCCATAAGGTTAACAACTGATCTTTGAGCAGAAATTCTGCAAACCAGAAGGGAGGGGCAGGACATATTTAAGGTGATGAAAGGGAAAAACCTACAACCAAGATTACTCTACCCAGCAAGGATCTCATTCAGATTTGACAGAGAAATTAAAACCTTTACAGACAAGCAAAAGCTAAGAGAATTCAGCAGAACCAAACCAGCTTTACAGCAAATGCTAAACCAACTTCTCCAGGCAGGAAACACAAGAGAAGGAAAAGACTTACAATAACAAATGCAAAACAATTAAGAAAATGGTAATAGGAGCATACATATCGATAATTACCTTAAATGTAAATGCATTAAATGCTCCCACCAAAAGACACAGACTGGCTGAATGGATACAAAAACAAGACCCGTATATATGCTGTCAACAAGAGACCCACTTCAGACTTAGGGAAACATACAGACTGAAAGTGAGGGGATGGAAAAAGATATTCCATGCAAATGAAAATCAAAAGAAAGCTGGAGTAGCAATTCTCATATCAGACAAAATAGACTTTAAAATAATGACTTACAAGGGACAAAGCAGGACACTACATAATGATCAAGGGATCAATCCAAGAAGAAGATATAACACTTGTAAATATTTATGCACCCAACATAAGAGCACCTCAATACATAAGACAAATACTAACAGCCATAAAAGGGGAAATCGACAGTAACACAATCATAGTAGGCGACTTTAACACCCCACTTTCAACAATGGACAGATCATCCAAAATGAAAAAAAAATAAGGAAACACAAGCTTTAAATGATACATTAAACAAGATGGACTTAATTGATATTTATAGGACATTCCATCCAAAAACCTCCAGAGATAAACCCATGTACACATGGTCACCTTATCTGGATAAAGGATGCTAGAGTATACAATGGAGGAAAGACAGCCTCTTCAATAAGTGGTGCTGGGAAAACTGGACAGCTACATGGAAAAGAATGAAATTAGAACACTCCCTAATGCCATACACAAAAATAAACTCAAAATGGATTAAAAACCTTAATGTAAGGCCAGACACACTAAAACTCTTAGAGGAAATAAAAGAAGAACACTCTTTTGAGATAAATCACAGTAAGATCTTGTTTGACCCACCTCCTAAAGAAATGGAAACAAAACTAAAAATAAACAAATGGGACCGAGTGAAACTTAAAAGCTGTTGCACAGCAAAGGAAACCATAAACAAGATGAAAAGACAACCCTCAGAATGGGAGAAAATATTTGCAAACGAAGCAACTGACAAAGGATTAGTCTCCAAAATTTACAAGCAGCTCATGCAGCTCAATATCAAAAACACAAACCACCCAATCCAAAAATGGGCAGAAGACCTAAATAGACATTTTTCCAAAGAAGATACACAGATTGTCAACAAACACATGAAAGAATGCTCAACGTCGTTAATCATTAGAGAAATGCAAATCAAAACTACAATGCGGTATCATCTCACACCGGTCAGAATGGCCATCATCAAAAAATCTACAAACAATAAATGGACAACCTGGAAGAAATGGACAAATTCTTAGAGAAGGTGTGGAGAAAAGGGAACCCTCATACACTGTTGATGGGAATGTAAATTGATACAGTCACTAAGGAGAACAGTATGGAGGTTCCCTAAAAAACTACAAATAGAACTACCATACGACCCAGCAATCCCACTATGGGGCATATATCCTGAGAAAACCATAATTCAAAAAGAGTCATGTACCACAATGTTCATTGCAGCTCTATTTACAATAGCCAGGACTTCGAAGGAACCTAAGTGTCCATCAACAGATGAATGGATAAAGAAGATGTGACACATGTATGCAATGGAATATTACTCAGCCATAAAAAGGAACGAAACTGAGTTATTTGTAGTGAGGTGGATGGACACAGAGTCTGTCATACAGAGTGAAGTAAGTCAGAAAGAGAAAAACAAATACCGTATCCTAACACATATATATGGAATCTTTAAAACAATATGGTCATGAGGAACCTAGGGGCAAGACGGGAAAAAAGACGCAGACCTGAGCTTCCCTGGTGGTGTACTGGTTGAGAATCCGCCTGCCGATGCAGGGGACACGGGTTCGTGCCCCGGGCTGGGAGGATCCCACATGCCACGGAGAGGCTGGGCCCGTGAGCCATGGCCACTGAGCCTGCGCGTCCGGAACCTGTGCTCCACAACGGGAGAGGCCACAACAGTGAGTGGCCCGCGTACCGAAAAAAAAAAAAAATGTCGCAGACCTACTAGAGAATGGACTTGAGGACACGGGGAGGTGGAAGGGTAAGCTGGGACAAAGTGAGAGAGTGGCATGGACATATATACACTACCAAATGTAAAACAGATAGCTAGTGGGAAGCAGCCACATAGCACAGGGAGATCAGCTCAGTGCTTTTTGACCACCTAGAGGGGTGGGATAGGGAGGGTGGGAGGGAGGGAGACACAAGAGGGAGGGGATATGGGTATATACGTATATGTATAGCTGATTCACTTTGTTATAGAGCAGAAACTAATACACCATTGTAAAGCAATCATACTCCAGTAAAGATGTTAAAAAAAAAGTGTGTTTGTTCAAAATAAATAAATAAATAACTTTCCTAACTGCTTAGGAAAGTTATTTCTCCTTCCTATGAAATGAAAAATGATGTATAAGGGCACTTAGTATTGACTATAAATTCCAGTTCTGTCAGTGATGGTATCTGGCGCATGAGGGGCACCCAAGTTAGGGAGCTTTTGGTTAATTTCCCTGGGCCATATAGAGCAAAGTGTTCTCTCAAATACTCTCTGGAAATTCGGAGCCTCAAATATGTTTGCCACCTTCCCCAAGTCATCATATTTGTTAACATCCTTGTCTTATTTTTCTAGAAGCAGGAGTTTCTAGCAGATCTTTTCCCTTTGTGAAAGGATGTATTTCTGTGTGAGGTGGATCTAGGCCGCCTTAGTCTGTCCTCTAATGTTCACCTCAGTAGCACTTTACCTGGTTGATAATATCTTTGAGGCCAACTTCCTGTAATGTTTTTCTTTTTCTTTTCTTTTTTTTACCTTAGGAGCACTGTATAATAAAAACTCCATTAAAGATGCAAAACCAAAGTGAGCCATGAAGCAAGACACGATGGGGCCTATCAGCATTCCTAAGCGTGTTCAAGGCGAAAGCATTTCAGAGGGAGTTAAACAACAGTCATTATAGCTATCTTTGTTGACCTCTGACTCTATATGCCAGTCACTGTGTTTGACATACATTAATTCTCATAAAACTTCTGTCATGTTGACATTATTATCTCCCTTTTACAAATGGGGAAAGAGGTTCACATAAATTAAATGACTTTCTCAGGGCAACAGCTAGTAAGTTTCAGGGCTGGATTTGTATCCAAAATAAAGTGGGCTTTGTTTGGTTTTTTGACTCTATTTTCTTCTTAGTAGTACTGCATACATTTATTATTTATATGTATTAAAAAGGATAAAATAAGTTTGGACTCCTCTCTCACACAACATGAAGTTCTGTATGATCTAAAGATAAAAATGTTGAAGTAAAATATATATATTATGGAAAACGTATGCATAATCTAGGAGTCAAGAAAAATTTCTGTGCAAGCTGGAAAACCTAGACACTCTAGAGAAATGACTGACATATTTGAGTGCTTAAAACTTAAAATATAATCATATGGCAAACGTAAAGGTAAATAAAACCAGAAGACAAATAATACAGGAACATATATTTGTAAGACACATGACAGATAAAGGGTTCAATATCCAACATATAAAAAATTTCCCACACATTAATAAGAAAAGACAAACACCCTAATTGAAAGTGGTTAAAAAGGGTAAAAAGGGCTGTTCAAGGAGGCAGAAAACCCCCTTGCCAATAAACAAGTGAAATTACTCAACTTTACTAGCAATCAGGCGTATTGAAATTAAATTAACAAGGAAATATCACTTTAAGACCATTAAACATGTTATCACACATTGCTGGAGTTTTGTGGAGGTTAATATGTTATCTCATACATTTGCCGAGGGAAATGTGCAGTATATTAAAGCCATTTGGAAGTCAATCTGGCAACCCCTATTAAAATTAAGAATTTACATAAACTTTAACTTAGCAGTTCCATTTCCGGGGCCTTCTTCCATAGAAGATAAAAGCACGGGTATATAACAGTGAATATGAACAAGATAAATTTTACATATATATTGAGATTAATTGCAACGTTTTTTCCAGTAGCCAAAAAACTGGAATCAACTTGAATGTCCTCAATAGAAGAATGGTTTAATAAGTTGTCTTTCACTCAAACCATTGCATTTTACATAACTAGTTTAAAAAGTGTGTTAAGTCTATACCAGACGATGTGGAAAACATTTCTCTGAAATGTTTCTAAGTGAGAAAAACTACGTGCAGTAACGAGTAAAATAGTGCCCCTATATGTTTTTATGCATACATATGTATGTTACCTTATTTATGAACATAGACAAAGCTATGCAAAGATTCACACCAGGCTTTTAACACTGCTTATCCAGTGGAGGAGTGGCTAATGAAGTGTAAAAATCCTATAGATGTACAGGCTTTCTCAATATTTATGTATATGTATGAATATATATATATATAATTCTCAACATTTATATATAATTGCTTTATGTAAATGCACATGTAAATTACATATGTGTAAAGCCATGTACAAAGAGATAGTTGCTGAAAGTGTGCATATCATAGAGAGTGTTTTGAGTTTTTAGTGTTTAGGGTTCTTTTTTTTTAACTTTCTTTCTTGTACTTTGAGTTTTTCAAAATAAAAATTTTACATGATTTTAAGTTTAACATTTTCTAAAGCAAACATTATAGAGCAGGTTAAGGAAATGACCCAGTATCTACAGAATGATTTGATTGTTCAGTCCTCCAGCAGTTCATCAAACTACATTGAGCAGCAACCGTGACATTGTGTCAGGTGTGTTAAAGTGGTTGGGATTACAGAGATGAATGAAATATGCTCCTTCTTGTTGTATATTACAACAAGACAAACATATAAATGAACCATTCTAATACAGTATGGCTATTGCTTTAATATAAGAATTTGTAGGACCATAGGGGCAATGAACTCTGCAGGCATTGGTGGTAGAGAGGCTTCAGAGGGAAAGAACCATTTGAGCTTAGCCTTAAAGACTGAGGATGCTTTCATCACTCACCAGCCTTAGGTGGGGAAGGGAAAGCAATCCCTTCAAAGAGGAAGGAATCAACATCTAGTCCTATTTCATTCATCAAGAATGTGGAGGAGGAAGTAAACAGTTTATTATTTATAGTCTCAAATGATGGTAATGTGTGGAAGATGGGCAAATGGAACAAGAGACTTTGGAAGAGTCCTGATCAGGAACTAATAAAATGAGAACCAGCTTTGAAACATGCAAGCAGGTTTTTCTGAGGGAAGAAGAACTCTAAGCTGCGTTTAATGAAAGGAAGCAACTGTCAAAGCAATCTGACTAAGTTCAGTACATTAGGTTTGCAGTTGGGGAAGAAATATGGGTTGCTGTTCATTTAGGACCTGTGGAAGAGGTTGGAGAAAAGGGGATAGGTATTCAAGCAATGATTCATTAGGTAGAAAGAAGAGAATGTTAGAAATCAGACACTACTGCCACTTACTGAATAAATTCATCATAAGCCATATACAGACACATTATAAAGTATCTCAAGGTACCAGAATGCTTGACCATTGAGGTAAGGTGCCCCAAAATACTGTGTCTTCAAGGAAAACACAAGGGTTCAGTACTCATGGGTTAGCAGCAGTTAACATAAGACACACTAGCTTTTGGGGAGTGGGGGAGAAAGAAGCAAGGATTATGCATGTATGTATTTATATCATAGATGATAACAACAGAAGCCATTTAATCAAATGCTTATTATTGGCCTAATATAATGTCAGGTGTTTTACATAAATTACCTCATTTAATCCCAGCATGGCTCTAAGATCTAGATACATGTTACTATCATTCCCTTTTTACAGATGAGGAAACTAAGTCTTACAGGAGTTAAACAACGTACTCAAGGTCAAATAGCTTTTAGGTGGTGAAGCTGTAAATTGAGATCGGACTTTAAATCCTATGCTCCCAACTGCTCAACTAGACACTAAGTTATATTCCCCCTGCTAAACCCTAGTCCCAGCCATCATCATATCACACCTGTATTGTCCCAACAGCCTGTCACCCCTCTGGTCCTACACAGTTCACAACATCCAGTGAACTTTCTAAAATATACATCAGACGACATCACTTTCCTTTATCAAACCATCCAGTAGCCCTCCACTGCACGTAAGATAAAATCCAAGTTCTTACCCTGCAGGTCCCTATGTGACCACTTCTCTGCCAGCCTCTCCAGTCTCGGTCATCAATCTCCGCTCTGCCCCTCTCTGACTGCACTCCAGTCACTCACCCTTCTGCTCTTCCTCAACACACTGTTCTCGTTCTGGCCTCACGGCATTGCTACTTGCTAGTCTACCTAAAATGCTCTTCTTCAAAGTCTTCACACAACTGACTCGACCTCATTATTCATATCTTGATTCAAATATCAGCTCCTTAGAGAAGGTTCCCCACACCAACAACAAGAACGACCCCTTTGCCCATGAAAACAAAAGTTACTTGAGGACAAGAACTATTGATTTCATGTTCTTCACTCTAATTCCAGAACCAAGAGTAATATCTGACACCTACTAGGCACTCAGGACATATTTCTTTCCTGAAATACTGGTATCTTTTTTAAAGTGTCATACTCATATGCCTATGAGTATATCTACATATATATATATATATATATATATATATATATATATATATATATATATATATATATATATATATATATATATATATTTATGGATATGTGAGCTTCTTGTCACCTCACAGAAGTGGAATGTACATCCCTCACCCAAAATTTGGTTTGAATATCAAGACTAATGATGCCACACATATACCAAGAAGGTATGAAAAGGATTATTACTCACATAATGAGTTATGCATCAAAAATGCAGTTAGACCAAAAAAAGAAAAAAGAAAAAACTGGTAACTGTGAAGTGTTGGGTAATTAGATGGTTGTGATTCTTTCATTCTATAGATATAGGAATAGATATAGAAATAATCGAAACATCAAGTTCTACACCTTAAGTATATACAATTTTTATTTATCCATTATACCTCAATAAAACTGAAAAAATGGGATCAGTCTCAATGACAACTTACCCATGGTGTTTGTCTGATAACTAAAACATTGCATGGTTTATTTAATTTATTTTGGACTTGTTTATGTAAGCCATTATGGCACCTGCAGCATGAGACCAATAAGAAAGGTGAACGTTCCATTGAATATCTAGTACTATCAAGAGCTAGTACTATATATTCTGAGAAGTGAAATGAGTGCCTTAGTCTCTCTATCAATGTGCAGAACTTCAAAGAAGGTAAAGAGTGCTATGGTGAGACATTGTATTGTGGCTTTAATATGTGCAGAAGATGTGTGCCCTTGATTTATATTTTGGGTATCCGTGAGGCAAGAGATTCTATGAGTTCTTTACCCCAAATGAGGCAACCTTGGAGAAGGAATTGTTTGCATTGGCCAGAACAGATGGTCAGACCGCTGGCAGTGGCCCAAAGATCTATAAAAATGTGAAGATGAGGCCAATTGTTGGCTAAGACATGGCCAAGTGCTCAGATAACTGGCTAAAGTTTGGCCAACTGAGCTGATCCTGTGTCCTGTCCTTTATCAGGAACATTCTGATGAAGAGATGAAAAGCAGCAAGAGTCAAGCAAGCTCCATTAAGTGTGACAGTGGCAATGCCATTGGTTAAGTGAATGAACCCCCTTTGGTATTCACTGTGTTGAGCCTAAGGGGCTCCCCAGGTATCCAAGTGTTCTAAGAGATGACCTCCTCTAGCACTGTGGCATCCGGCAAGGGACCCAGCACAGGGGACGTTACCCTCTCCTGAAAGTAGGGTATGCAGAGAGCCCAGGTTCAGCTCCATCCTGTAGCAAGGAGGACTCACTAGCTGTGCTGGGCTTGCAGGGTGCTGTTTCCATGATCATAGGCCTAACGGGCAGCTGTATACTGAGGGTCACAGGTTCAGGACCTGAGATAGTCTATATTTCCAGGAAAGTCCAGTATGCACCCACCAATTGCTACACTAATGGCATACAGCATTGGGCCAAGGAAGGTAGTTCCTTGTATCAGAAGCCCATGCAACTAACGGCCATCACTGATGGTAGAGGGACTCCAAGATATATGAGAGAAGGTTGCTAAAGCTCCCACAGTGAAGGAATCCCGGGGGGCCGTAACAGGAATGCCTGTTCTATGGCCATTCAGGCAGATTCTAGTATCTTTTTACAGGGGGTCTCATTCAAGTTGGGCCTATTTGCAAGTTACAGAACAAAAAAAAAGCTTTGTAAATGAGGAGTGTTGCCTCCAGAATCTAAACATGTCGAAAACATGTTGGGCTTGTTTTAACAATGTGGGTCCTAAGAAGACTAAAAGCTGTTTCTTGACACTGTCAGGACTGGAGCAGCCCTCAACTTACTAAATAATTTTCAGGAGCTTAACTGAAGTGGTGGGGCCCTGTACTATGTGTCTCATGTGAATCTCCTCAAAGGAGGATGTCATTAGTGTGATGTCATAACTGTGTACCCGAAAAAAGTTAGAGCTGTTTAAAATATTGCCTGTGAAGACTATGTGAGATGGCAGGCGTGGAGACTGAGCCCATTGAGTACCCAGGTGAAGGTGTATTGTGTCCCTTTAAAGGTGAAGGTTAACTGCAGCTGAGAGGTTGTTGAACTAGGCACTGAATAGAACATGCTAGCCAAATACTTTTCTCTAACTGCAAAGTATTTACCAGTTACTTATTTATTATTGGGTGGAATCAGTCATTTCAATAGGTGGGGCCATGACGCCAAGGGTACGAATTCACACTGAGGCACCGGTCCTGTTTTGCCGGGTTTAAGAACAAGTAAAACTTGGCTGTTAAATGCAGCAGAAGTGGGGATAACCACACCTTCTCTAACTAGGTCTTATATAATGGGTTTCAATCTGTGAAAACCGTGCTTTCATTTAGACTGAACCTTTTCTTAAACACTGAGGTGAAAGGTATTATTTTAACTAGGGGGAAAGGTCCATAGGGTCCCATAGTTTTCAAGCTGATTATAAGGGCCAGAGACTTAACTTGATTACTTATTGGGTCAGGTTCTCCACGTGCACTAGAGGATATTTTAGGGTAATGGATGTCTTGGCTATGGAAAAGTTAGGCACGGAAATAATTTGGATGGTTCAGGTTAGGCATATCTGTTTCTATTTTATGTTCACCTACTCCCTGGCTGGGAGTGGATGAACATAAAGTGTGGCCAGATGTGGGCCAGAAGGGGAAGGGGAATTAATGAGGCTTCAAAACTGTCCATTGTCAAACATCAAAAGTGGAATCAGATTATGACACACACTGCCACCACCCATACAGCACCCCTCTCCCCATCTGGGACCTCCCAAACACACACGGAAACACCAAGTCCATTTCCTCCTCACCAGCAGGATAAAGTGTTCAGGAAGAAATCTGTCTTCAGAGCTCAGTCCTCACCCAGTCCTTATTCCCGGTGTCTGGCTAACTATGGACTGGCTGGTCTGGGCCCCAAACTGGCAGGATACTACCTCCCTCCCTTCTCACACGGCTGCCCCTTCCTGCCTTCCTTCAGTCCCCATCACCGAAGAACAGACAGAGATACACACACATCTTTCTACAACAGCTTGTACATCAATAGCTGAGGGCTTTTTTATTTGGTCTCTACACAGGTGACCATGTCTCCAGTGCTTTCTCTGGAGAGACAACAGAGACAGCAAGGTCTCAGTCACCTGATAGACCCAGGGCAGCACTTTATGAACTGCTGGAAGAGCCCTCTGGGACGTTTTCATCCTCCTCTGGCTCTTTAGTCATTGTTGTACTCCGCCAGTAATAGAATGCTAGCATCTTTGACTTCTTCTGTGTAGAACCTCTTCCCGAATTCTGATGACGGACTGATTTTCTTAACTCGACCACCTCCTGAATCTGGTCGGAAAACAAAGTGATACAGAAAGATATTGATTTGGGGAAAGAGGATGGGAAGGAGAACTTTGAGAGAATGGGTGTGGATTGAGAAGGGGTTTGTGCCAGGGAAGGGCTGGGTAAGTCTTGGGTGGGGGATGAAGAGGAGGCACGTGAGTCGGGTAATCTGACCTCTTCCATCTTATAGCCCTGGAGTGGAGAATTCACCCTCTCCCTTCTGCGTTGGCCCCCCGGTGTTTGTTGCTCTGACCTCTCGGTGTTTGTCCGTGCATCACGGTTAGGCTCCTGGGGGACTGTAGTTTCCTCTGCCATGTGAGTAGCAACAGTGTGCTCTACTCCAAGGCTCCTGGCCTCTCTATATATACCCTGCCAGGACAATGAAGAGCCACACCCATCAGCTTTGATTGGTCAGCCAATGGTAGCGCTGGGGTGGCTGTGACATCACAAAGCACTACCCTTGAAGATACGTGGGGGGAGGGGAGGGGTGCAGAGGAGTCTACGTGCTCTGGTTAGAGAAAGGGAGTGCTTCCTCAACACCCAGTAAAGAGCCTTCCCAAATTGACCTTCCACTCTTCCTCATCTTCTCTGGTTCAATCCTTGTGGTGCACATGTTAGGGAGAAGGTGTTCCCTCCAAACCATTCCACATGGCCACCCCCATTCATTGTTAAATTCTGTTGTCTCCCAGATCTCATCACCTGGTATTGTGTGGTTTTTAAAAACTTTTTATTTTAGAACAGTTTTAGGTTTACAGAGTAATTGTGAAGATCATATTCATACACTCCACAACAAATTTCCCTTCATAACATTGTACATTAGTATGGTACAATTGTTCAACTTAGTGAACCAACACTGAAACAGTATTATTAACTAAAGTCTGTACTTCATCAGAATTCCTTTTTTTTTAAATGTTGAGCCTTCTTTTAATTAATTTATTTTTATTTTTGGCTGTGTTGGGTCTTCGTTTCTGTGTGTGGGCTTTCCCTAGTTGTGGCAAGCAGGGGCCACTCTTCATCATGATGGGCGGGCCTCTCACTGTCGCGGCCTCTCTTGTTGCGGAGCACAGGCTCCAGATGCGCAGGCTCAGCGGCTGTGGCTCACGGGCCTAGTTGCTCTGCGGCATATGGGATCTTCCCAGATCAGGGCTCGAACCCGTGTCCCCTGCATCATCAGGCAGATTCTCAACCTCTGTGCCACCGTGGAAGCCCCAGATTGCCTTATTTTTTACCTAATATTCTTCTTCTGTCCCAGGATCCCAACCAAGATTCTACATTCACTTTAGTCATTCCTTGTTATAATTTCTTAGGCTCCTCTTGGCTGTGACAGTTTTTTAGACTTCTTGTTTTTGAAGACTTTGACAGTTTGGGGTCTTGTGTTTTGTCTTTTACATTAGGTCTGCAGATGTTATTGCTCTTATAGGTAAAAGTTTTTATAAGTTTCTTCTTCCAGAGAACCTCAAATCAAGTCAGTACCATCAGTGTTATGGACTTCCCCGTGGCAATGGTTGAACTAATCTCTTGGCTTTGTCACAGAGGTGACACAAATGTTTTTCTCTAGAGGTCTGAGGATCAGGATCATTTTTATTTATGACAGAGGCACAGGGGCAGCAGCAGAAGCATTTTGTAAGGTACTAGTGAGTCATTTACTTTTAGAAGTATGACCTCAGCATCCCACATAGTTAACGGCTCTTCCTCCACACGAGTGACCATCCAATGGACCTGTATATTGAACAGACTGTGAGTCTTTCTCCTGAGCTCTATATAGAAAGGGGGCGAACATGTGTTTGAGACACAACCAGTGTTCACAAGGTAAGAGTCATTTCTTTGAGGTTAGTATCAGTCGCACCTTAGTTTGGAATTGAAACACGTGATTCAACCTGAGAATCACAAATAGGTCCAGGTTGAGACACAGGATTCAGGACTGCTTTAAGGAAGGTCCCAATCCAAGAATCCTTTCACTATATGCCAAGTGGCTCAACTGACTTATGTTGGTCAAAGCTTTAGCAGACACTCAGTAGGACTAACAAATGCAGCACAAAGAAGCAAGTTCAAAGCACAAGCTAGCCAGCAGGCAGTAGCCCAAGTGCCTGTTCACCAGCATAGAGCAGAGCCAGTTAGAAAGCGAAAGCAAGAGAAGAAAGACCCCCGGTGGTAAGGGATAGCACCTTGATGTCCTGCTCACAGGACCAGTTGTTGGAATCACACCACAGAGACAGGATGGACCCTTCAACCCAAATTCGGTTTGGATGTCGAGACTGATAACACATACACCTAGAGAGTATGAAAAACCTTACTACATAAGGAGGCTTTCTGGGGAGAGCAGGGCAGGCTCTCAAGCAGGTTCAAGAATGGCTTGAGAGAGCAGAAGAAGGAGACTGGCTTGGCTTTTATGGTGGTGAGGGGATGACGCTGGAGTGTTCCCACACACAGGTCAGGTTTTGCACAGCCTGAACTTCCTCCTGGCCCACAGAAGAGAGAGTACCTGAGCTTTCTTATCCGATCTAGGGAAGCAGGGGAAGAGGCAGTGGTAGGGCTCTTTTATAGAATAATGTTGTGTAAATGCAAGGTGTTTAGCACAGTTTAGAATTCTCATAACCATTATAACCACACTTATATTGTTTTCAGTTAAACTACGTTTCACTAGATTAGTATTTCCCAAATTATGGTCCTTTAAATATTATTTAAGGTGGCTTAGAATTATCTTGGTTTATCACAGAGAAACTGTGTAGAAAGAGAAAAGACTGCTAGCCTCAGGAGGTCTGACACACTGGTCACAAAAGAGCAGACTTCATTGTACTATCTGCTGAATTATGAGGGGTTTCTAACATGTTTCCCATCCTGGGTGACTACTGTAGCACCCAAAGACTGTAATAATAATTACCGAAACTAACATTTATTGACTACTAACTCTATGTAGGAATTATGCTAAATACCCATATACATATTTAATCCTCGTCACAACCCTATTGAGATAAGTGGCAAAAGAGTGGTTTCTGTCATTTCTGCCAGGACATCTCCATTCCAATTGCAGAAGCAGAAAAGAGCATATAGGAGGGCACATGGGAATATTTATGGGCCAGGCTCAAAAGGGGTATGCATTACTCCTGCTCACATTTCCTTGGGAAAAACTCACATAGCCACATCTAACTACAAGAGAAAATGAGAAATGTAGTCTAGCTGGTAGAAGAGGAGAACTTAAATGTTGGAGATAAGCTAGCAATCTCTGTCTCCACCATCTTGTTCATCACTCTCCCCAGTATTTACAGTAGAGCCTGGCACATAGTAGGTGGCCATGAATATTTCTGTTGAATGAATGGGTTTCAACATTTTTGGTCAGTTATGGGGATCAAAAGCATATAGAACTTGGTTAAGCAATGGTTTCCTAGATATGACACAAAAAGCACAAGCAACAAAGAAAGAGTAAATTGGACTATATCAAAATTTTAAAATGTTTTCTTCTGCAAAAAAATACCATGAAGAAAGCAAAAAGGCACACCAAAGAGAGATCCTGGCAAATCATATATTTAATAAAAGTGTAGTATCCAGAATACAGAAAGAACTCTTACAACTCAACAACAAAAATACAAACAACCCAACTGAAAATCAGGTAAAGGACTTAAATAGACATTGTGCTAATGAAGATATACAAATAGCCAACAAACATATGAAAATATGCTCAATACCATTAGTCGTTAGGGAAATGCAAATCAAAACCACGATGAGATGCCACTTCAAACCCACTAGGAAGGCTATAACTTTTTTAAAAAGAAAATAACAAGTATTGACAAGGATGTAGAGAAAGTGAAACACTCATACACGTCTGGTGGGAACATAAAATGATACAGGTTCTGTGGAAAACATTTTGGCAGTTACTCAACAAGTTAAACATAGACTTGCCATATTACCCAGTAACTCTACTCCTATGTATATAATGAAAAGAGTTGAAAAGGAGGGAACAACAGCAACAACAACAACAAAAAAAAACAGGTGAATTGAGCAACAAAAAAGCAAAGGGCAGATAATGTTTCAAGAAGTAAAAAATGGTCCACTTTATTAAATACTTTTACAGGTAATATAGGGACAGACAAATGACGATTGAACTTGTTAGTAGAGAGGTCATTGGTACATTTGATAAGAAGGAAATTGAAAGAGTGGAAAATATTTTACTATAAACCTGGATGTGTATTAAGGAGAAAATGTGAGATCAGAAAGTGAGGGGCGGATAGACAATTTCTTTTGCGAGTTTTGGTGCTAAGGGGAGGAGAAATATGGGACTATAGCTGGAGGGGGATTTGGTATTAAGAGAGTGTATTTTTAAGAGGGTAGATTCTAGAATGCATCTAGCCAATATAAATGACTGAATGAAACTGACGACATAAAAATCCAAAGGGATAATTGCAGAAGAAAAAATATTGAGAAAGCAAGAGGGGTATTCAGAGCACTAGTAGATGGGATCGGTAGCAAATGTGGAAATCTTGGCTTTCCATGAGAATGAGTAATATTTACAGATTCTACAGTGGAGAAGGAAATGATTATGGTAAGATTACAAATGCAGGTAAGATGGTAGATTTGGTGGGGAAGATATAAAAGAATTTTCTCTTGACTCTTCAGTTTTCTCAGTGAAGGATGAGCTAAGGGCATAAAATAACAAGAGTGAGGGTAGGGTTTTGAGAAATTGAGGGGAAGATAAAGTATTGGATATTCATTTTGTAAAATGGAAATGGGTGTATTATATGGAAGGATTGATCATTTAAGATATGTGGTCAAGAATTTAAGGTGAGATCAGTTAGCTTTGTCTTGTAAATTTCTACAGCAACATCCATCACTTGTATATAGGAACAAAGCAGGTAGATAGCTAAATTTAACAAGGGTTGTGGTTTTGCCAGGGAAGTACTAGGGTGGGAAAGTGAGTAGGGAGATGAAGGTTGATGAAAGTAAGTGATACTCATGATAAATTGGTAAGCAATGAGGAAATGCGAAAAGAGAAATGTGGCTGATGCTGAAAAGTAGTAGAATTCACAGATTGGAGTTCAAAATTGAAGAATTTTTAGAGTTGGGTGTGTGTAGGTGTGTATACCTGCACGTGAGGGAGGTATTTTCCTAGGAAGGATAATCAGTTGTAGCCCAAGAGATGTATGTTATGAAATCAGGATTTCAGAGTTGCTGTAATTTTTGAGAATGTCAATGTCTAGTGCATGAGCATTAGAGTGAGTGGCTTAAGTATGATGGAAGAAAAATACCATTGGAATTGAGGGCATGAAAGGTTTGCAAAGCCAAAAATGCTGGATGAATATCCACATAGATGACAGATGTTGAAGTTGCCAAGATGGTGGCAGTACTAAAAGTGGAGAAGAAGACTCAGGAAAGTGTCTAATGAATGAAGGTAAAGAAATAGATGGCGTAGCACATGATATTATCTAATAGCAAGAACTACAAATGAGCTCTGAATTTTGAAAGAGAAAGGAGCAGAAATGGTTTGAAAGTGACAGTGAGTCGACTCCTTGGGGTATGTGAGGAAAACTAACGTTTGCTCAAGAGGACTGCAGGGGAAGTGATTTCCTCAAGGCACAGCCATATTCCAGTCATAAAACAGAGATTAAGGGAACACGGAGAGAACAACTTGAAGCTACTGGGGAGTTTCTTAATGATAGACTATGAGTTACAGAGGGCAGGAAAGAAGCGCTCATGAAGTTGGGGAGAGGGTTGGGTCCAATTCCGTCAAGTGCAGAGCAATACGTGAATAAGGGTCTAGTTAATGATGGATAATCTGCAGGGTGGTGACTTAAGTAAAAGTGATAAGACAAGATGGACCTTGTGACTGCACGGCAGATTGGGAGGTGAGTAAAGCCCTCCAGACTACAGATTGCTTAATCTAGGCTGACCTAGAACTAAGAAGAATCCAGAAACACCACTGAAACCTGTTTCCTCGAAATATCATGTATCCTGTATGATGATCCAGCATTGCAAAGATAGACTAGTAAGGACATCTAAGAGGGTAGGCTTGAAAGGAAACTAGTGTGTTTGCTCAAGAGTGTGAGTGTGTATGAAAAATATCAACAGCAAATTCTAATGTCAGAGGGTTGCTACTATAGGCTTATGGAGCCATGCACTATTCTTGGACAACCCAAGGTGCCTGCACAGATGTGGCCCAGATGCAAACACCAACACTTACTGGGCACCTGCAAAGCCAAAGCTGGGGAAGATGGAAGGCCAAGTGGAAGTGGTATTTTCCCAAGACAGGAATCTATTTACTTAGGCTTCCTAAATGGCAGGTGGACAAAAAATGGAAGAAAGGAAATTAAGCTTCTTTTTGCCTAACATCTCTCCTCAGGAGGAAGTACTTGGAGTTGTATTTCCTACGTAAATTCACCTGCTAAAACTCCAGGGAGCTCATCAGTGGGCAGATGTTCCCACCTAAGTATGGTTACCAGCAAACATTTATTCAAAATCATGGCTGCATCTGGCTCACATTAGAAGGGTTCTCTTTGTCATTGTCTTTTAAAAGAACAATTCCCCATGCTTATAAATCCAGACTCAGAACATCAATTCAACCAACCTCAGGAGCCCTGTGGCTACACCTTCCTGCTGGGAATCAGCATGGTCCCCAGACAATCAATTTCAGGAGTATTACCAAAGTGTTTTCATTTTCAGTGTTTATCCACTGGAATGTCTACGAGTGAAGAATAGACAGGGCAATACAATCCTAAGATTCAATTTCTTTCATCAAATACAAACTGTGTATATGAGCATCAAGGCAAGAGGATGGAGGACTTTAACTGAAATTCCAATAGATATCTAAGTGCAAATCCTAGAACCATCCCATGCTAGCATTGTGAGTTAGGATAGGTACTTAACCACTCTGAGCCTGTTTTCTGATCTCTAAAAAAAATAGAAGGATAATATCTCATACAGCTGTTGCAAAGATCAACTCAAATAATTCATGTACAGAATATAGAACAACAACCTACAGAATGGGAGAAAATATTTGTAAATCGTGTATCTGATAAGGGATTTTTATTCAGAATATATAAAGAACTCTTACATGCCTGTGATAAGAAGGTAAATAACCCAACTTTTAAAATGGGCAGAAGATCTAAATAGACATTTCTGCAAGGAAGATATACAAATGGCCAGCAAGCACATTAGAGACGCTTGACATCATTATTCATCAGGAAAACACAAATGAAAACCACAGAAAGATACCCTTTCATACCCATGCGGATGCCTAGAATCCAAAAGTCAGATAATCATAACTGTTGGTGGGGATTTAGAGAAATCAAAACCATCATACACTGTTAGTGAGAATGTAAAATGGTATACCTGCTTTGGAAAAGTTTGGTAGTTTCTCAGAGGGTGAAACAGTGTTACTGTATGACCCACTTGTAGGTATATTCCCAAGATAAATGCAAATATATGTCCATACAAAAACTTGTACATAAATATTCATAGCAGCAATATTCATAATACCCAAAGATGGAAACAACACAAAGGCCCATCAACTGACCAGTGGACAAACAAAATGAGGCAAATCCATACAACAGAATACTATTCAGACATCAAAAGGAATGAAGAACTAATATATGCTACAATATGGCTGAACCTTAAAAACATTATGCTAAGTGAAAGAAGTCAGTCACAAAAGACCACATATTATGTGATTCTATTCATATGAAATGCTCAGAACAGGCAAATCTATAGATACAAAATAGATCAATAATTGCTTAAGGCTGAGGCAGAAGTTGTTGGGAGCATAGGGGATTCACAGCTACAAGATACGAGGGTTTCTTTTTGAGGTGTTGAAAACGTTCTAAAATAGACTGGAGGGAACTTCAAGACGTCGGAAGAGTAAGACGTGGAGATCACCTTCCTCCCCACAGAAACATCAGAAATATATCTACACATGGAAATGCTCCTATAGAACACCAACTGAACGCTGGCAGAAGACCTCAGACCTCCCAAAAGGCAAGAAACTCCCCACGTAGCTGGGTAGGGCAAAAGAAAAAAAGAAAAAGCAGAGACAAAAGAATAGGAACGGGACCTGCACCAGTGGGAGGGAGCCTGAAGGAGGAAAGCTTTCCACAACCTAGAAGCCCCTTCACTGGCGGAGACTACAGGTGGCGGACGGGGGCAGCTTCAGAGCCATGGAGGAGAGTGCAGCAACAGGTGTGCGGAGGGCAAAGTGGAGAGATTCCCGCATGGAGGATCGGTGCCGACCAGTACTCACCAGCCCCCAAGGCTTGTCTGCTCACCTGCCGGGACAGGTGGGGGCTGGGAGCTGAGGCTTGGGCTTCGGTCTGAGCGCAGGGAGAGGACTGGCAGTGTGAACACAGCCTGAAGGGGTTAGTACGCCACGTCTAGCCAGGAGGGAGTCCAGGAAAAGTCTGGAGCTGCCGCAAAGGCAAGAGACTTTTCCTTCCCTCTGTGTTTCCTGGTGCACGAGCAGAGGGGATTCAGAGCGCCGCCTAAAGGAGCTCCAGAGACGGGCGCGAGGCGCGGCTAGGAGCGCAGACCCCAGAGATGGGCATGAGATGCTAAGGCTGCTGTTGCCGCCACCAAGAACCCTGTGTGCGAGCACAGGTCACTATCCACACCTCCCTTCAGGGAGCCTGTGCAGCCCGCCACTGCCAGTGTCCCGTGATCCAGGGACGACTTCCCCGGGAGAACGCACGGTGTGCCTCGGGCTGGTGCAACGTCACGCCGGCCTCTGTCACTGCAGGCTCACCCTGCCTCCGTACCCCTCCCTCCCCCCGGCCTGAGTGAGCCAGAGCCCCCATAGCAGCGGCTCCTATAACCCCGTCCTGTCTGAGCGAAGAACAGACGCTCTCAGGAGACCTACACGCAGAGGCGGGGTCAAATCCAAAGCTGAACCCCGGGAGCTGTGCGAACAAAGAAGAGAAAGGGAAATCTCGCCCAGCAGCCTCAGGAGCAGCGGATTAAATCTCCACAATCAACTTGATGGACCCTGCATCGGTGGAACACCTGAATAGACAACGAATCATCCCAAATGGAGGAGGTGGACTTTGGGAGCAACGCTATTTATACATTTTTTCCCTTTTTCTCTTTTTGTGAGTGTGTATGCGTATGCTTCGGTGTGTGATTTTGTCTGTATAGTTTGGCACTTACCGTTTGTCCTAGGGTTCTGTCTGTCCGTTTTTTGTTTTTTTTTTAGTATAGTTTTCAGCGCTTGTTATCATTGGTGAATTTGTTTCTTCTTCTCGTTTTTCTCTTCTTTCTCGTTTTTTTTTTTGTTTGTTTTTTTTTTTTTTTTGCGGTATGCGGGCCTCTCACTGTTGTGGCCTCTCCCGTTGCGGAGCACAGGCTCCGGATGTGCAGGCTCAGCGGCCATGGCTCACGGGCCCAGCCGCTCCGCGGCATATGGGATCCTCCCGGACCGGGGCACGAACCCGTATCCCCTGCATCGGCAGGCGGACTCTCAACCACTGCACCACCAGGGAGGCCCTCGTTTTTTTAATTACTTAAAAAATTTTAATAATAAATTTTTGTCTTTATTTTAATAACTCTTTAATAATTTAATTTAATTTAATTTTACATTTTTCTTTCTTTCTTTCTTTATTTCTTTATTTATTTATTTATTTCTCCCTTTTATTCTGAGCCTTGTGCGTGAAAGTCTCTTGGTGCTCCAGCCAAGCATCAGGGCTGTTCCTCTGACGTGGCAGAGGCAAGTTCAGGATATTGGTCCACCACAGACCTCCCAGCTCCACGTAATATCAAACGGTGAAAATCTCCCGGAGATCTCCATCTCAACACCAAGACCCAGCACCACTAAATGACCAGGAATCTACGGTGCTGGATACCTTATGCCAAACAACTACCAAGAAAGGAACACAACTCCATCCAATAGCAGAGAGGCTGCCTAAAATCATAGTAAGGTCACAGACACCCCAAAACACACCACCAGACTTGGACCTGCCTACCAAAAAGAAAAGATCCAGCCTCATTGACCAGAACACAGGCACTAGTCCCCTCCACCAGGAAGCCTACACAACCCACTGAACCAACCTTAGCCACTGGGGACAGACACCAAAAACAACGGGAACTACGAACTTGCAGCCTGTGAAAAGGAGACCCCAAACACAGTAATATAAGTAAAATGAAAAGACAGAAAAACACAGAGCAGATGAAGGAGCAAGGTAAAAACGCACCAGACCTAACAAATGAAGAGGAAATAGGCAGTCTACCTGAAAAATTATAATGATAGTAAAGATGATCCAAAATCTTGGAAATAGAATGGAGAAAATACAAGAAAAGTTTCACAAGGACCTAGAAGAACTAAAGAGCAAACAAACAATCATGAACAACACAATAAATGAAATTACATATCCTCTAGAAGGGATCAATAGCAGAATAAATGAGGCAGAAGAACGGATAAGTGACCTGGAAGATAAAATAGTGGGAATAACTACTGGAGAGCAGAATAAAGAAAAAAGAATGAAAAGAATTGAGGACAGTCTCAGAGACCTCTGGGACACGATTAAACGTACCAACATTCAAATTATAGGGGTTCCCAAAGAAAAAGAGAAAAAGAAAGGGACTGAGAAAATATTTGAAGAGATTATAGTTGAAAACTTCCCTAATATGGGAAAGGGAATAGTTAATCAAGTCCAGGAAGCACAGAGAGTCCCATACAGGATAAATCCAAGGAGAAACACGCCAAGACACATAGTAGTCAAACTATCAAAAAGTAAATACAAAGAAAAAATATTAAAAGCAGCAATGGAAAAACAACAAATAACATAGAAGGGAATCCCCATAAGGTTAACAACTGATCTTTGAGCAGAAATTCTGCAAACCAGAAGGGAGGGGCAGGACATATTTAACGTGATGAAAGGGAAAAACCTACAACCAAGATTACTCTACCCAGCAAGGATCTCATTCAGATTTGACAGAGAAATTAAAACCTTTACAGACAAGCAAAAGCTAAGAGAATTCAGCAGAACCAAACCAGCTTTACAGCAAAAGCTAAAGCAACTTCTCCAGGCAGGAAACACAAGAGAAGGAAAAGACTTACAATAACAAATGCAAAACAATTAAGAAAATGGTAATAGGAGCATACATATCGATAATTACCTTAAATGTAAATGGATTAAATGCTCCCACCAAAAGACACAGACTCGCTGAATGGATACAAAAACAAGACCCGTATATATGCTGTCAACAAGAGACCCACTTCAGACCTAGGGAAACATACAGACTGAAAGTGAGGGTATGGAAAAAGATATTCCATGCAAATGAAAATCAAAAGAAAGCTGGAGTAGCAATTCTCATATCAGACAAAATAGACTTTAAAATAATGACTTACAAGGGACAAAGCAGGACACTACATAATGATCAAGGGATCGATCCAAGAAGAAGATATAACACTTGTAAATATTTATGCACCCAACATAAGAGCACCTCAATACATAAGACAAATACTAACAGCCATAAAAGGGGAAATCGACAGTAACACAATCATAGTAGGCGACTTTAACACCCCACTTTCAACAATGGACAGATCATCCAAAATGAAAAAAAAATAAGGAAACACAAGCTTTAAATGATACATTAAACTAGATGGACTTAATTGATATTCATAGGACATTCCATCCAAAAACGTCCAGAGATAAACCCATGTACACATGGTCACCTTATCTTGATAAAGGAGGCTAGAGTATACAATGGAGGAAAGACAGCCTCTTCAATAAGTGGTGCTGGGAAAACTGGACAGCTACATGGAAAAGAATGAAATTAGAACACTCCCTAATGCCATACACAAAAATAAACTCAAAATGGATTAAAGACCTTAATGTAAGGCCAGACACACTAAAACTCTTAGAGGAAATAAAAGAAGAACACTCTTTTGAGATAAATCACAGTAAGATCTTGTTTGACCCACCTCCTAAAGAAATGGAAACAAAACTAAAAATAAACAAATGGGACCGAGTGAAACTTAAAAGCTTTTGCACAGCAAAGGAAACCATAAACAAGATGAAAAGACAACCCTCAGAATGGGAGAAAATATTTGCAAACGAAGCAACTGACAAAGGATTAGTCTCCAAAATTTACAAGCAGCTCATGCAGCTCAATATCAAAAACACAAACCACCCAATCCAAAAATGGGCAGAAGACCTAAATAGACATTTTTCCAAAGAAGATACACAGATTGCCAACAAACACATGAAAGAATGCTCAACGTCGTTAATCATTAGAGAAATGCAAATCAAAACTACAATGCGGTATCATCTCACACCGGTCAGAATGGCCATCATCAAAAAATCTACAAACAATAAATGGACAACCTGGAAGAAATGGACAAATTCTTAGAGAAGGTGTGGAGAAAAGGGAACCCTCATACACTGTTGATGGGAATGTAAATTGATACAGTCACTAAGGAGAACAGTATGGAGGTTCACTAAAAAACTAAAAATAGAACTACCATACGACCCAGCAATCCCACTATGGGGCATATATCCTGAGAAAACCATAATTCAAAAAGAGTCATGTACCACAATGTTCATTGCAGCTCTATTTACAATAGCCAGGACTTGGAAGGAACCTAAGTGTCCATCAACAGATGAATGGATAAAGAAGATGTGACACATGTATGCAATGGAATATTACTCAGTCATAAAAAGGAACGAAACTGAGTTATTTGTAGTGAGGTGGATGGACCCAGAGTCTGTCATACAGAGTGAAGTAAGTCAGAAAGAGAAAAACAAATACCGTATCCTAACACATATATATGGAATCTTTAAAAAAATATGGTCATGAGGAACCTAGGGGCAAGACGGGAAAAAAGACGCAGACCTGGGCTTCCCTGGTGGTGTACTGGTTGAGAATCCGCCTGCCGATGCAGGGGACACGGGTTCGTGCCCCGGTCTGGGAGGATCCCACATGCCACGGAGAGGCTGGGCCTGTGAGCCATGGCCACTGAGCCTGCGCGTCCGGAACCTGTGCTCCACAACGGGTGGGGCCACAAGAGTGAGTGGCCCGCGTACCGAAAAAAAAAAAAAATGTCGCAGACCTACTAGAGAATGGACTTGAGGACACGGGGAGGGGAATGGTAAGCTGGGGCAAAGTGAGAGAGTGGCATGGACATATATACACTACCAAATGTAAAACAGATAGCTAGTGGGAAGCAGCCACATAGCACAGGGAGATCAGCTCAGTGCTTTTTGACCACCTAGAGGGGTGGGATAGGGAGGGTGGGAGGGAGGGAGATGCAAGAGGGAGGGGATATGGGTATATACGTATATGTATAGCTGATTCACTTTGTTATAGAGCAGAAACTAATACACCATTGTAAAGCAATCATACTCCAGTAAAGATGTTAAAAAAAAAGTGTGTTTGTTCAAAATAAATAAATAAATAACTTTCCTAACTGCTTAGGAAAGTTATTTCTCCTTCCTATGAAATGAAAAATGATGTATAAGGGCACTTAGTATTGACTATAAATTCCAGTTCTGTCAGTGATGGTATCTGGCGCATGAGGGGCACCGAAGTTAGGGAGCTTTTGGTTAATTTCCCTGGGCCATATAGAGCAAAGTGTTCTCTCAAATACTCTCTGGAAATTCGGAGCCTCAAATATGTTTGCCACCTTCCCCAAGTCATCATATTTATTAACATCCTTGTCTTATTTTTCTAGAAGCAGGAGTTTCTAGCAGATCTTTTCCCTTTGTGAAAGGATGTATTTCTGTGTGAGGTGGATCTAGGCCGCCTTAGTCTGTCCTCTAATGTTCACCTCAGTAGCACTTTACCTGGTTGATAATATCTTTGAGGCCAACTTCCTGTAATGTTTTTCTTTTTCTTTTCATTTTTTTACCTTAGGAGCACTGTATAATAAAAACTCCATTAAAGATGCAAAACCAAAGTGAGCCATGAAGCAAGACACGATGGGGCCTATCAGCATTCCTAAGCGTGTTCAAGGCGAAAGCGTTTCAGAGGGAGTTAAACAACAGTCATTATAGCTATCTTTGTTGACCTCTGAATCTATATGCCAGTCACTGTGTTTGACATACATTAATTCTCATAAAACTTCTGTCATGTTGACATTATTATCTCCCTTTTACAAATGGGGAAAGAGGTTCACATAAATTAAATGACTTTCTCAGGGCAACAGCTAGTAAGTTTCAGGGCTGGATTTGTATCCAAAATAAAGTGGGCTTTGTTTGGTTTTTTGACTCTATTTTCTTCTTAGTAGTACTGCATACATTTATTATTTATATGTATTAAAAAGGATAAAATAAGTTTGGACTCCTCTCTCACACAACATGAAGTTCTGTATGATCTAAAGATAAAAATGTTGAAGTAAAATATATATATTATGGAAAACGTATGCATAATCTAGGAGTCAAGAAAAATTTCTGTGCAAGCTGGAAAACCTAGACACTCTGGAGAAATGACTGACATATTTGAGTGCTTAAAACTTAAAATGTAATCATATGGCAAACGTAAAGGTAAATAAAACCAGAAGACAAATAATACAGGAACATATATTTGTAAGACACATGACAGATAAAGGGTTCAATATCCAACATATAAAAAATTTCCCACACATTAATAAGAAAAGACAAACACCCTAATTGAAAGTGGTTAAAAAGGGTAAAAAGGGCTGTTCAAGGAGGCAGAAAACCCCCTTGCCAATAAACAAGTGAAATTACTCAACTTTACTAGCAATCAGGCGTATTGAAATTAAATTAACAAGGAAATATCACTTTAAGACCCTTAAACATGTTATCACACATTGCTGGAGTTTTGTGGAGGTTAATATGTTATCTCATACATTTGCCGAGGGAAATGTGCAGTATATTAAAGCCATTTGGAAGTCAATCTGGCAACCCCTATTAAAATTAAGAATTTACATAAACTTTAACTTAGCAATTCCATTTCCGGGGCCTTCTTCCATAGAAGATAAAAGCACGGGTATATAACAGTGAATATGAACAAGATAAATTTTACATATATATTGAGATTAATTGCATCGTTTTTTCTAGTAGCCAAAAAACTGGAATCAACTTGAATGTCCTCAATAGAAGAATGGTTTAATAAGTTGTCTTTCACTCAAACCATTGCATTTTACATAACTAGTTTAAAAAGTGTGTTAAGTCTATACCAGACGATGTGGAAAACATTTCTCTGAAATGTTTCTAAGTGAGAAAAACTACGTGCAGTAAAGAGTAAAATAGTGCCCCTATATGTTTTTATGCATACATATGTATGTTACCTTATTTATGAACATAGACAAAGATATGCAAAGATTCACACCAGGCTTTTAACACTGCTTATCCAGTGGAGGAGTGGCTAATGAAGTGTAAAAATCCTATAGATGTACAGGCTTTCTCAATATTTATGTATATGTATGAATATATATATATATAATTCTCAACATTTATATATAATTGCTTTATGTAAATGCACATGTAAATTACATATGTGTAAAGCCATGTACAAAGAGATAGTTGCTGAAAGTGTGCATATCATAGAGAGTGTTTTGAGTTTTTAGTGTTTAGGGTTCTTTTTTTTTAACTTTCTTTCTTGTACTTTGAGTTTTTCAAAATAAATATTTTACATGATTTTAAGTTTAACATTTTCTAAAGCAAACATTATAGAGCAGGTTAAGGAAATGACCCAGTATCTACAGAATGATTTGATTGTTCAGTCCTCCAGCAGTTCATCAAACTACATTGAGCAGCAACCGTGACATTGTGTCAGGTGTGTTAAAGTGGTTGGGATTACAGAGATGAATGAAATATGCTCCTTCTTGTTGTATATTACAACAAGACAAACATATAAATGAACTATTCTAATACAATATGGCTATTGCTTTAATATAAGAATTTGTAGGACCATAGGGGCAATGAACTCTGCAGGCATTGGTGGTAGAGAGGCTTCAGAGGGAAAGAACCATTTGAGCTTAGCCTTAAAGACTGAGGATGCTTTCATCACTCACCAGCCTTAGGTGGGGAAGGGAAAGCAATCCCTTCAAAGAGGAAGGAATCAACATCTAGTCCTATTTCATTCATCAAGAATGTGGAGGAGGAAGTAAACAGTTTATTATTTATAGTCTCAAATGATGGTAATGTGTGGAAGATGGGCAAATGGAACAAGAGACTTTGGAAGAGTCCTGATCAGGAACTAATAAAATGAGAACCTGCTTTGAAACATGCAAGCAGGTTTTTCTGAGGGAAGAAGAACTCTAAGCTGCGTTTAATGAAAGGAAGCAACTGTCAAAGCAATCTGACTAAGTTCAGTACATTAGGTTTGCAGTTGGGGAAGAAATATGGGTTGCTGTTCATTTAGGACCTGTGGAAGAGGTTGGAGAAAAGGGGATAGGTATTCAAGCAATGATTCATTAGGTAGAAAGAAGAGAATGTTAGAAATCAGACACTACTGCCACTTACTGAATAAATTCATCATAAGCCATATACAGACACATTATAAAGTATCTAAAGGTACCAGAATGCTTGACCATTGAGGTAAGGTGCCCCAAAATACTGTGTCTTCAAGGAAAACACAAGGGTTCAGTACTCATGGGTTAGCAGCAGTTAACATAAGACACACTAGCTTTTGGGGAGTGGGGGAGAAAGAAGCAAGGATTATGCATGTATGTATTTATATCATAGATGATAACAACAGAAGCCATTTAATCAAATGCTTATTATTGGCCTAATATAATGTCAGGTGTTTTACATAAATTACCTCATTTAATCCCAGCATGGCTCTAAGATCTAGATACATGTTACTATCATTCCCTTTTTACAGATGAGGAAACTAAGTCTTACAGGAGTTAAAAAACGTACTCAAGGTCAAATAGCTTTTAGGTGGTGAAGCTGTAAATTGAGATCGGACTTTAAATCCTATGCTCCCAACTGCTCAACTAGACACTAAGTTATATTCCCCCTGCTAAACCCTAGTCCCAGCCATCATCATATCACACCTGTATTGTCCCAACAGCCTGTCACCCCTCTGGTCCTACACAGTTCACAACATCCAGTGAACTTTCTAAAACATACATCAGACGACATCACTTTCCTTTATCAAACCATCCAGTGGCCCTCCACTGCACGTAAGATAAAATCCAAGTTCTTACCCTGCAGGTCCCTATGTGACCACTTCTCTGCCAGCCTCTCCAGTCTCGGTCATCAATCTCCGCTCTGCCCCTCTCTGACTGCACTCCAGTCACTCACCCTTCTGCTCTTCCTCAACACACTCTTCTCGTTCTGGCCTCACGGCATTGCTACTTGCTAGTCTACCTAAAATGCTCTTCTTCAAAGTCTTCACACAGCTGACTCGACCTCATTATTCAGATCTTGATTCAAATATCAGCTCCTTAGAGAAGGTTCCCCACACCAACAACAAGAACGACCCCTTTGCCCATGAAAACAGAAGTTACTTGAGGACAGGAACTATTGATTTCATGTTCTTCACTCTAATTCCAGAACCAAGAGTAATATCTGACACCTACTAGGCACTCAGGACATATTTCTTTCCTGAAATACTGGTATCTTTTTTAAAGTGTCATACTCATATGCCTATGAGTATATATACATATATATATATATATATATATATATATATATATATATATATTTATATATATTTATGGATATGTGAGCTTGTTGTCACCTCACAGAAGTGGAATGTACATCCCTCACCCAAAATTTGGTTTGAATGTCAAGACTAATGATGCCACACATATACCAAGAAGGTATGAAAAGGATTATTACTCACATAATGAGTTATGCATCAAAAATGCAGTTAGACCAAGAAAAGAAAAAAGAAAAAACTGCTAACTGTGAAGTGTTGGGTAATTAGATGGTTGTGATTCTTTCATTCTATAGATATAGGAATAGATATAGAAATAATCAAAACATCAAGTTCTACACCTTAAGTATATACAATTTTTATTTATCCATTATACCTCAATAAAACTGAAAAAATGGGATCAGTCTCAATGACAACTTACCCATGGTGTTTGTCTGAAAACTAAAACATTGCGTGGTTTATTTAATTTAATTTGGACTTGTTTATGTAAGCCATTATGGCACCTGCAGCATGAGACCAATAAGAAGGGTGAACGTTCCTTTGAATATCTAGTACTATCAAGAGCTAGTACTATATATTCTGAGAAGTGAAATGAGTGCCTTAGTCTCTCTATCACTGTGCAGAACTTCAAAGAAGGTAAAGAGTGCTATGGTGAGACATTGTATTGTGGCTTTAATATGTGCAGAAGATGTGTGACCTTGATTTATATTTTGGGTATCCATGAGGCAAGAGATTCTATGAGTTCTTTACCCCAAATGAGGCAACCTTGGAGAAGGAATTGTTTGCATTGGCCAGAACAGATGGTCAGACCGCTGGCAGTGGCCCAAAGATCTATAAAAATGTGAAGATGAGGCCAATTGTTGGCTAAGACATGGCCAAGTGCTCAGATAACTGGCTAAAGTTTGGCCAACTGAGCTGATCCTGTGTCCTGTCCTTTATCAGGAACATTCTGATTAAGAGATGAAAAGCAGCAAGAGTCAAGCAAGCTCCATTAAGTGTGACAGTGGCAATGCCATTGGTTAAGTGAATGAACCCCCTTTGGTATTCACTGTGTTGAGCCTAAGGGGCTCCCCAGGTATCCAAGTGTTCTAAGAGATGACCTCCTCTAGCACTGTGGCATCCGGCAAGGGACCCAGCACAGGGGACGTTACCCTCTCCTGAAAGTAGGGTATGCAGAGAGCCCAGGTTCAGCTCCATCCTGTAGCAAGGAGGCCTCACTAGCTGTGCTGGGCTTGCAGGGTGCTGTTTCCATGATCAAAGGCCTAACGGGCAGCTGTATACTGAGGGTCACAGGTTCAGGACCTGAGATAGTCTATATTTCCAGGAAAGTCCAGTATGCACCCACCAATTGCTACACTAATGGCATACAGCATTGGGCCAAGGAAGGTAGTTCCTTGTATCAGAAGCCCATGCAACTAACGGTCATCACTGATGGTAGAGGGAATCCAAGATATATGAGAGAAGGTTGCTAAAGCTCCCACAGTGAAGGAATCCCGGGGGGCTGTAACAGGAATGCCTGTTCTATGGCCATTCAGGCAGATTCTAGTATCTTTTTACAGGGGGTCTCATTCAAGTTGGGCCTATTTGCAAGTTACAGAACAAAAAAAAAAGCTTTGTAAATGAGGAGTGTTGCCTCCAGAATCTAAACATGTCAAAAACATGTTGGGCTTGTTTTAACAATGTGGGTCCTAAGAAGACTAAAAGCTGTTTCTTGACACTGTCAGGACTGGAGCAGCCCTCAACTTACTAAATAATTTTCATGAGCTTAACTGAAGTGGTGGGGCCCTGTACTATGTGTCTCATGTGAATCTCCTCAAAGGAGGATGTCATTAGTGTGATGTCATAACTGTGTACCCGAAAAAAGTTAGAGCTGGTTAAAATATTGCCTGTGAAGACTATGTGAGATGGCAGGCGTGGAGACTGAGCCCATTGAGTACCCAGGTGAAGGTGTATTGTGTCCCTTTAAAGGTGAAGGTTAACTGCAGCTGAGAGGTTGTTGAACTACACTGAATAGAACATGCTAGCCAAATACTTTGCTCTAACTGCAAAGTATTTACCAGTTACTTATTTATTATTGGGTGGAATCAGTCATTTCAATAGGTGGGGCCATGACGCCAAGGGTACGAATTCACACTGAGGCACCGGTCCTGTTTTGCCGGGTTTAAGAACAAGTAAAACTTGGCTGTTAAATGCAGCAGAAGTGGGGATAACCACACCTTCTCTAAATAGGTCTTATATAATGGGTTTCAATCTGTGAAAACCGTGCTTTCATTTAGATTGAACCTTTTCTTAAACACTGAGGTGAAAGGTTTTATTTTAACTAGGGGGAAAGGTCCATAGGGTCCCATAGTTTTCAAGCTGATTATAAGGGCCAGAGACTTAACTTGATTACTTATTGGGTCAGGTTCTCCACGTGCACTAGAGGATATTTTAGGGTAATGGATGTCTTGGCTATGGAAAAGTTAGGCACGGAAATAATTCGGATGGTTCAGGTTAGGCATATCTGTTTCTATTTTATGTTCACCTACTCCCTGGCTGGGAGTGGATGAACATAAAGTGTGGCCAGATGTGGGCCAGAAGGGGAAGGGGAATTAATGAGGCTTCAAAACTGTCTATTGTCAAACATCAAAGTGGAATCAGATTATGACACACACTGCCAAAACCCATACAGCACCCCTCTCCCCATCTGGGACCTCCCAAACACACACGGAAACACCAAGTCCATTTCCTCCTCAACAGCAGGATAAAGTGTTCAGGAAGAAATCTGTCTTCAGAGCTCAGTCCTCACCCAGTCCTTATTCCCGGTGTCTGGCTAACTATGGACTGGCTGGTCTGGGCCCCAAACTGGCAGGATACTACCTCCCTCCCTTCTCACACGGCTGCCGCTTCCTGCCTTCCTTCAGTCCCCATCACCGAAGAACAGACAGAGATACACACACATCTTTCTACAACAGCTTGCACATCAATAGCTGAGGGCTTTTTTATTTGGCTCTACACAGGTGACCATGTCTCCAGTGCTTTCTCTGGAGAGACAACAGAGACAGCAAGGTCTCAGTCACCTGATAGACCCAGGGCAGCACTTTATGAACTGCTGGAAGAGCCCTCTGGGACGTTTTCATCCTCCTCTGGCTCTTTAGTCATTGTTGTACTCCGCCAGTAATAGAATGCTAGCATCTTTGACTTCTTCTGTGTAGAACCTCTTCCCGAATTCTGACGACGGACTGATTTTCTTAACTCGACCACCTCCTGAATCTGGTCGGAAAACAAAGTGATACAGAAAGATATTGATTTGGGGAAAGAGGATGGGAAGGAGAACTTTGAGAGAATGGGTGTGGATTGAGAAGGGGTTTGTGCCAGGGAAGGGCTGGGTAAGTCTTGTGTGGGGGATGAAGAGGAGGCACGTGAGTCGGGTAATCTGACATCTTCCATCTTATAGCCCTGGAGTGGAGAATTTACCCTCTCCCTTCTGCGTTGGCCCCCCGGTGTTTGTTGCTCTGACCTCTCGGTGTTTGTCCGTGCATCACGGTTAGGCTCCTGGGGGACTGTAGTTTCCTCTGCCATGTGAGTAGCAACAGTGTGCTCTACTCCAAGGCTCCTGGCCTCTCTATATATACCCTGCCAGGACAATGAAGAGCCACACCCATCAGCTTTGATTGGTCAGCCAATGGTAGCGCTGGGGTGGCTGTGACATCACAAAGCACTACCCTTGAAGATACGTGGGGGGAGGGGAGGGGTGCAGAGGAGTCTACGTGCTCTGGTTAGAGAAAGGGAGTGCTTCCTCAACACCCAGTAAAGAGCCTTCCCAAATTGACCTTCCACTCTTCCTCATCTTCTCTGGTTCAATCCTTGTGGTGCACATGTTAGGGAGAAGGTGTTCCCTCCAAACCATTCCACATGGCCACCCCCATTCAGTGTTTAATTCTGTTGTCTCCCAGATCTCATCACCTGGTATTGTGTGGTTTTTAAAAACTTTTTATTTTAGAACAGTTTTAGGTTTACAGAGTAATTGTGAAGATCATATTCATACACTCCACAACAAATTTCCCTTCTTAACATTGTACATTAGTATGGTACAATTGTTCAACTTAGTGAACCAACACTGAAACAGTATTATTAACTAAAGTCTGTACTTCATCAGAATTCCTTTTTTTTTTAAATGTTGAGCCTTCTTTTAATTAATTTACTTTTATTTTTGGCTGTGTTGGGTCTTCGTTTCTGTGCGTGGGCTTTCTCTAGATGTGGCAAGCAGGGGCCATTCTTCATCGTGATGGGCGGGCCTCTCACTGTCGCGGCCTCTCTTGTTGCGGAGCACAGGCTCCAGATGCGCAGGCTCAGCGGCTGTGGCTCACGGGCCTAGTTGCTCTGCGGCATATGGGATCTTCCCAGATCAGGGCTCGAACCCGTGTCCCCTGCATCATCAGGCAGATTCTCAACCTCTGTGCCACCGTGGAAGCCCCAGATTGCCTTATTTTTTACCTAATATTCTTCTTCTGTCCCAGGATCCCAACCAAGATTCTACATTCAATTTAGTCATTCCTTGTTATAACTTCTTAGGCTCCTCTTGGCTGTGACAGTTTTTTAGACTTCTTGTTTTTGAAGACTTTGACAGTTTGGGGTCTTGTGTTTTGTCTTTTACATTAGGTCTGCAGATGTTATTGCTCTTATAGGTAAAAGTTTTTATAAGTTTCTTCTTCCAGAGAACCTCAAATCAAGTCAGTACCATCAGTGTTATGGACTTCCCCGTGGCAATGGTTGAACTAATCTCTTGGCTTTGTCACAGAGGTGACACAAATGTTTTTCTCTAGAGGTCTGAGGATCAGGATCATTTTTATTTATGACAGAGGCACAGGGGCAGCAGCAGAAGCATTTTGTAAGGTACTAGTGAGGCATTTACTTTTAGAAGTATGACCTCAGCATCCCACATAGTTAACGGCTCTTCCTCCACACGAGTGACCATCCAATGGACCTGTATATTGAACAGACTGTCAGTCTTTCTCCTGAGCTCTATATAGAAAGGGGGCCAACATGTGGTTGAGACACAACCAGTGTTCACAAGGTAAGAGTCATTTCTTTGAGGTTAGTATCAGTCGCAACTTAGTTTGGAATTGAAACACGTGATTCAACCTGAGAATCACAAATAGGTCCAGGTTGAGACACAGGATTCAGGACTGCTTTAAGGAAGGTCCCAATCGAAGAATCCTTTCACTATATGCCAAGTGTTTAAACTGACTTATGTTGGTCAAAGCTTTAGCAGACACTCAGTAGGACTAACAAATGCAGCACAAAGAAGCAAGTTCAAAGCACAAGCTAGCCAGCAGGCAGTAGCCCAAGTGCCTGTTCACCAGCATAGAGCAGAGCCAGTTAGAAAGCCAAAGCAAGAGAAGAAAGACCCCCGGTGGTAAGGGATAGCACCTTGATGTCCTGCTCACAGGACCAGTTGTTGTAATCACACCACAGAGACAGGATGGACCCTTCAACCCAAATTCGGTTTGGATGTCGAGACTGATAACACATACACCTAGAGAGTATGAAAAACCTTACTACATAAGGAGGCTTTCTGGGGAGAGCAGGGCAGGCTCTCAAGCAGGTTCAAGAATAGCTTGAGAGAGCAGAAGAAGGAGACTGGCTTGGCTTTTATGGTGGTGAGGGGATGATGCTGGAGTGTTCCCACACACAGGTCAGGTTTTGCACAGCCTGAACTTCCTCCTGGCCCACAGAAGAGAGAGTACCTGAGCTTTCTTATCCGATCTAGGGAAGCAGGGGAAGAGGCAGTGGTAGGGCTCTTTTATAGAATAATGTTGTGTAAATGCAAGGTGTTTAGCACAGTTTAGAATTCTCATAACCATTATAACCACACTTATATTGTTTTCAGTTAAACTACGTTTCACTAGAATAGTATTTCCCAAATTATGGTCCTTTAAATATTATTTAAGGTGGCTTAGAAGTATCTTGGTTCATCACAGAGAAACTGTGTAGAAAGAGAAAAGACTGCTAGCCTCAGGAGGTCTGACACACTGGTCACAAAAGAGCAGACTTCATTGTACTATCTGCTGAATTATGAGGGGTTTCTAACATGTTTCCCATCCTGGGTGACTAGTGTAGCACCCAAAGACTGTAATAATAATTACCGAAACTAACATTTATTGACTACTAACACTATGTAGGAATTATGCTAAATACCCATATACATATTTAATCCTCGTCACAACCCTATTGAGATATGTGGCAAAAGAGTGGTTTCTGTCATTTCTGCCAGGACATCTCCATTCCAATTGCAGAAGCAGAAAAGAGCATATAGGAGGGCACATGGGAATATTTATGGGCCAGGCTCAAAAGGGGTATGCATTACTCCTGCTCACATTTCCTTGGGAAAAACTCACATAGCCACATCTAACTACAAGAGAAAATGAGAAATGTAGTCTACCTGGTAGAAGAGGAGAACTTAAATGTTGGAGATAAGCTAGCAATCTCTGTCTCCACCATCTTGTTCATCACTCTCCCCATTATTTACAGTAGAGCCTGGCACATAGTAGGTGGCCATGAATATTTCTGTTGAATGAATGGGTTTCAACTTTTTTGGTCAGTTATGGGGATCAAAAGCATATAGAACTTGGTTAAGCAATGGTGTCCTAGATATGACACAAAAAGCACAAGCAACAAAGAAAGAGTAAATTGGACTATATCAAAATTTTAAAATGTTTTCTTCTGCAAAAAAATACCATGAAGAAAGCAAAAAGGCACACCAAAGAGAGATCCTGGCAAATCATATATTTAATAAAAGTGTAGTATCCAGAATACAGAAAGAACTCTTACAACTCAACAACAAAAATACAAACAACCCAACTGAAAATCAGGTAAAGGACTTAAATAGACATTGTGCTAATGAAGATATACAAATAGCCAACAAACATATGAAAATATGCTCAATACCATTAGTCGTTAGGGAAATGCAAATCAAAACCACGATGAGATGCCACTTCAAACCCACTAGGAAGGCTATAACTTTTTTAAAAAGAAAATAACAAGTATTGACAAGGATGTAGAGAAAGTGAAACACTCATACACGTCTGGTGGGAACATAAAATGATACAGGTTCTGTGGAAAACATTTTGGCAGTTACTCAACAAGTTAAACATACACTTGCCATATTACCCAGTAACTCTACTCCTAGGTATATAATGAAAAGAGTTGAAAAGGAGGGAACAGCAGCAACAACAACAACAAAAAAAACAGGTGAATTGAGCAACACAAAAGCAAAGGGCAGATAATGTTTCAAGAAGTAAAAAATGGTCAACTTTATTAAATAATTTTACAGGTAATATAGGGACAGACAAATGACGATTGAACTTGTTAGTAGAGAGGTCATTGGTACATTTGATAAGAAGGAAATTGAAAGAGTGGAAAATATTTTAATATAAACCTGGATGTGTATTAAGGAGAAAATGTGAGATCAGAAAGTGAGGGGCGGATAGACAATTTCTTTTGCGAGTTTTGGTGCTAAGGGGAGGAGAAATATGGGACTATAGCTGGAGGGGGATTTGGTATTAAGAGAGTGTATTTTTAAGAGGGTAGATTCTAGAATGCATCTAGCCAATATAAATGACTGAATGAACCTGACGACATAAAAATCCAAAGGGATAATTGCAGAAGAAAAAATATTGAGAAAGCAAGAGGGGTATTCAGAGCACTAGTAGATGGGATCGGTAGCAAATGTGGAAATCTTGGCTTTCCATGAGAATGAGTAATATTTATAGATTCTACAGTGGAGAAGGAAATGATTATGGTATGATTACAAATGCAGGTAAGATGGTAGACTTGGTGGGGAAGATATAAAAGAATTTTCTCTTGAATCTTCAGTTTTCTCAGTGAAGGATGAGCTAAGGGCATAAAATAACAAGAGTGAGGGTAGGGTTTTGAGAAATTGAGGGGAAGATAAAGTATTGGATATTCATTTTGTATAATGGAAATGGGTGTATAATATGGAAGGATTGATCATTTAAGATATGTGGTCAAGAATTTAAGGTGAGATCAGTTAGCTTTGTCTTGTAAATTTCTACAGCAACATCCATCACTTGTATATAGGAACAAAGCAGGTAGATAGCTAAATTTAACAGGGGTTGTGGTTTTGCCAGGGAAGTACTAGGGTGGGAAAGTGAGTAGGGAGATGAAGGTTGATGAAAGTAAGTGATACTGATGATAAATTGTTAAGCAATGAAGAAATGCGAAAAGAGAAATGTGGCTGATGCTGAAAAGTAGTAGAATTCACAGATTGGAGTTCAAAATTGAAGAATTTTTAGAGTTGGGTGTGTGAAGGTGTGTATATCTGCACGTGAGCGAGGTATTTTGCTAGGAAGGATAATCAGTTGTAGCCCAAGAGATGTATGTTATAAAATCAGGATTTCAGAGTTGCTGTAATTTTTGAGAATGTCAATGTCTAGTGCATGAGCATTAGAGTGAGTGGCTTAAGTATGATGGAAGAAAAATACCATTGGAATTGAGGGCATGAAAGGTTTGCAAAGCCAAAAATGCTGGATGAATATCCACATAGATGACAGATGTTGAAGTTGCCAAGATGGTGGCAGTACTAAAAGTGGAGAAGAAGACTCAGGAAAGTGTCTAATGAATGAAGGTAAAGAAATAGATGGCGTAGCACATGATATCATCTAATAGCAAGAACTACAAATGAGCTCTGAATTTTGAAAGAGAAAGGAGCAGAAATGGTTTGAATGTGACAGTGAGTCGACTCCTTGGGGTATGTGAGGAAAACTAACGTTTGCTCAAGAGGACTGCAGGGGAAGTGATTTCCTCAAGGCACAGCCATATTCCAGTCATAAAACAGAGATTAAGGGAACACGGAGAGAACAACTTGAAGCTACTGGGGAGTTTCTTAATGATAGACTATGAGTTACAGAGGGCAGGAAAGAAGCGCTCATGAAGTTGGGGAGAGGGTTGGGTCCAATTCCGTCAAGGGCAGAGCAATACGTGAATAAGGGTCTAGTTAATGATGGATAATCTGCAGGGTGGTGACTTAAGTAAAAGTGATAAGACAAGATGGACCTTGTGACTGCACGGCAGATTGGGAGGTGAGTAAAGCCCTCCAGACTACAGATTGCTTAATCTAGGCTGACCTAGAACTAAGAAGAATCCAGAAACACCACTGAAACCTGTTTCCTCTAAATATCATGTATCCTGTATGATGATCCAGCATTGCAAAGATAGACTAGTAAGGACATCTAAGAGGGTAGGCTTGAAAGGAAACTAGTGTGTTTGCTCAAGAGTGTGAGTGTGTATGAAAAATATCAACAGCAAATTCTAATGTCAGAGGGTTGCTACTATAGGCTTATGGAGCCATGCACTATTCTTGGACAACACAAGGTGCCTGCACAGATGTGGCCCAGATGCAAGCACCAACACTTACTGGGCACCTGCAAAGCCAAAGCTGGGGAAGATGGAAGGCCAAGTGGAAGTGGTATTTTCCCAAGACAGGAATCTATTTACTTAGGCTTCCTAAATGGCAGGTGGACAAAAAATGGAAGAAAGGAAATTAAGCTTCTTTTTGCCTAACATCTCTCCTCAGGAGGAAGTACTTGGAGTTGTATTTCCTACGTAAATTCCACTGCTAAAACTCCAGGGAGCTCATCAGTGGGCAGATGTTCCCACCTAAGTATGGTTACCAGCAAACATTTATTCAAAATCATGGCTGCATCTGGCTCACATTAGAAGGGTTCTCTTTGTCATTGTCTTTTAAAAGAACAATTCCCCATGCTTATAAATCCAGACTCAGAACATCAATTCAACCAACCTCAGGAGCCCTGTGGCTACACCTTCCTGCTGGGAATCAGCATGGTCCCCAGACAATCAATTTCAGGAGTATTACCAAAGTGTTTTCATTTTCAGTGTTTATCCACTGGAATGTCTACGAGTGAAGAATAGACAGGGCAATACAATCCTAAGATTCAATTTCTTTCATCAAATACAAACTGTGTATATGAGCATCAAGGCAAGAGGATGGAGGACTTTAACTGAAATTCCAATAGATATCTAAGTGCAAATCCTGGAACCATCCCATGCTAGCATTGTGAGTTAGGATAGGTACTTAACCACTATGAGCCTGTTTTCTGATCTCTAAAAAAAAATAGAAGGATAATATCTCATACAGCTGTTGCAAAGATCAACTCAAATAATTCATGTACAGAATATAGCACAACAACCTACAGAATGGGAGAAAATATTTGTAAATCGTGTATCTGATAAGGGATTTTTATTCAGAATATATAAAGAACTCTTACATGCCTGTGATAAGAAGGTAAATAACCCAACTTTTAAAATGGGCAGAAGATCTAAATAGACATTTCTGCAAGGAAGATATACAAATGGCCAGCAAGCACATTAGAGACGCTTGACATCATTATTCATCAGGAAAACACAAATGAAAACCACAGAAAGATACCATTTCATACCGATTCGGATGGCTAGAATCCAAAAGTCAGATAATCATAACTGTTGGTGGGGATTTAGAGAAATCAAAACCATCATACACTGTTAGTGAGAATGTAAAATGGTATACCTGCTTTGGAAAAGTTTGGTAGTTTCTCAGAGGGTGAAACAGTGTTACTGTATGACCCACTTGTAGGTATATTCCCAAGATAAATGCAAATATATGTCCATACAAAAACTTGTACATAAATATTCATAGCAGCAATATTCATAATACCCAAAGATGGAAACATCCCAAAGGCCCATCAAATGACCAGTGGACAAACAAAATGAGGCAAATCCATACAACAGAATACTATTCAGACATCAAAAGGAATGAAGAACTAATATATGCTACAATATGGCTGAACCTTAAAAACATTATGCTAAGTGAAAGAAGTCAGTCACAAAAGACCACATATTATGTGATTCTATTCATATGAAATGCTCAGAACAGGCAAATCTATTGATACAAAATAGATCAATAATTGCTTAAGGCTGAGGCAGAAGTTGTTGGGAGCATAGGGGATTCACAGCTACAAGATACGAGGGTTTCTTTTTGAGGTGTTGAAAACGTTCTAAAATAGACTGGAGGGAACTTCAAGACGTCGGAAGAGTAAGACGTGGAGATCACCTTCCTCCCCACAGAAGCATCAGCAATACATCTACACGTGGAACTGCTCCTATAGAACACCCACTGAACGCTGGCAGAAGACCTCAGACCTCCCAAAAGGCAAGAAACTCCCCAAGTAGCTGGGTAGGGCAAAAGAAAAAAAGAAAAAGCAGAGACAAAAGAATAGGAACGGGACCTGCACCAGTGGGAGGGAGCCTGAAGGAGGAAAGCTTTCCACACACTAGAAGCCCCTTCACTGGCGGAGACTACAGGTGGCGGACGGGGGCAGCTTCGGAGCCACGGAGGAGAGTGCAGCCACAGTGGTGCGGAGGGCAAAGTGGAGAGATTCCCGCACGGAGGATCGATGCCGACCAGTACTCACCAGCCCGCGAGGCTTGTCTGCTCACCTGCCGGGACGGGTGGGGGCTGGGAGCTGAGGCTTGGGCTTCGGTCTGAGCGCAGGGAGAGGACTGGCAGTGTGAACACAGCCTGAAGGGGTTAGTACGCCACGTCTAGCCAGGAGGGAGTCCAGGAAAAGTCTGGAGCTGCCGCAAAGGCAAGAGACTTTTCCTTCCCTCTGTGTTTCCTGGTGCACGAGCAGAGGGGATTCAGAGCGCCGCCTAAGGGAGCTCCAGAGAGGGGCGCGTGGCACGGCTAGGAGCGCAGACCCCAGAGATGGGCATGAGATGCTAAGGCTGCTGCTGCCGCCACCAAGAAGCCTGTGTGCGAGCACAGGTCACTATCCACACCTCCCTTCAGTGAGCCTGTGCAGCCCGCCACTGCCAGTGTCCCGTGATCCAGGGACGACTTCCCCGGGAGAACGCACGGTGTGCCTCGGGCTGGTGCAACGTCACGCCGGCCTCTGTCACTGCAGGCTCACCCTGCCTCTGTACCCCTCCCTCCCCCCGGCCTGAGTGAGCCAGAGCCCCCAAAGCAGCGGCTCCTATAACCCCGTCCTGTCTGAGCGAAGAACAGACGCTCTCAGGAGACCTACACGCAGAGGCGGGGTCAAATCCAAAGCTGAACCCCGGGAGCTGTGCGAACAAAGAAGAGAAAGGGAAATCTCGCCCAGCAGCCTCAGGAGCAGCGGATTAAATCTCCACAATCAACTTGATGGACCCTGCATCGGTGGAACACCTGAATAGACAACGAATCATCCCAAATGGAGGAGGTGGACTTTGGGAGCAACGCTATTTATACATTTTTTCCCTTTTTCTCTTTTTGTGAGTGTGTATGCGTATGCTTCTGTGTGTGATTTTGTCTGTATAGTTTGGCAATTACCGTTTGTCCAAGGGTTCTGTCTGTCCGTTTTTTGTTTTTTTTTTTAGTATAGTTTTCAGCGCTTGTTATCATTGGTGAATTTGTTTCTTCTTCTCGTTTTTCTCTTCTTTCTCGTTTTTTTAATTACTTAAAAAATTTTAATAATAAATTTTTGTCTTTATTTTAATAACTCTTTAATAATTTAATTTAATTTAATTTTACATTTTTCTTTCTTTCTTTCTTTCTTTCTTTCTTTCTTTATTTATTTATTTATTTCTCCCTTTTATTCTGAGCCGTGTGCGTGACAGTCTCTTGGTGCTCCAGCCAAGCATCAGGGCTGTTCCTCTGACGTGGCAGAGGCAAGTTCAGGATATTGGTCCACCACAGACCTCCCAGCTCCACGTAATATCAAACGGTGAAAATCTCCCAGAGATCTCCATCTCAACACCAAGACCCAGCACCACTAAATGACCAGCAAGCTACGGTGCTGGATAACTTATGCCAAACAACTACCAAGAAAGGAACACAACTCCACCCATTAGCAGAGAGTCTGCCTAAAGTCATAGTAAGGTCACAGACACCCCAAAACACACCACCAGACTTGGACCTGCCTACCAAAAAGAAAAGATCCAGCCTCATTGACCAGAACACAGGCACTAGTCCCCTCCACCAGGAAGCCTACACAACCCACTGAACCAACCTTAGCCACTGGGGACAGACACCAAAAACAACGGGAACTACGAACCTGCAGCCTGTGAAAAGGAGACCCCAAACACAGTAAGATAAGCAAAATGAAAAGACAGAAAAACACACAGCAGATGAAGGAGCAAGGTAAAAACGCACCAGACCTAACAAATGAAGAGGAAATAGGCAGTCTACCTGAAAAAGTATTCAGAATAATGATAGTAAAGATGATCCAAAATCTTGGAAATAGAATGGAGAAAATACAAGAAAAGTTTCACAAGGACCTAGAAGAACTAAAGAGCAAACAAACAATCATGAACAACACAATAAATGAAATTACATATCCTCTAGAAGGGATCAATAGCAGAATAAATGAGGCAGAAGAACGGATAAGTGACCTGGAAGATAAAATAGTGGGAATAACTACTGGAGAGCAGAATAAAGAAAAAAGAATGAAAAGAATTGAGGACAGTCTCAGAGACCTCTGGGACACGATTAAACGTACCAATATTCAAATTATAGGGGTTCCCAAAGAAAAAGAGAAAAAGAAAGGGACTGAGAAAATATTTGAAGAGATTATAGTTGAAAACTTCCCTAATATGGGAAAGGGAATAGTTAATCAAGTCCAGGAAGCACAGAGAGTCCCATACAGGATAAATCCAAGGAGAAACACGCCAAGACACATAATAGTCAAACTATCAAAAAGTAAATACAAAGAAAAAATATTAAAAGCAGCAATGGAAAAACAACAAATAACATAGAAGGGAATCCCCATAAGGTTAACAACTGATCTTTGAGCAGAAATTCTGCAAACCAGAAGGGAGGGGCAGGACATATTTAACGTGATGAAAGGGAAAAACCTACAACCAAGATTACTCTACCCAGCAAGGATCTCATTCAGATTTGACAGAGAAATTAAAACCTTTACAGACAAGCAAAAGCTAAGAGAATTCAGCAGAACCAAACCAGCTTTACAGCAAATGCTAAACCAACTTCTCCAGGCAGGAAACACAAGAGAAGGAAAAGACTTACAATAACAAATGCAAACCAATTAAGAAAATGGTAATAGGAGCATACATATCGATAATTACCTTAAATGGAAATGGATTAAATGCTCCCACCAAAAGACACAGACTGGCTGAATGGATACAAAAACAAGACCCGTATATATGCTGTCAACAAGAGACCCACTTCAGACCTAGGGAAACATACAGACTGAAAGTGAGGGGATGGAAAAAGATATTCCATGCAAATGAAAATCAAAAGAAAGCTGGAGTAGCAATTCTCATATCAGACAAAATAGACTTTAAAATAATGACTTACAAGGGACAAAGCAGGACACTACATAATGATCAAGGGATCGATCCAAGAAGAAGATATAACACTTGTAAATATTTATGCACCCAACATAGGAGCACCTCAATACATAAGACAAATACTAACAGCCATAAAAGGGGAAATCGACAGTAACACAATCATAGTAGGCGACTTTAACACCCCACTTTCAACAATGGACAGATCATCCAAAATGAAAAAAAATAAGGAAACACAAGCTTTAAATGATACATTAAACAAGATGGACTTAATTGATATTTATAGGACATTCCATCCAAAAACGTCCAGAGATAAACCCATGTACACATGGTCACCTTATCTTGATAAAGGAGGCTAGAGTATACAATGGAGGAAAGACAGCCTCTTCAATAAGTGGTGCTGGGAAAACTGGACAGCTACATGGAAAAGAATGAAATTAGAACACTCCCTAATGCCATACACAAAAATAAACTCAAAATGGATTAAAGACCTTAATGTAAGGCCAGACACACTAAAACTCTTAGAGGAAATAAAAGAAGAACACTCTTTTGAGATAAATCACAGTAAGATCTTGTTTGACCCACCTCCTAAAGAAATGGAAACAAAACTAAAAATAAACAAATGGGACCGAGTGAAACTTAAAAGCTTTTGCACAGCAAAGGAAACCATAAACAAGATGAAAAGACAACCCTCAGAATGGGAGAAAATATTTGCAAGAGGGAGGGGATATGTAATCATATGGCAAACGTAAAGGTAAATAAAACCAGAAGACAAATAATACAGGAACATATATTTGTAAGACACATGACAGATAAAGGGTTCAATATCCAACATATAACAAATTTCCCACACCTTAATAAGAAAAGACAAACACCCTAATTGAAAGTGGTTAAAAAGGGTAAAAAGGGCTGTTCAAGGAGGCAGAAAACCCCCTTGCCAATAAACAAGTGAAATTACTCAACTTTACTAGCAATCAGGCGTATTGAAATTAAATTAACAAGGAAATATCACTTTAAGACCATTAAACATGTTATCACACATTGCTGGAGTGTTGTGGAAGTTAATATGTTATCTCATACATTTGCCGAGGGAAATGTGCAGTATATTAAAGCCATTTGGAAGTCAATCTGGCAACCCCTATTAAAATTAAGAATTTACATAAACTTTAACTTAGCAATTCCATTTCCGGGGCCCCCTTCCATAGAAGATAAAAGCACGGGTATATAACAGTGAATATGAACAAGATAAAATTTACGTATATATTGAGATTAATTGCAACGTTTTTTCTAGTAGCCAAAAAACTGGAATCAACTTGAATGTCCTCAATAGAGGAATGGTTTAATAAGTTGTCTTTCACTCAAACCATTGCATTTTACATAACTAGTTTAAAAAGTGTGTTAAGTCTATACCAGACGATGTGGAAAGCATTTCTCTGAAATGTTTCTAAGTGAGAAAAACTACGTGCAGTAAAGAGTAAAATAGTGCCCCTATATGTTTTTATGCATACATATGTATGTTACCTTATTTATGAACATAGACAAAGATATGCAAAGATTCACACCAGGCTTTTAACACTGCTTATCCAGTGGAGGAGTGGCTAATGAAGTGTAAAAATCCTATAGATGTACAGGCTTTCTCAATATTTATGTATATGTATGAATATATATATATATAATTCTCAACATTTATATATAATTGCTTTATGTAAATGCACATGTAAATTACATATGTGTAAAGCCATGTACAAAGAGATAGTTGCTGAAAGTGTGCATATCATAGAGAGTGTTTTGAGTTTTTAGTGTTTAGGGTTCTTTTTTTTTAACTTTCTTTCTTGTACTTTGAGTTTTTCAAAATAAAAATTTTACATGATTTTAAGTTTAACATTTTCTAAAGCCAACATTATAGAGCAGGTTAAGGAAATGATCCAGTATCTACAGAATGATTTGATTGTTCAGTCCTCCAGCAGTTCATCAAACTACATTGAGCAGCAACCGTGACATTGTGTCAGGTGTGTTAAAGTGGTTGGGATTACAGAGATGAATGAAATATGCTCCTTCTTGTTGTATATTACAACAAGACAAACATATAAATGAACCATTCTAATACAATATGGCTATTGCTTTAATATAAGAATTTGTAGGACCATAGGGGCAATGAACTCTGCAGGCATTGGTGGTAGAGAGGCTTCAGAGGGAAAGAACCATTTGAGCTTAGCCTTAAAGACTGAGGATGCTTTCATCACTCACCAGCCTTAGGTGGGGAAGGGAAAGCAATCCCTTCAAAGAGGAAGGAATCAACATCTAGTCCTATTTCATTCATCAAGAATGTGGAGGAGGAAGTAAACAGTTTATTATTTATAGTCTCAAATGATGGTAATGTGTGGAAGATGGGCAAATGGAACAAGAGACTTTGGAAGAGTCCTGATCAGGAACTAATAAGATGAGAACCTGCTTTGAAACATGCAAGCAGGTTTCTCTGAGGGAAGAAGAACTCTAAGCTGCGTTTAATGAAAGGAAGCAACTGTCAAAGCAATCTGACTAAGTTCAGTACATTTGGTTTGCAGTTGGGGAAGAAATATGGGTTGCTGTTCATTTAGGACCTGTGGAAGAGGTTGGAGAAAAGGGGATAGGTATTCAAGCAATGATTCATTAGGTAGAAAGAAGAGAATGTTAGAAATCAGACACTACTGCCACTTACTGAATAAATTCATCATAAGCCATATACAGACACATTATAAAGTATCTCAAGGTACCAGAATGCTTGACCATTGAGGTAAGGTGCCCCAAAATACTGTGTCTTCAAGGAAAACACAAGGGTTCAGTACTCATGGGTTAGCAGCAGTTAACATAAGACACACTAGCTTTTGGGGAGTGGGGGAGAAAGAAGCAAGGATTATGCATGTATGTATTTATATCATAGATGATAACAACAGAAGCCATTTAATCAAATGCTTATTATTGGCCTAATATAATGTCAGGTGTTTTACATAAATTACCTCATTTAATCCCAGCATGGCTCTAAGATCTAGATACATGTTACTATCATTCCCTTTTTACAGATGAGGAAACTAAGTCTTACAGGAGTTAAAAAACGTACTCAAGGTCAAATAGCTTTTAGGTGGTGAAGCTGTAAATTGAGATCGGACTTTAAATCCTATGCTCCCAACTGCTCAACTAGACACTAAGTTATATTCCCCCTGCTAAACCCTAGTCCCAGCCATCATCATATCACACCTGTATTGTCCCAACAGCCTGTCACACCTCTGGTCCTACACAGTTCACAACATCCAGTGAACTTTCTAAAACATACATCAGACGACATCACTTTCCTTTATCAAACCATCCAGTGGCCCTCCACTGCACGTAAGATAAAATCCAAGTTCTTACCCTGCAGGTCCCTATGTGACCACTTCTCTGCCAGCCTCTCCAGTCTCGGTCATCAATCTCCGCTCTGCACCTCTCTGACTGCACTCCAGTCACTCACCCTTCTGCTCTTCCTCAACACACTGTTCTCGTTCTGGCCTCACGGCATTGCTACTTGCTAGTCTACCTAAAATGCTCTTCTTCAAAGTCTTCACACAGCTGACTCGACCTCATTATTCAGATCTTGATTCAAATATCAGTTGTTTAGAGAAGGTTCCCCACACCAGCAACAAGAACGACCCCATTGCCCATGAAAACAGAAGTTACTTGAGGACAGGAACTATTGATTTCATGTTCTTCACTCTAATTCCAGAACCAAGAGTAATATCTGACACCTACTAGGCACTCAGGACATATTTGTTTCCTGAAATACTGGTATCTTTTTAAAGTGTCATACTCATATGCCTATGAGTATATCTACATATATATATATTTATGGATACGTGAGCTTGTTGTCACCTCACAGAAGTGGAATGTACATCCCTCACCCAAAATTTGGTTTGAATGTCAAGACTAATGATGCCACACATATACCAAGAAGGTATGAAAAGGATTATTACTCACATAATGAGTTATGCATCAAAAATGCAGTTAGACCAAGAAAAGAAAAAAGAAAAAACTGCTAACTGTGAAGTGTTGGGTAATTAGATGGTTGTGATTCTTTCATTCTATAGATATAGGAATAGATATAGAAATAATCGAAACATCAAGTTCTACACCTTAAGTATATACAATTTTTATTTATCCATTATACCTCAATAAAACTGAAAAAATGGGATCAGTCTCAGTGACAACTTACCCATGGTGTTTGTCTGATAACTAAAACATTGCGTGGTGTATTTAATTTAATATGGACTTGTTTATGTAAGCCATTATGGCACCTGCAGCATGAGACCAATAAGAAAGGTGAACGTTCCATTGAATATCTAGTACTATCAAGAGCTAGTACTATATATTCTGAGAAGTGAAATGAGTGCCTTAGTCTCTCTATCAATGTGCAGAACTTCAAAGAAGGTAAAGAGTGCTATGGTGAGACATTGTATTGTGGCTTTAATATGTGCAGAAGATGTGTGACCTTGATTTATATTTTGGGTATCCGTGAGGCAAGAGATTCTATGAGTTCTTTACCCCAAATGAGGCAACCTTGGAGAAGGAATTGTTTTCATTGGCCAGAACAGATGGTCAGACCGCTGGCAGTGGCCCAAAGATCTATAAAAATGTGAAGATGAGGCCAATTGTTGGCTAAGACATGGCCAAGTGCTCAAATAACTGGCTAAAGTTTGGCCAACTGAGCTGATCCTGTGTCCTGTCCTTTATCAGGAACATTCTGATTAAGAGATGAAAAGCAGCAAGAGTCAAGCAAGCTCCATTAAGTGTGACAGTGGCAATGCCATTGGTTAAGTGAATGAACCCCCTTTGGTATTCACTGTGTTGAGCCTAAGGGGCTCCCCAGGTATCCAAGTGTTCTAAGAGATGACCTCCTCTAGCACTGTGGCATTCGGCAAGGGACACAGCACAGGGGACGTTACCCTCTCCTGAAAGTAGGGTATGCAGAGAGCCCAGGTTCAGCTCCATCCTGTAGCAAGGAGGCTTCACTAGCTGTGCTGGGCTTGCAGGGTGCTGTTTCCATGATCAAAGGCCTAACGGGCAGCTGTATACTGAGGGTCACAGGTTCAGAACCTGAGATAGTCTATATTTCCAGGAAAGTCCAGTATGCACCCACCAATTGCTACACTAATGGCATACAGCATTGGGCCAAGGAAGGTAGTTCCTTGTATCAGAAGCCCATGCAACCAACGGCCATCACTGATGGGAGAGGGACTCCAAGATATATGAGAGAAGGTTGCTAAAGCTCCCACAGTGAAGGAATCCCGGGGGGCCGTAACAGGAATGCCTGTTCTATGGCCATTCAGGCAGATTCTAGTATCTTTTTACAGGGGGTCTCATTCAAGTTGGGTCTCTTTGCAAGTTACAGAACAAAAAAAAAGCTTTGTAAATGAGGAGTGTTGCCTCCAGAATCTAAACATGTCGAAAACATGTTGGGCTTGTTTTAACAATGTGGGTCCTAAGAAGACTAAAAGCTGTTTCTTGACACTGTCAGGACTGGAGCAGCCCTCAACTTACTAAATAATTTTCAGGAGCTTAACTGAAGTGGTGGGGCCCTGTACTATGTGTCTCATGTGAATCTCCTCAAAGGAGGATGTCATTAGTGTGATGTCATAACTGTGTACCCGAAAAAAGTTAGAGCTGGTTAAAATATTGCCTGTGAAGACTATGTGAGATGGCAGGCGTGGAGACTGAGCCCATTGAGTACCCAGGTGAAGGTGTATTGTGTCCCTTTAAAGGTGAAGGTTAACTGCAGCTGAGAGGTTGTTGAACTAGGCACTGAATAGAACATGCTAGCCAAATACTTTGCTCTAACTGCAAAGTATTTACCAGTTACTTATTTATTATTGGGTGGAATCAGTCATTTCTATAGGTGGGGCCATGACGCCAAGGGTACGAATTCACACTGAGGCACCGGTCCTGTTTTGCCGGGTTTAAGAACAAGTAAAACTTGGCTGTTAAATGTAGCAGAAGTGGGGATAACCACACCTTCTCTAACTAGGTCTTATATAATGGGTTTCAATCTGTGAAAACCGTGCTTTCATTTAGATTGAACCTTTTCTTAAACACTGAGGTGAAAGGTTTTATTTTAACTAGGGGGAAAGGTCCATAGGGTCCCATAGTTTTCAAGCTGATTATAAGGGCCAGAGACTTAACTTTATTACTTATTGGGTCAGGTTCTCCACGTGCACTAGAGGATATTTTAGGGTAATGGATGTCTTGGCTATGGAAAAGTTAGGCACGGAAATAATTTGGATGGTTCAGGTTAGGCATATCTGTTTCTATTTTATGTTCACCTACTCCCTGGCTGGGAGTGGATGAACATAAAGTGTGGCCAGATGTGGGCCAGAAGGGGAAGGGGAATTAATGAGGCTTCAAATCTGTCTATTGTCAAACATCAAAAGTGGAATCAGATTATGACACACACTGCCACCACCCATACAGCACCCCTCTCCCCATCTGGGACCTCCCAAACACACACGGAAACACCAAGTCCATTTCCTCCTCAACAGCAGGATAAAGTGTTCAGGAAGAAATCTGTCTTCAGAGCTCAGTGTTCACCCAGTCCTTATTCCCGGTGTCTGGCTAACTATGGACTGGCTGGTCTGGGCCCCAAACTGGCAGGATACTACCTCCCTCCCTTCTCACACGGCTGCCCCTTCCTGCCTTCCTTCAGTCCCCATCACCGAAGAACGGACAGAGATACACACACATCTTTCTACAACAGCTTGCACATCAATAGCTGAGGGCTTTTTTATTTGGCTCTACACAGGTGACCATGTCTCCAGTGCTTTCTCTGGAGAGACAACAGAGACAGCAAGGTCTCAGTCACCTGATAGACCCAGGCCAGCACTTTATGAACTGCTGGAAGAGCCCTCTGGGACGTTTTCATCCTCCTCTGGCTCTTTAGTCATTGTTGTACTCCGCCAGTAATAGAATGCTAGCATCTTTGACTTCTTCTGTGTAGAACCTCTTCCCGAATTCTGAAGACGGACTGATTTTCTTAACTCGACCACCTCCTGAATCTGGTCGGAAAACAAAGTGATACAGAAAGATATTGATTTGGGGAAAGAGGATGGGAAGGAGAACTTTGAGAGAATGGGTGTGGATTGAGAAGGGGTTTGTGCCAGGGAAGGGCTGGGTAAGTCTTGGGTGGGGGATGAAGAGGAGGCACGTGAGTCGGGTAATCTGACCTCTTCCATCTTATAGCCCTGGAGTGGAGAATTCACCCTCTCCCTTCTGCGTTGGACCCCCGGTGTTTGTTGCTCTGACCTCTCGGTGTTTGTCCGTGCATCACGGTTAGGCTCCTGGGGGACTGTAGTTTCCTCTGCCATGTCAGTAGCAACAGTGTGCTCTACTCCAAGGCTCCTGGCCTCTCTATATATACCCTGCCAGGACAATGAAGAGCCACACCCATCAGCTTTGATTGGTCAGCCAATGGTAGCGCTGGGGTGGCTGTGACATCACAAAGCACTACCCTTGAAGATACGTGGGGGGAGGGGAGGGGTGCAGAGGAGTCTACGTGCTCTGGTTAGAGAAAGGGAGTGCTTCCTCAACACCCAGTAAAGAGCCTTCCCAAATTGACCTTCCACTCTTCCTCATCTTCTCTGGTTCAATCCTTGTGGTGCACATGTTAGGGAGAAGGTGTTCCCTCCAAACCATTCCACATGGCCACCCCCATTCAGTGTTTAATTCTGTTGTCTCCCAGATCTCATCACCTGGTATTGTGTGGTTTTTAAAAACTTTTTATTTTAGAACAGTTTTAGGTTTACAGAGTAATTGTGAATATCATATTCATACACTCCACAACAAATTTCCCTTCTTAACATTGTACATTAGTATGGTACAATTGTTCAACTTAGTGAACCAACACTGAAACAGTATTATTAACTAAAGTCTGTACTTCATCAGAATTCCTTTTTTTTTTAAATGTTGAGCCTTCTTTTAATTAATTTATTTATATTTTTGGCTGTGTTGGGTCTTCGTTTCTGTGTGTGGGCTTTCCCTAGTTGTGGCAAGCAGGGGCCACTCGTCATCGTGATGGGCGGGCCTCTCACTGTCGCAGCCTCTCTTGTTGCGGAGCACAGGCTCCAGATGCGCAGGCTCAGCGGCTGTGGCTCACGGGCCTAGTTGCTCTGCGGCATGTGGATCTTCCCAGATCAGGGCTCGAACCCGTGTCCCCTGCATCATCAGGCAGATTCTCAACCTCTGTGCCACCGTGGAAGCCCCAGATTGCCTTATTTTTTACCTAATATTCTTCTTCTGTCCCAGGATCCCAACCAAGATTCTACATTCAATTTAGTCATTCCATGTTATAACTTCTTAGGCTCCTCTTGGCTCTGACAGTTTTATAGACTTCTTGTTTTTGAAGACTTTGACAGTTTGGGGTCTTGTGTTTTGTCTTTTACATTAGGTCTGCAGATGTTATTGCTCTTATAGGTAAAAGTTTTTATAAGTTTCTTCTTCCAGAGAACCTCAAATCAAGTCAGTACCATCAGTGTTATGGACTTCCCCGTGGCAATGGTTGAACTAATCTCTTGGCTTTGTCACAGAGGTGACACAAATGTTTTTCTCTAGAGGTCTGAGGATCAGGATCATTTTTATTTATGACAGAGGCACAGGGGCAGCAGCAGAAGCATTTTGTAAGGTACTAGTGCGTCATTTACTTTTAGAAGTATGACCTCAGCATCCCACATAGTTAACGGCTCTTCCTCCACACGAGTGACCATCCAATGGACCTGTATATTGAACAGACTGTCGGTGTTTCTCTTGAGCTCTATATAGAAAGGGGGCCAACATGTGGTTGAGACACAACCAGTGTTCACATGGTAAGAGTCATTTCTTTGAGGTTAGTATCAGTCGCACCTTAGTTTGGAATTGAAACACGTGATTCAACGTGAGAATCACAAATAGGTCCAGGTTGAGACACAGGATTCAGGACTGCTTTAAGGAAGGTCCCAATCCAAGAATCCTTTCACTATATGCCAAGTGGCTAAACTGACTTATGTTGGTCAAAGCTTTAGCAGACACTCAGTAGGACTAACAAATGCAGCACAAAGAAGCAAGTTCAAAGCACAAGCTAGCCAGCAGGCAGTAGCCCAAGTGCCTGTTCACCAGCATAGAGCAGAGCCAGTTAGAAAGCCAAAGCAAGAGAAGAAAGACACCCGGTGGTAAGGGATAGCACCTTGATGTCCTGCTCACAGGACCAGTTGTTGTAATCACACCACAGAGACAGGATGGACCCTTCAACCCAAATTCGGTTTGGATGTCGAGACTGATAACACATACACCTAGAGAGTATGAAAAACCTTACTACATAAGGAGGCTTTCTGGGGAGAGCAGGGCAGGCTCTCAAGCAGGTTCAAGAATGGCTTGAGAGAGCAGAAGAAGGAGACTGGCTTGGCTTTTATGGTGGTGTGGGGATGACGCTGGAGTGTTCCCACACACAGGTCAGGTTTTGCACAGCCTGAACTTCCTCCTGGCCCACAGAAGAGAGAGTACCTGAGCTTTCTTATCCGATCTAGGGAAGCAGGGGAAGAGGCAGTGGTAGGGCTCTTTTATAAAATAATGTTGTGTAAATGCAAGGTGTTTAGCACAGTTTAGAATTCTCATAACCATTATAACCTCACTTATATTGTTTTCAGTTAAACTACGTTTCACTAGATTAGTATTTCCCAAATTATGGTCCTTTAAATATTATTTAAGGTGGCTTAGAATTATCTTGGTTCATCACAGAGAAACTGTGTAGAAAGAGAAAAGACTGCTAGCCTCAGGAGGTCTGACACACTGGTCACAAAAGAGCAGACTTCATTGTACTATCTGCTGAATTATGAGGGGTTTCTAACATGTTTCCCATCCTGGGTGACTACTGTAGCACCCAAAGACTGTAATAATAATTACCGAAACTAACATTTATTGACTACTAACTCTATGTAGGAATTATGCTAAATACCCATATACATATTTAATCCTCATCACAACCCTATTGAGATAAGTGGCAAAAGAGTGGTTTCTGCATTTCTGCCAGGACATCTCCATTCCAATTGCAGAAGCAGAAAAGAGCATATAGGAGGGCACATGGGAATATTTATGGGGCAGGCTCAAAAGGGGTATGCATTACTCCTGCTCACATTTCCTTGGGAAAAACTCACATAGCCACATCTAACTACAAGAGAAAATGAGAAATGTAGTCTACCTGGTAGAAGAGGAGAACTTAAATGTTGGAGATAAGCTAGCAATCCCTGTCTCCACCATCTTGTTCATCACTCTCCCCAGTATTTACAGTAGAGCCTGGCACATAGTAGGTGGCCATGAATATTTCTGTTGAATGAATGGGTTTCAACTTTTTTGGTCAGTTATGGGGATCAAAAGCATATAGAACTTGGTTAAGCAATGGTGTCCTAGATATGACACAAAAAGCACAAGCAACAAAGAAAGAGTAAATTGGACTATATCAAAATTTTAAAATGTTTTCTTCTGCAAAAAAATACCATGAAGAAAGCAAAAAGGCACACCAAAGAGAGATCCTGGCAAATCATATATTTAATAAATGTGTAGTATCCAGAATACAGAAAGAACTCTTACAACTCAACAACAAAAATACAAACAACCCAACTGAAAATCAGGTAAAGGACTTAAATAGACATTGTGCTAATGAAGATATACAAATAGCCAACAAACATATGAAAATATGCTCAATACCATTAGTCGTTAGGGAAATGCAAATCAAAACCACGATGAGATGCCACTTCAAACCAACTAGGAAGGCTATAACTTTTTTAAAAAGAAAATAACAAGTATTGACAAGGATGTAGAGAAAGTGAAACACTCATACACGTCTGGTGGGAACATAAAATGATACAGGTTCTGTGGAAAACATTTTGGCAGTTACTCAACAAGTTAAACATACACTTGCCATATTACCCAGTAACTCTACTCCTAGGTATATAATGAAAAGAGTTGAAAAGGAGGGAACAACAGCAACAACAACAACAAAAAAAAAACAGGTGAATTGAGCAACACAAAAGCAAAGGGCAGATAATGTTTCAAGAAGTAAAAAATGGTCAACTTTATTAAATAATTTTACAGGTAATATAGGGACAGACAAATGACGATTGAACTTGTTAGTAGAGAGGTCATTGGTACATTTGATAAGAAGGAAATTGAAAGAGTGGAAAATATTTTAATATAAACCTGGATGTGTATTAAGGAGAAAATGTGAGATCAGAAAGTGAGGGGCGGATAGACAATTTCTTTTGCGAGTTTTGGGGCTAAGGGGAGGAGAAATATGGGACTATAGCTGGAGGGGGATTTGGTATTAAGAGAGTGTATTTTTAAGAGGGTAGATTCTAGAATGCATCTAGCCAATATAAATGACTGAATGAAACTGACGACATAAAAATCCAAAGGGATAATTGCAGAAGAAAAAATATTGAGAAAGCAAGAGGGGTATTCAGAGCACTAGTATATGGGATCGGTAGCAAATGTGGAAATCTTGGCTTTCCATGAGAATGAGTAATATTTACAGATTCTACAGTGGAGAAGGAAATGATTATGGTATGATTACAAATGCAGGTAAGATGGTAGACTTGGTGGGGAAGATATAAAAGAATTTTCTCTTGACTCTTCAGTTTTCTCAGTGAAGGATGAGATAAGGGCATAAAATAACAAGAGTGAGGGTAGGGTTTTGAGAAATTGAGGGGAAGATAAAGTATTGGATATTCATTTTGTATAATGGAAATGGGTGTATAATATGGAAGGATTGATCATTTAAGATATGTGGTCAAGAATTTAAGGTGAGATCAGTTAGCTTTGTCTTGTAAATTTCTACAGCAACATCCATCACTTGTATATAGGAACAAAGCAGGTAGATAGCTAAATTTAACAGGGGTTGTGGTTTTGCCAGGGAAGTACTAGGGTGGGAAAGTGAGTAGGGAGATGAAGGTTGATGAAAGTAAGTGATACTGATGATAAATTGGTAAGCAATGAAGAAATGCGAAAAGAGAAATGTGGCTGATGCTGAAAAGTAGTAGAATTCACAGATTGGAGTTCAAAATTGAAGAATTTTTAGAGTTGGGTGTGTGAAGGTGTGTATACCTGCACGTGAGCGAGGTATTTTGCTAGGAAGGATAATCAGTTGTAGCCCAAGAGATGTATGTTATAAATTCAGGATTTCAGAGTTGCTGTAATTTTTGAGAATGTCAATGTCTAGTGCATGAGCATTAGAGTGAGTGGCTTAAGTATGATGGAAGAAAAATACCATTGGAATTGAGGGCATGAAAGGTTTGCAAAGCCAAAAATGCTGGATGAATATCCACATAGATGACAGATGTTGAAGTTGCCAAGATGGTGGCAGTACTAAAAGTGGAGAAGAAGACTCAGGAAAGTGTCTAATGAATGAAGGTAAAGAAATAGATGGCGTAGCACATGATATCACCTAATAGCAAGAACTACAAATGAGCTCTGAATTTTGAAAGAGAAAGGAGCAGAAATGGTTTGAATGTGACAGTGAGTCGACTCCTTGGGGTATGTGAGGAAAACTAACGTTTGCTCAAGAGGACTGCAGGGTAAGTGATTTCCTCAAGGCACAGCAATATTCCAGTCATAAAACAGAGATTAAGGGAACACGGAGAGAACAACTTGAAGCTACTGGGGAGTTTCTTAATGATAGACTATGAGTTATAGAGGGCAGGAAAGAAGCGCTCATGAAGTTGGGGAGAGGGTTGGGTCCAATTCCGTCAAGTGCAGAGCAATACGTGAATAAGGGTCTAGTTAATGATGGATAATCTGCAGGGTGGTGACTTAAGTAAAAGTGATAAGACAAGATGGACCTTGTGACTGCACGGCAGATTGGGAGGTGAGTAAAGCCCTCCAGACTACAGATTGCTTAATCTAGGCTGACCTAGAACTAAGAAGAATCCAGAAACACCACTGAAACCTGTTTCCTCTAAATATCATGTATCCTGTATGATGATCCAGCATTTCAAAGATAGACTAGTAAGGACATCTAAGAGGGTAGGCTTGAAAGGAAACTAGTGTGTTTGCTCAAGAGTGTGAGTGTGTATGAAAAATATCAACAGCAAATTCTAATGTCAGAGGGTTGCTACTATAGGCTTATGGAGCCATGCACTATTCTTGGACAACCCAAGGTGCCTGCACAGATGTGGCCCAGATGCAAGCACCAACACTTACTGGGCACCTGCAAAGCCAAAGCTGGGGAAGATGGAAGGCCAAGTGGAAGTGGTATTTTCCCAAGACAGGAATGTATTTACTTAGGCTTCCTAAATGGCAGGTGGACAAAAAATGGAAGAAAGGAAATTAAGCTTCTTTTTGCCTAACATCTCTCCTCAGGAGGAAGTACTTGGAGTTGTATTTCCTACGTAAATTCCCCTGCTAAAACTCAAGGGAGCTCATCAGTGGGCAGATGTTCCCACCTAAGTATGGTTACCAGCAAACATTTATTCAAAATCATGGCTGCATCTGGCTCACATTAGAAGGGTTCTCTTTGTCATTGTCTTTTAAAAGAACAATTCCCCATGCTTATAAATCCAGACTCAGAACATCAATTCAACCAACCTCAGGAGCCCTGTGGCTACACCTTCCTGCTGGGAATCAGCATGGTCCCCAGACAATCAATTTCAGGAGTATTACCAAAGTGTTTTCATTTTCAGTGTTTATCCACTGGAATGTCTACGAGTGAAGAATAGACAGGGCAATACAATCCTAAGATTCAATTTCTTTCATCAAATACAAACTGTGTATATGAGCATCAAGGCAAGAGGATGGAGGACTTTAACTGAAATTCCAATAGATATCTAAGTGCAAATCCTGGAACCATCCCATGCTAGCATTGTGAGTTAGGATAGGTACTTAACCACTCTGAGCCTGTTTTCTGATCTCTAAAAAAAAAATAGAAGGATAATATCTCATACAGCTGTTGCAAAGATCAACTCAAATAATTCATGTACAGAATATAGCACAACAACCTACAGAATGGGAGAAAATATTTGTAAATCGTGTATCTGATAAGGGATTTTTATTCAGAATATATAAAGAACTCTTACATGCCTGTGATAAGAAGGTAAATAACCCAACTTTTAAAATGGGCAGAAGATCTAAATAGACATTTCTGCAAGGAATATATACAAATGGCCAGCAAGCACATTAGAGACGCTTGACATCATTATTCATCAGGAAAACACAAATGAAAATGACAGAAAGATACCATTTCATACCCATGCGGATGGCTAGAATCCAAAAGTCAGATAATCATAACTGTTGGTGGGGATTTAGAGAAATCAGAACCATCATACACTGTTAGTGAGAATGTAAAATGGTATACCTGCTTTGGAAAAGTTTGGTAGTTTCTCAGAGGGTGAAACAGTGTTACTGTATGACCCACTTGTAGGTATATTCCCAAGATAAATGCAAATATATGTCCATACAAAAAACTTGTACATAAATATTCATAGCAGCAATATTCATAATACCCAAAGATGGAAACAACCCAAATGCCCATCAACTGACCAGTGGACAAACAAAATGTGGCAAATCCATACAACAGAATACTATTCAGACATCAAAAGGAATGAAGAACTAATATATGCTACAATATGGCTGAACCTTAAAAACATTATGCTAAGTGAAAGAAGTCAGTCACAAAAGACCACATATTATGTGATTCTATTCATATGAAATGCTCAGAACAGGCAAATCTATAGCTACAAAATAGATCAATAATTGCTTAAGGCTGAGGCAGAAGTTGTTGGGAGCATAGGGGATTAACAGCTACAAGATACGAGGGTTTCTTTTTGAGGTGTTGAAAACGTTCTAAAATAGACTGGAGGGAACTTCAAGACGTCGGAAGAGTAAGACGTGGAGATCACCTTCCTCCCCACAGAAGCATCAGAAATACATCTACACGTGGAACTGCTCCTATAGAACACCCACTGAACGCTGGCAGAAGACCTCAGACATCCCAAAAGGCAAGAAACTCCCCAAGTAGCTGGGTAGGGCAAAAGAAAAAAAGAAAAAGCAGAGACAAAAGAATAGGAACGGGACCTGCACCAGTGGGAGGGAGCCTGAAGGAGGAAAGCTTTCCACACACTAGAAGCCCCTTCACTGGCGGAGACTACAGGTGGCGGACGGGGGCAGCTTCGGAGCCACGGAGGAGAGTGCAGCAACAGGGGTGCGGAGGGCAAAGTGGAGAGATTCCCGCACGGAGGATCGGTGCCGACCAGTACTCACCAGCCCGCGAGGCTTGTCTGCTCACCTGTCGGGACGGGTGGGGGCTGGGAGCTGAGGCTTGGGCTTCGGTCTGAGCGCACGGAGAGGACTGGCAGTGTGAACACAGCCTGAAGGGGTTAGTACGCCACGTCTAGCCAGGAGGGAGTCCAGGAAAAGTCTGGAGCTGCCGCAAAGGCAAGGGACTTTTCCTTCCCTCTGTGTTTCCTGGTGCACGAGCAGAGGGGATTCAGAGCGCCGCCTAAGGGAGCTCCAGAGAGGGGCGCGAGGCGCGGCTAGGAGCGCAGACCCCAGAGATGGGCATGAGATGCTAAGGCTGCTGCTGCCGCCACCAAGAAGCCTGTGTGCGAGCACAGGTCACTATCCACACCTCCCTTCAGTGAGCCTGTGCAGCCCGCCACTGCCAGTGTCCCGTGATCCAGGGACGACTTCCCCGGGAGAACGCACGGTGTGCCTCGGGCTGGTGCAACGTCACGCCGGCCTCTGTCACTGCAGGCTCACCCTGCCTCTGTACCCCTCCCTCCCCCCGGCCTGAGTGAGCCAGAGCCCCCAAAGCAGCGGCTCCTATAACCCCGTCCTGTCTGAGCGAAGAACAGACGCTCTCAGGAGACCTACACGCAGAGGCGGGGTCAAATCCAAAGCTGAACCCCGGGAGCTGTGCGAACAAAGAAGAGAAAGGGAAATCTCGCCCAGCAGCCTCAGGATCAGCGGATTAAATCTCCACAATCAACTTGATGTACCCTGCATCGGTGGAACACCTGAATAGACAACGAATCATCCCAAATGGAGGAGGTGGACTTTGGGAGCAACACTATTTATACATTTTTTCCCTTTTTCTCTTTTTGTGAGTGTGTATGCGTATGCTTCTGTGTGTGATTTTGTCTGTATAGTTTGGCAATTACCGTTTGTCCTAGGGTTCTGTCTGTCCGTTTTTTGTTTTTTTTTTTAGTATAGTTTTCAGCGCTTGTTATCATTGGTGAATTTGTTTCTTCTTCTCGTTTTTCTCTTCTTTCTCGTTTTTTTAATAACTAAAAAAATTTTAATAATAAATTTTTGTCTTTATTTTAATAACTCTTTAATAATTTAATTTAATTTAATTTTACATTTTTCTTTCTTTCTTTCTTTCTTTCTTTATTTATTTATTTCTCCCTTTTATTCTGAGCCGTGTGCGTGAAAGAATCTTGGTGCTCCAGCCAAGCATCAGGGCTGTTCCTCTGACGTGGCAGAGGCAAGTTCAGGATATTGGTCCACCACAGACCTCCCAGCTCCACGTAATATCAAACGGTGAAAATCTCCCGGAGATCTCCATCTCAACACCAAGACCCAGCTCCACTAAATGACCAGCAAGCTACGGTGCTGGATACCTTATGCCAAACAACTACCAAGAAAGGAACACAACACCACCCTTTAGCAGAGAGGCTGCCTAAAATCATAGTAAGGTCACAGACACCCCAAAACACACCACCAGACTTGGACCTGCCTACCAAAAAGAAAAGATCCAGCCTCATTGACCAGAACACAGGCACTAGTCCCCTCCACCAGGAAGCCTACACAACCCACTGAACCAACCTTAGCCACCGGGGACAGACACCAAAAACAACGGGAACTACGAACTTGCAGCCTGTGAAAAGGAGACCCCAAACACAGTAATATAAGCAAAATGAAAAGACAGAAAAACACAGAGCAGATGAAGGAGCAAGGTAAAAACGCACCAGACCTAACAAATGAAGAGGAAATAGGCAGTCTACCTGAAAAATTATAATGATAGTAAAGATGATCCAAAATCTTGGCAATAGAATGGAGAAAATACAAGAAAAGTTTCACAAGGACCTAGAAGAACTAAAGAGCAAACAAACAATCATGAACAACACAATAAATGAAATTACATATCCTCTAGAAGGGATCAATAGCAGAATAAATGAGGCAGAAGAACGGATAAGTGACCTGGAAGATAAAATAGTGGGAATAACTACTGGAGAGCAGAATAAAGAAAAAAGAATGAAAAGAATTGAGGACAGTCTCAGAGACCTCTGGGACACGATTAAACGTACCAACATTCAAATTATAGGGGTTCCCAAAGAAAAAGAGAAAAAGAAAGGGACTGAGAAAATATTTGAAGAGATTATAGTTGAAAACTTCCCTAATATGGGAAAGGGAATAGTTAATCAAGTCCAGGAAGCACAGAGAGTCCCATACAGGATAAATCCAAGGAGAAACACGCCAAGACACATAGTAGTCAAACTATCAAAAAGTAAATACAAAGAAAAAATATTAAAAGCAGCAATGGAAAAACAACAAATAACATAGAAGGGAATCCCCATAAGGTTAACAACTGATCTTTGAGCAGAAATTCTGCAAACCAGAAGGGAGGAGCAGGACATATTTAACGTGATGAAAGGGAAAAACCTACAACCAAGATTACTCTACCCAGCAAGGATCTCATTCAGATTTGACAGAGAAATTAAAACCTTTACAGACAAGCAAAAGCTAAGAGAATTCAGCAGAACCAAACCAGCTTTACAGCAAATGCTAAACCAACTTCTCCAGGCAGGAAACACAAGAGAAGGAAAAGACTTACAATAACAAATGCAAAACAATTAAGAAAATGGTAATAGGAGCATACATATCGATAATTACCTTAAATGTAAATGGATTAAATGCGCCCACCAAAAGACACAGACTGGCTGAATGGATACAAAAACAAGACCCGTATATATGCTGTCAACAAGAGACCCACTTCAGACCTAGGGAAACATACAGACTGAAAGTGAGGGGTTGGAAAAAGATATTCCATGCAAATGAAAATCAAAAGAAAGCTGGAGTAGCAATTCTCATATCAGACAAAATAGACTTTAAAATAATGACTTACAAGGGACAAAGCAGGACACTACATAATGATCAAGGGATCGATCCAAGAAGAAGATATAACACTTGTAAATATTTATGCACCCAACATAAGAGCACCTCAATACATAAGACAAATACTAACAGCCATAAAAGGGGAAATCGACAGTAACACAATCATAGTAGGCGACTTTAACACCCCACTTTCAACAATGGACAGATCATCCAAAATGAAAAAAAAATAAGGAAACACAAGCTTTAAATGATACATTAAACAAGATGGACTTAATTGATATTCATAGGACATTCCATCCAAAAACGTCCAGAGATAAACCCATGTACACATGGTCACCTTATCTTGATAAAGGAGGCTAGAGTATACAATGGAGGAAAGACAGCCTCTTCAATAAGTGGTGCTGGGAAAACTGGACAGCTACATGGAAAAGAATGAAATTAGAACACTCCCTAATGCCATACACAAAAATAAACTCAAAATGGATTAAAGACCTTAATGTAAGGCCAGACACACTAAAACTCTTAGAGGAAATAAAAGAAGAACACTCTTTTGAGATAAATCACAGTAAGATCTTGTTTGACCCACCTCCTAAAGAAATGGAAACAAAACTAAAAATACACAAATGGGACTGAGTGAAACTTAAAAGCTTTTGCACAGCAAAGGAAACCATAAACAAGATGAAAAGACAACCCTCAGAATGGGAGAAAATATTTGCAAACGAAGCAACTGACAAAGGATTAGTCTCCAAAATGTACAAGCAGCTCATGCAGCTCAATATCAAAAACACAAACCACCCAATCCAAAAATGGGCAGAAGACCTAAATAGACATTTTTCCAAAGAAGATACACAGATTGCCAACAAACACATGAAAGAATGCTCAACGTCGTTAATCATTAGAGAAATGCAAATCAAAACTACAATGCGGTATCATCTCACACCGGTCAGAATGGCCATCATCAAAAAATCTACAAACAATAAATGGACAAACTGGAAGAAATGGACAAATTCTTAGAGAAGGTGTGGAGAAAAGGGAACCCTCATACACTGTTGATGGGAATGTAAATTGATACAGTCACTAAGGAGAACAGTATGGAGGTTCACTAAAAAACTAAAAATAGAACTACCATACGACCCAGCAATCCCACTATGGGGCATATATCCTGAGAAAACCATAATTCAACAAGAGTCATGTACCACAATGTTCATTGCAGCTCTATTTACAATAGCCAGGACTTGGAAGGAACCTAAGTGTCCATCAACAGATGAATGGATAAAGAAGATGTGACACATGTATGCAATGGAATATTACTCAGTCATAAAAAGGAACGAAACTGAGATATTTGTAGTGAGGTGGATGGACCCAGAGTCTGTCATACAGAGTGAAGTAAGTCAGAAAGAGAAAAACAAATACCGTATCCTAACACATATATATGGAATCTTTAAAAAAATATGGTCATGAGGAACCTAGGGGCAAGACGGGAAAAAAGACGCAGACCTGGGCTTCCCTGGTGGTGTACTGGTTGAGAATCCGCCTGCCGATGCAGGGGACACGGGTTCGTGCCCCGGTCTCGGAGGATCCCACATGCCACGGAGAGGCTGGGCCTGTGAGCCATGGCCACTGAGCCTGCGCGTCCGGAACCTGTGCTCCACAACGGGTGGGGCCACAACAGTGAGTGGCCCGCGTACCGAAAAAAAAAAAAAATGTCGCAGACCTACTAGAGAATGGACTTGAGGACACGGGGAGGGGGAAGGGTAAGCTGGGACAAAGTGAGAGAGTGGCATGGACATATATACACTACCAAATGTAAAACAGATAGCTAGTGGGAAGCAGCCACATAGCACAGGGAGATCAGCTCAGTGCTTTTTGACCACCTAGAGGGGTGGGATAGGGAGGGTGGGAGGGAGGGAGATGCAAGAGGGAGGGGATATGGGTATATACGTATATGTATAGCTGATTCACTTTGTTATAGAGCAGAAACTAATACACCATTGTAAAGCAATCATACTCCAGTAAAGATGTTAAAAAAAAAAGTGTGTTTGTTCAAAATAAATAAATAAATAACTTTCCTAACTGCTTAGGAAAGTTATTTCTCCTTCCTATGAAATGAAAAATGATGTATAAGGGCACTTAGTATTGACTATAAATTCCAGTTCTGTCAGTGATGGTATCTGGCGCATGAGGGGCACCCAAGTTAGGGAGCTTTTGGTTAATTTCCCTGGGCCATATAGAGCAAAGTGTTCTCTCAAATACTCTCTGTAAATTCGGAGCCTCAAATATGTTTGCCACCTTCCCCAAGTCATCATATTTATTAACATCCTTGTCTTATTTTTCTAGAAGCAGGAGTTTCTAGCAGATCTTTTCCCTTTGTGAAAGGATGTATTTCTGTGTGAGGTGGATCTAGGCCGCCTTAGTCTGTCCTCTAATGTTCACCTCAGTAGCACTTTACCTGGTTGATAATATCTTTGAGGCCAACTTCCTGTAATGTTTTTCTTTTTCTTTTCTTTTTTTTACCTTAGGAGCACTGTATAATAAAAACTCCATTAAAGATGCAAAACCAAAGTGAGCCATGAAGCAAGACACGATGGGGCCTATCAGCATTCCTAAGCGTGTTCAAGGCGAAAGCATTTCAGAGGGAGTTAAACAACAGTCATTATAGCTATCTTTGTTGACCTCTGAATCTATATGCCAGTCACTGTGTTTGACATACATTAATTCTCATAAAACTTCTGTCATGTTGACATTATTATCTCCCTTTTACAAATGGGGAAAGAGGTTCACATAAATTAAATGACTTTCTCAGGGCAACAGCTAGTAAGTTTCAGGGCTGGATTTGTATCCAAAATAAAGTGGGCTTTGTTTGGTTTTTTGACTCTATTTTCTTCTTAGTAGTACTGCATACATTTATTATTTATATGTATTGAAAAGGATAAAATAAGTTTGGACTCCTCTCTCACACAACATGAAGTTCTGTATGATCTAAAGATAAAAATGTTGAAGTAAAATATATATATTATGGAAAACGTATGCATAATCTAGGAGTCAAGAAAAATTTCTGTGCAAGCTGGAAAACCTAGACACTCTGGAGAAATGACTGACATATTTGAGTGCTTAAAACTTAAAATGTAATCATATGGCAAACGTAAAGGTAAATAAAACCAGAAGACAAATAATACAGGAACATATATTTGTAAGACACATGACAGATAAAGGGTTCAATATCCAACATATAAAAAATTTCCCACACATTAATAAGAAAAGACAAACACCCTAATTGAAAGTGGTTAAAAAGTGTAAAAAGGGCTGTTCAAGGAGGCAGAAAACCCCCTTGCCAATAAACAAGTGAAATTACTCAACTTTACTAGCAATCAGGCGTATTGAAATTAAATTAACAAGGAAATATCACTTTAAGACCCTTAAACATGTTATCACACATTGCTGGAGTTTTGTGGAGGTTAATATGTTATCTCATACATTTGCCGAGGGAAATGTGCTGTATATTAAAGCCATTTGGAAGTCAATCTGGCAACCCCTATTAAAATTAAGAATTTACATAAACTTTAACTTAGCAATTCCATTTCCGGGGCCTTCTTCCATAGAAGATAAAAGCACTGGTATATAACAGTGAATATGAACAAGATAAATTTTACATATATATTGAGATTAATTGCATCGTTTTTTCTAGTAGCCAAAAAACTGGAATCAACTTGAATGTCCTCAATAGAAGAATGGTTTAATAAGTTGTCTTTCACTCAAACCATTGCATTTTACATAACTAGTTTAAAAAGTGTGTTAAGTCTATACCAGACGATGTGGAAAACATTTCTCTGAAATGTTTCTAAGTGAGAAAAACTACGTGCAGTAAAGAGTAAAATAGTGCCCCTATATGTTTTTATGCATACATATGTATGTTACCTTATTTATGAACATAGACAAAGATATGCAAAGATTCACACCAGGCTTTTAACACTGCTTATCCAGTGGAGGAGTGGCTAATGAAGTGTAAAAATCCTATAGATGTACAGGCTTTCTCAATATTTATGTATATGTATGAATATATATATATATAATTCTCAACATTTATATATAATTGCTTTATGTAAATGCACATGTAAATTACATATGTGTAAAGCCATGTACAAAGAGATAGTTGCTGAAAATGTGCATATCATAGAGAGTGTTTTGAGTTTTTAGTGTTTAGGGTTCTTTTTTTTTAACTTTATTTCTTGTACTTTGAGTTTTTCAAAATAAATATTTTACATGATTTTAAGATTAACATTTTCTAAAGCAAACATTATAGAGCAGGTTAAGGAAATGACCCAGTATCTACAGAATGATTTGATTGTTCAGTCCTCCAGCAGTTCATCAAACTACATTGAGCAGCAACCGTGACATTGTGTCAGGTGTGTTAAAGTGGTTGGGATTACAGAGATGAATGAAATATGCTCCTTCTTGTTGTATATTACAACAAGACAAACATATAAATGAACTATTCTAATACAATATGGCTATTGCTTTAATATAAGAATTTGTAGGACCATAGGGGCAATGAACTCTTCAGGCATTGGTGGTAGAGAGGCTTCAGAGGGAAAGAACCATTTGAGCTTAGCCTTAAAGACTGAGGATGCTTTCATCACTCACCAGCCTTAGGTGGGGAAGGGAAAGCAATCCCTTCAAAGAGGAAGGAATCAACATCTAGTCCTATTTCATTCATCAAGAATGTGGAGGAGGAAGTAAACAGTTTATTATTTATAGTCTCAAATGATGGTAATGTGTGGAAGATGGGCAAATGGAACAAGAGACTTTGGAAGAGTCCTGATCAGGAACTAATAAAATGAGAACCTGCTTTGAAACATGCAAGCAGGTTTTTCTGAGGGAAGAAGAACTCTAAGCTGCGTTTAATGAAAGGAAGCAACTGTCAAAGCAATCTGACTAAGTTCAGTACAATAGGTTTGCAGTTGGGGAAGAAATATGGGTTGCTGTTCATTTAGGACCTGTGGAAGAGGTTGGAGAAAAGGGGATAGGTATTCAAGCAATGATTCATTAGGTAGAAAGAAGAGAATGTTAGAAATCAGACACTACTGCCACTTACTGAATAAATTCATCATAAGCCATATACAGACACATTATAAAGTATCTCAAGGTACCAGAATGCTTGACAATTGAGGTAAGGTGCCCCAAAATACTGTGTCTTCAAGGAAAACACAAGGGTTCAGTACTCATGGGTTAGCAGCAGTTAACATAAGACACACTAGCTTTTGGGGAGTGGGGGAGAAAGAAGCAAGGATTATACATGTATGTATTTATATCATAGATGATAACAACAGAAGCCATTTAATCAAATGCTTATTATTGGCCTAATATAATGTCAGGTGTTTTACATAAATTACCTCATTTAATCCCAGCATGGCTCTAAGATCTAGATACATGTTACTATCATTCCCTTTTTACAGATGAGGAAACTAAGTCTTACAGGAGTTAAAAAACGTACTCAAGGTCAAATAGCTTTTAGGTGGTGAAGCTGTAAATTGAGATCGGACTTTAAATCCTATGCTCCCAACTGCTCAACTAGACACTAAGTTATATTCCCCCTGCTAAACCCTAGTCCCAGCCATCATCATATCACACCTGTATTGTCCCAACAGCCTGTCACCCCTCTGGTCCTACACAGTTCACAACATCCAGTGAACTTTCTAAAACATACATCAGACGACATCACTTTCCTTTATCAAACCATCCAGTGGCCCTCCACTGCACGTAAGATAAAATCCAAGTTCTTACCCTGCAGGTCCCTATGTGACCACTTCTCTGCCAGCCTCTCCAGTCTCGGTCATCAATCTCCGCTCTGCCCCTCTCTGGCTGCACTCCAGTCACTCACCCTTCTGCTCTTCCTCAACACACTCTTCTCGTTCTGGCCTCACGGCATTGCTACTTGCTAGTCTACCTAAAATGCTCTTCTTCAAAGTCTTCACACAGCTGACTCGACCTCATTATTCAGATCTTGATTCAAATATCAGCTCCTTAGAGAAGGTTCCCCACACCAACAACAAGAACGACCCCTTTGCCCATGAAAACAGAAGTTACTTGAGGACAGGAACTATTGATTTCATGTTCTTCACTCTAATTCCAGAACCAAGAGTAATATCTGACACCTACTAGGCACTCAGGACATATTTCTTTCCTGAAATACTGGTATCTTTTTTAAAGTGTCATACTCATATGCCTATGAGTATATATACATATATATATATATATATATATATATATATATATATATATATATATATATATATATTTATGGATATGTGAACTTGTTGTCACCTCACAGAAGTGGAATGTACATCCCTCACCCAAAATTTGGTTTGAATGTCAAGACTAATGATGCCACACATATACCAAGAAGGTATGAAAAGGATTATTACTCACATAATGAGTTATGCATCAAAAATGCAGTTAGACCAAAAAAAGAAAAAAGAAAAAACTGGTAACTGTGAAGTGTTCGGTAATTAGATGGTTGTGATTCTTTCATTCTATAGATATAGGAATAGATATAGAAATAATCGAAACATCAAGTTCTACACCTTAAGTATATACAATTTTTATTTATCCATTATACCTCAATAAAACTGAAAAAATTGGATCAGTCTCAATGACAACTTACCCATGGTGTTTGTCTGATAACTAAAACATTGCGTGGTTTATTTAATTTAATTTGGACTTGTTTATGTAAGCCATTATGGCACCTGCAGCATGAGACCAATAAGAAAGGTGAACGTTCCATTGAATATCTAGTACTATCAAGAGCTAGTACTATATATTCTGAGAAGTGAAATGAGTGCCTTAGTCTCTCTATCAATGTGCAGAACTTCAAAGAAGGTAAAGAGTGCTATGGTGAGACATTGTATTGTGGCTTTAATATGTGCAGAAGATGTGTGACCTTGATTTATATTTTGGGTATCCGTGAGGCAAGAGATTCTATGAGTTCTTTACCCCAAATGAGGCAACCTTGGAGAAGGAATTGTTTGCATTGGCCAGAACAGATGGTCAGACCGCTGGCAGTGGCCCAAAGATCTATAAAAATGTGAAGATGAGGCCAATTGTTGGCTAAGACATGGCCAAGTGCTCAGATAACTGGCTAAAGTTTGGCCAACTGAGCTGATCCTGTGTCCTGTCCTTTATCAGGAACATTCTGATGAAGAGATGAAAAGCAGCAAGAGTCAAGCAAGCTCCATTAAGTGTGACAGTGGCAATGCCATTGGTTAAGTGAATGAACCCCCTTTGGTATTCACTGTGTTGAGCCTAAGGGGCTCCCCAGGTATCCAAGTGTTCTAAGAGATGACCTCCTCTAGCACTGTGGCATCCGGCAAGGGACCCAGCACAGGGGACGTTACCCTCTCCTGAAAGTAGGGTATGCAGAGAGCCCAGGTTCAGCTCCATCCTGTAGCAAGGAGGCCTCACTAGCTGTGCTGGGCTTGCAGGGTGCTGTTTCCATGATCAAAGGCCTAACGGGCAGCTGTATACTGAGGGTCACAGGTTCAGGACCTGAGATAGTCTATATTTCCAGGAAAGTCCAGTATGCACCCACCAATTGCTACACTAATGGCATACAGCATTGGGCCAAGGAAGGTAGTTCCTTGTATCAGAAGCCCATGCAACTAACGGCCATCACTGATGGTAGAGGGACTCCAAGATATATGAGAGAAGGTTGCTAAAGCTCCCACAGTGAAGGAATCCCGGGGGGCCGTAACAGGAATGCCTGTTCTATGGCCATTCAGGCAGATTCTAGTATCTTTTTACAGGGGGTCTCATTCAAGTTGGGCCTATTTGCAAGTTACAGAACAAAAAAAAAGCTTTGTAAATGAGGAGTGTTGCCTCCAGAATCTAAACATGTCAAAAACATGTTGGGCTTGTTTTAACAATGTGGGTCCTAAGAAGACTAAAAGCTGTTTCTTGACACTGTCAGGACTGGAGCAGCCCTCAACTTACTAAATAATTTTCAGGAGCTTAACTGAAGTGGTGGGGCCCTGTACTATGTGTCTCATGTGAATCTCCTCAAAGGAGGATGTCATTAGTGTGATGTCATAACTTTGTACCCGAAAAAAGTTAGAGCTGGTTAAAATATTGCCTGTGAAGACTACGTGAGATGGCAGGCGTGCAGACTGAGCCCATTGAGTACCCAGGTGAAGGTGTATTGTGTCCCTTTAAAGGTGAAGGTTAACTGCAGCTGAGAGGTTGTTGAACTAGGCACTGAATAGAACATGATAGCCAAATACTTTGCTCTAACTGCAAAGTATTTACCAGTTACTTATTTATTATTGGGTGGAATCAGTCATTTCAATAGGTGGGGCCATGACGCCAAGGGTACGAATTCACACTGAGGAACCGGTCCTGTTTTGCCGGGTTTAAGAACTAGTAAAACTTGGCTGTTAAATGCAGCAGAAGTGGGGATAACCACACCTTCTCTAAATAGGTCTTATATAATGGGTTTCAATCTGTGAAAACCGTGCTTTCATTTAGATTGAACCTTTTCTTAAACACTGAGGTGAAAGGTTTTATTTTAACTAGGGGGAAAGGTCCATAGGGTCCCATAGTTTTCAAGCTGATTATAAGGGCCAGAGACTTAACTTGATTACTTATTGGGTCAGGTTCTCCACGTGCACTAGAGGATATTTTAGGGTAATGGATGTCTTGGCTATGGAAAAGTTAGGCACGGAAATAATTTGGATGGTTCAGGTTAGGCATATCTGTTTCTATTTTATGTTCACCTACTCCCTGGCTGGGAGTGGATGAACATAAAGTGTGGCCAGATGTGGGCCAGAAGGGGAAGGGGAATTAATGAGGCTTCAAAACTGTCTATTGTCAAACATCAAAAGTGGAATCAGATTATGACACACACTGCCACCACCCATACAGCACCCCTCTCCCAATCTGGGACCTCCCAAACACACACGGAAACACCAAGTCCATTTCCTCCTCAACAGCAGGATAAAGTGTTCAGGAAGAAATCTGTCTTCAGAGCTCAGTCCTCACCCAGTCCTTATTCCCGGTGTCTGGCTAACTATGGACTGGCTGGTCTGGGCCCCAAACTGGCAGGATACTACCTCCCTCCCTTCTCACACGGCTGCCGCTTCCTGCCTTCCTTCAGTCCCCATCACCGAAGAACAGACAGAGATACACACACATCTTTCTACAACAGCTTGCACATCAATAGCTGAGGGCTTTTTTATTTGGCTCTACACAGGTGACCATGTCTCCAGTGCTTTCTCTGGAGAGACAACAGAGACAGCAAGGTCTCAGTCACCTGATAGACCCAGGGCAGCACTTTATGAACTGCTGGAAGAGCCCTCTGGGACGTTTTCATCCTCCTCTGGCTCTTTAGTCATTGTTGTACTCCGCCAATAATAGAATGCTAGCATCTTTGACTTCTTCTGTGTAGAACCTCTTCCCGAATTCTGACGATGGACTGATTTTCTTTACTCGACCACCTCCTGAATCTGGTCGGAAAACAAAGTGATACAGAAAGATATTGATTTGGGGAAAGAGGATGGGAAGGAGAACTTTGAGAGAATGGGTGTGGATTGAGAAGGGGTTTGTGCCAGGGAAGGGCTGGGTAAGTCTTGGGTGGGGGATGAAGAGGAGGCACGTGAGTCGGGTAATCTGACCTCTTCCATCTTATAGCCCTGGAGTGGAGAATTCACCCTCTCCCTTCTGCGTTGGCCCCCCGGTGTTTGTTGCTCTGACCTCTCGGTGTTTGTCCGTGCATCACGGTTAGGCTCCTGGGGGACTGTAGTTTCCTCTGCCATGTGAGTAGCAACAGTGTGCTCTACTCCAAGGCTCCTGGCCTCTCTATATATACCCTGCCAGGACAATGAAGAGCCACACCCATCAGCTTTGATTGGTCAGCCAATGGTAGCGCTGGGGTGGCTGTGACATCACAAAGCACTACCCTTGAAGATACGTGGGGGGAGGGGAGGGGTGCAGAGGAGTCTACGTGCTCTGGTTAGAGAAAGGGAGTGCTTCCTCAACACCCAGTAAAGAGCCTTCCCAAATTGACCTTCCACTCTTCCTCATCTTCTCTGGTTCAATCCTTGTGGTGCACATGTTAGGGAGAAGGTGTTCCCTCCAAACCATTCCACATGGCCACCCCCATTCATTGTTAAATTCTGTTGTCTCCCAGATCTCATCACCTGGTATTGTGTGGTTTTTAAAAACTTTTTATTTTAGAACAGTTTTAGGTTTACAGAGTAATTGTGAAGATCATATTCATACACTCCACAACAAATTTCCCTTCTTAACATTGTACATTAGTATGGTACAATTGTAAAACTTAGTGAACCAACACTGAAACAGTATTATTAACTAAAGTCTGTACTTCATCAGAATTCTTTTTTTTTAAATGTTGAGCCTTCTTTTAATTAATTTATTTTTATTTTTGGCTGTGTTGGGTCTTCGTTTCTGTGTGTGGGCTTTCCCTAGATGTGGCAATCAGGGGCCACTCTTCATCGTGATGGGCGGGCCTCTCACTGTCGCGGCCTCTCTTGTTGCGGAGCACAGGCTCCAGATGCGCAGGCTCAGCGGCTGTGGCTCTCGGGCCTAGTTGCTCTGCGGCATATGGGATCTTCCCAGATCAGGGCTCGAACCCGTGTCCCCTGCATCATCAGGCAGATTCTCAACCTCTGTGCCACCGTGGAAGCCCCAGATTGCCTTATTTTTTACCTAATATTCTTCTTCTGTCCCAGGATCCCAACCAAGATTCTACATTAAATTTAGTCATTCCTTGTTATAACTTCTTAGGCTCCTCTTGGCTGTGACAGTTTTTTAGACTTCTTGTTTTTGAAGACTTTGACAGTTTGGGGTCTTGTGTTTTGTCTTTTACATTAGGTCTGCAGATGTTATTGCTCTTATAGGTAAAAGTTTTTATAAGTTTCTTCTTCCAGAGAACCTCAAATCAAGTCAGTACCATCAGTGTTATGGACTTCCCCGTGGCAATGGTTGAACTAATCTCTTGGCTTTGTCACAGAGGTGACACAAATGTTTTTCTCTAGAGGTCTGAGGATCAGGATCATTTTTATTTATGACAGAGGCACAGGGGCAGCAGCAGAAGCATTTTGTAAGGTACTAGTGAGTCATTTACTTTTAGAAGTATGACCTCAGCATCCCACATAGTTAACGGCTCTTCCTCCACACGAGTGACCATCCAATGGACCTGTATATTGAACAGACTGTCAGTCTTTCTCCTGAGCTCTATATAGAAACGGGGCCAACATGTGGTTGAGACACAACCAGTGTTCACAAGGTAACAGTCATTTCTTTGAGGTTAGTATCAGTCGCAACTTAATTTGGAATTGAAACACGTGATTCAACCTGAGAATCACAAATAGGTCCAGGTTGAGACACAGGATTCAGGACTGCTTTAAGGAAGGTCCCAATCCAAGAATCCTTTCACTATATGCCAAGTGGCTAAACTGACTTATGTTGGTCAAAGCTTTAGCAGAAACTCAGTAGGACTAACAAATGCAGCACAAAGAAGCATGTTCAAAGCACAAGCTAGCCAGCAGGCAGTAGCCCAAGTGCCTGTTCACCAGCATAGAGCAGAGCCAGTTAGAAAGCCAAAGCAAGAGAAGAAAGACCCCCAGTAGTAAGGGATAGCACTTGATGTCCTGCTCACAGGACCAGTTGTTGTAATCACACCACAGAGACAGGATGGACCCTTCAACCCAAATTCGGTTTAGATGTCGAGACTGATAACACATACACCTAGAGAGTATGAAAAACCTTACTACATAAGGAGGCTTTCTGGGGAGAGCAGGGCAGGCTCTCAAGCAGGTTCAAGAATGGCTTGAGAGAGCAGAAGAAGGAGACTGGCTTGGCTTTTATGGTGGTGAGGGGATGACGCTGGATTGTTCCCACACACAGGTCAGGTTTTGCAAAGCCTGAACTTCCTCCTGGCCCACAGAAGAGAGAGTACCTGAGCTTTCTTATCCGATCTAGGGAAGCAGGGGAAGAGGCAGTGGTAGGGCTCTTTTATAGAATAATGTTGTGTAAATGCAAGGTGTTTAGCACAGTTTAGAATTCTCATAACCATTATAACCACACTTATATTGTTTTCAGTTAAACTACGTTTCACTAGATTAGTATTTCCCAAATTATGGTCCTTTAAATATTATTTAAGGTGGCTTAGAATTATCTTGGTTCATCACAGAGAAACTGTGTAGAAAGAGAAAAGACTGCTAGCCTCAGGAGGTCTGACACACTGGTCACAAAAGAGCAGACTTCATTGTACTATCTGTTGAATTATGAGGGGTTTCTAACATGTTTCCCATCCTGGGTGACTACTGTAGCACCCAAAGACTGTAATAATAATTACCGAAACTAACATTTATTGACTACTAACTCTATGTAGGAATTATGCTAAATACCCATATACATATTTAATCCTCATCACAACCCTATTGAGATAAGTGGCAAAAGAGTGGTTTCTGTCATTTCTGCCAGGACATCTCCATTCCAATTGCAGAAGCAGAAAAGAGCATATAGGAGGGCACATGGGAATATTTATGGGCCAGGCTCAAAAGGGGTATGCATTACTCCTGCTCACATTTCCTTGGGAAAAACTCACATAGCCACATCTAACTACAAGAGAAAATGAGAAATGTAGTCTACCTGGTAGAAGAGGAGAACTTAAATGTTGGAGATAAGCTAGCAATCTCTGTCTCCACCATCTTGTTCTTCACTCTCCCCAGTATTTACAGTAGAGCCTGGCACATAGTAGGTGGCCATGAATATTTCTGTTGAATGAATGGGTTTCCACATTTTTGGTCAGTTATGGGGATCAAAAGCATATAGAACTTGGTTAAGCAATGGTTTCCTAGATATGACACAAAAAGCACAAGCAACAAAGAAAGAGTAAATTGGACTATATCAAAATTTTAAAATGTTTTCTTCTGCAAAAAAATACCATGAAGAAAGCAAAAAGGCACACCAAAGAGAGATCCTGGCAAATCATATATTTAATAAAAGTGTAGTATCCAGAATACCGAAAGAACTCTTACAACTCAACAACAAAAATACAAACAACCCAACTGAAAATCAGGTAAAGGACTTAAATAGACATTGTGCTAATGAAGATATACAAATAGCCAACAAACATATGAAAATATGCTCAATACCATTAGTCGTTAGGGAAATGCAAATCAAAACCACGATGAGATGCCACTTCAAACCCACTAGGAAGGCTATAACTTTATTAAAAAGAAAATAACAGGTATTGACAAGGATGTAGAGAAAGTGAAACACTCATACACGTCTGGTGGGAACATAAAATGATACAGGTTCTGTGGAAAACATTTTGGCAGTTACTCAACAAGTTAAACATACACTTGCCATATTACCCAGTAACTCTACTCCTAGGTATATAATGAAAAGAGTTGAAAAGGAGGGAACAACAGCAACAACAACAACAACAAAAAAAACAGGTGAATTGAGCAACACAAAAGCAAAGGGCAGATAATGTTTCAAGAAGTAAAAAATGGTCAACTTTATTAAATACTTTTACAGGTAATATAGGGACAGACAAATGACGATTGAACTTGTTAGTAGAGAGGTCATTGGTACATTTGATAAGAAGGAAATTGAAAGAGTGGAAAATATTTTAATATAAACCTGGATGTGTATTAAGGAGAAAATTTGAGATCAGAAAGTGAGGGGCGGATAGACAATTTCTTTTGCGAGTTTTGGTGCTAAGGGGAGGAGAAATATGGGACTATAGCTGGAGGGGGATTTGGTATTAAGAGAGTGTATTTTTAAGAGGGTAGATTCTAGAATGCATCTAGCCAATATAAATGACTGAATGAACCTGACGACATAAAAATCCAAAGGGATAATTGCAGAAGAAAAAATATTGAGAAAGCAAGAGGGGTATTCAGAGCACTAGTAGATGGGATCGGTAGCAAATGTGGAAATCTTGGCTTTCCATGAGAATGAGTAATATTTATAGATTCTACAGTGGAGAAGGAAACGATTATGGTATGATTACAAATGCAGGTAAGATGGTAGATTTGGTGGGGAAATATAAAAGAATTTTCTCTTGACTCTTCAGTTTTCTCAGTGAAGGATGAGATAAGGGCATAAAATAACAAGAGTGAGGGTAGGGTTTTGAGAAATTGAGGGGAAGATAAAGTATTGGATATTCATTTTGTGTAATGGAAATAGGTGTATAATATGGAAGGATTGATCATTTAAGATATGTGGTCAAGAATTTAAGGTGTGATCAGTTAGCTTTGTCTTGTAAATTTCTACAGCAACATCCATCACTTGTATATAGGAACAAAGCAGGTAGATAGCTAAATTTAACAAGGGTTGTGGTTTTGCCAGGGAAGTACTAGGGTGGGAAAGTGAGTAGGGAGATGAAGGTTGATGAAAGTAAGTGATACTCATGATAAATTGGTAAGCAATGAGGAAATGCGAAAAGAGAAATGTGGCTGATGCTGAAAAGTAGTAGAATTCACAGATTGGAGTTCAAAATTGAAGAATATTTAGAGTTGGGTGTGTGAAGGTGTGTATACCTGCACGTGAGGGAGGTATTTTGCTAGGAAGGATAATCAGTTGTAGCCCAAGAGATGTATGTTATAAAATCAGGATTTCAGAGTTGCTGTAATTTTTGAGAATGTCAATTTCTAGTGCATGAGCATTAGAGTGAGTGGCTTAAGTATGATGGAAGAAAAATACCATTGGAATTGAGGGCATGAAAGGTTTGCAAAGCCAAAAATGCTGGATGAATATCCACATAGATGACAGATGTTGAAGTTGCCAAGATGGTGGCAGTACTAAAAGTGGAGAAGAAGACTCTGGAAAGTGTCTAATGAATGAAGGTAAAGAAATAGATGGCGTAGCACATGATATTATCTAATAGCAAGAACTACAAATGAGCTCTGAATTTTGAAAGAGAAAGGAGCAGAAATGGTTTGAAAGTGACAGTGAGTCGACTCCTTGGGGTATGTGAGGAAAACTAACGTTTGCTCAAGAGGACTGCAGGGGAAGTGATTTCCTCAAGGCACAGCCATATTCCAGTCATAAAACAGAGATTAAGGGAACACGGAGAGAACAACTTGAAGCTACTGGGGAGTTTCTTAATGATAGACTATGAGTTACAGAGGGCAGGAAAGAAGCGCTCATGAAGTTGGGGAGAGGGTTGGGTCCAATTCCGTCAAGTGCAGAGCAATACGTGAATAAGGGTCTAGTTAATGATGGATAATCTGCAGGGTGGTGACTTAAGTAAAAGTGATAAGACACGATGGACCTTGTGACTGCACGGCAGATTGGGAGGTGAGTAAAGCCCTCCAGACTACAGATTGCTTAATCTAGGCTGACCTAGAACTAAGAAGAATCCAGAAACACCACTGAAACCTGTTTCCTCGAAATATCATGTATCCTGTATGATGATCCAGCATTTCAAAGATAGACTAGTAAGGACATCTAAGAGGGTAGGCTTGAAAGGAAACTAGTGTGTTTGCTCAAGAGTGTGAGTGTGTATGAAAAATATGAACAGCAAATTCTAATGTCAGAGGGTTGCTACTATAGGCTTATGGAGCCATGCACTATTCTTGGACAACCCAAGGTGCCTGCACAGATGTGGCCCAGATGCAAGCACCAACACTTACTGGGCACCTGCAAAGCCAAAGCTGGGGAAGATGGAAGGCCAAGTGGAAGTGGTATTTTCCCAAGACAGGAATGTATTTACTTAGGCTTCCTAAATGGCAGGTGGACAAAAAATGGAAGAAAGTAAATTAAGCTTCTTTTTGCCTAACATCTCTCCTCAGGAGGAAGTACTTGGAGTTGTATTTCCTACGTAAATTCCCCTGCTAAAACTCCAGGGAGCTCATCAGTGGGCAGATGTTCTCACCTAAGTATGGTTACCAGCAAACATTTATTCAAAATCATGGCTGCATCTGGCTCACATTAGAAGGGTTCTCTTTGTCATTGTCTTTTAAAAGAACAATTCCCCATGCTTATAAATCCAGACTCAGAACATCAATTCAACCAACCTCAGGAGCCCTGTGGCTACACCTTCCTGCTGGGAATCAGCATGGTCCCCAGACAATCAATTTCAGGAGTATTACCAAAGTGTTTTCATTTTCAGTGTTTATCCACTGGAATGTCTACGAGTGAAGAATAGACAGGGCAATACAATCCTAAGATTCAATTTCTTTCATCAAATACAAACTGTGTATGTGAGCATCAAGGCAAGAGGATGGAGGACTTTAACTGAAATTCCAATAGATATCTAAGTGCAAATCCTGGAACCATCCCATGCTAGCATTGTGAGTTAGGATAGGTACTTAACCACTCTGAGCCTGTTTTCTGATCTCTAAAAAAAAAATAGAAGGATAATATCTCATACAGCTTTTGCAAAGATCAACTCAAATAATTCATGTACAGAATATAGCACAACAACCTACAGAATGGGAGAAAATATTTGTAAATCGTGTATCAGATAAGGGATTTTTATTCAGAATATATAAAGAACTCTTACATGCCTGTGATAAGAAGGTAAATAACCCAACTTTTAAAATGGGCAGAAGATCTAAATAGACATTTCTGCAAGGAAGATATACAAATGGCCAGCAAGCACATTAGAGACGCTTGACATCATTATTCATCAGGAAAACACAAATGAAAACCACAGAAAGATACCCTTTCATACCCATGTGGATGCCTAGAATCCAAAAGTCAGATAATCATAACTGTTGGTGGGGATTTAGAGAAATCAGAACCATCATACACTGTTAGTGAGAATGTAAAATGGTATACCTGCTTTGGAAAAGTTTGGTAGTTTCTCAGAGGGTGAAACAGTGTTACTGTATGACCCACTTGTAGGTATATTCCCAAGATAAATGCAAATATATGTCCATACAAAAACTTGTACATAAATATTCATAGCAGCAATATTCATAATACCCAAAGATGGAAACAACCCAAATGCCCATCAACTGACCAGTGGACAAACAAAATGTGGCAAATCCATACAACAGAATACTATTCAGACATCAAAAGGAATGAAGAACTAATATATGCTACAATATGGCTGAACCTTAAAAACATTATGCTAAGCGAAAGAAGTCAGTCACAAAAGAACACATATTATGTGATTCTATTCATATGAAATGCTCAGAACAGGCAAACCTATAGATACAAAATAGATCAATAATTGCTTAAGGCTGAGGCAGAAGTTGTTGGGACCATAGGGTATACACAGCTACAAGATACGAGGGTTTCTTTTTGAGGTGTTGAAAACGTTCTAAAATAGACTGGAGGGAACTTCAAGACGTCGGAAGAGTAAGACGTGGAGATCACCATCCTCCCCACAGAAGCATCAGAAATACATCTACACGTGGAACTGCTCCTATAGAACACCCACTGAACTCTGGCAGAAGACCTCAGACCCCCCAAAAGGCAAGAAACTCCCCACGTAGCTGGGTAGGGCAAAAGAAAAAAAGAAAAAGCAGAGACAAAAGAATAGGAACGGGACCTGCACCAGTGGGAGGGAGCCTGAAGGAGGAAAGCTTTCCACACACTAGAAGCCCCTTCACTGGCGGAGACTACAGGTGGCGGACAGGGGCAGCTTCGGAGCCACGGAGGAGAGCGCAGCAACAGGGGTGCGGAGGGCAAAGCGGAGAGATTCCCGCATGGAGGATCGGTGCCGACCAGTCCTCACCAGCCCGCGAGGCTTGTCTGCTCACCTGCCGGGACGGGTGGGGGCTGGGAGCTGAGGCTTGGGCTTCGGTCTGAGCGCAGGGAGAGGCCTGGCAGTGTGAACACAGCCTGAAGGGGTTAGTACGCCACGTCTAGCCAGGAGGGAATCCAGGAAAAGTCTGGAGGTGCCGCAAAGGCAAGAGACTTTTTCTTCCCTCTGTGTTTCCTGGTGCACGAGGAGAGGGGATTCAGAGCGCCGCCTAAAGGAGCTCCAGAGACGGGCGCGAGGCGCGGCTAGGAGCGCAGACCCCAGAGATGGGCATGAGATGCTAAGGCTCCTGCTGCCGCCACCAAGAAGCCTGTGTGCGAGCACAGGTCACTATCCACACCTCCCTTCAGGGAGCCTGTGCTGCCCGCCACTGCCAGTGTCCCGTGATCCAGGGACGACTTCCCCGGGAGAACGCACGGCGTGCCTCGGGCTGGTGCAACGTCACGCCGGCCTCTGTCACTGCAGGCTCACCCTGCCTCCGTACCCCTCCCTCCCCCCGGCCTGAGTGAGCCAGAGCCCCCAAAGCAGCGGCTCCTATAACCCCGTCCTGTCTGAGCGAAGAACAGACGCTCTCAGGAGACCTACACGCAGAGGCGGGGTCAAATCCACACCTGAACCCCGGGAGCTGTGCGAACAAAGAAGAGAAAGGGAAATCTCGCCCAGCAGCCTTAGGAGCAGCGGATTAAATCTCCACAATCAACTTGATGTACCCTGCATCGGTGGAACACCTGAATAGACAACGAATCATCCCAAATGGAGGAGGTGGACTTTGGGAGCAACGCTATTTATACATTTTTTCCCTTTTTCTCTTTTTGTGAGTGTGTATGCATATGTTCCTGTGTGTGATTTTGTCTGTATAGTTTGGCACTTACCGTTTGTCCTAGGGTTCTGTCTGTCCGTTTTTTGTTTTTTTTTTAGTATAGTTTTCAGCGCTTGTTATCATTGGTGAATGTGTTTCTTCGTCTGGTTTTTCTCTACTTTCTCGTTTTTTTAATTACTTAAAAAATTTTAATAATAAATATTTGTTCTTTATTTTAATAACTCTTAAATAATTTAATTTAATTTAATTTTACATTTTTCTTTCTTTCTTTCTTTCTTTCTTTCTTTCTTTCTTTCTTTCTTTCTTTCTTTCTTTCTCCCTTTTACTCTGAGCCGTGTGCTTGACAGACTCTTGGTGCTCCAGCCACGCGTCAGGGCTGTTCCTCTGATGTGTCAGAGGCAAGTTCAGGATATTGGTCCACCACAGACCTCCCAGCTCCACGTAATATCAAACGGTGAAAATCTCCCAGAGATCTCCATCTCAACACCAAGACCAAGCTCCACTAAATGACCAGCAAGCTACGGTGCTGGATACCTTATGCCAAACAACAACCAAGAAAGGAACACAACTCCACCCTTTAGCAGAGAGGCTGCCTAAAATCATAGTAAGGTCACAGACACCCCAAAACACAACACCAGACATGGACCTGCCTACCAATAAGAAAACATCCAGCCTCATTGACCAGAACACAGGCACTAGTCCCCTCCACCAGGAAGCCTACACAACCCACTGAACCAACCTTAGCCACTGGGGACAGACAGCAAAAACAACGGGAACTACGAACCTGCAGCCTGTGAAAAGGAGACCCCAAACACAGTAAGATAAGCAAAATGGAAAGACAGAAAAACACACAGCAGATGAAGGAGCAAGGTAAAAACGCACCAGACCTAACAAATGAAGAGGAAATAGGCAGTCTACCTGAAAAAGAATTCAGAATAATGATAGTAAAGATGATCCAAAATCTTGGAAATAGAATGGAGAAAATACAAGAAAAGTTTCACAAGGACCTAGGAGAACTAAAGAGCAAACAAACAATCATGAACAACACAATAAATGAAATTACACATTCTCTAGAAGGGATCAATAGCAGAATAAATGAGGCAGAAGAACGGATAAGTGACCTGGAAGATAAAATAGTGGGAATAACTACTGGAGAGCAGAATAAAGAAAAAAGAATGAAAAGAATTGAGGACAGTCTCAGAGACCTCTGGGACACGATTAAACGTACCAACATTCAAATTATAGGGGTTCCCAAAGAAAAAGAGAAAAAGAAAGGGACTGAGAAAATATTTGAAGAGATTATAGTTGAAAACTTCCCTAATATGGGAAAGGGAATAGTTAATCAAGTCCAGGAAGCACAGAGAGTCCCATACAGGATAAATCCAAGGAGAAACACGCCAAGACACATAGTAGTCAAACTATCAAAAAGTAAATACAAAGAAAAAATATTAAAAGCAGCAATGGAAAAACAACAAATAACATAGAAGGGAATCCCCATAAGGTTAACAACTGATCTTTGAGCAGAAATTCTGCAAACCAGAAGGGAGGGGCAGGACATATTTAACGTGATGAAAGGGAAAAACCTACAACCAAGATTACTCTACCCAGCAAGGATCTCATTCAGATTTGACAGAGAAATTAAAACCTTTACAGACAAGCAAAAGCTAAGAGAATTCAGCAGAACCAAACCAGCTTTACAGCAAAAGCTAAAGCAACTTCTCCAGGCAGGAAACACAAGAGAAGGAAAAGACTTACAATAACAAATGCAAAACAATTAAGAAAATGTTAATAGGAGCATACATATCGATAATTACCTTAAATGTAAATGGATTAAATGCTCCCACCAAAAGACACAGACTGGCTGAATGGATACAAAAACAAGACCCGTATATATGCTGTCAACAAGAGACCCACTTCAGACCTAGGGAAACATACAGACTGAAAGTGAGGGGATGGAAAAAGATATTCCATGCAAATGAAAATCAAAAGAAAGCTGGAGTAGCAATTCTCATATCAGACAAAATAGACTTTAAAATAATGACTTACAAGGGACAAAGCAGGACACTACATAATGATCAAGGGATCGATCCAAGAAGAAGATATAACACTTGTAAATATTTATGCACCCAACATAGGAGCACCTCAATACATAAGACAAATACTAACAGCCATAAAAGGGGAAATCGACAGTAACACAATCATAGTAGGAGACTTTAACACCCCACTTTCAACAATGGACAGATCATCCAAAATGAAAAATAATAAGGAAACACAAGCTTTAAATGATACATTAAACAAGATGGACTTAATTGATATTTATAGGACGTTCCATCCAAAAACGTCCAGAGATAAACCCATGTACACATGGTCACCTTATCTTGATAAAGGAGGCTAGAGTATACAATGGAGGAAAGACAGCCTCTTCAATAAGTGGTGCTGGGAAAACTGGACAGCTACATGGAAAAGAATGAAATTAGAACACTCCCTAATGCCATACACAAAAATATACTCAAAATGGATTAAAGACCTTAATGTAAGGCCAGACACACTAAAACTCTTAGAGGAAATAAAAGAAGAACACTCTTTTGAGATAAATCACAGTAAGATCTTGTTTGACCCACCTCCTAAAGAAATGGAAACAAAACTAAAAATACACAAATGGGACTGAGTGAAACTTAAAAGCTTTTGCACAGCAAAGGAAACCATAAACAAGATGAAAAGACAACCCTCAGAATGGGAGAAAATATTTGCAAACGAAGCAACTGACAAAGGATTAGTCTCCAAAATGTACAAGCAGCTCATGCAGCTCAATATCAAAAAAACAAACCACCCAATCCAAAAATGGGCAGAAGACCTAAATAGACATTTTTCCAAAGAAGATACACAGATTGCCAACAAACACATGAAAGAATGCTCAACGTCATTAATCATTAGAGAAATGCAAATCAAAACTACAATGCGGTATCATCTCACACCGGTCAGAATGGCCATCATCAAAAAATCTACAAACAATAAATGGACAACCTGGAAGAAATGGACAAATTCTTAGAGAAGGTGTGGAGAAAAGGGAACCCTCATACACTGTTGGTGGGAATGTAAATTGATACATTCACTAAGGAGAACAGTATGGAGGTTCCCTAAAAAACTAAAAATAGAACTACCATATGACCCAGCAATACCACTATGGGGCATATATCCTGAGAAAACCATAATTCAAAAAGAGTCATGTACCACAATGTTCATTGCAGCTCTATTTACAATAGCCAGGACTTGGAAGGAACCTAAGTGTCCATCAACAGATGAATGGATAAAGAAGATGTGGCACATGTATACAATGGACTATTACTCAGCTATAAAAAGGAAGGAAACTGAGTTATTTGTAGTGAGGTGGATGGACCCAGAGTCTGTCATACAGAGTGAAGTAAGTCAGAAAGAGAAAAACAAATACCGTATGCTAACACATATATATGGAATCTTTAAAAAAAAAATGGTCATGAGGAACCTAGGTGCAAGACGGGAAAAAAGACGCAGACCTGGGCTTCCCTGGTGGCATACTGGTTGAGAATCCGCCTGACGATGCAGGGGACACGGGTTCGTGCCCAGGTTTGGGAGGATCACACATGCCGCGGAGCGGCTGGGCCCGTGAGCCATGGCCACTGAGCCTGCGCGTCCAGAACCTGTGCTCCACAACGGGAGAGGCCACAACAGTGAGAGGCCCGCGTACCGAAAAAAAAAAAAAAAAAAAGTCGCAGACCTACTAGAGAATGGACTTGAGGACACGGGAAGGGGGAAGGGTAAGCTGGGACAAAGTGAGAGAGTGGCATGGACATATATACACTACCAAATGTAAAACAGATAGCTAGTGGGAAGCAGCCACATAGCACAGGGAGATCAGCTCAGGGCTTTTTGAGCACCTAGAGGGGTGGGATAGGGAGGGTGGGAGGGAGGGAGGCACAAGAGGGAGGGGATATGGGTATATACGTATATGTATAGCTGATTCACTTTGTTATAGAGCAGAAACTAATACACCATTGTAAAGCAATCATACTCCAGTAAAGATGTTAAAAAAAAAAGTGTGTTTGTTCAAAATAAATAAATAAATAACTTTCCTAACTGCTTAGGAAAGTTATTTCGCCTTCCTATGAAATGAAAAATGATCTATAAGGGCACTTAGTATTGACTATAAATTCCAGTTCTGACAGTGATGGTATCTGGCGCATGAGGGGCACCCAAGTTAGGGAGCTTTTGGTTAATTTCCCTGGGCCATATAGAGCAAAGTGTTCTCTCAAATACTCTCTGGAAATTCGGAGCCTCAAATATGTTTGCCACCTTCCCCCAAGTCATCATATTTATTAACATCCTTGTCTTATTTTTCTAGAAGCAGGAGTTTCTAGCAGATCTTTTCCCTTTGTGAAAGGATGTATTTCTGTGTGAGGTGGATCTAGGCCGCCTTAGTCTGTCCTCTAATGTTCACCTCAGTAGCACTTTACCTGGTTGATAATATCTTTGAGGCCAACTTCCTGTAATGTTTTTCTTTTTCTTTTCTTTTTTTTACCTTAGGAGCACTGTATAATAAAAACTCCATTAAAGATGCAAAACCAAAGTGAGCCATGAAGCAAGACACGATGGGGCCTATCAGCATTCCTAAGCGTGTTCAAGGCGAAAGCATTTCAGATGGAGTTAAACAACAGTCATTATAGCTATCTTTGTTGACCTCTGACTCTATATGCCAGTCACTGTGTTTGACATACATTAATTCTCATAAAACTTCTGTCATGTTGACATTATTATCTCCCTTTTACAAATGGGGAAAGAGGTTCACATAAATTAAATGACTTTCTCAGGGCAACAGCTAGTAAGTTTCAGGGCTGGATTTGTATCCAAAATAAAGTGGGCTTTGTTTGGTAATTTGACTCTATTTTCTTCTTAGTAGTACGGCATACATTTATTATTTATATGTATTAAAAAGGATAAAATAAGTTTGGACTCTTCTCTCACACAAAATGAAGTTCTGTATGATCTAAAGATAAAAATGTTGAAGTAAAATATATATATTATGGAAAAGGTATGCATAATCTAGGAGTCTAGAAAAATTTCTGTGCAAGCTGGAAAACCTAGACACTCTAGAGAAATGACTGACATATTTGAGTGCTTAAAACTTAAAATGTAATCATATGGCAAACGTAAAGGTAAATAAAACCAGAAGACAAATAATACAGGAACATATATTTGTAAGACACATGACAGATAAAGGGTTCAATATCCAACATATAAAAAATTTCCCACACATTAATAAGAAAAGACAAACACCCTAATTGAAAGTGGTTAAAAAGGGTAAAAAGGGCTGTTCAAGGAGGCAGAAAACCCCCTTGCCAATAAACAAGTGAAATTACTCAACTTTACTAGCAATCAGGCGTATTGAAATTAAATTAACAAGGAAATATCACTTTAAAACCATTAAACATGTTATCACACATTGCTGGAGTTTTGTGGAGGTTAATATGTTATCTCATACATTTGCCGAGGGTAATGTGCAGTATATTAAAGCCATTTGGAAGTCAATCTGGCAACCCCTATTAAAATTAAGAATTTACATAAACTTTAACTTAGCAATTCCATTTCCGGGGCCTTCTTCCATAGAAGATAAAAGCACGGGTATATAACAGTGAATATGAACAAAATAAATTTTACGTATATATTCAGATTAATTGCAACGTTTTTTCTAGTAGCCAAAAAACTGGAATCAACTTGAATTTCCTCAATAGAGGAATGGTTTAATAAGTTGTCTTTCACTCAAACCATTGCATTTTACATAACTAGTTTAAAAAGTGTGTTAAGTCTATACCAGACGATGTGGAAAACATTTCTCTGAAATGTTTCTAAGTGAGAAAAACTACGTGCAGTTACCAGTAAAATAGTGCCCCTATATGTTTTTATGCATACATATGTATGTTACCTTATTTATGAACATAGACAAAGATATGCAAAGATTCACACCAGGCTTTTAACACTGCTTATCCAGTCGAGGAGTGGCTAATGAAGTGTAAAAATCCTATAGATGTACAGGCTTTCTCAATATTTATGTATATGTATGTATATATATATATATAATTCTCAACATTTATATATAATTGCTTTATGTAAATGCACATGTAAATTACATATGTGTAAAGCCATGTACAAAGAGATAGTTGCTGAAAGTGTGCATATCATAGAGAGTGTTTTGAGTTTTTAGTGTTTAGGGTTCTTTTTTTTTAACTTTCTTTCTTGTACTTTGAGTTTTTCAAAATAAAAATTTTACATGATTTTAAGTTTAACATTTTCTAAAGCAAACATTATAGAGCAGGTTAAGGAAATGATCCAGTATCTACAGAATGATTTGATTGTTCAGTCCTCCAGCAGTTCATCAAACTACATTGAGCAGCAACCGTGACATTGTGTCAGGTGTGTTAAAGTGGTTGGGATTACAGAGATGAATGAAATATGCTCCTTCTTGTTGTATATTACAACAAGACAAACATATAAATGAACTATTCTAATACAATATGGCTATTGCTTTAATATAAGAATTTGTAGGACCATAGGGGCAATGAACTCTGCAGGCATTGGTGGTAGAGAGGCTTCAGAGGGAAAGAACCATTTGAGCTTAGCCTTAAAGACTGAGGATGCTTTCATCACTCACCAGCCTTAGGTGGGGAAGGGAAAGCAATCCCTTCAAAGAGGAAGGAATCAACATCTAGTCCTATTTCATTCATCAAGAATGTGGAGGAGGAAGTAAACAGTTTATTATTTATAGTCTCAAATGATGGTAATGTGTGGAAGATGGGCAAATGGAACAAGAGACTTTGGAAGAGTCCTGATCAGGAACTAATAAAATGAGAACCTGCTTTGAAACATGCAAGCAGGTTTTTCTGAGGGAAGAAGAACTCTAAGCTGCGTTTAATGAAAGGAAGCAACTGTCAAAGCAATCTGACTAAGTTCAGTACATTAGGTTTGCAGTTGGGGAAGAAATATGGGTTGCTGTTCATTTAGGACCTGTGGAAGAGGTTGGAGAAAAGGGGATAGGTATTCAAGCAATGATTCATTAGGTAGAAAGAAGAGAATGTTAGAAATCAGACACTACTGCCACTTACTGAATAAATTCATCATAAGCCATATACAGACACATTATAAAGTATCTAAAGGAACCAGAATGCTTGACCATTGAGGTAAGGTGCCCCAAAATACTGTGTCTTCAAGGAAAACACAAGGGTTCAGTACTCATGGGTTAGCAGCAGTTAACATAAGACACACTAGCTTTTGGGGAGTGGGGGAGAAAGAAGCAAGGATTATGCATGTATGTATTTATATCATAGATGATAACAACAGAAGCCATTTAATCAAATGCTTATTATTGGCCTAATATAATGTCAGGTGTTTTACATAAATTACCTCATTTAATCCCAGCATGGCTCTAAGATCTAGATACATGTTACTATCATTCCCTTTTTACAGATGAGGAATCTAAGTCTTACAGGAGTTAAAAAACGTACTCAAGGTCAAATAGCTTTTAGGTGGTGAAGCTGTAAATTGAGATCGGACTTTAAATCCTATGCTCCCAACTGCTCAACTAGACACTAAGTTATATTCCCCCTGCTAAACCCTAGTCCCAGCCATCATCATATCACACCTGTATTGTCCCAGCAGCCTGTCACCCCTCTGGTCCTACACAGTTCACAACATCCAGTGAACTTTCTAAAACATACATCAGACGACATCACTTTCCTTTATCAAACCATCCAGTGGCCCTCCACTGCACGTAAGATAAAATCCAAGTTCTTACCCTGCAACTCCCTATGTGACCACTTCTCTGCCAGCCTCTCCAGTCTCGGTCATCAATCTCCGCTCTGCCCCTCTCTGACTGCACTCCAGTCACTCACCCTTCTGCTCTTCCTCAACGCACTGTTCTCGTTCTGGCCTCACGGCATTGCTACTTGCTAGTCTACCTAAAATGCTCTTCTTCAAAGTCTTCACACAGCTGACTCGACCTCATTATTCAGATCTTGATTCAAATATCAGCTCCTTAGAGAAGGTTCCCCACACCAACAACAAGAACGACACCTTTGCCCATGAAAACAGAAGTTACTTGAGGACAGGAACTATTGATTTCATGTTCTTCACTCTAATTCCAGAACCAAGAGTAATATCTGACACCTACTAGGCACTCAGGATATATTTGTTTCCTGAAATACTGGTATCTTTTTTAAAGTGTCATACTCATATGCCTATGAGTATATCTACATATATATATATATATTTATGGATATGTGAGCTTGTTGTCACCTCACAGAAGTGGAATGTACATCCCTCACCCAAAATTTGGTTTGAATGTCAAGACTAATGTTGCCACACATATACCAAGAAGGTATGAAAAGGATTATTAATCACATAATGAGTTATGCATCAAAAATGCAGTTAGACCAAAAAAAGAAAAAAGAAAAAACTGGTAACTGTGAAGTGATGGGTAATTAGATGGTTGTGATTCTTTCATTCTATAGATATAGGAATAGATATAGAAATAATCGAAACATCAAGTTCTACACCTTAAGTATATACAATTTTTATTTATCCATTATACCTCAATAAAACTGAAAAAATGGGATCAGTCTCAATGACAACTTACCCATGGTGTTTGTCTGATAACTAAAACATTGCGTGGTTTATTTAATTTAATTTGGACTTGTTTATGTAAGCCATTATGGCACCTGCAGCATGAGACCAATAAGAAAGTTGAACGTTCCATTGAATATCTAGTACTATCAAGAGCTAGTACTATATATTCTGAGAAGTGAAATGAGTGCCTTAGTCTCTCTATCAATGTGCAGAACTTCAAAGAAGGTAAAGAGTGCTATGGTGAGACACTGTATTGTGGCTTTAATATGTGCAGGAGATGTGTGACCTTGATTTATATTTTGGGTATCCGTGAGGCAAGAGATTCTATGAGTTCTTTACCCCAAATGAGGCAACCTTGGAGAAGGAATTGTTTTCATTGGCCAGAACAGATGGTCAGACCGCTGGCAGTGGCCCAAAGATCTATAAAAATGTGAAGATGAGGCCAATTGTTGGCTAAGACATGGCCAAGTGCTAAGATAACTGGCTAAAGTTTGGCCAACTGAGCTGATCCTGTGTCCTGTCCTTTATCAGGAACATTCTGATGAAGAGATGAAAAGCAGCAAGAGTCAAGCAAGCTCCATTAAGTGTGACAGTGGCAATGCCATTGGTTAAGTGAATGAACCCCCTTTGGTATTCACTGTGTTGAGCCTAAGGGGCTCCCCAGGTATCCAAGTGTTCTAAGAGATGACCTCCTCTAGCACTGTGGCATCCGGCAAGGGACCCAGCACAGGGGACGTTACCCTCTCCTGAAAGTAGGGTATGCAGAGAGCCCAGGTTCAGCTCCATCCTGTAGCAAGGAGGCCTCACTAGCTGTGCTGGGCTTGCAGGGTGCTGTTTCCATGATCAAAGGCCTAACGGGCAGCTGTATACTGAGGGTCACAAGTTCAGGACCTGAGATAGTCTATATTTCCAGGAAAGTCCAGTATGTACCCACCAATTGCTACACTAATGGCATACAGCATTGGGCCAAGGAAGGTAGTTCCTTGTATCAGAAGCCCATGCAACTAACGGCCATCAGTGATGGTAGAGGGACTCCAAGATATATGAGAGAAGGTTGCTCAAGCTCCCACAGTGAAGGAATCCCGGAGGGCCGTAACAGGAATGCCTGTTCTTTGGCCATTCAGGCAGATTCTAGTATCTTTTTACAGGGGGTCTCATTCAAGTTGGGCGTATTTGCAAGTTACAGAACAAAAAAAAAAGCTTTGTAAATGAGGAGTGTTGCCTCCAGAATCTAAACATGTCGAAAACATGTTGGGCTTGTTTTAACAATGTGGGTCCTAAGAAGACTAAAAGCTGTTTCTTGACACTGTCAGGACTGGAGCAGCCCTCAACTTACTAAATAATTTTCATGAGCTTAACTGAAGTGGTGGGGCCCTGTACTATGTGTCTCATGTGAATCTCCTCAAAGGAGGATGTCATTAGTGTGATGTCATAACTGTGTACCCGAAAAAAGTTAGAGCTGGTTAAAATATTGCCTGTGAAGACTATGTGAGATGGCAGGCGTGGAGACTGAGCCCATTGAGTACCCAGGTGAAGGTGTATTGTGTCCCTTTAAAGGTGAAGGTTAACTGCAGCTGAGAGGTTGTTGAACTAGGCACTGAATAGAACATGCTAGCCAAATACTTTGCTCTAACTGCAAAGTATTTACTAGTTACTTATTTATTATTGGGTGGAATCAGTCATTTCAATAGGTGGGGCCATGACGCCAAGGGTACGAATTCACACTGAGGCACCGGTCCTGTTTTCCCGGGTTTAAGAACAAGTAAAACTTGGCTGTTAAATGCAGCAGAAGTGGGGATAACCACACCTTCTCTAAATAGGTCTTATATAATGGGTTTCAATCTGTGAAAACCGTGCTTTCATTTAGATTGAACCTTTTCTTAAACATTGAGGTGAAAGGTATTATTTTAACTAGGGGGAAAGGTCCATAGGGTCCCATAGTTTTCAAGCTGATTATAAGGGCCAGAGACTTAACTTGATTACTTATTGGGTCAGGTTCTCCACATGCACTAGAGGATATTTTAGGGTAATGGATGTCTTGGCTATGGAAAAGTTAGGCACGGAAATAATTTGGATGGTTCAGGTTAGGCATATCTGTTTCTATTTTATGTTCACCTTCTCCCTGGCTGGGAGTGGATGAACATAAAGTGTGGCCAGATGTGGGCCAGAAGGGGAAGGGGAATTAATGAGGCTTCAAAACTGTCCATTGTCAAACATCAAAAGTGGAATCAGATTATGACACACACTGCCACCACCCATACAGCACCCCTCTCCCCATCTGGGACCTCCCAAACACACACGGAAACACCAAGTCCATTTCCTCCTCACCAGCAGGATAAAGTGTTCAGGAAGAAATCTGTCTTCAGAGCTCAGTCCTCACCCAGTCCTTATTCCCGGTGTCTGGCTAACTATGGACTGGCTGGTCTGGGCCCCAAACTGGCAGGATACTACCTCCCTCCCTTCTCACGCGCCTGCCCCTTCCTGCCTTCCTTCAGTCCCCATCACCGAAGAACAGACAGAGATACACACACATCTTTCTACAACAGCTTGTACATCAATAGCTGAGGGCTTTTTTATTTGGTCTCTACACAGGTGACCATGTCTCCAGTGCTTTCTCTGGAGAGACAACAGAGACAGCAAGGTCTCAGTCACCTGATAGACCCAGGGCAGCACTTTATGAACTGCTGGAAGAGCCCTCTGGGACGTTTTCATCCTCCTCTGGCTCTTTAGTCATTGTTGTACTCCGCCAGTAATAGAATGCTAGCATCTTTGACTTCTTCTGTGTAGAACCTCTTCCCGAATTCTGACGACGGACTGATTTTGTTAACTCGACCACCTCCTGAAACTGGTCGGAAAACAAAGTGATACAGAAAGATATTGATTTGGGGAAAGAGGATGGGAAGGAGAACTTTGAGAGAATGGGTGTGGATTGAGAAGGGTTTTGTGCCAGGGAAGGGCTGGGTAAGTCTTGGGTGGGGGATGAAGAGGAGGCACGTGAGTCGGGTAATCTGACCTCTTCCATCTTATAGCCCTGGAGTGGAGAATTCACCCTCTCCCTTCTGCGTTGGCCCCCCGGTGTTTGTTGCTCTGACCTCTCGGTGTTTGTCCGTGCATCACGTTTAGGCTCCTGGGGGACTGTAGTTTCCTCTGCCATGTGAGTAGCAACAGTGTGCTCTACTCCAAGGCTCCTGGCCTCTCTATATATACCCTGCCAGGACAATGAAGAGCCACACCCATCAGCTTTGATTGGTCAGCCAATGGTAGCGCTGGGGTGGCTGTGACATCACAAAGCACTACCCTTGAAGATACGTGGGGGGAGGGGAGGGGTGCAGAGGAGTCTACGTGCTCTGGTTAGAGAAAGGGAGTGCTTCCTCAACACCCAGTAAAGAGCCTTCCCAAATTGACCTTCCACTCTTCCTCATCTTCTCTGGTTCAATCCTTGTGGTGCACATGTTAGGGAGAAGGTGTTCCCTCCAAACCATTCCACATGGCCACCCCCATTCAGTATTAAATTCTGTTGTCTCCCAGATCTCATCACCTGGTATTGTGTGGTTTTTAAAAACTTTTTATTTTAGAACAGTTTTATGTTTACAGAGTAATTGTGAAGATAATATTCATACACTCCACAACAAATTTCCCTTCTTAACATTGTACATTAGTATGGTACCATTGTTCAACTTAGTGAACCAACACTGAAACAGTATTATTAACTAAAGTCTGTACTTCATCAGAATTCCTTTTTTTTTAAATGTTGAGCCTTCTTTTAATTAATTTATTTTTATTTTTGGCTGTGTTGGGTCTTCGTTTCTGTGTGTGGGCTTTCCCTAGATGTGGCAAGCAGGGGCCACTCTTCATCGTGATGGGCGGGCCTCTCACTGTCGCGGCCTCTCTTGTTGCGGAGCACAGGCTCCAGATGCGCAGGCTCAGCGGCTGTGGCTCACGGGCCTAGTTGCTCTGCGGCATATGGGATCTTCCCAGATCAGGGCTCGAACCCGTGTCCCCTGCATCATCAGGCAGATTCTCAACCTCTGTGCCACCGTGGAAGCCCCAGATTGCCTTATTTTTTACCTAATATTCTTCTTCTGTCCCAGGATCCCAACCAAGATTCTACATTCAATTTAGTCATTCCTTGTTATAACTTCTTAGGCTCCTCTTGGCTATGACAGTTTTATAGACTTCTTGTTTTTGAAGACTTTGACAGTTTGGGGTCTTGTGTTTTGTCTTTTACATTAGGTCTGCAGATGTTATTGCTCTTATAGGTAAAAGTTTTTATAAGTTTCTTCTTCCAGAGAACCTCAAATCAAGTCAGTACCATCAGTGTTATGGACTTCCCCGTGGCAATGGTTGAACTAATCGCTTGGCTTTGTCACAGAGGTGACACAAATGTTTTTCTCTAGAGGTCTGAGGATCAGGATCATTTTTATTTATGACAGAGGCACAGGGGCAGCAGCAGAAGCATTTTGTAAGGTACTAGTGAGTCATTTACTTTTAGAAGTATGACCTCAGCATCCCACATAGTTAACGGCTCTTCCTCCACACGAGTGACCATCCAATGGACCTGTATATTGAACAGACTGTCAGTCTTTCTCCTGAGCTCTATATAGAAAGGGGGCCAACATGTGGTTGAGACACAACCAGTGTTCACAAGGTAAGAGTCATTTCTTTGAGGTTAGTATCAGTCGCACCTTAGTTTGGAATTGAAACACGTGATTCAACCTGAGAATCACAAATAGGTCCAGGTTGAGACACAGGATTCAGGACTGCTTTAAGGAAGGTCCCAATCCAATAATCCTTTCACTATATGCCAAGTGGCTAAACTGACTTATGTTGGTCAAAGCTTTAGCAGACACTCAGTAGGACTAACAAATGCAGCACAAAGAAGCAAGTTCAAAGCCCAAGCTAGCCAGCAGGCAGTAGCCCAAGTGCCTGTTCACCAGCATAGAGCAGAGCCAGTTAGAAAGCCAAAGCAAGAGAAGAAAGACCCCCGGTGGTAAGGGATAGCACCTTGATGTCCTGCTCACAGGACCAGTTGTTGGAATCACACCACAGAGACAGGATGGACCCTTCAACCCAAATTCGGTTTGGATGTCGAGACTGATAACACATACACCTAGAGAGTATGAAAAACCTTACTACATAAGGAGGCTTTCTGGGGAGAGCAGGGCAGGCTCTCAAGCAGGTTCAAGAATGGCTTGAGAGAGCAGAAGAAGGAGACTGGCTTGGCTTTTATGGTGGTGAGGGGATGACGCTGGAGTGTTCCCACACACAGGTCAGGTTTTGCACAGCCTGAACTTCCTCCTGGCCCACAGAAGAGAGAGTACCTGAGCTTCCTTATCCGATCTAGGGAAGCAGGGGAAGAGGCAGTGGTAGGGCTCTTTTATAGAATAATGTTGTGTAAATGCAAGGTGTTTAGCACAGTTTAGAATTCTCATAACCATTATAACCACACTTATATTGTTTTCAGTTAAACTACGTTTCACTAGATTAGTATTTCCCAAATTATGGTCCTTTAAATATTATTTAAGGTGGCTTAGAATTATCTTGGTTCATCACAGAGAAACTGTGTAGAAAGAGAAAAGACTGCTAGCCTCAGGAGGTCTGACACACTGGTCACAAAAGAGCAGACTTCATTGTACTATCTGCTGAATTATGAGGGGTTTCTAACATGTTTCCCATCCTGGGTGACTACTGTAGCACCCAAAGACTGTAATAATAATTACCGAAACTAACATTTATTGACTACTAACTCTATGTAGGAATTATGCTAAATACCCATATACATATTTAATCCTCATCACAACCCTATTGAGATAAGTGGCAAAAGAGTGGTTTCTGTCATTTCTGCCAGGACATCTCCATTCCAATTGCAGAAGCAGAAAAGAGCATATAGGAGGGCACATGGGAATATTTATGGGCCAGGCTCAAAAGGGGTATGCATTACTCCTGCTCACATTTCCTTGGGAAAAACTCACATAGCCACATCTAACTACAAGAGAAAATGAGAAATGTAGTCTACCTGGTAGAAGAGGAGAACTTAAATGTTGGAGATAAGCTAGCAATCTCTGTCTCCACCATCTTGTTCATCACTCTCCCCAGTATTTACAGTAGAGCCTGGCACATAGTAGGTGGCCATGAATATTTCTGTTGAATGAATGGGTTTCAACTTTTTTGGTCAGTTATGGGGATCAAAAGCATATAGAACTTGGTTAAGCAATGGTGTCCTAGATATGACACAAAAAGCACAAGCAACAAAGAAAGAGTAAATTGGACTATATCAAAATTTTAAAATGTTTTCTTCTGCAAAAAAATACCATGAAGAAAGCAAAAAGGCACACCAAAGAGAGATCCTGGCAAATCATATATTTAATAAAAGTGTAGTATCCAGAATACAGAAAGAACTCTTACAACTCAACAACAAAAATACAAACAACCCAACTGAAAATCAGGTAAAGGACTTAAATAGACATTGTGCTAATGAAGATATACAAATAGCCAACAAACATATGAAAATATGCTCAATACCATTAGTCGTTAGGGAAATGCAAATCAAAACCACGATGTGATGCCACTTCAAACCCACTAGGAAGGCTATAAATTTTTTAAAAAGAAAATAACAGGTATTGACAAGGATGTAGAGAAAGTGAAACACTCATACACGTCTGGTGGGAACATAAAATGATACAGGTTCTGTGGAAAACATTTTGGCAGTTACTCAACAAGTTAAACATAGACTTGCCATATTACCCAGTAACTCTACTCCTAGGTATATAATGAAAAGAGTTGAAAAGGAGGGAACAACAGCAACAACAACAACAACAAAAAAAACAGGTGAATAGAGCAACACTAAAGCAAAGGGCAGATAATATTTCAAGAAGTAAAAAATGGTCAACTTTATTAAATACTTTTACAGGTAATATAGGGACAGACAAATGACGATTGAACTTGTTAGTAGAGAGGTCATTGGTAAATTTGATAAGAAGGAAATTGAAAGAGTGGAAAATATTTTAATATAAACCTGGATGTGTATTAAGGAGAAAATGTGAGATCAGAAAGTGAGGGGCGGATAGACAATTTCTTTTGCGAGTTTTGGTGCTAAGGGGAGGAGAAATATGGGACTATAGCTGGAGGGGGATTTGGTATTAAGAGAGTGTATTTTTAAGAGGGTAGATTCTAGAATGCATCTAGCCAATATAAATGACTGAATGAAACTGACGACATAAAAATCCAAAGGGATAATTTCAGAAGAAAAAATATTGAGAAAGCAAGAGGGGTATTCAGAGCACTAGTAGATGGGATCGGTAGCAAATGTGGAAATCATGGCTTTCCATGAGAATGAGTAATATTTAGAGATTCTACAGTGGAGAAGGAAACGATTATGGTATGATTACAAATGCAGTTAAGATGGTAGATTTGGTGGGGAAGATATAAAAGAATTTTCTCTTGACTCTTCAGTTTTCTCAGTGAAGGATGAGATAAGGGCATAAAATAACAAGAGTGAGGGTAGGGTTTTGAGAAATTGAGGGGAAGATAAAGTATTGGATATTCATTTTGTATAATGGAAATGGGTGTATAATATGGAAGGATTGATCATTTAAGATATGTGGTCAAGAATTTAAGGTGAGATCAGTTAGCTTTGTCTTGTAAATTTCTACAGCAACATCCATCACTGGTATATAGGAACAAAGCAGGTAGATAGCTAAATTTAACAAGGGTTGTGGTTTTGCCAGGGAAGTACTAGGGTGGGAAAGTGAGTAGAGAGATGAAGGTTGATGAAAGTAAGTGATACTCATGATAAATTGGTAAGCAATGAGGAAATGCGAAAAGAGAAATGTGGCTGATGCTGAAAAGTAGTAGAATTCACAGAATGGAGTTCAAAATTGAAGAATTTTTAGAGTTGGGTGTGTGTAGGTGTGTATACCTGCACGTGAGGGAGGTATTTTGCTAGGAAGGATAATCAGTTGTAGCCCAAGTGATGTATGTTATAAAATCAGGATTTCAGAGTTGCTGTAATTTTTGAGAATGTCAATGTCTAGTGCATGAGCATTAGAGTGAGTGGCTTAAGTATGATGGAAGAAAAATACCATTGGAATTGAGGGCATGAAAGGTTTGCAAAGCCAAAAATGCTGGATGAATATCCACATAGATGACAGATGTTGAAGTTGCCAAGATGGTGGCAGTACTAAAAGTGGAGAAGAAGACTCAGGAAAGTGTCTAATGAATGAAGGTAAAGAAATAGATGGCGTAGCACATGATATTATCTAATAGCAAGAACTACAAATGAGCTCTGAATTTTGAAAGAGAAAGGAGCAGAAATGGTTTGAAAGTGACAGTGAGTCGACTCCTTGGGGTATGTGAGGAAAACTAACGTTTGCTCAAGAGGACTGCAGGGGAAGTGATTTCCTCAAGGCACAGCCATATTCCAGTCATAAAACAGAGATTAAGGGAACACGGAGAGAACAACTTGAAGCTACTGGGGAGTTTCTTAATGATAGACTATGAGTTACAGAGGGCAGGAAAGAAGCGCTCATGAAGTTGGGGAGAGGGTTGGGTCCAATTCCGTCAAGTGCAGAGCAATACGTGAATAAGGGTCTAGTTAATGATGGATAATCTGCAGGGTGGTGACTTAAGTAAAAGTGATAAGACAAGATGGACCTTGTGACTGCACGGCAGATTGGAAGGTGAGTAAAGCCCTCCAGACTACAGATTGCTTAATCTAGGCTGACCTAGAACTAAGAAGAATCCAGAAACACCACTGAAACCTGTTTCCTCGAAATATCATGTATCCTGTATGATGATCCAGCATTTCAAAGATAGACTAGTAAGGACATCTAAGAGGGTAGGCTTGAAAGGAAACTAGTGTGTTTGCTCAAGAGTGTGAGTGTGTATGAAAAATATCAACAGCAAATTCTAATGTCAGAGGGTTGCTACTATAGGCTTATGGAGCCATGCACTATTCTTGGACAACCCAAGGTGCCTGCACAGATGTGGCCCAGATGCAAGCACCAACACTTACTGGGCACCTGCAAAGCCAAAGCTGGGGAAGATGGAAGGCCAAGTGGAAGTGGTATTTTCCCAAGACAGGAATGTATTTACTTAGGCTTCCTAAATGGCAGGTGGACAAAAAATGGAAGAAAGGAAATTAAGCTTCTTTTTGCCTAACATCTCTCCTCAGGAGGAAGTACTTGGAGTTGTATTTCTTACGTAAATTCCCCTGCTAAAACTCCAGGGAGCTCATCAGTGGGCAGATGTTCCCACCTAAGTATTGTTACCAGCAAACATTTATTCAAAATCATGGCTGCATCTGGCTCACATTAGAATGGTTCTCTTTGTCATTGTCTTTTAAAAGAACAATTCCCCATGCTTATAAATCCAGACTCAGAACATCAATTCAACCAACCTCAGGAGCCCTGTGGCTACACCTTCCTGCTGGGAATCAGCATGGTCCCCAGACAATCAATTTCAGGAGTATTACCAAAGTGTTTTCATTTTCAGTGTTTATCCACTGGAATGTCTACGAGTGAAGAATAGACACGGCAATACAATCCTAAGATTCAATTTCTTTCATCAAATACAAACTGTGTATATGAGCATCAAGGCAAGAGGATGGAGGACTTTAACTGAAATTCCAATAGATATCTAAGTGCAAATCCTGGAACCATCCCATGCTAGCATTGTGAGTTAGGATAGGTACTTAACCACTCTGAGCCTGTTTTCTGATCTCTAAAAAAAAAATAGAAGGATAATATCTCATACAGCTGTTGCAAAGATCAACTCAAATAATTCATGTACAGAATATAGCACAACAACCTACAGAATGGGAGAAAATATTTGTAAATCGTGTATCTGATAAGGGATTTTTATTCAGAATATATAAAGAACTCTTACATGCCTGTGATAAGAAGGTAAATAACCCAACTTTTAAAATGGGCAGAAGATCTAAATAGACATTTCTGCAAGGAAGATATACAAATGGCCAGCAAGCACATTAGAGACGCTTGACATCATTATTCATCAGGACAACACAAATGAATACCACAGAAAGATACCATTTCATACCCATGCGGATGGCTAGAATCCAAAAGTCAGATAATCATAACTGTTGGTGGGGATTTAGAGAAATCAGAACCATCATACACTGTTAGTGAGAATGTAAAATGGTATACCTGCTTTGGAAAAGTTTGGTAGTTTCTCAGAGGGTGAAACAGTGTTACTGTATGACCCACTTGTAGGTATATTCCCAAGATAAATGCAAATATATGTCCATACAAAAACTTGTACATAAATATTCATAGCAGCAATATTCATAATACCCAAAGATGGAAACAACCCAAATGCCCAACAACTGACCAGTGGACAAACAAAATGTGGCAAATCCATACAACAGAATACTATTCAGACATCAAAAGGAATGAAGAACTAATATATGCTACAATATGGCTGAACCTTAAAAACATTATGCTAAGTGAAAGAAGTCAGTCACAAAAGACCACATATTATGTGATTCTATTCATATGAAATGCTCAGAACAGGCAAATCTATAGATACAAAATAGATCAATAATTGCTTAAGGCTGAGGCAGAAGTTGTTGGGAGCATACGGGATTCACAGCTACAAGATACGAGGGTTTCTTTTTGAGGTGTTGAAAACGTTCTAAAATAGACTGGAGGGAACTTCAAGACGTCGGAAGAGTAAGACGTGGAGATCACCTTCCTCCCCACAGAAGCATCAGAAATACATCTACACGTGGAACTGCTCCTATAGAACACCCACTGAACGCTGGCAGAAGACCTCAGACCTCCCAAAAGGCAAGAAACTCCCCACGTAGCTGGGTAGGGCAAAAGAAAAAAAGAAAAAGCAGAGACAAAAGAATAGGAACGGGACCTGCACCAGTGGGAGGGAGCCTAAAGGAGGAAAGGTTTCCACACACTAGAAGCCCCTTCACTGGCGGAGACAACAGGTGGCGGACGGGGGCAGCTTCGGAGCGATGGAGGAGAGCGCAGCAACAGGGGTGCGGAGGGCAAAGCGGAGAGATTCCCGCACGGAGGATCGGTGCCGACCAGTACTCACCAGCCCGAGAGGCTTGTCTGCTCACCTGCCGGGATGGGTGGGGGCTACGAGCTGAGGCTTGGGCTTCGGTCTGAGCACAGGGAGAGGACTGGCAGTGTGAACACAGCCTGAAGGGGTTAGTACGCCACGTCTAGCCAGGAGGGAGTCCAGGAAAAGTCTGGAGCTGCCGCAAAGGCAAGAGACTTTTTCTTCCCTCTGTGTTTCCTGGTGCACGAGCAGAGGGGATTCAGAGCGCCGCCTAAAGGAGCTCCAGAGACGGGCGTGAGGCGCGGCTAGGAGCGCAGACCCCAGAGATGGGCATGAGATGCTAAGGCTGCTGCTGCCGCCACCAAGAAGCCTGTGTGCGAGAACAGGTCACTATCCACACCTCCCTTCAGGGAGCCTGTGCAGCCCGCCACTGCCAGTGTCCCGTGATCCAGGGACGACTTTCCCGGGAGAACGCACGGCGTGCCTCGGGCTGGTGCAACGTCACGACGGCCTCTGTCACTGCAGGCTCACCCTGCCTCCGTACCCCACCCTCCCCACGGCCTGAGCGAGCCAGAGCCCCCAAAGCAGCGGCTCCTATAACCCCATCCTGTCTGAGCGAAGAACAGACGCTCTCAGGAGACCTACACGCAGAGGCGGGTTCAAATCCAAAGCTGAACCCCGGGAGCTGTGCAAACAAAGAAGAGAAAGGGAAATCTCGCCCAGCAGCCTCAGGAGCAGAGGATTAAATCTCCACAATCAACTTGATGTACCCTGCATCGGTGGAACACCAGAATAGACAACGAATCATCCCAAATGGAGGAGGTGGACTTTGGGAGCAACGCTATTTATACATTTTTTCCCTTTTTCTCTTTTTGTGAGTGTGTATGCGTATGATTCGGTGTGTGATTTTGTCTGTATAGTTAGTTTGGCACTTACCGTTTGTCCTAGGGTTCTGTCTGTCCATTTTTTGTCTTTTTTTAGTATAGTTTTCAGCGCTTGTTATCATTGGTGAATTTGTTTCTTCGTCTGGTTTTTCTCTTCTTTCTCGTTTTTTTAATTACTTAAAAAATTTTAATAATAAATTTTTGTTCTTTATTTTAATAACTCTTTAATAATTTAATTTAATTTTATTTTATATTTTTCTTTCTTTCTTTCTTTCTTTCTTTCTTTCTTTCTTTCTTTCTTTCTCCCTTTTATTCTGAGCCGTGTGCGTGACAGACTCTTGGTGTTCCAGCCAAGCGTCAGGGCTGTTCCTCTGATGTGGCAGAGGCAAGTTCAGGATATTGGTCCACCACAGACCTCCCAGCTCCACGTAATATCAAACAGTGAAAATCTCCCAGAGATCTCCATCTCAACACCAAGACCCAGCTCCACTAAATGACCAGCAAGCTATGGTGCTGGATACCTTATGCCAAACAACTACCAAGAAAGGAACACAACTCCACCTATTAGCAGAGAGGCTGCCTAAAATCATAGTAAGGTCACAGACACCCCAAAACACACCACCAGACTTGGACCTGCCTACCAATAAGATAAGATCCAGCCTCATTGACAAGAACACAGGCACTGGTCCCCTCCACCAGGAAGCCTACACAACCCACTGAACCAACCTTAGCCACTGGGGACAGACACCAAAAACAACGGGAACTACGAACCTGCAGCCTGTGAAAAGGAGACACCAAACACAGTAATATAAGCAAAATGAAAAGACAGAAAAACACACAGCAGATGAAGGAGCAAGGTAAAAACGCACCAGACCTAACAAATGAAGAGGAAATAGGCAGTCTACCTGAAAAAGTATTCAGAATAATGATAGTAAAGATGATCCAAAATCTTGGAAATAGAATGGAGAAAATACAAGAAAAGTTTAACAAGGACCTAGAAGAACTAAAGAGCAAACAAACAATCATGAACAACACAATAAATGAAATTACATATCCTCTAGAAGGGATCAATAGCAGAATAAATGAGGCAGAAGAACGGATAAGTGACCTGGAAGATAAAATAGTGGGAATAACTACTGGAGAGCAGAATAAAGAAAAAAGAATGAAAAGAATTGAGGACAGTCTCAGAGACCTCTGGGACACGATTAAACGTACCAACATTCAAATTATAGGGGTTCCCAAAGAAAAAGAGAAAAAGAAAGGGACTGAGAAAATATTTGAAGAGATTATAGTTGAAAACTTCCCTAATATGGGAAAGGGAATAGTTAATCAAGTCCAGGAAGCACAGAGAGTCCCATACAGGATAAATCCAAGGAGAAACACGCCAAGACACATAGTAGTCAAACTATCAAAAAGTAAATACAAAGAAAAAATATTAAAAGCAGCAATGGAAAAACAACAAATAACATAGAAGGGAATCCCCATAAGGTTAACAACTGATCTTTGAGCAGAAATTCTGCAAACCAGAAGGGAGGGGCAGGACATATTTAACGTGATGAAAGGGAAAAACCTACAACCAAGATTACTCTACCCAGCAAGGATCTCATTCAGATTTGACAGAGAAATTAAAACCTTTACAGACAAGCAAAAGCTAAGAGAATTCAGCAGAACCAAACCAGCTTTACAGCAAATGCTAAACCAACTTCTCCAGGCAGGAAACACAAGAGAAGGAAAAGACTTACAATAACAAATGCAAAACAATTAAGAAAATGGTAATAGGAGCATACATATCGATAATTACCTTAAATGTAAATGCATTAAATGCTCCCACCAAAAGACACAGACTGGCTGAATGGATACAAAAACAAGACCCGTATATATGCTGTCAACAAGAGACCCACTTCAGACCTAGGGAAACATACAGACTGAAAGTGAGGGGATGGAAAAAGATATTCCATGCAAATGAAAATCAAAAGAAAGCTGGAGTAGCAATTCTCATATCAGACAAAATAGACTTTAAAATAATGACTTACAAGGGACAAAGCAGGACACTACATAATGATCAAGGGATCGATCCAAGAAGAAGATATAACACTTGTAAATATTTATGCACCCAACATAGGAGCACCTCAATACATAAGACAAATACTAACAGCCATAAAAGGGGAAATCGACAGTAACACAATCATAGTAGGCGACTTTAACACCCAACTTTCAACAATGGACAGATCATCCAAAATGAAAAAAAAATAAGGAAACACAAGCTTTAAATGATACATTAAACAAGATGGACTTAATTGATATTTATAGGACGTTCCATCCAAAAACGTCCAGAGATAAACCCATGTACACATGGTCACCTTATCTTGATAAAGTAGGCTAGAGTATACAATGGAGGAAAGACAGCCTCTTTAATAAGTGTTGCTGGGAAAACTGTACAGCTACATGGAAAAGAATGAAATTAGAACACTCCCTAATGCCATACAAAAAAATAAACTCAAAATGGATTAAAGACCTTAATGTAAGGCCAGAAACACTAAAACTCTTAGAGGAAATAAAAGAAGAACACTCTTTTGAGATAAATCACAGTAAGATCTTGTTTGACCCACCTCCTAAAGAAATGGAAACAAAACTAAAAATAAACAAATGGGACCGAGTGAAACTTAAAAGCTTTTGCACAGCAAAGGAAACCATACACAAGATGAAAAGACACCCCTCAGAATGGGAGAAAATATTTGCAAACGAAGCAACTAACAAAGGATTAGTCTACAAAATTTACAAGGAGCTCATGCAGCTCAATATCAAAAAAACAAACCACCCAATCCAAAAATGGGCAGAAGACCTAAATAGACATTTTTCCAAAGAGATACACAAACTGCCAACAAACACATGAAAGAATGCTCAACGTCGTTAATCATTAGAGAAATGCAAATCAAAACTACAATGCGGTATCATCTCACACCGGTCAGAATGGCCATCATCAAAAAATCTACAAACAATAAATGGACAACCTGGAAGAAATGGACAAATTCTTAGAGAAGGTGTGGAGAAAAGGGAACCCTCATACACTGTTGGTGGGAATGTAAATTGATACAGTCACTAAGGAGAACAGTATGGAGGTTCCCTAAAAAACTAAAAATAGAACTACCATATGACCCAGCAATCCCACTATGGGGCATATATCCTGAGAAAACCATAATTCAAAAAGAGTCATGTACCACAATGTTCATTGCAGCTCTATTTACAATAGCCAGGACTTGGAAGGAACCTAAGTGTCCATCAACAGATGAATGGATAAAGAAGATGTGGCACATGTATACAATGGACTATTACTCAGCCATAAAAAGGAACGAAACTGAGTTATTTGTAGTGAGGTGGATGGACCCAGAGTCTGTCATACAGAGTGAAGTAAGTCAGAAAGAGAAAAACTAATACCGTATGCTAACACATATATATGGAATCTTTAAAAAAAATGGTCATGAGGAACCTAGGGGCAAGACGGGAAAAAAGACGCAGACCTGGGCTTCCCTGGTGGTGTACTGCTTGAGAATCCGCCTGTCGATGCAGGGGACACGGGTTCGTGCCCCGGTCTGGGAGGATCCCACATGCCACGGAGAGGCTGGGCCCGTGAGCCATGGCCACTGAGCCTGCGCGTCTCGAACCTGTGCTCCACAACGGGAGAGGCCACAACAGTGAGAAGCCCGTGTACCGAAAAAAAATAAAAAATGTCGCAGACCTACTAGAGAATGGACTTGAGGACATGGGGAGGGGGAAGGGTAAGCTGGGACAAAGTGAGAGAGTGGCATGGACATATATACACTACCAAATGTAAAACAGATAGCTAGTGGGAAGCAGCCCCATAGCACAGGGAGATCAGCTCAGTGCTTTTTGACCACCTAGAAGGGTGGGATAGGGAGGGTGGGAGGGAGGGAGACGCAAGAGGGTGGGCATAAGGGTATATACGTATATGTATAGCTGATTCACTTTGTTATAGAGCAGAAACTAATAGACCATTGTAAAGCAATCATACTCCAGTAAAGATGTTAAAAAAAATGTGTGTTTGTTCAAAATAAATAAATAAATAACTTTCCTAACTCCTTAGGAAAGTTATTTCTCCTTCCTATGAAATGAAAAATGATCTATAAGGGCACTTAGTATTGACTATAAATTCCAGTTCTGTCAGTGATGGTATCTGGCGCATGAGGGGCACCCAAGTTAGGGAGCTTTTGGTTAATTTCCCTGGGCCATATAGAGCAAAGTGTTCTCTCAAATACTCTCTGGAAATTCGGAGCCTCAAATATGTTTGCCACCTTCCCCCAAGTCATCACATTTATTAACATCCTTGTCTTATTTTTCTAGAAGCAGGAGCTTCTAGCAGATCTTTTCCCTTTGTGAAAGGATGTATTTCTGTGTGAGGTGGATCTAGGCCACCTTAGTCTGTCCTCTAATGTTCACTCAGTAGCACTCTACCTGTTTCATAATATGTTTGAGGCCAACTTCCTGCAATGTTTTTCTTTTTCTTTTCTTTTTTTTTTACCTTAGGAGCACTGTATAATAAAAACTTCATTAAAGATGCAAAACCAAAGTGAGCCATGAAGCAAGACACGATGGGGCCTATCAGCATTCCTAAGCGTGTTCAAGGTGAAAGCATTTCAGAGGGAGTTAAACAACAGTCATTATAGCTATCTTTGTTGACCTCTGACTCTATATGCCAGTCACTGTGTTTGACATACATTAATTCTCATAAAACTTCTGTCATGTTGACTTTACTATCTCCCTTTTACAAATGGGGAAAGAGGTTCACATAAATTAAATGACTTTCTCAGGGCAACAGCTAGTAAGTTTCAGGGCTGGATTTGTATCCAAAATAAAGTGGGATTTTTTTGGTTTTTTGACTCTATTTTCTTCTTATTAGTACTGCATACATTTATTATTTATATGTATTAAAAAGGATAAAATAAGTTTGGACTCCTCTCTCACACAACATGAAGTTCTGTATGATCTAAAGATAAAAATGTTGAAGTAAAATATATATATTATGGAAAACGTATGTATAATCTAGGAGTCAAGAAAAATTTCTGTGCAAGCTGGAAAACCTAGACACTCTGGAGAAATGACTGACATATTTGAGTGCTTAAAACTTAAAATGTAATCATATGGCAAACGTAAAGGTAAATAAAACCAGAAGACAAATAATAGAGGAACATATATTTGTAAGACACACGACAGATAAAGGGTTCAATATCCAACATATAAAAAATTTCCTACACATTAATAAGAAAAGACAAACACACTAATTGAAAGTGGTTAAAAAGGGTAAAAAGGGCTGTTCAAGGAGGCAGAAAACCCCCTTGCCAATAAACAAGTGAAATTACTCAACTTTACTAGCAATCAGGCATATTGAAATTAAATTAACAAAGAAATATCACTTTAAGACCATTAAACATGTTATCACACATTGCTGGAGTGTTGTGGAGGTTAATATGTTATCTCATACATTTGCCGAGGGAAATGTGCAGTATATTAAAGCCATTTGGAAGTCAATCTGGCAACCCCTATTAAAATTAAGAATTTACAAAAACTTTAACTTAGCAATTCCATTTCCTGGGCCTTCTTCCATAGAAGATAAAAGCACGGGTATATAACAGTGAATATGAACAAAATAAATTATACGTATATATTCAGATTAATTGCAACGTTTTTTCTAGTAGCCAAAAAACTGGAATCAACTTGAATGTCCTCAATAGAGGAATGGTTTAATAAGTTGTCTTTCACTCAAACCATTGCATTTTACATAACTAGTTTAAAAAGTGTGTTAAGTCTATACCAGACGATGTGGAAAACATTTCTCTGAAATGTTTCTAAGTGAGAAAAACTACGTGCAGTAAAGAGTAAAATAGTGCCCCTATATGTTTTTATGCATACATATGTATGTTACCTTATTTATGAACATAGACAAAGATATGCAAAGATTCACACCAGGCTTTTAACACTGCTTATCCAGTGGAGGAGTGGCTAATGAAGTGTAAAAATCCTATAGATGTACAGGCTTTCTCAATATTTATGTATATGTATGAATATATATATACATATATAATTCTCAACATTTATATATAATTGCTTTATGTAAATGCACATGTAAATTACATATGTGTAAAGCCATGTACAAAGAGATAGTTGCTGAAAGTGTGCATATCATAGAGAGTGTTTTGAGTTTTTAGTGTTTAGGGTTCTTTTTTTTTAACTTTCTTTCTTGTACTTTGAGTTTTTCAAAATAAAAATTTTACATGATTTTAAGTTTAACATTTTCTAAAGCAAACATTATAGAGCAGGTTAAGGAAATGACCCAGTATCTACAGAATGATTTGATTGTTCAGTCCTCCAGCAGTTCATCAAACTACATTGAGCAGCAACCGTGACATTGTGTCAGGTGTGTTAAAGTGGTTGGGATTACAGAGATGAATGAAATATGCTTCTTCTTGTTGTATATTACAACAAGACAAACATATAAATGAACGATTCTAATACAATATGGCTATTGCTTTAATATAAGAATTTGTAGGACCATAGGGGCAATGAACTCTGCAGGCATTGGTGGTAGAGAGGCTTCAGAGGGAAAGAACCATTTGAGCTTAGCCTTAAAGACTGAGGATGCTTTCATCACTCACCAGCCTTAGGTGGGGAAGGGAAAGCAATCCCTTCAAAGAGGAAGGAATCAACATCTAGTCCTATTTCATTCATCAAGAATGTGGAGGAGGAAGTAAACAGTTTATTATTTATAGTCTCAAATGATGGTAATGTGTGGAAGATGGGCAAATGGAACAAGAGACTTTGGAAGAGTCCTGATCAGGAACTAATAAAATGAGAACCTGCTTTGAAACATGCAAGCAGGTTTTTCTGAGGGAAGAAGAACTCTAAGCTGCGTTTAATGAAAGGAAGCAACTGTCAAAGCAATCTGACTAAGTTCAGTACATTAGGTTTGCAGTTGGGGAAGAAATATGGGTTGCTGTTCATTTAGGACCTGTGGAAGAGGTTGGAGAAAAGGGGATAGGTATTCAAGCAATGATTCATTAGGTAGAAAGAAGAGAATGTTAGAAATCAGACACTACTGCCACTTACTGAATAAATTCATCATAAGCCATATACAGACACATTATAAAGTATCTCAAGGTACCAGAATGCTTGACCATTGAGGTAAGGTGCCCCAAAATACTGTGTCTTCAAGGAAAACACAAGGGTTCAGTACTCATGGGTTAGCAGCAGTTAACATAAGACACACTAGCTTTTGGGGAGTGGGGGAGAAAGAAGCAAGGATTATGCATGTATGTATTAATATCATAGATGATAACAACAGAAGCCATTTAATCAAATGCTTATTATTGGCCTAATATAATGTCAGGTGTTTTACATAAATTACCTCATTTAATCCCAGCATGGCTCTAAGATCTAGATACATGTTACTATCATTCCCTTTTTACAGATGAGGAAACTAAGTCTTACAGGAGTTAAAAAACGTACTCAAGGTCAAATAGCTTTTAGGTGGTGAAGCTGTAAATTGAGATCGGACTTTAAATCCTATGCTCCCAACTGCTCAACTAGACACTAAGTTATATTCCCCCTGCTAAACCCTAGTCCCAGCCATCATCATATCACACCTGTATTGTCCCAACAGCCTGTCAGCCCTCTGGTCCTACACAGTTCACAACATCCAGTGAACTTTCTAAAACATACATCAGACGACATCACTATCCTTTATTAAACCATCCAGTGGCCCTCCACTGCACGTAAGATAAAATCCAAGTTCTTACCCTGCAGGTCCCTATGTGACCACTTCTCTGCCAGCCTCTCCAGTCTCGGTCATCAATCACCGCTCTGCCCCTCTCTGACTGCACTCCAGTCACTCACCCTTCTGCTCTTCCTCAACACACTGTTCTCGTTCTGGCCTCACGGCATTGCTACTTGCTAGTCTACCTAAAATGCTCTTCTTCAAAGTCTTCAAACAGCTGACTCGACCTCATTATTCAGATCTTGATTCAAATATCAGCTCCTTAGAGAAGGTTCCCCACAACAACAACAAGAACGACCCCTTTGCCCATGAAAACAGAAGTTACTTGAGGACAGGAACTATTGATTTCATGTTCTTCACTCTAATTCCAGAACCAAGAGTAATATCTGACACCTACTAGGCACTCAGGATATATGTGTTTCCTGAAATACTGGTATCTTTTTTAAAGTGTCATACTCATATGCCTATGAGTATATCTACATATATATATATATATATATTTATGGATATGTGAGCTTGTTGTCACCTCACAGAAGTGGAATGTACATCCCTCACCCAAAATTTGGTTTGAATGTCAAGACTAATGATGACACACATATACCAAGAAGGTATGAAAAGGATTATTACTCACATAATGAGTTATGCATCAAAAATGCAGTTAGACCAAAAAAAGAAAAAAGAAAAAACTGGTAACTGTGAAGTGTTGGGTAATTAGATGGTTGTGATTCTTTCATTCTATAGATATAGGTATAGATATAGAAATAATTGAAACATCAAGTTCTACACCTTAAGTATATACAATATTTATTTATCCATTATACCTCAATAAAACTGAAAAAATGGGATCAGTCTCAATGACAACTTACCCATGGTGTTTGTCTGATAACTAAAACATTGCGTGGTTTATTTAATTTAATTTGGACTTGTTTATGTAAGCCATTATGGCACCTGCAGCATGAGACCAATAAGAAAGGTGAACGTTCCATTGAATATCTAGTACTATCAAGAGCTAGTACTATATATTCTGAGAAGTGAAATGAGTGCCTTAGTCTCTCTATCAATGTGCAGAACTTCAAAGAAGGTAAAGAGTGCTATGGTGAGACATTGTATTGTGGCTTTAATATGTGCAGAAGATGTGTGACCTTGATTTATATTTTGGGTATCCGTGACGCAAGAGATTCTATGAGTTCTTTACCCCAAATGAGGCAACCTTGGAGAAGGAATTGTTTTCATTGGCCAGAACAGATGGTTAGACCGCTGGCAGTGGCCCAAAGATCTATAAATATGTGAAGATGAGGCCAATTGTTGGCTAAGACATGGCCAAGTGCTAAGATAACTGGCTACAGTTTGGCCAACTGAGCTGATCCTGTGTCCTGTCCTTTATCAGGAACATTCTGATGAAGAGATGAAAAGCAGCAAGAGTCAAGCAAGCTCCATTAAGTGTGACAGTGGCAATGCCATTGGTTAAGTGAATGAACCCCCTTTGGTATTCACTGTGTTGAGCCTAAGGGGCTCCCCAGGTATCCAAGTGTTCTAAGAGATGACCTCCTCTAGCACTGTGGCATCCGGCAAGGGACCCAGCACAGGGGACGTTACCCTCTCCTGAAAGTAGGGTATGCAGAGAGCCCAGGTTCAGCTCCATCCTGTAGCAAGGAGGCCTCACTAGCTCTGCTGGGCTTGCAGGATGCTGTTTCCATGATCAAAGGCCTAACGGGCAGCTGTATACTGAGGGTCACAGGTTCAGGACCTGAGATAGTCTATATTTCCAGGAAAGTCCAGTATGCACCCACCAATTGCTACACTAATGGCATTCAGCATTGGGCCAAGGAAGGTAGTTCCTTGTATCAGAAGCCCATGCAACTAACGGCCATCACTGATGGTAGAGGGACTCCAAGATATATGAGAGAAGGTTGCTAAAGCTCCCACAGTGAAGGAATCCCGGGGGGCCGTAACAGGAATGCCTGTTCTATGGCCATTCAGGCAGATTCTAGTATCTTTTTACAGGGGGTCTCATTCAAGTTGGGCCTATTTGCAAGTTACAGAACAAAAAAAAAGCTTTGTAAATGAGGAGTGTTGCCTCCAGAATCTAAACATGTCGAAAACATGTTGGGCTTGTTTTAACAATGTGGGTCCTAAGAAGACTAAAAGCTGTTTCTTGACACTGTCAGGACTGGAGCAGCCCTCAACTCACTAAATAATTTTCAGGAGCTTAACTGAAGTGGTGGGGCCCTGTACTATGTGTCTCATGTGAATCTCCTCAAAGGAGGATGTCATTAGTGTGATGTCATAACTGTGTACCCGAAAAAAGTTAGAGCTGGTTAAAATATTGCCTGTGAAGACTATGTGAGATGGCAGGCGTGGAGACTGAGCCCATTGAGTACCCAGGTGAAGGTGTATTGTGTCCCTTTAAAGGTGAAGGTTAACTGCAGCTGAGAGGTTGTTGAACTAGGCACTGAATAGAACATGGTAGCCAAATACTTTGCTCTAACTGCAAAGTATTTACCAGTTACTTATTTATTATTGGGTGGAATCAGTCCTTTCAATAGGTGGGGCCATGACGCCAAGGGTACGAATTCACACTGAGGCACAGGTCCTGTTTTGCCGGGTTTAAGAACAAGTAAAACTTGGCTGTTAAATGCAGCAGAAGTGGGGATAACCACACCTTCTCTAAATAGGTCTTATATAATGGGTTTCAATCTGTGAAAACCGTGCTTTCATTTAGATTGAACCTTTTCTTAAACACTGAGGTGAAAGGTATTATTTTAACTAGGGGGAAAGGTCCATAGGGTCCCATAGTTTTCAAGCTGATTACAAGGGCCAGAGACTTAACTTGATTACTTATTGGGTCAGGTTCTCCACGTGCACTAGAGGATATTTTAGGGTAATGGATGTCTTGGCAATGGAAAAGTTAGGCACGGAAAGAATTAGGATGGTTCAGGTTAGGCATATCTGTTTCTATTTTATGTTCACCTACTCCCTGGCTGGGAGTGGATGAACATAAAGTGTGGCCAGATGTGGGCCAGAAGGGGAAGGGGAATTAATGAGGCTTCAAAACTGTCCATTGTCAAACATCAAAAGTGGAATCAGATTATGACACACACTGCCACCACCCATACAGCACCCCTCTCCCCATCTGGGACCTCCCAAACACACACGGAAACACCAAGTCCATTTCCTCCTCACCAGCAGGATAAAGTGTTCAGGAAGAAATCTGTCTTCAGAGCTCAGTCCTCACCCAGTCCTTATTCCCGGTGTCTGGCTAACTATGGACTGGCTGGTCTGGGCCCCAAACTGGCAGGATACTACCTCCCTCCCTTCTCACACGCCTGCCCCTTCCTGCCTTCCTTCAGTCCCCATCACCGAAGAACAGACAGAGATACACACACATCTTTCTACAACAGCTTGTACATCAATAGCTGAGGGCTTTTTTATTTGGTCTCTACACAGGTGACCATGTCTCCAGTGCTTTCTCTGGAGAGACAACAGAGACAGCAAGGTCTCAGTCACCTGATAGACCCAGGGCAGCACTTTATGAACTGCTGGAAGAGCCCTCTGGGACGTTTTCATCCTCCTCTGGCTCTTTAGTCATTGTTGTACTCCGCCAGTAATAGAATGCTAGCATCTTTGACTTCTTCTGTGTAGAACCTCTTCCCGAATTCTGACGACGGACTGATTTTGTTAACTCGACCACCTCCTGAAACTGGTCGGAAAACAAAGTGATACAGAAAGATATTGATTTGGGGAAAGAGGATGGGAAGGAGAACTTTGAGAGAATGGGTGTGGATTGAGAAGGGGTTTGTGCCAGGGAAGGGCTGGGTAAGTCTTGGGTGGGGGATGAAGAGGAGGCACGTGAGTCGCGTAATCTGACCTCTTCCATCTTATAGCCCTGGAGTGGAGAATTCACCCTCTCCCTTCTGCGTTGGCCCCCCGGTGTTTGTTGCTCTGACCTCTCGGTGTTTGTCCGTGCATCACGGTTAGGCTCCTGGGGGACTGTAGTTTCCTCTGCCATGTGAGTAGCAACAGTGTGCTCTACTCCAAGGCTCCTGGCCTCTCTATATATACCCTGCCAGGACAATGAAGAGCCACACCCATCAGCTTTGATTGGTCAGCCAATGGTAGCGCTGGGGTGGCTGTGACATCACAAAGCACTACCCTTGAAGATACGTGGGGGGAGGGGAGGGGTGCAGAGGAGTCTACGTGCTCTGGTTAGAGAAAGGGAGTGCTTCCTCAACACCCAGTAAAGAGCCTTCCCAAATTGACCTTCCACTCTTCCTCATCTTCTCTGGTTCAATCCTTGTGGTGCACATGTTAGGGAGAAGGTGTTCCCTCCAAACCATTCCACATGGCCACCCCCATTCAGTGTTAAATTCTGTTGTCTCCCAGATCTCATCACCTGGTATTGTGTGGTTTTTAAAAACTTTTTATTTTAGAACAGTTTTATGTTTACAGAGTAATTGTGAAGATCATATTCATACACTCCACAACAAATTTCCCTTCTTAACATTGTACATTAGTATGGTACAATTGTTCAACTTAGTGAACCAACACTGAAACAGTATTATTAACTAAAGTCTGTACTTCATCAGAATTCCTTTTTTTTTAAATGTTGAGCCTTCTTTTAATTAATTTATTTTTATTTTTGGCTGTGTTGGGTCTTCGTTTCTGTGTGTGGGCTTTCCCTAGATGTGGCAAGCAGGGGCCACTCTTCATCGTGATGGGCGGGCCTCTCACTGTCGCGGCCTCTCTTGTTGCGGAGCACAGGCTCCAGATGCGCAGGCTCAGCGGCTGTGGCTCACGGGCCTAGTTGCTCTGCGGCATATGGGATCTTCCCAGATCAGGGCTCGAACCCGTGTCCCCTGCATCATCAGGCAGATTCTCAACCTCTGTGCCACCGTGGAAGCCCCAGATTGCCTTATTTTTTACCTAATATTCTTCTTCTGTCCCAGGATCCCAACCAAGATTCTACATTCAATTTAGTCATTCCTTGTTATAACTTCTTAGGCTCCTCTTGGCTGTGACAGTTTTTTAGACTTCTTGTTTTTGAAGACTTTGACAGTTTGGGGTCTTGTGTTTTGTCTTTTACATTAGGTCTGCAGATGTTATTGCTCTTATAGGTAAAAGTTTTTATAAGTTTCTTCTTCCAGAGAACCTCAAATCAAGTCAGTACCATCAGTGTTATGGACTTCCCCGTGGCAATGGTTGAACTAATATCTTGGCTTTGTCACAGAGGTGACACAAATGTTTTTCTCTAGAGGTCTGAGGATCAGGATCATTTTTATTTATGACAGAGGCACAGGGGCAGCAGCAGAAGCATTTTGTAAGGTACTAGTGAGTCATTTACTTTTAGAAGTATGACCTCAGCATCCCACATAGTTAACGGCTCTTCCTCCACACGAGTGACCATCCAATGGACCTGTATATTGAACAGACTGTCAGTCTTTCTCCTGAGCTCTATATAGAAAGGGGGCCAACATGTGGTTGAGACACAACCAGTGTTCACAAGGTAAGAGTCATTTCTTTGAGGTTAGTAACAGTCGCACCTTAGTTTGGAATTGAAACACGTGATTCAACCTGAGAATCAAAAATAGGTCCAGGTTGAGACACAGGATTCAGGACTGCTTTAAGGAAGGTCCCAATCCAAGAATCCTTTCACTATATGCCAAGTGGCTAAACTGACTTATGTTGGTCAAAGCTTTAGCAGACACTCAGTAGGACTAACAAATGCAGCACAAAGAAGCAAGTTCAAAGCACAAGCTAGCCAGCAGGCAGTAGCCCAAGTGCCTGTTCACCAGCATAGAGCAGAGCCAGTTAGAAAGCCAAAGCAAGAGAAGAAAGACCCCCGGTGGTAAGGGATAGCACCTTGATGTCCTGCTCACAGGACCAGTTGTTGTAATCACACCACAGAGACAGGATGGACCCTTCAACCCAAATTCGGTTTGGATGTCGAGACTGATAACACAGACACCTAGAGAGTATGAAAAACCTTACTACATAAGGAGGCTTTCTGGGGAGAGCAGGGCAGGCTCTCAAGCAGGTTCAAGAATGGCTTGAGAGAGCAGAAGAAGGAGACTGGCTTGGCTTTTATGGTGGTGAGGGGATGACGCTGGAGTGTTCCCACACACAGGTCAGGTTTTGCACAGCCTGAACTTCCTCCTGGCCCACAGAAGAGAGAGTACCTGAGCTTTCTTATCCGATCTAGGGAAGCAGGGGAAGAGGCAGTGGTAGGGCTCTTTTATAGAATAATGTTGTGTAAATGCAAGGTGTTTAGCACAGTTTAGAATTCTCATAACCATTATAACCACACTTATATTGTTTTCAGTTAAACTACGTTTCACTAGATTAGTATTTCCCAAATTATGGTCCTTTAAATATTATTTAAGGTGGCTTAGAATTATCTTGGTTCATCACAGAGAAACTGTGTAGAAAGAGAAAAGACTGCTAGCCTCAGGAGGTCTGACACACTGGTCACAAAAGAGCAGACTTCATTGTACTATCTGCTGAATTATGAGGGGTTTCTAACATGTTTCCCATCCTGGGTGACTACTGTAGCACCCAAAGACTGTAATAATAATTACAGAAACTAACATTTATTGACTACTAACTCTATGTAGGAATTATGCTAAATACCCATATACATATTTAATCCTCGTCACAACCCTATTGAGATATGTGGCAAAAGAGTGGTTTCTGTCATTTCTGCCAGGACATCTCCATTCCAATTGCAGAAGCAGAAAAGGGCATATAGGAGGGCACATGGGAATATTTATGGGGCAGGCTCAAAAGGGGTATGCATTACTCCTGCTCACATTTCCTTGGGAAAAACTCACATAGCCACATCTAACTACAAGAGAAAATGAGAAATGTAGTCTACCTGGTAGAAGAGGAGAACTTAAATGTTGGAGATAAGCTAGCAATCTCTGTCTCCACCATCTTGTTCATCACTCTCCCCAGTATTTACAGTAGAGCCTGGCACATAGTAGGTGGCCATGAATATTTCTGTTGAATGAATGGGTTTCAACGTTTTTGGTCAGTTATGGGGATCAAAAGCATATAGAACTTGGTTAAGCAATGGTTTCCTAGATATGACACAAAAAGCACAAGCAACAAAGAAAGAATAAATTGGACTATATCAAAATTTTAAAATGATTTCTTCTGCAAAAAAATACCATGAAGAAAGCAAAAAGGCACACCAAAGAGAGATCCTGACAAATCATATATTTAATAAAAGTGTAGTATCCAGAATACAGAAAGAACTCTTACAACTCAACAACAAAAATACAAACAACCCAACTGAAAATCAGGTAAAGGACTTAAATAGACATTGTGCTAATGAAGATATACAAATAGCCAACAAACATATGAAAATATGCTCAATACCATTAGTCGTTAGGGAAATGCAAATCAAAACCACGATGAGATGCCACTTCAAACCCACTAGGAAGGCTATAACTTTTTTAAAAAGAAAATAACAAGTATTGACAAGGATGTAGAGAAAGTGAAACACTCATACACGTCTGGTGGGAACATAAAATGATACAGGTTCTGTGGAAAACATTTTGGCAGTTACTCAACAAGTTAAACATAGACTTGCCATATTACCCAGTAACTCTACTCCTAGGTATATAATGAAAAGAGTTGAAAAGGAGGGAACAACAGAAACAACAACAACAAAAAAGAACAGGTGAATTGAGCAACACAAAAGCAAAGGGCAGATAATGTTTCAAGAAGTAAAAAATGGTCAACTTTATTAAATACTTTTACAGGTAATATAGGGACAGACAAATGACGATTGAACTTGTTAGTAGAGAGGTCATTGGTATATTTGATAAGAAGGAAATTGAAAGAGTGGAAAATATTTTACTATAAACCTGGATGTGTATTAAGGAGAAAATGTGAGATCAGAAAGTGAGGGGCGGATAGACAATTTCTTTTGCGAGTTTTGGTGCTAAGGGGAGGAGAAATATGGGACTATAGCTGGAGGGGGATTTGGTATTAAGAGAGTGTATTTTTAAGAGGGTAGATTCTAGAATGCATCTAGCCAATATAAATGACTGAATGAAACTGACGACATAAAAATCCAAAGGGATAATTGCAGAAGAAAAAATATTGAGAAAGCAAGAGGGGTATTCAGAGCACTAGTAGATGGGATCGGTAGCAAATGTGGAAATCTTGGCTTTCCATGAGAATGAGTAATATTTACAGATTCTACAGTGGAGAAGGAAATGATTATGGTATGATTACAAATGCAGGTAAGATGTTAGATTTGGTGGGGAAGATATAAAAGAATTTTCTCTTGACTCTTCAGTTTTCTCAGTGAAGGATGAGCTAAGGGCATAAAATAACAAGAGTGAGGGTAGGGTTTTGAGAAATTGAGGGGAAGATAAAGTATTGGATATTCATTTTGTATAATGGAAATGGGTGTATAATATGGAAGGATTGATCATTTAAGATATGTGGTCAAGAATTTAAGGTGAGATCAGTTAGCTTTGTCTTGTAAAGTTCTACAGCAACATCCATCACTTGTATATAGGAACAAAGCAGGTAGATAGCTAAATTTAACAAGGGTTGTGGTTTTGCCAGGGAAGTACTATGGTGGGAAAGTGAGTAGGGAGATGAAGGTTGATGAAAGTAAGTGATACTAATGATAAATTGGTAAGCAATGAGGAAATGCGAAAAGAGAAATGTGGCTGATGCTGAAAAGTAGTAGAATTCACAGATTGGAGTTCAAAATTGAAGAAATTTTAGAGTTGCGTGTGTGAAGGTGTGTATACCTGCACGTGAGGGAGGTATTTTGCTAGGAAGGATAATCAGTTGTAGCCCAAGAGATGTATGTTATAAAATCAGGATTTCAGAGTTGCTGTAATTTTTGAGAATGTCAATGTCTAGTGCATGAGCATTAGAGTGAGTGGCTTAAGTATGATGGAAGAAAAATACCATTGGAATTGAGGGCATGAAAGGTTTGCAAAGCCAAAAATGCTGGATGAATATCCACATAGATGACAGATGTTGAAGTTGCCAAGATGGTGGCAGTACTAAAAGTGGAGAAGAAGACTCAGGAAAGTGTCTAATGAATGAAGGTAAAGAAATAGATGGCGTAGCACATGATATTATCTAATAGCAAGAACTACAAATGAGCTCTGAATTTTGAAAGAGAAAGGAGCAGAAATGGTTTGAAAGTGACAGTGAGTCGACTCCTTGGGGTAGGTGAGGAAAACTAACGTTTGCTCAAGAGGACTGCAGGGGAAGTGATTTCCTCAAGGCACAGCCATATTCCAGTCATAAAACAGAGATTAAGGGAACACGGAGAGAACAACTTGAAGCTACTGGGGAGTTTCTTAATGATAGACTATGAGTTACAGAGGGCAGGAAAGAAGCGCTCATGAAGTTGGGGAGAGGGTTGGGTCCAATTCCGTCAAGTGCAGAGCAATACGTGAATAAGGGTCTAGTTAATGATGGATAATCTGCAGGGTGGTGACTTAAGTAAAAGTGATAAGACAAGATGGACCTTGTGACTGCACGGCAGATTGGGAGGTGAGTAAAGCCCTCCAGACTACAGATTGCTTAATCTAGGCTGACCTAGAACTAAGAAGAATCCAGAAACACCACTGAAACCTGTTTCCTCTAAATATCATGTATCCTGTATGATGATCCAGCATTGCAAAGATAGACTAGTAAGGACATCTAAGAGGGTAGGCTTGAAAGGAAACTAGTGTGTTTGCTCAAGAGTGTGAGTGTGTATGAAAAATATCAACAGCAAATTCTAATGTCAGAGGGTTGCTACTATAGGCTTATGGAGCCATGCACTATTCTTGGACAACCCAAGGTGCCTGCACAGATGTGGCCCAGATGCAAGCACCAACACTTACTGGGCACCTGCAAAGCCAAAGCTGGGGAAGATGGAAGGCCAAGTGGAAGTGGTATTTTCCCAAGACAGGAATGTATTTACTTAGGCTTCCTAAATGGCAGGTGGACAAAAAATGGAAGAAAGGAAATTAAGCTTCTTTTTGCCTAACATCTCTCCTCAGGAGGAAGTACTTGGAGTTGTATTTCCTACGTAAATTCACCTGGTAAAACTCCAGGGAGCTCATCAGTGGGCAGATGTTCCCACCTAAGTATGGTTACCAGCAAACATTTATTCAAAATCATGGCTGCATCTGGCTCACATTAGAAGGGTTCTCTTTGTCATTGTCTTTTAAAAGAACAATTCCCCATGCTTATAAATCCAGACTCAGAACATCAATTCAACCAACCTCAGGAGCCCTGTGGCTACACCTTCCTGCTGGGAATCAGCATGGTCCCCAGAGAATCAATTTGAGGAGTATTACCAAAGTGTTTTCATTTTCAGTGTTTATCCACTGGAATGTCTACGAGTGAAGAATAGACAGGGCAATACAATCCTAAGATTCAATTTCTTTCATCAAATACAAACTGTGTATATGAGCATCAAGGCAAGAGGATGGAGGACTTTAACTGAAATTCCAATTGATATCTAAGTGCAAATCCTGGAACCATCCCATGCTAGCATTGTGAGTTAGGATAGGTACTTAACCACTCTGAGCCTGTTTTCTGATCTCTATAAAAAAATAAAAGGATAATATCTCATACAGCTGTTGCAAAGATCAACTCAAATAATTCATGTACAGAATATAGCACAACAACCTACAGAATGGGAGAAAATATTTGTAAATCGTGTATCTGATAAGGGATTTTTATTCAGAATATATAAAGAACTCTTACATGCCTGTGATAAGAAGGTAAATAACCCAACTTTTAAACTGGGCAGAAGATCTAAATAGACATTTCTGCAAGGAAGATATACAAATGGCCAGCAAGCACATTAGAGACGCTTGACATCATTATTCATCAGGAAAACACAAATGAAAACCACAGAAAGATACCATTTCATACCCATTCGGATGGCTAGAATCCAAAAGTCAGATAATCATAACTGTTGGTGGGGATTTAGAGAAATCAAAACCATCATACACTGTTAGTGAGAATGTAAAATGGTATACCTGCTTTGGAAAAGTTTGGTAGTTTCTCAGAGGGTGAAACAGTGTTACTGTATGACCCACTTGTAGGTATATTCCCAAGATAAATGCAAATATATGTCCATACAAAAACTTGTACATAAATATTCATAGCAGCAATATTCATAATACCCAAAGATGGAAACAACCCAAATGCCCATCAACTGACCAGTGGACAAACAAAATGTGGCAAATCCATACAACAGAATACTATTCAGACATCAAAAGGAATGAAGAACTAATATATGCTACAATATGGCTGAACCTTAAATACATTATGCTAAGTGAAAGAAGTCAGTCACAAAAGACCACATATTATGTGATTCTATTCATATGAAATGCTCAGAACAGGCAAATCTATAGCTACAAAATAGATCAATAATTGCTTAAGGCTGAGGCAGAAGTTGTTGGGAGCATAGGGGATTCACAGCTACAAGATACGAGGGTTTCTTTTTGAGGTGTTGAAAACGTTCTAAAATAGACTAGAGGGAACTTCAAGATGTCGGAAGAGTAAGACGTGGAGATCACCTTCCTCCCCACAGAAGCATCAGAAATACATCTACACGTGGAACTGCTCCTATAGAACACCCACTGAACGCTGGCAGAAGACCTCAGACCTCCCAAAAGGCAAGAAACTCCCCACGTAGCTGGGTAGGGCAAAAGAAAAAAAGAAAAAGCAGAGACAAAAGAATAGGAACGGGACCTGCACCAGTGGGAGGGAGCCTGAAGGAGGAAAGGTTTCCACACACTAGAAGCCCCTTCACTGGCGGAGACTACAGGTGGCGGACGGGGGCAGCTTCGGAGCCACGGAGGAGAGCGCAGCAACAGGGGTGCGGAGGGCAAAGCGGTGAGATTCCCGCACGGAGGATCGGTGCCGACCAGTACTCACCAGCCCGAGAGGCTTGTCTGCTCACCTGCCGGGACGGGTGGGGGCTGGGAGCTGAGGCTTGGGCTTCGGTCTGAGCGCAGGGAGAGGACTGGCAGTGTGAACACAGCCTGAAGGGGTTAGTACGCCACGTCTAGCCAGGATGGAGTCCAGGAAAAGTCTGGAGCTGCCGCAAAGGCAAGAGACTTTTTCTTCCCTCTGTGTTTCCTGGTGCACAAGCAGAGGGGATTCAGAGTGCCGCCTAAAGGAGCTCCAGAGACGGGCGCGAGGCGTGGCTAGGAGCGCAGACCCCAGAGATGGGCATGAGATGCTAAGGCTGCTGCTGCCGCCACCAAGAAGCCTGTGTGCGAGCACAGGTCACTATCCAGAACTCCCTTCAGGGAGCCTGTGCAGCCCGCCATTGCCAGTGTCCCGTGATCCAGGGACGACTTCCCCGGGAGAACGCACGGCGTGCCTCGGGCTGGTGCAACGTCACGCCGGCCTCTGTCACTGCAGGCTCACCCTGCCTCCGTACCCCTCCCTCCCCCCGGCCTGAGTGAGCCAGAGCCCCCAAAGCAGCGGGTCCTATAACCCCGTCCTGTCTGAGCGAAGAACAGACGCTCTCAGGAGACCGACACGCAGAGGCGGTGTCAAATCCAAAGCTGAACCCCGGGAGCTGTGCGAACAAAGAAGAGAAAGGGAAATCTCGCCCAGCAGCCTCAGGAGCAGCGGATTAAATCTCCACTATCAACTTGATGTACCCTGCATCGGTGGAACACCTGAATAGACAACGAATCATCCCAAATGGAGGAGGTGGACTTTGGGAGCAACGCTATTTATACATTTTTTCCCTTTTTCTCTTTTTGTGAGTGTGTATGCGTATGATTCTGTGTGTGATTTTGCCTGTATAGTTTGGCAGTTAACGTTTGTCCTAGGGTTCTGTCTGTCCGTTTTTTGGTTTTTTTTTAGTATAGTTTTCAGCGCTTGTTATAATTGGTGAATTTGTTTCTTCGTCTGGTTTTTCTCTTCTTTCTCGTTTTTTTAATTACTTAAAAAATTTTAATAATAAATTTTTGTTCTTTATTTTAATAACTTTTTAATAATTTAGTTTAATTTAATTTTACATTTTTCTTTCTTTCTTTCTTTCTTTCTTTCTTTCTTTCTTTCTTTCTTTCTTTCCTTCTTTCTCCCTTTTATTCTGAGCCGTGTGCGTGACAGACTCTTGGTTCTCCAGCCAAGCGTCAGGGCTATTCCTCTGATGTGGCAGAGGCAAGTTCAGGATATTGGTCCACCACAGACCTCCCAGCTCGACGTAATATCAAACGGTGAAAATCTCCCGGATATCTCCATCTCAACACTAAGACCCAGCTCCACTAAATGACCAGCAAGCTACGGTCCTGGATACCTTATACCAAACATCTACCAAGAAAGGAACCCAACACTACCCATTAGCAGAGAGGCTGCCTAAAATCATAGTAAGGTCACAGACACCCCAAAACACACCACCAGACTTGGACCTGCCTACCAAAAAGAAAATATCCAGCCTCATTGACCAGAACACAGGCACTAGTCCCCTCCACCAGGAAGCCTACACAACCCACTGAACCAACCTTAGCCACTGGGCACAGACACCAAAAACAACGGGAACTACGAACCTGCAGCCTGTGAAAAGGAGTCCCCAAACACAGTAAGATAAGCAAAATGGCAAGACAGAAAAACACACAGCAGATGAAGGAGCAAGGTAAAAACGCACCAGACCTAACAAATGAAGAGGAAATAGGCAGTCTACCTGAAAAAGTATTCAGAATAATGATAGTAAAGATGATCCAAAATCTTGGAAATAGAATGGAGAAAATACAAGAAAAGTTTCACAAGGACCTAGAAGAACTAAAGAGCAAACAAACAATCATGAACAACACAATAAATGAAATTACACATTCTCTAAAAGGGATCAATAGCAGAATAAATGAGGCAGAAGAACGGATAAGTGACCTGGAAGATAAAATATTGGAAATAACTACTGGAGAGCAGAATAAAGAAAAAAGAATGAAAAGAATTGAGGACAGTCTCAGAGACCTCTGGGACACGATTAAACGTACCAACATTCAAATTATAGGGGTTCCCAAAGAAAAAGAGAAAAAGAAAGGGACTGAGAAAATATTTGAAGAGATTATAGTTGAAAACTTCCCTAATATGGGAAAGGGAATAGTTAATCAAGTCCAGGAAGCACAGAGAGTCCCATACAGGATAAATCCAAGGAGAAACGCGCCAAGACACATAGTAGTCAAACTATCAAAAAGTAAATACAAAGAAAAAATATTAAAAGCAGCAAGGGAAAAACAAAAAATAACATAGAAGGGAATCCCCATAAGGTTAACAGCTGATCTTTGAGCAGAAATTCTGCAAACCAGAAGGGAGGGGCAGGACATATTTAACGTGATGAAAGGGAAAAACCTACAACCAAGATTACTCTACCCAGCAAGGATCTCATTCAGATTTGACAGAGAAATTAAAACCTTTACAGACAAGCAAAAGCTAAGAGAATTCAGCAGAACCAAACCAGCTTTACAGCAAATGCTAAACCAACTTCTCCAGGCAGGAAACACAAGAGAAGGAAAAGACTTACAATAACAAATGCAAAACAATTAAGAAAATGGTAATAGGAACATACATATCGATAATTACCTTAAATGTAAATGTATTAAATGCTCCCACCGAAAGACACAGACTGGCTGAATGGATACAAAAACAAGACCCGTATATATGCTGTCAACAAGAGACCCACTTCAGACCTAGGGAAACATACAGACTGAAAGTGAGAGGGTGGAAAAAGATATTCCATGCAAATGAAAATCAAAAGAAAGCTGGAGTAGCAATTCTCATACCAGACAAAATAGACTTTAAAATAATGACTTACAAGGGACAAAGCAGGACACTACATAATGATCAAGGGATCGATCCAAGAAGAAGATATAACACTTGTAAATATTTATGCACCCAACATAGGAGCACCTCAATACATAAGACAAATACTAACAGCCATAAAAGGGGAAATCGACAGTAACACAATCATAGTAGGCGACTTTAACACCCCACTTTCAACAATGGACAGATCATCCAAAATGAAAACTAATAAGGAAACACAAGCTTTAAATGATACATTAAACAAGATGGACTTAATTGATATTTATAGGACGTTCCATCCAAAAACGTCCAGAGATAAACCCATGTACACATGGTCACCTTATCTTGATAAAGGAGGCTAGAGTATACAATGGAGGAAAGAGCCTCTTCAATAAGTGGTGCTGGGAAAACTGGACAGCTACATGGAAAAGAATGAAATTAGAACACTCCCTAATGCCACACACAAAAATAAACTCAAAATGGATTAAAGACCTTAATGTAAGGCCAGACACACTAAAACTCTTAGAGGAAATAAAAGAAGAACACTCTTTTGAGATAAATCACAGTAAGATCTTGTTTGACACACCTCCTAAAGAAATGGAAACAAAACTAAAAATAAACAAATGGAACCAAGTGAAACTTAAAAGCTTTTGCACAGCAAAGGAAAGCATAAACAAGATGAAAAGACAACCCTCAGAATGGGAGAAAATATTTGCAAACGAAGCAACTGACAAAGGATTAGTCTCCAAAATTTACAAGCAGCTCATGCAGCTCAATATCAAAAACACAAACCACCCAATCCAAAAATGGGCAGAAGACCTAAATAGACATTTTTCCAAAGAAGATACACAGATTGCCAACAAACACATGAAAGAATGCTCAACGTCGTTAATCATTAGAGAAATGCAAATCAAAACTACAATGCGGTATCATCTCACACCGGTCAGAATGGCCATCATCAAAAAATCTACAAACAATAAATGGACAACCTGGAAGAAATGGACAAATTCTTAGAGAAGGTGTGGAGAAAAGGGAACCCTCATACACTGTTGGTGGGAATGTAAATTGATAGAGTCACTAAGGAGAACAGTATGGAGGTTCCCTAAAAAACTAAAAATAGAACTACCGTATGACCCAGCAATCCCACTATGGGGCATATATCCTGAGAAAACCATAATTCAAAAAGAGTCATGTACCACAATGTTCACTGCAGCTCTATTTACAATAGCCAGGACTTGGAAGCAACCTAAGTGTCCATCAACAGATGAATGGATAAAGAAGATGTGGCACATGTATACAATGGACTATTACTCAGCCATAAAAAGGAACGAAACTGAGTTATTTGTAGTGAGGTGGATGGACCCAGAGTCTGTCATACAGAGTGCAGTAAGTCAGAAAGAGAAAAACAAATACGGTATGCTAACACATATATATGGAATCTTTTAAAAAAATTGGTCATGAGGAACCTAGGGGCAAGACGGGAAAAAAGACGCAGACCTGGGCTTCCCTGGTGGCATACTGGTTGAGAATCCGCCTGCCGATGCAGGGAACACGGGTTCGTGCCCCTTTCTGGTAGGATCCCACATGCCGCGGAGCGGCTGGGCCCGTGAACCATGGCCGCTGAGCCTGCGCGTCCGGAACCTGTGCTCCACAACGGGAGAGGCCACAACAGTGAGAGGCCCGCGTACGGAAAAAAAAAAAAAAAGTCGCAGACCTACTAGAGAATGGACTTGAGGACACGGGCAGTGGGAAGGGTAAGCTGGGACAAAGTGAGACAGTGTCATGGACATATATACACTACCAAATGTAAAACAGATAGCTAGTGGGAAGCAGCCCCATAGCACAGGGAGATCAGCTCAGTGCTTTTTGACCACCTAGAGGGGTGGGATAGGGAGGGTGGGAGGGAGGGAGACGCAAGAGGGAGGGGATATGGGTATATACGTATATGTATAGCTGATTCACTTTCTTATAGAGCAGAAACTAATACACCATTGTAAAGCAATCATACTCCAGTAAAGATGTTAAAAAAAAAGTGTGTTTGTTCAAAATAAATAAATAAATAACTTTCCTAACTGCTTAGGAAAGTTATTTCTCCTTCCTATGAAATGAAAAATGATGTATAAGGGCACTTAGTATTGACTATAAATTCCAGTTCTGTCAGTGATGGTATCTGGCGCATGAGGGACACCCAAGTTAGGGAGCTTTTGGTTAATTTCCCTGGGCCATATAGAGCAAAGTGTTCTCTCAAATACTCTCTGGAAATTCGGAGCCTCAAATATGTTTGCCACCTTCCCCCAAGTCATCACATTTATTAACATCTTTGTCTTATTTTTCTAGAAGCAGGAGTTTCTAGCAGATCTTTTCCCTTTGTGAAAGGATGTATTTCTGTGTGAGGTATATCTAGGCCGCCTTAGTCTGTCCTCTAATGTTCACCTCAGTAGCACTCTACCTGGTTGATAATATCTTTGAGGCCAACTTCCTGTAATGTTTTTCTTTTTCTTTACTTTTTTTTTACCTTAGGAGCACTGTATAATAAAAACTCCATTAAAAATGCAAAATCAAAGTGAGCCATGAAGCAAGACACGATGGGGCCTATCAGCATTCCTAAGCGTGTTCAAGGTGAAAGCATTTCAGAGGGCGTTAAACAACAGTCATTATAGCTATCTTTGTTGACCTCTGACTCTATATGCCAGTCACTGTGTTTGACATACATTAATTCTCATAAAACTTCTGTCATGTTGACATTATTATCTCCCTTTTACAAATGGGGAAAGAGGTTCACATAAATTAAATGACTTTCTCAGGGCAATAGCTAGTAAGTTTCAGGGCTGGATTTGTATCCAAAATAAAGTGGGCTTTGTTTGGTTTTTTGACTCTATTTTCTTCTTAGTAGTACTGCATACATTTATTATTTATATGTATTAAAAAGGATAAAATAAGTTTGGACTCCTCTCTCACACAACATGAAGTTCTGTATGATCTAAAGATAAAAATGTTGAAGTAAAATATATATATTATGGAAAACGTATGTATAATCTAGGAGTCAAGTAAAATTTCTGTGCAAGCTGGAAAACCTAGATATTCTGGAGAAATGACTGACATATTTGAGTGCTTAAAACTTAAAATGTAATCATATGGCAAACGTAAAGGTAAATAAAACCAGAAGACAAATAATAGAGGAACATATATTTGTAAGACACACAACAGATAAAGGGTTCAATATCCAACATATAAAAAATTTCCTACACATTAATAAGAAAAGACAAACACCCTAATTGAAAGTGGTTAAAAAGGGTAAAAAAGGGCTGTTCAAGGAGGCAGAAAACCCCCTTGCCAATAAACAAGTGAAATTACTCAACTTTACTAGCAATCAGGCATATTGAAATTAAATTAACAAGGAAATATCACTTTAAGACCATTAAACATGTTATCACACATTGCTGGAGTGTTGTGGAGGTTAATATGTTATCTCATACATTTGCCGAGGGAAATGTGCAGTATATTAAAGCCATTTGGAAGTCAATCTGGCAACCCCTATTAAAATTAAGAATTTACATAAACTTTAACTTAGCAATTCCATTTCCGGGGCCTTCTTCCATAGAAGATAAAAGCACGGGTATATAACAGTGAATATGAACAAGATAAATTTTACGTATATATTCAGATTAATTGCAACGTTTTTTCTAGTAGCCAAAAAACTGGAATCAACTTGAATGTCCTCAATAGAGGAATGGTTTAATAAGTTGTCTTTCACTCAAACCATTGCATTTTACATAACTAGTTTAAAAAGTGTGTTAAGTCTATACCAGACGATGTGGAAAACATTTCTCTGAAATGTTTCTAAGTGAGAAAAACTACGTGCAGTAAAGAGTAAAATAGTGCCCCTATATGTTTTTATGCATACATATGTATGTTACCTTATTTATGAACATAGACAAAGATATGCAACGATTCACACCAGGCTTTTAACACTGCTTATCCAGTGGAGGAGTGGCTAATGAAGTGTAAAAATCCTATAGATGTACAGGCTTTCTCAATATTTATGTATATATATGAATATATATATATATATATATATAATTCTCAACATTTATATATAATTGCTTTATGTAAATGCACATGTAAATTACATATGTGTAAAGCCATGTACAAAGAGATAGTTGCTGAAAGTGTGCATATCATAGAGAGTGTTTTGAGTTTTTAGTGTTTAGGGTTCTTTTTTTTTTAACTTTCTTTCTTGTACTTTGAGTTTTTCAAAATAAAAATTTTACATGATTTTAAGTTTAACATTTTCTAAAGCAAACATTATAGAGCAGGTTAAGGAAATGACCCAGTATCTACAGAATGATTTGATTGTTCAGTCCTCCAGCAGTTCATCAAACTACATTGAGCAGCAACCGTGACATTGTGTCAGGTGTGTTAAAGTGGTTGGGATTACAGAGGTGAATGAAATATGCTCCTTCTTGTTGTATATTACAACAAGACAAACATATAAATGAACCATTCTAATACAATATGGCTATTGCTTTAATATAAGAATTTGTAGGACCATAGGGGCAATGAACTCTGCAGGCATTGGTGGTAGAGAGGCTTCAGAGGGAAAGAACCATTTGAGCTTAGCCTTAAAGACTGAGGATGCTTTCATCACTCACCAGCCTTAGGTGGGGAAGGGAAAGCAATCCCTTCAAAGAGGAAGGAATCAACATCTAGTCCTATTTCATTCATCAAGAATGTGGAGGAGGAAGTAAAGAGTTTATTATTTATAGTCTCAAATGATGGTAATGTGTGGAAGATGGGCAAATGGAACAAGAGACTTTGGAAGAGTCCTGATCAGGAACTAATAAAATGAGAACCTGCTTTGAAACATGCAAGCAGGTTTTCCTGAGGGAAGAAGAACTCTAAGCTGCGTTTAATGAAAGGAAGCAACTGTCAAAGCAATCTGACTAAGTTCAGTACATTAGGTTTGCAGTTGGGGAAGAAATATGGGTTGCTGTTCATTTAGGACCTGTGGAAGAGGTTGGAGAAAAGGGGATAGGTATTCAAGCAATGATTCATTAGGTAGAAAGAAGAGAATGTTAGAAATCAGACACTACTGCCACTTACTGAATAAATTCATCATAAGCCATATACAGACACATTATAAAGTATCTCAAGGTACCAGAATGCTTGACCATTGACGTAAGGTGCCCTAAAATGCTGTGTCTTCAAGGAAAACACAAGGGTTCAGTACTCATGGGTTAGCAGCAGTTAACATAAGACACACTAGCTTTTGGGGAGTGGGGGAGAAAGAAGCAAGGATTATGCATGTATGTATTTATATCATAGATGATAACAACAGAAGCCATTTAATCAAATGCTTATTATTGGCCTAATATAATGTCAGGTGTTTTACATAAATTACCTCATTTAATCCCAGCATGGCTCTAAGATCTAGATACATGTTCCTATCATTCCCTTTTTACAGATGAGGAAACTAAGTCTTACAGGAGTTAAAAAACGTACTCAAGGTCAAATAGCTTTTAGGTGGTGAAGCTGTATATTGTGATCGGACTTTAAATTTTATGCTCCCAACTGCTCAACTAGACACTTAGTTATATTCCCCCTGCTAAACCCTAGTCCCAGCCATCATCATATCACACCGGTATTGTCCCAACAGCCTGTCACCCCTCTGGTCCTACACAGTTCACAACATCCAGTGAACTTTCTAAAACATACATCAGACGACATCACTTTCCTTTATCAAACCATCCAGTGGCCCTCCACTGCACGTAAGATAAAATCCAAGTTCTTACCCTGCAACTCCCTATGTGACCAATTCTCTGCCAGCCTCTCCAGTCTCGGTCATCAATCTCCGCTCTGCCCCTCTCTGACTGCACTGCAGTCACTCACCCTTCTGCTCTTCCTCAACACACTCTTCTCGTTCTGGCCTCACGGCATTGCTACTTGCTAGTCTACCTAAAATGCTCTTCTTCAAAGTCTTCACACAGCTGACTCGACCTCATTATTCAGATCTTGATTCAAATATCAGCTCCTTAGAGAAGGTTCCCCACACCAAGAACAAGAACGACCCCTTTGCCCATTAAAACAGAAGTTACTTGAGGACAGGAACTATTGATTTCATGTTCTTCACTCTAATTCCAGAACCAAGAGTAATATCTGACACGTACTAGGCACTCAGGACATATTTCTTTCCTGAAATACTGGTATCTTTTTTAAAGTGTCATACTCACATGCCTATGAGTATATCTACATATATATATATATTTATGGATATGTGAGCTTGTTGTCACCTCACAGAAGTGGAATGTACATCCCTCACCCAAAATTTGGTTTGAATGTCAAGACTAATGATGCCACACATATACCAAGAAGGTATGAAGAGGACTATTACTCACATAATGAGTTATGCATCAAAAAGGCAGTTAGACCAAAAAAAGAAGAAAGAAAAAACTGGTAACTGTGAAGTGTTGGGTAATTAGATGGTTGTGATTCTTTCATTCTATAGATATAGGTATAGAGATAGAAATAATCGAAACATCAAGTTCTACACCTTAAGTATATACAATTTTTATTTATCCATTATACCTCAATAAAACTGAAAAAATGGGATCAGTCTCAATGACAACTTACCCATGGTGTTTGTCTGATAACTAAAACATTGCGTGCTTTATTTAATTTAATTTGGACTTGTTTATGTAAGCCATTATGGCACCTGCAGCATGAGACCAATAAGAAAGTTGAACGTTCCATTGAATATCTAGTACTATCAAGAGCTAGTACTATATATTCTGAGAAGTGAAATGAGTGCCTTAGTCTCTCTATCAATGTGCAGAACTTCAAAGAAGGTAAAGAGTGCTATGGTGAGACATTGTATTGTGGCTTTAATATGTGCAGAAGATGTGTGACCTTGATTTATATTTTGGGTATCCGTGAGGCAAGAGATTCTATGAGTTCTTTACCCCAAATGAGGCAACCTTGGAGAAGGAATTGTTTTCATTGGCCAGAACAGATGGTCAGACCGCTGGCAGTGGCCCAAAGATCTATAAAAATGTGAAGATGAGGCCAATTGTTGGCTAAGACATGGCCAAGTGCTAAGATAACTGGCTAAAGTTTGGCCAACTGAGCTGATCCTGTGTCCTGTCCTTTATCAGGAACATTCTGATGAAGAGATGAAAAGCAGCAAGAGTCAAGCAAGCTCCATTAAGTGTGACAGTGGCAATGCCATTGGTTAAGTGAATGAACCCCCTTTGGTATTCACTGTGTTGAGCCTAAGGGGCTCCCCAGGTATCCAAGTGTTCTAAGAGATGACCTCCTCTAGCACTGTGGCATCCGGCAAGGGACCCAGCACAGGGGACGTTACCCTCTCCTGAAAGTAGGGTATGCAGAGAGCCCAGGTTCAGCTCCATCCTGTAGCAAGGAGGCCTCACTAGCTGTGCTGGGCTTGCAGGGTGCTGTTTCCATGATCAAAGGCCTAACGGGCAGCTGTATACTGAGGGTCACAGGTTCAGGACCTGAGATAGTCTATATTTCCAGGAAAGTCCAGTATGCACCCACCAATTGCTACACTAATGGCATACAGCATTGGGCCAAGGAAGGTAGTGCCTTGTATCAGAAGCCCATGCAACTAACGGCCATCACTGATGGTAGAGGGACTCCAAGATATATGAGAGAAGGTTGCTAAAGCTCCCACAGTGAAGGAATCCCGGGGGGCCGTAACAGGAATGCCTGTTCTATGGCCATTCAGGCAGATTCTAGTATCATTTTCCAGGGGGTCTCATTCAAGTTGGGCCTATTTGCAAGTTACAGAACAAAAAAAAAGCTTTGTAAATGAGGAGTGTTGCCTCCAGAATCTAAACATGTCGAAAACATGTTGGGCTTGTTTTAACAATGTGGGTCCTAAGAAGACTAAAAGCTGTTTCTTGACACTGTCAGGACTGGAGCAGCCCTCAACTTACTAAATAATTTTCAGGAGCTTAACTGAAGTGGTGGGGCCCTGTACTATGTGTCTCATGTGAATCTCCTCAAAGGAGGATGTCATTAGTGTGATGTCATAACTGTGTACCCGAAAAAAGTTAGAGCTGGTTAAAATATTGCCTGTGAAGACTATGTGAGATGGCAGGTGTGGAGACTGAGCCCATTGAGTACCCAGGTGAAGGTGTATTGTGTCCCTTTAAAGGTGAAGGTTAACTGCAGCTGAGAGGTTGTTGAACTAGGCACTGAATAGAACATGCTAGCCAAATACTTTGCTCTAACTGCAAAGTATTTACCAGTTACTTATTTATTATTGGGTGGAATCAGTCCTTTCAATAGGTGGGGCCAAGACGCCAAGGGTACGAATTCACACTGAGGCACCGGTCCTGTTTTGCCGGGTTTAAGAACAAGTAAAACTTGGCTGTTAAATGCAGCAGAAGTGGGGATAACCACACCTTCTCTAAATAGGTCTTATATAATGGGTTTCAATCTGTGAAAACCGTGCTTTCATTTAGATTGAACCTTTTCTTAAACACTGAGGTGAAAGGTATTATTTTAACTAGGGGGAAAGGTCCATAGGGTCCCATAGTTTTCAAGCTGATTATAAGGGCCAGAGACTTAACTTGATTACTTATTGGGTCAGGTTCTCCACGTGCACTAGAGGATATTTTAGGGTAATGGATGTCTTGGCTATGGAAAAGTTAGGCACGGAAAGAATTCGGATGGTTCGGGTTAGGCATATCTGTTTCTATTTTATGTTCACCTACTCCCTGGCTGGGAGTGGATGAACATAAAGTGTGGCCAGATGTGGGCCAGAAGGGGAAGGGGAATTAATGAGGCTTCAAAACTGTCCATTGTCAAACATCAAAAGTGGAATCAGATTATGACACACACTGCCACCACCCATACAGCACCCCTCTCCCCATCTGGGACCTCCCAAACACAAACGGAAACACCAAGTCCATTTCCTCCTCACCAGCAGGATAAAGTGTTCAGGAAGAAATCTGTCTTCAGAGCTCAGTCCTCACCCAGTCCTTATTCCCGGTGTCTGGCTAACTATGGACTGGCTGGTCTGGGCCCCAAACTGGCAGGATACTACCTCCCTCCCTTCTCACACGCCTGCCCCTTCCTGCCTTCCTTCAGTCCCCATCACCGAAGAACAGACAGAGATACACACACATCTTTCTACAACAGCTTGTACATCAATAGCTGAGGGCTTTTTTATTTGGTCTCTACCCAGGTGACCATGTCTCCAGTGCTTTCTCTGGAGAGACAACAGAGACAGCAAGGTCTCAGTCACCTGATAGACCCAGGGCAGCACTTTATGAAGTGCTGGAAGAGCCCTCTGGGACGTTTTCATCCTCCTCTGGCTCTTTAGTCATTGTTGTACTCCGCCAGTAATAGAATGCTAGCATCTTTGACTTCTTCTGTGTAGAACCTCTTCCCGAATTCTGACGATGGACTGATTTTCTTAACTCGACCACCTCCTGAATCTGGTCGGAAAACAAAGTGATACAGAAAGATATTGATTTGGGGAAAGAGGATGGGAAGGAGAACTTTGAGAGAATGGGTGTGGATTGAGAAGGGGTTTGTGCCAGGGAAGGGCTGGGTAAGTCTTGGGTGGGGGATGAAGAGGTGGCACGTGAGTCGGGTAATCTGACCTCCTCCATCTTAGAGCCCTGGAGTGGAGAATTCATCCTCTCCCTTCTGCGTTGGCCCCCCGGTGTTTGTTGCTCTGACCTCTCGGTATTTGTCCGTGCATCACGGTTAGGATCCTGGGGGACTGTAGTTTCCTCTGCCATTTCAGTAGCAACAGTGTGCTCTACTCCAAGGCTCCTGGCCTCTCTATATATACCCTGCCAGGACAATGAAGAGCCACACCCATCAGCTTTGATTGGTCAGCCAATGGTATCGCTGGGGTGGCTGTGACATCACAAAGCACTACCCTTGAAGATACGTGGGGGGAGGGGAGGGGTGCAGAGGAGTCTAGGTGCTCTGGTTAGAGAAAGGGAGTGCTTCCTCCACACCCAGTAAAGAGCCTTCCCAAATTGACCTTCCACTCTTCCTCATCTTCTCTGGTTCAATCCTTGTGGTGCACAGGTTAGGGAGAAGGTGTTCCCTCCAAACCATTCCACATGGCCACCCCCATTCAGTGTTTAATTCTGTTGTCTCCCAGATCTCATCACCTGGTATTGTGTGGTTTTTAAAAACTTTTTATTTTAGAACAGTTTTAGGTTTACAGAGTAATTGTGAAGATCATATTCATACACTCCACAACAAATTTCCCTTCTTAACATTGTACATTAGTATGGTACAATTGTTCAACTTAGTGAACCAACACTGAAACAGTATTATTAACTAAAGTCTGTACTTCATCAGAATTCCTTTTTTTTAAAAATGTTGAGCCTTCTTTTAATTAATTTATTTTTATTTTTGGCTGTGTTGGGTCTTCGTTTCTGTGCGTGGGCTTTCCGTAGTTGTGGCAAGCAGGGGCCACTCTTTATCATGATGGGCGGGCCTCTCACTGTCACGGCCTCTCTTGTTGCGGAGCACAGGCTCCAGATGTGCAGGCTCAGCGGCTGTGGCTCACGGGCCTAGTTGCTCTGCGGCATGTGGGATCTTCCCAGATCAGGGCTCGAACCCATGTCCCCTGCATCAGCAGGTAGATTCTCAACCACTGTGCCACCGTGGAAGCCCCAGATTGCCTTATTTTTTACCTAATGTTCTTCTTCTGTCCCAGGATCCCAACCAAGATTCTACATTAAATTTAGTCATTCTATTTTATAACTTCTTAGGCTCCTCTTGGCTCTGACAGTTTTTTAGACTTCTTGTTTTTGAAGACTTTGACAGTTTGGGGTCTTGTGTTTTGTCTTTTACATTAGGTCTGCAGATATTATTGCTCTTATAGGTAAAAGTTTTTATAAGTTTCTTCTTCCAGAGAACCTCAAATCAAGTCAGTACCATCAGTGTTATGGACTTCCCCGTGGCAATGGTTGAAGTAATCTCTTGGCTTTGTCACAGAGGTGACACAAATGATTTTCTCTAGAGGTCTGAGGATCAGGATCATTTTTTTGTATGACAGAGGCACAGGGGCAGCAGCATAAGCATTTTGTAAGGTACTAGTGAGTCATTTACTTTTAGAAGTATGACCTTAGCATCCCACATAGTTAACGGTTCTTCCTCCACACGAGTGACCATCCAATGGACCTGTATATTGAACAGACTGTCAGTCTTTCTCCTGAGCTCTATATAGAAAGGGGGCCAACATGTGGTTGAGGAACATCCAGTGTTCACAAGGTAAGAGTCATTTCTTTGAGGTTAGTATCAGTCGCACCTTATTTTGGAATTGAAACACGTGATTCAACCTGAGAATCTCAAATAGGTCCAGTTTGAGACACAGGATTCAGGACTGCTTTAAGGAAGGTCCCAATCCAATAATCCTTTCACTATATGCCAAGTGGCTAAACTGACTTATGCTGGTCAAAGCTTTAGCAGACACTCAGTAGGACTAACAAATGCAGCACAAAGAAGCAAGTTCAAAGCACAAGCTAGCCAGCAGGCAGTAGCCCAAGTGCCTGTTCACCAGCATAGAGCAGAGCCAGTTAGAAAGCCAAAGCAAGAGAAGAAAGACCCCCGGTGGTAAGGGATAGCACCTTGATGTCCTGCTCACAGGACCAGTTGTTGTAATCACACCACAGAGACAGGATGGACCCTTCAACCCAAATTCGGTTTGGATGTCGAGACTGATAACACATACACCTAGAGAGTATGAAAAACCTTACTACATAAGGAGCCTTTCTGGGGAGAGCAGGGCAGGCTCTCAAGCAGGTTCAAGAATGGCTTGAGAGAGCAGAAGAAGGAGACTGGCTTGGCTTTTATGGTGGTGAGGGGATGACGCTGGAGTGTTCCCACACACAGGTCAGGTTTTGCACAGCCTGAACTTCCTCCTGGCCCACAGAAGAGAGAGTACCTGAGCTTTCTTATCCGATCTAGGGAAGCAGGGGAAGAGGCAGTGGTAGGGCTCTTTTATAGAATAATGTTGTGTAAATGCAAGGTGTTTAGCACAGTTTAGAATTCTCATAACCATTATAACCACACTTATATTGTTTTCAGTTAAACTACGTTTCACTAGATTAGTATTTCCCAAATTATGGTCCTTTAAATATTATTTAAGGTGGCTTAGAATTATCTTGGTTCATCACAGAGAAACTGTGTAGAAAGAGAAAAGACTGCTAGCCTCAGGAGGTCTGACACACTGGTCACAAAAGAGCAGACTTCATTGTACTATCTGCTGAATTATGAGGGGTTTCTAACATGTTTCCCATCCTGGGTGACTACTGTAGCACCCAAAGACTGTAATAATAATTACCGAAACTAACATTTATTGACTACTAACTCTATGTAGGAATTATGCTAAATACCCATATACATATTTAATCCTCGTCACAACCCTATTGAGATAAGTGGCAAAAGAGTGGTTTCTGTCATTTCTGCCAGGACATCTCCATTCCAATTGCAGAAGCAGAAAAGTGCATATAGGAGGGCACATGGGAATATTTATGGGCCAGGCTCAAAAGGGGTATCCATTACTCCTGCTCACATTTCCTTGGGAAAAACTCACATAGCCACATTTAACTACAAGAGAAAATGAGAAATGTAGTCTACCTGGTAGAAGAGGAGAACTTAAATGTTGGAGATAAGCTAGCAATCTCTGTCTCCACCATCTTGTTCATCACTCTCCCCAGTATTTACAGTAGAGCCTGGCACATAGTAGGTGGCCATGAATATTTCTGTTGAATGAATGGGTTTCAATGTTTTTGGTCAGTTATGGGGATCAAAAGCATATAGAACTTGGTTAAGCAATGGTTTCCTAGATATGACACAAAAAGCACAAGCAACAAAGAAAGAGTAAATTTGACTATATCAAAATTTTAAAATGTTTTCTTCTGCAAAAAAATACCATGAAGAAAGCAAAAAGGCACACCAAAGAGAGATCCTGGCAAATCATATATTTAATAAAAGTGTAGTATCCAGAATACAGAAAGAACTCTTACAACTCAACAACAAAAATACAAACAACCCAACTGAAAATCAGGTAAAGGACTTAAATAGACATTGTGCTAATGAAGATATACAAATAGCCAACAAACATATGAAAATATGCTCAATACCATTAGTCGTGAGGGAAATGCAAATCAAAACCACGATGAGATGCCACTTCAAACCCACTAGGAATGCTATAAATTTTTTAAAAAGAAAATAACAGGTATTGACAAGGATGTAGAGAAAGTGAAACACTCATACACGTCTGGTGGGAACATAAAATGATACAGGTTCTGTGGAAAACATTTTGGCAGTTACTCAACAAGTTAAACATAGACTTGCCATATTACGCAGTAACTCTACTCCTAGGTATATAATGAAAAGAGTTGAAAAGGAGGGAACAACAGCAACAACAACAACAAAAAAAAAACAGGTGAATTGAGCAACACGAAAGCAAAGGGCAGATAATGTTTCAAGAAGTAAAAAATGGTCAACTTTATTAAATAATTTTACTGGTAATATAGGGACAGACAAATGACGATTGAACTTGTTAGTAGAGAGGTCATTGGTACATTTGATAAGAAGGAAATTGAAAGAGTGGAAAATATTTTAATATAAACCTGGATGTGTATTAAGGAGAAAATGTGAGATCAGAAAGTGAGGGGCGGATAGACAATTTCTTTTGCGAGTTTTGGTGCTAAGGGGAGGAGAAATATGGGACTATAGCTGGAGGGGGATTTGGTATTAAGAGAGTGTATTTTTAAGAGGGTAGATTCTAGAATGCATCTAGCCAATATAAATGACTGAATGAAACTGACGACATAAAAATCCAAAGGGATAATTGCAGAAGAAAAAATATTGAGAAAGCAAGAGGGGTATTCAGAGCACTAGTAGATGGGATCGGTAGCAAATGTGGAAATCATGGCTTTCCATCAGAATGAGAAATATTTAGAGATTTTACAGGGGAGAAGGAAACGATTATGGTATGATTACAAATGCAGGTAAGATGGTAGATTTGGTGGGGAAGATATAAAAGAATTTTCTCTTGACTCTTCAGTTTTCTCAGTGAAGGATGAGATAAGGGCATAAAATAACAAGAGTGAGGGTAGGGTTTTGAGAAATTGAGGGGAAGATAAAGTATTGGATATTCATTTTGTATAATGGAAATGGGTGTATAATATGGAAGGATTGATCATTTAAGATATGTGGTCAAGAATTTAAGGTGAGATCAGTTAGCTTTGTCTTGTAAATTTCTACAGCAACATCCATCACTTGTATATAGGAACAAAGCAGGTAGATAGCTAAATTTAACAAGGGTTGTGGTTTTGCCAGGGAAGTACTAGGGTGGGAAAGTGAGTAGGGAGATGAAGGTTGATGAAAGTAAGTGATACTCATGATAAATTGGTAAGCAATGAGGAAATGCGAAAAGAGAAATGTGGCTGATGCTGAAAAGTAGTAGAATTCACAGATTGGAGTTCAAAATTGAAGAATTTTTAGAGTTGGGTGTGTGAAGGTGTGTATACCTGCACGTGAGGGAGGTATTTTGCTAGGAAGGATAATCAGTTGTAGCCCAAGAGATGTATGTTATAAAATCAGGATTTCAGAGTTGCTGTAATTTTTGAGAATGTCAATGTCTAGTGCATGAGCATTAGAGTGAGTGGCTTAAGTATGATGGAAGAAAAATACCATTGGAATTGATGGCATGAAAGGTTTGCAAAGCCAAAAATGCTGGATGAATATCCACATAGATGACAGATGTTGAAGTTGCCAAGATGGTGGCAGTACTAAAAGTGGAGAAGAAGACTCAGGAAAGTGTCTAATGAATGAAGGTAAAGAAATAGATGGCATAGCACATGATATTATCTAATAGCAAGAACTACAAATGAGCTCTGAATTTTGAAAGAGAAAGGAGCAGAAATGGTTTGAATGTGACAGTGAGTCGACTCCTTGGGGTATGTGAGGAAAACTAACGTTTGCTCAAGAGGACTGCAGGGGAAGTGATTTCCTCAAGGCACAGCCATATTCCAGTCATAAAACAGAGATTAATGGAACACGGAGAAAACAACTTGAAGCTACTGGGGAGTTTCTTAATGATAGACTATGAGTTACAGAGGGCAGGAAAGAAGCGCTCATGAAGTTGGGGAGAGGGTTGGGTCCAATTCCGTCAAGTGCAGAGCAATACATGAATAAGGGTATAGTTAATGATGGATAATCTGCAGGGTGGTGACTTAAGTAAAAGTGATAAGACAAGATGGACCTTGTGACTGCACGGCAGATTGGGAGGTGAGTAAAGCCCTCCAGACTACAGATTGCTTAATCTAGGCTGACCTAGAACTAAGAAGAATCCAGAAACACCACTGAAACCTGTTTCCTCTAAATATCATGTATCCTGTATGATGATCCAGCATTTCAAAGATAGACTAGTAAGGACATCTAAGAGGGTAGGCTTGAAAGGAAACTAGTGTGTTTGCTCAAGAGTGTGAGTGTGTATGAAAAATATCAACAGCAAATTCTAATGTCAGAGGGTTGCTACTATAGGCTTATGGAGCCATGCACTATTCTTGGACAACCCACGGTGCCTGCACAGATGTGGCCCAGATGCAAGCACCAACACTTACTGGGCACCTGCAAAGCCAAAGCTGGGGAAGATGGAAGGCCAAGTGGAAGTGGTATTTTCCCAAGACAGGAATGTATTTACTTAGGCTTCCTAAATGGCAGGTGGACAAAAAATGGAAGAAAGGAAATTAAGCTTCTTTTTGCCTAACATCTCTCCTCAGGAGGAAGTACTTGGAGTTGTATTACCTACGTAAATTCACCTGCTGAAACACCAGGGAGCTCATCAGTGGGCAGATGTTCCCACCTAAGTATGGTTACCAGCAAACATTTATTCAAAATCATGGCTGCATCTGGCTCACATTAGAAGGGTTCTCTTTGTCATTGTCTTTTAAAAGAACAATTCCCCATGCTTATAAATCCAGACTCAGAACATCAATTCAACCAACCTCAGGAGCCCTGTGGCTACACCTTCCTGCTGGGATCAGCATGGTCCCCAGAGAATCAATTTGAGGAGTATTACCAAAGTGTTTTCATTTTCAGTGTTTATCCACTGGAATGTCTACGAGTGAAGAATAGACAGGGCAATACAATCCTAAGATTCAATTTCTTTCATCAAATACAAACTGTGTATATGAGCATCAAGGCAAGAGGATGGAGGACTTTAACTGAAATTCCAATAGATATCTAAGTGCAAATCCTGGAACCATCCCATGCTAGCATTGTGAGTTAGGATAGGTACTTAACCACTCTGAGCCTGTTTTCTGATCTCTAAAAAAAAAAATAGAAGGATAATATTTCATACTGCTGTTGCAAAGATCAACTCAAATAATTCATGTACAGAATATAGCACAACAACCTACAGAATGGGAGAAAATATTTGTAAATCGTGTATCTGATAAGGGATTTTTATTCAGAATATATAAAGAACTCTTACATGCCTGTGATAAGAAGGTAAATAACCCAACTTTTAAAATGGTCAGAAGATCTAAATAGACATTTCTGCAAGGAAGATATACAAATGGCCAGCAAGCACATTAGAGACGCTTGACATCATTATTCATCAGGAAAACACAAATGAAAACCACAGAAAGATACCATTTCATACCCATTCGGATGGCTAGAATCCGAAAGTCAGATAATCATAACTGTTGGTGGGGATTTAGAGAAATCAAAACCATCATACACTGTTAGTGAGAATGTAAAATGGTATACCTGCTTTGGAAAAGTTTGGTAGTTTCTCAGAGGGTGAAACAGTGTTACTGTATGACCCACTTGTAGGTATATTCCCAAGATAAATGCAAATATATGTCCATACAAAAACTTGTACATAAATATTCATAGCAGCAATATTCATAATACCCAAAGATGGAAACAACCCAAAGGCCCATCAACTTACCAGTGGACAAACAAAATGAGGCAAATCCATACAACAGAATACTATTCAGACATCAAAAGGAATGAAGAACTAATATATGCTACAATATGGCTGAACCTTAAAAACATTATGCTAAGTGAAAGAAGTCAGTCACAAAAGACCACATATTATGTGATTCTATTCATATGAAATGCTCAGAACAGGCAAATCTATAGCTACAAAATAGATCAATAATTGCTTAAGGCTGAGGCAGAAGTTGTTGGGAGCATAGGGGATTCACAGCTACAAGATACGAGGGTTTCTTTTTGAGGTGTTGAAAACGTTCTAAAATAGACTGGAGGGAACTTCAAGACGTCGGAAGAGTAAGAAGTGGAGATCACCTTCCTCCCCACAGAAGCATCAGAAATACATCTACACGTGGAACTGCTCCTATAGAACACCCACTGAACGCTGGCAGAAGACCTCAGACCTCCCAAAAGGCAAGAAACTCCCCACGTAGCTGGGTAGGGCAAAAGAAAAAAAGAAATTGTAGAGACAAAAGAATAGGAACGGGACCTGCACCAGTGGGAGGGAGCCTGAAGGAGGAAAGGTTTCCACACACTAGAAGGCCCTTCACTGGCGGAGACTACAGGTTGCGGACGGGGGCAGCTTCGGAGCCACGGAGGAGAGCGCAGCAACAGGAGTGCGGAGGGCAAAGCGGAGAGGTTCAAGCACGGAGGATCGGTGCCGACCAGTACTCACCAGCCCGCGAGGCTTGTCTGCTCACCTGCCGGGACGGGTGGGGGCTGGGAGCTGAGGCTTGGGCTTCGGTCTGAGCGCAGGCAGAGGACTGGCAGTGTGAACACAGCCTGAAGGGGTTAGTACGCCACGTCTAGCCAGGAGGGAGTCCAGGAAAAGTCTGGAGCTGCCGCAAAGGCAAGAGACTTTTTCTTCCCTCTGTGATTCCTGGTGTACGAGCAGAGGGGATTCAGAGCGCCGCCTAAAGGAGCTCCAGAGATGGACGCGAGGCGCAGCTAGGAGCGCAGACCACAGAGATGGGCATGAGATGCTAAGGCTGCTGCTGCCACCACCAAGAACCCTGTGTGCGAGCACAGGTCACTATCCACACCTCCCTTCAGGGAGCCTGTGCAGCCCGCCACTGCCAGTGTCCCGTGATCCAGGGACGACTTCCCCGGGAGAACGCACGGCGTGCCTCGGGCTGGTGCAACGTCACGCCCGCCTCTGTCACTGCAGGCTCACCCTGCCTCCGTACCCCTCCCTCCCCCCGGCCTGAGCGAGCCAGAGCCCCCAAAGCAGCGGCTCCTATAACCCCATCTGGTCTGAGCGAAGAACAGACGCTCTCAGGAGACCTACACGCAGAGGCGGGGTCACATCCAAAGCTGAACCCCGGGAGCTGTGCGAACAAAGAAGAGAAAGGGAAATCTCGCCCAGCAGCCTCAGGAGCAGCGGATTAAATCTCCACAATCAACTTGATGTACCCGGCATCGGTGGAACACCTGAATAGACAACGAATCATCCCAAATGGAGGAGGTGCACTTTGGGAGCAACGCTATTTATACATTTTTTTCCCTTTTTCTCTTTTTGTGAGTGTGTATGCGTATGCTTCTGTGAGTGATTTTGTCTGTATAGTTTGGCACTTACCGTTTGTCCTAGGGTTCTGTCTGTCCGTTTTTTGTTTTTTTTTAGTATAGTTTTCAGCGCTTGATATCATTGGTGAATTGGTTTCTTCGTCTGGTTTTTCTCTTCTTTCTCGTTTTTTTAATTACTTAAAAAATTTTAATAAAAAATATTTGTTCTTTATTTTAATAACTCTTTAATAATTTAATTTAATTTAATTCTACATTATTATTTATTTATTTATTTATTTATTTCTCCCTTTTATTCTGAGCCGTGTGCGTGACAGACTCTTGGTGATCCAGCCAAGCGTCAGGGCTGTTCCTCTGACGTGGCAGAGGCAAGTTCAGGATATTGGTCCACCACAGACCTCCCAGCTCCACGTAATATCAAACGGTGAAAATCTCCCAGAGATCTCCATCTCAACACCAAGACCCAGCTCCACTAAATGACCAGCAAGCTACGGTGCTGGATACCTTATGCCAAACAACTACCAAGAAAGGAACACAACTCCACCCATTAGCAGATAGGCTGCCTAAAATCATAGTAAGGTCACAGACACCCCAAAACACACCACCAGACATGGAACTGCCTACCAAAAAGAAAAGATCCAGCCTCATTGACCAGAACACAGGCACTAGTCCCCTCCACCAGGAAGCCTACACAACCCACTGAACCAACCTTAGCCACTGGGGACAGACACCAAAAACAACGGGAACTACGAACCTGCAGCCTGTGAAAAGGAGACACCAAACACAGTAATATAAGCAAAATGAAAAGACAGAAAAACACACAGCAGATGAAGGAGCAAGGTAAAAACGCACCAGACATAACAAATGAAGAGGAAATAGGCAGTCTACCTGAAAAAGAATTCAGAATAATGATAGTAAAGATGATCCAAAATCTTGGAAATAGAATGGAGAAATACCAGAAAAGTTTAACAAGGACCTAGAAGAACTAAAGAGCAAACAAACAATCATGAACAACACAATAAATGAAATTACATATCCTCTAGAAGGGATCAATAGCAGAATAAATGAGGCAGAAGAACGGATAAGTGACCTGGAAGATAAAATAGTGGGAATAACTACTGGAGAGCAGAATAAAGAAAAAAGAATGAAAAGAATTGAGGACAGTCTCAGAGACCTCTGGGACACGATTAAACGTACCAACATTCAAATTATAGGGGTTCCCAAAGAAAAAGAGAAAAAGATAGGGACTGAGAAAATATTTGAAGAGATTATAGTTGAAAACTTCCCTAATATGGGAAAGGGAATAGTTAATCAAGTCCAGGAAGCACAGAGAGTCCCATACAGGATAAATCCAAGGAGAAACACGCCAAGACACATAGTAGTCAAACTATCAAAAAGTAAATACAAAGAAAAAATATTAAAAGCAGCAATGGAAAAACAACAAATAACATAGAAGGGAATCCCCATAAGGTTAACAACTGATCTTTGAGCAGAAATTCTGCAAACCAGAAGGGAGGGGCAGGACATATTTAACGTGATGAAAGGGAAAAACCTACAACCAAGATTACTCTACCCAGCAAGGATCTCATTCAGATTTGACAGAGAAATTAAAACCTTTACAGACAAGCAAAAGCTAAGAGAATTCAGCAGAACCAAACCAGCTTTACAGCAAATGCTAAACCAACTTCTCCAGGCAGGAAAAACAAGAGAAGGAAAAGACTTACAATAACAAATGCAAAACAATTAAGAAAATGGTAATAGGAGCATACATATCGATAATTACCTTAAATGTAAATGCATTAAATGCTCCCACCAAAAGACACAGACTGGCTGAATGGATACAAAAACAAGACCCGTATATATGCTGTCAACAAGAGACCCACTTCAGACCTAGGGAAACATACAGACTGAAAGTGAGGGGGTGGGAAAAGATATTCCATGCAAATGAAAATCAAAAGAAAGCTGGAGTAGCAATTCTCATATCAGACAAAATAGACTTTAAAATAATGACTTACAAGGGACAAAGCAGGACACTACATAATGATCAAGGGATCGATCCAAGAAGAAGATATAACACTTGTAAATATTTATGCACCCAACATAGGAGCACCTCAATACATAAGACAAATACTAACAGCCATAAAAGGGGAAATCGACAGTAACACAATCATAGTAGGCGACTTTAACACCCCACTTTCAACAATGGACAGATCATCCAAAATGAAAACTAATAAGGAAACACAAGCTTTAAATGATACATTAAACAAGATGGACTTAATTGATATTTATAGGACGTTCCATCCAAAAACGTCCAGAGATAAACCCATGTACACATGGTCACCTTATCTTGATAAAGGAGGCTAGAGTATACAATGGAGGAAAGACAGCCTCTTCAATAAGTGGTGCTGGGAAAACTGGACAGCTACATGGAAAAGAATGAAATTAGAACACTCCCTAATGCCATACACAAAAATAAACTCAAAATGGATTAAAGACCTTAATGTAAGGCCAGACACACTAAAACTCTTAGAGGAAATAAAAGAAGAACACTCTTTTGAGATAAATCACAGTAAGATCTTGTTTGACCCACCTCCTAAAGAAATGGAAACAAAACTAAAAATAAACAAATGGGACCGAGTGAAACTTAAAAGCTTTTGCACAGCAAAGGAAACCATAAACAAGATGAAAAGACAACCCTCAGAATGGGAGAAAATATTTGCAAATGAAGCAACTGACAAAGGATTAGTCTCCAAAATTTACAAGCAGCTCATGCAGCTCAATATCAAAAAAAACAACCACCCAATCCAAAAATGGGCAGAAGACCTAAATAGACATTTTTCCAAAGAAGATACACAGATTGCCAACAAACACATGAAAGAATGCTCAACTTCGATAATCATTAGAGAAATGCAAATCAAAACTACAATGCGGTATCATCTCACACCGGTCAGAATGGCCATCATCAAAAAATCTACAAACAATAAATGGACAACCTGGAAGAAATGGACAAATTCTTAGAGAAGGTGTGGAGAAAAGGGAACCCTCATACACTGTTGATGGGAATGTAAATTGATACAGTCACTAAGGAGAACAGTATGGAGGTTCCCTAAAAAACTAAAAATAGAACTACCATACGACCCAGCAATCCCACTATGGGGCATATATCCTGAGAAAACCATAATTCAAAAAGAGTCATGTACCACAATGTTAATTGCAGCTCTATTTACAATAGCCAGGACTTGGAAGGAACCTAAGTGTCCATCAACAGATGAATGGATAAAGAAGATGTGACACATGTATACAATGGAATATTACTCAGCCATAAAAAGGAACGAAACTGAGTTATTTGTAGTGAGGTGGATGGACACAGAGTCTGTCATACAGAGTGAAGTAAGTCAGAAAGAGAAAAACAAATACCGTATCCTAACACATATATATGGAATCTTTAAAAAAATATGGTCATGAGGAACCTAGGGGCAAGACGGGAAAAAAGACGCAGACCTGGGCTTCCCTGGTGGTGTACTGGTTGAGAATCCGCCTGCCGATGCAGGGGACACGGGTTCGTGCCCCGGTCTGGGAGGATCCCACATGCCACGGAGAGGCTGGGCCCGTGAGCCATGGCCACTGAGCCTGCGCGTCCGGAACCTTTGCTCCACAACAGGAGAGGCCACAACAGTGAGTGGCCCGCGTACCGAAAAAAAAAAAATAATGTCGCAGACCTACTAGAGAATGGACTTGAGGACACGGGGAGGGGGAAGGGTAAGCTGGGACAAAGTGAGAGAGTGGCATGGACATATATACACTACCAAATGTAAAACAGATAGCTAGTGGGAAGCAGCCACATAGCACAGGGAGATCAGCTCAGTGCTTTTTGACCACCTAGAGGGGTGGGATAGGGAGGGTGGGAGGGAGGGAGATGCAAGAGGGAGGGGATATGGGTATATACGTATATGTATAGCTGATTCACTTTGTTATAGAGCAGAAACTAATACACCATTGTAAATCAATCATACTCCAGTAAAGATGTTAAAAAAAAAGTGTGTTTGTTCAAAATAAATAAATAAATAACTTTCCTAACTGCTTAGGAAAGTTATTTCTCCTTCCTATGAAATGAAAAATGATGTATAAGGGCACTTAGTATTGACTATAAATTCCAGTTCTGTCAGTGATGGTATCTGGCGCATGAGGGGCACCCAAGTTAGGGAGCTTTTGGTTAATTTCCCTGGGCCATATAGAGCAAAGTGTTCTCTCAAATACTCTCTGGAAATTCGGAGCCTCAAATATGTTTGCCACCTTCCCCCAAGTCATCACATTTATTAACATCCTTGTCTTATTTTTCTAGAAGCAGGAGTTTCTAGCAGATCTTTTCCCTTTGTGAAAGGATGTATTTCTGTGTGAGGTGGATCTAGGCCGCCTTAGTCTGTCCGCTAATGTTCACCTCAGTAGCACTTTACCTGGTTGATAATATTTTTGAGGCCAACTTCCTGTAATGTTTTTCTTTTTCTGTTCTTTTTTTTACCTTAGGAGCACTGTATAATAAAAACTCCATTAAAGATGCAAAACCAAAGTGAGCCATGAAGCAAGACACGATGGGGCCTATCAGCATTCCTAAGCGTGTTCAAGGTGAAAGCATTTCAGAGGGAGTTAAACAACAGTCATTATAGCTATCTTTGTTGACCTCTGAATCTATATGCCAGTCACTGTGTTTGACATACATTAATTCTCATAAAACTTCTGTCATGTTGACATTATTATCTCCCTTTTACAAATGGGGAAAGAGGTTCACATAAATTAAATGACTTTCTCAGGGCAACAGCTAGTAAGTTTCAGGGCTGGATTTGTATCCAAAATAAAGTGGGCTTTGTTTGGTTTTTTGACTCTATTTTCTTCTTAGTAGTACTGCATACATTTATTATTTATATGTATTAAAAAGGATAAAATAAGTTTGGACTCCTCTCTCACACAACATGAAGTTCTGTATGATCTAAAGATAAAAATGTTGAAGTAAAATATATATATTATGGAAAACGTATGCATAATCTAGGAGTCAAGAAAAATTTCTGTGCAAGCTGGAAAACCTAGACACTCTAGAGAAATGACTGACATATTTGAGTGCTTAAAACTTAAAATGTAATCATATGGCGAATGTAAAGTTATATAAAACCAGAAGACAAATAATACAGGAACATATATTTGTAAGACACATGACAGATAAAGGGTTCAATATCCAACATATAAAAAATTTCCCACACATTAATAAGAAAAGACAAACACCCTAATTGAAAGTGGTTAAAAAGGGTAAAAAGGGCTGTTCAAGGAGGCAGAAAAGCCCCCTGGCCAATAAACAAGTGAAATTACTCAACTTTACTAGCAATCAGGCGTATTGAAATTAAATTAACAAGGAAATATCACTTTAAGACCATTAAACATGTTATCACACATTGCTGGAGTTTTGTGGAGGTTAATATGTTATCTCATACATTTGCCGAGGGAAATGTGCAGTATATTAAAGCCATTTGGAAGTCAATCTGGCAACCCCTATTAAAATTAAGAATTTACATAAACTTTAACTTAGCAATTCCATTTCCGGGGCCTTCTTCCATAGAAGATAAAAGCACGGGTATATAACAGTGAATATAAACAAGATAAATTTTACGTATATATTGAGATTAATTGCAACGTTTTTTCTAGTAGCCAAAAAACTGGAATCAACTTGAATGTCCTCAATAGAGGAATGGTTTAATAAGTTGTCTTTCACTCAAACCATTGCATTTTACATAACTAGTTTAAAAAGTGTGTTAAGTCTATACCAGACGATGTGGAAAACATTTCTCTGAAATGTTTCTAAGTGAGAAAAACTACGTGCAGTAAAGAGTAAAATAGTGCCCCTATATGTTTTTATGCATACATATGTATGTTACCTTATTTATGAACATAGACAAAGATATGCAAAGATTCACACCAGGCTTTTAACACTGCTTATCCAGTGGAGGAGTGGCTAATGAAGTGTAAAAATCCTATAGATGTACAGGCTTTCTCAATATTTATGTATATGTACGAATATATATATATATAATTCTCAACATTTATATATAATTGCTTTATGTAAATGCACATGTAAATTACATATGTGTAAAGCCATGTACAAAGAGATAGTTGCTGAAAGTGTGCATATCATAGAGAGTGTTTTGAGTTTTTAGTGTTTAGGGTTCTTTTTTTTAACTTTCTTTCTTGTACTTTGAGTTTTTCAAAATAAAAATTTTACATGATTTTAAGTTTAACATTTTCTAAAGCCAACATTATAGAGCAGGTTAAGGAAATGATCCAGTATCTACAGAATGATTTGATTGTTCAGTCCTCCAGCAGTTCATCAAACTACATTGAGCAGCAACCGTGACATTGTGTCAGGTGTGTTAAAGTGGTTGGGATTACAGAGATGAATGAAATATGCTCCTTCTTGTTGTATATTACAACAAGACAAACATATAAATGAACCATTCTAATACAGTATGGCTATTGCTTTAATATAAGAATTTGTAGGACCATAGGGGCAATGAACTCTGCAGGCATTGGTGGTAGAGAGGCTTCAGAGGGAAAGAACCATTTGAGCTTAGCCTTAAAGACTGAGGATGCTTTCATCTCTCACCAGCCTTAGGTGGGGAAGGGAAAGCAATCCCTTCAAAGAGGAAGGAATCAACATCTAGTCCTATTTCATTCATCAAGAATGTGGAGGAGGAAGTAAACAGTTTATTATTTATAGTCTCAAATGATGGTAATGTGTGGAAGATGGGCAAATGGAACAAGAGACTTTGGAAGAGTCCTGATCAGGAACTAATAAAATGAGAACCTGCTTTGAAACATGCAAGCAGGTTTTCCTGAGGGAAGAAGAACTCTAAGCTGCGTTTAATGAAAGGAAGCAACTGTCAAAGCAATCTGACTAAGTTCAGTACATTAGGTTTGCAGTTGGGGAAGAAATATGGGTTGCTGTTCATTTAGGACCTGTGGAAGAGGTTGGAGAAAAGGGGATAGGTATTCAAGCAATGATTCATTAGGTAGAAAGAAGAGAATGTTAGAAATCAGACACTACTGCCACTTACTGAATAAATTCATCATAAGCCATATACAGACACAGTATAAAGTATCTCAAGGTACCAGAATGCTTGACCATTGAGGTAAGGTGCCCCAAAATACTGTGTCTTCAAGGAAAACACAAGGGTTCAGTACTCATGGGTTAGCAGCAGTTAACATAAGACACACTAGCTTTTGGGGAGTGGGGGAGAAAGAAGCAAGGATTATGCATGTATGTATTTATATCATAGAGGATAACAACAGAAGCCATTTAATCAAATGCTTATTATTGGCCTAATATAATGTCAGGTGTTTTACATAAATTACCTCATTTAATCCCAGCATGGCTCTAAGATCTAGATACATGTTACTATCATTCCCTTTTTACAGATGAGGAAACTAAGTCTTACAGGAGTTAAAAAACGTACTCAAGGTCAAATAGCTTTTAGGTGGTGAAGCTGTAAATTGAGATCGGACTTTAAATCCTATGCTCCCAACTGCTCAACTAGACACTAAGTTATATTCCCCCTGCTAAACCCTAGTCCCAGCCATCATCATATCACACCTGTATTGTCCCAACAGCCTGTCACCCCTCTGGTCCTACACAGTTCACAACATCCAGTGAACTTTCTAAAACATACATCAGACGACATCACTTTCCTTTATCAAACCATCCAGTGGCCCTCCACTGCACGTAAGATAAACTCCAAGTTCTTACCCTGCAGGTCCCTATGTGACCACTTCTCTGCCAGCCTCTCCAGTCTCGGTCATCAATCTCCGCTCTGCCCCTCTCTGACTGCACTCCAGTCACTCACCCTTCTGCTCTTCCTCAACATACTCTTCTCGTTCTGGCCTCATGGCATTGCTACTTGCTAGTCTACCTAAAATGCTCTTCTTCAAAGTCTTCACACAGCTGACTCGACCTCATTATTCAGATCTTGATTCAAATATCAGCTCCTTAGAGAAGGTTCCCCACACCAACAACAAGAACGACCACTTTGTCCATGAAAACAGAAGTTACTTGAGGACAGGAACTATTGATTTCATGTCCTTCACTCTAATTCCAGAACAAAGAGTAATATCTGACACCTACTAGGCACTCAGGACATATTTCTTTCCTGAAATACTGGTATCTTTTTTAAAGTGTCATACTCATATGCCTATGAGTATATATACATATATATATATATATATATATATATATATATATATATATATTTATGGATATGTGAGCTTGTTGTCACCTCACAGAAGTGGAATGTACATCCCTCACCCAAAATTTGGTTTGAATGTCAAGACTAATGATGCCACACATATACCAAGAAGGTATGAAAAGGATTATTACTCACATAATGAGTTATGCATCAAAAATGCCGTTAGACCAAAAAAAGAAAAAAGAAAAAACTGCTAACTGTGAAGTGTTCGGTAATTAGATGGTTGTGATTCTTTCATTCTATAGATATAGGAATAGATATAGAAATAATCGAAACATCAAGTTCTACACCTTAAGTATATACAATTTTTATTTATCCATTATACCTCAATAAAACTGAAAAAATGGGATCAGTCTCAATGACAACTTACCCATGGTGTTTGTCTGATAACTAAAACATTGCGTGGTTTATTTAATTTAATTTGGACTTGTTTATGTAAGCCATTATGGCACCTGCAGCATGAGACCAATAAGAAAGGTGAACATTCCATTGAATATCTAGTACTATCAAGAGCTAGTACTATATATTCTGAGAAGTGAAATGAGTGCCTTAGTCTCTCTATCAATGTGCAGAACTTCAAAGAAGGTAAAGAGTGCTATGGTGAGACATTGTATTGTGGCTTTAATATGTGCAGAAGATGTGTGACCTTGATTTATATTTGGGTATCCGTGAGGCAAGAGATTCTATGAGTTCTTTACCCCAAATGAGGCAACCTTGGAGAAGGAATTGTTTGCATTGGCCAGAACAGATGGTCAGACCGCTGGCAGTGGCCCAAAGATCTATAAAAATGTGAAGATGAGGCCAATTGTTGGCTAAGACATGGCCAAGTGCTCAGATAACTGGCTAAAGTTTGGCCAACTGAGCTGATCCTGTGTCCTGTCCTTTATCAGGAACATTCTGATTAAGAGATGAAAAGCAGCAAGAGTCAAGCAAGCTCCATTAAGTGTGACAGTGGCAATGCCATTGGTTAAGTGAATGAACCCCCTTTGGTATTCACTGTGTTGAGCCTAAGGGGCTCCCCAGGTATCCAAGTGTTCTAAGAGATGACCTCCTCTAGCACTGTGGCATCCGGCAAGGGACCCAGCACAGGGGACGTTACCCTCTCCTGAAAGTAGGGTATGCAGAGAGCCCAGGTTCAGCTCCATCCTGTAGCAAGGAGCCCTCACTAGCTGTGCTGGGCTTGCAGGGTGCTGTTTCCATGATCAAAGGCCTAACGGGCAGCTGTATACTGAGGGTCACAGGTTCAGGACCTGAGATAGTCTATATTTCCAGGAAAGTCCAGTATGTACCCACCAATTGCTACACTAATGGCATACAGCATTGGGCCAAGGAAGGTAGTTCCTTGTATCAAAACCCCTGCAACTAACGGCCATCACTGATGGTAGAGGGACTCCAAGATATATGAGAGAAGGTTGCTAAAGCTCCCACAGTGAAGGAATCCCGGTGGTTCGTAACAGGAATGCCTGTTGTATGGCCATTCAGGCAGATTCTAGTATCTTTTTACAGGGGGTCTCATTCAAGTTGGGCCTATTTGCAAGTTACAGAACAAAAAAAAAGCTTTGTAAATGAGGAGTGTTGCCTCCAGAATCTAAACATGTCGAAAACATGTTGGGCTTGTTTTAACAATGTGGGTCCTAAGAAGACTAAAAGCTGTTTCTTGACACTGTCAGGACTGGAGCAGCCCTCAACTTACTAAATAATTTTCAGGAGCTTAACTGAAGTGGTGGGGCCCTGTACTATGGGTCTCATGTGAATCTCCTCAAAGGAGGATGTCATTAGTGTGATGTCATAACTGTGTACCCGAAAACAGTTAGAGCTGGTTAAAATATTGCCTGTGAAGACTATGTGAGATGGCAGGCGTGGAGACTGAGCCCATTGAGTACCCAGGTGAAGGTGTATTGTGTCCCTTTAAAGGTGAAGGTTAACTGCAGCTGAGAGGTTGTTGAACTAGGCACTGAATAGAACATGCTAGCCAAATACTTTGCTCTAACTGCAAAGTATTTACCAGTTACTTATTTATTATTGGGTGGAATCAGTCATTTCAATAGGTGGGGCCATGACGCCAAGGGTACGAATTCACACTGAGGCACCGGTCCTGTTTTGCCGGGTTTAAGAACAAGTAAAACTTGGCTGTTAAATGCAGCAGAAGTGGGGATAACCACACCTTCTCTAACTAGGTCTTATATAATGGGTTTCAATCTGTGAAAACCGTGCTTTCATTTAGATTGAACCTTTTCTTAAACACTGAGGTGAAAGGTATTATTTTAACTAGGGGGAAAGGTCCATAGGGTCCCATAGTTTTCAAGCTGATCATAAGGGCCAGAGACTTAACTTTATTACTTATTGGGTCAGGTTCTCCACGTGCACTAGAGGATATTTTAGGGTAATGGATGTCTTGGCTATGGAAAAGTTAGGCAGGGAAATAATTTGGATGGTTCAGGTTAGGCATATCTGTTTCTATTTTATGTTCACCTACTCCCTGGCTGGGAGTGGATGAACATAAAGTGTGGCCAGATGTGGGCCAGAAGGGGAAGGGGAATTAATGAGGCTTCAAAACTGTCCATTGTCAAACATCAAAAGTGGAATCAGATTATGACACACACTGCCACCACCCATACAGCACCCCTCTCCCCATCTGGGACCTCCCAAACACACACGGAAACACCAAGTCCATTTCCTCCTCACCAGCAGGATAAAGTGTTCAGGAAGAAATCTGTCTTCAGAGCTCAGTCCTCACCCAGTCCTTATTCCCGGTGTCTGGCTAACTATGGACTGTCTGGTCTGGGCCCCAAACTGGCAGGATACTACCTCCCTCCCTTCTCACACGCCTGCCCCTTCCTGCCTTCCTTCAGTCCCCATCACCGAAGAACAGACAGAGATACACACACATCTTTCTACAACAGCTTGTCCATCAATAGCTGAGGGCTTTTTTATTTGGTCTCTACACAGGTGACCATGTCTCAAGTGCTTTCTCTGGAGAGACAACAGAGACAGCAAGGTCTCAGTCACCTGATAGACCCAGGGCAGCACTTTATGAACTGCTGGAAGAGCCCTCTGGGACGTTTTCATCCTCCTCTGGCTCTTTAGTCATTGTTGTACTCCGCCAGTAATAGAATGCTAGCATCTTTGACTTCGTCTGTGTAGAACCACTTCCCGAATTCTGACGACGGACTGATTTTCTTAACTCGACCACCTCCTGAATCTGGTCGGAAAACAAAGTGATACAGAAAGATATTGATTTGGGGAAAGAGGATGGGAAGGAGAACTTTGAGAGAATGGGTGTGGATTGAGAAGGGGTTTGTGCCAGGGAAGGGCTGGGTAAGTCTTGGGTGGGGGATGAAGAGGAGGCACATGAGTCGGGTAATCTGACCTCCTCCATCTTATAGCCCTGGAGCGGAGAATTCATCCTCTCCCTTCTGCGTTGGCCCCCCGGTGTTTGTTGCTCTGACCTCTCGGTGTTTGTCCGTGCATCACGGTTAGGCTCCTGGGGGACTGTAGTTTCCTCTGCCATGTCAGTAGCAACAGTGTGCTCTACTCCAAGGCTCCTGGCCTCTCTGTATATACCCTGCCAGGACAATGAAGAGCCACACCCATCAGCTTTGATTGGTCAGCCAATGATAGCGCTGGGGTGGCTGTGACATCACAAAGCACTACCCTTGAAGATATGTGGGGGGAGGGGAGGGGTGCAGAGGAGTCTACGTGCTCTGGTTAGAGAAAGGGAGTGCTTCCTCAACACCCAGTAAAGAGCCTTCCCAAATTGACCTTCCACTCTTCCTCATCTTCTCTGGTTCAATCCTTGTGGTGCACATGTTAGGGAGAAGGTGTTCCCTCCAAACCATTCCACATGGCCACGCCCTTTCACTGTTTAATTCTGTTGTCTCCCAGATCTCATCACCTGGTATTGTGTGGTTTTTAAAAACTTTTTATTTTAGAACAGTTTTAGGTTTACAGAGTAATTGTGAAGATCATATTCATACACTCCACAACAAATTTCCCTTCTTAACATTGTATATTAATATGGTACAATTGTTCAACTTAGTGAACCAACACTGAAACAGTATTATTATCTAAAGTCTGTACTTCATCAGAATTCCTTTTTTTAAAAAATGTTGAGCCTTCTTTTAATTAATTTATTTTTATTTTTGGCTGTGTTGGGTCTTCATTTCTGTGCGTGGGCTTTCCCTAGATGTGGCAAGCAGCGGCCACTCTTCATCGTGATGGGCGGTCCTCTCACTGTCGCGGCCTCTCTTGTTGCGGAGCACAGGCTCCAGATGCGCAGGCTCAGCGGCTGTGGCTCACGGGCCTAGTTGCTCTGCGGCATGTGGGATCTTCCCAGATCAGGGCTCGAACCCGTGTCCCCTGCATCATCAGGCAGATTCTCAACCACTGTGCCACCGTGGAAGCCCCAGATTGCCTTATTTTTTACCTAATATTCTTCTTCTGTCCCAGGATCCCAACCAAGATTCTACATTCAATTTAGTCATTCCATGTTATAACTTCTTAGGCTCCTCTTGGCTGTGACAGTTTTTTAGACTTCTTGTTTTTGAAGACTTTGACAGTTTGGGGTCTTGTGTTTTGTCTTTTACATTAGGTCTGCAGATGTTATTGCTCTTATAGGTAAAAGTTTTTATAAGTTTCTTCTTCCAGAGAACCTCAAATCAAGTCAGTACCATCAGTGTTATGGACTTCCCCGTGGCAATGGTTGAACTAATCTCTTGGCTTTGTCACAGAGGTGACACAAATGTTTTTCTCTAGAGGTCTGAGGATCAGGATCATTTTTATTTATGACAGAGGCACAGGGGCAGCAGCAGAAGCATTTTGTAAGGTACTAGTGAGTCATTTACTTTTAGAAGTATGACCTCAGCATCCCACATAGTTAACGGCTCTTCCTCCACACGAGTGACCATCCAATGGACCTGTATATTGAACAGACTGTCAGTCTTTCTCCTGAGCTCTATATAGAAAGGGGGCCAACATGTGGTTGAGACACAACCAGTGTTCACAAGGTAAGAGTCATTTCTTTGAGGTTAGTATCAGTCGCACCTTAGTTTGCAATTGAAACACGTGATTCAACCTGAGAATCACAAATAGGTCCAGGTTGAGACACAGGATTCAGGACTGCTTTAAGGAAGGTCCCAATCCAAGAATCCTTTCACTATATGCCAAGTGGCTAAACTGACTTATGTTGGTCAAAGCTTTAGCAGACACTCAGTAGGACTAACAAATGCAGCACAAAGAAGCAAGTTCAAAGCACAAGCTAGCCAGCAGGCAGTAGCCCAAGTGCCTGTTCACCAGCATAGAGCAGAGCCAGTTAGAAAGCCAAAGCAAGAGAAGAAAGACCCCAGGTGGTAAGGGATAGCACCTTGATGTCCTGCTCACAGGACCAGTTGTTGTAATCACACCACAGAGACAGGATGGACCCTTCAACCCAAATTCGGTTTGGATGTCGAGACTGATAACACATACACCTAGAGAGTATGAAAAACCTTACTACATAAGGAGGCTTTCTGGGGAGAGCAGGGCAGGCTCTCAAGCAGGTTCAAGAATGGCTTGAGAGAGCAGAAGAAGGAGACTGGCTTGGCTTTTATGGTGGTGAGGGGATGATGCTGGAGTGTTCCCACACACAGGTCAGGTTTTGCACAGCCTGAACTTCCTCCTGGCCCACAGAAGAGAGAGTACCTGAGCTTCCTTATCCGATCTAGGGAAGCAGGGGAAGAGGCAGTGGTAGGGCTCTTTTATAGAATAATGTTGTGTAAATGCAAGGTGTTTAGCACAGTTTAGAATGCTCATAACCATTATATCCACACTTATATTGTTTTCAGTTAAACTACGTTTCACTAGATTCGTATTTCCCAAAATATGGTCCTTTAAATATTATTTAAGGTGGCTTAGAATTATCTTGGTTCATCACAGAGAAACTGTGTAGAAAGAGAAAAGACTGCTAGCCTCAGGAGGTCTGACACACTGGTCACAAAAGAGCAGACTTCATTGTACTATCTGCTGAATTATGAGGGGTTTCTAACATGTTTCCCATCCTGGGTGACTACTGTAGCACCCAAAGACTGTAATAATAATTACCGAAACTAACATTTATTGACTACTAACTCTATGTAGGAATTATGCTAAATACCCATATACATATTTAATCCTCGTCACAACCCTATTGAGATAAGTGGCAAAAGAGTGGTTTCTGTCATTTCTGCCAGGACATCTCCATTCCAATTGCAGAAGCAGAAAAGAGCATATAGGAGGGCACATGGGAATATTTATGGGCCAGGCTCAAAAGGGGTATGCATTACTCCTGCTCACATTTCCTTGGAAAATCTCACATAGCCACATCTAACTACAAGAGAAAATGAGAAATGTAGTCTACCTGGTAGAAGAGGAGAACTTAAATGTTGGAGATAAGCTAGCAATCTCTGTCTCCACCATCTTGTTCATCACTCTCCCCAGTATTTACAGTAGAGCCTGGCACATAGTAGGTGGCCATGAATATTTCTGTTGAATGAATGAGTTTCAACTTTTTTGGTCAGTTATGGGGATCAAAAGCATATAGAACTTGGTTAAGCAATGGTTTCCTAGATATGACACAAAAAGCACAAGCAACAAAGAAAGAGTAAATTGGACTATATCAAAATTTTAAAATGTTTTCTTCTACAAAAAAATACGATGAAGAAAGGAAAAAGGCACACCAAAGAGAGATCTTGGCAAATCATATATTTAATAAAAGTGTCGTATCCAGAATACAGAAAGAACTCTTACAACTCAACAACAAAAATACAAACAACCCAACTGAAAATCAGGTAAAGGACTTAAATAGACATTGTGCTAATGAAGATATACAAATAGCCAACAAACATATGAAAATATGCTCAATACCATTAGTCGTTAGGAAAATGCAAATCAAAACCACGATGAGATGCCACTTCATACCCACTAGGAAGGCTATAACATTTTTAAAAATAAAATAACAGGTATTGACAAGGATGTAGAGAAATTGAAACACTCATACACGTCTGGTGGGAACATAAAATGATACAGGTTCTGTGGAAAACATTTTGGCAGTTACTCAACAAGTTAAACATACACTTGCCATATTACCCAGTAACTCTACTCCTAGGTATATAATGAAAAGAGTTGAAAAGGAGGGAACAACAGCAACAACAACAACAAAAAAAAACAGGTGAATTGAGCAACACAAAAGCAAAGGGCAGATAACGTTTCAAGAAGTAAAAAATGGACAACTTTATTAACTACTTTTACAGGTAATATAGGGACAGACAAATGACGATTGAACTTGTTAGTAGAGAGGTCATTGGTAAATTTGATAAGAAGGAAATTGAAAGAGTGGAAAATATTTTAATATAAACCTGGATGTGTATTAAGGAGAAAATGTGAGATCAGAAAGTGAGGGGCGGATAGACAATTTCTTTTCCGAGTTTTGGTGCTAAGGGGAGGAGAAATATGAGACTATACCTGGAGGGGGATTTGGTATTAAGACAGTGTATTTTTAAGAGGGTAGATTCTAGAATGCATCTAGCCAATATAAATGACTGAATGAAACTGACGACATAAAAATCCAAAGGGATAATTGCAGAAGAAAAAATATTGAGAAAGCAAGAGGGGTATTCAGAGCACTAGTAGATGGGATCGGTAGCAAATGTGGAAATCTTGGCTTTCCATGAGAATGAGTAATATTTATAGATTCTACGGTGGAGAAGGAAACGATTATGGTATGATTACAAATGCAGGTAAGATGGTAGATTTGGTGGGGAAGATATAAAAGAATTTTCTCTTGACTCTTCAGTTTTCTCAGTGAAGGATGAGATAAGGGCACAAAATAACAAGAGTGAGGGTAGGGTTTTGAGAAATTGAGGGGAAGATAAAGTATTGGAGATTCATTTTGTATAATGGAAATGGGTGTATAATATGGAATGATTGATCATTTAAGATATGTGGTCAAGAATTTAAGGTGAGATCAGTTAGATTTGCCTTGTAAATTTCTACAGCAACATCCATCACTCGTATATAGGAACAAAGCAGGTAGATAGCTAAATTTAACAAGGGTTGTGGTTTTGCCAGGGAAATACTAGGGTGGGAAAGTGAGTAGGGAGATGAAGGTTGATGAAAGTAAGTGATACTAATGATAAATTGGTAAGCAATGAGGAAATGCGAAAAGAGAAATGTGGCTGATGCTGAAAAGTAGTAGAATTCACAGATTGGAGTTCAAAATTGAAGAATTTTTAGAGTTGGGTGTGTATAGGTGTGTATACCTGCATGTGATGGAGGTATTTTGCTAGGAAGGATAATCAGTTGTAGCCCAAGAGATGTATGTTATAAAATCAGGATTTCAGAGTTGCTGTAATTTTTTTTAATTTTTTAATTAGTTTCTGCTTTATAACAAAGTGAATCAGTCATACATATACATCTGTTCCCACATCCCTTCCCTCATGCATCTCCCTCCCTCCCACCCTCCCCATCCCACCCCTCCACGGGGTCACAAAGCACCGAACTGATCTCCCTGTGCTCTGTGGCTGCTTCCCACTATCTATCTACCTTACATTTGGTAGTGTATATATGTCCATGCCTCTCTTTCGCTTTGTCACAGCTTACCCTTCCCCCTCCCCATATCCTCAAGTCCATTCTCAAGTAGGTCTGTGTCTTTATTCCCGTTTTGCCCCTAGGTCTTTAATGACTTTTTTTTTTAAATTCCGTATATATGTGTTAGCATACGGTATTTGTCTTTCTCTTTCTGACTTACCTCACTCTGTATGACAGACTCTAGGTCTATCCACCTCATTACAAATAGCTCAGTTTCGTTTCTTTTTATGGCTGAGTAATATTCCATTGTATATATGTGCCACATCTTCTTTATCCATTCATCCGATGATGGACACTTAGGTTGTTTCCAGCTCCAGGCTATTGTGAATAGAGCTGCAATGAACATTTTGGTACATGTCTCTTTTGGAATTATGGTTTTCTCAGGGTATATGCCTAGTAGTGGGATTGCTGGGTCATATGGTAGTTCTATTTTTAGTTTTTTAAGGAACCTCCATACTGTTCTCCATAGTGGCTGTACCAATTCACATTCCCACCAGCAGTGCAAGTGTTCCCTTTTCTCCACACCCTCTCCAGCATTTATTGTTTCTAGATTTCTTGATGATGGCCATTCTGACTGGTGTGAGATGATATCTCATTGTAGTTTTGATTTTTCATTTCTCTAATGATTAATGATGTTGAGCATTCTTTCATGTGTTTGTTGGCAGTCTGTATTTCTTCTTTGGAGAAATGCCTATTTAAGTCTTCTGCCCATTTTTGGATTGGGTTGTTTGTTTTTTTGCTATTGAGCTGCATGAGCTCTTTATAAATTTTGGAGATTAATCCTTTGTCAGTTGCTTCATTTGCAAATATTTTCTCCCATTCTGAGGGTTGTCTTTTGGTCTTGTTTATGGTTTCCTTTGCTGTGCAAAAGCTTTGAAGTTTCATTAGGTCCCATTTGTTTATCTTTGTTTTTATTTCCATTTCTCTAGGAGGTGGGTCCAAAAGGTTCTTGCTGTGATTTATGTCATAGAGTGTTCTACCTATGTTTTCCTCTAAGAGTTTGATAGTTTCTGGCCTTACATTTAAGTCTTTAATCCATTTTGAGCTTATTTTTGTGTATGGTGTTAGGGAATGATCTAGTCTCAAACTTTTACATGTCCCTGTCCAGTTTTCCCAGCACCACTTATTGAAGAGGCTGTCCTTTCTCCACTGTACATTCCTGCCTCCTTTATCAAAGATAAGTTGGCCATATGTGCGTGCGTTTATCTCTGGGCTTTCTATCCTGATCCACTGATCTATCTTTCTGTTTTTATGCCAGTACCACACTGTCTTGATTACTGTAGCTTTGTAGTATAGTCTAAAGTCAGGGAGCCTGATTCCTCCAACTCCGTTTTTCGTTCTCAAGATTTCTTTGGCTATTCGGGGTCTTTTGTTTTTCCAAACAAATTTTGAAATTTTTTGTTCTAGTTCTGTGAAAAATGCCAGTGGTAGTTTGATAGGGATTGCATTGAATCTGTAGATTGCTTTGGGTAGTAGAGTCATTTTCACAATATTGATTCTTCCAATCCAGGAGCATGGTATATCTCTCCATCTATTTGTATCATCTTTAATTTCTTTCATCAGTGTCTTATAATTTTCTGCATACAGGTCTTTTGTCTCCTTAGGTAGGTTTATTCCTAGATATTTTATTCCTTTTGTTGCAATGGTAAATGGGAGTGTTTTCTTGATTTCATTTTCAGATTTTTCATCATTAGTGTACAGGAATGCCAGAGATTTCTGTACATTAATTTTGTATCCTGCTACTTTACCAAATTCATTGATTAGTTCTAGTAGTTTTTCAGTAGCATCTTTAGGATTCTCTATGTATAGTATCATGTCATCTGCAAACAGTGACAGCTTTACTTCTTTTTTTCCAATTTGGATTCCTTTTATTTCCTTTTCTTCTCTGATTGCTGTGGCTAAAACTTCCAAAACTATGTTGAATAAGAGTGGTGAGAGTGGGCAGCCTTGTCTTGTTCCTGATCTTAGTGGAAATGGTTTCAGTTTTTCACCATTGAGGACAATGTTGGCTGTGGGTTTGTCATATATGGCCTTTATGATGTTGAGGAAAGTTCCCTCTATGCCTACTTTCTGCAGGGTTTTTATCATAAATGGGTGTTGAATTTTGTCGAAAGCTTTCTCTGCATCTATTGAGATGATCATATGGTTTTTCTCCTTCAACTTGTTAATATGGTGTATCACATTGATTGATTTGCGTATATTGAAGAATCCTTGCATTCCTGGAATAAACCCCACTTGATCATGGTGTATGATCCTTTTAATGTGCTGTTGGATTCTGTTTGCTAGTATTTTGTTGAGGATTTTTGCATCTATGTTCATCAGTGATATTGGCCTGTAGTTTTCTTTCTTTGTGACATCCTTGCCTGGTTTTGGTATCAAGGTGATGGTGGCCTCGTAGAATGAGTTTGGGAGTGTTCCTTCCTCTGATATTGTTTGGAAGAGTTTGAGAAGGATGGGTGTTAGCTCTTCTCTAAATGTTTGATAGAATTCGCCTGTGAAGCCATCTGGTCCTGGGCTTTTGTTTGATGGAAGATTTTTAATCACAGTTTCTATTTCAGTGCTTGTGATTGGTCTATTCATATTTTCTATTTCTTCCTGAGTCAGTCTTGGCAGGTTGTGCATTTCTAAGAAATTGTCCATCTCTTCCAGGTTGTCCATTTTATGGGCATAGAGTTGCTTGTAGTAATCTCTCATGATCTTTTGTATTTCTGCAGTGTCAGTTGTTACTTCTCCTTTTTCATTTCTAATTCTATTGATTTGAGTCTTCTCCCTTCTTTTCTTGATGAGCCTGGCTAATGGTTTATCAATTTTGTTTATCTTCTCAAAGAACCAGCTTTTAGTTTTATTGATCTTTGCTATCGTTTCCTTCATTTCTTTTTCATTTATTTATGATCTGATTTTTATGATTTCTTTCCTTCTGCTAACTTTGGGGTGTTTTAGTTCTTCTTTCTCTAATTGCTTTAGGTGCAAGGTTAGGTTGTTTATTCGAGATGTTTCCTGTTTCTTAAGGTGGGATTGTATTGCTATAAACTTCCCTCTTAGAACTGCTTTTGCTGCATCCCATAGGTTTTGGGTCATCGTGTCTCCATTGTCATTTGTTTCTAGGTATTTTTTAATTTCCTCTTTGATTTCTTCAGTGATCACTTCGTTATTAAGTAGTGTATTGTTTAGCCTCCATGTGTTTGTACTTTTTACAGCTCTTTTCCTGTAATTGATATCTAGTCTCATAGCATTGTGGTGAGAAAAGACACTTGATACAATTTCAATTTTCTTAAATTTACCAAGGCTTGATTTGTGACCCAAGATATGATCTATCCTGGAGAATGTTCCATGAGCACTTGAGAAAAATGTGTATTCTGTTGTTTTTGGATGGAATGTCCTATAAATATCAATTAAGTCCATCTTGTTTAAAGTATCATTTAAAGCTTGTGTTTCCTTATTTATTTTCATTTTGGAAGATCTGTCCATTGGTGAAAGTGGGGTGTTAAAGTCCCCTACTATGATTGTGTTACTGTCGATTTCTCCTTTTATGGCTGTTAGTATTTGCCTTATGTATTGAGGTGCTCCTATGTTGGGTGCATAAATATTTACAATTGTTATATCTTCTTCTTGGATCGATCCCTTGATCATTATGTAGTGTCCTTCTTTGTCTCTTCTAGTAGTCTTTATTTTAAAGTCTATTTTGTCTGATATGAGAATTGCTACTCCAGCTTTCTTTTGGTTTCCATTTGCATGGAATATCTTTTTCCATCCCCTTACTTTCAGTCTGTATGTGTCTCTAGGTCTGAAGTGGGTCTCTTGTAGACAGCATATATATGGGTCTTGTTTCTGTATCCATTCAGCCAATCTGTGTCTTTTGGTGGGAGCATTTAGTCCATTTACATTTAAGGTAATTATCGATATGTATGTTCCTATTCCCATTTTCTTAATTGTTTTGGGTTCGTTATTGTAGGTCTTTTCCTTCTGTTGTGTTTCTTGCCTAGAGAAGTTCCTTTAGCATTTGTTGTAAAGCTGGTTTGGTGGTGCTGAACTCTCTCAGCTTTTGCTTGTCTGTAAACGTTTTAATTTCTCCTTCAAATCTGAATGAGATCCTTGCTGGGTAGAGTAATCTTGGTTGCAGGTTTTTCTCCTTCATCACTTTAATTATGTCCTGCCACTCCCTTCTGGCTTGTAGAGTTTCTGCTGATAGATCAGCTGTTATCCTGATGGGGATTCCCTTGTGTGTTATTTGTTTTTTTTTGCCTTGCTGCTTTTAATATGATTTCTTTGTGTTTAATTTTTGACAGTTTGATTAATATGTGTCTTGGCGTATTTCTCCTTGGATTTATTCTGTATGGGACTCTCGGTGCTTCCTGGACTTGATTAACTATTTCCTTTCCCATATTAGGGAAGTTTTCAACTATAATCTCTTCAAATATTTTCTCAGTCCCTTTCTTTTTCTCTTCTTCTTCTGGAACCCCTATAATTCGAATGTTGGTGCGTTTAATGTTGTCCCAGAGGTCTCTGAGACTGTCCTCTGTTCTTTTCATTCTTTTTTCTTTATTTTGCTCTGCAGCAGTTATTTCCACTATTTTATATTCCACCTCACTTATCCGTTCTTCTGCTTCAGTTATTCTGCTATTGATCCCATTTAGAGTATTTTTTATTTCATGTATTGTGTTTTTAATCGATGCTTGATTCATCTTTAGTTCTTCTAGGTCCTTGTTAACTGTTTCTTGCATTTTGTCTATTCTATTTCCAAGATTTTGGATCTGGGAAATAGAATCTTGGATCATCTTTACCATCATTATTCTGAATTCTTTTTCAGGTAGACTGCCTATTACGTCTTCATTTGTTAGGTCTGGTGGGTTTTTATCTTGTTCCTTCTCCTGCTGTGTGTTTTTCTGTCTTCTCATTTTGCTTATGTTACTGTGTTTGGGGTCTCCTTTTTGCAGGCTGCAGGTTCGTAGTTCCCATTGTTTTTGGTGTCTGTCCCCAGTGGCTAAGGTTGGTTTAGTGGGTTGTGTAGGCTTCCTGGTGGAAGGTACTAGTGCCTGTGTTCTGGTGAATGAGGCTGGATCTTGTCTTTCTGGTGGGCAAGTCCACGTCTGGTGGTGTGTTTTGGGGTGTCTGCGGACTTTTTATGATTTTAGGCCACCTCTCTGCTAATGGGTGGCGTTGTGTTTCTGTCTTGCTAGTTGTTTGGCATAGGGTGTCCAGCACTGTAGCTTACAGGTCGTTGAGTGAAGCTGGGTGCTGGTGTTGAGATGGAGATCTCTGGAAGATTTTCGCCGTTTGATATTATGTGGAGCTGGGAGGTCTCTTGTGGACCAGTGTCCTGAAGTTGGTTCTCCCAGCTCAGAGGCACAGCACTGACTCCTGGCTCCTCAATTTGGGATGATTTGTTGTCTATTCATGTATTCCACAGATGCAGGGTACATCAAGTTGTTTGTGGAGCTTTAATCCGCTGCTTCTGATGCTGCTGGGAGAGGTTTCCCTTTCTCTTCTTTGTTCTCACAGCTCCTGGGTCTCAGCTTTGGATTTGGCCCCGCCTCTGCGTGTAGGTCACCGGAGGGCATCTGTTCTTCGCTCAGACAGGACAGGGTTAAAGGAGCAGCCTCTTCGGGGACACTGGCTCACTCAGGCCGGGCGGGAGGGAGGGGCACGGAGTGCGGGGCAAGCCTGCAGCGGCAGAGGTCGGCGTGACGTTGCACCAGCCCGAGGCGTGCCGTGCGTTCTCCCAGGGAAGGCGACCCTGGATCCCGGGACCCCGGCAGTGGCGGGCTGCACAGGCTCCCGGAAGGGCGGTGTGGACAGTGACCTGCACTCGCACACAGGCTTCTTGGCGGCGGCAGCAGCAGCCCCAGCGTCCCACGCCTGTCACTGGGCTCCGCGGTTTCAGTCGTGACTCACGCCCGTCTGTGGAGCCCCTTTAAGCAGCGCTCTTAATCCCCTCTCCTCGCGCACCAGGAAACCAAGAGGGAAGAAAAAGTCTCTTGCCTCTACGGCAGCTCCAGAGTTTTCCCGGACTCCCTGCCGACTAGCTGTGGCACATTAGCCCACTTCAGGCTGAGTTCTCGCCGCCAGCCCCAGTCCTTTCCCTGCGCTCTGACCGAAGCCCGAGACTCAGCTTCCAGCGCCGCCCGCCCTGGCGGGAGAGCAGACAAGCCTCTCGGGCGGGAGAGTGCCGCTCGGCACCGATCCTCTGTGCGGGAATCTCTCCGCTTTGCCCTACCCAGGTATGTGGGGAGTTTCTTGCCTTTTGGGAGGTCTGGGGTCTTCTGCCAGCATTCAGTAGGAGTTCTGTAGGAGATGTTCCACGTGTAGCTGTATTTCTGGTGTATCCGTGGGGAGGAAGGTGATCTCCGTGTCTTACTCTTCCGCCATCTTACCCGGAAGTCGAGTTGCTGTAATTTTTGAGAATGTCAATGTCTAGTGCATGAGCATTAGAGTGAGTGGCTTAAGTATGATGGAAGAAAAATACCATTGGAATTGAGGGCATGAAAGGTTTGCAAAGCCAAAAGTGCTGGATGAATATCCACATAGATGACAGATGTTGAAGTTGCCAAGATGGTGGCAGTACTAAAAGTGGAGAAGAAGACTCAGGAAAGTGTCTAATGAATGAAGGTAAAGAAATAGATGGCGTAGCACATGATATTATCTAATAGCAAGAACTACAAATGAGCTCTGAATTTTGAAAGAGAAAGGAGCAGAAATGGTTTGAAAGTGACAGTGAGTCGACTCCTTGGGGTATGTGAGGAAAACTAACGTTTGCTCAAGAGGACTGCAGGGGAAGTGATTTCCTCAAGGCACAGCCATATTCCAGTCATAAAACAGAGATTAAGGGAACACGGAGAGAACAACTTGAAGCTACTGGGGAGTTTCTTAATGATAGACTATGAGTTACAGAGGGCAGGAAAGAAGCGCTCATGAAGTTGGGGAGAGGGTTGGGTCCAATTCCGTCAAGTGCAGAGCAATACGTGAATAAGGGTCTAGTTAATGATGGATAGTCTGCAGGGTGGTGACTTAAGTAAAAGTGATAAGACAAGATGGACCTTGTGACTGCACGGCAGATTGGGAGGTGAGTAAAGCCCTCCAGACTACAGATTGCTTAATCTAGGCTGACCTAGAACTAAGAAGAATCTAGAAACACCACTGAAACCTGTTTCCTCGAAATATCATGTATCCTGTATGATGATCCAGCATTTCAAAGATAGACTAGTAAGGACATCTAAGAGGGTAGGCTTGAAAGGAAACTAGTGTGTTTGCTCAAGAGTGTGAGTGTGTATGAAAAATATCAACAGCAAATTCTAATGTCAGAGGGTTGCTACTATAGGCTTATGGAGCCATGCACTATTCTTGGACAACCCAAGGTGCCTGCACAGATGTGGCCCAGATGCAAGCACCAACACTTACTGGGCACATGCAAAGCCAAAGCTGGGGAAGATGGAAGGCCAAGTGGAAGTGGTATTTTCCCAAGACAGGAATGTATTTACTTAGGCTTCCTAAATGGCAGGTGAACAAAAAATGGAAGAAAGGAAATTAAGCTTCTTTTTGCCTAACATCTCTCCTCAGGAGGAAGTACTTGGAGTTGTATTTCCTACGTAAATTCCCCTGCTAAAACTCCAGGGAGCTCATCAGTGGGCAGATGTTCCCACCTAAGTATGGTTACCAGCAAACATTTATTCAAAATCATGGCTGCATCTGGCTCACATTAGAAGGGTTCTCTTTGTCATTGTCTTTTAAAAGAACAATTCCCCATGCTTATAAATCCAGACTCAGAACATCAATTCAACCAACCTCAGGAGCCCTGTGGCTACACCTTCCTGCTGGGAATCAGCATGGTCCCCAGAGAATCAATTTGAGGAGTATTACCAAAGTGTTTTCATTTTCAGTGTTTATCCACTGGAATGTCTACGAGTGAAGAATAGACAGGGCAATACAATCCTAAGATTCAATTTCTTTCATCAAATACAAACTGTGTATATGAGCATCAAGGCAAGAGGATGGAGGACTTTAACTGAAATTCCAATAGATATCTAAGTGCAAATCCTGGAACCATCCCATGCTAGCATTGTGAGTTAGGATAGGTACTTAACCACTCTGAGCCTGTTTTCTGATCTCTAAAAAAAAAATAGAAGGATAATATCTCATACAGCTGTTGCAAAGATCAACTCAAATAATTCATGTACAGAATATAGCACAACAACCTACAGAATGGGAGAAAATATTTGTAAATCGTGTATCTGATAAGGGATTTTTATTCAGAATATATAAAGAACTCTTACATGCCTGTGATAAGAAGGTAAATAACCCAACTTTTAAAATGGGCAGAAGATCTAAATAGACATTTCTGCAAGGAAGATATACAAATGGCCAGCAAGCACATTAGAGACGCTTGACATCATTATTCATCAGGAAAACACAAATGAACACCACAGAAAGATACCATTTCATACCCATGCGGATGGCTAGAATCCAAAAGTCAGATAATCATAACTGTTGGTGGGGATTTAGAGAAATCAGAACCATCATACACTGTTAGTGAGAATGTAAAATGGTATACCTGCTTTGGAAAAGTTTGGTAGTTTCTCAGAGGGTGAAACAGTGTTACTGTATGACCCACTTGTAGGTATATTCCCAAGATAAATAAATGCAAATATATGTCCATACAAAAACTTGTACATAAATATTCATAGCAGCAATATTCATAATATCCAAAGATGGAAACAACCCAAATGCCCATCAACTGACCAGTAGACAAACAAAATGTGGCAAATCCATACAACAGAATACTATTCAGACATCAAAAGGAATGAAGAACTAATATATGCTACAATATGGCTGAACCTTAAAAACATTATGCTAAGTGAAAGAAGTCAGTCACAAAAGACCACATATTATGTGATTCTATTCATATGAATTGCTCAGAACAGGCAAATCTATAGCTACAAAATAGATCAATAATTGCTTAAGGCTGAGGCAGAAGTTGTTGGGAGCATAGGGGATTCACAGCTACAAGATACGAGGGTTTCTTTTTGAGGTGTTGAAAACGTTCTAAAATAGACTGGAGGGAACTTCAAGACGTCGGAAGAGTAAGACGTGGAGATCACCTTCCTCCCCACAGAAGCATCAGAAATACATCTACACGTGGAACTGCTCCTATAGAACACCCACTGAACGCTGGCAGAAGACCTCAGACCTCCCAAAAGGCAAGAAACTCCCCACGTAGCTGGGTAGGGCAAAAGAAAAAAAGAAAAAGCAGAGACAAAAGAATAGGAACGGGACCTGCACCAGTGGGAGGGAGCCTGAAGGAGGAAAGGTTTCCACACACTAGAAGCCCCTTCACTGGCGGAGACTACAGGTGGCGGACGGGGGCAGCTACAGAGCCACGGAGGAGAGTGCAGCAACAGGGGTGCAGAGGGCAAAGCGGAGACATTCCCGCACGGAGGATCGGTGCCGACCAGTCCTCACCAGCCCGAGAGGCTTGTCTGCTCACCTGCCGGGACGGGTGGGGGCTGGGAGCTGAGGCATGGGCTTCGGTCTGAGCGCAGGCAGAGGACTGGCAGTGTGAACACAGCCTGAAGGGGTTAGTACGCCACGTCTAGCCAGGAGGGAGTCCAGGAAAAGTCTGGAGCTGCCGCAAAGGCAAGAGACTTTTTCTTCCCTCTGTGATTCCTGGTGCACGAGCAGAGGGGATTCAGAGCGCCGCCTAAAGGAGCTCCAGAGATGGACGCGAGGCGCAGCTAGGAGTGCAGACCACAGAGATGGGCATGAGATGCTAAGGCTGCTGCTGCCGCCACCAAGAAGCCTGTGTGCGAGCACAGGTCACTATCCACACCTCCCTTCAGGGAGCCTGTGCAGCCCGCCACTGCCAGTGTCCCGTGATCCAGGGACGAATTCCCCGGGAGAATGCACGGCGTGCCTCGGGCTGGTGCAACGTCACGCCGGCCTCTGTCACTGCAGGCTCACCCTGCCTCCGTACCCCTCCCTCCCCCCGGCCTGAGTGAGCCAGAGCCCCCAAAGCAGCGGCTCCTATAACCCCATCCTGTCTGAGCGAAGAACAGACGCTCTCAGGAGACCTACACGCAGAGGCGGGGTCAAATCCAAAGCTGAACCCCGGGAGCTGTGCGAACAAAGAAGAGAAAGGGAAATCTCGTCAAGCAGCCTCAGGAGCAGCGGATTAAATCTCCACAATCAACTTGATGTACCCGGCATCGGTGGAACACCTGAATAGACAACGAATCATCCCAAATGGAGGAGGTGGACTTTGGGAGCAACGCTATTTATACATTTTTTCCCTTTTTCTCTTTTTGTGAGTGTGTATGCATATGCTTCTGTGTGTGATTTTGTCTGTATAGTTTGGCACTTACCGTTTGTCCTAGGGTTCTGTCTGTCCGTTTTTTGTTTTTTTTTAGTATAGTTTTCAGCGCTTGATATCATTGGTGAATTGGTTTCTTCGTCTGGTTTTTCTCTTCTTTCTCGTTTTTTTAATTACTTAAAAAATTTTAATAAAAAACTTTTGTTCTTTATTTAAATAGCTCTTTAATAATTTAATTTAATTTAATTTTACATTTTTATTTATTTATTTATTTATTTATTTCTCCCTTTTATTCTGAGCCGTGTGCATGACAGACTCTTGGCGCTCCAGCCAAGCTTCAGGGCGGTTCCTCTGACGTGGCAGAGGCAAGTTCAGGATATTGGTCCACCACAGACCTCCCAGCTCCACGTAATATCAAACGGTGAAAATCTCCCAGAGATCTCCATCTCAACACCAAGACCCAGCTCCACTAAATGACCAGCAAGCTGCGGTGCTGGATACCTTATGCCAAACAACTACCAAGAAAGGAACACAACTCCACCCAATAGCAGAGAGGCTTCCTAAAATCATAGTAAGGTCACAGACACCCCAAAACACACCACCAGACTTGGACCTGCCTACCAAAAAGAAAAGATCCAGCCTCATTGACCAGAACACAGGCACTAGTCCCCTCCACCAGGAAGCCTACACAACCCACTGAACCAACCTTAGCCACTGGGGACAGACACCAAAAACAACGGGAACTACGAACTTGCAGCCTGTGAAAAGGAGACCACAAACACAGTAATATAAGCAAAATGAAAAGACAGAAAAACACATAGCAGATGAAGGAGCAAGGTAAAAACGCACCAGACCTAACAAATGAAGAGGAAATAGGCAGTCTACCTGAAAAAGTATTCAGAATAATGATAGTAAAGATGATCCAAAATCTTGGAAATAGAATGGAGAAAATACAAGAAAAGTTTCACAAGGACCTAGAAGAACTAAAGAGCAAACAAACAATCATGAACAACACAATAAATGAAATTACATATCCTCTAGAAGGGATCAATAGCAGAATAAATGAGGCAGAAGAACGGATAAGTGACCTGGAAGATAAAATAGTGGGAATAACAACTGGAGAGCAGAATAAAGAAAAAAGAATGAAAAGAATTGAGGACAGTCTCAGAGACCTCTGGGACACGATTAAACGTACCAACATTCAAATTATAGGGGTTCCCAAAGAAAAAGAGAAAAAGAAAGGGACTGAGAAAATATTTGAAGAGATTATAGTTGAAAACTTCCCTAATATGGGAAAGGGAATAGTTAATCAAGTCCAGGAAGCACAGAGAGTCCCATACAGGATAAATCCAAGGAGAAACACGCCAAGACACATAATAGTCAAACTATCAAAAAGTAAATACAAAGAAAAAATATTAAAAGCAGCAATGGAAAAACAACAAATAACATAGAAGGGAATCCCCATAAGGTTAACAACTGATCTTTGAGCAGAAATTCTGCAAACCAGAAGGGAGGGGCAGGACATATTTAACGTGATGAAAGGGAAAAACCTACAACCAAGATTACTCTACCCAGCAAGGATCTCATTCAGATTTGACAGAGAAATTAAAACCTTTACAGACAAGCAAAAGCTAAGAGAATTCAGCAGAACCAAACCAGCTTTACAGCAAATGCTAAACCAACTTCTCCAGGCAGGAAACACAAGAGAAGGAAAAGACTTACAATAACAAATGCAAAACAATTAAGAAAATGGTAATAGGAGCATACATATCGATAATTACCTTAAATGTAAATGGATTAAATGCTCCCACCAAAAGACACAGACTGGCTGAATGGATACAAAAACAAGACCCGTATATATGCTGTCAACAAGAGACCCACTTCAGACCTAGGGAAACATACAGACTGAAAGTGAGGGGATGGAAAAAGATATTCCATGCAAATGAAAATCAAAAGAAAGCTGGAGTAGCAATTCTCATATCAGACAAAATAGACTTTAAAATAATGACTTACAAGGGACAAAGCAGGACACTACATAATGATCAAGGGATCGATCCAAGAAGAAGATATAACACTTGTAAATATTTATGCACCCAACATAGGTGCACCTCAATACATAAGACAAATACTAACAGCCATAAAAGGGGAAATCGACAGTAACACAATCATAGTAGGCGACTTTAACACCCCACTTTCAACAATGGACAGATCATCCAAAATGAAAAAAAAATAAGGAAACACAACTTTAAATGATACATTAAACAAGATGGACTTAATTGATATTTATAGGACATTCCATCCAAAAACGTCCAGAGATAAACCCATGTACACATGGTCACCTTATCTTGATAAAGGAGGCTAGAGTATACAATGGAGGAAAGACAGCCTCTTCAATAAGTGGTGCTGGGAAAACTGGACAGCTACATGGAAAAGAATGAAATTAGAACACTCCCTAATGCCATACACAAAAATAAACTCAAAATGGATTAAAGACCTTAATGTAAGGCCAGACACACTAAAACTCTTAGAGGAAATAAAAGAAGAACACTCTTTTGAGATAAATCACAGTAAGAACTTGTTTGACCCACCTCCTAAAGAAGTGGAAACAAAACTAAAAATAAACAAATGGGACCGAGTGAAACTTAAAATCTTTTGCACAGCAAAGGAAACCATAAACAAGATGAAAAGACAACCCTCAGAATGGGAGAAAATATTTGCAAACGAAGCAACTGACAAAGGATTAGTCTCCAAAATTTACAAGCAGCTCATGCAGCTCAATATCAAATACACAAACCACCCAATCCAAAAATGGGCAGAAGACCTAAATAGACATTTTTCCAAAGAAGATACACAGATTGCCAACAAACACATGAAAGAATGCTCAACGTCGTTAATCATTAGAGAAATGCAAATCAAAACTACAATGCGGTATCATCTCACACCGGTCAGAATGGCCATCATCAAAAAATCTACAAACAATAAATGGACCACCTGGAAGAAATGGACAAATTCTTAGAGAAGGTGTGGAGAAAAGGGAACCTTCATACACTGTTGATGGGAATGTAAATTGATACAGTCACTAAGGAGAACAGTATGGAGGTTCCCTAAAAAACTAAAAATAGAACTACCATATGACACAGCAATCCCACTATGGGGCATATATCCTGAGAAAACCATAATTCAAAAAGAGTCATGTACCACAATGTTCATTGCAGCTCTATTTACAATAGCCAGGACTTGGAAGGAACCTAAGTGTCCATCAACAGATGAATGGATAAAGAAGATGTGACACATGTATACAATGGAATATTACTCAGCCATAAAAAGGAACGAAACTGAGTTATTTGTAGTGAGGTGGATGGACACAGAGTCTGTCATACAGAGTGAAGTAAGTCAGAAAGGGAAAAACAAATACCGTATCCTAACACATATATATGGAATCTTTAAAAAAATATGGTCATGAGGAACCTAGGGGCAAGACGGGAAAAAAGACGCAGACCTGGGCTTCCCTGGTGGTGTACTGGTTGAGAATCCGCCTGCCGATGCAGGGGACACGGGTTCGTGCCCCGGTCTGGGAGGATCCCACATGCCACGGAGAGGCTGGGCCCGTGAGCCATGGCCACTGAGCCTGCGCGTCCGGAACCTGTTCTCCACAACTGGGGAGGCCACAACAGTGAGTGGGCCGCGTACCGAAAAAAAAAAAAAACGTCGCAGACCTACTAGAGAATGGACTTGAGGACACGGGCAGTGGGAAGGGTAAGCTGGGACAAAGTGAGAGAGTGGCATGGACATATATACACTACCAAATGTAAAACAGAGAGCTAGTGGGAAGCAGCCACATAGCACAGGAAGATCAGCTCAGTGCTTTTTGACCACCTAGAGGGGTGGGATAGGGAGGGTGGGAGGGAGGGAGATGCAAGAGTGAGGGGATATGGGTATATACGTATATGTATAGCTGATTCACTTTGTTATAGAGCAGAAACTAATACACCATTGTAAAGCAATCATACTCCAGTAAAGATGTTAAAAAAAATGTGTTTGTTCAAAATAAATAAATAAATAACTTTCCTAACTGCTTAGGAAAGTTATTTCTCCTTCCTATGAAATGAAAAATGATGTATAAGGGCACTTAGTATTGACTATAAATTCCAGTTCTGTCAGTGATGGTATCTGGCGCATGAGGGGCACCCAAGTTAGGGAGCTTTTGGTTAATTTCCCTGGGCCATATAGAGCAAAGTGTTCTCTCAAATACTCTCTGGAAATTCGGAGCCTCAAATATGTTTGCCACCTTCCCCCAAGTCATCATATTTATTAACATCCTTGTCTTATTTTTCTAGAAGCAGGAGTTTCTAGCAGATCTTTTCCCTTTGTGAAAGGATGTATTTCTGTGTGAGGTGGATCTAGGCCGCCTTAGTCTGTCCTCTAATGTTCACCTCAGTAGCACTTTACCTGGTTGATAATATCTTTGAGGCCAACTTCCTGTAATGTTTTTCTTTTTCTTTTCTTTTTTTACCTTAGGAGAACTGTATAATAAAAACTCCATTAAAGATTCAAAACCAAAGTGAGCCATGAAGCAAGACACGATGGGGCCTATCAGCATTCCTAAGCGTGTTCAAGGCGAAAGCATTTCAGAGGGAGTTAAACAACAGTCATTATAGCTATCTTTGTTGACCTCTGACTCTATATGCCAGTCACTGTGTTTGACATACATTAATTCTCATAAAACTTCTGTCATGTTGACATTATTATCTCCCTTTTACAAATGGGGAAAGAGGTTCACATAAATTAAATGACTTTCTCAGGGCAACAGCTAGTAAGTTTCAGGGCTAGATTTGTATCCAAAATAAAGTGGGCTTTGTTTGGTTTTTTGACTCTATTTTCTTCTTAGTAGTACTGCATACATTTATTATTTATATGTATTAAAAAGGATAAAATAAGTTTGGACTCCTCTCTCACACAACATGAAGTTCTGTATGATCTAAAGATAAAAATGTTGAAGTAAAATATATATATTATGGAAAACCTATGCATAATCTAAGAGTCAAGAAAAATTTCTGTGCAAGCTGGAAAACCTAGACACTCTAGAGAAATGACTGACATATTTGAGTGCTTAAAACTTAAAATGTAATCATATGGCAAACGTAAAGGTAAATAAAACCTGAAGACAAATAATACAGGAACATATATTTGTAAGACACATGACAGATAAAGGGTTCAATATCCAACATATAAAAAATTTCCTACACATTAATAAGAAAAGACAAACACCCTAATTGAAAGTGGTTAAAAAGGGTAAAAAGGGCTGTTCAAGGAGGCAGAAAACCCCCTTGCCAATAAACAAGTGAAATTACTCAACTTTACTAGCAATCAGGCGTATTGAAATTAAATTAACAAGGAAATATCACTTTAAGACCATTAAACATGTTATCACACATTGCTGGAGTTTTGTGGAGGTTAATATGTTATCTCATACATTGGTCGAGGGAAATGTGCAGTATATTAAAGCCATTTGGAAGTCAATCTGGCAACCCCTATTAAAATTAAGAATTTACATAAACTTTAACTTAGCAATTCCATTTCCGGGGCCTTCTTCTATAGAAGATAAAAGCACAGGTATATAACAGTGAATATGAACAAGATAAATTTTACGTATATATTGAGATTAATTGCAACGTTTTTTCTAGTAGCCAAAAAACGAATCAACTTGAATGTCCTCAATAGAGGAATGGTTTAATAAGTTGTCTTTCACTCAAACCATTGCATTTTACATAACTAGTTTAAAAAGTGTGTTAAGTCTATACCAGACGATGTGGAAAACATTTCTCTGAAATGTTTCTAAGTGAGAAAAACTACGTGCAGTAAAGAGTAAAATAGTGCCCCTATATGTTTTTATGCATACATATGTATGTTACCTTTTTTATGAACATAGACAAAGATATGCAAAGATTCACACCAGGCTTTTAACACTGCTTATCCAGTGGAGGAGTGGCTAATGAAGTGTAAAAATCCTATAGATGTACAGGCTTTCTCAATATTTATGTATATGTATGAATATATATATATATATAATTCTCAACATTTATATATAATTGCTTTATGTAAATGCACATGTAAATTACATATGTGTAAAGCCATGTACAAAGAGATAGTTGCTGAAAGTGTGCATATCATAGAGAGTGTTTTGAGTTTTTAGTGTTTAGGGTTCTTTTTTTTTAACTTTCTTTCTTGTACTTTGAGTTTTTCAAAATAAAAATTTTACATGATTTTAAGTTTAACATTTTCTAAAGCAAACATTATAGAGCAGGTTAAGGAAATGACCCAGTATCTACAGAATGATTTGATTGTTCAGTCCTCCAGCAGTTCATCAAACTACATTGAGCAGCAACCGTGACATTGTGTCAGGTGTGTTTAAGTGGTTGGGATTACAGAGATGAATGAAATATGCTCCTTCTTGTTGTATATTACAACAAGACAAACATATAAATGAACCATTCTAATACAATATGGCTATTGCTTTAATATAAGAATTTGTAGGACCATAGGGGCAATGAACTCTACAGGCATTGGTGGTAGAGAGGCTTCAGAGGGAAAGAACCATTTGAGCTTAGCCTTAAAGACTGAGGATGCTTTCATCACTCACCAGCCTTAGGTGGGGAAGGGAAAGCAATCCCTTCAAAGAGGAAGGAATCAACATCTAGTCCTATTTCATTCATCAAGAATGTGGAGGAGGAAGTAAACAGTTTATTATTTATAGTCTCAAATGATGGTAATGTGTGGAAGATGGGCAAATGGAACAAGAGACTTTGGAAGAGTCCTGATCAGGAACTAATAAAATGAGAACCTGCTTTGAAACATGCAAGCAGGTTTTTCTGAGGGAAGAAGAACTCTAAGCTGCGTTTAATGAAAGGAAGCAACTGTCAAAGCAATCTGACTAAGTTCAGTACATTAGGTTTGAAGTTGGGGAAGAAATATGGGTTGCTGTTCATTTAGGACCTGTGGAAGAGGTTGGAGAAAAGGGGATAGGTATTCAAGCAATGATTCATTAGGTAGAAAGAAGAGAATGTTAGAAATCAGACACTACTGCCACTTACTGAATAAATTCATCATAAGCCATATACAGACACATTATAAAGTATCTCAAGGTACCAGAATGCTTGACCATTGAGGTAAGGTGCCCCAAAATACTGTGTCTTCAAGGAAAACACAAGGGTTCAGTACTCATGGGTTAGCAGCAGTTAACATAAGACACACTAGCTTTTGGGGAGTGGGGGAGAAAGAAGCAAGGATTATGCATGTATGTATTTATATCATAGAGGATAACAACAGAAGCCATTTAATCAAATGCTTATTATTGGCCTAATATAATGTCAGGTGTTTTACATAAATTACCTCATTTAATCCCAGCATGGCTCTAAGATCTAGATACATGTTACTATAATTCCCTTTTTACAGATGAGGAAACTAAGTCTTACAGGAGTTAAAAAACGTACTCAAGGTCAAATAGCTTTTAGGTGGTGAAGCTGTAAATTGAGATCGGACTTTAAATCCTATGCTCCCAACTGCTCAACTAGACACTAAGTTATATTCCCCCTGCTAAACCCTAGTCCCAGCCATCATCATATCACACCTGTATTGTCCCAACAGCCTGTCACCCCTCTGGTCCTACACAGTTCACAACATCCAGTGAACTTTCTAAAACATACATCAGACGACATCACTTTCCTTTATCAAACCATCCAGTGGCCCTCCACTGCACGTAAGATAAAATCCAAGTTCATACCCTGCAGGTCCCTATGTGACCACTTCTCTGCCAGCCTCTCCAGTCTCGGTCATCAATCTCCGCTCTGCCCCTCTCTGACTGCACTCCAGTCACTCACCCTTCTGCTCTTCCTCAACACACTGTTCTCGTTCTGGCCTCACGGCATTGCTACTTGCTAGTCTACCTAAAATGCTCTTCTTCAAAGTCTTCACACAGCTGACTCGACCTCATTATTCAGATCTTGATTCAAATATCAGCTCCTTAGAGAAGGTTCCCCAAAACAACAACAAGAACGACCCCTTTGCCCATGAAAACAGAAGTTACTTGAGGACAGGAACTATTGATTTCATGTTCTTCACTCTACTTCCAGAACCAAGAGTAATATCTGACACCTACTAGGCACTCAGGACATATTTCTTTCCTGAAATACTGGTATCTTTTTTAAAGTGTCATACTCATATGCCTATGAGTATATCTACATATATATATATATATATATATATTTATGGATATGTGAGCTTGTTGTCACCTCACAGAAGTGGAATGTACATCCCTCACCCAAAATTTGGTTTGAATGTCAAGACTAATGATGCCACACATATACCAAGAAGGTATGAAAATGATTATTACTCACATAATGAGTTATGCATCAAAAATGCAGTTAGACCAAAAAAAGAAAAAAGAAAAAACTGGTAACTGTGAAGTGTTGGGTAATTAGATGGTTGTGATTCTTTCATTCTATAGATATAGGAATAGATATAGAAATAATCGAAACATCAAGTTCTACACCTTAAGTATATACAATTTTTATTTATCCATTATACCTCAATAAAACTGAAAAAATGGGATCAGTCTCAATGACAACTTACCCATGGTGTTTGTCTGATAACTAAAACATTGCGTGGTTTATTTAATTTAATTTGGACTTGTTTATGTAAGCCATTATGGCACCTGCAGCATGAGACCAATAAGAAAGGTGAACTTTCCATTGAATATCTAGTACTATCAAGAGCTAGTACTATATATTCTGAGAAGTGAAATGAGTGCCTTAGTCTCTCTATCAATGTGCAGAACTTCAAAGAAGGTAAAGAGTGCTATGGTGAGACATTGTATTGTGGCTTTAATATGTGCAGAAGATGTGTGACCTTGATTTATATTTTGGGTATCCGTGAGGCAAGAGATTCTATGAGTTCTTTACCCCAAATGAGGCAACCTTGGAGAAGGAATTGTTTGCATTGGCCAGAACAGATGGTCAGACCGCTGGCAGTGGCCCAAAGATCTATAAAAATGTGAAGATGAGGCCAATTGTTGGCTAAGACATGGCCAAGTGCTCAGATAACTGGCTAAAGTTTGGCCAACTGAGCTGATCCTGTGTCCTGTCCTTTATCAGGAACATTCTGATTAAGAGATGAAAAGCAGCAAGAGTCAAGCAAGCTCCATTAAGTGTGACAGTGGCAATGCCATTGGTTAAGTGAATGAACCCCCTTTGGTATTCACTGTGTTGAGCCTAAGGGGCTCCCCAGGTATCCAAGTGTTCTAAGAGATGACCTCCTCTAGCACTGTGGCATCCGGCAAGGGACCCAGCACAGGGGACGTTACCCTCTCCTGAAAGTAGGGTATGCAGAGAGCCCAGGTTCAGCTCCATCCTGTAGCAAGGAGGCCTCACTAGCTGTGCTGGGCTTGCAGGGTGCTGTTTCCATGATCAAAGGCCTAACGGGCAGCTGTATACTGAGGGTCACAGGTTCAGGACCTGAGATAGTCTATATTTCCAGGAAAGTCCAGTATGCACCCACCAATTGCTACACTAATGGCATACAGCATTGGGCCAAGGAAGGTAGTTCCTTGTATCAGAAGCCCATGCAACTAACGGCCATCACTGATGGTAGAGGGACTCCAAGATATATGAGAGAAGGTTGCTAAAGCTCCCACAGTGAAGGAATCCCGGGGGGCCGTAACAGGAATGCCTGTTCTATGGCCATTCAGGCAGATTCTAGTATCTTTTTACAGGGGGTCTCATTCAAGTTGGGCCTATTTGCAAGTTACAGAACAAAAAAAAAGCTTTGTAAATGAGGAGTGTTGCCTCCAGAATCTAAACATGTCGAAAACATGTTGGGCTTGTTTTAACAATGAGTGTCCTGAGAAGACTAAAAGCTGTTTCTTGACACTGTCAGGACTGGAGCAGCCCTCAACTTACTAAATAATTTTCAGGAGCTTAACTGAAGTGGTGGGGCCCTGTACTATGGGTCTCATGTGAATCTCCTCAAAGGAGGATGTCATTAGTGTGATGTCATAACTGTGTACCCGAAAAAAGTTAGAGCTGGTTAAAATATTGCCTGTGAAGACTATGTGAGATGGCAGGCGTGGAGACTGAGCCCATTGAGTACCCAGGTGAAGGTGTATTGTGTCCCTTTAAAGGTGAAGGTTAACTGCAGCTGAGAGGTTGTTGAACTAGGCACTGAATAGAACATGCTAGCCAAATACTTTGCTCTAACTGCAAAGTATTTACCAGTTACTTATTTATCATTGGGTGGAATCAGTCCTTTCAATAGGTGGGGCCATGACGCCAAGGGTACGAATTCACACTGAGGCACCGGTCCTGTTTTGCCGGGTTTAAGAACAAGTAAAACTTGGCTGTTAAATGCAGCAGAAGTGGGGATAACCACACCTTCTCTAAATAGGTCTTATATAATGGGTTTCAATCTGTGAAAACCGTGCTTTCATTTAGATTGAACCTTTTCTTAAACACTGAGGTGAAAGGTATTATTTTAACTAGGGGGAAAGGTCCATAGGGTCCCATAGTTTTCAAGCTGATTATAAGGGCCAGAGACTTAACTTGATTACTTATTGGGTCAGGTTCTCCACGTGCACTAGAGGATATTTTAGGGTAATGGATGTCTTGGCTATGGAAAAGTTAGGCACGGAAAGAATTCGGATGGTTCAGGTTAGGCATATCTGTTTCTATTTTATGTTCACCTACTCCCTGGCTGGGAGTGGATGAACATAAAGTGTGGCCAGATGTGGGCCAGAAGGGGAAGGGGAATTAATGAGGCTTCAAAACTGTCCATTGTCAAACATCAAAAGTGGAATCAGATTATGACACACACTGCCACCACTCATACAGCACCCCTCTCCCCATCTGGGACCTCCCAAACACACACGGAAACACCAAGTCCATTTCCTCCTCAGCAGCAGGATAAAGTGTTCAGGAAGAAATCTGTCTTCAGAGCTCAGTCCTCACCCAGTCCTTATTCCCGGTGTCTGGCTAACTATGGACTGTCTGGTCTGGGCCCCAAACTGGCAGGATACTACCTCCCTCCCTTCTCACACGCCTGCCCCTTCCTGCCTTCCTTCAGTCCCCATCACCGAAGAACAGACAGAGATACACACACATCTTTCTACAACAGCTTGTACATCAATAGCTGAGGGCTTTTTTATTTGGTCTCTACACAGGTGACCATGTCTCCAGTGCTTTCTCTGGAGAGACAACAGAGACAGCAAGGTCTCAGTCACCTGATAGACCCAGGGCAGCACTTTATGAACTGCTGGAAGAGCCCTCTGGGACGTTTTCATCCTCCTCTGGCTCTTTAGTCATTGTTGTACTCCGCCAGTAATAGAATGCTAGCATCTTTGACTTCTTCTGTGTAGAACCTCTTCCCGAATTCTGACGACGGACTGATTTTCTTAACTCGACCACCTCCTGAATCTGGTCGGAAAACAAAGTGATACAGAAAGATATTGATTTGGGGAAAGAGGATGGGAAGGAGAACTTTGAGAGAATGGGTGTGGATTGAGAAGGGGTTTGTGCCAGGGAAGGGCTGGGTAAGTCTTGGGTGGGGGATGAAGAGGAGGCACGTGAGTCGGGTAATCTGACCTCTTCCATCTTATAGCCCTGGAGCGGAGAATTCACCCTCTCCCTTCTGCGTTGGCCCCCCGGTGTTTGTTGCTCTGACCTCTCGGTGTTTGTCCGTGCATCACGGTTAGGCTCCTGGGGGACTGTAGTTTCCTCTGCCATGTGAGTAGCAACAGTGTGCTCTACTCCAAGGCTCCTGGCCTCTCTATATATACCCTGCCAGGACAATGAAGAGCCACACCCATCAGCTTTGATTGGTCAGCCAATGGTACCGCTGGGGTGGCTGTGACATCACAAAGCACTACCCTTGAAGATACGTGGGGGGAGGGGAGGGGTGCAGAGGAGTCTAGGTGCTCTGGTTAGAGAAAGGGAGTGCTTCCTCAACACCCAGTAAAGAGCCTTCCCAAATTGAACTTCCACTCTTCCTCATCTTCTCTGGTTCAATCCTTGTGGTGCACATGTTAGGGAGAAGGTGTTCCCTCCAAACCATTCCACATGGCCACCCCCATTCAGTGTTTAATTCTGTTGTCTCCCAGATCTCATCACCTGGTATTGTGTGGTTTTTAAAAACTTTTTATTTTAGAACAGTTTTATGTTTACAGAGTAATTGTGAAGATCATATTCATACACTCCACAACAAATTTCCCTTCTTAACATTGAACATTAGTATGGTACAATTGTTCAACTTAGTGAACCAACACTGAAACAGTATTATTAACTAAAGTCTGTACTTCATCAGAATTCCTTTTTTTTTAAATGTTGAGCCTTCTTTTAATTAATTTATTTTTATTTTTGGCTGTGTTAGGTCTTCGTTTCTGTATGTGGGCTTTCCCTAGTTGTGGCAAGCAGGGGCCACTCTTCATCGTGATGGGCGGGCCTCTCACTGTCGCGGCCTCTCTTGTTGTGGAGCACAGGCTCCAGATGCGCAGGCTCAGCCGCTGTGGCTCACGGGCCTAGTTGCTCTGCGGCATATGGGATCTTCCCAGATCAGGGCTCGAACCCGTGTCCCCTGCATCATCAGGCAGATTCTAAACCTCTGTGCCACCGTGGAAGCCCCAGATTGCCTTATTTTTTACCTAATATTCTTCTTCTGTCCCAGGATCCCAACCAAGATTCTACATTCAATTTAGTCATTCCATGTTATAACTTCTTAGGCTCCTCTTGGCTGTGACAGTTTTTTAGACTTCTTGTTTTTGAAGACTTTGACAGTTTGGGGTCTTGTGTTTTGTCTTTTACATTAGGTCTGCAGATGTTATTGCTCTTATAGGTAAAAGTTTTTATAAGTTTCTTCTTCCAGAGAACCTCAAATCAAGTCAGTACCATCAGTGTTATGGACTTCCCCGTGGCAATGGTTGAACTAATCTCTTGGCTTTGTCACAGAGGTGACACAAATGTTTTTCTCTAGAGGTCTGAGGATCAGGATCATTTTTATTTATGACAGAGGCACAGGGGCAGCAGCAGAAGCATTTTGTAAGGTACTAGTGAGTCATTTACTTTTAGAAGTATGACCTCAGCATCCCACATAGTTAACGGCTCTTCCTCCACACGAGTGACCATCCAATGGACCTGTATATTGAACAGACTGTCAGTCTTTCTCCTGAGCTCTATATAGAAAGGGGGCCAACATGTGGTTGAGACACAACCAGTGTTCACAAGGTAAGAGTCATTTCTTTGAGGTTAGTATCAGTCGCACCTTAGTTTGGAATTGAAACACGTGATTCAACCTGAGAATCACAAATAGGTCCAGGTTGAGATACAGGATTCAGGACTGCTTTAAGGAAGGTCCCAATCCAATAATCCTTTCACTATATGCCAAGTGGCTCAACTGACTTATGTTGGTCAAAGCTTTAGCAGACACTCAGTAGGACTAACAAATGCAGCACAAAGAAGCAAGTTCAAAGCACAAGCTAGCCAGCAGGCAGTAGCCCAAGTGCCTGTTCACCAGCATAGAGCAGAGCCAGTTAGAAAGCCAAAGCAAGAGAAGAAAGACCCCTGATGGTAAGGGATAGCACCTTGATGTCCTGCTCACAGGACCAGTTGTTGTAATCACACCACAGAGACAGGATGGACCCTTCAACCCAAATTCGGTTTGGATGTCGAGACTGATAACACATACACCTAGAGAGTATGAAAAACCTTACTACATAAGGAGGCTTTCTGGGGAGAGCAGGGCAGGCTCTCAAGCAGGTTCAAGAATGGCTTGAGAGAGCAGAAGAAGGAGACTGGCTTGGCTTTTATGGTGGTGAGGGGATGACGCTGGAGTGTTCCCACACACAGGTCAGGTTTTGCACAGCCTGAACTTCCTCCTGGCCCACAGAAGAGAGAGTACCTGAGCTTTCTTATCCGATCTAGGGAAGCAGGGGAAGAGGCAGTGGTAGGGCTCTTTTATAGAATAATGTTGTGTAAATGCAAGGTGTTTAGCACAGTTTAGAATTCTTATAACCATTATAACCACACTTATATTGTTTTCAGTTAAACTACGTTTCACTAGATTAGTATTTCCCAAATTATGGTCCTTTAAATATTATTTAAGGTGGCTTAGAATTATCTGGTTCATCACAGAGAAACTGTGTAGAAAGAGAAAAGACTGCTAGCCTCAGGAGGTCTGACACACTGGTCACAAAAGAGCAGACTTCATTGTACTATCTGCTGAATTATGAGGGGTTTCTAACATGTTTCCCATCCTGGGTGACTAGTGTAGCACACAAAGACTGTAATAATAATTACCGAAACTAACATTTATTGACTACTAACTCTATGTAGGAATTATGCTAAATACCCATATACATATTTAATCCTCGTCACAACCCTATTGAGATAAGTGGCAAAAGAGTGGTTTCTGTCATTTCTGCCAGGACATCTCCATTCCAATTGCAGAAGCAGAAAAGAGCATATAGGAGGGCACATGGGAATATTTATGGGCCAGGCTCAAAAGGGGTATGCATTACTCCTGCTCACATTTCCTTGGGAAAAACTCACATAGCCACATCTAACTGCAAGAGAAAATGAGAAATGTAGTCTACCTGGTAGAAGAGGAGAACTTAAATGTTGGAGATAAGCTAGCAATCTCTGTCTCCACCATCTTGTTCATCACTCTCCCCAGTATATACAATAGAGCCTGGCACATAGTAGGTGGCCATGAATATTTCTGTTGAATGAATGGGTTTCAACGTTTTTGGTCAGTTATGGGGATCAAAAGCATATAGAACTTGGTTAAGCAATGGTTTCCTAGATATGACACAAAAAGCACAAGCAACAAAGAAAGAGTAAATTGGACTATATCAAAATTTTAAAATGTTTTCTTCTGCAAAAAAATACCATGAAGAAAGCAAAAAGGCACACCAAAGAGAGATCCTGGCAAATCATATATTTAATAAAAGTGTAGTATCCAGAATACAGAAAGAACTCTTACAACTCAACAACAAAAATACAAACAACCCAACTGAAAATCAGGTAAAGGACTTAAATAGACATTGTGCTAATGAAGATATACAAATAGCCAACAAACATATGAAAATATGCTCAATACCATTAGTCGTTAGGGAAATGCAAATCAAAACCACGATGAGATGCCACTTCAAACCCACTAGGAAGGCTATAACTTTTTTAAAAAGAAAATAACAGGTATTGACAAGGATGTAGAGAAAGTGAAACACTCATACACGTCTGGTGGGAACATAAAATGATACAGGTTCTGTGGAAAACATTTTGGCAGTTACTCAACAAGTTAAACATAGACTTGCCATATTACCCAGTAACTCTACTCCTAGGTATATAATGAAAAGAGTTGAAAAGGAGGGAACAACAGCAACAACAACAACAAAAAAAAAACAGGTGAATTGAGCAACACAAAAGCAAAGGGCAGATAATGTTTCAAGAAGTAAAAAATGGTCAACTTTATTAAATACTTTTACAGGTAATATAGGGACAGACAAATGACGATTGAACTTGTTAGTAGAGAGGTCATTGGTAAATTTGATAAGAAGGAAATTGAAAGAGTGGAAAATATTTTAATATAAACCTGGATGTGTATTAAGGAGAAAATGTGAGATCAGAAAGTGAGGGGTGGATAGACAATTTCTTTTGCGAGTTTTGGTGCTACGGGGTGGAGAAATATGGGACTATAGCTGGAGGGGGATTTGGTATTAAGAGAGTGTATTTTTAAGAGGGTAGATTCTAGAATGCATCTAGCCAATATAAATGACTGAATGAAACTGACGACATAAAAATCCAAAGGGATAATTGCAGAAGAAAAAATATTGAGAAAGCAAGAGGGGTATTCAGAGCACTAGTAGATGGGATCGGTAGCAAATGTGGAAATCTTGGCTTTCCATGAGAATGAGTAATATTTACAGATTCTACAGTGGAGAAGGAAATGATTATGGTATGATTACAAATGCAGGTAAGATGGTAGATTTGGTGGGGAAGATATAAAAGAATTTTATCTTGACTCTTCAGTTTTCTCAGTGAAGGATGATCTAAGGGCATAAAATAACAAGAGTGTGGGTAGGGTTTTGAGAAATTGAGGGGAAGATAAAGTATTGGATATTCATTTTGTATAATGGAAATGGGTGTATAATATGGAAGGATTGATCATTTAAGATATGTGGTCAAGAATTTAAGGTGAGATCAGTTAGCTTTGCCTTGTAAATTTCTACAGCAACATCCATCACTTGTATATAGGAACAAAGCAGGTAGATAGCTAAATTTAACAAGGGTTGTGGTTTTGCCAGGGAAGTACTAGGGTGGGAAAGTGAGTAGGGAGATGAAGGTTGATGAAAGTAAGTGATACTAATGATAAATTGGTAAGCAATGAGGAAATGCGAAAAGAGAAATGTGGCTGATGCTGAAAAGTAATAGAATTCACAGATTGGAATTCAAAATTGAAGAATTTTTAGAGTTGGGTGTGTGAAGGTGTGTATACCTGCACGTGAGCGAGATATTTTGCTAGGAAGGATAATCAGTTGTAGCCCAAGAGATGTATGTTATAAAATCAGGATTTCAGAGTTGCTGTAATTTTTGAGAATGTCAATGTCTAGTGCATGAGCATTAGAGTGAGTGGCTTAAGTATGATGGAAGAAAATTACCATTGGAATTGAGGGCATGAAAGGTTTGCAAAGCCAAAAATGCTGGATGAATATCCACATAGATGACAGATGTTGAAGTTGCCAAGATGGTGGCAGTACTAAAAGTGGAGAAGAAGACTCAGGAAAGTGTCTAATGAATGAAGGTAAAGAAATAGATGGCGTAGCACATGATATTATCTAATAGCAAGAACTACAAATGAGCTCTGAATTTTGAAAGAGAAAGGAGCAGAAATGGTTTGAAAGTGACAGTGAGTCGACTCCTTGGGGTATGTGAGGAAAACTAACGTTTGCTCAAGAGGACTGCAGGGGAAGTGATTTCCTCAAGGCACAGCCATATTCCAGTCATAAAACAGAGATTAAGGGAACACGGAGAGAACAACTTGAAGCTACTGGGGAGTTTCTTAATGATAGACTATGAGTTACAGAGGGCAGGAAAGAAGCGCTCATGAAGTTGGGGAGAGGGTTGGGTCCAATTCCGTCAAGTGCAGAGCAATACGTGAATAAGGGTCTAGTTAATGATGGATAATCTGCAGGGTGGTGACTTAAGTAAAAGTGATAAGACAAGATGGACCTTGTGACTGCACGGCAGATTGGGAGGTGAGTAAAGCCCTCCAGACTACAGATTGCTTAATCTAGGCTGACCTAGAACTAAGAAGAATCCAGAAACACCACTGAAACCTGTTTCCTCGAAATATCATGTATCCTGTATGATGATCCAGCATTTCAAAGATAGACTAGTAAGGACATCTAAGAGGGTAGGCTTGAAAGGAAACTAGTGTGTTTGCTCAAGAGTGTGAGTGTGTATGAAAAATATCAACAGCAAATTCTAATGTCAGAGGGTTGCTACTATAGGCTTATGGAGCCATGCACTATTCTTGGACAACCCAAGGTGCCTGCACAGATGTGGCCCAGATGCAAGCACCAACACTTACTGGGCACATGCAAAGCCAAAGCTGGGGAAGATGGAAGGCCAAGTGGAAGTGGTATTTTCCCAAGACAGGAATGTATTTACTTAGGCTTCCTAAATGGCAGGTGAACAAAAAATGGAAGAAAGGAAATTAAGCTTCTTTTTGCCTAACATCTCTCCTCAGGAGGAAGTACTTGGAGTTGTATTTCCTACGTAAATTCCCCTGCTAAAACTCCAGGGAGCTCATCAGTGGGCAGATGTTCCCACCTAAGCATGGTTACCAGCAAACATTTATTCAAAATCATGGCTGAATCTGGCTCACATTAGAAGGGTTCTCTTTGTCATTGTCTTATTTTTTTTTTTTTTTTTGCTGTACGCGGGCCGCTCATTGCTGTGGCCTCTCCCGTTGCGGAGCACAGGCTCCGGACACACAGGCTCCGCGGCCCTGGCTCGCGGGCACAGCCGTTGCGCGGCATGTGGGATCTTCCGGGAAAGGGGCACGAACCCGTGTCCCCTGCATTGGCAGGCGGACTCTCAACCACTGCGCCACCAGGGAAGCCCTGTCATTGTCTTTTAAAAGAACAATTCCCCATGCTTATAAATCCAGACGCAGAACATCAATTCAACCAACCTCAGGAGCCCTGTGGCTACACCTTCCTGCTGGGAATCAGCATGGTCCCCAGAGAATCAATTTGAGGAGTATTACCAAAGTGTTTTCATTTTCAGTGTTTATCCACTGGAATGTCTACGAGTGAAGAATAGACAGGGCAATACAATCCTAAGATTCAATTTCTTTCATCAAATACAAACTGTGTATATGAGCATCAAGGCAAGAGGATGGAGGACTTTAACTGAAATTCCAATAGATATCTAAGTGCAAATCCTGGAACCATCCCATGCTAGCATTGTGAGTTAGGATAGGTACTTAACCACTCTGAGCCTGTTTTCTGATCTCTAAAAAAAAATAGAAGGATAATATCTCATACAGCTGTTGCAAAGATCAACTCAAATAATTCATGTACAGAATATAGCACAACAACCTACAGAATGGGAGAAAATATTTGTAAATCGTGTATCTGATAAGGGATTTTTATTCAGAATATAAAAAGAACTCTTACATGCCTGTGATAAGAAGGTAAATAACCCAACTTTTAAAATGGGCAGAAGATCTAAATAGACATTTCTGCAAGGAAGATATACAAATGGCCAGCAAGCACATTAGAGACGCTTGACATCATTATTCATCAGGAAAACACAAATGAAAACCACAGAAAGATACCATTTCATACCCATTCGGATGGCTAGAATCCAAAAGTCAGTTAATCATAACTGTTGGTGGGGATTTAGAGAAATCAGAACCATCATACACTGTTAGTGAGAATGTAAAATGGTATACCAGTTTTGGAAAAGTTTGGTAGTTTCTCAGAGGGTGAAACAGTGTTACTGTATGACCCACTTGTAGGTATATTCCCAAGATAAATGCAAATATATGTCCATACAAAAACTTGTACATAAATATTCATAGCAGCAATATTCATAATACCCAAAGATGGAAACAACCCAAAGGCCCATCAACTGACCAGTGGACAAACAAAATGTGGCAAATCCATACAACAGAATACTATTCAGACATCAAAAGGAATGAAGAACTAATATATGCTACAATATGGCTGAACCTTAAAAACATTATGTAAGTGAAAGAAGTCAGTCACAAAAGACCACATATTATGTGATTCTATTCATATGAAATGCTCAGAACAGGCAAATCTATAGATACAAAATAGATCAATAATTGCTTAAGGCTGAGGCAGAAGTTGTTGGGAGCATAGGGGATTAACAGCTACAAGATACGAGGGTTTCTTTTTGAGGTGTTGAAAACGTTCTAAAATAGACTGGAGGGAACTTCAAGACGTCGGAAGAGTAAGACGTGGAGATCAACTTCCTCCCCACAGAAACATCAGAAATACATCTACACGTGGAACTGCTCCTATAGAACACCCACCGAACGCTGGCAGAAGACCTCAGACCTCCCAAAAGGCAAGAAACTCCCCACGTAGCTGGGTAGGGCAAAAGAAAAAAAGAAAAAGCAGAGACAAAAGAATAGGAACGGGACCTGCACCAGTGGGAGGGAGCCTGAAGGAGGAAAGCTTTCCACACACTAGAAGCCCCTTCACTGGCGGAGACTACAGGTGGCGGACGGGGGCAGCTTCGGAGCCACGGAGGAGAGTGCAGCAACAGGGGTGCGGAGGGCAAAGCGGAGGATTCCCGCACCGAGGATCGGTGCCGACCAGTACTCACCAGCCCGCGAGGCTTGTCTGCTCACCTGCCGGGACGGGCGGGGGCTGGGAGCTGAGGCTTGGGCTTCGGTCTGAGCGCAGGGAGAGGACTGGCAGTGTGAACACAGCCTGAAGGGGTTAGTACGCCACGTCTAGCCAGGAGGGAGTCCAGGAAAAGTCTGGAGCTGCCGCAAAGGCAAGAGACTTTTCCTTCCCTCTGTGTTTCCTGGTGCACGAGCAGAGGGGATTCAGAGCGCCGCCTAAGGGAGCTCCAGAGAGGGGCGCGAGGCGCGGCTAGGAGCGCAGACCCCAGAGATGGGCATGAGATGCTAAGGCTGCTGCTGCCGCCACCAAGAAGCCTGTGTGCGAGCACAGGTCACTATCCACACCTCCCTTCAGGGAGCCTGTGCAGCCCGCCACTGCCAGTGTCCCGTGATCCAGGGACGACTTCCCCGGGAGAACGCACGGTGTGCCTCGGGCTGGTGCAACGTCACGCCGGCCTCTGTCACTGCAGGCTCACCCTGCCTCCATACCCCTCCCTCCCCCCGGCCTGAGTGAGCCAGAGCCCCCAAAGCAGCGGCTCCTATAACCCCGTCCTGTCTGAGCGAAGAACAGACGCTCTCAGGAGACCTACATGCAGAGGCGGGGTCAAATCCAAAGCTGAACCCCGGGAGCTGTGCGAACAAAGAAGAGAAAGGGACATCTCGCCCAGCAGCCTCAGGAGCAGCGGATTAAATCTCCACAATCAACTTGATGTACCCTGCATCGGTGGAACACCTGAATAGACAACGAATCATCCCAAATGGAGGAGGTGGACTTTGGGAGCAACGCTATTTATATATTTTTTCCCTTTTTCTCTTTTTGTGAGTGTGTATGCGTATGCTTCGGTGTGTGATTTTGTCTGTATAGTTTGGCAATTACCGTTTGTCCTAGGGTTCTGTCTGTCCGTTTTTTGTTTTTTTTTTTAGTATAGTTTTCAGCGCTTGTTATCATTGGTGAATTTGTTTCTTCTTCTCGTTTTTCTCTTCTTTCTCGTTTTTTTAATTACTTAAAAAATTTTAATAATAAATTTTTGTCTTTATTTTAATAACACTTTAATAATTTAATTTAATTTAATTTTCCATTTTTCTTTCTTTCTTTCTTTCTTTCTTTCTTTCTTTATTTATTTCTCCCTTTTATTCTGAGCCGTGTGCGTGACAGACTCTTGGTGCTCCAGCCAAGCATCAGGGCTGTTCCTCTGACGTGGCAGAGGCAAGTTCAGGATATTGGTCCACCACAGACCTCCCAGCTCCACGTAATATCAAACGGTGAAAATCTCCCAGAGATCTCCATCTCAACACCAAGACCCAGCTCCACTAAATGACCAGCAAGCTACGGTGCTGGATACCTTATGCCAAACAACTACCAAGAAAGGAACACAACTCCACCCATTAGCAGAGAGGCTGCCTAAAGTCATAGTAAGGTCACAGACACCCCAAAACACACCACCAGACTTGGACCTGCCTACCAAAAAGAAAAGATCCAGCCGCATTGACAAGAACACAGGCACTAGTCCCCTCCACCAGGAAGCCTACACAACCCACTGAACCAACCTTAGCCACTGGGGACAGACACCAAAAACAACGGGAACTACGAACTTGCAGCCTGTGAAAAGGAGACCCCAAACACAGTAATATAAGCAAAATGAGAAGACAGAAAAACACACAGCAGATGAAGGAGCAAGGTAAAAACGCACCAGACCTAACAAATGAAGAGGAAATAGGCAGTCTACCTGAAAAAGTATTCAGAATAATGATAGTAAAGATGATCCAAAATCTTGGAAATAGAATGGAGAAAATACAAGAAAAGTTTCACAAGGACCTAGAAGAACTAAAGAGCAAACAAACAATCATGAACAACACAATAAATGAAATTACATATCCTCTAGAAGGGATCAATAGCAGAATAAATGAGGCAGAAGAACGGATAAGTGACCTGGAAGATAAAATAGTGGGAATAACAACTGGAGAGCAGAATAAAGAAAAAAGAATGAAAAGAATTGAGGACAGTCTCAGAGACCTCTGGGACACGATTAAACGTACCAACATTCAAATTATAGGGGTTCCCAAAGAAAAAGAGAAAAAGAAAGGGACTGAGAAAATATTTGAAGAGATTATAGTTGAAAACTTCCCTAATATGGGAAAGGGAATAGTTAATCAAGTCCAGGAAGCACAGAGAGTCCCATACAGGATAAATCCAAGGAGAAACACGCCAAGACACATAGTAGTCAAACTATCAAAAAGTAAATACAAAGAAAAAATATTAAAAGCAGCAATGGGAAAACAACAAATAACATAGAAGGGAATCCCCATAAGGTTAACAACTGATCTTTGAGCAGAAATTCTGCAAACCAGAAGGGAGGGGCAGGACATATTTAACGTGATGAAAGGGAAAAACCTACAACCAAGATTACTCTACCCAGCAAGGATCTCATTCAGATTTGACAGAGAAATTAAAACCTTTACAGACAAGCAAAAGCTAAGAGAATTCAGCAGAACGAAACCAGCTTTACAGCAAATGCTAAACCAACTTCTCCAGGCAGGAAACACAAGAGAAGGAAATGACTTACAATAACAAATGCAAAACAATTAAGAAAATGGTAATAGGAGCATACATATCGATAATTACCTTAAATGTAAATGGATTAAATGCTCCCACCAAAAGACACAGACTGGCTGAATGGATACAAAAACAAGACCCGTATATATGCTGTCAACAAGAGACCCACTTCAGACCTAGGGAAACATACAGACTGAAAGTGAGGGGATGGAAAAAGATATTCCATGCAAATGAAAATCAAAAGAAAGCTGGAGTAGCAATTCTCATATCAGACAAAATAGACTTTAAAATAATGACTTACAAGGGACAAAGCAGGACACTACATAATGATCAAGGGATCGATCCAAGAAGAAGATATAACACTTGTAAATATTTATGCACCCAACATAAGAGCACCTCAATACATAAGACAAATACTAACAGCCATAAAAGGGGAAATCGACAGTAACACAATCATAGTAGGCGACTTTAACACCCCACCTTCAACAATGGACAGATCATCCAAAATGAAAAATAATAAGGAAACACAAGCTTTAAATGATACATTAAACAAGATGGACTTAATTGATATTTATAGGACATTCCATCCAAAAACGTCCAGAGATAAACCCATGTACACATGGTCACCTTATCTTGATAAAGGAGGCTAGAGTATACAATGGAGGAAAGACAGCCTCTTCAATAAGTGGTGCTGGGAAACCTGGACAGCTACATGGAAAAGAATGAAATTAGAATACTCCCTAATGCCATACACAAAAATAAACTCAAAATGGATTAAAGACCTTAATGTAAGGCCAGACATACTAAAACTCTTAGAGGAAATAAAAGAAGAACACTCTTTTGAGATAAATCACAGTAAGATCTTGTTTGACCCACCTCCTAAAGAAATGGAAACAAAACTAAAAATAAACAAATGGGACCGAGTGAAACTTAAAAGCTTTTGCACAGCAAAGGAAACCATAAACAAGATGAAAAGACAACCCTCAGAATGGGAGAAAATATTTGCAAATGAAGCAACTGACAAAGGATTAGTCTCCAAAATTTACAAGCAGCTCATGCAGCTCAATATCAAAAACACAAACCACCCAATCCAAAAATGGGCAGAAGACCTAAATAGACATTTTTCCAAAGAAGATACACAGATTGCCAAGAAACACATGAAAGAATGCTCAACGTCGTTAATCATTAGAGAAATGCAAATCAAAACTACAATGCGGTATCATCTCACACCGGTCAGAATGGCCATCATCAAAAAATCTACAAACAATAAATGGACAACCTGGAAGAAATGGACAAATTCTTAGAGAAGGTGTGGAGAAAAGGGAACCCTCATACACTGTTGATGGGAATGTAAATTGATACAGTCACTAAGGAGAACAGTATGGAGGTTCCCTAAAAAACTAAAAATAGAACTACAATACGACACAGCAATCCCACTATGGGGCATATATCCTGAGAAAACCATAATTCAAAAAGAGTCATGTACCACAATGTTCATTGCATCTCTATTTACAATAGCCAGGACTGGGAAGGAACCTAAGTGTCCATCAACAGATGAATGGATAAAGAAGATGTGGCACATGTATACAACGGAATATTACTCAGCCATAAAAAGGAACGAAACTGAGTTATTTGTAGTGAGGTGGATGGACACAGAGTCTGTCATACAGAGTGAAGTAAGTCAGAAAGAGAAAAACAAATACCGTATCCTAACACATATATATGGAATCTTTAAAAAAATATGGTCATGAGGAACCTAGGGGCAAGACGGGAAAAAAGACGCAGACCTGGGCTTCCCTGGTGGTGTACTGGTTGAGAATCCACCTGCCGATGCAGGGGACACGGGTTCGTGCCCCGGTCTGGGAGGATCCCACATGCCACGGAGAGGCTGGGCCCGTGAGCCATGGCCACTGAGCCTGCACGTCCGGAACCTGTGCTCCACAACTGGAGAGGCCACAACAGTGAGTGGCCCGCGAACCGAAAAAAAAAAAAAAATGTCGCAGACCTACTAGAGAATGGACTTGAGGACACGGGGAGGGGGAAGGGTAAGCTGGGACAAAGTGAGAGAGTGGCATGGACATATATACACTACCAAATGTAAAACAGATAGCTAGTGGGAAGCAGCCACATAGCACAGGGAGATCAGCTCAGTGCTTTTTGACCACCTAGAGGGGTGGGATAGGGAGGGTGGGAGGGAGGGAGATGCAAGAGGGAGGGGATATGGGTATATACGTATATGTATAGCTGATTCACTTTGTTATAGAGCAGAAACTAATACACCATTGTAAAGCAATCATACTCCAGTAAAGATGTTAAAAAAAAAAGTGTGTTTGTTCAAAATAAATAAATAAATAACTTTCCTAACTGCTTAGGAAAGTTATTTCTCCTTCCTATGAAATGAAAAATGATGTATAAGGGCACTTAGTATTGACTATAAATTCCAGTTCTGTCAGTGTTGGTATCTGGCGCATGAGGGGCACCCAAGTTAGGGAGCTTTTGGTTAATTTCCCTGGGCCATATAGAGCAAAGTGTTCTCTCAAATACTCTGTGGAAATTCGGAGCCTCAAATATGTTTGCCACCTTCCCCCAAGTCATCATATTTATTAACATCCTTGTCTTATTTTTCTAGAAGCAGGAGTTTCTAGCAGATCTTTTCCCTTTGTGAAAGGATGTATTTCTGTGTGAGGTGGATCTAGGCCGCCTTAGTCTGTCCTCTAATGTTCACCTCAGTAGCACTTTACCTGGTTGATAATATCTTTGAGGCCAACTTCCTGTAATGTTTTTCTTTTTCTTTTCTTTTTTTTACCTTAGGAGCACTGTATAATAAAAACTCCATTAAAGATGCAAAACCAAAGTGAGCCATGAAGCAAGACACGATGGGGCCTATCAGCATTCCTAAGCGTGTTCAAGGCGAAAGCATTTCAGAGGGAGTTAAACAACAGTCATTATAGCTATCTTTGTTGACCTCTGACTCTATATGCCAGTCACTGTGTTTGACATACATTAATTCTCATAAAACTTCTGTCATGTTGACATTATTATCTCCCTTTTAAAATGGGGAAAGAGGTTCACATAAATTAAATGACTTTCTCAGGGCAACAGCTAGCAAGTTTCAGGGCTGGATTTGTATCCAAAATAAAGTGGGCTTTGTTTGGTTTTTTGACTCTATTTTCTTCTTAGTAGTACTGCATACATTTATTATTTATATGTATTAAAAAGGATAAAATAAGTTTGGACTCCTCTCTCACACAACATGAAGTTCTGTATGATCTAAAGATAAAAATGTTGAAGTAAAATATATATATATTATGGAAAACGTATGCATAATCTAGGAGTCTAGAAAAATTTCTGTGCAAGCTGGAAAACCTAGACACTCTAGAGAAATGACTGACATATTTGAGTGCTTAAAACTTAAAATGTAATCATATGGCAAACGTAAAGGTAAATAAAACCAGAAGACAAATAATACAGGAACATATATTTGTAAGACACATGACAGATAAAGGGTTCAATATCCAACATATAAAAAATTTCCCACACATTAATAAGAAAAGACAAACACCCTAATTGAAAGTGGTTAAAAAGGGTAAAAAGGGCTGTTCAAGGAGGCTGAAAACCCCCTTGCCAATAAACAAGTGAAATTACTCAACTTTACTAGCAATCAGGCGTATTGAAATTAAATTAACAAGGAAATATCACTTTAAGACCATTAAACATGTTATCACACATTGCTGGAGTTTTGTGGAGGTTAATATGTTATCTCATACATTTGCCGAGGGAAATGTGCAGTATATTAAAGCCATTTGGAAGTCAATCTGGCAACCCCTATTAAAATTAAGAATTTACATAAACTTTAACTTAGCAATTCCATTTCCGGGGCCTTCTTCCATAGAAGATAAAAGCACGGGTATATAACAGTGAATATGAACAAGATAAATTTTACGTATATATTCAGATTAATTGCAACGTTTTTTCTAGTAGCCAAAAAACTGGAATCAACTTGAATGTCCTCAATAGAGGAATGGTTTAATAAGTTGTCTTTCACTCAAACCATTGCATTTTACATAACTAGTTTAAAAAGTGTGTTAAGTCTATACCAGACGATGTGGAAAACATTTCTCTGAAATGTTTCTAAGTGAGAAAAACTATGTGCAGTAAAGAGTAAAATAGTGCCCCTATATGTTTTTATGCATACATATGTATGTTACCTTATTTATGAACATAGACAAAGATATGCAAAGATTCACACCAGGCTTTTAACACTGCTTATCCAGTGGAGGAGTGGCTAATGAAGTGTAAAAATCCTATTGATGTACAGGCTTTCTCAATATTTATGTATATGTATGAATATATATATATATAATTCTCAACATTTATATATAATTGCTTTATGTAAATGCACATGTAAATTACATATGTGTAAAGCCATGTACAAAGAGATAGTTGCTGAAAGTGTGCATATCATAGAGAGTGTTTTGAGTTTTTAGTGTTTAGGGTTCTTTTTTTTTAACTTTCTTTCTTGTACTTTGAGTTTTTCAAAATAAAAATTTTACATGATTTTAAGTTTAACATTTTCTAAAGCAAACATTATAGAGCAGGTTAAGGAAATGACCCAGTATCTACAGAATGATTTGTTTGTTCAGTCCTCCAGCAGTTCATCAAACTACATTGAGCAGCAACCGTGACATTGTGTCAGGTGTGTTAAAGTGGTTGGTATTACAGAGATGAATGAAATAGGCTCCTTCTTGTTGTATATTACAACAAGACAAACATATAAATGAACCATTCTAATACAATATGGCTATTGCTTTAATATAAGAATTTGTAGGACCATAGGGGCAATGAACTCTGCAGGCATTGGTGGTAGAGAGGCTTCAGAGGGAAAGAACCATTTGAGCTTAGCCTTAAAGACTGAGGATGCTTTCATCACTCACCAGCCTTAGGTGGGGAAGGGAAAGCAATCCCTTCAAAGAGGAAGGAATCAACATCTAGTCCTATTTCATTCATCAAGAATGTGGAGGAGGAAGTAAACAGTTTATTATTTATAGTCTCAAATGATGGTAATGTGTGGAAGATGGGCAAATGGAACAAGAGACTTTGGAAGAGTCCTGATCAGGAACTAATAAAATGAGAACCTGCTTTGAAACATGCAAGCAGGTTTTTCTGAGGGAAGAAGAACTCTAAGCTGCGTTTAATGAAAGGAAGCAACTGTCAAAGCAATCTGACTGAGTTCAGTACATTAGGTTTGCAGTTGGGGAAGAAATATGGGTTGCTGTTCATTTAGGACCTGTGGAAGAGGTTGGAGAAAAGGGGATAGATATTCAAGCAATGATTCATTAGGTAGAAAGAAGAGAATGTTAGAAATCAGACACTACTGCCACTTACTGAATAAATTCATCATAAGCCATATACAGACACATTATAAAGTATCTCAAGGTACCAGAATGCTTGACCATTGAGGTAAGGTGCCCCAAAATACTGTGTCTTCAAGGAAAACACAAGGGTTCAGTACTCATGGGTTAGCAGCAGTTAACATAAGACACACTAGCTTTTGGGGAGTGGGGGAGAAAGAAGCAAGGATTATGCATGTATGTATTTATATCAGAGAGGATAACAACAGAAGCCATTTAATCAAAAGCTTATTATTGGCCTAATATAATGTCAGGTGTTTTACATAAATTCCCTCATTTAATCCCAGCATGGCTCTAAGATCTAGATACATGTTACTATCATTCCCTTTTTACAGATGAGGAAACTAAGTCTTACAGGAGTTAAAAAACGTACTCAAGTTCAAATAGCTTTTAGGTGTGATGCTGTAAATTCAGATCGGACTTTAAATCCTATGCTCCCAACTGCTCAACTAGACACTAAGTTATATTCCCCCTGCTAAACCCTAGTCCCAGCCATCATCATATCACAACTGTATTGTCCCAACAGCCTGTCAGCCCTCTGGTCCTACACAGTTCACAACATCCAGTGAACTTTCTAAAACATACATCAGACGACATCACTATCCTTTATCAAACCATCCAGTGGCCCTCCACTGCACGTAAGATAAAATCCAAGTTCTTACCCTGCAACTCCCTATGTGACCACTTCTCTGCCAGCCTCTCCAGTCTCGGTCATCAATCTCCGCTCTGCCCCTCTCTGACTGCACTCCAGTCACTCACCCTTCTGCTCTTCCTCAACACACTCTTCTCGTTCTGGCCTCACGGCATTGCTACTTGCTAGTCTACCTAAAATGCTCTTCTTCAAAGTCTTCACACAGCTGACTCGACCTCATTATTCAGATCTTGATTCAAATATCAGCTCCTTAGAGAAGGTTCCCCACACCAACAACAAGAACGACACCCTTGCCCATGAAAACAGAAGTTACTTGAGGACAGGAACTATTGATTTCATGTTCTTCACTCTAATTCCAGAACCAAGAGTAATATCTGACACGTACTAGGCACTCAGGACATATTTGTTTCCTGAAATACTGGTATCTTTTTTAAAGTGTCATACTCATATGCCTATGAGTATATCTACATATATATATATTTATGGATATGTGAGCTTGTTGTCACCTCACAGAAGTGGAATGTACATCCCTCACCCAAAATTTGGTTTGAATGTCAAGACTAATGATGCCACACATATACCAAGAACGTATGAAAAGGATTATTACTCACATAATGAGTTATGCATCAAAAATGCAGTTAGACTAAAAAAAGAAAAAAGAAAAAACTGGTAACTGTGAAGTGTTGGGTAATTAGATGGTTGTGATTCTTTCATTCTATAGATATAGGAATAGATAGAGAAATAATCTAAACTTCAAGTTCTACACCTTAAGTATATACAATTTTTATTTATCCATTATACCTCAATAAAACTGAAAAAATGGGATCAGTCTCAATGACAACTTACCCATGGTGTTTGTCTGATAACTAACACATTGTGTGGTTTATTTAATTTAATTTGGACTTGTTTATGTAAGCCATTATGGCACCTGCAGCATGAGACCAATAAGAAAGGTGAACGTTCCATTGAATATCTAGTACTATCAAGAGCTAGTACTATATATTCTGAGAGGTGAAATGAGTGCCTTAGTCTCTCTATCAATGTGCAGAACTTCAAAGAAGGTAAAGAGTGATATGGTGAGACATTGTATTGTGGCTTTAATATGTGCAGAAGATGTGTGACCTTGATTTATATTTTGGGTATCCGTGAGGCAAGAGATTCTATGAGTTCTTTACCCCAAATGAGGCAACCTTAGAGAAGGAATTGTTTGCATTGGCCAGAACAGATGGTCAGACCGCTGGCAGTGGCCCAAAGATCTATAAAAATGTGAAGATGAGGCCAATTGTTGGCTAAGACATGGCCAAGTGCTCAGATAACTGGCTAAAGTTTGGCCAACTGAGCTGATCCTGTGTCCTGTCCTTTATCAGGAACATTCTGATGAAGAGATGAAAAGCAGCAAGAGTCAAGCAAGCTCCATTAAGTGTGACAGTGGCAATGCCATTGGTTAAGTGAATGAACCCCCTTTGGTATTCACTGTGTTGAGCCTAAGGGGCTCCCCAGGTATCCAAGTGTTCTAAGAGATGACCTCCTCTAGCACTGTGGCATCCGGCAAGGGACCCAGCACAGGGGACGTTACCCTCTCCTGAAAGTAGGGTATGCAGAGAGCCCAGGTTCAGCTCCATCCTGTAGCAAGGAGGCCTCACTAGCTGTGCTGGCCTTGCAGGGTGCTGTTTCCATGATCAAAGGCCTAACGGGCAGCTGTATACTGAGGGTCACAGGTTCAGGACCTGAGATAGTCTATATTTCCAGGAAAGTCCAGTATGCACCCACCAATTGCTACACTAATGGCATACAGCATTGGGCCAAGGAAGGTAGTTCCTTGTATCAGAAGCCCATGCAACTAACGGCCATCACTGATGGTAGAGGGACTCCAAGATATATGAGAGAAGGTTGCTAAAGCTCCCACAGTGAAGGAATCCCGGGGGGCCGTAACAGGAATGCCTGTTCTATGGCCATTCAGGCAGATTCTAGTATCTTTTTACAGGGGGTCTCATTCAAGTTGGGCCTATTTGCAAGTTACAGAACAAAAAAAAAGCTTTGTAAATGAGGAGTGTTTCCTCCAGAATCTAAATATGTCGAAAACATGTTGGGCTTGTTTTAACAATGTGGGTCCTAAGAAGACTAAAAGCTGTTTCTTGACACTGTCAGGACTGGAGCAGCCCTCAACTTACTAAATAATTTTCAGGAGCTTAACTGAAGTGGTGGGGCCCTGTACTATGTGTCTCATGTGAATCTCCTCAAAGGAGGATGTCATTAGTGTGATGTCATAACTTTGTACCCGAAAAAAGTTAGAGCTGGTTAAAATATTGCCTGTGAAGACTACGTGAGATGGCAGGCGTGCAGACTGAGCCCATTGAGTACCCAGGTGAAGGTGTATTGTGTCCCTTTAAAGGTGAAGGTTAACTGCAGCTGAGAGGTTGTTAAACTAGGCACTGAATAGAACATGCTAGCCAAATACTTTGCTCTAACTGCAAAGTATTTACCAGTTACTTATTTATTATTGGGTGGAATCAGTCATTTCAATAGGTGGGGCCATGACGCCAAGGGTACGAATTCACACTGAGGCACCGGTCCTGTTTTGCCGGGTTTAAGAACAAGTAAAACTTGGCTGTTAAATGCAGCAGAAGTGGGGATAACCACACCTTCTCTAACTAGGTCTTATATAATGGGTTTCAATCTGTGAAAACCATGCTTTCATTTAGATTGAACCTTTTCTTAAACACTGAGGTGAAAGGTATTATTTTAACTAGGGGGAAAGGTCCATAGGGTCCCATAGTTTTCAAGCTGATTATAAGGGCCAGAGACTTAACTTGATTACTTATTGGGTCAGGTTCTCCACGTGCACTAGAGGATATTTTAGGGTAATTGATGTCTTGGCTATGGAAAAGTTAGGCACGGAAATAATTTGGATGGTTCAGGTTAGGCATATCTGTTTCTATTTTATGTTCACCTACTCCCTGGCTGGGAGTGGATGAACATAAAGTGTGGCCAGATGTGGGCCAGAAGGGGAAGGGGAATTAATGAGGCTTCAAAACTGTCAATTGTCAAACATCAAAAGTGGAATCAGATTATGACACACACTGCCACCACCCATACAGCACCCCTCTCCCCATCTGGGACCTCCCAAACACACACAGAAACACCAAGTCCATTTCCTCCTCACCAGCAGGATAAAGTGTTCAGGAAGAAATCTGTCTTCAGAGCTCAGTCCTCACCCAGTCCTTATTCCCGGTGTCTGGCTAACTATGGACTGGCTGGTCTGGGCCCCAAACTGGCAGGATACTACCTCCCTCCCTTCTCACACGCCTGCCCCTTCCTGCCTTCCTTCAGTCCCCATCACCGAAGAACAGACAGAGATACACACACATCTTTCTACAACAGCTTGTACATCAATAGCTGAGGGCTTTTTTATTTGGTCTCTACACAGGTGACCATGTCTCCAGTGCTTTCTCTGGAGAGACAACAGAGACAGCAAGGTCTCAGTCACCTGATAGACCCAGGGCAGCACTTTATGAACTGCTGGAAGAGCCCTCTGGGACGTTTTCATCCTCCTCTGGCTCTTTAGTCATTGTTGTACTCCGCCAGTAATAGAATGCTAGCATCTTTGACTTCTTCTGTGTAGAACCTCTTCCCGAATTCTGACGACGAACTGATTTTCTTAACTCGACCACCTCCTGAATCTGGTCGGAAAACAAAGTGATACAGAAAGATATTGATTTGGGGAAAGAGGATGGGAAGGAGAACTTTGAGAGAATGGGTGTGGATTGAGAAGGGGTTTGTGCCAGGGAAGGGCTGGGTAAGTCTTGGGTGGGGGATGAAGAGGAGGCACGTGAGTCGGGTAATCTGACCTCTTCCATCTTATAGCCCTGGAGCGGAGAATTCACCCTCTCCCTTCTGCGTTGGCCCCCCGGTGTTTGTTGCTCTGACCTCTCGGTGTTTGTCCGTGCATCACGGTTAGGCTCCTGGGGGACTGTAGTTTCCTCTGCCATGTGAGTAGCAACAGTGTTCTCTACTCCAAGGCTCCTGGCCTCTCTATATATACCCTGCCAGGACAATGAAGAGCCACACCCATCAGCTTTGATTGGTCAGCCAATGGTAGCGCTGGGGTGGCTGTGACATCACAAAGCACTACCCTTGAAGATACGTGGGGGGAGGGGAGGGGTGCAGAGGAGTCTACGTGCTCTGGTTAGAGAAAGGGAATGCTTCCTCAACACCCAGTAAAGAGCCTTCCCAAATTGACCTTCCACTCTTCCTCATCTTCTCTGGTTCAATCCTTGTGGTGCACATGTTAGGGAGAAGGTGTTCCCTCCAAACCATTCCACATGGCCACCCCCATTCATTGTTTAATTCTGTTGTCTCCCAGATCTCATCACCTGGTATTGTGTGGTTTTTAAAAACTTTTTATTTTAGAACAGTTTTAGGTTTACAGAGTAATTGTGAAGATCATATTCATACACTCCACAACAAATTTCCCTTCTTAACATTGTACTTTAGTATGGTACAATTGTTCAACTTAGTGAACCAACACTGAAACAGTATTATTAACTAAAGTCTGTACTTCATCAGAATTCCTTTTTTTTTAAATGTTGAGCCTTCTTTTAATGAATTTATTTTTATTTTTGGCTGTGTTGGGTCTTCGTTTCTGTGTGTGGGCTTTCCCTAGTTGTGGCAAGCAGGGGCCACTCTTCATCGTGATGTGCGGGCCTCTCACTGTCGCGGCCTCTCTTGTTGCGGAGCACAGGCTCCAGATGCGCAGGCTCAGCGGCTGTGCCTAACGGGCCTAGTTGCTCGGCGGCATATGGGATCTTCCCAGATCAGGGCTCGAACCCGTGTCCCCTGCATCATCAGGCAGATTCTCAACCTCTGTGCCACCGTGGAAGCCCCAGATTGCCTTATTTTTTACCTAATATTCTTCTTCTGTCCCAGGATCCCAACGAAGATTCTACATTCAATTTAGTCATTCCATGTTATAACTTCTTAGGCTCCTCTTGGCTGTGACAGTTTTTTAGACTTCTTGTTTTTGAAGACTTTGACAGTTTGGGATCTTGTGTTTTGTCTTTTACATTAGGTCTGCAGATGTTATTGCTCTTATAGGTAAAAGTTTTTATAAGTTTCTTCTTCCAGAGAACCTCAAATCAAGTCAGTACCATCAGTGTTATGGACTTCCCCGTGGCAATGGTTGAACTAATCTCTTGGCTTTGTCACAGAGGTGACACAAATGTTTTTCTCTAGAGGTCTGAGGATCAGGATCATTTTTATTTATGACAGAGGCACAGGGGCAGCAGCAGAAGCATTTTGTAAGGTACTAGTGAGTCATTTACTTTTAGAAGTATGACCTCAGCATCCCACATAGTTAACGGCTCTTGCTCCACACGAGTGACCATCCAATGGACCTGTATATTGAACAGACTGTCAGTCTTTCTCCTGAGCTCTATACAGAAAGGGGGCCAACATGTGGTTGAGACACAACCAGTGTTCACAAGGTAAGAGTCATTTCTTTGAGGTTAGTATCAGTCGCACCTTAGTTTGGAATTGAAACACGTGATTCAACCTGAGAATCACAAATAGGTCCAGGTTGAGACACAGGATTTAGGACTGCTTTAAGGAAGGTCCCAATCCAAGAATCCTTTCACTATATGCCAAGTGGCTCAACTGACTTATGTTGGTCAAAGCTTTAGCAGACACTCAGTAGGACTAACAAATGCAGCACAAAGAAGCAAGTTCAAAGCACAAGCTAGCCAGCAGGCAGTAGCCCAAGTGCCTGTTCACCAGCATAGAGCAGAGCCAGTTAGAAAGCCAAAGCAAGAGAAGAAAGACCCCCGGTGGTAAGGGATAGCACCTTGATGTCCTGCTCACAGGACCAGTAGTTGTAATCACACCACAGAGACAGGATGGACCCTTCAACCCAAATTCGGTTTGGATGTCGAGACTGATAACACATACACCTAGAGAGTATGAAAAACCTTACTACATAAGGAGGCTTTCTGGGGAGAGCAGGGCAGGCTCTCAAGCAGGTTCAAGAATGGCTTGAGAGAGCAGAAGAAGGAGACTGGCTTGGCTTTTATGGTGGTGAGGGGATGACGCTGGAGTGTTCCCACACACAGGTCAGGTTTTGCACAGCCTGAACTTCCTCCTGGCCCACAGAAGAGAGAGTACCTGAGCTTTCTTATCCGATCTAGGGAAGCAGGGAAAGAGGCAGTGGTAGGGCTCTTTTATAGAATAATGTTGTGTAAATGCAAGGTGTTTAGCACAGTTTAGAATTCTCATAACCATTATAACCACACTTATATTGTTTTCAGTTAAACTACGTTTCACTAGGTTAGTATTTCCCAAATTATGGTCCTTTAAATATTATTTAAGGTGGCTTAGAATTATCTTGGTTCATCACAGAGAAACTGTGTAGAAAGAGAAAAGACTGCTAGCCTCAGGAGGTCTGACACACTGGTCACAAAAGAGCAGACTTCATTGTACTATCTGCTGAATTATGAGGGGTTTCTAACATGTTTCCCATCCTGGGTGACTACTGTAGCACCCAAAGACTGTAATAATAATTACCGAAACTAACATTTATTGACTACTAACTCTATGTTGGAATTATGCTAAATACCCATATACATATTTAATCCTCGTCACAACCCTATTGAGATATGTGGCAAAAGAGTGGTTTCTGTCATTTCTGCCAGGACATCTCCATTCCAATTGCAGAAGCAGAAAAGAGCATATAGGAGGGCACATGGGAATATTTATGGGCCAGGCTCAAAAGGGGTATGCGTTACTCCTGCTCACATTTCCTTGGGAAAAACTCACATGGCCACATCTAACTACAAGAGAAAATGAGAAATGTAGTCTACCTGGTAGAAGAGGAGAACTTAAATGTTGGAGATAAGCTAGCAATCTCTGTCTCCACCATCTTGTTCATCACTCTCCCCAGTATTTACAGTAGAGCCTGGCACATAGTAGGTGGCCATGAATATTTCTGTTGAATGAATGGGTTTCAACGTTTTTGGTCAGTTATGGGGATCAAAAGCATATAGAACTTGGTTAAGCAATGGTTTCCTAGATATGACACAAAAAGCACAAGCAACAAAGAAAGAGTAAATTGGACTATATCAAAATTTTAAAATGTTTTCTTCTGCAAAAAAATACCATGAAGAAAGCAAAAAGGCACACCAAAGAGAGATCCTGGCAAATCATATATTTAATAAAAGTGTAGTATCCAGAATACAGAAAGAACTCTTACAACTCAACAACAAAAATACAAACAACCCAACTGAAAATCAGGTAAAGGACTTAAATAGACATTGTGCTAATGAAGATATACAAATAGCCAACAAACATATGAAAATATGCTCAATACCATTAGTCGTTAGGGAAATGCAAATCAAAACCACGATGAGATGCCACTTCAAACCCACTAGGAAGGCTATAACTTTTTTAAAAAGAAAATAACAGGTATTGACAAGGATGTAGAGAAAGTGAAACACTCATACACGTCTGGTGGGAACATAAAATGATACAGGTTCTGTGGAAAACATTTTGGCAGTTACTCAACCATTTAAACATACACTTGCCATATTACCCAGTAACTCTACTCCTAGGTATATAATGAAAAGAGTTGAAAAGGAGGGAACAACAGCAACAACAACAACAAAAAAAAACAGGTGAATTGAGCAACACAAAAGCAAAGGGCAGATAATGTTTCAAGAAGTAAAAAATGGTCAACTTTAATAAATACTTTTACAGGTAATATAGGGACAGACAAATGACGATTGAACTTGTTAGTAGAGAGGTCATTGGTACATTTGATAGGAAGGAAATTGAAAGAGTGGAAAATATTTTAATATAAACCTGGATGTGTATTAAGGAGAAAATGTGAGATCAGAAAGTGAGGGGCGGATAGACAATTTCTTTTGCGAGTTTTGGTGCTAAGGGGAGGAGAAATATGGGACTATAGCTGGAGGGGGATTTGGTATTAAGAGAGTGTATTTTTAAGAGGGTAGATTCTAGAATGCATCTAGCCAATATAAATGACTGAATGAAACTGACGACATAAAAATCCAAAGGGATAATTGCAGAAGAAAAAATATTGAGAAAGCAAGAGGGGTATTCAGAGCAGTAGTAGATGGGATCGGTAGCAAATGTGGAAATCTTGGCTTTCCATGAGAATGAGTAATATTTACAGATTCTACAGTGGAGAAGGAAATGATTATGGTATGATTACAAATGCAGGTAACATGGTAGATTTGGTGGGGAAGATATAAAAGAATTTTCTCTTGACTCTTCAGTTTTCTCAGTGAAGGATGATCTAAGGGCATAAAATAACAAGAGTGAGGGTAGGGTTTTGAGAAATTGAGGGGAAGATAAAGTATTGGATATTCATTTTGTATAATGGAAATGGGTGTATAATATGGAAGGATTGATCATTTAAGATATGTGGTCAAGAATTTAAGGTGAGATCAGTTAGCTTTGTCTTGTAAATTTCTACAGCATCATCCATCACTGGTATATAGGAACAAAGCAGGTAGATAGCTAAATTTAACAAGGGTTGTGGTTTTGCCAGGGAAGTACTAGGGTGGGAAAGTGAGTAGGGAGATGAAGGTTGATGAAAGTAAGTGATACTCATGATAAATTGGTAAGCAATGAGGAAATGCGAAAAGAGAAATGTGGCTGATGCTGAAAAGTAGTAGAATTCACAGATTGGAGTTCAAAATTGAAGAATTTTTAGAGTTGGGTGTGTGAAGGTGTGTATACCTGCACGTGAGGGAGGTATTTTGCTAGGAAGGATAATCAGTTGTAGCCCAAGAGATGTATGTTATAAAATCAGGATTTCAGAGTTGCTGTAATTTTTGAGAATGTCAATGTCTAGTGCATGAGCATTAGAGTGAGTGGCTTAAGTATGATGGAAGAAAAATACCATTGGAATTGAGGGCATGAAAGGTTTGCAAAGCCAAAAATGCTGGATGAATATCCACATAGATGACAGATGTTGAAGTTGCCAAGATGGTGGCAGTACTAAAAGTGGAGAAGAAGACTCAGGAAAGTGTCTAATGAATGAAGGTAAAGAAATAGATGGCGTAGCACATGATATTATCTAATAGCAAGAACTACAAATGAGCTCTGAATTTTGAAAGAGAAAGGAGCAGAAATGGTTTGAAAGTGACAGTGAGTCGACTCCTTGGGGTATGTGAGGAAAACTAACGTTTGCTCAAGAGGACTGCAGGGGAAGTGATTTCCTCAAGGCACAGCCATATTCCAGTCATAAAACAGAGATTAAGGGAACACGGAGAGAACAACTTGAAGCTACTGGGGAGTTTCTTAATGATAGACTATGAGTTACAGAGGGCAGGAAAGAAGCGCTCATGAAGTTGGGGAGAGGGTTGGGTCCAATTCCATCAAGTGCAGAGCAATACGTGAATAAGGGTCTAGTTAATGATGGATAATCTGCAGGGTGGTGACTTAAGTAAAAGTGATAAGACAAGATGGACCTTGTGACTGCACGGCAGATTGGGAGGTGAGTAAAGCCCTCCAGACTACAGATTGCTTAATCTAGGCTGACCTAGAACTAAGAAGAATCCAGAAACACCACTGAAACCTGTTTCCTCTAAATAGCATGTATCCTGTATGATGATCCAGCATTTCAAAGATAGACTAGTAAGGACATCTAAGAGGGTAGGCTTGAAAGGAAACTAGTGTGTTTGCTCAAGAGTGTGAGTGTGTATGAAAAATATCAACAGCAAATTCTAATGTCAGAGGGTTGCTACTATAGGCTTATGGAGCCATGCACTATTCTTGGACAACCCAAGGTGCCTGCACAGATGTGGCCCAGATGCAAGCACCAACACTTACTGGGCACCTGCAAAGCCAAAGCTGGGGAAGATGGAAGGCCAAGTGGAAGTGGTATTTTCCCAAGACAGGAATGTATTTACTTAGGCTTCCTAAATGGCAGGTGGACAAAAAATGGAAGAAAGTAAATTAAGCTTCTTTTTGCCTAACATCTCTCCTCAGGAGGAAGTACTTGGAGTTGTATTTCCTACGTAAATTCCCCTGCTAAAACTCCAGGGAGCTCATCAGTGGGCAGATGTTCCCACCTAAGTATGGTTACCAGCAAACATTTATTCAAAATCATGGCTGCATCTGGCTCACATTAGAAGGGTTCTCTTTGTCATTGTCTTTTAAAAGAACAATTCCCCATGCTTATAAATCCAGACTCAGAACATCAATTCAACCAACCTCAGGAGCCCTGTGGCTACACCTTCCTGCTGGGAATCAGCATGGTCCCCAGACAATCAATTTCAGGAGTATTACCAAAGTGTTTTCATTTTCAGTGTTTATCCACTGGAATGTCTACGAGTGAAGAATAGACAGGGCAATACAATCCTAAGATTCAATTTCTTTCATCAAATACAAACTGTGTATATGAGCATCAAGGCAAGAGGATGGAGGACTTTAACTGAAATTCCAATAGATATCTAAGTGCAAATCCTAGAAACATCCCATGCTAGCATTGTGAGTTAGGATAGGTACTTAACCACTCTGAGCCTGTTTTCTGATCTCTAAAAAAAAATAGAAGGATAATATCTCATACAGCTGTTGCAAAGATCAACTCAAATAATTCATGTACAGAATATAGCACAACAACCTACAGAATGGGAGAAAATATTTGTAAATCATGTATCTGATAAGGGATTTTTATTCAGAATATATAAAGAACTCTTACATGCCTGTGATAAGAAGGTAAATAACCCAACTTTTAAAATTGTCAGAAGATCTAAATAGACATTTCTGCAAGGAAGATATACAAATGGCCAGCAAGCACATTAGAGACGCTTGACATCATTATTCATCAGGAAAACACAAATGAAAACCACAGAAAGATACCATTTCATACCCATTCGGATGGCTAGAATCCAAAGGTCAGATAATCATAACTGTTGGTGGGGATTTAGAGAAATCAAAACCATCATACACTGTTAGTGAGAATGTAAAATGGTATACCTGCTTTGGAAAAGTTTGGTAGTTTCTCAGAGGGTGAAACAGTGTTACTGTATGACCCACTTCTAGGTATATTCCCAAGATAAATGCAAATATATGTCCATACAAAAACTTGTACATAAATATTCATAGCAGCAATATTCATAATACCCAAAGATGGAAACAACCCAAAGGCCAATCAACTGACCAGTGGACAAACAAAATGAGGCAAATCCATACAACAGAATACTATTCAGACATCAAAAGGAATGAAGAACTAATATATGCTACAATATGGCTGAACCTTAAAAACATTATGCTAAGTGAAAAAAGTCAGTCACAAAAGACCACATATTATGTGATTCTATTCATATGAAATGCTCAGAACAGGCAAATCTATAGATACAAAATAGATCAATAATTGCTTAAGGCTGAGGCAGAAGTTGTTGGGAGCATAGGGGATTCACAGCTACAAGATACGAGGGTTTCTTTTTGAGGTGTTGAAAACGTTCTAAAATAGACTGGAGGGAACTTCAAGACGTCGGAAGAGTAAGACGTGGAGATCACCTTCATCCCCACAGAAACATCAGAAATACATCTACACGTGGAACTGCTCCTATAGAACACCCACTGAACGCTGGCAGAAGACCTCAGACCTCCCAAAAGGCAAGAAACTCCCCAAGTAGCTGGGTAGGGCAAAAGAAAAAAAGAAAAAGCAGAGACAAAAGAATAGGAACGGGACCTGCACCAGTGGGAGGGAGCCTGAAGGAGGAAAGCTTTCCACACACTAGAAGCCCCTTCACTGGCGGAGACTACAGGTGGCGGACAGGGGCAGCTTCGGAGCCACGGAGGAGAGTGCAGCAACAGGGGTGCGGAGGGCAAAGTGGAGAGATTCCCGCACGGAGGATCGGTGCCGACCAGTACTCACCAGCCCGCGAGGCTTGTCTGCTCACCTGCCGGGACAGGTGGGGGCTGGGAGCTGAGGCTTGGGCTTCGGTCTGAGCGCAGGGAGAGGACTGGCAGTGTGAACACAGCCTGAAGGGGTTAGTACGCCTCGTCTAGCCAGTAGGGAGTCCAGGAAAAGTCTGGAGCTGCTGCAAAGGCAAGAGACTTTTCCTTCCCTCTGTGTTTCCTGGTGCACGAGCAGAGGGGATTCAGAGCGCCGCCTAAAGGAGCTCCAGAGACGGGCGCGAGGCGCGGCTAGGAGCGCAGACCCCAGAGATGGGCATGAGATGCTAAGGCTGCTGCTGCCGCCACCAAGAAGCCTGTGTGTGAGCACAGGTCACTATCCACACCTCCCTTCAGGGAGCCTGTGCAGCCCGCCACTGCCAGTGTCCCGTGATCCAGGGATGACTTCCCCGGGAGAACGCACGGTGTGCCTCGGGCTGGTGCAACGTCACGCCGGCCTCTGTCACTGCAGGCTCACCCTGCCTCCGTACCCCTCCCTCCCCCCGGCCTGAGTGAGCCAGAGCCCCCAAAGCAGCGGCTCCTAATACCCCGTCCTGTCTGAGCGAAGAACAGACGCTGTCAGGAGACCTACACGCAGAGGCGGGGTCAAATACAAAGCTGAACCCCGGGAGCTGTGCGAACAAAGAAGAGAAAGGGAAATCTCGCCCAGCAGCCTCAGGAGCAGCGGATTAAATCTCCACAATCAACTTGATGTACCCTGCATCGGTGGAACACCTGAATAGACAACGAATCATCCCAAATAGAGGAGGTGGACTTTGGGAGCAACGCTATTTATACATTTTTTCCCTTTTTCTCTTTTTGTGAGTGTGTGTGCGTATGCTTCGGTGTGTGATTTTGTCTGTATAGTTTGGCAATTACCGTTTGTCCTAGGGTTCTGTCTGTCCGTTTTTTGTTTTTTTTTTTTAGTATAGTTTTCAGCGCTTGTTATCATTGGTGAATTTGTTTCTTCTTCTCGTTTTTCTCTTCTTTCTCGTTTTTTTAATTACTTAAAAAATTTTAATAATAAATTTTTGTCTTTATTTTAATAACTCTTTAATAATTTAATTTAATTTAATTTTACATTTTTCTTTCTTTCTTTCTTTCTTTCTTTCTTTCTTTCTTTCTTTATTTATTTCTCCCTTTTATTCTGAGCCGTGTGCGTGACAGACTCTTGGTGCTCCAGCCAAGCATCAGGGCTGTTCCTCTGACGTGGCAGAGGCAAGTTCAGGATATTGGTCCACCACAGACCTCCCAGCTCCACGTAATATCAAACGGTGAAAATCTCCCAGAGATCTCCATCTCAACACCAAGACCCAGCTCCACTAAATGACCAGCAAGCTACGGTGCTGGATACCTTATGCCAAACAACTACCAAGAAAGGAACACAACTCCACCCATTAGCAGAGAGGCTGCCTAAAGTCATAGTAAGGTCACAGACACCCCAAAACACACCACCAGACTTGGACCTGCCTACCAAAAAGAAAAGATCCAGCCTCATTGACCAGAACACAGGCACTAGTCCCCTCCACCAGGAAGCCTACACAACCCACTGAACCAACCTTAGCCACTGGGGACAGACACCAAAAACAACGGGAACTACGAACCTGCAGCCTGTGAAAAGGAGACCCCAAACACAGTAATATAAGCAAAATGAAAAGACAGAAAAACACACAGCAGATGAAGGAGCAAGGTAAAAACGCACCAGACCTAACAAATGAAGAGGAAATAGGCAGTCTACCTGAAAAAGTATTCAGAATAATGATAGTAAAGATGATCCAAAATCTTGGAAATAGAATGGAGAAAATACAAGAAAAGTTTCACAAGGACCTAGAAGAACTAAAGAGCAAACAAACAATCATGAACAACACAATAAATGAAATTACATATCCTCTAGAAGGGATCAATAGCAGAATAAATGAGGCAGAAGAACGGATAAGTGACCTGGAAGATAAAATAGTGGGAATAACTACTGGAGAGCAGAATAAAGAAAAAAGAATGAAAAGAATTGAGGACAGTCTCAGAGACCTCTGGGACACGATTAAACGTACCAACATTCAAATTATAGGGGTTCCCAAAGAAAAAGAGAAAAAGAAAGGGACTGAGAAAATATTTGAAGAGATTATAGTTGAAAACTTCCCTAATATGGGAAAGGGAATAGTTAATCAAGTCCAGGAAGCACAGAGAGTCCCATACAGGATAAATCCAAGTAGAAACACGCCAAGAAACATAGTAGTCAAACTATCAAAAAGTAAATACAAAGAAAAAATATTAAAAGCAGCAAGGGAAAAACAACAAATAACATAGAAGGGAATCCCCATAAGGTTAACAACTGATCTTTGAGCAGAAATTCTGCAAACCAGAAGGGAGGGGCAGGACATATTTAACGTGATGAAAGGAAAAAACCTACAACCAAGATTACTCTACCCAGCAAGGATCTCATTCAGATTTGACAGAGAAATTAAAACCTTTACAGACAAGCAAAAGCTAAGAGAATTCAGCAGAACCAAACCAGCTTTACAGCAAATGCTAAACCAACTTCTCCAGGCAGGAAACACAAGAGAAGGAAAGGACTTACAATAACAAATGCAAAACAATTAAGAAAATGGTAATAGGAGCATACATATCGATAATTACCTTAAATGTAAATGGATTAAATGCTCCCACCAAAAGACACAGACTGGCTGAATGGATACAAAAACAAGACCCGTATATATGCTGTCAACAAGAGACCCACTTCAGACCTAGGGAAACATACAGACTGAAAGTGAGGGGATGGAAAAAGATATTCCATGCAAATGAAAATCAAAAGAAAGCTGGAGTAGCAATTCTCATATCAGACAAAATAGACTTTAAAATAATGACTTACAAGGGACAAAGCAGGACACTACATAATGATCAAGGGATCGATCCAAGAAGAAGATATAACACTTGTAAATATTTATGCACCCAACATAGGAGCACCTCAATACATAAGACAAATACTAACAGCCATAAAAGGGGAAATCGACAGTAACACAATCATAGTAGGCGACTTTAACACCCCACTCTCAACAATGGACATATCATCCAAAATGAAAAAAAAAAAAGGAAACACAAGCTTTAAATGATACATTAAACAAGATGGACTTAATTGATATTTATAGGACATTCCATCCAAAAACGTCCAGAGATAAACCCATGTACACATGGTCACCTTATCTTGATAAAGGAGGCTAGAGTATACAATGGAGGAAAGACAGCCTCTTCAATAAGTGGTGCTGGGAAAAGTGGACAGCTACATGGAAAAGAATGAAATTAGAACACTCCCTAATGCCATACACAAAAATAAACTCAAAATGGATTAAAGACCTTAATGTAAGGCCAGACACACTAAAACTCTTAGAGGAAATAAAAGAAGAACACTCTTTTGAGATAAATCACAGTAAGATCTTGTTTGACCCACCTCCTAAAGAAATGGAAACAAAACTAAAAATAAACAAACGGGACCGAGTGAAACTTAAAAGCTTTTGCACAGCAAAGGAAACCATAAACAAGATGAAAAGACAACCCTCAGAACGGGAGAAAATATTTGCAAACGAAGCAACTGACAGAGGATTAGTCTCCAAAATTTACAAGCAGCTCATGCAGCTCAATATCAAAAAAAACAACCACCCAATCCAAAAATGGGCAGAAGACCTAAATAGACATTTTTCCAAAGAGATACACAAACTGCCAACAAACACATGAAAGAATGCTCAACGTCGTTAATCATTAGAGAAATGCAAATCAAAACTACAATGCGGTATCATCTCACACCGGTCAGAATGGCCATCATCAAAAAATCTACAAACAATAAATGGACAACCTTGAAGAAATGGACAAATTCTTAGAGAAGGTGTGGAGAAAAGGGACCCCTCATACACTGTTGGTGGGAATGTAAATTGATACATTCACTAAGGAGAACAGTTTGGAGGTTCCCTAAAAAACTAAAAATAGAACTACCATATGACCCAACAATCCCACTATGGTGCATATATCCTGAGAAAACCATAATTCAAAAAGAGTCATGTACCACAATGTTCATTGCAGCTCTATTTACAATAGCCAGGACTTGGAAGGAACCTAAGTGTCCATCAACAGATGAATGGATAAAGAAGATGTGGCACATGTATACAATGGACTATTACTGAGCCATAAAAAGGAACGAAACTGGGTTATTTGTAGTGAGGTGGATGGACCCAGAGTCTGTCATACAGAGTGAAGTAAGTCAGAAAGAGAAAAACAAATACCGTATGCTAACACATATATATGGAATCTTTAAAAAAAAATGGTCATGCGGAACCTAGGGGCAAGACGGGAAAAATGACGCAGACCTGGGCTTCCCTGGTGGCATACTGGTTGAGAATCCGCCTGCCGATGCAGGGGACACGGGTTCGTGCCCCGGGCTGGGAGGATCCCACATGCCCCGGAGCGGCTGGGCCCGTGAGCCATGGGCACTGAGCCTGCGCGTCCGGAACCTGTGCTCCACAACGGGAGAGGCCACACCAGTGAGAGGCCCGCGTACCGAAAAAAAAAAAAAAGTCGCAGACCTACTAGAGAATGGACTTGAGGACACGGGGAGGGGGAAGGGTAAGCTGGGACAAAGTGAGAGAGTGGCATGGACATATATACACTACCAAATGTAAAACAGATAGCTAGTGGGAAGCAGCCACAAAGCACAGGGAGATCAGCTCAGTGCTTTTTGACCACCTAGAGGGGAGGGATAGGGAGGGTGGGAGGGAGGGAGTCGCAAGAGGGAGGGGATATGGGTATATACGTATATGTATAGCTGATTCACTTTGTTATAGAGCAGAAACTAATACACCATTGTAAAGCAATCATACTCCAGTAAAGATGTTAAAAAAAAAGTGTGTTTGTTCAAAATAAATAAATAAATAACTTTCCTAACTGCTTAGGAAAGTTATTTCTCCTTCCTATGAAATGAAAAATGATCTAGAAGGGCACTTAGTATTGACTATAAATTCCAGTTCTGTCAGTGATGGTATCTGGCGCATGAGGGACACCCAAGTTAGGGAGCTTTTGGTTAATTTCCCTGGGCCATATAGAGCAAAGTGTTCTCTCAAATACTCTCTGGAAATTAGGAGCCTCAAATATGTTTGCCACCTTTCCCCAAGTCATCACATTTATTAACATCCTTGTCTTATTTTTCTAGAAGCAGGAGCTTCTAGCAGATCTTTTCCCTTTGTGAAAGGATGTATTTCTGTGTGAGGTGGATCTAGGCCGCCTTATTCTGTCCTCTAATGTTCACCTCAGTAGCACTTTAACTGGTTGATAATATCTTTGTGGCCAACTTCCTGTAATGTTTTTCTTTTTCTTTTCTTTTTTTTACCTTAGGAGCACTGTATAATAAAAACTCCATTAAAGATGCAAAACCAAAGTGAGCCATGAAGCAAGACACGATGGGGCCTATCAGCATTCCTAAGCGTGTTCAAGGCGAAAGCATTTCAGAGGGAGTTAAACAACAGTCATTATAGCTATCTTTGTTGACCTCTGACTCTATATGCCAGTCACTGTGTTTGACATACATTAATTCTCATAAAACTTCTGTCATGTTGACATTATTATCTCCCTTTTACAAATGGGGAAAGAGGTTCACATAAATTAAATGACTTTCTCAGGGCAACAGCTAGTAAGTTTCAGGGCTGGATTTGTATCCAAAATAAAGTGGGCTTTGTTTGGTTTTTTGACTCTATTTTCTTCTTAGTAGTACTGCATACATTTATTATTTATATGTATTAAAAAGAATAAAATAAGTTTGGACTCCTCTCTCACACAACATGAAGTTCTGTATGATCTAAATATAAAAATGTTGAAGTAAAATATATATATTATGGAAAACGTATGTATAATCTAGGAGTCAAGAAAAATTTCTGTGCAAGCTGGAAAACCTAGACACTCTGGAGAAATGACTGACATATTTGAGTGCTTAAAACTTAAAATGTAATCATATGGCAAACGTAAAGGTAAATAAAACCAGAAGACAATTAATAGAGGAACATATATTTGTAAGACACACAACAGATAAAGGGTTCAATATCCAACATATAAAAAATTTCCTACACATTAATAAGAAAAGACAAACACCCTAATTGAAAGTGGTTAAAAAGGGTAAAAAGGGCTGTTCAAGGAGGCAGAAAACCCCCTTGCCAATAAACAAGTGAAATTACTCAACTTTACTAGCAATCAGGCATATTGAAATTAAATTAACAAAGAAATATCACTTTAAGACCATTAAACATGTTATCACACATTGCTGGAGTGTTGTGGAGGTTAATATGTTATCTCATACATTTGCCGAGGGAAATGTGCAGTATATTAAAGCCATTTGGAAGTCAATCTGGCAACCCCTATTAAAATTAAGAATTTACATAAACTTTAACTTAGCAATTCCATTTCCGGGGCCTTCTTCCATAGAAGATAAAAGAACGGGTATATAACAGTGAATATGAACAAAATAAATTTTACGTATATATTCAGATTAATTGCAACGTTTTTCCTAGTAGCCAAAAAACTGGAATCAACTTGAATGTCCTCAATAGAGGAATGGTTTAATAAGTTGTCTTTCACTCAAACCATTGCATTTTACATAACTAGTTTAAAAAGTGTGTTAAGTCTATACCAGACGATGAGGAAATCATTTCTCTGAAATGTTTCTAAGTGAGAAAAACTACGTGCAGTAAAGAGTAAAATAGTACCCCTATATGTTTTTATGCATACATATGTATGTTACCTTATTTAGGAACATAGACAAAGATATGCAAAGATTCACACCAGGCTTTTAACACTGCTTTTCCAGTGGAGGAGTGGCTAATGAAGTGTAAAAATCCTATAGATGTACAGGCTTTCTCAATATTTATATATATGTATGAATATATATATATATATATATATATAATTCTCAACATTTATATATAATTGCTTTATGTAAATGCACATGTAAATTACATATGTGTAAAGCCATGTACAAAGAGATAGTTGCTGAAAGTGTGCATATCATAGAGAGTGTTTTGAGTTTTTAGTGTTTAGGGTTTTTTTTTTTAACTTTCTTTCTTGTACTTTGAGTTTTTCAAAATAAAAATTTTACATGATTTTAAGTTTAACATTTTCTAAAGCAAACATTATAGAGCAGGTTAAGGAAATGACCCAGTATCTACAGAATGATTTGATTGTTCAGTCCTCCAGCAGTTCATCAAACTACATTGAGCAGCAACCGTGACATTGTGTCAGGTGTGTTAAAGTGGTTGGGATTACAGAGGTGAATGAAATATGCTCCTTCTTGTTGTATATTACAACAAGACAAACATAGAAATGAACCATTCTAATACAATATGGCTATTGCTTTAATATAAGAATTTGTAGGACCATAGGGGCAATGAACTCTGCAGGCATTGGTGGTAGAGAGGCTTCAGAGGGAAAGAACCATTTGAGCTTAGCCTTAAAGACTGAGGATGCTTTCATCACTCACCAGCCTTAGGTGGGGAAGGGAAAGCAATCCCTTCAAAGAGGAAGGAATCAACATCTAGTCCTATTTCATTCATCAAGAATGTGGAGGAGGAAGTAAAGAGTTTATTATTTATAGTCTCAAATGATGGTAATGTGTGGAAGATGGGCAAATGGAACAAGAGACTTTGGAAGAGTCCTGATCAGGAACTAATAAAATGAGAACCTGCTTTGAAACATGCAAGCAGGTTTTTCTGAGGGAAGAAGAACTCTAAGCTGCGTTTAATGAAAGGAAGCAACTGTCAAAGCAATCTGACTAAGTTCAGTACATTAGGTTTGCAGTTGAGGAAGAAATATAGGTTGCTGTTCATTTAGGACCTGTGGAGGAGGTTGGAGAAAAGGGGATAGGTATTCAAGCAATGATTCATTAGGTAGAAAGAAGAGAATGTTAGAAATCAGACACTACTGCCACTTACTGAATAAATTCATCATAAGCCATATACAGACACATTATAAAGTATCTCAAGGTACCAGAATGCTTGACCATTGAGGTAAGGTGCCCCAAAATACTGTGTCTTCAAGGAAAACACAAGGGTTCAGTACTCATGGGTTAGCAGCAGTTAACATAAGACACACTAGCTTTTGGGGAGTGGGGGAGAAAGAAGCAAGGATTATGCATGTATGTATTTATATCATAGATGATAACAACAGAAGCCATTTAATCAAATGCTTATTATTGGCCTAATATAATGTCAGGTGTTTTACATAAATTACCTCATTTAATCCCAGCATGGCTCTAAGATCTAGATACATGTTACTATCATTCCCTTTTTACAGATGAGGAAACTAAGTCTTACAGGAGTTAAAAAACGTACTCAAGGTCAAATAGCTTTTAGGTGGTGAAGCTGTACATTGAGATCGGACTTTAAATCCTATGCTCCCAACTGCTCAACTAGACACTAAGTTATATTCCCCCTGCTAAACCCTAGTCCCAGCCATCATCATATCACACCTGTATTGTCCCTACAGCCTGTCACCCCTCTGGTCCTACACAGTTCACAACATCCAGTGAACTTTCTAAAACATACATCAGACGACATCACTTTCCTTTATCAAACCATCCAGTGGCCCTCCACTGCACGTAAGATAAAATCCAAGTTCTTACCCTGCAGGTCCCTATGTGACCACTTCTCTGCCAGCCTCTCCAGTCTCGGTCATCAATCTCCGCTCTGCCCCTCTCTGACTGCACTCCAGTCACTCACCCTTCTGCTCTTCCTCAACACACTGTTCTCGTTCTGGCCTCACGGCATTGCTACTTGCTAGTCTACCTAAAATGCTCTTCTTCAAAGTCTTCACACAGCTGACTCGACCTCATTATTCAGATCTTGATTCAAATATCAGCTCCTTAGAGAAGGTTCCCCACACCAACAACAAGAACGACCCCTTTGCCCATGAAAACAGAAGTTACTTGAGGACAGGAACTATTGATTTCATGTTCTTCACTCTAATTCCAGAACCAAGAGTAATATCTGACACCTACTAGGCACTCAGGACATATTTCTTTCCTGAAATACTGGTATCTTTTTTAAAGTGTCATACTCATATGCCTATGAGTATATCTACATATATATATATATATATATATATATATTTATGGATATGTGAGCTTGTTGTCACCTCACAGAAGTGGAATGTACATCCCTCACCCAAAATTTGGTTTGTATGTCAAGACTAATGATGCCACACATATACCAAGAAGGTATGAAAAGTATTATTACTCACATAATGAGTTATGCATCAAAAATGCAGTTAGAACAAAAGAAGAAAAAAGAAAAAACTGGTAACTGTGAAATGTTGGGTAATTAGTTGGTTGTGATTCTTTCATTCTATAGATATAGGTATAGATATAGAAATAATCGAAACATCAAGTTCTACACCTTAAGTATATACAATTTTTATTTATCCATTATACCTCAATAAAACTGAAAAAATGGGATCAGTCTCAATGACAACTTACCCATGGTGTTTGTCTGATAACTAAAACATTGCGTGGTTTATTTAATTTAATTTGGACTTGTTTATGTAAGCCATTATGGCACCTGCAGCATGAGACCAATAAGAAAGGTGAACGTTCCATTGAATATCTAGTACTATCAAGAGCTAGTACTATATATTCTGAGAAGTGAAATGAGTGCCTTAGTCTCTCTATCAATGTGCAGAACTTCAAAGAAGGTAAGTGTGCTATAGTGAGACATTGTATTGTGGCTTTAATATGTGCAGAAGATGTGTGACCTTGATTTATATTTTGGGTATCCGTGAGGCAAGAGATTCTATGAGTTCTTTACCCCAAATGAGGCAACCTTGGAGAAGGAATTGTTTTCATTGGCCACAACAGATGGTCAGACCGCTGGCAGTGGCCCAAAGATCTATAAAAATGTGAAGATGAGGCCAATTGTTGGCTAAGACATGGCCAAGTGCTCAGATAACTGGCTAAAGTTTGGCCAACTGAGCTGATCCTGTGTCCTGTCCTTTATCAGGAACATTCTGATTAAGAGATGAAAAGCAGCAAGAGTCAAGCAAGCTCCATTAAGTGTGACAGTGGCAATGCCATTGGTTAAGTGAATGAACCCCCTTTGGTATTCACTGTGTTGAGCCTAAGGGGCTCCCCAGGTATCCAAGTGTTCTAAGAGATGACCTCCTCTAGCACTGTGGCATCCGGCAAGGGACCCAGCACAGGGGACGTTACCCTCTCCTGAAAGTTGGGTATGCAGAGAGCCCAGGTTCAGCTCCATCCTGTAGCAAGGAGGCCTCACTAGCTGTGCTGGGCTTGCAGGGTGCTGTTTCCATGATCAAAGGCCTAATGGGCAGCTGTATACTGAGGGTCACAGGTTCAGGACCTGAGATAGTCTATATTTCCAGGAAAGTCCAGTATGCACCCACCAATTGCTACACTAATGGCATACAGCATTGGGCCAAGGAAGGTAGTTCCTTGTATCAGAAGCCCATGCAACTAACGGCCATCACTGTTGGTAGAGGGACTCAAAGATATATGAGAGAAGGTTGCTAAAGCTCCCACAGTGAAGGAATCCTGGGGGGCCATAACAGGAATGCCTGTTCTATGGCCATTCAGGCAGATTCTAGTATCTTTTTACAGGGGGTCTCATTCAAGTTGGGCCTCTTTGCAAGTTACAGAACAAAAAAAAAGCTTTGTAAATGAGGAGTGTTGCCTCCAGAATCTAAACATGTCGAAAACATGTTGGGCTTGTTTTAACAATGAGTGTCCTGAGAAGACTAAAAGCTGTTTCTTGACACTGTCAGGACTGGAGCAGCCCTCAACTTACTAAATAATTTTCAGGAGCTTAACTGAAGTGGTGGGGCCCTGTACTATGGGTCTCATGTGAATCTCCTCAAAGGAGGATGTCATTAGTGTGATGTCATAACTGTGTACCCGAAAAAAGTTAGAGCTGGTTAAAATATTGCCTGTGAAGACTATGTGAGATGGCAGGCGTGGAGACTGAGCCCATTGAGTACCCAGGTGAAGGTGTATTGTGTCCCTTTAAAGGTGAAGGTTAACTGCAGCTGAGAGGTTGTTGAACTAGGCACTGAATAGAACATGCTAGCCAAATACTTTGCTCTAACTGCAAAGTATTTACCAGTTACTTATTTATAATTGGGTGGAATCAGTCATTTCAATAGGTGGGGCCATGACGCCAAGGGTACGAATTCACACTGAGGCACCGGTCCTGTTTTGCCGGGTTTAAGAACAAGTAAAACTTGGCTGTTAAATGCAGCAGAAGTGGGGATAACCACACCTTCTCTAACTAGGTCTTATATAATGGGTTTCAATCTGTGAAAACCGTGCTTTCATTTAGATTGAACCTTTTCTTAAACACTGAGGGGAAAGGTATTATTTTAACTAGGGGGAAAGGTCCATAGGGTCCCATAGTTTTCAAGCTGATTATAAGGGCCAGAGACTTAACTTGATTACTTATTGGGTCAGGTTCTCCACGTGCACTAGAGGATATTTTAGGGTAATGGATGTCTTGGCTATGGAAAAGTTAGGCACGGAAATAATTTGGATGGTTCAGGTTAGGCATATCTGTTTCTATTTTATGTTCACCTACTCCCTGGCTGGGAGTGGATGAACATAAAGTGTGGCCAGATGTGGGCCAGAAGGGGAAGGGGAATTAATGAGGCTTCAAAACTGTCCATTGTCAAACATCAAGAGTGGAATCAGATTATGACACACACTGCCACCACCCATACAGCACCCCTCTCCCCATCTAGGACCTCCCAAACACACACGGAAACACCAAGTCCATTTCCTCCTCACCAGCAGGATAAAGTGTTCAGGAAGAAATCTGTCTTCAGAGCTCAGTCCTCACCCAGTCCTTACTCCCGGTGTCTGGCTAACTATGTACTGGCTGGTCTGGGCCCCAAACTGGCAGGATACTACCTCCCTCCCTTCTCACACGCCTGCCCCTTCCTGCCTTCCTTCAGTCCCCATCACCGAAGAACAGACAGAGATACACACACATCTTTCTACAACAGCTTGTACATCAATAGCTGAGGGCTTTTTTATTTGGTCTCTACACAGGTGACCATGTCTCCAGTGCTTTCTCTGGAGAGACAACAGAGACAGCAAGGTCTCAGTCACCTGATAGACCCAGGGCAGCACTTTATGAACTGCTGGAAGAGCCCTCGGGGACGTTTTCATCCTCCTCTGGCTCTTTAGTCATTGTTGTACTCCGCCAGTAATAGAATGCTAGCATGTTTGACTTCTTCTGTGTAGAACCTCTTCCCGAATTCTGACGACGGACTGATTTTCTTAACTCGACCACCTCCTGAATCTGGTCGGAAAACAAAGTGATACAGAAAGATATTGATTTGGGGAAAGAGGATGGGAAGGAGAACTTTGAGAGAATGGGTGTGGATTGAGAAGGGGTTTGTGCCAGGGAAGGGCTGGGTAAGTCTTGGGTGGGGGATGAAGAGGAGGCACGTGAGTCGGGTAATCTGACCTCCTCCATCTTAGAGCCCTGGAGCGGAGAATTCATCCTCTCCCTTCTGCGTTGGCCCCCCGGTGTTTGTTGCTCTGACCTCTCGGTGTTTGTCTGTGCATCACGGTTAGGCTCCTGGGGGACTGTAGTTTCCTCTGCCATGTGAGTAGCAACAGTGTGCTCTACTCCAAGGCTCCTGGCCTCTCTATATATACCCTGCCAGGACAATGAAGAGCCACACCCATCAGCTTTGATTGGTCAGCCAATGGTAGCGCTGGGGTGGCTGTGACATCACAAAGCACTACCCTTGAAGATACGTGGGGGGAGGGGAGGGGTGCAGAGGAGTCTAGGTGCTCTGGTTAGAGAAAGGGAGTGCTTCCTCAACACCCAGTAAAGAGCCTTCCCAAATTGACCTTCCACTCTTCCTCATCTTCTCTGGTTCAATCCTTGTGGTGCACATGTTAGGGAGAAGGTGTTCCCTCCAAACCATTCCACATGGCCACCCCCATTCAGTGTTTAATTCTGTTGTCTCCCAGATCTCATCACCTGGTATTGTGTGGTTTTTAAAAACTTTTTATTTTAGAACAGTTTTAGGTTTACAGAGTAAGTGTGAAGATCATATTCATACACTCCACAACAAATTTCCCTTCTTAACATTGTACATTAGTATGGTACAATTGTTCAACTTAGTGAACCAACACTGAAACAGTATTATTAACTAAAGTCTGTACTTCATAAGATTTCCTTTTTTTTTAAATGTTGAGCCTTCATTTAATTAATTTATTTTTATTTTTGGCTGTGTTGGGTCTTCGTTTCTGTGCGTGGGCTTTCCCTAGTTGTGGCAAGCAGGGGCCACTCTTCATCGTGATGGGCGGGCCTCTCACTGTCGCGGCCTCTCTTGTTGCGGAGCACAGGCTCCAGATGCGCAGGCTCAGCGGCTGTGGCTCACGGGCCTAGTTGCTCTGCGGCATGTGGGATCGTCCCAGATCAGGGCTCGAACCCGTGTCCCCTGCATCATCAGGCAGATTCTCAACCACTGTGCTACCGTGGAAGCCCCAGATTGCCTTATTTTTAACCTAATATTCTTCTTCTGTCCCAGGATCCCAACCAAGATTCTACATTAAATTTAGTCATTCCATGTTATAACTTCTTAGGCTCCTCTTGGCTCTGACAGTTTTTTAGACTTCTTGTTTTTGAAGACTTTGACAGTTTGGGGTCTTGTGTTTTGTCTTTTACATTAGGTCTGCAGATGTTATTGCTCTTATAGGTAAAAGTTTTTATAAGTTTCCTCTTCCAGAGAACCTCAAATCAAGTCAGTACCATCAGTGTTATGGACTTCCCCGTGGCAATGGTTGAACTAATCTCTTGGCTTTGTCACAGAGGTGACACAAATGTTTTTCTCTAGATGTCTGAGGATCAGGATCATTTTTATTTATGACAGAGGCACAGGGGCAGCAGCAGAAGCATTTTGTAAGGTACTAGTGAGTCATTTACTTTTAGAAGTATGACTTCAGCATCCCACATAGTTAACGGCTCTTCCTCCTCACGAGTGACCATCCAATGGACCTGTATATTGAACAGGCTGTCAGTCTTTCTCCTGAGCTCTATATAGAAAGGGGGCCAACATGTGGTTGAGACACAACCAGTGTTCACAAGGTAAGAGTCATTTCTTTGAGGTTAATATCAGTCGCAACTTAGTTTGGAATTGAAACACGTGATTCAACCTGAGAATCACAAATAGGTCCAGGTTGAGACACAGGATTCAGGACTGCTTTAAGGAAGGTCCCAATCCAAGAATCCTTTCACTATATGCCAAGTGGCTAAACTGACTTATGTTGGTCAAAGCTTTAGCAGACACTCAGTAGGACTAACAAATGCAGCACAAAGAAGCAAGTTCAAAGCACAAGCTAGCCAGCAGGCAGTAGCCCAAGTGCCTGTTCACCAGCATAGAGCAGAGCCAGTTAGAAAGCCAAAGCAAGAGAAGAAAGACCCCCGGTGGTAAGGGATAGCACCTTGATGTCCTGCTCACAGGACCAGTTGTTGTAATCACACCACAGAGACAGGATGGACCCTTCAACCCAAATTCGGTTTGGATGTCGAGACTGATAACACATACACCTAGAGAGTATGAAAAACCTTACTACATAAGGAGGCTTTCTGGGGAGAGAAGGGCAGGCTCTCAAGCAGGTTCAAGAATGGCTTGAGTGAGCAGAAGAAGGAGACTGGCTTGGCTTTTATGGTGGTGAGGGGATGACGCTGGAGTGTTCCCACACACAGGTCAGGTTTTGCACAGCCTGAACTTCCTCCAGGCCCACAGAAGAGAGAGTACCTGAGCTTTCTTATCCGATCTAGGGAAGCAGGGGAAGAGGCAGTGGTAGGGCGCTTTTATAGAATAATGTTGTGTAAATGCAAGGTGTTTAGCACAGTTTAGAATTCTCATAACCATTATAACCACACTTATATTGTTTTCAGTTAAACTACGTTTCACTAGATTAGTATTTCCCAAATTATGGTCCTTTAAATATTATTTAAGGTGGCTTAGAATTATCTTGGTTCATCACAGAGAAACTGTGTAGAAAGAGAAAAGACTGCTAGCCTCAGGAGGTCTGACACACTGGTCACAAAAGAGCAGACTTCATTGTACTATCTGCTGAATTATGAGGGGTTTCTAACATGTTTCCCATCCTGGGTGACTACTGTAGCACCCAAAGACTGTAATAATAATTACCGAAACTAACATTTATTGACTACTAACTCTATGTTGGAATTATGCTAAATACCCATATACATATTTAATCCTCGTCACAACCCTATTGAGATAAGTGGCAAAAGTGTGGTTTCTGTCATTTCTGCCAGGACATCTCCATTCCAATTGCAGAAGCAGAAAAGAGCATATAGGAGGGCACATGGGAATATTTATGGGCCAGGCTCAAAAGGGGTATGCATTACTCCTGCTCACATTTCCTTGGGAAAAACTCACATGGCCACATCTAACTACAAGAGAAAATGAGAAATGTAGTCTACCTGGTAGAAGAGGAGAACTTAAATGTTGGAGATAAGCTAGCAATCTCTGTCTCCACCATCTTGTTCATCACTCTCCCCAGTATTTACAGTAGAGCCTGGCACATAGTAGGTGGCCATGAATATTTCTGTTGAATGAATGGGTTTCAACGTTTTTGGTCAGTTATGGGGATCAAAAGCATATAGAACTTGGTTAAGCAATGGTTTCCTAGATATGACACAAAAAGCACAAGCAACAAAGAAAGAGTAAATTGGACTATATCAAAATTTTAAAATGTTTTCTTCTGCAAAAAAATACCATGAAGAAAGCAAAAAGGCACACCAAAGAGAGATCCTGGCAAATCATATATTTAATAAAAGTGTAGTATCCAGAATACAGAAAGAACTCTTACAACTCAACAACAAAAATACAAACAACCCTACTGAAAATCAGATAAAGGACTTAAATAGACATTGTGCTAATGAAGATATACAAATAGCCAACAAACATATGAAAATATGCTCAATACCATTAGTCGTTAGGGAAATGCAAATCAAAACCACGATGAGATGCCACTTCAAACCCACTAGGAAGGCTATAACTTTTTTAAAAAGAAAATAACAAGTATTGACAAGGATGTAGAGTAAGTGAAACACTCATACACGTCTGGTGGGAACATAAAATGATACAGGTTCTGTGGAAAACATTTTGGCAGTTACTCAACAAGTTAAACATAGACTTGCCATATTACCCAGTAACTCTACTCCTAGGTATGTAATGAAAAGAGTTGAAAAGGAGGGAACAACAGCAACAACAACAACAATAAAAACAGGTGAAATGAGCAACAAAAAATCAAAGGGCAGGTAATGTTTCAAGAAGTAAAAAATGGTCAACATTATTAAATACTTTTACAGGTAATATAGGGACAGACAAATGACGATTGACCTTGTTAGTAGAGAGGTCATTGGTAAATTTGATAAGAAGGAAATTGAAAGAGTGGAAAATATTTTAATATAAACCTGGATGTGTATTAAGGAGAAAATGTGAGATCAGAAAGTGAGGGGCGGATAGACAATTTCTTTTGCGAGTTTTGGTGCTAAGGGGAGGAGAAATATGGGACTATAGCTGGAGGGGATTTGGTATTAAGAGAGTGTATTTTTAAGAGGGTAGATTCTAGAATGCATCTAGCCAATATAAATGACTGAATGAAATTGATGACATAAAAATCAAAAGGGATAATTGCAGAAGAAAAAATATTGAGAAAGCAAGAGGGGTATTCAGAGCACTAGTAGATGGGATCGGTAGCAAATGTGGAAATCTTGGCTTTCCATGAGAATGAGTAATATTTATAGATTCTACAGTGGAGAAGGAAACAATTATGATATGATTAAAAATGCAGGTAAGATGGTAGATTTGGTGGGGAAGATATAAAAGAATTTTCTCTTAACTCTTCAGTTTTCTCAGTGAAGGATGAGATAAGGGCATAAAATAACAAGAGTGAGGGTAGGGTTTTGAGAAATTGAGGGGAAGATAAAGTATTGGATATTCATTTTGTATAATGGAAATGGGTTTGTAATATGGAAGGATTGATAATTTAAGATATGTGGTCAAGAATTTAAGGTGAGATCAGTTAGCTTTGTCTTGTAAATTTCTACAGCAACATCCATCACTTGTATATAGGAACAAAGCAGGTAGATAGCTAAATTTAACAAGGGTTGTGGTTTTGCCAGGGAATTACTAGGGTGGGAAAGTGAGTAGGGAGATGAAGGTTGATGAAAGTAAGTGATACTCATGATAAATTGGTAAGCAATGAGGAAATGCGAAAAGAGAAATGTGGCTGATGCTGAAAAGTAGTAGAATTCAGAGATTGGAGTTCAAAATTGAAGAATTTTTAGAGTTGGGTGTGTGTAGGTGTGTATACATGCACGTGAGGGAGGTATTTTGCTAGGAAGGATAATCAGTTGTAGCCCAAGAGATGTATGTTATAAAATCAGGATTTCAGAGTTGCTGTAATTTTTGAGAATGTCAATGTCTAGTGCATGAGCATTAGAGTGAGTGGCTTAAGTATGATGGAAGAAAAATACCATTGGAATTGAGGGCATGAAAGGTTTGCAAAGCCAAAAGTGCTGGATGAATATCCACATAGATGACAGATGTTGAAGTTGCCAAGATGGTGGCAGTACTAAAAGTGGAGAAGAAGACTCAGGAAAGTGTCTAATGAATGAAGGTAAAGAAATAGATGGCGTAGCACATGATATTATCTAATAGCAAGAACTACAAATGAGCTCTGAATTTTTAAAGAGAAAGGAGCAGAAATGGTTTGAAAGTGACAGTGAGTCGACTCCTTGGGGTATGTGAGGAAAACTAACGTTTGCTCAAGAGGACTGCAGGGGAAGTGATTTCCTCAAGGCACAGCCATATTCCAGTCATAAAACAGAGATTAAGGGAACACGGAGAGAACAACTTGAAGCTACTGGGGAGTTTCTTAATGATAGACTATGAGTTACAGAGGGCAGGAAAGAAGCGCTCATGAAGTTGGGGAGAGGGTTGGGTCCAATTCCGTCAAGTGCAGAGCAATACGTGAATAAGGGTCTAGTTAATGATGGATAATCTGCAGGGTGGTGACTTAAGTAAAAGTGATAAGACAAGATGGACCTTGTGACTGCACGGCAGATTGGGAGGTGAGTAAAGCCCTCCAGACTACAGATTGCTTAATCTAGGCTGACCTAGAACTAAGAAGAATCCAGAAACACCACTGAAACCTGTTTCCTCTAAATATCATGTATCCTGTATGATGATCCAGCATTGCAAAGATAGACTAGTAAGGACATCTAAGAGGGTAGGCTTGAAAGGAAACTAGTGTGTTTGCTCAAGAGTGTGAGTGTGTATGAAAAATATCAACAGCAAATTCTAATGTCAGAGGGTTGCTACTATAGGCTTATGGAGCCATGCACTATTCTTGGACAACCCAAGGTGCCTGCACAGATGTGGCCCAGATGCAAGCACCAACACTTACTGGGCACCTGCAAAGCCAAAGCTGGGGAAGATGGAAGGCCAAGTGGAAGTGGTATTTTCCCAAGACAGGAATGTATTTACTTAGGCTTCCTAAAGGGCAGGTGGACAAAAAATGGAAGAAAGGAAATTAAGCTTCTTTTTGCCTAACATCTCTCCTCAGGAGGAAGTACTTGGAGTTGTATTTCCTACGTAAATTCACCTGCTAAAACTCCAGGGAGCTCATCAGTGGGCAGATGTTCCCACCTAAGTATGGTTACCAGCAAATATTTAATCAAAATCATGGCTGCATCTGGCTCACATTAGAAGGGTTCTCTTTGTCACTGTCTTTTAAAAGAACAATTCCCCATGCTTATAAATCCAGACTCAGAACATCAATTCAACCAACCTCAGGAGCCCTGAGGCTACACCTTCCTGCTGGGAATCAGCATGGTCCCCAGAGAATCAATTTGAGGATTATTACCAAAGTGTTTTCATTTTCAGTGTTTATCCACTGGAATGTCTACGAGTGAAGAATAGACAGGGCAATACAATCCTAAGATTCAATTTCTTTCATCAAATACAAACTGTGTATATGAGCATCAAGGCAAGAGGATGGAGGACTTTAACTGAAATTCCAATAGATATCTAAGTGCAAATCCTGGAACCATCCCATGCTAGCATTGTGAGATAGGATAGGTACTTAACCACTCTGTGCCTGTTTTCTGATCTCTAAAAAAAAAAAAATAGAAGGATAATATCTCATACAGCTGTTGCAAAGATCAACTCAAATAATTCATGTACAGAATATAGCACAACAACCTACAGAATGGGAGAAAATATTTGTAAATCGTGTATCTGATAAGGGATTTTTATTCAGAATATATAAAGAACTCTTACATGCCTGTGATAAGAAGGTAAATAACCAAACTTTTAAAATGGGCAGAAGATCTAAAGAGACATTTCTGCATGGAAGATATACAAATGGCCAGCAAGCACATTAGAGACGCTTGACATCATTATTCATCAGGAAAACACAAATGAAAACCACAGAAAGATACCATTTCATACCCATTCGGATGGCTAGAATCCAAAAGTCAGATAATCATAACTGTTGGTGGGGATTTAGAGAAATCAGAACCATCATACACTGTTAGTGAGAATGTAAAATGGTATACCTGCTTTGGAAAAGTTTGGTAGTTTCTCAGAGGGTGAAACAGTGTTACTGTATGACCCACTTGTAGATATATTCCCAAGATAAATGCAAATATATGTCCATACAAAAACTTGTACATAAATATTCATAGCAGAAATATTCATAATACCCAAAGATGGAAACAACGCAAATGCCCATCAACTGACCAGTGGACAAACAAAATGTGGCAAATCCATACAACAGAATACTATTCAGACATCAAAAGGAATGAAGAACTAATATATGCTACAATATGGCTGAACCTTAAAAACATTATGCTAAGTGAAAGAAGTCAGTCAAAAAAGACCACATATTATGTGATTCTATTCATATGAAATGCTCAGAACAGGCAAATCTATAGATACAAAATAGATCAATAATTGCTTAAGGCTGAGGCAGAAGTTGTTGGGAGCATAGGGGATTAACAGCTACAAGATACAAGGGTTTCATTTTGAGGTGTTGAAAACGTTCTTAAATAGACTGGAGGGAACTTCAAGACGTCAGAAGAGTAAGACGTGGAGATCACCTTCCTCCCCACAGAAGCATCAGCAATACAGCTACACGTGGAACTGCTCCTATAGAACACCCACTGAACGCTGGCAGAAGACCTCAGTCCTCCCAAAAGGCAAGAAACACCCCACGTAGCTGGGTAGGGCAAAAGAAAAAAAAAAAAAGCAGAGACAAAAGAATAGGAACGGGACCTGCACCAGTGGGAGGGAGCCTGAAGGAGGAAAGGTTTCCACACACTAGAAGCCCCTTCACTGGCGGAGACTACAGGTGGCGGACGGGGGCAGCTTCGGAGCCACGGAGGAGAGAGCAGCAACAGGGGTGCGGAGGGCAAAGCGGAGAGATTCCCGCACGGAGGATCGGTGCCAACCAGTACTCACCAGCCCGAGAGGCTTGTCTGCTCACCTGCCGGGACGGGTGGGGGCTGGGAGCTGAGGCTTGGGCTTCAGTCTGAGCGCAGGGAGAGGACTGGCAGTGTGAACACAGCCTGAAGGGGGTAGTACGCCACGTCTAGCCAGGAGGGAGTCCAGGAAAAGTCTGGAGCTGCCGCAAAGGCAAGAGACTTTTTCTTCCCTCTGTGTTTCCTGGTGCACGAACAGAGGGGATTCAGAGCGCCGCCTAAAGGAGCTCCAGAGACGGGCGCGAGGCGCGGCTATGATCGCTGACCCCAGAGATGGGCATGAGATGCTAAGGCTGCTGCTGCCTCCACCAAGAAACCTGTGTGTGAGCACAGGTCACTATCCACACCTCCCTTCAGGGAGCCTGTGCAGCCCGCCACTGCCAGTGTCCCGTGATCCAGGGACGACTTCCCCGGGAGAACGCACGGCGTGCCTCGGGCTGGTGCAACGTCACGCCGGCCTCTGTCACTGCAGGCTCACCCTGCCTCCATACCCCTCCATCCCCCCGGCCTGAGTGAGCCAGAGCCCCCAAAGCAGCGGCTCCTATAACCCCGTCCTGTCTGAGCAAAGAACAGACGCGCTCAGGAGACCTACACGCAGAGGCGGGGTCAAATCCAAAGCTGAGCCCCGGGAGCTGTGCGAACAAAGAAGAGGAAGGGAAATCTCGCCCAGCACCCTCAGGAGGAGCGGATTAAATCTCCACAATCAACTTGATGTACCCTGCATCGGTGGAACACCTGAATAGACAACGAATCATCCCAAATGGAGGAGGTGGACATTGGGAGCAACGCTATTTATACATTTTTTTCCCTTTTTCTCTTTTTCTGAGTGTGTATGCGTATGCTTCTGTGTGTGATTTTGTCTGTATAGTTTGGCACTTACCGTTTGTCCTAGGCTTCTGTCTGTCCGTTTTTTGTTTTTTTTTTAGTATAGTTTTCAGCGATTGTTATCATTGGTGAATTTGTTTCTTCGTCTGGTTTTTCTCTTCTTTCTCGTTTTTTTAATTACTGAAAAAATTTTAAAAATAAATTTTTGTTCTTTATTTTAATAACTTTTTAATAATTTAATTTAATTTAATTTTACATTTTTCTTTCTTTCTTTCTTTCTTTCTTTCTTTCTTTCTTTCTTTCTTTCTTTCATTCTTTCTTTCTTTCTTTCTCCCTTTTACTCTGAGCCGTGTGCGTGACAGACTCTTGGTGCTCCAGCCACGCGTCAGGGCTGTTCCTCTGATGTGGCAGAGGCAAGTTCAAGATATTGGTCCACCACAGACCTCCCAGCTCCACGTAATATCAAACGGTGAAAATCCCCCAGAGATCTCCATCTCAACACCAAGACCCAGCTCAACTAAATGACCAGCAAGCTACGGTGCTGGATACCTTATGCCAAACAACTACCAAGAAAGGAACACAACACCACCCATTAGCAGAGAGGCTGCCTAAAATCATAGTAAGGTCACAGACACCCCAAAACACACCACCAGACATGGACCTGCCTACCAAAAAGAAAAGATCCAGCCTCATTGACCAGAACACAGGCACTAGTCCCCTCCACCAGGAAGCCTACACAACCCACTGAACCAACCTTAGCCACTGGGGACACACACCAAAAACAACGGGAACTACGAACCTGCAGCCTGTGAAAAGGAGACCCCAAACACAGTAAGATAAGCAAAATGAAAAGACAGAAAAACACACAGCAGATGAAGGAGCAAGGTAAAAACGCACCAGACCTAACAAATGAAGAGCAAGTAGGCAGTCTACCTGAAAAAGAATTCAGAATAATGATAGTAAAGATGATCCAAAATCTTGGAAATAGAATGGAGAAAATACAAGAAAACTTTCACAAGGACCTAGGAGAACTAAAGAGCAAACAAACAATCATGAACAACACAATAAATGAAATTACACATTCTCTAGAAGGGATCAATAGCAGAATAAATGAGGCAGAAGAACGGATAAGTGACCTGGAAGATAAAATAGTGGGAATAACTACTGGAGAGCAGAATAAAGAAAAAAGAATGAAAAGAATAGAGGACAGTCTCAGAGACCTCTGGGATACGATTAAACGTACCAACATTCAAATTATAGGGGTTCCCAAAGAAAAAGAGAAAAAGAAAGGGACTGAGAAAATATTTGAAGAGATTATAGTTGAAAACTTCCCTAATATGGGAAAGGGAATAGTTAATCAAGTCCAGGAAGCACAGAGAGTCCCATACAGGATAAATCCAAGGAGAAACACGCCAAGACACATAGTAGTCAAACTATCAAAAAGTAAATACAAAGAAAAAATATTAAAAGCAGCAAGGGAAAAACAACAAATAACATAGAAGGGAATCCCCATAAGGTTAACAGCTGATCTTTGAGCAGAAATTCTGCAAACCAGAAGGGAGGGGCAGGACATATTTAACGTGATGAAAGGGAAAGACCTACAACCAAGATTACTCTACCCAGCAAGGATCTCATTCAGATTTGACAGAGAAATTAAAACCTTTACAGACAAGCAAAAGCTAAGAGAATTCAGCAGAACCAAACCAGCTTTACAGCAAATGCTAAACCAACTTCTCCAGGCAGGAAACACAAGAGAAGGAAAAGACTTACAATAACAAATGCAAAACAATTAAGAAAATGGTAATAGGAGCATACATATCGATAATTACCTTAAATGTAAATGGATTAAATGCTCCCACCAAAAGACACAGACTGGCTGAATGGATACAAAAACAAGACCCGTATATATGCTGTCAAAAAGAGACCCACTTCAGACCTAGGGAAACATACAGACTGAAAGTGAGGGGGTGGAAAAAGATATTCCATGCAAATGAAAATCAAAAGAAAGCTGGAGTAGCAATTCTCATATCAGACAAAATAGACTTTAAAATAATGACTTACAAGGGACAAAGCAGGACACTACATAATGATCAAGGAATCGATCGAAGGAGAAGATATAACACTTGTAAATATTTATGCACCCAACATAGGAGCAACTCAATACATAAGACAAATACTAACAGCCATAAAAGGGGAAATCGACAGTAACACAATCATAGTAGGCGACTTTAACACCCCACTTTCAACAATGGACAGATCATCCAAAATGAAAAATAATAAGGAAACACAAGCTTTAAATGATACATTAAACAAGATGGACTTAATTGATATTTATAGGACGTTCCATCCAAAAACATCCAGAGATAAACCCATGTACACATGGTCACCTTATCTTGATAAAGGTGGCTAGAGTATGCAATGGAGGAAAGACAGCCTCTTCAATAAGTGGTGCTGGGAAAACTGGACAGCTACATGGAAAAGAATGAAATTAGAACACTCCCTAATGCCATACACAAAAATAAACTCAAAATGGATTAAAGACCTTAATGTAAGGCCAGACACACTAAAACTCTTAGAGGAAATAAAAGAAGAACACTCTTTTGAGATAAATCACTGTAAGATCTTGTTTGACCCACCTCCTAAAGAAATGGAAACAAAACTAAAAATAAACAAATGGGACCGAGTGAAACTTAAAAGCTTTTGCACAGCAAAGGAAACCATAAACAAGATGAAAAGACAACCCTCAGAATGGGAGAAAATATTTGCAAACGAAGCAACTGACAAAGGATTAGTCTCCAAAATTTACAAGCAGCTCATGCAGCTCAATATCAAAAACACAAACCACCCAATCCAAAAATGGGCAGAAGACCTAAATAGACATTTTTCCAAAGAAGATACACAGATTGCCAAGAAACACATGAAAGAATGCTCAACGTCGTTAATCATTAGAGAAATGCAAATCAAAACTACAATGCAGTATCATCTCACACCGGTCAGAATGGCCATCATCAAAAAATCTACAAACAATAAATGGACAACCTGGAAGAAATGGACAAATTCTTATAGAAGGTGTGGAGAAAAGGGAACCCTCATACACTGTTGGTGGGAATGTAAATTGATACATTCACTAAGGAGAACAGTATGGAGGTTCCCTAAAAAACTAAAAATAGAACTACCATATGACCCAGCAAACCCACTATGGGGCATATATCCTGAGAAAACCATAATTCAAAAAGAGTCATGTACCACAATGTTCATAGCAGCTCTATTTACAATAGCCAGGATTTGGAAGGAACCTAAGTGTCCATCAACAGATGAATGGATAAAGAAGATGTGGCACATGTATACAATGGAATATTACTCAGCCATAAAAGGAACGAAACTGAGTTATTTGTACTGAGGTGGATGGACCCAGAGTCTGTCATACAGAGTGAAGTAAGTCAGAAAGAGAAAAACAAATACCGTATGCTAACACATATATATGGAATCTTTAAAAAAAAAATGGTCATGAGGAACCTAGGGGCAAGACGGGAAAAAAGACGCAGACCTGGGCTTCCCTGGAGGCATACTGGTTGAGAATCAGCCTGCCGATGCAGGGGACACGGGTTCGTGCCCCGGTCTGGGAGGATCCCACATGCCGCGGAGCGGCTGGGCCCGTGAGCCATGGCCACTGAGCCTGCGCGTCCGGAACCTGTGCTCCACAACGGGAGAGGCCACAACAGTGAGAGGCCCGTGTACCGAAAAAAAAAAAAAAAAGTCGCAGACCTACTAGAGAATGGACTTGAGGACACGGGGAGGGGGAAGGGTAAGCTGGGACAAAGTCAGAGAGTGGCATGGACATATATACACTACCAAATGTAAAACAGATAGCTAATGGGAAGCAGCCACATAGATCAGGGAGATAAGCTCAGTGCTTTTTGACCACCTAGAGGGGTGGGATATGGAGCGTGGGAGGGAGGGAGACGCAAGAGGGAGGGGATATGGGTATATACGTATATGTATAGCTGATTCACTTTGTTATAGAGCAGAAAGTAATACACCATTGTAAAGCAATCATACTCCAGTAAAGATGTTAAAAAAAAAAGGGTGTTTGTTCAAAATAAATAAATAAATAACTTTCCTAACTGCTTAGGAAAGTTATTTCTCCTTCTTATGAAATGAAAAATGATCTATAAGGGCACTTAGTATTGACTATAGGTTCCAGTTCTGTCAGTGATGGTATCTGGCGCATGAGGGGCACCCAAGTTAGGGAGCTTTTGGTTAATTTCCCTGGGCCATATAGAGCAAAGTGTTCTCTCAAATACTCTCTGGAAATTCGGAGCCTCAAATATGTTTGCCACCTTCCCCCAAATCATCACATTTATTAACATCCTTGTCTTATTTTTCTAGAAGCAGGAGATTCTAGCAGATCTTTTCCCTTTGTGAAAGGATGTATTTCTGTGTGAGGTGGATCTAGGCCACCTTAGTCTGTCCTCTAATGTTCACCTCAGTAGCACTCTACCTGGTTGATAATATCTTTGAGGCCAACTTCCTGTAATGTTTTTCTTTTTCATTTCTTTTTTTTTTAACTAAGGAGCACTGTATAATAAAAACTCCATTAAAGATGCAAAACCAAAGTGAGCCATGAAGCAAGACACGATGGGGCCTATCAGCATTCCTAAGCGTGTTCAAGGCGAAAGCATTTCAGAGGGAGTTAAACAACAGTCATTATAGCTATCTTTGTTGACCTCTGACTCTATATGCCAGTCACTGTGTTTGACATACATTAATTCTCATAAAACATCTGTCATGTTGACATTATTATCTCCCTTTTACAAATGGGGAATGAGGTTCACATAAATTAAATGACTTTCTCAGGGCAACAGCTAGTAAGTTTCAGGGCTGGATTTGTATCCAAAATAAAGTGGGCTTTGTTTGGTTTTTTTGACTCTATTTTCTTCTTAGTAGTACTGCATACATTTATTATTTATATGTATTAAAAAGGATAAAATAAGTTTGGACTCCTCTCTAACACAACATGAAGTTCTGTATGATCTAAAGATAAAAATGTTGAAGTAAAATATATATATTATGGAAAACGTATGTATAATCTAGGAGTCAAGAAAAATTTCTGTGCAAGCTGGAAAAACTAGACACTCTGGAGAAATGACTGACATATTTGAGTGCTTAAAACTTAAAATGTAATCATATGGCAAACATAAAGGTAAATAAAACCAGAAGACAAATAATAGAGGAACATATATTTGTAAGACACACGACAGATAAAGGGTTCAATATCCAACATATAAAAAATTTCCTACACATTAATAAGAAAAGACAAACACCCTAGTTGAAAGTGGTTAAAAAGGGTAAAAAGGGCTGTTCAAGGAGGCAGAAAACCTCCTTGCCAATAAACAAGTGAAATTACTCAACTTTACTAGCAATCGGGCATATTGAAATTAAATTAATAAGGAAATATCACTTTAAGACCATTAAACATGTTATCACACATTGCTGGAGTGTTGTGGAGGTTAATATGTTATCTCATACATTTGCCGAGGGAAATGTGCAGTATATTAAAGCCATTTGGAAGTCAATCTGGCAACCCCTATTAAAATTAAGAATTTACATAAACTTTAACTTAGCAATTCCATTTCCGGGGCCTTCTTCCATAGAAGATAAAAGCACGGGTATATAACACTGAATATGAACAAGATACATTTTACGTATATATTCAGATTAATTGCAACGTTTTTTCTAGTAGCCAAAAAACTGGAATCAACTTGAATGTCCTCAATAGAGGAATGGTTTAATAAGTTGTCTTTCACTCAAACCATTGCATTTTACAAAACTAGTTTAAAAAGTGTGTTAAGTCTATACCAGACGATGTGGAAAACATTTCTCTGAAATGTTTCTAAGTGAGAAAAACTACGTGCAGTAAAGAGTAAAATAGTGCCCCTATATGTTTTTATGCATACATATGTATGTTACCTTATTTATGAACATAGACAAAGATATGCAAAGATTCACACCAGGCTTTTAACACTGCTTATCCAGTGGAGGAGTGGCTAATGAAGTGTAAAAATCCTATAGATGTACAGGCTTTCTCAATATTTATGTATATGTATGAATATATATATATATATATATAATTCTCAACATTTATATATAATTGCTTTATGTAAATGCACATGTAAATTACATATGTGTAAAGCCATGTACAAAGAGATAGTTGCTGAAAGTGTGCATATCATAGAGAGTGTTTTGAGTTTTTAGTGTTTAGGGTTCTGTTTTTTTAACTTTCTTTCTTGTACTTTGAGTTTTTCAAAATAAAAATTTTACATGATTTTAAATTTAACATTTTCTAAAGCCAACATTATAGAGCAGGTTAAGGAAATGATCCAGTATCTACAGAATGATTTGATTGTTCAGTCCTCCAGCAGTTCATCAAACTACATTGAGCAGCAACCGTGACATTGTGTCAGGTGTGTTAAAGTGGTTGGGATTACAGAGATGAATGAAATATGCTCCTTCTTGTTGTATATTACAACAAGACAAACATATAAATGAACCATTCTAATACAATATGGCTATTGCTTTAATATAAGAATTTGTAGGACCATAGGGCAATGAACTCTGCCGGCATTGGTGGTAGAGAGGCTTCAGAGGAAAAGAACCCTTTGAGCTTAGCCTTAAAGACTGAGGATGCTTTCATCACTCACCAGCCTTAGGTGGGGAAGGGAAAGCAATCCCTTCAAAGAGGAAGGAATCAACATCTAGTCCTATTTCATTCATCAAGAATGTGGAGGAGGAAGTAAACAGTTTATTATTTATAGTCTCAAATGATGGTAATGTGTGGAAGATGGGCAAATGGAACAAGAGACTTTGGAAGAGTCCTGATCAGGAACTAATAAAATGAGAACCTGCTTTGAAACATGCAAGCAGGTTTTTCTGAGGGAAGAAGAACTCTAAGCTGCGTTTAATGAAAGGAAGCAACTGTCAAAGCAATCTGACTAAGTTCAGTACATTAGGTTTGCAGTTGGGGAAGAAATATGGGTTGCTGTTCATTTAGGACCTGTGGAAGAGGTTGGAGAAAAGGGGATAGGTATTCAAGCAATGATTCATTAGGTAGAAAGAAGAGAATGTTAGAAATCAGACACTACTGCCACTTACTGAATAAATTCATCATAAGCCATATACAGACACATTATAAAGTATCTCAAGGTACCAGAATGCTTGACCATTGAGGTAAGGTGCCCCAAAATACTGTGTCTTCAAGGAAAACACAAGGGTTCAGTACTCATGGGTTAGCAGCAGTTAACATAAGACACACTAGCTTTTGGGGAGTGGGGGAGAAAGAAGCAAGGATTATGCATGTATGTATTTATATCATAGATGATAACAACAGAAGCCATTTAATCAAATGCTTATTATTGGCCTAATATAATGTCAGGTGTTTTACATAAATTACCTCATTTAATCCCAGCATGGCTCTAAGATCTAGATACATGTTACTATCATTCCCTTTTTACAGATGAGGAAACTAAGTCTTACAGGAGTTAAACAACGTACTCAAGGTCAAATAGCTTTTAGGTGGTGAAGCTGTAAATTGAGATCGGATTTTAAATCCTATGCTCCCAACTGCTCAACTAGACACTAAGTTATATTCCCCCTGCTAAACCCTAGTCCCAGCCATCATCATATCACACCTGTATTGTCCCAACAGCCTGTCACCCCTCTGGTCCTACACAGTTCACAACATCCAGTGAACTTTCTAAAACATACATCAGATGACATCACTTTCCTTTATCAATCCATCCAGTGTCCCTCCACTGCACGTAAGATAAAATCCAAGTTCATACCCTGCAGGTCCCTATGTGACCACTTCTCTGCCAGCCTCTCCAGTCTCGGTCATCAATCTCCGCTCTGCCCCTCTCTGACTGCACTCCAGTCACTCACCCTTCTGCTCTTCCTCAACACACTGTTCTCGTTCTGGCCTCACGGCATTGCTACTTGCTAGTCTACCTAAAATGCTCTTCTTCAAAGTCTTCACACAGCTGACTCGACCTCATTATTCAGATCTTGATTCAAATATCAGCTCCTTAGAGAAGGTTCCCCACACCAACAACAAGAACGACCCCTTTGCCCATGAAAACAGAAGTTACTTGAGGACAGGAACTATTGATTTCATGTTCTTCACTCTAATTCCAGAACCAAGAGTAATATCTGACACCTACTAGGCACTCAGGACATATTTCTTTCCTGAAATACTTGTATCTTTTTTAAAGTGTCATACTCATATGCCTATGAGTATATCTACATATATATATATATATATTTATGGATATGTGAGCTTGTTGTCACCTCACAGAAGTGGAATGTACATCCCTCACCCAAAATTTAGTTTGAATGTCAAGACTAATGATGCCACACATATACCAAGAAGGTATGAAAAGGATTATTACTCACATAATGAGTTATGCATCAAAAATGCAGTTAGACCAAAAAAAGAAAAAAGAAAAAACTGGTAACTGTGAAGTGATGGGTAATTAGATGGTTGTGATTCTTTCATTCCATAGATATAGGTATAGATATAGAAATAATTGAAACATCAAGTTCTACACCTTAAGTATATACAATTTTTATTTATCCATTATACCTCAATAAAACTGAAAAAATGGGATCAGTCTCAATGACAACTTACCCATGGTGTTTGTCTGATAACTAAAACATTGCGTGGTTTATTTAATTTAATTTGGACTTGTTTATGGAAGCCATTATGGCACCTGCAGCATGAGACCAATAAGAAAGGTGAACGTTCCATTGAATATCTAGTACTATCAAGAGCTAGTACTATATATTCTGAGAAGTGAAATGAGTGCCTTAGTCTCTCTATCAATGTGCAGAACTTCAAAGAAGGTAAAGAGTGCTATGGTGAGACATTGTATCATGGCTTTAATATGTGCAGAAAATGTGTGACCTTGATTTATATTTTGGGTATCCGTGAGGCAAGAGATTCTATGAGTTCTTTACCCCAAATGAGGCAACCTTGGAGAAGGAATTGTTTTCATTGGCCAGAACAGATGGTCAGACCGCTGGCAGTGGCCCAAAGATCTATGAAAATGTGAAGATGAGGCCAATTGTTGGCTAAGACATGGCCAAGTGCTCAGATAACTGGCTAAAGTTTGGCCAACTGAGCTGATCCTGTGTCCTGTCCTTTATCAGGAACATTCTGATTAAGAGATGAAAAGCAGCAAGAGTCAAGCAAGCTCCATTAAGTGTGACAGTGGCAATGCCATTGGTTAAGTGAATGAACCCCCTTTGGTATTCACTGTGTTGAGCCTAAGGGGCTCCCCAGGTATCCAAGTGTTCTAAGAGATGACCTCCTCTAGCACTGTGGCATCCGGCAAGGGACCCAGCACAGGGGACGTTACCCTCTCCTGAAAGTAGGGTATGCAGAGAGCCCAGGTTCATCTCCATCCTGTAGCAAGGAGGCCTCACTAGCTGTGCTGGGCTTGCAGGGTGCTGTTTCCATGATCAAAGGCCTAACGGGCAGCTGTATACTGAGGGTCAGAGGTTCAGGACCTGAGATAGTCTATATTTCCAGGAAAGTCCAGTATGTACCCACCAATTGCTACACTAATGGCATACAGCATTGGGCCAAGGAAGGTAGTTCCTTGTATCAGAAGCCCATGCAACTAACGGCCATCACTGATGGTAGAGGGACTCCAAGATATATGAGAGAAGGTTGCTAAAGCTCCCACAGTGAAGTAATCCCGGGGGGCCGTAACAGGAATGCCTGATCTATGGCCATTCAGGCAGATTCTAGTATCTTTTTACAGGGGGTCTCATTCAAGTTGGGCCTATATGCAAGTTACAGAACAAAAAAAAAAGCTTTGTAAATGAGGAGTGTTGCCTCCAGAATCTAAACATGTCGAAAACATGTTGGGCTTGTTTTAACAATGTGGGTCCTAAGAACACTAAAAGCTGTTTCTTGACACTGTCAGGACTGGAGCAGCCCTCAACTTACTAAATAATTTTCATGAGCTTAACTGAAGTGGTGGGGCCCTGTACTATGTGTCTCATGTGAATCTCCTCAAAGGAGGATGTCATTAGTGTGATGTCATAACTTTGTACCCGAAAAAAGTTAGAGCTGGTTAAAATATTGCCTGTGAAGACTACGTGAGATGGCAGGCGTGGAGACTGAGCCCATTGAGTACCCAGGTGAAGGTGTATTGTGTCCCTTTAAAGGTGAAGGTTAACTGCAGCTGAGAGGTTGTTGAACTAGGCACTGAATAGAACATGCTAGCCAAATACTTTGCTCTAACTGCAAAGTATTTACCAGTTACTTATTTATCATTGGGTGGAATGAGTCATTTCAATAGGTGGGGCCATGACGCCCAGGGTACGAATTCACACAGAGGCACCGGTCCTGTTTTGCCGGGTTTAAGAACAAGTAAAACTTGGCTGTTAAATGCAGCAGAAGTGGGGATAACCACACCTTCTCTAAATAGGTCTTATATAATGGGTTTCAATCTGTGAAAACCGTGCTTTCATTTAGATTGAACCTTTTCTTAAACACTGAGGTGAAAGGTATTATTTTAACTAGGGGGAAAGGTCCATAGGGTCCCATAGTTTTCAAGCTGATTATAAGGGCCAGAGACTTAACTTGATTACTTATTGGGTCAGGTTCTCCACGTGCACTAGAGGATATTTCAGGGTAATGGATGTCTTGGCTATGGAAAAGTTAGGCACGGAAATAATTCGGATGGTTCAGGTTAGGCATATCTGTTTCTATTTTATGTTCACCTACTCCCTGGCTGTGAGTGGATGAACATAAAGTGTGGCCAGATGTGGGCCAGAAGGGGAAGGGGAATTAATGAGGCTTCAAAACTGTCCATTGTCAAACATCAAAAGTGGAATCAGATGATGACACACACTGCCACCACCCATACAGCACCCCTCTCCCCATCTGGGACCTCCCAAACACACACGGAAACACCAAGTCCATTTCCTCCTCACCAGCAGGATAAAGTGTTCAGGAAGAAATCTGTCTTCAGAGCTCAGTCCTCACCCAGTCCTTATTCCCGGTGTCTGGCTAACTATGGACTGGCTGGTCTGGGCCCCAAACTGGCAGGATACTACCTCCCTCCCTTCTCACACGCCTGCCCCTTCCTGCCTTCCTTCAGTCCCCATCACCGAAGAACAGACAGAGATACACACACATCTTTCTACAACAGCTTGTACATCAATAGCTGAGGGCTTTTTTATTTGGTCTCTACACAGGTGACCATGTCTCCAGTGCTTTCTCTGGAGAGACAACAGAGACAGCAAGGTCTCAGTCACCTGATAGACCCAGGGCAGCACTTTATGAACTGCTGGAAGAGCCCTCTGGGACGTTTTCATCCTCCTCTGGCTCTTTAGTCATTGTTGTACTCCGCCAGTAATAGAATGCTAGCATCTTTGACTTCTTCTGTGTAGAACCTCTTCCCGAATTCTGACGACGGACTGATTTTGTTAACTCGACCACCTCCTGAATCTGGTCGGAAAACAAAGTGATACAGAAAGATATTGATTTGGGGAAAGAGGATGGGAAGGAGAACTTTGAGAGAATGGGTGTGGATTGAGAAAGGGTTTGTGCCAGGGAAGGGCTGGGTAAGTCTTGGGTGGGGGATGAAGAGGAGGCACGTGAGTCGGGTAATCTGACCTCCTCCATCTTAGAGCCCTGGAGTGGAGAATTCATCCTCTCCCTTCTGCGTTGGCCCCCCGGTGTTTGTTGCTCTGACCTCTCGGTGTTTGTCCGTGCATCACGGTTAGGCACCTGGGGGACTGTAGTTTCCTCTGCCATGTCAGTAGTAACAGTGTGCTCTACTCCAAGGCTCCTGGCCTCTCTATATATACCGTGCCAGGACAATGAAGAGCCACACCCATCAGCTTTGATTGGTCAGCCAATGGTAGCGCTGGGGTGGCTGTGACATCACAAAGCACTACCCTTGAAGATACGTGGGGGGTGGGGAGGGGTGCAGAGGAGTCTACGTGCTCTGGTTAGAGAAAGGGAGTGCTTCCTCAACACCCAGTAAAGAGCCTTCCCAAATTGACCTTCCACTCTTCCTCATCTTCTCTGGTTCAATCCTTGTGGTGCACATGTTAGGGAGAAGGTGTTCCCTCCAAACCATTCCACATGGCCACCCCCATTCAGTGTTTAATTCTGTTGTCTCCCATATCTCATCACCTGGTATTGTGTGGTTTTTAAAACTTTTTATTTTAGAACAGTTTTAGGTTTACAGAGTAATTGTGAAGATCATATTCATACACTCCACAACAAATTTCCCTTCTTAACATTGTACATTAGTATGGTACAATTGTTCAACTTAGTGAACCAACACTGAAACAGTATTATTAACTAAAGTCTGTACTTCATCAGAATTCCATTTTTTTTTAAATGTTGAGCCTTCTTTTAATTAATTTATTTTTATTTATGGCTGTGTTGGGTCTTCGTTTCTGTGCGTGGGCTTTCCCTAGCTGTGGCAAGCAGGGGCCACTCTTCATCGTGATGGGCGGGCCTCTCACTGTCGCGGCCTCTCTTGTTGCGGAGCACAGGCTCCAGATGCGCAGGCTCAGCGGCTGTGGCTCACGGGCCTAGTTGCTCTGCGGCATGTGGGATCTTCCCAGATCAGGGCTCGAACCCATGTCCCCTGCATCAGCAGGTAGATTCTCAACTACTGTGCCACCGTGGAAGCCCCAGATTGCCTTATTTTTTACCTAATATTCTTCTTCTGTCCCAGGATCCCAACCAAGATTCTACATTAAATTTAGTCATTCCATGTTATAACTTCTTAGGCTCCTCTTGGCAGTGACAGTTTTAGAGACTTCTTGTTTTTGAAGACTTTGACAGTTTGGGGTCTTGTGTTTTGTCTTTTACATTAGGTCTGCAGATGTTATTGCTCTTATAGGTAAAAGTTTTTATAAGTTTCCTCTTCCAGAGAACCTCAAATCAAGTCAGTACCATTATGTTATGGACTTCCCCGTGGCAATGTTTGAACTAATCTCTTGGCTTTGTCACAGAGGTGACACAAATGTTTTTCTCTAGAGGTCTGAAGATCAGGATCATTTTTATTTATGACAGAGGCACAGGGGCAGCAGCAGAAGCATTTTGTAAGGTACTAGTGAGTCATTTACTTTTAGAAGTATGACCTCAGCATCCCACATAGTTAACGGCTCTTCCTCCACACGAGTGACCATCCAATGGACCTGTATATTGAACAGGCTGTCAGTCTTTCTCCTGAGCTCTATATAGAAAGGGGGCCAACATGTGGTTGAGACACAACCAGTGTTCACAAGGTAAGTGTCATTTCTTTGAGGTTAATATCAGTCGCACCTTAGTTTGGAATAGAAACACGTGATTCAACCTGAGAATCACAAATAGGTCCAGGTTGAGACACAGGATTCAGGACTGCTTTAAGGAAGGTCCCAATCCAATAATCCTTTCACTATATGCCAAGTGGCTAAACTGACTTATGTTGGTCAAAGCTTTAGCAGACACTCAGTAGGATTAACAAATGCAGCACAAAGAAGCAAGATCAAAGCACCAGCTAGCCAGCAGTCAGTAGCCCAAGTGCCTGTTCACCAGCATAGAGCAGAGCCAGTTAGAAAGCCAAAGCAAGAGAAGAAAGACCCCCGGTGGTAAGGGATAGCACCTTGATGTCCTGCTCACAGGACCAGTTGTTGTAATCACACCACAGAGACAGAATGGACCCTTCAACCCAAATTCGGTTTGGATGTCGAGACTGATAACACATACACCTAGAGAGTATGAAAAACCTTACTACATAAGGAGGCTTTCTGGGGAGAGCAGGGCAGGCTCTCAAGCAGGTTCAAGAATGGCTTAAGAGAGCAGAAGAAGGAGACTGGCTTGGCTTTTATGGTGGTGAGGGGATGACGCTGGAGTGTTCCCACACACAGGTCAGGTTTTGCACAACCTGAACTTCCTCCTGGCCCACAGAAGAGAGAGTACCTGAGCTTTCTTATCCGATCTAGGGAAGCAGGGGAAGAGGCAGTGGTAGGGCTCTTTTATAGAATAATGTTGTGTAAATGCAAGGTGTTTAGCACAGTTTAGAATTCTCATAACCATTATAACCACACTTATATTGTTTTCAGTTAAACTACGTTTCACTAGATTAGTATTTCCCAAATTATGGTCCTTTAAATATTATTTAAGGTGGCTTAGAATTATCTTGGTTCATCACAGAGAAACTGTGTAGAAAGAGAAAAGACTGCTAGCCTCAGGAGGTCTGACACACTGGTCACAAAAGAGCAGACTTCATTGTACTATCTGCTGAATTATGAGGGGTTTCTAACATGTTTCCCATCCTGGGTGACTACTGTAGCTCCCAAAGACTGTAATAATAATTACCGAAACTAACATTTATTGACTACTAACTCTATGTAGGAATTATGCTAAATACCCATATACATATTTAATCCTCGTCACAACCCTATTGAGATAAGTGGCAAAAGAGTGGTTTCTGTCATTTCTGCCAGGACATCTCCATTCCAATTGCAGAAGCAGAAAAGAGCATATAGGAGAGCACATGGGAATATTTATGGGCCAGGCTCAAAAGGGGTATGCATTACTCCTGCTCACATTTCCTTGGGAAAATCTCACATGGCCACATCTAACTACAAGAGAAAATGAGAAATGTAGTCTACCTGGTAGAAGAGGAGAACTTAAAAGTTGGAGATAAGCTAGCAATCTATGTCTCCACCATCTTGTTCATCACTCTCCCCAGTATTTACAGTAGAGCCTGGCACATAGTAGGTGGCCATGAATATTTCTGTTGAATGAATGGGTTTCAACTTTTTTGGTCAGTTATGGGGATCAAAAGCATATAGAACTTGGTTAAGCAATGGTTTCCTAGATATGACACAAAAAGCACAAGCAACAAAGAAAGAGTAAATTGGACTATATCAAAATTTAAAAATGTTTTCTTCTGCAAAAATATACCATGAAGAAAGCAAAAAGGCACACCAAAGAGAGATCCTGGCAAATCATATATTTAATAAAAGTGTAGTATCCAGAATACAGAAAGAACTCTTACAACTCAACAACAAAAATACAAACAACCCAACTGAAAATCAGGTAAAGGACTTAAAGAGACATTGTGCTAATGAAGATATACAAATAGCCAACAAACATATGAAAATATGCTCAATACCATTAGTCCTGAGGGAAATGCAAATCAAAACCACGATGAGATGCCACTTCAAACCCACTAGGAAGGCTATAACTTTTTTAAAAAGAAAATAACAAGTATTGACAAGGAAGTAGAGAAAGTGAAACACTCATACACGTCTGGTGGGAACATAAAATGATACAGGTTCTGTGGAAGACATTTTGGCAGTTACTCAACAAGTTAAACATAGACTTGCCATATTACCCAGTAACTCTACACCTAGGTATATAATGAAAAGAGTTGAAAAGGAGGGAACAACAGCAACAACAACAACAAAACAAAACAGGTGTATTGAGCAACACAAAAGCAAAGGGCAGATAATGTTTCAAGAAGTAAAAAATGGACAACTTTATTAAATACTTTTACAGGTAATATAGGGACAGACAAATGACGATTGAACTTGTTAGTAGAGAGGTCATTGGTACATTTGATAAGAAGGAAATTGAAAGAGTGGAAAATATTTTAATATAAACCTGGATGTGTATTAAGGAGAAAATGTGAGATCAGAAATTGAGGGGCGGATAGACAATTTCTTTTGCGAGTTTTGGTGCTAAGGGGAGGAGAAATATGGGACTGTAGCTGGAGGGGGATTTGATATTAAGAGAGTGTATTTTAAGAGGGTAGATTCTAGAATGCATCTAGCCAATATAAATGACTGAATGAAACTGACGACATAAAAATCCAAAGGGATAATTGCAGAAGAGAAAATATTGAGAAAGCAAGATGGGTATTCAGAGCACTAGTAGATGGGATCGGTAGCAAATGTGGAAATCTTGGCTTTCCATGAGAATGAGTAATATTTATAGATTCTACAGTGGAGAAGGAAACGATTATGGTATGATTACAAATGCAGGTAAGATGGTAGATTTGGTGGGGAAGATATAAAAGAATTTTCTCTTGACTCTTCAGTTTTCTCAGTGAAGGATGAGATAAGGGCATAAAATAACAAGAGTGAGGGTAGGGTTTTGAGAATTTGAGGGGAAGATAAAGTATTGGATATTCATTTTGTATAATGGAAATGGGTGTATAATATGGAAGGATTGATCATTTAAGACATGTGGTCAAGAATTTAAGGTGAGATCAGTTAGATTTGCCTTGTAAATTTCTACAGCAACATCCATCACTCGTATATAGGAACAAAGCAGGTAGATAGCTAAATTTAACAAGGGTTGTGGTTTTGCCAGGGAAATACTAGGGTGGGAAAGTGAGTAGGGAGATGAAGGTTGATGAAAGTAAGTGATACTCATGATAAATTGGTAAGCAATGAGGAAATGCGAAAAGAGAAATGTGGCTGATGCTGAAAAGTAGTAGAATTCACAGATTGGAGTTCAAAATTGAAGAATTTTTAGAGTTGGGTGGGTGTAGGTGTGTATACCTGCATGTGAGGGAGGTATTTTGCTACGAAGGATAATCAGTTGTAGCCCAAGAGTTGTATGTTATAAAATCAGGTTTTCAGAGTTGCTGTAATTTTTGAGAATATCAATGTCTAGTGCATGAGCATTAGAGTGAGTGGCTTAAGTATGAAGGAAGAAAAATACCATGGAATTGAGGGCATGAAAGGTTTGCAAAGCCAAAAATGCTGGATGAATATCCACATAGATGACAGATGTTGAAGTTGCCACGATGGTGGCAGTACTAAAAGTGGAGAAGAAGACTCAGGAAAGTGTCTAATGAATGAAGGTAAAGAAATAGATGGCGTAGCACATGATATTATCTAATAGCAAGAACTACAAATGAGCTCTGAATTTTGAAAGAGAAAGGAGCAGAAATGGTTTGAAAGTGACAGTGAGTCGACTCCTTGGGGTATGTGAGGAAAACTAAAGTTTGCTCAAGAGGACTGCAGGGGAAGTGATTTCCTCAAGACACAGCCATATTCCAGTCATAAAACAGAGATTAAGGGAACACGGAGAGAACAACTTGAAGCTACTGGGGAGTTTCTTAATGATAGACTATGAGTTACAGAGGGCAGGAAAGAAGCGCTCATGAAGTTGGGGAGAGGGTTGGGTCCAATTCCGTCAAGTGCAGAGCAATACGTGAATAAGGGTCTAGTTAATGATGGATAATCTGCAGGGTGGTGACTTAAGTAAAAGTGATAAGACAAGATGGACCTTGTGACTGCACGGCAGATTGGGAGGTGAGTAAAGCCCTCCAGACTACAGATTGCTTAATCTAGGCTGACCTAGAAGTAAGAAGAATCCAGAAACACCACTGAAACCTGTTTCCTCTAAATATCATGTATCCTGTATGATGATCCAGCATTTCAAAGATAGACTAGTAAGGACATCTAAGAGGGAAGGCTTGAAAGGAAACTAGTGTGTTTGCTCAAGAGTGTGAGTGTGTATGAAAAATATCAACAGCAAATTCTAATGTCAGAGGGTTGCTACTATAGGCTTATGGAGCCATGCACTATTCTTGGACAACCCAAGGTGCCTGCACAGATGTGGCCCAGATGCAAGCACCAACACTTACTGGGCACCTGCAAAGCCAAAGCTGGGAAAGATGGAAGGCCAAGTGGAAGTGGTATTTTCCCAAGACAGGAATGTATTTACTTAGGCTTCCTAAATTGCAGGTGGACAAAAAATGGAAGAAAGGAAATTAAGCTTCTTTTTGCCTAACATCTCTCCTCAGGAGGAAGTACTTGGAGTTGTATTTCCTATGTAAATTCACCTGCTAAAACTCCAGGGAGCTCATCAGTGGGCAGATGTTCCCACCTAAGTATGGTTACCAGCAAACATTTATTCAAAATCATGGCTGCATCTGGCTCACATTAGAAGGGTTCTCTTTGTCATTGTCTTTTAAAAGAACAATTCCCCATGCTTATAAATCCAGACTCAGAACATCAATTCAACCAACCTCAGGAGCCCTGAGGCTACACCTTCCTGCTGGGAATCAGCATGGTCCCCAGAGAATCAATTTGAGGAGTATTACCAAAGTGTTTTCATTTTCAGTGTTTATCCACTGGAATGTCTACGAGTGAAGAATAGACAGGGCAATACAATCCTAAGATTCAATTTCTTTCATCTAATACAAACTGTGTATATGAGCATCAAGGCAAGAGGATGGAGGACTTTAACTGAAATTCCAATAGATATCTAAGTGCAAATCCTGGAACCATCCCATGCTAGCATTGTGAGTTAGGATAGGTACTTAACCACTCTGAGCCTGTTTTCTGATTTCTAAAAAAAAAAAAAAAAATAGAAGGATAATATCTCATACAGCTGTTGCAAAGGTCAACTCAAATAATTCATGTACAGAATATAGCACAACAACCTACAGAATGGGAGAAAATATTTGTAAATCGTGTATCTGATAAGGGATTTTTATTCAGAATATATAAAGAACTATTACATGCCTGTGATAAGAAGGTAAATAACCCAACTTTTAAAATGGGCAGAATATCTAAATAGACATTTCTGCATGGAAGATATACAAATGGCCAGCAAGCACATTAGAGACGCTTGACATCATTATTCATCAGGAAAACACAAATGAAAACCACAGAAAGATACCATTTCATACCCATGCGGTTGGCTAGAATCCAAAAGTCAGATAATCATAACTGTTGGTGGGGATTTAGAGAAATCAGAACCAACATACACTGTTAGTGAGAATGTAAAATGGTATACCTGCTTTGGAAAAGTTTGGTAGTTTCTCAGAGGGTGAAACAGTGTTACTGTATGACCCACTTGTAGATATATTCCCAAGATAAATGCAAATATATGTCCATACAAATACTTGTACATAAATATTCATAACAGAAATATTCATAATACCCAAAGATGGAAACAACCCAAATGCCCATCAACTGACCAGTGGACAAACAAAATGTGGCAAATCCATACAACAGAATACTATTCAGACATCAAAAGGAAAGAAGAACTAATATATGCTACAATATGGCTGAACCTTAAAAACATTATGCTAAGTGAAAGAAGTCAGTCACAAAAGAACACATATTATGTGATTCTATTCATATGAAATGCTCAGAACAGGCAAATCTATAGATACAAAATAGATCCGTAATTGCTTAAGGCTGAGGCAGAAGTTGTTGGGAGCATAGGGGATTAACAGCTACAAGATACGAGGGTTTCTTTTTGAGATGTTGAAAACGTTCTAAAATAGACTGGAGGGAACTTCAAGACGTCGGAAGAGTAAGACGTGGAGATCACCTTCCTCCCCACAGAAGCATCAGCAATACATCTACACGTGGAACTGCTCCTATAGAACACCCACTGAACGCTGGCAGAAGACCTCAGTCCTCCCAAAAGGCAAGAAACTCCCCACGTAGCTGGGTAGGGCAAAAGAAAAAAAAAAAAAGCAGAGACAAAAGAATAGGAACGGGACCTGCACCAGTGGGAAGGAGCCTGATGGAGGAAAGGTTTCCACACACTAGAAGCCCCTTCACTGGCGGAGACTACAGGTGGCGGACGGGAGCAGCTTCGGAGCCACGGAGGAGAGAGCAGCAACAGGGGTGCGGAGGGCAAAGCGGAGAGATTCCCGCACGGAGGATTGGTGCCAACCAGTACTCACCAGCCCGAGAGGCTTGTCTGCTCACCTGCCGGGATGGGTGGGGGCTGGGAGCTGAGGCTTGGGCTTCAGTCTGAGCGCAGGGAGAGGACTGGCAGTGTGAACACAGCCTGAAGGGGTTAGTACGCCACGTCTAGCCAGGAGGGAGTCCACAAAAAGTCTGGAGCTGCCGCAAAGGCAAGAGACTTTTTCTTCCCTCTGTTTTTCCTGGGGCACGAACAGAGGGGATTCAGAGCGCGGCCTAAAGGAGCTCCAGAGACGGGCGCGAGGCGCGGCTAGGAGCGCAGACCCCAGAGATGGGCATGAGATGCTAAGTTTGCTGCTGCCACCACCAAGAAACCTGTGTGTGAGCACAGGTCACTATCCACACCTCCCTTCAGGGAGCCTGTGCAGCCCGCCAATGCCAGTGTCCCGTGATCCAGGGACGACTTCCCCGGGAGAACGCACGGCGTGCCTCGGGCTGGTGCAACGTCATGCCGGCTTCTGTCACTGCAGGCTCACCCTGCCTCCGTACCCCTCCCTCCCCCCGGCCTGAGTGAGCCAGAGCCCCCAAAGCAGCGGCTTCTATAACCCCCTCCTGTCTGAGCAAAGAACAGACGCGCTCAGGAGACCTACACGCAGAGGCGGGGTCAAATCCAAAGCTGAACCCCGGGAGCTGTGCGAACAAAGAAGAGAAAGGGAAATCTCGCCCAGCAGCCACAGGAGCAGCGGATTAAATCTCCACAATCAACTTGATGTACCCTGCATCGGTGGAACACCTGAATAGACAACGAATCATCCCAAATGGAGGAGGTGGACTTTGGGAGCAACGCTATTTATACATTTTTTCCCTTTTTCTCTTTTTGTGAGTGTGTATGCGTATGCTTCTGTGTGTGATTTTGTCTGTATAGTTTGGCACTTACCGTTTGTCCTAGGGTTCTGTCTGTCCGTTTTTTGTTTTTTTTTAGTATAGTTTTCAGCGCTTGATATCATTGGTGAATTTGTTTCTTCGTCTGGTTTTTCTCTTCTTTCTCGTTTTTTTAATTACTTAAAAAATTTTAATAAAAAATTTTTGTTCTTTATTTTAATAACTCTTTAATAATTTAATTTAATTTAATTTTACATTTTTCTTTCTTTCTTTCTTTCTTTATTTCTCCGTTTTATTCTGAGCCGTGTGCGTGACAGACTCTTGGTGCTCCAGCCAAGCGTCAGGGCTGTTCCTCTGACGTGGCAGAGGCTAGTTCAGGATATTGGTCCACCACAGACCTCCCAGCTCCATGTAATATCAAACGGTGAAAACCTCCCAGAGATCTCCATCTCAACACCAAGCCCAAGCTCAACTAAATGACCAGCAAGCTACGGTGCTGGATACCTTATGCCAAACAACTACCAAGAAAGGAACACAACTCCACCCATTAGCAGAGAGGCTGCCTAAAATCATAGTAAGGTCACAGACACCCCAAAACACACCACCAGACATGGACCTGCCTACCAAAAAGAAAAGATCCAGCCTCATTGAGCAGAACACAGGCACTTGTCCCCTCCACCTGGAAGCCTACACAACCCACTGAACCAACCTTAGCCACTGGGGACAGACACCAAAAACAACGGGAACTACGAACCTGCAGCCTGTGAAAAGGAGACACCAAACACAGTAAGATAAGCAAAATGAAAAGACAGAAAAGCACACAGCAGATGAAGGAGCAAGGCAAAAACGCACCAGACCTAACAAATGAAGAGGAAATAGGCAGTCTACCTGAAAAAGAATTCAGAATAATGATAGTAAAGATGATCCAAAATCTTGGAAATAGAATGGAGAAAGTACAAGAAAAATTTCACAAGGACCTAGGAGAACTAAAGAGCAAACAAACAATCATGAACAACACAATAAATGAAATTCCACATTCTCTAGAAGGAATCAATAGCAGAATAAATGAGGCAGAAGAACGGATAAGTGACCTGGAAGATAAAATAGTGGGAATAACTACTGGAGAGCAGAATAAAGAAAAAAGAATGAAAAGAATTGAGGACAGTCTCAGAGACCTCTGGGCACGATTAAACGTACCAACATTCAAATTATAGGGGTTCCCAAAGAAAAAGAGAAAAAGAAAGGGTCTGAGAAAATATTTGAAGAGATTATAGTTGAAAACTTCCCTAATATGGGAAAGGGAATAGTTAATCAAGTCCAGGAAGCACAGAGAGTCCCATACAGGATAAATCCAAGGAGAAACATGCCAAGACACATAGTAGTCAAACTATCAAAAAGTAAATACAAAGAAAAAATATTAAAAGCAGCAAGGGAAAAACAACAAAAAACATAGAAGGGAATCCCCATAAGGTTAACAGCTGATCTTTGAGCAGAAATTCTGCAAACCAGAAGGGAGGGGCAGGACATATTTAACGTGATGAAAGGGAAAAACCTACAACCAAGATTACTCTACCCAGCAAGGATCTCATTCAGATTTGACAGAGAAATTAAAACCTTTACAGACAAGCAAAAGCTAAGAGAATTCAGTAGAACCAATCCAGCTTTACAGCAAATGCTAAACCAACTTCTCCAGGCAGGAAACACAAGAGAAGGTAAAGACTTACAATAACAAATGCAAACCAATTAAGAAAATGGTAATAGGAGCATACATATCGATAATTACCTTAAATGTAAATGGATTAAATGCTCCCACCAAAAGACACAGACTGGCTGAATGGATACAAAAACAAGACCCGTATATATGCTGTCAACAAGAGACCCACTTCAGACCTAGGGAAACATACAGACTGAAAGTGAGGGGGTGGAAAAAGATATTCCATGCAAATGAAAATCAAAAGAAAGCTGGAGTAGCAATTCTCATATCAGACAAAATAGACTTTAAAATAATGACTTACAAGGGACAAAGCAGGACACTACATTATGATCAAGGGATCGATCCAAGAAGAAGATATAACACTTGTAAATATTTATGCACCCAACATAGGAGCACCTCAATACATAAGACAAATACTAACAGCCATAAAAGGGGAAATCGACAGTAACACAATCATAGTAGGCGACTTTAACACCCCACTTTCAACAATGGACAGATCATCCAAAATGAAAAATAATAAGGAAACACAAGCTTTAAATGATACATTAAACAAGATGGACTTAATTGATATTTATAGGACGTTCCATCCAAAAACGTCCAGAGATAAACCCATGTACACATGGTCACCTTATCTTAATAAAGAAGGCTAGAGTATACAATGGAGGAAAGACAGCCTCTTCACTAAGTGGTGCTGGGAAAACTGGACAGCTACATGGAAAAGAATGAAATTAGAACACTCCCTAATGCCATACACAAAAATAAACTCAAAATGGATTAAAGACCTTAATGTAAGGCCAGACACACTAAAACTCTTAGAGGAAATAAAAGAAGAACACTCTTTTGAGATAAATCACAGTAAGATCTTGTTTGACCCACCTCCTAAAGAAATGGAAACAAAACTAAAAATAAACAAATGGGACCGAGTGAAACTTAAAAGCTTTTGCACAACAAAGGGAACCATAAACAAGATGAAAAGACAACCCTCAGAATGGGAGAAAATATTTGCAAACGAAGCAACTGACAAAGGATTAGTCTCCAAAATTTACAAGCAGCTCATGCAGCTCAATATCAAAAAAACAAACCACCCAATCAAAAAATGGGCAGAAGACCTAAATAGACATTTTTTCAAAGAAGATACACAGATTGCCAACAAACACATGAAAGAATGCTCAACATCGTTAATCATTAGAGAAATGCAAATCAAAACTACAATGCGGTATCATCTCACACCAGTCAGAATGGCCATCATCAAAAAATCTACAAACAATAAATGGACAACCTGGAAGAAATGGCCAAATTCTTAGAGAAGGTGTGGAGAAAAGGGAACCCTCATACACTGTTGGTGGGAATGTAAATTGATACAGTCACTAAGGAGAACAGTATGGAGGTTCCATAAAAAACTAAAAATAGAACTACCATATGACCCAGCAATCCCACTATGGGGCATATATCCTGAGAAAACCATAATTCAAAAAGAGTCATGTACCACAATGTTCATTGCAGCCCTATTTACAATAGCCAGGACATTTATGGAACCTAAGTGTCCATCAACAGATGAATGGATAAAGAAGATGTGGCACATGTATACAATGGAATATTACTCAGTCATAAAAAGGAACGAAACTGAGTTATTTGTAGTGAGGTGGATGGACACAGAGTCTGTCATACAGAGTGAAGTAAGTCAGAAAGAGAAAAACAAATACCGTATGCTAACACATATATATGGAAACTTTAAAATAAATGGTCATGAGGAACCTAGGGGCAAGACGGGAAAAAAGACGCAGACCTGGGCTTCCCTGCTGGCGTACTGGTTGAGAATCCGCCTGCCGATGCAGGGTACACGGGTTCATGCCCCGGTCTGGGAGGATCCCACATGCCGGGGAGCGGCTGGGCCCGTGAGCCATGGCCACTGAGCTTGTGCGTCCGGAACCTGTGCTGCACAACGGGAGAGGCCACAACAGTGAGAGGCCTGCGTACCGAAAAAAAAAAAAAAATGTTGCAGAGCTACTAGAGAATGGACTTGAGGACACGGGGAGGGGGAGGGGTAAGCTGGGACAAAATGAGAGAGTGGCATGGACATATATACACTACCAAATGTAAAACAGATAGCTAGTGGGAAGCAGTCACAAAGCACAGGGAGATCAGCTCAGTGCTTTTTGACCACCTAGAGGGGTGGGGTAGGGAGGTTGGGAGGGAGGGAGATGCAAGAGGGAGGGGATATGGGTATATACGTATATGTATAGCTGATTCACTTTGTTATAGAGCAGAAACTAATACACCATTGTAAAGCAATCATACTCCAGTAAAGATGTTAAAAAATAAAGTGTGTTTGTCCAAAATAAATAAATAAATAACTTTCCTAACTGCTTAGGAAAGTTATTTCTCCTTCCTATGAAATGAAAAATGATCTATAAGGGCACTTAGGGGCTTCCCTGGTGGCGCAGTGGTTGAGAGTCCGCCTGCCGATGCAGGGGACACGGGTTCGTGCCCCGGTCCGGGAAGATCCCACATGCCGCGGAGCGGCTGGGCCCGTGAGCCATGGCCGCTGAGCCTGCGCGTCCGGAGCCTGTGCTCTGCAATGGGAGGGGCCGCAGCGGTGAGAGGCCCGCGTACCACAAAAAAAAAAAAAAAAATATATAAGGGCACTTAGTATTGACTATAAATTCCAGTTCTGTCAGTGATGGTATCTGGCGCATGAGGGGCACCCAAGTTAGGGAGCTTTTGGTTAATTTCCCTGGGCCATATAGAGCAAAATGTTCTCTCAAATACTCTCTGGAAATTCGGAGCCTCAAATATGTTTGCCACCTTCCCCCAAGTCATCACATTTATTAACATCCTTGTCTTATTTTTCTAGAAGCAGGAGCTTCTAGCAGATCTTTTCCCTTTGTGAAAGGATGTATTTCTGTGTGAGGTGGATCTAGGCCACCTTAGTCTACCTCTAATGTTCACCTCAGTAGCACTCTACCTTGTTGATAATATCTTTGAGGCCAACTTCCTGTAATGTTTTTCTTTTTCTTTTCTTTTTTTTTACCTTAGGAGCACTGTATAATAAAAACTCCATGAAAGATGCAAAATCAAAGAGAGCCATGAAGCAAGACACGATGGGGCCTATCAGCATTCCTAAGCGTGTTCAAGGCGAAAGCATTTCAGAGGGAGTTAAACAACAGTCATTATAACTATCTTTGTTGACCTCTGACTCTATATGCCAGTCACTGTGTTTGACATACATTAATTCTCATAAAACTTCTGTCATGTTGACATTATTATCTCCCTTTTACAAATGGGGAAAGAGGTTCACATAAATTAAATGACTTTCTCAGGGCAACAGCTAGTAAGTTTCAGGGCTGGATTTGTATCCAAAATAAAGTGGGCTTTGTTTGTTTTTTTGACTCTATTTTCTTCTTAGTAGTACTGCATACATTTATTATTTATATGTATTAAAAAGGATAAAATATGTTTGGACTCCTCTCTCACACAACATGAAGTTCTGTATGATCTAAAGATAAAAATGTTGAAGTAAAATATATATATTATGGAAAACGTATGTATAATCTAGGAGTCAAGAAAAATTTCTGTGCAAGCTGGAAAACCTAAACACTCTGGAGAAATGACTGACATATTTGAGTGCTTAAAACTTAAAATGTAATCATATGGCAAACGTAAAGGTAAATAAAACCAGAAGACAAATAATAGAGGAACATATATTTGTAAGACACACGACAGATAAAGGGTTCAATATCCAACATATAAAAAATTTCCTACACATTAATAAGAAAAGACAAACACCCTAATTGAAAGTGGTTAAAAAGGGTAAAAAGGGCTGTTCAAGGAGGCAGAAAACCCCCTTGCCAATAAACAAGTGAAATTACTCAACTTTACTAGCAATCAGGTGTATTGAAATTAAATTAACAAGGAAATATCACTTTAAGACCATTAAACATGTTATCACACATTGCTGGAGTGTTGTGGAGGTTAATATGTTATCTCATACATTTGCCGAGGGAAATGTGCAGTATATTAAAGCCATTTGGAAGTCAATCTGGCAACCCCTATTAAAATTAAGAATTTACATAAACTTTAACTTAGCAATTCCATTTCCGGGGCCTTCTTCCATAGAAGATAAAAGCACGGGTATATAACAGTGAATATGAAAAAGATAAATTTTACGTATATATTCAGATTAATTGCAACGTTTTTTCTAGTAGCCAAAAAACTGGAATCAACTTGAATGTCCTCAATAGAGGAATGGTTTAATAAGTTGTCTTTCACTCAAACCATTGCATTTTACATAACTAGTTTAAAAAGTGTGTTAAGTCTATACCAGACGATGTGGAAAACATTTGTCTGAAATGTTTCTAAGTGAGAAAAACTACGTGCAGTAAAGAGTAAAATAGTGCCCCTATATGTTTTTATGCATACATATGTATGTTACCTTATTTATGAACATAGACAAAGATATGCAAAGATTCACACCAGGCTTTTAACACTGCTTATCCAGTGGAGGAGTGGCTAATGAAGTGTAAAAATCCTATAGATGTACAGGCTTTCTCAATATTCATGTATATGTATGAATATATATTTATATATATAATTCTCAACATTTATATATAATTGCTTTATGTAAATGCACATGTAAATTACATATGTGTAAAGCCATGTACAAAGAGATAGTTGCTGAAAGTGTGCATATCATAGAGAGTGTTTTGAGTTTTTAGTGTTTAGGGTTGTTTTTTTTTTAACTTTCTTTCTTGTACTTTGAGTTTTTCAAAATAAAAATTTTACATGATTTTAAGTTTAAAATATTCTAAAGCAAACATTAGAGAGCAGGTTAAGGAAATGACCCAGTATCTACAGAATGATTTGATTGTTCAGTCCTCCAGCAGTTCATCAAACTACATTGAGCAGCAACCGTGACATTGTGTCAGGTGTGTTAAAGTGGTTGGGATTACAGAGGTGAATGAAATATGCTCCTTCTTGTTGTATATTACAACAAGACAAACATATAAATGAACCATTCTTATACAATATGGCTATTGCTTTAATATAAGAATTTGTAGGACCATAGGGGCAATGAACTCTGCAGGCATTGGTGGTAGAGAGGCTTCAGAGGGAAAGAACCATTTGAGCTTAGCCTTAAAGACTGAGGATGCTTTCATCACTCACCAGCCTTAGGTGGGGAAGGGAAAGCAATCCCTTCAAAGAGGAAGGAATCAACATCTAGTCCTATTTCATTCATCAAGAATGTGGAGGAGGAAGTAAACAGTTTATTATTTATAGTCTCAAATGGTGATAATGTGTGGAAGATGGGCAAATGGAACAAGAGACTTTGGAAGAGTCCTGATCAGGAACTAATAAAATGAGAACCTGCTTTGAAACATGCAAGCAGGTTTTTCTGAGGGAAGAAGAACTCTAAGCTGCGTTTAATGAAAGGAAGCAACTGTCAAAGCAATCTGACTAAGTTCAGTACATTAGGTTTGCAGTTGGGGAAGAAATATGGGTTGCTGTTCATTTAGGACCTGTGGAAGAGGTTGGAGAAAAGGGGATAGGTATTCAAGCAATGATTCATTAGGTAGAAAGAAGAGAATGTTAGAAATCAGACACTACTGCCACTTACTGAATAAATTCATCATAAGCCATATACAGACACATTATAAAGTATCTCAAGGTACCAGAATGCTTGACCATTGAGGTAAGGTGCCCCAAAATACTGTGTCTTCAAGGAAAACACAAGGGTTCAGTACTCATGGGTTAGCAGCAGTTAACATAAGACACACTAGCTTTTGGGGAGTGGGGGAGAAAGAAGCAAGGATTATGCATGCATGTATTTATATCATAGATGATAACAACAGAAGCCATTTAATCAAATGCTTATTATTGGCCTAATATAATGTCAGGTGTTTTACATAAATTACCTCATTTAATCCCAGCATGGCTCTAAGATCTAGATACATGTTACTATCATTCCCTTTTTACAGATGAGGATACTAAGTCTTACAGGAGTTAAAAAACGTACTCAAGGTCAAATAGCTTTTAGGTGGTGAAGCTGTAAATTGAGATCGGACTTTAAATCCTATGCTCCCAACTGCTCAACTAGACACTAAGTTATATTCCCCCTGCTAAACCCTAGTCCCAGCCATCATCATATCACACCTGTATTGTCCCAACAGCCTGTCACCCCTCTGGTCCTACACAGTTCACAACATCCAGTGAACTTTCTAAAACATACATCAGACGACATCACTTTCCTTTATCAAACCATCCAGTGGCCCTCCACTGCACGTAAGATAAAATCCAAGTTCTTACCCTGCAGGTCCCTATGTGACCACTTCTCTGCCAGCCTCTCCAGTCTCGGTCATCAATCTCCGCTCTGCCCCTCTCTGACTGCACTCCAGTCACTCACCCTTCTGCTCTTCCTCAACACACTCTTCTCGTTCTGGCCTCACGGCATTGCTACTTGCTAGTCTACCTAAAATGCTCTTCTTCAAAGTCTTCACACAGCTGACTCGACCTCATTATTCAGATCTTGATTCAAATATCAGCTCCTTAGAGAAGGTTCCCCACACCAACAACAAGAACGACCACTTTGCCCATGAAAACAGAGGTTACTTGAGGACAGGAACTATTGATTTCATGTTCTTCACTCTAATTCCAGAACCAAGAGTAATATCTGACACCTACTAGGCACTCAGGACATATTTCTTTCCTGAAATACTGGTATCTTTTTTAAAGTGTCATACTCATATGCCTATAAGTATATCTACATATATATATATTTATGGATATGTGAGCTTGTTGTCACCTCACAGAAGTGGAATGTACATCCCTCACCCAAAATTTGGTTTGAATGTCAAGACTAATGATGCCACACATATACCAAGAAGGTATGAAAAGGATTATTACTCATATAATGAGTTATGCATCAAAAATGCAGTTAGACCAAAAAAAAGAAAAAAAAAAACTGGTAAGTGTGAAGTGATGGGTAATTAGATGTTTGTGATTCTTTCATTCTATAGATATAGGTATAGATATAGAAATAATCGAAACATCAAGTTCTACACCTTAAGAATATACAAGTTTTATTTATCCATTATACTTCAATAAAACTGAAAAAAATGGGTTCTGTGTCAATGACAACTTACACATGGTGTTTGTCTGATAACTAAAACATTGCGTGGTTTATTTAATTTAATTTGGACTTGTTTATGTAAGCCATTATGGCACCTGCAGCATGAGACCAATAAGAAAGGTGAACGTTCCATTGAATATCTAGTACTATCAAGAGCTAGTACTATATATTCTGAGAAGTGAAATGAGTGCCTTAGTCTCTCTATCAATGTGCAGAACTTCAAAGAAGGTAAAGAGTGCTATGGTGAGACATTGTATTGTGGCTTTAATATGTGCAGAAGATGTGTGCCCTTGATTTATATTTTGGGTATATGTGAGGCAAGAGATTCTATGAGTTCTTTACCCCAAATGAGGCAACCTTGGGGAAGTAATAGTTTTCATTGGCCAGAACAGATGGTCAGACCGCTGGCAGTGGCCCAAAGATCTATAAAAATGTGAAGATGAGGCCAATTGTTGGCTAAGACATGGCCAAGTGCTCAGATAACTGGCTAAAGTTTGGCCAACTGAGCTGATCCTGTGTCCTGTCCTTTATCAGGAACATTCTGATTAAGAGATGAAAAGAAGCAAGAGTCAAGCAAGCTCCATTAAGTGTGACAGTGGCAATGCCATTGGTTAAGTGAATGAACCCCCTTTGGTATTCACTGTGTTGAGCCTAAGGGGCTCCCCAGGTATCCAAGTGTTCTAAGAGATGACCTCCTCTAGCACTGAGGCATCCGGCAAGGGACCCAGCACAGGGGACGTTACCCTCTCCTGAAAGTAGGGTATGCAGAGAGCCCAGGTTCAGCTCCATCCTGTAGCAAGGAGGCCTCACTAGCTGTGCTGGGCTTGCAGGGTGCTGTTTCCATGATCAAAGGCCTAACGTGCAGCTGTATACTGAGGGTCACAGGTTCAGGACCTGAGATAGTTTATATTTCCAGGAAAGTCCAGTATGCACCCACCAATTGCTACACAAATGGCATACAGCATTGGGCCAAGGAAGGTAGTTCCTTGTATCAGAAGCCCATGCAACTAACGGCCATCACTGATGGTAGAGGGACTCCAAGATATATGAGAGAAGGTTGCTAAAGCTCCCACAGTGAAGGAATCCCTGGGGGCCGTAACAGGAATGCCTGTTCTATGGCCATTCAGGCAGATTCTAGTATCTTTTTACAGGGGGTCTCATTCAAGTTGGGCCTATTTGCAAGTTAAAGAACAAAAAAAAAGCTTTGTAAATGAGGAGTGTTGCCTCCAGAATCTAAACATGTCGAAAACATGTTGGGCTTGTTTTAACAATGTGGGTCCTAAGAAGACTAAAAGCTGTTTCTTGACACTGTCAGGACTGGAGCAGCCCTCAACTTACTAAATAATTTTCAGGAGCTTAACTGAAGTGGTGGGGCCCTGTACTATGTGTCTCATGTGAATCTCCTCAAAGGAGGATGTCATTAGTGTGATGTCATAACTGTGTACCCGAAAAAAGTTAGAGCTGGTTAAAATATTGCCTGTGAAGACTATGTGAGATGGCAGGCGTGGAGACTGAGCCCATTGAGTACCCAGGTGAAGGTGTATTGTGTCCCTTTAAAGGTGAAGTTTAACTGCAGCTGAGAGGTTGTTGAACTAGGCACTGAATAGAACATGCTAGCCAAATACTTTGCTCTAACTGCAAAGTATTTACCAGTTACTTATTTATTATTGGGTGGAATCAGTCATTTCAATAGGTGGGGCCATGACGCCAAGGGAACGAATTCACACTGAGGCACCGGTCCTGTTTTGCCGGGTTTAAGAACAAGTAAAACTTGGCTGTTAAATGCAGCAGAAGTGGGGATAACCACACCTTCTCTAAATAGGTCTTATATAATGGGTTTCAATCTGTGAAAACCATGCTTTCATTTAGATTGAACCTTTTCTTAAACACTGAGGTGAAAGGTATTATTTTAACTAGGGGGAAAGGTCCATAGGGTCCCATAGTTTTCCAGCTGATTATAAGGGCCAGAGACTTAACTTGATTACTTATTGGGTCAGGTTCTCCACGTGCACTAGAGGATATTTTAGGGTAATGGATGTCTTGGCTATGGAAAAGTTAGGCACGGAAAGAATTCGGATGGTTCAGGTTAGGCATATCTGTTTCTATTTTATGTTCACCTACTCCCTGGCTGGGAGTGGATGAACATAAAGTGTGGCCAGATGTGGGCCAGAAGGGGAAGGGGAATTAATGAGGCTTCAAAACTGTCCATTGTCAAACATCAAAAGTGGAATCAGATTATGACACACACTGCCACCACCCATACAGCACCCCTCTCCCCATCTGGGACCTCCCAAACACACACGGAAACACCAAGTCCATTTCCTCCTCACCAGCAGGATAAAGTGTTCAGGAAGAAATCTGTCTTCAGAGCTCAGTCCTCACCCAGTCCTTATTCCCGGTGTCTGGCTAACTATGGACTGGCTGGTCTGGGCCCCAAACTGTCAGGATACTACCTCCCTCCCTTCTCACACGCCTGCCCCTTCCTGCCTTCCTTCAGTCCCCATCACCGAAGAACAGACAGAGATACACACACATCTTTCTACAACAGCTTGTACATCAATAGCTGAGGGCTTTTTTATTTGGTCTCTACACAGGTGACCATGTCTCCAGTGCTTTCTCTGGAGAGACAACAGAGACAGCAAGGTCTCAGTCACCTGATAGACCCAGGGCAGCACTTTATGAACTGCTGGAAGAGCCCTCTGGGACGTTTTCATCCTCCTCTGGCTCTTTAGTCATTGTTGTACTCCGCCAGTAATAGAATGCTAGCATCTTTGACTTCTTCTGTGTAGAACCTCTTCCCGAATTTTGACGACGGACTGATTTTGTTAACTCGACCACCTCCTGAATCTGGTCGGAAAACAAAGTGATACAGAAAGATATTGATTTGGGGAAATAGGATGGGAAGGAGAACTTTGAGAGAATGGGTGTGGATTGAGAAGGGGTTTGTGCCAGGGAAGGGCTGGGTACGTCTTGGGTGGGGGATGAAGAGGAGGCACGTGAGTCGGGTAATCTGACCTCTTCCATCTTACAGCCCTGGAGTGGAGAATTCACCCTCTCCCTTCTGCGTTGGCCCCCCGGTGTTTGTTGCTCTGACCTCTCGGTGTTTGTCCGTGCATCACGGTTAGGCTCCTGGGGGACTGTAGTTTCCTCTGCCATGTCAGTAGCAACAGTGTGCTCTACTCCAAGGCTCCTGGCCTCTCTATATATACCCTGCCAGGACAATGAAGAGCCACACCCATCAGCTTTGATTGGTCAGCCAATGGTAGCGCTGGGTTGGCTGTGACATCACAAAGCACTTCCCTTGAAGATACGTGGGGGGAGGGGAGGGGTGCAGAGGAGTCTAGGTGCTCTGGTTAGAGAAAGGGAGTGCTTCCTCAACACCCAGTAAAGAGCCTTCCCAAATTGACCTTCCACTCTTCCTCATCTTCTCTGGTTCAATCCTTTTGGTGCACATGTTAGGGAGAAGGTGTTCCCTCCAAACCATTCCACATGGCCACCCCCATTCAGTGTTTAATTCTGTTGTCTCCCAGATCTCATCACCTGGTATTGTGTGGTTTTTAAAAACTTTTTATTTTAGAACAGTTTTAGGTTTACAGAGTAATTGTGAAGATCATATTCATACACTCCACAACAAATTTCCCTTCTTAACATTGTACATTAGTATGGTACAATTGTTCAACTTAGTGAACCAACACTGAAACAGTATTATTAACTAAAGTCTGTACTTCATCAGAATTCCTTTTTTTTTTAAATGTTGAGCCTTCTTTTAATTAATTTATTTTTATTTTTGGCTGTGTTGGGTCTTCATTTCTGTGTGTGGGGTTTCCCTAGTTGTGGCAAGCAGGGGCCACTCTTCATCGTGATGGGCGGGCCTCTCACTGTCGCGGCCTCTCTTGTTGCGGAGCACAGGCTCCAGATGCGCAGGCTCAGCGGCTGTGGCTCACGGGCCTAGTTGCTCTGCGGCATGTGGGATCTTCCCAGATCAGGGCTCGAACCCATGTCCCCTGCATCAGCAGGCAGATTCTCAACCACTGTGCCACCGTGGAAGCCCCAGATTGCCTTATTTTTTACCTAATATTCTTCTTCTGTCCCAGGATCCCAACCAAGATTCTACATTCAATTTAGTCATTCCATGTTATAACTTCTTAGGCTCCTCTTGGCTCTGACAGTTTTTTAGACTTCTTGTTTTTGAAGACTTTGACAGTTTGGGGTCTTGTGTTTTGTCTTTTACATTAGGTCTGCAGATGTTATTGCTCTTATAGGTAAAAATTTTTATAAGTTTCTTCTTCCAGAGAACCTCAAATCAAGTCAGTACCATTAGTGTTATGGACTTCCCCGTGGCAATGGTTGAACTAATCTCTTGGCTTTGTCACAGAGGTGACACAAATGTTTTTCTCTAGAGGTCTGAGGATCAGGATCATTTTTTTTGTATGACAGAGGCACAGGGGCAGCAGCAGAAGCATTTTGTAAGGTACTAGTGAGTCATTTACTTTTAGAAGTATGACCTCAGCATCCCACATGGATAACGGCTCTTCCTCCACACGAGTGACCATCCAATGGACCTGTATATTGAACAGACTGACAGTCTTTCTCCTGAGCTCTATATAGAAAGGGGGCCAACATGTGGTTGAGACACATCCAGTGTTCACAAGGTAAGAGTCATTTCTTTGAGGTTAGTATCAGTCTCACCTTAGTTTGGAATTGAAACACGTGATTCAACCTGAGAATCACAAATAGGTCCAGGTTGAGTCACAGGATTCAGGACTGCTTTAAGGAAGGTCCCAATCCAAGAATCCTTTCACTATATGCCAAGTGGCTAAACTGACTTATGTTGGTCAAAGCTTTAGCAGACACTCAGTAGGACTAACAAATGCAGCACAAAGAAGCATGTTCAAAGCACAAGCTAGCCAGCAGGCAGTAGCCCAAGTGCCTGTTCACCAGCATAGAGCAGAGCCAGTTAGAAAGCCAAAGCAAGAGAAGAAAGACCCCCGGTGGTAAGGGATAGCACCTTGATGTCCTGCTCACAGGACCAGTTGTTGGAATCACACCACAGAGACAGGATGGACCCTTCAACCCAAATTCGGTTTGGATGTCGAGACTGATAACACATACACCTAGAGAGTATGAAAAACCTTACTACATAAGGAGCCTTTCTGGGGAGAGCAGGGCAGGCTCTCAAGCAGGTTCAAGAATGGCTTGAGAGAGCAGAAGAAGGAGACTGGCTTGGCTTTTATGGTGGTGAGGGGATGACGCTGGAGTGTTCCCACACACAGGTCAGGTTTTGCACAGCCTGAACTTCCTCCTGGCCCACAGAAGAGAGAGTACCTGAGCTTTCTTATCCGATCTAGGGAAGCAGGGGAAGAGGCAGTGGTAGGGCTCTTTTATAGAATAATGTTGTGTAAATGCAAGGTGTTTAGCACAGTTTAGAATTCTCATAACCATTATAACCACACTTATATTGTTTTCAGTTAAACTACGTTTCACTAGATTAGTATTTCCCAAATTATGGTCCTTTAAATATTATTTAAGGTGGCTTAGAATTATCTTGGTTCATCACAGAGAAACTGTGTAGAAAGAGAAAAGACTGCTAGCCTCAGGAGGTCTGACACACTGGTCACAAAAGAGCAGACTTCATTGTACTATCTGCTGAATTATGAGGGGTTTCTAACATGTTTCCCATCCTGGGTGACTACTGTAGCACCCAAAGACTGTAATAATAATTACCGAAACTAACATTTATTGACTACTAACTCTATGTAGGAATTATGCTAAATACCCATATACATATTTAATCCTCGTCACAACCCTATTGAGATAAGTGGCAAAAGAGTGGTTTCTGTCATTTCTGCCAGGACATCTCCATTCCAATTGCAGAAGCAGAAAAGAGCATATAGGAGGGCACATGGGAATATTTATGGGCCAGGCTCAAAAGGGGTATGCATTACTCCTGCTCACATTTCCTTGGGAAAAACTCACATGGCCACATCTAACTACAAGAGAAAATGAGAAATGTAGTCTACCTGGTAGAAGAGGAGAACTTAAATGTTGGAGATAAGCTAGCAATCTCTGTCTCCACCATCTTGTTCATCACTCTCCCCAGTATTTAGAGTAGAGCCTGGCACATAGTAGGTGGCCATGAATATTTCTGTTGAATGAATGGGTTTCAACTTTTTTGGTCAGTTATGGGGATCAAAAGCATATAGAACTTGGTTAAGCAATGGTTTCCTAGATATGACACAAAAAGCACAAGCAAAAAAGAAAGAGTAAATTGGACTATATCAAAATTTTAAAATGTTTTATTTTGCAAAAAAATACCATGAAGAAAGCAAAAAGGCACACCAAAGAGAGATCCTGGCAAATCATATATTTAATAAAAGTGTAGTATCCAGAATACAGAAAGAACTCTTACAACTCAACATCAAAAATACAAACAACCCAACTGAAAATCAGGTAAAGGACTTAAAGAGACATTGTGCTAATGAAGATATACAAATAGCCAACAAACATATGAAAATATGCTGAATACCATTAGTCGTTAGGGAAATGCAAATCAAAACCACGCTGAGATGCCACTTCAAACCCACTAGGAAGCCTATAACTTTTTTAAAAAGAAAATAACAAGTATTGACAAGGATGTAGAGAAAGTGAAACACTCATACACGTCTGGTGGCAACATAAAATGATACAGGTTCTGTGGAAAACATTTTGGCAGTTACTCAACAAGTTAAACATAGACTTGCCATATTACCCAGTAACTCTACTCCTAGGTATATAATGAAAAGAGTTGAAAAGGAGGGAACAACAGCAACAACAAGAACAAAAAAAAAACAGGTGAATTGAGCAACACAAAAGCAAAGGGCAGATAATGTTTCAAGAAGTAAAAAATGGTCAACTTTAATAAATACTTTTACAGGTAATATAGGGACAGACAAATGATGATTGAACTTGTTAGTAGAGAGGTCATTGGTACATTTGATAAGAAGGAAATTGAAAGAGTGGAAAATATTTTAATATAAACCTGGATGTGTATTAAGGAGAAAATGTGAGATCAGAAAGTGAGGGGCGGATAGACAATTTCTTTTGCGAGTTTTGGTGCTAAGGGGAGGAGAAATATGGGACTATAGCTGGAGGGGGATTTGGTATTAAGAGAGTGTATTTTTAAGAGGGTAGATTCTAGAATGCATCTAGCCAATATCAATGACTGAATGAAACTGACAAAATAAAAATCCAAAGGGATAATTGCAGAAGAAAAAATATTGAGAAAGCAAGAGGGGTATTCAGAGCACTAGTAGATGGGATCGGTAGCAAATGTGGAAATCATGGCTTTCCATGAGAATGAGTAATATTTAGAGATTCTACAGTGGAGAAGGAAACGATTATGGTATGATTACAAATGCAGGTAAGATGGTAGATTTGGTGGGGAAGATATAAAAGAATTTTCTCTTGACTCTTCAGTTTTCTCAGTGAAGGATGAGATAAGGGCATAAAATAACAAGAGTGAGGGTAGGGTTTTGAGAAATTGAGGGGAAGATAAAGTATTGGATATTCATTTTGTGTAATGGAAATGGGTGTATAATATGGAAGGATTGATCATTTAAGATATGTGGTCAAGAATTTAAGGTGAGATCAGTTAGCTTTGTCTTGTAAATTTCTACAGCAACATCCATCACTTGTATATAGGAACAAAGCAGGTAGATAGCTAAATTTAACAAGGGCTGTGGTATTGCCAGGGAAGTACTAGGGTGGGAAAGTGAGTAGGGAGATGAAGGTTGATAAAAGTAAGTGATACTAATGATAAATTGGTAAGCAATGAGGAAATGCGAAAAGAGAAATGTGGCTGATGCTGAAAAGTAGTAGAATTCACAGATTGGAGTTCAAAATTGAAGAAATTTTAGAGTTGCGTGTGTGAAGGTGTGTATACCTGCACGTGAGGGAGGTATTTTGCTAGGAAGGATAATCAGTTGTAGCCCAAGAGATGTATGTTATAAAATCAGGATTTCAGAGTTGCTGTAATTTTTGAGAATGTCAATGTCTAGTGCATGAGCATTAGAGTGAGTGGCTTAAGTATGATGGAAGAAAAATACCATTGGAATTGAGGGCATGAAAGGTTTGCAAAGCCAAAAATGCTGGATGAATATCCACATAGATGACAGATGCTGAAGTTGCCAAGATGGTGGCAGTACTAAAAGTGGAGAAGAAGACTCAGGAAAGTGTCTAATGAATGAAGGTAAAGAAATAGATGGCGTAGCACATGATATTATCTAATAGCAAGAACTACAAATGAGCTCTGAATTTTGAAAGAGAAAGGAGCAGAAATGGTTTGAAAGTGACAGTGAGTCGACTCCTTGGGGTATGTGAGGAAAACTAACGTTTGCTCAAGAGGACTGCAGGGGAAGTGATTTCCTCAAGGCACAGCCATATTCCAGTCATAAAACAGAGATTAAGGGAACACGGAGAGAACAACTTGAAGCTACTGGGGAGTTTCTTAATGATAGACTATGAGTTACAGAGGGCAGGAAAGAAGCGCTCATGAAGTTGGGGAGAGGGTTGGGTCCAATTCCGTCAAGTGCAGAGCAATACGTGAATAAGGGTCTAGTTAATGATGGATAATCTGCAGGGTGGTGACGTAAGGAAAAGTGATAAGACAAGATGGACCTTGTGACTGCACGGCAGATTGGGAGGTGAGTAAAGCCCTCCAGACTTCAGATTGCATAATCTAGGCTGACCTAGAACTAAGAAGAATCCAGAAACACCACTGAAACCTGTTTCCTCGAAATATCATGTATCCTGTATGATGATCCAGCATTGCAAAGATAGACTAGTAAGGACATCTAAGAGCATAGGCTTGAAAGGAAATTAGTGTGTTTGCTCAAGAGTGTGAGTGTGTATGAAAAATATCAACAGCAAATTCTAATGTCAGAGGGTTGCTACTATAGGCTTATGGAGCCATGCACTATTCTTGGACAACACAAGGTGCCTGCACAGATGTGGCCCAGATGCAAGCACCAACACTTACTGGGCACCTGCAAAGCCAAAGCTGGGGAAGATGGAAGGCCAAGTGGAAATGGTATTTTCCCAAGAGAGGAATGTATTTACTTAGGCTTCCTAAATGGCAGGTGGACAAAAAATGGAAGAAAGGAAATTAAGCTTCTTTTTGCCTAACATCTCTCCTCAGGAGGAAGTACTTGGAGTTGTATTTCTTACATAAATTCACCTGCTAAAACTCCAGGGAGCTCATCAGTGGGCAGATGTTCCCACCTAAATATCGTTACCAGCAAACATTTATTCAAAATCATGGCTGCATCTGGCTCACATTAGAAGGGTTCTCTTTGTCATTGTCTTTTAAAAGAACAATTCCCCATGCTTATAAATCCAGACTCAGAACATCAATTCAACCAACCTCAGGAGCCCTGTGGCTACACCTTCCTGCTGGGAATCCGCATGGTCCCCAGACAATCAATTTCAGGAGTATTACCAAAGTGTTTTCATTTTCAGTGTTTATCCACTGGAATGTCTACGAGTGAAGAATAGACAGGGCAATACAATCCTAAGATTCAATTTCTTTCATCAAATACAAACTGTGTATATGAGCATCAAGGCAAGAGGATGGAGGACTTTAACTGAAATTCCAATAGATATCTAAGTGCAAATCCTGGAACCATCCCATGCTAGCATTGTGAGTTAGGATAGGTACTTAACAACTCTGAGCCTGTTTTCTGATCTCTAAAAAAAAAAATAGAAGGATAATATTTCATACAGCTGTTGCAAAGATCAACTCAAATAATTCATGTACAGAATATAGCACAACAACTTACAGAATGGGAGAAAATATTTGTAAATCGTGTATCTGAAAAGGGATTTTTATTCAGAATATATAAAGAACTCTTACATGCCTGTGATAAGAAGGTAAATAACCCAACTTTTAAAATGGGCAGAAGATCTAAATAGACATTTCTGCAAGGAAGATATACAAATGGCCAGCAAGCACATTAGAGACGCTTGACATCATTATTCATCAGGAAAACACAAATGAAAACCACAGAAAGATACCATTTCATACCCATGCGGATGGCTAGAATCCAAAAGTCAGATAATCATAACTGTTGGTGGGGATTTAGAGAAATCAGAACCATCATACACTGTTAGTGAGAATGTAAAATGGTATACCTGCTTTGGAAAAGTTTGGTAGTTTCTCAGAGGGTGAAACAGTGTTACTGTATGACCCACTTGTAGGTATATTCCCAAGATAAATGCAAATATATGTCCATACAAAAACTTGTACATAAATATTCATAGCAGCAATATTCATAATACCCAAAGATGGAAACAACACAAAGGCCCATCAACTGACCAGTGGACAAACAAAATGTGGCAAATCCATACAACAGAATACTATTCAGACATCAAAAGGAATGAAGAACTAATATATGCTACAATATGGCTGAATCTTAAAAACATTATGCTAAGTGAAAGAAGTCAGTCACAAAAGACCACATATTATGTGATTCTATTCATATGAAATGCTCAGAACAGGAAAATCTATAGATACAAAATAGATCAATAATTGCTTAAGGCTGAGGCAGAAGTTGTTGGGAGCATAGGGCATTCACAGCTACAAGATACGAGGTTTTCTTTTTGAGGTGTTGAAAACGTTCTAAAATAGACTGGAGGGAACTTCAAGACGTCGGAAGAGTAAGACGTGGAGATCACCTTCCTCCCCACAGAAGCATCAGAAATATATCTACACGTGGAACTGCTCCTATAGAACACCCACTGAACGCTGGCAGAAGACCTCAGACCTCCCAAAAGGCAAGAAACTCCCCACGTAGCTGGGTAGGGCAAAAAAAAAAAGAAAAAGCAGAGACAAAAGAATAGGAACGGGATCTGCACCAGTGGGAGGGAGCCTGAAGGAGGAAAGGTTTCCACACACTAGAAGCCCCTTCACTGTTGGAGACTACAGGTGGCGGACGGGGGCAGCATCGGAGCCACGGAGGAGAGCGCAGCAACAGGGGTGCGGAGGGCAAAGCGGAGAGGTTCAAGCAAGGAGGATCGGTGCCGACCAGTACTCACCAGCCCGCGAGGCTTGTCTGCTCACCTGCCGGGACGGGTGGGGGCTGGGAGCTGAGGCTTGGGCTTCGGTCTGAGCGCAGGGAGAGGACTGGCAGTGTGAACACAGCCTGAAGGGGTTAGTACGCCACGTCTAGCCAGGAGGGAGTCCAGGAAAAGTCTGGAGCTGCCGCAAAGGCAAAAGACTTTTTCTTCCCTCTGTGATTCCTGGTGCACGAGCAGAGGGGATTCAGAGCGCCGCCTAAAGGAGCTCCAGAGATGGGCGCGAGGCGCAGCTAGGAGCGCAGACCCCAGAGATGGGCATGAGATGCTAAGGCTGCTGCTGCCGCCACCAAGAACCCTGTGTGCGAGCACAGGTCACTATCCACACCTCCCTTCAGGGAGCCTGTGCAGCCCGCCACTGCCAGTGTCCCGTGATCCAGGGACGACTTCCCCGGGAGAACGCACGGCGTGCCTCGGGCTGGTGCAACGTCACGCCGGCCTCTGTCACTGCAGGCTCACCCTGCTTCCGTACCCCTCCCTCCCCCCGGCCTGAGTGAGCCAGAGCCCCCAAAGCAGCGGCTCCTATAACCCCGTCCTGTCTGAGCAAAGTACAGACGCGCTCAGGAGACCTACACGCAGAGGCGGGGTCAAATCCAAAGCTGAACCCCGGGAGCTGTGCGAACAAAGAAGAGAAAGGGAAATCTCGCCCAGCAGCCACAGGAGCAGCGGATTAAATCTCCACAATCAACTTGATGTACCCTGCATCGGTGGAACACCTGAATAGACAACGAATCATCCCAAATGGAGGAGGTGGACTTTGGGAGCAACGCTATTTATACATTTTTTCCCTTTTTCTCTTTTTGTGAGTGTGTATGCGTATGCTTCTGTGTGTGATTTTGTCTGTATAGTTTGGCACTTACCGTTTGTCCTAGGGTTCTGTCTGTCCGTTTTTTGTTTTTTTTTAGTATAGTTTTCAGCGCTTGATATCATTGGTGAATTTGTTTCTTCGTCTGGTTTTTCTCTTCTTTCTCGTTTTTTTAATTACTTAAAAAATTTTAATAAAAAATTTTTGTTCTTTATTTTAATAACTCTTTAATAATTTAATTTAATTTTACATTGTTCTTTCTTTCTTTCTTTCTTTCTTTCTTTCTTTCTCCCTTTTACACTGAGCCGTGTGCGTGACAGACTCTTGGTGCTCCAGCCAAGCGTCAGGGCTGTTCCTCTGATGTGGCAGAGGCAAGTTCAGGATATTGGTCCACCACAGACCTCCCAGCTCCACGTAATATCAAACAGTGAAAATCTCCCAGAGATCTCCATCTCAACACCAAGACCCAGCTCCACTAAATGACCAGCAAGCTACGGTGCTGGATACCTTATGCCAAACAACTACCAAGAAAGGAACAGAACTCCACCCATTAGCAGAGAGGCTGCCTAAAATCATAGTCAGGTCACAGACACCCCAAAACACACCACCAGACATGGACCTGCCTACCAAAAAGAGAATATCCAGGCTCATTGACCAGAACACAGGCACTAGTCCCCTCCACCAGGAAGCCTACACAACCCACTGAACCAACCTTAGCCACTGGGGACAGACACCAAAAACAACGGGAACTACGAACCTGCAGCGTGTGAAAAGGAGACCCCAAACACAGTAAGATAAGCAAAATGAAAAGACAGAAAAACACACAGCAGATGAAGGAGCAAGGTAAAAACGCACCAGACCTAACAAATGAAGAGGAAATAGGCAGTCTACCTGGAAAAGAATTCAGAATAATGATAGTAAAGATGAGCCAAAATCTTGGAAATAGAATGGAGAAAATACAAGAAAAGTTTCAAAATGACCTAGGAGAACTAAAGAGCAAACAAACAATCATGAACAACACAATAAATGAAATTACACATTCTCTAGAAGGGATCAATAGCAGAATAAATGAGGCAGAAGAACGGATAAGTGACCTGGAAGATAAAATAGTGGGAATAACTACTGGAGAGCAGAATAAAGAAAAAAAGAATGAAAAGAATTGAGGACAGTCTCAGAGACCTCTGGGACACGATTAAACGTACCAACATTCAAATTATAGGGGTTCCCAAAGAAAAAGAGAAAAAGAAAGGGACTGAGAAAATATTTGAAGAGATTATAGTTGAAAACTTCCCTAATATGGGAAAGGGAATAGTTAATCAAGTCCAGGAAGCACAGAGAGTCCCATACAGGATAAATCCAAGAGAAACACGCCAAGACACATAGTAGTCAAACTATCAAAAAGTAAATACAAAGAAAAAATATTAAAAGCAGCAAGGGAAAAACAACAAATAACATAGAAGGGAATCCCCATAAGGTTAACAGCTGATCTTTGAGCAGAAATTCTGCAAACCAGAAGGGAGGGTCAGGACATATTTAACGTGATGAAAGGGAAAGACCTACAACCAAAATTACTCTACCCAGCAAGGATCTCATTCAGATTTGACAGAGAAATTAAAACCTTTACAGACAAGCAAAAGCTAAGAGAATTCAGCAGAACCAAACCAGCTTTACAGCAAATGCTAAACCAACTTCTCCAGGCAGGAAACACAAGAGAAGGAAAAGACTTACAATAACAAATGTAAAACAATTAAGAAAATGGTAATAGGAGCATACATATCGATAATTTCCTTAAATGTAAATGGATTAAATGCTCCCACCAAAAGACACAGACTGGCTGAATGGATACAAAAACAAGACCCGTATATATGCTGTCAACAAGAGACCCACTTCAGACCTAGGGAAACATACAGACTGAAAGTGAGGGGATGGAAAAAGATATTCCATGCAAATGAAAATCAAAAGAAAGCTGGAGTAGCAATTCTCATATCAGACAAAATAGACTTTAAAATAATGACTTACAAGGGACAAAGCAGGACACTACATAATGATCAAGGGATCGATCCAAGAAGAAGATATAACACTTGTAAATATTTACGCACCCAACATAGGAGCACCTCAATACATAAGACAAATACTAACAGCCATAAAAGGGGAAATCGACAGTAACACAATCATAGTAGGCGACTTTAACACCCCACTTTCAACAATGGACAGATCATCCAAAATGAAAAATAATAAGGAAACACAAGCTTTAAATGATACATTAAAAAAGATGGACTTAATTGATATTTATAGGACGTTCCATCCAAAAACGTCCAGAGATAAACCCATGTACACATGGTCACCTTATCTTGATAAAGGAGGCTAGAGTATACAATGGAGGAAAGACAGCCTCTTCAATAAGTGGTGCTGGGAAAACTGGAGAGCTACATGGAAAAGAATGAAATTAGAACACTCCCTAATGCCATACACAAAAATAAACTCAAAATGGATTAAAGACCTTAATGTAAGGACAGACACACTAAAACTCTTAGAGGAAATAAAAGAAGAACACTCTTTTGAGATAAATCACAGTAAGATCTTGTTTGACCCACCTCCTAAAGAAATGGAAACAAAACTAAAAATAAACAAATGGGACCGAATGAAACTTAAAAGCTTTTGCACAGCAAAGGAAACCATAAACAAGATGAAAAGACAACCCACAGAATGGGAGAAAATATTTGCAAACGAAGCAAGTGACAGAGGATTAATCTCCAAAATTTACAAGCAGCTCATGCAGCTCAATATCAAAAAAACAAACCACCCAATCCAAAAATGGGCAGAAGACCTAAATAGACATTTTTCCAAAGAAGATACACAGATTGCCAACAAACATATGAAAGAATGCTCAACGTCGTTAATCATTAGAGAAATGCAAATCAAAACTACAATGCAGTATCATTTCACACCGGTCAGAATGGCCATCATCAAAAAATCTACAAACAATAAATGGACAACCTGGAAGAAATGGACAAATTCTTAGAGAAGGTGTGGAGAAAAGGGAACCCTCATACACAGTTGGTGGGAATGTAAATTGATACAGTCACTAAGGAGAACAGTATGGAGGTTCCCTAAAAAACTAAAAATAGAACTACCATATGACCCAGCGATGCCACTATGGGGCATATATCCTGAGAAAACCATAATTCAAAAAGAGTCATGTACCACAATGTTCATTGCAGCTCTATTTACAATAGCCAGGACTTGGAAGGAACCTAAGTGTCCATCAACAGATGAATGGATAAAGAAGATGTGGCACATGTATACAATGGACTATTACTCAGCCATAAAAAGGAACGAAACTGAGTTATTTGTAGTGAGGTGGATGGACAGAGAGTCTGTCATACAGAGTGAAGTAAGTCAGAAAGAGAAAAACAAATACCGTATGCTAACACATATATATGGAATCTTTAAAAAAAAATGGTCATGAGGAACCTAGGGGCAAGACAGGAAAAAAGACGCAGACCTGGGCTTCCCTGGTGGCATACTGGTTGAGAATCCGCCTGCCGATGCAGGGGACACGGGTTCGTGCCCCGGTCTGGGAGGATCCCACATGCCGCGGAGCGGCTGGGCCCGTGAGCCATGGCCACTGAGCCTGCGCGTCCGGATCCTGTGCTCCACAACGGGAGAGGCCACAACAGTCAGAGGCCAGCGTACCGAAAAAAAAAAAAAAAAAGTCGCAGACCTACTAGAGAATGGACTTGAGGACACGGGGAGGGGGAAGGGTAAGCTGGGACAAAGTGAGAGAGTGGCATGGACATATATACACTACCAAATGTAAAACAGATAGCTAGTGGGAAGCAGCCACATAGCACAGGGAGATCAGCTCAGTGCTTTTTGACCACCTAGAGGGGTGGGATAGGGAGGGTGGGAGGGAGGGAGACGCAAGAGGGAGGGGATATGGGTATATACGTATATGTATAGCGGATTCACTTTGTTATAGAGCAGAAACTACTACACCATTGTAAAGCAATCATACTCCAGTAAAGATGTTAAAAAAATAAAGTGTGTTTGTTCAAAATAAATAAATAAATAACTTTCCTAACTGCTTAGGAAAGTTATTTCTCCTTCCTATGAAATGAAAAATGATCTATAAGGGCACTTAGTATTGACTATAAATTCCAGTTCTGTCAGTGATGGTATCTGGCGCATGAGGGACACCCAAGTTAGGGAGCTTTTGGTTAATTTCCCTGGGCCATATAGAGCAAAGTGTTCTCTCAAATACTCTCTGGAAATTCGGAGCCTCAAATATGTTTGCCACCTTCCCCCAAGTCATCACACTTATTAACATCCTTTTCTTATTTTTCTAGAAGCAGGAGCTTCTAGCAGATCTTTTCCCTTTGTGAAAGGATGTATTTCTGTGTGAGGTGGATCTAGGCCACCTTAGTCTGTCCTCTAATGTTCACCTCAGTAGCACTCTACCTGGTTGATAATATCTTTGAGGCCAACTTCCTGTAATGTTTTTCTTTTTCTTTTCTTTTTTTTTACCTTAGGAGCAGTATATAATAAAAATTCCATTAAAGATGCAAAACCAAAGTGAGCCATGAAGCAAGACACGATGGGGCCTATCAGCATTCCTAAGCGTGTTCAAGGCGAAAGCATTTCAGAGGGAGTTAAACAACAGTCATTATAGCTATCTTTGTTGACCTCTGACTCTATATGCCAGTCACTGTGTTTGACATACATTAATTCTCATAAAACTTCTGTCATGTTGACATTATTATCTCCCTTTTACAAATGGGGAAAGAGGTTCACATAAATTAAATGACTTTCTCAGGGCAACAGCTAGTAAGTTTCAGGGCTGGATTTGTATCCAAAATAAAGTGGGCTTTGTTTGGTTTTTTGACTCTATTTTCTTCTTAGTAGAACTGCATACATTTATTATTTATATGTATTAAAAAGGATAAAATAAGTTTGGACTCCTCTCTCACACAACATGAAGTTCTGTATGATCTAAAGATAAAAATGATGAAGTAAAATATATATATTATGGAAAACGTATGTATAATCTAGGAGTCAAGAAAACTTTCTGTGCAAGCTGGAAAACCTAGACACTCTGGAGAAATGACTGACATATTTGAGTGCTTAAAACTTAAAATGTAATCATATGGCAAACGTAAAGGTAAATAAAACCAGAAGACAAATAATAGAGGAACATATATTTCTAAGACACACGACAGATAAAGGGTTCAATACCCAACATATAAAAAATTTCCTACACATTAATAAGAAAAGACAAACACCCTAATTGAAAGTGGTTAAAAAGGGTAAAAAGGGCTGTTCAAGGAGGCAGAAAACCCCCTTGCCAATAAACAAGTGAAATTACTCAACTTTACTAGCAATCAGGCATATTGAAATTAAATTAACAAGGAAATATCACTTTAAGACCATTAAACATGTTATCACACATTGCTGGAGTGTTGTGGAGGTTAATATGTTATCTCATACATTTGCCGAGGGAAATGTGCAGTATATTAAAGCCATTTGGAAGTCAATCTGGCAACCCCTATTAAAATTAAGAATTTACATAAACTTTAACTTAGCAATTCCATTTCCGGGGCCTTCTTCCATAGAAGATAAAAGCACGGGTATATAACAGTGAATATGAACAAGATACATTTTACGTATATATTCAGATTAATTGCAACGTTTTTTCTAGTAGCCAAAAAACTGGAATCAACTTGAATGTCCTCAATAGAGGAATGGTTTAATAAGTTGTCTTTCACTCAAACCATTGCATTTTACATAACTAGTTTAAAAAGTGTGTTAAGTCTATACCAGACGATGTGGAAAACATTTCTCTGAAATGTTTCTAAGTGAGAAAAACTACGTGCAGTAAAGAGTAAAATAGTGCCCCTATATGTTTTTATGCATACATATGTATGTTACCTTATTTAGGAACATAGACAAAGATATGCAAAGATTCACACCAGGCTTTTAACACTGCTTATCCAGTGAAGGAGTGGCTAATGAAGTGTAAAAATCCTATAGATGTACAGGCTTTCTCAATATTTATGTCTATGTATGAATATATATATATATATATATATAATACTCAACATATATATATAATTGCTTTATGTAAATGCACATGTAAATTACATATGTGTAAAGCCATGTACAAAGAGATAGTTGCTGAAAGTGTGCATATCATAGAGAGTGTTTTGAGTTTTTAGTGTTTAGGGTTCTTTTTTTTTTAACTTTCTTTCCTTTACTTTGAGTTTTTCAAAATAAAAATTTTACATGATTTTAAGTTTAACATTTTCTAAAGCAAACATTATAGAGCAGGTTAAGGAAATGATCCAGTATCTACAGAATGATTTGATTGTTCAGTCCTCCAGCAGTTCCTCAATCTATATTGAGCAGCAACCGTGACATTGTGTCATGTGAGTTAAAGTGGTTGCGATTACAGAGATGAATGAAATATGCTCCTTCTTGTTGTATATTACACGCCAAACATATAAATGAACCATTCTAATACAATATGGCTATTGCTTTAATATAAGAATTTGTAGGACCATAGGGGCAATGAACTCTGCCGGCATTGGTGGTAGAGAGGCTTCAGAGGGAAAGAACCATTTGAGCTTAGCCTTAAAGACTGAGGATGCTTTCATCACTCACCAGCCTTAGGTGGGGAAGGGAAAGCAATCCCTTCAAAGAGGAATGAATCAACATCTAGTCCTATTTCATTCATCAAGAATGTGGAGGAGGAAGTAAAGAGTTTATTATTTATAGTCTCAAATGATGGTAATGTGGAAGATGGGCAAATGGAACAAGAGACTTTGGAAGAGTCCTGATCAGCAACTAATAAAATGAGAACCTGCTTTGAAACATGCAAGCAGGTTTTTCTGAGGGAAGAAGAACTCTAAGCTGCGTTTAATGAAAGGAAGCAACTGTCAAAGCAATCTGACTAAGTTCAGTACATTAGGTTTGCAGTTGGGGAAGAAATATGGGTTGCTGTTCATTTAGGACCTGTGGAAGAGGTTGGAGAAAAGGGGATAGGTATTCAAGCAATGATTCATTACATAGAAAGAAGAGAATGTTAGAAATCAGACACTACTGCCACTTACTGAATAAATTCATCATAAGCCATATACAGACACATTATAAAGTATCTCAAGGTACCAGAATGCTTGACCATTGAGGTAAGGTGCCCCAAAATACTGTGTCTTCAAGGAAAACACAAGGGTTCAGTACTCATGGGTTAGCAGCAGTTAACATAAGACACACTAGCTTTTGGGGAGTGGGGAAGAAAGAAGCAAGGATTATGCATGTATGTATTTATATCATAGATGATAACAAGAGAAGCCATTTAATCAAATGCTTATTATTGGCCTAATATAATGTCAGGTGTTTTACATAAATTACCTCATTTAATCCCAGCATGGCTCTAAGATCTAGATACATGTTACTATCATTCCCTTTTTACAAATGAGGAAACTAAGTCTTACAGGAGTTAAAAAACGTACTCAAGGTCAAATAGCTTTTAGGTGGTGAAGCTGTAAATTGAGATCGGACTTTAAATCCTATGCTCCCAACTGCTCAACTAGACACTAAGTTATATTCCCCCTGCTAAACCCTAGTCCCAGCCATCATCATATCACACCTGTATTGTCCCAACAGCCTGTCACCCCTCTGGTCCTACACAGTTCACAACATCCAGTGAACTTTCTAAAACATACATCAGCCGACATCACTTTCCTTTATCAAACCATCCAGTGGCCCTCCACTGCACGTAAGATAAAATCCAAGTTCTTACCCTGCAACTCCCTATGTGACCACTTCTCTGCCAGCCTCTCCAGTCTCGGTCATCAATCTCCGCTCTGCCCCTCACTGACTGCACTCCAGTCACTCACCCTTCTTCTCTTCCTCAACACACTGTTCTCGTTCTTGCCTCACGGCATTGCTACTTGCAAGTCTACCTAAAATGCTCTTCTTCAAAGTCTTCACACAGCTGACTCGACCTCATTATTCAGATCTTGATTCAAATATCAGCTCCTTAGTGAAGGTTCCCCACACCAACAACAAGAACGACACCTTTGCCCATGAAAACAGAAGTTACTTGAGGACAGGAACTATTGATTTCATGTTCTTCACTCTAATTCCAGAACCAAGAGTAATATCTGACACCTACTAGGCACTCAGGACATATTTCTTTCCTGAAATACTGGTATCTTTTTAAAGTGTCATACTCATATGCCTATGAGTATATCTACATATATATATATATTTGTGGATATGTGAGCTTGTTGTCACCTCACAGAAGAGGAATGTACATCCCTCACCCTTAATTTGGTTTGAATGTCAAGACTAATGATGCCACACATATACCAAGGAGGTATGAAAAGGATTAATAATCACATAATGAGTTATGCATCAAAAATGCAGTTAGACCAAAAAAAAGAAAGAAGAAAAAACTGGAAACTGTGAAGTGATGGGTAATTAGATGGTTTTGATTCTTTCATTCTATAGATATAGGTATAGATATAGAAATAATCGAAACATCAAGTTCTACACCTTAAGTATATACAATTTTTATTTATCCATTATACCTCAATAAAACTGAAAAAAATGGGATCAGTCTCAATGACAACTTACCCATGGTGTTTGTCTGATAACTAAAACATTGCTTGCTTTATTTAATTTAATTTGGAATTGTTTATGTAAGCCATTATGGCACCTGCAGCATGAGACCAATAAGAAAGGTGAACGTTCCATTGAATATCTAGTACTATCAAGAGCTAGTACTATATATTCTGAGAAGTGAAATGAGTGCCTTAGTCTCTCTATCAATGTGCAGAACTTCAAAGAAGGTAAAGAGTGCTATGGTGAGACATTGTATTGTGGCTTTAATATGTGCAGAAGATGTGTGACCTTGATTTATATTTGGTGTATCCGTGAGGCAAGAGATTCTATGAGTTCTTTACCCCAAATGAGGCAACCTTGGAGAAGGAATTGTTTTCCTTGGCCAGAACAGATGGTCAGACCGCTGGCAGTGGCCCAAAGATCTATAAAAATGTGAAGATGAGGCCAATTGTTGGCTAAGACATGGCCAAGTGCTAAGATAACTGGCTAAAGTTTGGCCAACTGAGCTGATCCTGTGTCCTGTCCTTTATCAGGAACATTCTGATTAAGAGATGAAAAGCAGCAAGAGTCAAGCAAGCTCCATTAAGTGTGACAGTGGCAATGCCATTGGTTAAGTGAATGAACCCCCTTTGGTATTCACTGTGTTGAGCCTAAGGGGCTCCCCAGGTATCCAAGTGTTCTAAGAGATGACCTCTTCTAGCACTGTGGCATCCGGCAAGGGATCCAGCACAGGGGACGTTACCCTCTCCTGAAAGTAGGGTATGCAGAGAGCCCAGGTTCAGCTCCATCCTGTAGCAAGGAGGCCTCACTAGCTGTGCTGGGCTTGCAGGGTGCTGTTTCCATGATCAAAGGCCTAATGGGCAGCTGTATACTGAGGGTCACAGGTTCAGGACCTGAGATAGTCTATATTTCCAGGAAAGTCCAGTATGTACCCACCAATTGCTACACTAATGGCATACAGGATTGGGCCAAGGAAGGTAGTTCCTTGTATCAGAAGCCCATGCAACTAACGACCATCACTGATGGTAGAGGGACTCCAAGATATATGAGAGAAGGTTGCTAAAGCTCCCACAGTGAAGGAATCCCGGGGGGCCGTAACAGGATTGCCTGTTCTATGGCCATTCAGGCAGATTCTAGTATCTTTTTACAGGGGGTCTCATTCAAGTTGGGCCTCTTTGCAAGTTACAGAACAAAAAAAAAGCTTTGTAAATGAGGAGTGTTGCCTCCAGTATCTAAACATGTCGAAAACATGTTGGGCTTGTTTTAACAATGTGGGTCCTAAGAAGACTAAAAGCTGTTTCTTGACACTGTCAGGACTGGAGCAGCCCTCATCTTACTAAATAATTTTCATGAGCTTAACTGAAGTGGTGGGGCCCTGTACTATGGGTCTCATGTGAATCTCCTCAAAGGAGGATGTCATTAGTGTGATGTCATAACTGTGTACCCGAAAAAAGTTAGAGCTGGTTAAAATATTGCCTGTGAAGACTATGTGAGATGGCAGGCGTGGAGACTGAGCCCATTGAGTACCCAGGTGAAGGTGTATTGTGTCCCTTTAAAGGTGAAGGTTAACTGCAGCTGAGAGGTTGTTGAACTAGGCACTGAATAGAACATGCTAGCCAAATACTTTGCTCTAACTGCAAAGTATTTACCAGTTACTTATTTATTATTGGGTGGAATCAGTCATTTCAATAGGTGGGGCCATGACGCCAAGGTTACGAATTCACACTGAGGCACCGGTCCTGTTTTGCCGGGTTTAAGAACAAGTAAAACTTGGCTGTTAAATGCAGCAGAAGTGGCGATAACCACACCTTCTCTAAATAGGTCTTATATAATGGGTTTCAATCTGTGAAAACCGTGCTTTCATTTAGATTGAACCTTTTCTTAAACACTGAGGTGAAAGGTATTATTTTAACTAGGGGGAAAGGTCCATAGGGTCCCATAGTTTTCAAGCTGATTATAAGGGCCAGAGACTTAACTTGATTACTTATTGGGTCAGGTTCTCCACGTGCACTAGAGGATATTTTAGGGTAATGGATGTCTTGGCTATGGAAAAGTTAGGCACGGAAAGAATTCGGATGGTTCAGGTTAGGCATATCTGTTTCTATTTTATGTTCACCTACTCCCTGGCTGGGAGTGGATGAACATAAAGTGTGGCCAGATGTGGGCCAGAAGGGGAAGGGGAATTAATGAGGCTTCAAAACTGTCCATTGTCAAACATCAAAAGTGGAATCAGATTATGACACACACAGCCTCCACCCATACAGCACCCCTCTCCCCATCTGGGACCTCCCAAACACACACGGAAACACCAAGTCCATTTCCTCCTCACCAGCAGGATAAAGTTTTCAGGAAGAAATCTGTCTTCAGAGCTCAGTCCTCACCCAGTCCTTATTCCCGGTGTCTGGCTAACTATGGACTGGCTGGTCTGGGCCCCAAACTGGCAGGATACTACCTCCCTCCCTTCTCACACGCCTGCCCCTTCCTGCCTTCCTTCAGTCCCCATCACCGAAGAACAGACAGAGATACACACACATCTTTCTACAACAGCTTGCACATCAATAGCTGAGGGCTTTTTTATTTGGTCTCTACACAGGTGACCATGTCTCCAGTGCTTTCTCTGGAGAGACAACAGAGACAGCAAGGTCTCAGTCACCTGATAGACCCAGGGCAGCACTTTATGAACTGCTGGAAGAGCCCTCTGGGACGTTTTCATCCTCCTCTGGCTCTTTAGTCATTGTTGTACTCCGCCAGTAATAGAATGCTAGCATCTTTGACTTCTTCTGTGTAGAACCTCTTCCCGAATTCTGACGACGGACTGATTTTCTTAACTCGACCACCTCCTGAATCTGGTCGGAAAACAAAGTGATACAGAAAGATATTGATTTGGGGAAAGAGGATGGGAAGGAGAACTTTGAGAGAATGGGTGTGGATTGAGAAGGGGTTTGTGCCAGGGAAGGGCTGGGTAAGTCTTGGGTGGGGGATGAAGAGGAGGCACGTGAGTCGGGTAATCTGACCTCCTCCATCTTAGAGCCCTGGAGTGGAGAATTCATCCTCTCCCTTCTGCGTTGGCCCCCCGGTGTTTGTTGCTCTGACCTCTCGGTGTTTGTCCGTGCATCACGGTTAGGCTCCTGGGGGACTGTAGTTTCCTCTGCCATGTCAGTAGCAACAGTGTGCTCTACTCCAAGGCTCCTGGCCTCTCTATATATACCCTGCCAGGACAATGAAGAGCCACACCCATCAGCTTTGATTGGTCAGCCCATGGTAGCGCTGGGGTGGCTGTGACATCACAAAGCACTACCCTTGAAGATACGTGGGGGGAGGGGAGGGGTGCAGAGGAGTCTAGGTGCTCTGGTTAGAGAAAGGGAGTGCTTCCTCAACACCCAGTAAAGAGCCTTCCCAAATTGACCTTCCACTCTTCCTCATCTTCTCTGGTTCAATCCTTGTGGTGCACATGTTAGGGAGAAGGTGTTCCCTCCAAACCATTCCACATGGCCATCCCCATTCGGTGTTTAATTCAGTTGTCTCCCAGATCTCATCACCTGGTATTGTGTGGTTTTTAAAAACTTTTTATTTTAGAACAGTTTTAGCTTTACAGACTAATTGTGAAGATCATATTCATACACTCAACAACAAGTTTCCCTTCTTAACATTGTACATTAGTATGGTACAATTGTTCAACTTAGTGAACCAACACTGAAACAGTATTATTAACTAAAGTCTGTACTTCATCAGAATTCCTTTCTTTTTTAAATGTTGAGCCTTCTTTTAATTAATTTATTTTTATTTTTGGCTGTGTTGGGTCTTCGTTTCTGTGCGTGGGCTTTCCCTAGTTGTGGCAAGCATGGGCCACTCTTCATCGTGATGGGCGGGCCTCTCACTGTCGCGGCCTCTCTTGTTGCGGAGCACAGGCTCCAAATGCGCAGGCTCAGCGGCTGTGGCTCACGGGCCTAGTTGCTCTGCGGCATGTGGGATCTTCCCAGATCAGGGCTCGAACCCATGTCCCCTGCATCAGCAGGTAGATTCTCAACCACTGTGCCACCGTGGAAGCCCCAGATTGCCTTATTTTTTACCTAATATTCTTCTTCTGTCCCAGGATCCCAACCAAGATTCTACATTAAATTTAGTCATTCCATGTTATAACCTCTTAGGCTCCTCTTGGCTGTGACAGTTTTTTAGACTTCTTGTTTTTGAAGACTTTGACAGTTTGGGGTCTTGTGTTTTGTCTTTTACATTAGGTCTGCAGATGTTATTGCTCTTATAGGTAAAAGTATTTTTAAGTTTCTTCTTCCAGAGAACCTCAAATCAAGTGAGTACCATCAGTTTTATGGACTTCCCCGTGGCAATGGTTGAAGTAATGTCGTGGCTTTGTCACAGAGGTGACACAAATGTTTTTCTCTAGAGGTCTGAGGATCAGGATCATTTTTATTTATGACAGAGGCACAGGGGCAGCAGCAGAAGCATTTTGTAAGGTACTAGTGAGTCATTTACTTTTAGAAGTATGACCTCAGCATCCCACATAGTTAATGGCTTTTCCTCCACACGAGTGACCATCCAATGGACCTGTATATTGAACAGACTGTGAGTCTTTCTCCTGAGCTCTATATAGAAAGGGGGCCAACATGAGGTTGAGACACAACCAGTGTCCACAAGGTAAGAGTCATTTCTTTGAGGTTAGTATCAGTCACACCTTAGTTTGGAATTGAAACACGTGATTCAACCTGAGAATCACAAATAGGTCCAGGTTGAGACACAGGATTCAGGACTGCTTTAAGGAAGGTCCCAATCCAAGAATCCTTTCACTATATGCCAAGTGGCTAAACTGACTTATGTTGGTCAAAGCTTTAGCAGACACTCAGTAGGACTAACAAATGCAGCACAAAGAAGCATGTTCAAAGCACAAGCTAGCCAGCAGGCCGTAGCCCAAGTGCCTGTTCACCAGCATAGAGCAGAGCCAGTTAGAAAGCCAAAGCAAGAGAAGAAAGACCCCCGGTGGTAAGGGTTAGCACCTTGATGTCCTGCTCACAGGACCAGTTGTTTTAATCACACCACAGAGACAGGATGGACCCTTCAACCCAAATTCGGTTTGGATGTCGAGACTGATAACACATACACCTAGAGAGTATGAAAAACCTTACTACATAAGGAGGCTTTCTGGGGAGAGCAGGGCAGGCTCTCAAGCAGGTTCAAGAATGGCTTGAGAGAGCAGAAGAAGGAGACTGGCTTGGCTTTTATGGTGGTGAGGGGATGACGCTGGAGTGTTCCCACACACAGGTCAGGTTTTGCACAGCCTGAACTTCCTCCTGGCCCACAGAAGAGAGAGTACCTGAGCTTTCTTATCCGATCTAGGGAAGCAGGGGAAGAGGCAGTGGTAGGGCTCTTTTATAGAATAATGTTGTGTAAATGCAAGGTGTTTAGCACAGTTTAGAATTCTCATAACCATTATAACCACACTCATATTGTTTTCAGTTAAACTACGTTTCACTAGATTAGTATTTCCCAAATTATGGTCCTTTATATATTATTTAAGGTGGCTTAGAATTATCTTGGTTCATCACAGAGAAACTGTGTAGAAAGAGAAAAGACTGCTAGCCTCAGGAGGTCTGACACACTGGTCACAAAAGAGCAGACTTCATTGTACTATCTGCTGAATTATGAGGGGTTTCTAACATGTTTCCCATCCTGGGTGACTACTGTAGCACCCAAAGACTGTAATAATAATTACCGAAACTAACATTTATTGACTACTAACTCTATGTAGGAATTATGCTAAATACCCATATACATATTTAATCCTCGTCACAACCCTATTGAGATAAGTGGCAAAAGAGTGGTTTCAGTCATTTCTGCCAGGACATCTCCATTCCAATTGCAGAAGCAGAAAAGAGCATATAGGAGGGCACATGGGAATATTTATGGGGCAGGCTCAAAAGGGGTATGCATTACTCCTGCTCACATTTCCTTGGTAAAAACTCACATGGCCACATCTAACTACAAGAGAAAATGAGAAATGTAGTCTACCTGGTAGAAGAGGAGAACTTAAATGTTGGAGATAAGCTAGCAATCTCTGTCTCCACCATCTTGTTCATCACTCTACCCAGTATTTACAGTAGAGCCTGGCACATAGTAGGTGGCCATGAATATTTCTGTTGAATGAATGGGTTTCAACTTTTTTGGTCAGTTATCGGGATCAAAAGCATATAGAACTTGGTTAAGCAATGGTTTCCTAGATATGACACAAAAAGCACAAGCAACAAAGAAAGAGTAAATTGGACTATATCAAAATTTTAAAATGTTTTCTTCTGCAAAAAAATACCATGAAGAAAGCAAAAGGCACACTAAAGAGAGATCCTGGCAAATCATATATTTAATAAAAGTGTAGTATCCAGAATACAGAAAGAACTCTTACAACTCAACAACAAAAATACAAACAACCCAACTGAAAATCAGGTAAAGGATTTAAATAGACATTGTGCTAATGAAGATATACAAATAGCCAACAAACATATGAAAATATGCTCAATACCATTAGTCGTTAGGGAAATGCAAATCAAAACCACGATGAGATGCCACTTCATACCCACTAGGAAGGCTATAACTTTTTTAAAAAGAAAATAACAAGTATTGACAAGGATGTAGAGAAAGTGAAACACTCATACACGTCTGGTGGGAACATATAATGATACAGCCTCTGTGGAAAACATTTTGGCAGTTACTCAACAAGTTAAACATAGACTTGCCATATTACCCAGTAACTCTACTCCTAGGTATATAATGAAAAGAGTTGAAAAGGAGGGAACAACAGCAACAACAACAAAAAAAAAAACAGGTGAATTGAGCAACACAAAAGCAAAGGGCAGATAACGTTTCAAGAAGTAAAAAATGGACAACTTTATTAAATACTTTTACAGGTAATATAGGGACAGACAAATGACGATTGAACTTGTTAGTAGAGAGGTCATTGGTACATTTGATAAGAAGGAAATTGAAAGAGTGGAAAATATTTTAATATAAACCTGGATGTGTATTAAGGAGAAAATGTGAGATTAGAAAGTGAGGGGCGGATAGACAATTTCTTTTGCGAGTTTTGGTGCTAAGGGGAGGAGAAATATGGGACTATAGCTGGAGGGGGATTTGGTATTAAGAGAGTGTATTTTTAAGAGGGTAGATTCTAGAATGCATCTAGCCAATATAAATGACTGAATGAAACTGACGACATAAAAATCCAAAGGGATAATTGCAGAAGAAAAATTATTGAGAAAGCAAGAGGGGTATTCAGAGCACTAGTAGATGGGATCGGTAGCAAATGTGGAAATCTTGGCTTTCCATGAGAATGAGTAATATTTATAGATTCTACAGTGGAGAAGGAAATGATTATGGTATGATTACAAATGCTGGTAAGATGGTAGATTTGGTGGGGAAGATATAAAAAATTTTCTCTTGACTCTTCAGTTTTCTCAGTGAAGGATGAGCTAAGGGCATAAAATAACAAGAGTGAGGGTAGGGTTTTGAGAAATTGAGGGGATGATAAAGTATTGGATATTCATTTTGTATAATGGAAATGGGTGTATAATATGGAAGGATTGATCATTTAAGATATGTGGTCAAGAATTTAAGGTGAAATCAGTTAGCTTTGCCTTGTAAATTTCTACAGCAACATCCATCACTCTTATATAGGAACAAAGCAGGTAGATAGCTAAATTTAACAAGGGTTGTGGTTTTGCCAGGGAAATACTAGGGTGGGAAAGTGAGTAGGGAGATGAAGGTTGATGAAAGTAAGTGATACTAATGATAAATTGGTAAGCAATGAGGAAATGCGAAAAGAGAAATGTGGCTGATGCTGAAAAGTAGTAGAATTCACAGATTGGAGTTCAAAATTGAAGAATTTTTAGAGTTGGGTGTGTGTAGTTGTGTATACCTGCATGTGATGGAGGTACTTTGCTAGGAAGGATAATCAGTTGTAGCCCAAGAGAGGTATGTTATAAAATCAGGATTTCAGAGTTGCTGTAATTTTTTTTTAATTTTTTAATTAGTTTCTGCTTTATAACAAAGTGAATCAGTCATACATATACATCTGTTCCCACATCCCTTCCCTCATGCATCTCCCTCCCTCCCACCCTCCCCATCCCACCCCTCCAGGCGGTCACAAAGCACCGAGCTGATCTCCCTGTGCTCTGTGGCTGCTTCCCACTATCTATCTACCTTACGTTTGGTAGTGTATATATGTCCATGCCTCTCTTTCGCTTTGTCACAGCTTACCCTTCCCCCTCCCCATATCCTCAAGTCCATTCTCAAGTAGGTCTGTGTCTTTATTCCCGTTTTGCCCCTAGGTCCTTCATGACATTTTTTTTTTTTAAATTCCGTATATATGTGTTAGCATACGGTATTTGTCTTTCTCTTTCTGACTTACTTCACTCTGTATGACAGACTCTAGGTCTATCCACCTCATTACAAATAGCTCAGTTTCGTTTCTTTTTATGGCTGAGTAATATTCCATTGTATATATGTGCCACATCTTCTTTATCCATTCATCCGATGATGGACACTTAGGTTGTTTTCAGCTCCAGGCTATTGTGAATAGAGCTGCAATGAACATTTTGGTACATGTCTCTTTTGGAATTATGGTTTTCTCAGGGTATATGCCTAGTAGTGGGATTGCTGGGTCATATGGTAGTTCTATTTTTAGTTTTTTAAGGAACCTCCATACTGTTCTCCATAGTGGCTGTACCAATTCACATTCCCACCAGCAGTGCAAGAGTGTTCCCTTTTTTCCTCACCCTCTCCAGCATTTATTGTTTCTAGATTTCTTGATGATGGCCATTCTGACTGGTGTGAGATGATATCTCATTGTAGTTTTGATTTGCATTTCTCTAATGTTTAATGATGTTGAGCATTCTTTCATTTGTTTGTTGGCAGTCTGTATATCTTCTTTGGAGAAATGCCTATTTAAGTCTTCTGCCCATTTTTGGATTGGGTTGTTTGTTTTTTTGCTATTGAGCTGCATGAGCTGTTTATAAATTTTGGAGATTAATCCTTTGTCAGTTGCTTCATTTGCAAATATTTTCTCCCATTCTGAGGGTTGTCTTTTGGTCTTGTTTATGGTTTCCTTTGCTGTGCAAAAGCTTTGAAGTTTCATTAGGTCCCATTTGTTTATCTTTGTTTTTATTTCCATTTCTCTAGGAGGTTGGTCCAAAAGGATCTTGCTGTGATTTATGTCATAGAGTGTTCTACCTATGTTTTCCTCTAAGAGTTTGATAGTTTCTGGCCTTACATTTAAGTCTTTAATCCATTTTGAGCTTATTTTTGTGTATGGTGCTAGGGAATGATCTAATCTCAAACTTTTACATGTCCCTGCCCAGTTTTCCCAGCACCACTTATTGAAGAGGCTGTCCTTTCTCCACTGTATATTCCTGCCTCCTTTATCAAAGATAAGTTGGCCATATGTGCGTGCGTTTATCTCTGGGCTTTCTATCCTGATCCACTGATCTATCTTTCTGTTTTTATGCCAGTACCACACTGTCTTGATTACTGTAGCTTTGTAGTATAGTCTGAAGTCAGGGAGCCTGATTCCTCCAGCTCCGTTTTTCGTTCTCAAGATTGCTTTGGCTATTCGGGGTCTTTTGTTTTTCCAAACAAATTTTGAAATTTTTTGTTCTAGTTCTGTGAAAAATGCCAGTGGTAGTTTGATAGGGATTGCATTGAATCTGTAGATTGCTTTGGGTAGTAGAGTCATTTTCACAATATTGATTCTTCCAATCCAGGAGCATGGTATATCTCTCCATCTATTTGTATCATCTTTAATTTCTTTCATCAGTGTCTTATAATTTTCTGCATACAGGTCTTTTGTCTCCTTAGGTAGGTTTATTCCTAGATATTTTATTCTTTTTGTTGCAATGGTAAATGGGAGTGTTTTCTTGATTTCATTTTCAGATTTTTCATCATTAGTGTACAGGAATGCCAGAGATTTCTGTACATTAATTTTGTATCCTGCTACTTTACCAAATTCATTGATTAGTTCTAGTAGTTTTTCGGTAGCATCTTTAGGATTCTCTATGTATAGTATCATGTCATCTGCAAACAGTGACAGCTTTACTTCTTCTTTTCCAATTTGGATTCCTTCTATTTCCTTTTCTTCTCTGATTGCTGTGGCTAAAACTTCCAAAACTAGGTTGAATAAGATTGTTGAGAGTGGGCAGCCTTGTCTTGTTCCTGATCTTAGTGGAAATGGTTTCAGTTTTTCACCATTGAGGACAATGTTGGCTGTGGGTTTGTCATATATGGCCTTTATTATGTTGAGGAAAGTTCCCTCTATGCCTACTTTCTGCAGGGTTTTTATCATAAATGGGTGTTGAATTTTGTCGAAAGCTTTCTCTGCATCTATTGAGATGATCATATGGTTTTTCTCCTTCAACTTGTTAATATGGTGTATCACATTGATTGATTTGCGTATATTGAAGAATCCTTGCATTCCTGGAATAAACCCCACTTGATCATGGTGTATGATCCTTTTAATGTGCTGTTGGATTCTGTTTGCTAGTATTTTGTTGAGGATTTTTGCATCTATGTTCATCAGTGATATTGGCCTGTAGTTTTCTTTCTTTGTGACATCCTTGCCTGGTTTTGCTATCAAGGTGATGGTGGCCTCGTAGAATGAGTTTGGGAGTGTTCCTTCCTCTGATATTGTTTGGAAGAGTTTGAGAAGGATGGGTGTTAGCTCTTCTCTAAATGTTTGATAGAATTTGCCTGTGAAGCCATCTGGTCCTGGGCTTTTGTTTGATGGAAGAGTTTTAATCACAGTTTTTATTTCAGTGCTTGTGATTGGTCTATTCATATTTTCTGTTTCTTCCTGAGTCAGTCTTGGCAGTTTGAGCATTTCTAAGAATTTGTCCATCTCTTCCAGGTTGTCCATTTTA